>NW_028327187.1:13174144-14539831 GCF_987537825.1 Furipterus horrens
TTAGGGGCTGCCACAGATTTGTGCTGTTACTTGTAAGCCTCTAGGCTGTGCCAATAAATAAATGGTAAGTGATTGAAGTCACAGGGTATAACATTAATAGCATGACAATGTAAAGACTTAAATATGAAAAAGTGTAGCTATCCAGGTTTGCAGTATTATAAAGCACCCAATTAATTACAAGGCCAAATTTCCCACAGAAAATTTATATCCAATAGCATTATTGCCCTACAAATTTCAACTAATGGTTTACTATTTCAAAAAAATGGGTGCCAACCCTGTAATTTTGTTGGGCAACTTGATTGCATTGCCTATTTACACAGCATGGATATGGCCCAACTAGTAATAGATGGATTTACAAGTGAAATTAAACACTGCACCTAAAAATATGGTGACTGGTACATCACTATGTAAGTATGTATGTATGAATAGATAGTTCTTAGAATCAACGGCCCGTAAATAAGCAGCAACATTCTACTAAAATTTGACTAGGTCTAAACTTTAGAACAGAAGGTGCTGAACCAGATTTTCAAAGCTTTCCTCTCTTGACTGATTTTGATATTTGGTTGATGGTGAGATGTGAACCACAAATTGCAAAGGAAGCTTTTGGGGCACTTTATACAACTAGGCACAGTAAGCACGACTCATCCAAAGGACAGATAACTCAGTATAAAATACTGAATACAAGATGCACTGGCCATCCTGGCTGGCAGTAAACAATGATTACCTTTATCAATGTTTGAGAACATCACAAAGCTCTTTGGGATAAGTGTGCCACAGAGAAAAAGCACTAGGCTCATTCCTCTTCCTGCTGAAAGCAGCCTTTGTTCTCTTCCTATAAAACCCATTCTGAATTATTCTTGAGGTCAATGCCTGCGACCATCCTCCTGGTTAAAAATGATCTCACTACATCCTTTACCAATGCTCTGGTCCTAACATAAGATATGGGATTTCTTAAATTGTTTATTTTGGGGTCTCATCTAAGACCTCCCAACTCTAGCGTATACACTTCACTACTGCATTTAGTTAAAAGGACATGGACAACAGTGTGGGTATTGACTATGGGAGTGGGGTGAGCTGGGTGGAGGGGGGCACAGGAGAATAAATTGGGATGACTATAATAGCATAAACAATTTCATATATATGAAATATATATGTGTATATATATGAAATATATGTGTGTGTATACATATATATATATATATATATATATAGAGAGAGAGAGAGAGAGAGAGAGAGAGAGAGAGAGGGAAGGTAACTTACTGGGTAGTTTTAGTTGATACTGGAACTATGTTCACCTAATACAGGGAGCCAGTATTCTTCAAAGATGAGAATGCCTCTTTAAACTTTGGGCCGAAATGCCTTTGGCTTAGCTGTACTTTCACTGGCTTCTGCTTATAGGGACTAGAAGGCTGTCCAGACAGATACCACCATTAATTGAAATTTGTAGGGCAATAATGTTATTGGATATAAATTTTCTGTGGGAAATTTGGCCCTGTAATTAATTGGGAGCTTTATAATACTGCAAACCTGGATAGCTACACTTTTTCATATTTAAGTCTTTACATTGTCATGCTATTAATGTTATACCCTGTGACTTCAATCACCTGCCATTTATTTATTGGCACAGCCTAGAGGCTTACAAGTAACAGCACAAATCTGTGGCAGTCCCTAATTGTCCACTGTGTCTTGCCCCTTTAGAGGTGTCATCACCTGCCAATTTCTCAGGGCATTTTCCATTTGAGTTTCACTAGGATCCTTTGATTCTCTGCCAATACAATATGGCTTCCATATCCTGAGGAAGCTATGTGCTTTTGGGAGGAGTCATTTTCATCTGAGTTTCTGGCCACATTAACGAGGTCCCACTGCCCAGCATAGCTTCCACAAGTCATGAAATTTGATGGTGTGTCTGGACATAAAGGCCCGTTACCATGGATCTTATATAATAATTTGTCCTCATAGCATCATCCTTTATAAAGTTATTAGATACTTTGAAGAAAATTCCCCCTAATAGTGCACTAGCGGCATTGGGAACCAGCACTTAAGTAATAAAGAGTAATAAAGGCATTTCACGGAGTAATGTTTTGTACACGTCTCTGTCCCCGTACTGACAGGAGTTTGTATCCTGGCATATCTCTAAATTTTAAATTTGGCACTGTTTCAGAGTTATGTAATTATTTGGTGCTTTTGTACTAAATTTGTCCACATTGCCTTGCTGTTTAGCAAGTGATGGGCTGGCACTCTAATTTTTGAACCTAAGGAACTGTGACGGGCCAAAGTATATATGGGTAAACTTAGTCATAAATATGTGCCTCATTCTATTAGCTCCAACATTGTGTTTTGGCCATTGTTTTATCATTAGTTCCACTGCCTATTAAATCTGTGGTAAAGGTGTGGCATTTTGACAGGTTGTAATGCATCAGGCCTTTCCAGATTTGTCAGTGAACTGCGGACACATTGGAGCTAGTTCAGAATGTTATGCTACCCAGTTGGTACAAACATCATTGCCCTCTGGGAATGTAGAGGGTTTGAAGTTCACGTGAGTGTAGGAAACTAGTCCCATCAGCAGTGCAGTTTAATACCTCTGCTACATAATCAGAAATATCGATTTTGGTAGGGATTTGGCACCACCTTGTGGACACTAAATTGTGTAGTGCCTAATTTGACCACGTGATGGCGCCCTTTAACAAGGAACTACATACCAGCTATACTCCCCAATTTTCCAGTAACAGTACCATCTGATCCTTCCATTCTGAATCACTAACATACTGTGAGATTGTTGAGCATCTTTTATTATTAGGCACTTAAGTAATTCCAATGAGTACGCAGGATTTTCAGGACTGGTAATTGGGGTTTTTCTTGTTTCTTAAAGGTATAAACAAGGAAGGCTATTTACCGGAACCTTCGGTGTCTTACTCATCCGTTTACACTGTAACTGTGAATTTTGTGCACAATCCATGGACAATAGGGAGTGATTGTGGAAATTCACTAGTACTCAATTGTCCACAGTTTGAATTAGTGGGATTGGTTGCCTATTTCCCTTCAGGGATTATTACTGTCAATTTTATGCTCCAGTGATGATAAGACAATAATATCGCAGGGTTCTTGAGGGCACTGTGATTCTCAGCTATTGTAGTTTTAGGTATAAATTATTAGTAGTGTGATTTTCTTGTCAACAGCTCACTTTCGTTATGTGATATGTAAAACAGCAGTCTTGCCAGTTACATAGGTCCTACACAAGAGTGGGGGTTTCACTCTTAAAACTCCAAGAGAACTTCACCCAGATCTGTCATAGTTTCAGGGACAGAAAGGAAACCTTGGAAAGCCAGCATTATTCAATTTACCCCAAAATACAACGCCCTTTGGATATGTTAGCCTTTCTCCTCCCATCAGAAATTTGGTCATAGGAAACGTCTATCAATGTTACATTCTGAGAGTCCTAAAGAGACAAAAATATTCTAGTCTTGATATAAGCTCTTTATTCACTTCTAATGTTGTAAATTTTATCTCCATATTCACTGAGGTGAGCGGCATTTTTAAAGCACATCAGTGTAATTATTATGTATGTCACGGTGGCTATTTTCCTGCAAGCTTGGATGTCAACCACCAAATTTCTGAGGATTTTTGTGTCCTTCACTGTCAGAAGGTATTTCAAGGTTTGTTGCTACCTTATGGACACATTAGTCCACAAAGTATTGCCCTTTTGGGACAATGTTGCATTGCTTCCTTCACATTTTGATTCTGATAGAGTATTAACATGCTAACCTGATAACCCTGCCAGTGAGCCAACAATACATTCGAGGAATTTTTGTTAACCTCACCCATGGACACGTTATCATTGCTTTCAGAGAGAGAGAGAAACACCAATGTCAGAGAGAAACATCGATTGGTTGCCTCCTGTATACGCTCGGACCAAGGATCGTCTGCACCTGGACCCAGGATCCAACCCACAACCTAGGCATGTGCCTTGACCAGGAATCAAACTTACAAACCTTCAGTTGCAGGACGACGCTCCCAACAAACTGGGCCATGCGGGCCAGAGCCATTCAAAGAATTTCAAGCGTGCTTGTTTCACTTCTTGATTTTGTGAAATTACAGGTTCTGGCTCATAAAGTTTGACATTGGTGTTTGTGTGTAGTGCAGTGTAGTCCCGATGTACAATTTGCTTACTTTGAAAACCCTACCTCGTAGCTTCATTCTGGCTTATCAGTACTGAAGTGGGGGTACACAGCCCATGCTTGGGGAATGGGGGTAGGGGAGAAGCGGATGATGCAGCTTAAGATACTTTTCATAACAATGACAAGCTGATAGCTGTGCCTTTCCTGAAGGGAAGCTGTGCTGCCACCCGGGGAAAAGGTCTGCAGCACATACAGTGCCAAGTAGGAGGTCAGGTAGGAAGCTCCGGGTCAGCATTTAAAAATTAAGAGTGGCCAGCCCTGAGAGAGGGAGTGATGAGGGGAGGCACGCTGTTTGAAAGAATGTAGAAGCCCCGCCACCCCCACCCCACTACTCCACCCCCACCCTACCCACCATGAGGTCTGGTAAGAAAGGAGATGCCACGTGGTTTTGGAGTAACAGCTGGAGTAAGAAAAAGGGGACCCACTGGGAAACCTTCCTGGAGAACACAGCAGCATGGCTGATGAAGCTGGAATTGTGGGCCCTGCAGAACCCAGCACAGATTAGTGGGAGATGCCTGGAATGCCGAACTATGACCGGGAATGATGAGCTGCAGACGTCTGCTTTTCTGAAAGACAGCGCCTCGGAATGACTTACTCTGAAACCGGTCTGGTTTGGAAGGGCTCGGAGGCAGGACTATGTGGTTTTGGGTGTTTTGAAGGGAGTGGGACTCAACGGCAGAAAGCCGCCATTATTCTGAGTCTGTAAGACCTTTAAATAAAAACCCCTTACCTTTTTCACCAAACTCTTGTATTGGGAGTCACGCTTCTTGGCAGCGGGCAGTCGGACCCCGCAGCTGTTCCAGAACAGCACAGGCTGGGGTTCTGTAACATCCTGATGGAGCTCTAGTTCCCATCCTAGAGAGACATAGCCACTTACCAGTTCTTTTGATAGGTTTCCAGTAGAAGTCCTATGTTCCTTACTGCTCGCTATCCCTTGTAACCCTGAAAATTATGATCCCCTCATTGGATTTACCATTTGTGTTCCTCATAAAAACCTTCCAAAAACAGAGGCAAGAATATAAAAATGTATAATAAATCTGGTCTTTGTCTTTGTTGGTAGCAGAATGCTCCAAAAAGCCTGACAGATGGAAGTGTTGTTTTGTTATTTATAGGAACCCCTTTTGTCCACTCTTGAGTTTATGCTGAGAAGTTGACTCAAGATGGGCTCTTACAGGCCCTGGTTGGTGTGGCTCAGTGGATTGAGCACCGGCCTGTGAACCAAAGGGTCGCCAGTTCGATTCCCAGTCAGGGCACATGCCTGGGTTGTGGGCCAGGTCCCCAGTTGGAGGTGTGCGAGAGGCAACCACACATTGATGTTTCTCTCCTTCTCTTTCTCCCTCCCTTTCCCTTTAAAAATAAATAAATGAAGTATTAGAAGAAAGAAAAAAAAAAAAAAGATGGGCCCTTACATAATATCCAGAGAGAGAGAAGGATGGCCATGCTAAAAAAGCCAAGCCTATGAATAGAAAGTTGAACCTTTCAGCCCCAGCCCCCAGCCCCCAGCCCCCAGACCTCCACAGAGAGAAGAGGGTTTGGAAACTGAACTTAATCAAGTGGCTAGTAATATAATAAGATCCCTAAAGAACTCTGGACACCCAGAACTTCTGGTTGGTGAACACTTTGATGTGCCAGGAAGGTGACATGTCCTGAGTCCAAGGGGAGAGATCATAGAAGCTCCTCATCCAGGATTCTTCCAGACCTTGTTGTATGCATCTCTGATTTGGCTGCTCTTGAGGTTGTAGCCTTTATAATAAAACTAAACTTTCAGGAAGTTCTGGAAATTGTTCTAGCAAACTAACAAATCTGATATGATAATGGGAACCCCTGAATTTAGCCGGTTGCTAGCAAGTACCGGTGGCCTTAAGATTTCCTGAAGGGAAGGCAGTCTTTAGGAAGACTTTGCCCTTAACTTGCGGGAACTGGTATTAACTCAGGATAGTTAGCATTGCAATTAAATTGAATTGCAGGATAGCCTAGTGGTGTCAGAACAGTATCAATCTCTCATTGTGAACCTACCAACTAACTAAATTCTTAACTTTTTTCCAACATAGTGTATTTTAATTAAAAAAAAATCAAGGAAACCAAAACACTCAAGAAATATTAATTTGGAAATTGACTTATGTAAATCTGTTTCAAAAGATAACAAATATGAATATTTTGGTTTATAGACTTCAACATTTTTAACTTTACCAGGAAAATGCATCAAAGAGCTTATAGCAATTCCTTCAGTTTCTGATAAGGGGGAAAAATAGTATTATCTGAACTAAATTATAGCACTATCAATCTGTTCTTAAATCTTGTCCAATGGAGAGGCCTGTTACTTTAAATTAGTTTTCAGTTTTCTAATTACATTTATGTGAAACTATAGAACAAAAAATTAATATTCCCTTGGACTTCTTTTTAATTCTCAATTGAGGATATGTTCATTGATCTTTGAGAGAGAGAGAGAGAGAAACATTGGTGTGAGAGAAATATTAATCAGTTGCCTCCTCTATGCACCCAGCAGACCACGGCTGGAACCCACAACCTAGGAATGTGCCCTGACCGGGGATCAAACCTTTGTTCAAATCAGAGCTTTTGCTGTACAGGACAATGCTCCAATCAACTGACCACCCAACCAGGGCTGGACTTCTTTCTTAAAGAATGATTCCTTGAATGTCAATTTCCAAATTAATTTCTGGGGAAGGAATGACACCAAAATTTTTTTACATGCCCCAAACATAACAGAAATTGTGTATTTAAATTTACTCTAATCAGTGGCTTGCTTCTTCCCTTAAAACCAGGGTCTGACTGTGATCAATTACAGATGGCTCTAATTTTGATACATTCAACCAGTGTACACAGAATAGAGTTAACATAGTAGGCCTGAGACGACTATGCTCAGAAAGGCTTACTTGCAAGTTTGGCCCGTGGTTGGCATCTGGAAAATTTTCTGCCTTGATTGACTGGTGTGGCTCAGTTGATTAGGTGTCCTACCACAAAGCTAAATGTCATTGGTTCGATCCTTGGTCAGGTTCCATGCCTCAGTTATGGGCCCGATCCTCAGGATCCTTGGTCAGGGCATGTGGGAGAGGCAAGGAGCAGCTGATCAGTGTTTCTCTCTCACAATGATGCTTCTCTCCCTCTTTCTCCTCCCTTCTCCTCTCTCTAAAAAATAAATAAAATATTTAAAAAAACAAAACTTTTCCTAACTTATCAGGCTGGCTTACTCTGCCTAGACTGCTTCTATAAATAATGTGAATCACGCTGAACATCTATTTTCCTTCTGGAAATATGGAACTTTACTATGTGCCTATGTGACTATCCCACAATTAAAAATCTTGGCTGCCGAGTCTCTATCAGTCTTCTCAGGGGGAAACACTGCACACATGTTGCTACATTTTTATCGTGCTCTGTGTTACATTTTTATTGTGCTCTGTGTGACTTGCTCATGGGAGAGAGAGAGTAAAAGGAAGCCTGCATAGGGATTTCTCCAGATTCCTCTTTTCTGTTATGCTAATCTTAGAAAGGCTGTGTATCCTTACTATGTTGCTGTAAGAAATGTATGTGCTGATACTTGTGATCTAGTGACCCCTCCCAACCCAATGTACCATCTGATTTTTAAATATTAAGATGCCAAATTTGGACTTCTGGCCAAGATGGAGGCATAGCTAGACATGCTGCACCTCCCTCACAACTAAGAAGGAATTTACAACCACTTCAACAAAAAACAAAAAACAACCCAGAATATCCAGAAAATAGAAACTACATGGAAGTTCAACAAAGAAATAAAGAAAAAATATTCAGCCAGAAAGGTAGGAGGGGCAGAGCCAGGATGGAGAGAATGAGGTGCGCTGCAGTGACAGCAGCTGTGGGGGCAGTGCTTGGCAGTGGCAGCTGGCAGCACAGCTAGTGGCAGCACGGCTGGCAGCAGCAGCAGCAGCAGCACAGGGACTGTAGCCACAGCAAAAAGCGCAGTCATACATTTTAAACCTGGGAAGCGATCCTAGCCCCACACCAGACCACGCAGCTCACAGTTCCAGCACCAAGGAAAACAGAGCCACATTGCTTCTGACTGTGAAAGCCAGTGGGGGTTGGGGTGGAGGAAGAAACTGCTAGTCTCTCAAAGGAGGCATCCTGTTTAGTATGGGAAGCGGGAGAAGTGCCTGGAAAGGGGGTGAGTGCAGAACAAGTGGCACTGTTCCCTCTCAGACCCTTCCCCCACATACAGCACCACAACATGGTGAAACAGGTCACCAGCACTGACAAATATCTAAGGCTCTGCCCCTAACAATGTAATAAGTATGACAGCTCTACCTAAGACGAGGCAAACACAGAAAGATGTCAAGATGAGGAGGCGAAGTAGAGCCCAAAAGCAGGGGCAAGTCAAGATTCCAGTGGGAGGACTAAGTGATGAGGAGATAGCCAACTTAACAGACGCACAGTTTAAAGCACTGGTGATAATGATGCTCACAGACTTGACAGAAAAGATTAAGGGAAAAAATGAAGGTTATACTAAGTGAAATAAAGGAAAATCCACACAAAACCAATGGTGAAGGAAAGGAAACCAGAGTTCAAATCACAAGTTGGAATATAAGGAAGAAATAAACAGCCAACCAGTACAGAAGGTGGAAGCAAGAATTTTTAAAAAATGAGGAAAGGCTTAGAAACCTCTGGGATAGCTTCAAATGAGCCAACATCTGAAACATAGGGGTGCCAGAAGGAGAAGAGGAAGAGCAAGAAATTGAAAAATTATGTGAAAAAACAATGAAGGAAAACTTCCCTAATTTGGGGAAGGAAATGGACATAAAGGTGCAGAAAGCACAGAGTCCCAAACAAACTAGACCCAGGGAGGACCACACCAAGACAAATCATAATTAAAATGCCAAAGGTTAAGAATAAAGAGGGAATCTTAAAAACAGCAAGAGAAGAGAATTACCTATAAAGGGGTACCAATAAGACCATCAGCTAATTTCTCAAAAGAAACTTTGCAGGCAAGAAGGGGCTCACAGGAAATATTCAAAGTAATGAGAGGCAAGGATCTACAACCAAGACTACTCTATCCAGCAAAGCTATCATTTAGAATGGAAGGGCAGATGAAGTGCTTCCCAGACAAGGTAAAGCCAAAGGAGTACATCATCATCAAGCCATTATTACAGAAAATGTCAAAAGGACTTTTAAGAAAAAGAAGATCAAAACTATGAACATTAAAATGACAACAAAATCACAATGATCAACAGCAGAATCTAAAAAATAAAAATAAAAAACAAACAAACTAAGCAGACAACCAGAGTGGTAACAGAATCGTAGGTATGGGGAGCATGTGGAGGGGTGTCAGCTGGGAGGGGGAAGCAGGGAGAAGGAGGAAAATGATGCAGGGATAAGAAGCATAGCAGGAGGGTGCAGAATAGACAGGGGGATGTTGAAAATAATACAGGAAAGGGTAAAGTCAAAGAGCTTATATGCACGACTCATGGACATGGACTAAGGGGGGGTGGGGCTACTGGAGGGAGGGGGTACTGGGTGGAGGGAAGCAAAGGGAAAAGAAATTGGGACAACTGTAACAGCATAATCAGTAAAACATACAAAAACATGCCAGATTATATAGACAACATTTATTTTCTTCCTAGTTTCAAATAGCATTTTTACAACCCCAATTAAATATAATACATTATAACTATTAGATATTTTGGTTATAACTGTCACATTTTTAAATCACTGAATTAGAAATGTTAATGAATGAGGTTACATTTACAGAACACAACTCATACCTTGGTAACTACTTCTGACTTAGAACAAAAGGTCAACCTGGTTTTTAAGCAAAAAGAATTCATTTTTTGGAGAGGATACCCTTCTAAGAAAAGAAAATAAAAAAAGGAAAGAAAGAAAGAAAGAAAGAAAGAAAAGAAAAAGTACATCTGTCTCCTAAACTTGTTCCTAGTGAGACATTTTTCTTCTTTAGCTATGTAGAAGTTCTTTTTAGATATTAACTTGTTATTCCCAGTTAAAATATATTTCACTTTTTAATGGTGGTACTATCGAGTTCCAGGCTACTAAAAACAGGTACTCATATTTTTCAATTACAAATACTTCATGCAATTCCCTCTACTTTGACAACTTCAAGGAGTGTAAACATCCTTTGGTGGTCCATTGGAGCTAACTTCTAGCAACCATACATCAGGACCAAGACAAAGCAAAATATGCTACTACTTCTAAACTGACTAAAGTGATTCTGTAGGTACAATGAGAAATGATGTATTTTCTCCTAACAAACTATAACCACTGATTTTTATTATCACATTCTCTCCTCTAAATACTTCCAAATGCATACTTCCACTTATGTCTGCTCACAGGAACATGTCCACACTAACAATCTTTTGTTAGGCTCTTTTTCATGAGAACAAACCATGTTTCATAGCAGCTTCTGTGACTAAAAATTATAGTTGGTAAAGGAAATGATGAGTCAACTGTGTAAAGATAGTTACAAAGGCATTCACCATAGCTGACATATGAGAGGTAAATAACGTTAATACCAATTTCTCAATTTACTATAAAAAACATACCCACCAGTGTAACCAGATACTGGTTTCCACATGCATAGCATATTTTTTTCTTTTTCTGTAGCCAAATTATAACAATAAAATTGCTTAATCAGCACAGAATCTGAATGGGTGGCATAATTAGATAAAATAAATTTTCAATAACAACAGACAAGTACAGCCTGACATTCAAGAAGTGTATATATCAAAAGTTTAATAGTGGTTTCAGTTGAATGATGGGATTATAATTTATCTTAGCTGTATTCTTTATATCCTTGTGATACCTGAATTGGTTATAATAAGTACCTCTTTATAAGCAGGAAAAATAGCACTTCCATTTTATTTTATTTTATTTATTTTTTAAACTTGTAAGACTTTTTAAAAAAGATTTTATGTATTTATTTATTTATTTTTAGAGAGACGGGAAGGGAGGGGGAAAGAGAGGAAGAGAAACATCGATGTGTGGTTGCTTCTCACACGCCCCCAACTGGGGACCCGACCTGCCACCCAGGCACGTGCCCTGACTGGGAATCAAACCAGGGACCCTTTGGTTCACAGACCTGCACTCAATCCACTGAGCCACACCAGCCAGGGCAGCACTTCCATTTTAAAATAAACTGGAAATAAAACCAATTATTAAAGTAAAAATCTAATTGTCACTACATACAACATAAAGTAAAGAATACCATAAGAAATATTAGGGATCCAGATAATAAAAATTATGATTATTAGGATATAAGACTTGAATAAATGTTTCTAGAAAGGAAGAATAAATGTTGCAAACATGTTAATTCTGACCAAATGAATTTACAAACAAAATGCTGTAACAATATCCCCAAGTGAATTTTTTAAGACAAAGCAAAATTTTACAAAGTAATTCTTAAAGTCAAGTTAATGATTAATTGGAGAACAGTAGCTAAGCACATACTGAGAAAGAATAAGAAATTTTACTATAAACAAGGAGGGAATAGGCCAGGGTTCAGCAACTACAACCAATAGGTCAAATCTGGTTGGGGACAGATTTTGCATTCATTCTCTATGGTTGATTCTCTGAATGGATAATTGCAACAGTAATTTCAAAAACCACTCTGAGGCCCACAGGGTTAAAGTATGCACTATCTGGACTTTTATAGAAAATGTTTTCAAATTGTTGCAACAGACACTTCAATGATGTTGTCATGCCCACAGTCTCTTCTCTAAAGGAGTTCATGAAGGCCAAGAGAAGGCAAATTTATGAAGTACTACAATCCGTGAGGACAAGTAAGCAGAAGCTAGAAAGTAGAGAAATAAAGGTTGGGGAAGCCAATTAATAGCAAAAGCATGAACAGTAGGAAGGAGCTTTGAAAATACTGATGCCCAGAGCCACTCCAGACCAATTAAATCTCAATATGTTGCTCTGCTATTTTTAAAGTTCCCAAGTTGATTCTAGTGTACAGTTCTAATAGAGAAGCACTGAGCTAGGAGGGAAGCAAATACAGAGTGGCTGAGTGATGTCAGTGGTGTAGCATACAAGTGTTGATCCAAAAATACCTGCTGTTAAGGTGCCCAGAGCTGCTTGAATCCAGTTTCCAATATTGCTGCTTGAATCCAGTTCTCAGTATTGCTCCTGTATTTAGCTTCTCATTGAATTCTCATGTTCTTCCTTGTTCTACATGTGTACATATAATAAACCACTATTAATGAGGCAGAATAAGTGATTCACTTCTTCAGACCAAAAGAGCCAACTTAGTGTAGAAATTTGTATCAGATACACACTTGCATGAAATAGACCCTCAGCAGAAATATGAAACATTTGGAATTGTTAGGGTGTGACTATGGAGTGAAAATCATACACAATCCACTCCATATACCAGGATGAAACATTTTGTTTCATTTTTAGAAGTCCAGGTTATATTGTAACAAAGCCACTAATTATACAATTGCCTTTGTAACTCATACATGCACCCATTTAGAGTGAAATTCTGGTAGTGGCTGTGTTATAGCAACTTCAAAGAAATAAGTAAAGCAGGGTTTGAAAGTTGTTTCTCTTCTTTCAATGATGTGCAAATTCTGATATAGCCATGAGGCGCTAACCCTGGGAAACATGATTTTGCCTGTTTTAGTCAGATATGGTGCTCAGTAATCATTCCAACAAATATGGAATAACATGGATTAGACCATAGGTCTTGAAGTTTGAGAACCATTGAACTAAACGTGTCAGTTCAGGTACCTACCAAAACTACACCCACTTCTTTCTAAAGATTACTACTCTTGTCCATTGTCCCAGCTGTAGCACAGTTCTTGATGACCAGGTTTTGTTTCACATTATACAGTATTGAAACCGAGTTCAAAGCAAGGGGACCCTGTAATAGGAGATATCCCCCCAGCCCAAGGTTGGGGTAAAGGGGAGAAGCAGATGATATGGCTTAAGATACTTTTCATAATAGTGGCAAGGTGATAGCCTAGTCTTTCCTGAAGGGAAGCGGGCTGCCACCCCAGGATAAAAGGACTAGTGAGTTTCAGGGCTTATCCTGACTTGTGACATAGCCAGGGGAGGCGAGGCCCGAATATCACTGAGTCACTCTTATCCTGACAAAAGATGGCAGCCATAAGAATGTAAACAATACCAGGAAACTGGCAAATGTAGCCCATTGTGGGAGGAGCCGGATATGAAGTCACATAGGCTCAGGATTTAAAATAAGGGTGATCTGAAAGAGGAGATTCTGCCATGCTGCCTGCAGTAAGGGAGGAGCTACGTCTGTTCCTCTGAGAATTCACTATGTGGCTCAGACTAGTAAGAAAGAGGTAGCTGGTTCACCATGGGAGAGAGGAGAGGTAGCAACCATGCCGAGCTGTAGTGAGGAAGGAGCAGCCATGAGGGGTGGCCATGAGGTCTGAGAGAGAAAGCAGCTATGCAGTTTGCTGCTGCTCTGATCATGGCCACTCTAGCTGACTCTGAAGCCACAAGGACTCTGCCTTGCAAGACCTGACCTGCTGCCTCGCAGACCCAGACTCTCTCTGGACTCTTGGGACATGAGACATACAGAGAAGTCACTCTCTTGGGATGTGTGCTTCCCCAGGACTCCACCATGATCCAGTGTAACATGGCACATGTATTCCTGGACTATTATACAGAGGCTGAGAACAGTATACCCCAGATCCTGAAGAAGAGAGCTGCTGTGAGAGGATAGCAACTCTGAAATCCACGAGTGTACTTTCCAGAGGGGATGGAGAACTGTTTGCACAGCCAGCTGAAGGACAAATAAGGATGTGGGGAACTTTTGGTGTTTTGTGCTTATAGCTTGGTGGGGAGTAAGGGAAGTGCTGGGTCTCATGGGAGGATAGGGCTCCAAGCAGGAGTGCTGTCAGCCTCCCCAACGCTGGAATCCTGTAGATAAAAACCTGTTTCACTCAGCACTAATTGTTGGGTCATGCACCAAGGCGCCACAAACACAAGCCCTGGTTTCCTCTCCACTGAGCACAGTGGATGGAACCAAGCCATACATTGCCGGCAGCCTATGACATGTCTAAGCATGAAAAAGTGGGGCACAAATAAAGGTAAACCGGGACAATTAGATTCTATCTTTGGAATTTGAATAGAAACAATGAGAACTACGTCATTAGCAGGAAAAGCTGAAGCTAAAAGCCTCACCAAAGATAGGTTAATAGCAAAACCAGTCATAAGGAAGCAAGTATTAAGAAGATGAGTGAGAAAACCCTAAATGATAAGGCAGGTGAATAGGAAGAAGAGTTGAATCAAGTCAATGAAACAGCAGAAAAGGTCCACAAACTCCACTTCTTTAAGTTCATAGAGCCACCAAAGATCAGAGGCGGCTTAAGGTCGGTTGAGGCTCCAGGCGCAGAAGAAAATATTGGGCCCCTTAAAAAAAAGAGAGACAAGGAAAATAAAAATACATGTTAACCATATTTTATGCAGCGTAGTAATGAAACCAAACTTGGTGTCATTAGAAAAAGTATAAAGTTGGGGTTTTGCGGGGCCCTTCAGAGGTTGGGGCCTAGGGCACGCGCCTGGTACACCCGCTATAAAATCCGCCTCTGCCAAAAATGCAGTTCCATGCTGCACTCTTCTTACGATTCTTATGAAATTTGGATTTTCCTTACTGTGGGTACATTATGTGGGGGGTCTAGAACGAACTACTCCAAGAAGTGCCTCTGTCGTATACAGATTGTTTTCAGTTGAAGACAATTTTATCTTCAGGCTCACGAGAAAGTTCTGTTTCTTTAACTACCTAGAACTTGAGTTAGGGGCCTTGCCCATAATAAGACATCATTAGCCACAATCTCTTTTTGACCTCTCTATATGGCAGGGTAAACTTCTATTTACTAAACATCTGCTCTCCTTAGCATCCTTCAATGACCCTTTGAAGACCCCAAGGTGCATAACCCCATCCCTAGCTCAGGATGTCTTATATCTCAATTCCCCTTTCTATCTCGGAACCTCTCCTGTGTGAAGGGTCTTTCTTTCATGTATGCGGGGTTCCCATACATATGTGTGCCTTAAATTTGATTCTTTTCTCTTGATAATCTGTCTTATGTCTATTTGGTTATTAGAACTTTCAGGGTAGAGGAAAGTTTGTTCCTCCTCCACAGTTACTATGTGTATCTATATGATAAACACATTTCTTGAGCGAAGCCTGTGTGTTACCTCTTGAAACCAGAAATCCTAAGTAATTTAGGAACTTGTAGAGAGCTGGGCTACATAAACAAATGTTCAGTAGGACTGTGAATTATTTAGGCCTGGTTACTATTTGGTGGTGGGGTAGTGAACAGGTATACTCCATCACAACCCAGGCTGTAATGTTAAGAGCCTATAGGAACTGTGGCAAAGTTATTATCACAGGACCACATATCCAATGAAGGTAAGTTTTGGTACAAGTACAAATACAGAGAAAATTCAAGTGATCAAGGAAGATCACAGATGGGTGAGTGCTTCTGCAATTTGCAGGTAAATTTCTAAAGTGGTCTCATGAGATAAGTTCAGATTATAGCATCTGGCTGTGGCTTAGCTACTTTCCAACATTTCTGCTTAAATAAGAGCTGGAAAAGTATACAGCATTCCCTCACTTATCGCAGGTATTACATTCTAGACCCCTCCGTGAAGTAGGAACATTACATTTATTCTACACTCTTAAACCTACGTCACTTTAACAACATCCGTATACAGTACTGCAAAATCCCACGATATAGGGAAAAATCCGCAATAAATAATTAAATCTAATATTTTTTAAAATCCCATGATACAGTGAGGCTGCGGTAAGTGAACCGCGATATAGAGAGGAACTACTGTAAATAGATGCATATTTAGAAGTGAATATATAAGATGAGGAGCATATTTGGTTAGTGGTCAAGATGTAGAAATGCAATACAAACATATCAGAATTAAGTGATAGCCACACTCACAGTCCCATCTAAGGCAAACTGTCCCATCCATAGTTGTAGTAAACAAGCAGTCCTAGAAGGCAATGGATTTTAAAATGTGACTTGTCCTGTCATTCAACGCAGAATGTAGCAGGTGTGAGACACACTACACCCAAGCGTGGTATCACTGAATGGCTCAAAAAATGACTACCCAAGCAGAGGTGAGCTAAGCCACTGAAATTCTTGCAATGAGGACTAAAGTTCCTGAAATGCAAAGAAAGTGAGGCCCAAAAGAGTTGAATCGTAAAGGATGAAGCTGGGAGATATATCCAAGGACACCAGAGCAATAAGCAAGATTTAGTGATGAGTAGTTGAAAATGTATGAGGAAACAGAATGCACACAAAGCTAGGAGGTAAACTAAAACGTGAGTAAATAATGAGGAAGGTAAAAGAAAAGCAGAGACAAAGAGGAATTTAGACATGTGATGTACAGCACAAGTCTACAGTTAATACTGCATTGAATACTAAAAATTTCTTAAGAGAGTAGGTTTTGGGTGCTCTCCTCACACTCAGAAAATGGTAAGTAGGTGAGACAATAACGTTTGACTAATAATTTCACTATGAAGATCAAATCATCATGTTGTATAGTTGAAATTATACATCTTTTTATTTAAAAAATGTTAAGGCTGGCATACTGGATGAATGACACACACCCCGGTTGCAAATATTTTCAGATCTGTCTTGGAACCATTTCTGATCCTCAAACTGTTCTCTTCAGAAAGGAAACAGAATTTTATTTTCTTTATTTTATTTTTTAAAAGATTTTTATTTATTTATTTTTAGAGAGGGGAAAGGAGCGAGACAAACATCGATGTGAGAGATAAACATGAATTGGTTGCCTCTTGTACGTGCCCCAACCAGAGACCAAATGCACAACCCAGGCATGTGCCCTGACCAGGGATGGGACCAGAGACCTTTTTACTTTATGGACTGGTGCCCAACCAACTGAGCCACACCAGTCAGGGCTATTTTCTTTATTTTTTAATTGTCTTTATTCAAATACAGAATTTTCTTTATTTGGACTCTATGAGAGCTTAGTCTACCTTAAAAGCTAGCCATACACAACCTTGGGTGGTCCAAATTGCCTGGCTTGCCCAACAGAAGTCTGTTTCTTGAAAATAGAAGAGCTTACAATACCAGAAATTGCTAACAGGATTCTAGCCACAACTGAAGCTCACTGAGAATGTGAGTTTTCTGGAATTAGTTAGGGTGTCACAGCGGGGGAAAAAGGAATTAAGAATTTCCCCACATATTAGAATAGAATGATAATAAATCACTAGTAGTCTATGACAAAGCTGCTAATTGGGCATTCAAAGCCATCAAAGATGATATTGTGAGGGATCTGGCAACTGCTGCAATAGAGCAACTTAAAATTTTTTTTTTTTAATGGCCAGTTAGTAAATATTTGAGGTTTTACAGGCCATTTGGTCTCTGTCACGGCTACTCTGTTCTGCCACCGGTAGCATAAAAGTGGCCAGAGATAATACATAAATGAATGTTTGGCTGTGTTCCAATAAAACTGAAATCTGAATTTTGTATAATTTTTTCATGTCATGAACTATTATTCTCTTTTTTATTACTCTCAGTCATTAAGAAATATAAACACTATACATTATTGTTTGCTCATAGGCTCTTAAAAAAGAAACAAGCAGTGGGCCACATCTGGCCTGTGGGTCATGGTTTGCTGCCCTTTCATACACAGAAATGGATAATTGAATCCAAGATGGTCATACAACTTCTTTTAAATTTGAGGATGTTATATTTAACATGTCTAAGGGCATTCTCATGACTGTGAATTTGCTGTTTAATGAGCTATTCTTGTTCTATTTTTTACCATCTTAACCATTTTATTTTATTAATTTTAAAAAAGATTTTATCCATTTATTTCTAGAGAGAGGGGAAAGGAGAGATAAAGAGAGGGAGAGAAACATCAATGTGTGGTTGCCTGCCCTGCACCCCTTACTGGGGACCTGGCCCCCAGCCCAGGCATGTGCCCTGACGGGGAATCAAACCTGTAACCCTTTGGTTCAGAGGCCCGCGCTCAATCCACTGAGCCACACCAGCCAGGGCCATCTTAACTATTTTAAATGTACAGTTCGGTAGTATTTAATATATTCACATTGTTCAGTAAACATTCTACAAATCTTTTTCATCTTGCAAAACTCTATCCCCAATAAACAACTTCCCATTTTCCCCCTCTCCCCAGTAACTGGCAACCATCAGATTTCTAAGAGACACTGTGTGGGCCAAAGGAGATCTGTCTATTGAAGGGGTTTACTCCAGAGGATGCCAGTTTGCTCACAATGTTTCACGAAGAGTCTTGTAAAATTGTTTAATCCACGGTAAGAAATACAATTAGATTGGTCCAAAGATACACATACATACAAACACATAGCTGAAACAAAAATTTCACAAAGTACCCTTTGCCAGGTAGAGGCTAATGTTTTCTTATTTACATTTCTATATTAATCTGTTTTTTCCTAGTCAATTCTATTCTAATCTACACAATTCCATTCAAAACTGTGACCTAGTTTTAAATACTATTCAGGCAGAGTACGAAATACCCATGTTTCATATCACATTGGAAAAAGGTAACACTACAAATATGCCAAAATTACAAAGAAGCAAAAACTATGAATTTATAAAAGTATTTATAAACACACTGTGTGGGCCTGTGGCATTAAAAAAAAATTTAAGCTAACAGCTCACAATCAGGTTCCTTGTAGAAAGCTGGAAATCCTGTCAATATTGGTCTGTATTTCCACTGGGCAACTATCAGTAGGAGCCAAGGAGTAAAAAGCCTTCTCCTTTGGATGAAAGGTACATGTCCCAGTGGACCACAATTCCAAACACTCCCTACTATAATCTTCTCTTAAAAGCATCAGCTTCTCTTTACCATTACATTGGCACTCTTGTTTTTATTTTAAGAGTAATCTCTTTTCCAATGTCTCTATCAAAAGTAGATAAACAAAAGAAAAGCCCAACACTAAACAAAACAAAAACAAGAATAAAAAAGAAACTCAAAACAGGGTTTCAAGAAAAAGGAGGAAAATAAATATCAGAACCATTTTACAAATCTACCTGTGGAAGAAACCACTCAGGAGAGACCTGTGTGATGGCCTTACAAACTCAGACCTAAAGAAACCAGGTAGGATGGTCTGAAATTAAAACTTTCTAACTAAAAGCAGTTCATGATGGATAGTCATGTGCTAGGCTGGTATTTTTTTCTAACAAAGGTCAATCTTTACCTTAACTGAGCCTATTGTCTTTTTGCATCTATGATAACATACTTTTGGAATGTGAAATTTCCTTTTTCCGGACCCCTCCAAGTACAGGCATGGTGCCATGGGGAGACCACAAATACCCTCATTGTTATTGTTATCATGTTAATTGTTGACTGTTAACTATCCTGTGCCCACCTTCTAGGAAGTATGTGACTATCATTTTAGCTTTTATCCAATCCCAGAAGTTTCCCCACTTTGCTTTCTCCCGCCTCCTTAATCTGTCACCAACAGATTTCATGTAACCCCCTTATGCCTCCTCTTTGGATTGTAATGTATAAAATGAGGTGCAAAACTGCCATTCTCTGGAGCATTTTCTCAATTTTTTGAGGCTTTGCTTCTCAGCAATTGTGGTCAAGTTTGGCTCAAATAAACTCACAAAAGTTCTCTACAGGTTTGAATGTTTCTTACGTTGACATACCCCATCTGGACTCTGCAGGCATTTGCACACTGCAACCCCTGAAATAAAGGATGGAGAAGCCTGTGATTAATTGATGCATTAGAAGCTAGAAGAAACAAAGCAGGGTAAAAGAAGCAGAGACTGGGTGTAATAATTGTATTAATTGCAGAACATGAAAGTAAAGCCTCATGAACTGCTGCTGTTGGTATATAAGCATCTAAATAAACTGGGATATGTTGAGGCTAGTAAATTTATGTCTTCAGGAATTAGAATTGGCCTACCAAAAGTAATCACAGTTAGCAAAGGGAACTGAGGCTGAAAGGACACACAACAAACTAACACAATGCAGAGATGAGGTCGTGAGAGCCACAAGCAAGCAAAACTTATGACAAAGGTGAAGCCCTAAGTAAGAAGAGCCTTATGAAGAAACTAAAAATTAGGAGGTAGGAAAATAAGATAGAACAAAGTAGACAGGCAAGCCAATAAGTAATGGGAGAAATGAAACAGAAAAAGATAAACAGAAAGACAGAGTAGCTCAGTAAATGGCAGTATCTTAACATGAAGGCCCACAAACCCCTGGTGCTTCACGTCCCAGAGCTTCTCTGGAGCCAGGTACCACCCTTAAGGGGTATAACCATATTAAGGTCGCCTATATTTGGAATTTCATGTGATTATTTCCAAGGGGCCAGCCAATAACCTGTCATTATCTCAATGAATTTGTTTCTACCAATCAGAAGTGCATAGCACTTACTTCTACCAGTAAGAAGCATAGCAGCCCCTCAGGAGTAATACAATTTAGGAAATTGGCTATGATCTTGTAGAGAATCTCTTTGTTTCAAAGATGTTGTACAAACAAAATTGTGATATAAAATTTAGATTTCTTTAAATTTATTTATTTTAATTCTCACTCTAGGATGTTTATTGATTTGTAGAGAATGGAAGGAAGCGGGGAAGGAAGGAAGGGAAGGAAAGAGAGAGAGACATTGATTAATTGCCTCCCATACATGCCCCAACCAGGGATGGAACCTGAAACTTCTCTGTGCACAAGATGGTGCTCCAACCAACTGAGCCACCCAGATGGCAAAATTTAGATTTTATTTCCACTAGAAGGTGACACTTTGAGAGACTTGGTAGATGCTGCAGTCAAGCAGCTATAGAGAGATAAACCAGAGAAAATAAGGTAGACATGTCATAGTGTTGCCCATGCCCAAAATTCTTCTAAAGGAAACTACTGCAAACAAGCCTAAGAAAGCATTCTTGTGACCAACTGTTCCTCCTCCACATCTATGGTTGGTCAGATCAAGGGTAACTAAGAATCAGTGGAGAGATATCCACAAGCTGGTCAATAGCCTGTGACATGTCATGACCTGAAAGCTGTTCCCAAACAAGGATGAGGTGAGAAATTAGATTCAACTTACAATTAGGGAAAAATAGAGGAACAGAAATTCAGCATCTGAGATAAATGAATACATGATAAAAGGACATACCAAGAATGATTTAATTAAGATCAACTTGTTAGTAAGCACAGGAATCAGAAGCTGAAAATAAGCAGAAACTATCCATCGGTGATAGGATAAAGAACAAAGGATAAGGAAGCCAGTCAGTACCAGGAAGAGACTCATGGATATGAGGAAAGTAGGATTGTGTAGTTACTTATGAAACTGTCACTTCCCAAAATGGTCAAGTATGATTCTGGATGCCTCATGGTTGGGTTGGTTACCTTCTATTTTTAGGGCAATTAAATGATTCTGGATGTATTTATGATAGCTGATTTGTATTAGTCTAAAGTAGTTTGGGATCATACAAAGGGGAAGAAAGACATTTGTATTTAGCGGTCAATAGGGGAAAATGTCCTAGATCTGCCAAATACCAACTGCTACCTCTGTAGTCTCCAGAAACTTAACAACTCAAGGCAATCTGATTCTCAATTTAATGACAATTGGGCAGCATGAAGAACAAGAGCTAAAGCAGACAGTCTGCAGACAGAGACATGAGGGAGAATAAAAGCCATGACTATATAGGTTGCAAACACCGATGTTATGAATAAGAAAAAAAAAAAAAAAAAAAAAAACCCGTAAGTATTCAGTAGCTAGGAGGTAGAGGAAACCACAGTATAAGGAAATCAGTTGGTAGCAGAGGCAACATGTCAGGCAGAAGACCAGAGGAAAAAAGCTGAATCACATTAATACCACAACAGAGTCGAATTCTGTAAACTTAAGAAAGTTAGATTGTTATTATTATTTTTATTATATTTTTTCCATTACCATTTATCCCCCTTATAATCTCCTCCCCTCCTGTAAACTTCTTAAACTGATCCAAAGGACCTCATTTCTTGCAATAAAATTTGGATTGCTAGGAAGGCACTCTCGAAAAGGAATGTAACTATTTGGAATTGGTTATATTAAAGCAACAAGGTAGATAACCAAGCAAATCCCTTTGACATCCCAGAACGGATACTGATGACATGCAAAGCATATTGGCCTGGCTACCACCTGTGCTCGCAGAAACATAAAATTGTGAAATATGGATAGAAACAGCTAATCGGTAGAAGAGAATGGATGTGAAAAAGTACTCTAAGAGGTTATAAGGGGAGATGAGAGGCATGAATATGAGGAAGCCCACTATGACTACACAGAAACTAAGAGAGTAAAAGTTCTAAGAGTAAAATGTCACAGAGCAGGTGTTGGCAAACTACAGCACAGACACATTCTTCATTTATGTATTATCTATGGCTCCTTTTATGCTACAATGGCAGAAACAATAGGGTACACGACAACTGACAAAGGTTACCACCCCAGCCTAAAAACTCACTTTTGAACAGAGAAACAAAAAAGTAAGAAAATAAAATTTAAACTAGCAAATTCAGCAAACTTAATTCAAAATTCTTGAAAAAAAAATCCTTGAAAAGTAGAAAATTTTACTCTAGAAATGCAAGGTAGGTTCATTATTAGGAAATCTCTTAAATATAAAAAATAAAACAAAAAGCTCAAAGAAAACATTTACCTCCATGTTTAACAATCATGTCCTTGACTAAGATACCCATTCCTTTATCCAGATCACACTTTGAGATGTCAATGAAAGGATTAGTTCCTTCTAAACCTGAAAAATAAATTTAGGGTTTGATATGCAAATGATCAAAACCACAGCCCCCTCTACCTTAACTATTAGAATAGTGATTTATATCCAAAGTAACCTCTGTATTAGATTCATTTATGGGTAGAAGATATTTGCTGGTAAAGAGAGTAAACACTAGAGCTAATTATATAAGCATAAAAACAACAACATAAATATAAAGACAAAGTCACTATGATAAGGAAGAGGAACCTCTAAGGGATGGTAATAACATGGCCCATAAAGATTCTATCACTCCTCTAAGAACTCCAGCCAATGTCTAGATAACTATTAGGTCATACACATAAAACACCAATCACAAGACATTTTCCGGTTCTGATTCAAGTAGAGCTGTGTTATTGTTATTATATTACAGGCAGTGTGAGTAAAATTCACCCTGAATGTCTGCTTTAATGTATCACCTCAAGTTTTTTTGTTCTAAAGTTTTTGTGTATGTATACCAGAGAGTGGGAATGGCATGCTATATCCCATGGGCTGAATCCAGGCTGCTGCCCGTTTTGGTAAATGAAGTTTTATTGGAACACAGTCCTGCCCATTTGTTTCCATATTGCCTATGACTCCTTTCATGCTACAGACGGGGGCAATGTATTCAAATTAGGGTAAAGTCATAATTAGGAAACATAAGTTGTAACTTTTTGGATACTTGAGAATGTGTAAATATTAAAACAGTTACCCAGAAAAGAAGGAATAAATTGGGAGAACCATATATGATAGATGAATAACTACAATGAAGCATATAAAACATAACATAGTTCTTCCTGCATACATAAACCCAATTTGTGAATATGCTTTCTTGGTGAGTTTAATTTGGGTAGGAAAAAACTCAAAGGACAAACTGACTACTATGAGTTCCACACTTCCTAGGATTAGCTATACAACCAAGTCCTACAGAAAAGAAAATGGGTTGGGAGGGGGCTAGGATTTGTAGACATAGTTCATTTAATGTATGCCAGGAGTTGGCAAACTTTCTGTGAAGGGACAGATGGTAACACTTCAGGTTCTGTGGATCATCTGGTCTTTGTTGCAGCTACTCAACTCTACTGTGGCACAAAAGGCAGCAAAAGATAAAGAATGAGTATGATGGTTCCAACAAAAGTTTATTTACAAAAACAGGCAGCTGGCACGTGGTACATGGTTTGCCAATCTCTAGTCTATGCTAATTATCTGGACACTGTTACCTTAGCAGCAATAAAATTTATTAAAGTATTCACTGATAGGTTTTCCTGTTGTGTTCCACATGATACGAGCATAGAATAATTTTGCCAGCATTGTTTGCTAACAGAATGCAATTATGTGGAACGCTAGTCAGGACATGCTGATCTGCACAGCAGGTTACCTCAGCACCTGATGTACCTGCACCTGAATTAACATTCTGCAAGTTGATGGGATTTTCAGTTGTGGCTCCAATTCTTATCATTCCTTTTTTTTTTTAATATGTTTTATTGATTATACTGTTATAGTTGTCCCAATTTCTTTTCCGTCTGTTCCCCTCCACCCAGTAACTTGTCCCCCACCCCTTAGTCCATGCCCATTGGTTGTGCATATAGTTCTTCTCAACATCTTCCTGTCTCATCATCTCCCTCCCTTTCCCTGCTTCCCCCTCCCTGCTAACCTACCCCCATATGTTCCCATACCTATAATTCTTTTTCCCTTTTCATTGCCTACTTAGTTGCCTTTGTTTCGATTCCTTAGCTTCTGTTGTTGGTTGTTGTGATACAGTTTTCATTTTAATGTTCATAGTTTTGATCCTCCTTCTTCTAAACAAGTCCCTTTAACATCTCATATAACAGTGGTTTGTATCTAATGAACTCCTTCAGTTTCACTTTGTCCTGGAAGCACTTTCTCTGCCCTTCTATTCTGAATGACAGCTTCGCTGGATAGAGTAATCATGGCTGTAGGTTTTTGCTTTTCATTACTTTGAATATTTCTTGCTAGTCCCTTCTTGCCTGCAGTCTCCTTTGAGAAATCAGCTGATAGCCTAATCGTGACCCCTTTGTACATAATTGTGGGGGACAGACAGGCATGGGGAGATGTGGGAAGCATACAGGCTTGGTATAAAAGACTGACCACTGTGCGGAGCCGCCCCCAGCTGGGCCCTTAGCCGGCAGGTTGTCTTCCAGGCCTGCTCTGAATCCCACCCTCTGGGGGATTTTAAAGATAGAATAGAAATACAAAGTGGCTTTCAAGGAAAAGGGAACCTGCTCTGTTTTCTCTGTAAAACCTCAAATCCTTGTCAGTAAAATGTGAAGAACAGAACAATAAAGTAAGAGGAAATGCTTTTGACCTTGTGTAAAATACCTGGATGTTTCAACCCTGTATTGATCTGCATTTCCCTTTCACTCCCTACCATTTGGGGAAGTGCTGCATATTTTCCTTAAGTACTTCCGCATGTGGAAAGTGGATTAAAACCCTGGCTAATAAAGAAACAGGGCGATTTTCCACTAGAGAAAACCCCCTCCCTTCCTTCCTCAGATGGAGAGTGTCTAAATAGTTTCTTCATCCACTCCGAGGGACCCAGAGTCTCTCTCACATAATTCTCTTCTCTCTTGCTGCTTTTAAGATTTTCTCTTTATCTTTAATTTTTGTAATTTTTGACGTTTTGATTACAATGTGTCTTGATGTGGTTCTCCCTGGGTCCAGTTTATTTGGAACTCTCTGTGTTTCCTGGACCTATAAATCTACTTCCTTTCCCAAATTAGGGAAGTTCTGTTTCATTATTTTTTCACATATTTTTTCAATTCCTAGTTCCTCTTCTTCACCTTCTGACAACTCTATAATTCGGATGTTCACTCTCTTATGATGGTCCCAGAGGTTTCTGAGCCTCTCCTCATTTTCCTCACTTTTTGTTTCCTCTTTCTGCACTGGTTCACTGTTCCTTCCCTATGCTCTGATTTGTTGATTTGATCCCTGGATTTTCTTCCCTCACCACTTGTTTCATATGTGTTTTTGTTCATTTCAGAAGGACTAGCTTTCATGCCTTCCCCATCTTAATTAAGTCCTGCTCTCATTTCTGTAAGCTGTCTTATAACTATAGCTCTGAACTGAGCCTCAGAAAGGTTATCTATCTGTTCGTCCATTAATTCACGTATTTGCTTTCTGGTCAGCTGCATGATTGGGATCTCTATCATTATCTCTGCCATCCTGGCAGTTTTTTGCTTCCTTGGTGGGGCTGTCACACCTCCCACGCTATAGGGGGTGGAGCCCCGTGCACTCATCACTACCGGGCGACCCTTCTCACCACACTGGCGCTTTGTGTGGGGGCGGGGGTCCAAGATGGATTCCTGAAGTTCTCTCTCCACTGAGACTGGAAGCCTCCTCCTCCATCCCCACACCCTCTGAACCTCACAGCCCAAGGCAACGGGGGTCTTCTTTCCCCAGCGTTGGAAACACGAGCTAACGGGTTTGGTCTGCAGCTAGGGGTGCTCCCAGGTGCTTCTTGCCTCCCCTTAAATACAGGTGTCTGTGATTACTGGAGTCCCACTGCCCGTTGCTGCAGCTGCCACCGCCAGCACAGCTTGACCACTCCACCCCAGCTTCGCCCCGCCTACCCGTCCGGACGAGCACCACTTGTTTATAACTTCATACGTTGGACTTCCATGTAGCTTTATTTTCTGGAACTTCTGGTTATTTCTGGTTTTGTGGTAGTTGTAGTCCTTCTTAGTTGTGGATGGAGACGGAGCGTGTCAGTCTAGGCCTCCATCTTGGCTGGAAGTCATTATACCTCTTCATCCCTTTTTCTTTGGTGTAGAAAAAAGCATAACTTCACAGGAATTGTCTAATATAAACATCATGCAGGAGAGTGGGGTAGTAATATTATAAAAGGTGAGAAAAAAGATAAACAAATGATGAATGGCTGTGGGAAATAAATGCTAGTTCATCCAAAGTGGTAATCTCTAAACGTTAGAGGGACCTACACATCCCTCACACCATCTCCTTTCCAAAACTAAATCTCCCCTTGAGAATGAACTCTATATGTGCACACCTATGCCCTGAAAGTAGACATTGATGAGGATCCCACAAGGAGGCAGGAAGTCCCAACAACTTAGAATTCACTTGCCACATTCTAGTGCTTTGAGTATAGTGAGGTAATTAAGATCTCTGAAGTGTGGTCCTGGCTGCTGTGGCTCAGTGGACTGACTGAGTGCTGGCCTGTGAACTGAAAGGTTGCGAGTTTGGTTCCCAGTCAGGGCACATGCCTGGGTTATGGGCCAGGTCCCCAGTTGGGGCATGTGATAAGGTAATTAATCAATATTTCTCTCCCTCTCTTTCTCCCTCACTCTAAAAATTAAAGTTAATAAAAAAAAAAAAACAAGATCTATTCCATTGTGTAAATGTACCAGTTTTTTGATCCACTCATTTACTGATGGGCACTTAAGCTGTTTCCAAGCACTTGGCTACTGTAATAGCAGTGGGGTGGGGTGGGCAGGGGAGGGAAAAGGGGGAAAATTGGGACAACTGTACCAGAATAACAATAAAAAAATAAGATCTCTGAAGTGTGGCTCAGACAGCTCTACCACTGGCTCCCTATGTTATGTCAGTTGACATAACCTCTCCGATCCTCAGTTTTATTACCTGTAAAGTAGAAACAAATTCTACTTCCCAGAGTTACTGTTAAGTTAAAATGAGATAACAAATATGTGTAAAGTACTCATCTAGAACATAAAAGGCACTTATAAGTGATAAGTGCTACTACTAATATAATATGATTTTAGAAAGGAAATTTTCAAAAGTTGTGTGGGTGCTAGATGACTAGCATAAAGCAAAAGACAAGGTAAAAATCAACAGATATGCTGTCACAAAAGAAGGATGGATAATGGGGACAGTGAAGTCCTAGGAAAAACACAGGTTCAGTGAGCAAAAGTCACCTTTATACAAACTGTTTTGGCCCATACAGAGAAAGAGACAAGAGGACTTTTTGAAAACAGCATGCTAACATTCATATTCATATACATGAGCAATGTCATTTTAAAATACATTGTGCTAGAGGACATGGAATACAAGGACTACCTCTGTATCAACTCCCTTTGTATTCCAGACTTCTTCTTAGGTAAAAGCCAATTTTTTCTATCATTCAGGTTCCTTCTGCAGGCTGATCTATCTAATTTTGTCAGTAGGAATTAGCCAAGTACTCCAGAGTCTATACCAGGAACATTATGCTCAGAAGATACCATCTCAAGACCATGTTCATGGGAAAAAGTGACCTTTATTACTTCCATGAAAAATGGGAGATACCAAGGAATGATCTAGCCTTAAGGTATTAACTCTGGATGGAGGCATTACTAGCTTAAGACAGGGGCAACCTCTGCTTCCAAGAAGGGCCATTTTATAGATGCTGCTTAGTTTAATTATGAGACATTTCAGTACTCCTTGAAGTCTATTAGGGGTTAAAAGGAGGCTCCCTGGGGGGGGGGGAATATCTAGTCCAATTGGTTTAAAAGAAGTACAATTCAGAAGATTCTGCTCCCTCTGAAATTACTAACCCAAGGTGCCATGTACTTGGATGCCACTGAAACCATTAGCCTCTTGCTCTGAGCTGACTTTTGACAAGATATATGCAGTTCCATAGTCTGATAAAGAAAAAACTCTCAACAAGCCTGGTTTGAAAGAACAGACTCTCACTTCAAGGGAAGTGTGATTAGTGTTATGTTGACATTATTTGTGAAACGGAGCTTATGCTTCCTAGTTTAGTGGGAACCATTTCAGTTTTTCTAATATTTGGCAGGGGTGATCACAAACTGGGGAAGAATATAATTTACTTCAATTATTTTCAGAAAAATGTATTATAGAATAAGCTACAGGCTTTAAGTATTGGCCCCCAGAAATTATATTTCTAAGAGCCTCCCTGACAACTCAGGGCAAAATCAAGCTTTCCCCCCTAGTTACCTTAATCACTGAGAGGACCGCCTCTCCTGCTGCATGTTCCCTTACATGGAAGATCTGGTGAACTCTCTGAAAACACTTTTCAAAGATATCCTTCACAATTCAGCCTAGTGAAGGATTACAAAAAGAAAAAGATTGCTGTCATCATCTATGACCCTCCCATACTCTACACTGGTATTATAAAGGAAAATGGAGAAACTAGGGGAAAAAAAATCTCATTTACTATAGCAACAAGAAAAACAAAATACCTAGAAATAAATTTAACTGAGGAGGTAAAAGACCTGTACTGAGAAAACCATAGAATACTGAAGAAAGAAATTGAGGAAGATACAAATAAAAGGAAGCATATACCATGCTCATGGATTGGAAGAATGAACATCATTAAAATGTCCATGCTACCCAAAACATCTATAGATTCAACACAATTCCTATTAAAATAACAACAGCATATTTCACAGATCTAGAACAAATATTTCAAAGAGCTATTTGGAAAAACAACAAAAAATAAAGACTCTGAATAGCCTCAGCAATCTTGAGAAAGAACAAAGTAGGAGGGATCACAAAACCTAATATCAAACTACACTACAAGTCCACTATAATCAAAACAGCCTGGTACAGGCATAAGAACAGACATGTAGATCAATGGAATAGAATAGACAGCCCAGAAATAAACCCATGTCTCTATGCTCAATTAATATTTGACAAAAGGGGCAGGTGCATACAATGGAGTAAAAAGAATCTCTTCAATAAATGGTATTGGGAGAACTGGACTGGTACATGAAAAAGAAATTAGACCACCAACTTACACCATACACCAGAATACACTCAAAATGGATAAAAGCCTTAAATATAAGTCGTGAGACCATATAAGTCCTAGCTGAAAACATAGGCAGTAAAATTTCAGATATCCCACATAGCAATATTTTTGCCAATATATCTCCTGGGACAAGTGAAGTAAAGGAAAAAGTAAACAAATGGGACTACATCAAATTAAAAAGCTTCTGCATGGCTAAAGAAACAATCATCAAAATTAAAGGAAACCGACTGTATGGGAAAACACATTGGCCAATGATACATATAAAGAACTCATACAACTCAACACCAGGAAGACAAACAATTCAATTAAAAAATGGGCAGGACTTCCGGCAAAGATGGAGGCCTCGACTGACATGTTCTGTCTCCCTCCACAACTAAGAAAGACTACAACTACTGCAAAACCAGAAATAACCAGAAGTTCCAGAAAATAAAGCTACATGGAAGTCCAATGTATGAAGTTATAAACAAGTGGTGCTCGTCTGGACAGGTAGGAGGGGCAAAGCCGAGTCAGAGAGGTCAAGCTGTGCTGCTGGCCGCAGCTTCAGCGATGGGCAGCGGGACTGTGGTAAGCACAGACGCCTGTATTTAAGGGGAGGCAAGAAGCGCCTGGGAGCACCCCCAGCTGCAGACCAAACCCGTCAGCTCACGATTCCAACGCCGGGGAAGGCAGACCCCCATTGCCTTGGGCTGTGAGGCCCAGAGGGCGTGGGGATGGAGGAGGAGGCTCCCAGTCTCTGAGAGGACAGAATGGCAGGAATTCATCTTGGACCCCTGCCCCACGCAAAGCGCCACAATGTGGTGAGAAGGATCGCCTGGTAGTGAGGAGTACATGGGGCTCCACCCCCTATAGTGTGGGAGGTGTGACAGCCCCGCCAAGGAAGCAAACACTGCCAGGATGGCAGGGATAATGACAGAGATCCCAATCACCCAGCTGACCAGAAAGTAAATGCATGAATTAATGGACGAACAGATAGATAACCTTTCTGAGGCTCAGTTCAGAGCTATAGTTATAAGACAGCTTACAGAAATAAGAGTGGGACTTAATCAAGACGGGGAAGGCAGGAAGGCTAGTCCTGCTGAAATGAATGAAAACACATATGAAACAAGGGAAGGATGAGGGAAGGAAAACCAGGGATCAAATCAACAAATCGGAACATAGGGAAGGAACAAACAGTCAACCAGTGCAGAAAGAGGAAACAAAAAGTGAGGAAAATGAGGAGAGGCTCAGAAATCTCTGGGACAATTATAGAGCGAACATCCGAATTATAGGGTTGTCAGAAGGTGAAGAAGGAGAACTAGAAATTGAAAAATTATGTGAAAAAATAATGAAACAGAACTTCCCTAATTTGGGGAAGGAAATAGACTTACAGGTCCAAGAAGCACAGAGAGTTCCAAATAAACTGGACCCAGGGAGAACCATACCAAGACACATTATAATCAAAATGTCAAAAATTAAAGATAAAGAATCTTAAAAGCAGCAAGAGGGAAGAAAATTATGTACAAAGGGGTCCTGATTAGAGTATCAGCTGATTTCTCAAAGGAGACTCTACAGGCAAGAAGGGACTGGCAAGAAATATTCAAAATAATGAAAAGCAAAAACCTACAGCCATGATTACTCTATCCAGCGAAGCTGTCATTCAGAATAGAAGGACAGAGAAAGTGCTTCCAGGACAAAGTGAAACTGAAGGAGTTCATCAGATCCAAATCACTGTTATATGAGATGTTAAAGGGACTTGTTTAGAAGAAGGAGGATCAAAACTATGAACATTAAAATGAAAACTGTATCACAACAACCAACAACAGAAGCTAGGGAATCGAAACAAAGGCAAACTAAGTAGGCAATGAGAGTGGAAAAAGAATCATAGGTATGGAGAACATTGGGGGGAGTTCAGTGGGGAGGGGGAGGGGGGAAAGGGAGGGAGATGATACAGGAATTAAGAAGCATAGTAGGAGGGAGTGGAGTTGATAGGTAGATGTTGAGAAGAACTATATGCACAACTAATGGGCATGGACTAAGGTAGGGGGACAACTGGAGGGGGGGTCACTGGGTGGAGGGGAGCAGAGGGAAAAGAAAAAATTGGGACAAGTGTAACAGAATAATCAAAAAACATATTTTAAAAAAATGGGCAAAGGATCTGAATAGACACTTTTCCAAGGAGGACATACAGATGGTCTATGGACATATGAAAAGATGCTCAACATCACTAGGCATTAGAGAGAGATGCAAATTAAAACCACAACGAGATATCACTCACACCTGTCAGAATGACTATCATTAATAAATAAACAAACAAGTGCTGGCAAGGATGTGGAGAAAAGGGAACCCTAGTGCACTGTTGGTGGGAATGCAGAGTGGTGCAGCCACTTGGAAAATAGTATGGAGTTTCCTCAAAAACTTAGAAATGGAATTGCCTTCTCATCCTGTGATTCCACTGCTGGGAATATACCCTAAGAATACCAAATACCAATTCAAAAGAACCTATCCACCCCTTTGTTCATAACACCACTATTGTATTTACAATAGCCAAGTGCTGGAAATACCCTAAGTGCCCATCAGTAGAACAATGGTACAATTTACACAGTGGAACACTATGCAACAGAAAGAAGGAACTCCTAACTTTTGTGACAGCATGGATGGAACTGGAGAATATTATGCTTAGTGAAATAAGCCAGTCAGTGAAAGATAAATACCATATGATCTCACTTATAAGAGGAATCTAATGAATAAAATAAACTAATGAGCAAAACACAACCAGAGACATAGAAACATGGAATAGACTGACAGTGGCAATAGGAGAGAGGGGAGGGGTCTAATGGTGGAAAGAAGGGGAAGGGATTAGGCAAAGAACATGTATGAATCACCCATGGATATGGACAATGATCAGAGGATTGACTATGAAAACACTGGATGTGCTGGGCAGAGGAGGGCAAAGGGGAAAAATTGGAACAACTGTAATAGAATAACAATAAAAAGGGAGGGACGGGAAGTAGGGGGAAAAAATGCAAGGTATTGTGTAGTCTAACCCAACTATTTTTAATGCAACTTTCACACCACAATGAAAAAGTTTCTCCTAACTGTTATAATATATTATGCATTTACTTGTTATTAATTCCTTTGTCTACTGTCACAAGAATGAAATTTCCATGATGGCAGAACTTCATTAATATCTAGAAGAGTGTCTGACACTTAGTAAGCATTTAATAACTATCTGCTGAAGAAAGGGGGCAAGTGTTGCAGTATGATTATCTCTCCTCTTACCAGTACCTGGAGAACCCCACCCAAACCACTAACAACTTACCAAGGCTTCCCAACTGCCTCACAAGAACATCCAAGGCAATGGTGATTCATTCTTGCTTGCTGGTGAATCCGCTGAACAGAAAGCCTCAGTATAAGTGGCAGGTAGGTTTTAGCGTTGCTCTTGAGAAATGACAAGGTTTCTGATTGCCTAGGAATCTGCATTTTAACAAACATCCCAGGTGATTTTATGCACAATAAAGTTTTATACCATGGAAATTTCCTTCATCAGGGGAGCACAATTTCAGAGGCTATTATAAAAATCTTTCAGTGTGGAATAAAAAATGTTTCTGCTTCACATGGCCTACCTGGACTTAGATAGGGTCTAGAGGAAGCACAATACTGGTTTAGATTCAAATCCATTTTCTATACCAACTAGCTATAATATTGGGAAAGATATCCAATTCTCCTATCTGCAAAAAATGGGAGAACGAGAAAAGGAGAGGTTAGGCTGATTACTGTCAAGTATAGTTTGAATATTTTAAGACCCTTTAAAAAATATCATAATGGAAAAACACCAGGTAATTGCCTAGTGCTTATTAAGGCTACCTTCCCCGCCCCTTCCCACTAACTGGGCAAGCCCACCAAAGCCACTGGCCGCTTACCAAGACAACTACACACAAGATGTTGATTTGAGCCTCTGCTAATTTTCTGGTAACCTCACTGGGGCAGATAGGGCTCAATATACTTCTTTACCAGTGGCATGGCTTTTAATTGCATTTGTTGTTACCTATAGGATTGGGAGAAGGAAGAAGAAAAAAATGTAAGATAGACAGTAAAGATTTGACACCTAGTTTTAATTTTACTTTCACCACATTAGTCAAGTCATCTAGTCCGCACCATGAACCTCAGATTTCACTCGTGCTAAGCATTATTATTAGCATCACAAGTATGCCCTTTATCTGGAAAAGGCCATTGCACCACCTACAATTATTTAATAAGGATTTTTGCCTCTATTTTAAATAAGATCAAAATTATATAACTTGAGTACAGAGTCACCAAGTAACTATACCGAAGTGTTAGAACTCAGATGTGAACTCTGATGCTGACCTTTTTAGCCGCCTGCATGTCCTTCCCTCTTTAGATTTCAATATTCCCATGTTTGAATGCAGGTAAACTTGATTTCTTAGCGGTCCTTCTGTGTTGGGCAGTTATGACCTTTTGTTCCGTACTCCTGAATAAAAGAGCCCTGTAAAATTGAATAAAACTTCCATCTAATTATCAGATGGCATTTGGTTCACACTGATGAATAAAGGTAATAAAACTCTCGGCTCTGGACCAAAGCCTGTCATTTACAATCCCAACTCCCACCAGGACTCACCTTACCCATACATGAAAAGGAATTGAACATATCTTTTCCCTTATCAGCTACCTGAATTACCAAAAGGATCACAAGGAGCTACATAGGCCCTTGGTTAGTCCCCTATCTCCAAGACTCAAACACTAGGAAGAATAGGGCTCTGAGACATGAGAGTTACACAGGATAAGCCAAAGACAATCCCAAGGGGTGCTTCTTTCTAAATAAGCACATATTATTGCCCTAAGGTTCTCAGTTATTAGCTGCTTAGCATGAAAAGCAACCCAGGACTCTGGCAATTCAGCAATGGCCCAAAGCCGAGGCTATTAATTATTATCATTAGATACTGGCAGCACCAGCTAGTGCAACTAGGTTTCCTGTTGCTCAGTGTGAGGCAGGCAATCCTCAAATCCTAGATATACCAAAAAATTTCTCAGGGCTCATTTTTAACTACTTCACGCACCACCAGCCAAAAAAAGAAAAGTATGTCCTTTTATCTACTCATGATCAGGAGATCCCAGCAAAAAGCTCTCCTACCATAGATTTGTGCTGCCAAATGTTTGTGTGTGTTGGGGGTGGGTGGTGGCCAGGTACAGGAGCCTTGATGGGTTTTAGCCATCTCTTTATTGGATAAAGTAAAGCAGCCATTACTGGAACAAGATCTGCATGCCCACAAGCAGCTGTTGCCACTAGCAATTAAAGGAATGTGTAGGGGGCCTAATCGGGAAATAAATGGTAAGTGTAAACTTTGATATGTGAAAATGCCTGCACTAAGGAATCAAGAGTAGAGTAGTTAGTACTTAGTGCCTTCCTCTCAAGACAGAGATCTTATTCCCACCACTCCCATCTCCCAGACCACTCAGCTCTTTTCCAAAGTAAATTACTGCAGTTTCTGGCCCCATTTATTCCACTTTTGCTCAGGTGAACAAATTTCAAAATAGAAATAGTTTCAATGTTTGCCTAATTTTGAAAATCATCAAGGCATAGTTTTTAAAAAATCCAGAAATACATTAAAAGATGAAGTAAAAATCCCAGAACCTCAGAAAGTTTAACACTTGATGTATTTTCTTCTAACTGGTTTCATGTGCATATACCAACATGAATTTTTTTTCCACAAAAATTAGATGAAACCTTACTACTGCTCTGTAGCCTTTTTTCAATTAATATACTGGGTATATCTTTGCCCACGTGATATGTTTTAAATGTAATAATGTATTTTTTATTAATTATTTATTGCTAAGAGTACTACAAAGACAAGTAAAATATGGCTTTTGCCCTTGACCTTAACTGAGGGATATAGACACAAAAAGGTAACATTCATCATTATTATGTTATAAAGATAAATAAGATTTCAGTTCATGGTTCTTCCTAATTAAGTCTACAGTTATTTTTAACAGAAAAGGCCCAAAAGAATATTATTACATAATAGTCCAAATAAAAAATCTATTTGCTAAAATTCCAAGGAGCTGTGGCTAAATGCTGAGTATTTCCTCAGTGGCATCTGATGTGAATTCATTGTAAAGAGCCATGTGGACTCAACTATCAACAACTGAATCTAAAAAATAAAAACAAAACCTAACTAAGCAAACTAGAATAGGAATAGAATATAGGTATGGGGATCATTTGGAGGGTTATCAGCTGGGACTAAGAAGCATAATTGGTTAGTACAAAATAGACAGGGGGAAGTTAAGAATAATATAGGAAAGGGTGAAGCCAAAGAACTTATATGCATGACCCATGGATGTGAATTAAGGGGGATTGCTGGATGGAGGAGGGGTACTGGGCAGAGGGGAGCAAAGGGAAAAAGTTGGGGCTACTCTAACAATATAATCAATAAAATATACTTAAAAAAAGAACCATATGGAAGCCGCTTAGAAAACCACATGCCCCACAAGCCAGTGAAGTGAATAAAGTACAGGGCAGTACATTGTTGGAAGGATTCACTGATACTATACTTGGACTTCCATCTTTTTTTCTCCTATTATTTCCAGTAAACAACAATGGGCTGCAACCATTTTCTTTCAGAAACAAAATGGCTTCTCCCCCTGGGACTCTCATTTCCAAGCAGATCTGCTTATACATAATTATGTTACAGTGGTATCCATGGCAACTTGGAAAATACAGATAAGAATCAAAAGAAACTATTTTTTCAGCACCATGATGGGTCAGATACAGATGATCAAAATGGATGACAAAACAAGTATTTTAAAAACATATCCAACAAAGATGAATGAATATGCAACAAAGTAAATATAGCAAAATGTTATTTATATCATCTAAGCGGTTGGGTATGTGGGTTTTAACTGTATAATTCTTTCAAATTTTTTGTATGCATGTTTGAAATTTTTCATAATAAAAGGCTGGGAAAAATCAAGTAAGCAGTTTCAAAAATAATGCTCTAAGGTCTTTTCCTCCATTTTTCTTTTACAATAAGACTATCTGATATTTTCTCCATTTTGTTTTTTTAGATCTAACTTTCTTGCATTGGACTTGGAGCTCCCCAGCTTTTTAATGAAGTGAAGTGAATCACAATATACTCATAGGCAGGTTACCAAAACAGTGTGTGGTAGGTTAGGGAGGATTAGAGGGGAGAACCCCAAGTTCTTGGAAGTTCAGGCTCACTACCTACGTAAGTCTGAATAAGTGATTATTTCAGAAACCCCATTTCTTCATTTAAAAATAAGCATTCAGATTCTCTAAATATTTGCCTCATCCTACTTTTCTGTGTCTTATCACATTAATTCCTTATTTTCTACAATGTATTCTCATTACAAAGAGCTCTTTAAGGAGGAAAGTAAGGGATAAAGCACCAAGGCATATGCTCGTGTGCTTCAAGTTAGGATATAACAAAAGGAATTTCTAGAGCAGAACTTCAAAACTTGTAGTTGAAGTATACAGTACAACTGAGTGATCATACAATGCTGGGGGAGGCCTTACAATCTCCTAGTTTGAAATGTAAACTAGCTGGACCCTCTGTAAAACAGGAAAAAGACTTGTCATAAGTAACAATGAGTGAGGTAAATAAATGAGACTCTAAGATGCTAAAAATATCTATGGTGAATGGAGAGGGGAATGAAACTATCACTGCTGAGTGATGATCCAAAACAAGGTGAGCAGTCTTTCTGCAAAGGGCCAGGCTTTGTGGGCCAGCATGTCTGATGCAGCTATTCAGCCCTGCTGTCGTTAACCAATGAGGCCTCAGACAAAATATCAGTAAATGTGCGTGGTTGTGTTCCAACAGAACTTTATTTGCAAAATCAGGCAGCCCATGAGCTATATTTACCCACCCCTGATCTAGAATGTGGAGCCCAACCTAGGAACACCATTTGGAAGACGACATGAGGAGTGAAAAGGGAATGACCATACAAGTAGGAACCATTTAGCAAACACTGGGCAGTGAGGATGGGGTTCCCAATCTGGCAGCTATCCCCCAAGTCCCAGCAGGGAAGAGACTGTCAGCAGTAACAACAGTACCAACATATGTAAGTGCCAAAGACCGAAATCCAAACACAAGAATAACTTTATCTCAGGAGAAACTTTTGAGAATATACATACAGAACTTGAAAGAAATAGCAAGTTTCTGACCACATGCATTTTGAAGAAAGAATTGACAGTACAGAGCCTGTGGCGATCACCTTAGTGGCACACAATAAATGTTTCTTGATGAGTCATTCATTTAATCATCCAATGAACATTTACTGAGGCCTACTAACATGCCAGGCTGGGTTCTGGAGATGAAGACGCTGTCTCTGTCCTCAAGGACCTCACAGTCTGATAACTAACATAGGAAGGGGGTAGGAAGTGGGAGAGGCAAAAAATAGACAATTACAATACAACCTGGTAAGTGCTATAACAGTTTGTATTGAAATGGCTGATATAAAATTTCTCTCCAGTGGCTGTAATGTCAAGAGAGAAGGGAGGAACAAATTGTAGAAGTCAAAGATATAATTATATGCTTTTAGGCTACTTTAAAAACCCAGGCTCTTCCTAACTGCTGATCACAGATGAATTTGGGAACTAGACACTGGCATGATGTAAAATGGGACTCCCATTCTTAAGATGGGAACAGACCTCCTGTGTCTCCTCTACAACACAAGCTTTATTGTTGTTGTTTCATTTCATTCTGCTTAATATACATCTGCCAACCACATCAACCACAAATACAAGCCTGATTTAACATCTGTAACTAGAAAAATGCTGAAAATGGGAGCTTACAACTGGATTAGCCCAGTGTAAGTGGATAGTAAAAAGCAGTAACAGCTTTGCTTTGTACTTATAAATCCAATAATCTCTTCATTAAAAAAATTTAATTAGAATGTTATAAGTATAAAAGATATAATACAGCTCATGGAGTGGGAATAATAATTTAAAAATTTTTACTTAATAAATATAATTAGATTCCCCCTGAAGTCATTACACTGGTCTTGCCTATACTGTTCCATTCTGCCATTTGTCAGCCCACACTCACAATGCTTTCTTAGGTGTTGCATTTTATACTGCCAAAGACCTTAGTGTTATCTATAAATGTGGACACTACACTACACCCATATCCTCCCCTAGATCAGTCATAAATATTCAAAATAAGATCAATGCCTGAATGGACGGGAAAGAGGGTACTGTTTTGTGTTTTGTCTAATTTAGTTTATTAGGGACAAAATGTTGCCATGTCCTCTCTCCACACCCATAGCCAGGGAGCATCACTGCTGTGCAGAGCTCAAGAATGCTTTCCTTTTAGATAAAAATAAATGGCTATCTACTTAAATGACAGACAAATGTTATCTCAAATTGGCTACCAAGAATTTGACATGTATTGCACTCTGCAGTTGTCTTTGGAATCACAAACCTTTATTCAGACTCAAAGGCAACAAACATATATATATACGAGGAGTGTATGTGCAACAAATGACATTTGTCATTTGCAACAAATGAGAAGGGGTAATAAATCCTCATACAGAGCACATAATATAGAGCTTTTACAAACAGATAACATTCAGACTCAATTAAATAGCTCACAAAAGGAAATGAGCTAATCATTAACATTTGTGAATCCAGCCTCACCAATAAATAATAAGAAAAAATATCATACAAATATACCATTCTTTTACATATAAAGTCAGCAAAATTTTTTTTAAGTACCTAAATGACTGAGTACAAAATCTGACATAATTTTTTGAAACACTATCATGGCAAGTCTTTATATATAATGTTCAAACTTTTTGATGAATAATTCTAAGTCTCAAACTATATTTTATGAAGAAATAATTTGAGATAAATGATAGAAACTAAATGAAAAGACATTCATTACATAATTTAAAATACTGAAGCTCTTGAAATACTTCCATACAATAAAATATAAAACCATTAAATGACAATTATAAAGAATGTTTAATATGAAGAAATGCATGTTATAATGTTAAACACAAAATACGGTATAAATAGTACAAATATATGAGCAACTGTAAAAAGTGAAGAGAAAATGAAAAGAAGTGAATACATTTGTTAATACTGGTTATCTCTGGGTAGTGAAATTATGGATTTTCTCCATAATTGATGGATATCCTCAGACAAAGCTGTAATGAATTATTTACCAAGTTTCCAGATTGATTGAACTATTCAAACATAAACACAAGAAAAGTTAAAAAAGACAGAGAGATTTAACCTCATGATTTCTAACCAAAAACTTAAAAACAAAAGTTAAGAGGCAAACAATAACCTGTAGTATGTATTTATAACATTACAGAAATCTGAGTAATAGCCTTTATTTACAGAACACATTCAAATAGATAATAATAATAAACACTAAACTAAAATTCTTGCATAAAAATGAAACAAAGACATGAATTACCATCACATGAAAGAAAATAAAACTGCTAAGAAATATATGGACGGAAAAAGAATACAAACTTACTAATAAGCAAAGAAAGGCAAAATTAAAATAATACTGTTTTTACCCATAAAATATTTAAAAACAAACACTACTCAATGCTTATGTGAGTAAAAATTGGTACAATGGTTTATGGAAGAAATGTGGCAATATGTGCTGAGTGTTAAAAAAACGTTCATACCCTTTGATGTAGTAATTCCACTTTGGTATCTATCCTAACAAATAATAAAAGAAATGCAGGTGGTGTTTTCAGTCTTTTAGTATATGGAAAAAAGCAATAATGTTTTCTTTATTATTAGACATTTGTATTAACACATCAAAATGTTAACAATGGGGTAACGAAAATCTCTACTGCAGCAAATGATTGGTTGTCTCAAAGCATTAGACCAGTCCTGGTTGGTGTGACTCAGTGGATTGAGTGCCAGTCTGCGAACCAGAGGGTCACCAGTTCAATTCCCAGTCAGGGCACATGCCTGGGTTGCAACCCAGGTCCCCAGTTGGGGGTGTGCAAGAGGCAACCACAAACTGATGTTTCTCTCCCTCTCCTTCTCCCTCCCTTTCTCTCTCTCTAAAAATAAATAAATAAAATCTTTAAAATATATATATATATATATTTTAAAAGCATTAGATTACATCTCAGATCAGACAAAACAAGAAGAGTGTGTCTAGCCTGCCACAGTTGAACATTTTAAACCTTCTGTAGAACAAAAAAAGCACAGATGACAAGGGTAGATAAGGATGGCCAGCCCACCAGGTTCCAAATTAACAATTCTTTCCTTTATGTAAAGACTTGGACAACTCACTTAATCCGTGTCCCTCAAATCTGTCATTTGTAAAAGATGAACAATGGTGCTGCAACTTTATAAGATTGTTGAGAGTACTATATGAGTCAAGAAATGTGTAAAAACACATAGAGCAGTATCTGGCATAGTTTAAGTGCTATGGAAGTTTAAGTATAATTATTATTATAGATAAGGAAACAGGACCAGAAAAGGAAAACGACCAGCATGAGATCACAGCTAGGATCACTGAAAAAGACCCGTCTCCTCAATTCTGAATCCTGTGCTCTTTCTACTACATATTTAAGTTCACCTTTTAGCAATTAACAATTGATCCTCATTAACAGCCCTCTGAGAGATATGACAGCACAGCTACCTAAAAAAAAAAAAAAAAAAAAAATCCTCCTAGACAAAACCGTGCTCAAAGTTCTATAGAAAAAAATAATTTAGAGAAGAGGGTGTGAGCCCAGGTCACCTTCATACCATCAATCATCATTTGCGTAAATCCTAGGTTTTAAAGCGAAGTGTGACGAGCATTTGGAAGCACAAATCCTCACCCCAACAGTCTCAAGGGTAGAAAATCAAGGGCTGTTGACAACATAACAGTAGATTCTCACTATACTGCAACTACCGTGTTCTGATACTCAGAAGGGATAAAAGTATCCAGAGACAAGTAAGTACAAGAGCCCAAGATCTGCAAGTCCAACAGAGAGCCTTCCAAATGTGTACTGCCTGAAAGTGGCCAGTGTCCAAATGCTCTGGTTTTACTTATTTCCTACACACACAGCCAGCTGCTGTAACCTTCTCGAGTCATCATTGCCTCCACATGTTTAAATTCACAGTATCAATAGGCCAGTGGCAGGCTAGATTCCGGGTTCATTTTTGGTGGATTTGGCCACAGCCCAGGAAAACTCCAACTCAGGCTGATCTCTTCACTCAACTGTAAGTCCTGGTACCCCAAGATGGGCAAGTAAAGATAACTTACCTCCCACCTCCCCATTCTGCAATCTTAATTACGCGTATGTGGCGCCCCACCCATCCATCGTTCCTTCAGTAATACCCTTGCGCACTTCTTTCTTACCGTTAGTCACTGTCCATGTTCTCTCGAACACGCACGCACGCCCTCACGCTCCCTGTCAAAAGTGGCTGCCAACTACTAGAAACTTTGCTTTCTTAAACACTCCTTCGATTCGCCCCTGCCAAGTCTTGCGCATGCGTCCCTCTCTCCCGTCAGGTCAGGTCGCAAATATCCCTGCCCAAGGCCGTACCTCCTCCAGCCTGTCAAATACACACGCGCAACATTCCCAACCTTTCGTATTCTCTGTCCTTCCACCTCCACTTTATATATACGTATATGCCTGCATACATATGCCTGATGGTTATTTGGACGTGTTTCTTGCCACATTTGTGTCCCAGAGCTCAAGGAGAGCCATTCTTGCCTAATGGGAGTAGGTGTGTTAAACTAGGGAAGTGGAATGCGGAAAAGATGGCATTCCAGGTGACTTGAGCAGATGACAAATCTAGATGGAACCCGTCCCAACCCCGAGGGAGAGGCTAGAATACTCTCGAATTCTGAAATAAGACCCACCACCCTGAACAAAGGCAAAGTAAGTTCTCCTCATCAGATGAGCTTAGTCCTAAAGCCCAGCCCTCTAAAATACATATGCTATATATGAGGAACTCCATAATTTTAAAACAGGGAACGTTATGGAAAACACCGAGGCTGGGGTGTCTCAATCCTGGTTAGAGGAAAGGAGTCTGTATTCCTTTCACAATGGTAAGCACATGCTCAACTCCCTTTTGTAGTCTGAGGCCTGTACTGTCCCCCATTTTTTCCGTCTTGTGAACAGAGAGAACACACAAAATTAAATATCTCCCTAGCCCGAGTTCCCTCCGCCGCCCTCCATGTTCTGTCCTCCTGTCGTTCCTTTACCTAGTGGCTGAATCGGGTGTCGTAGAATGAATTTTTAGTACCGGCCGTCCCAAGACGGGGAAGAGGGAGCGGCGTCACCGACTTCGCGGCTCCAGAGTGGCAGGAGCAGGCCAAGGTGGTGGTGGACAGCGGGCAGAGGCCAGCTGAGCCTCCAGCCGCAGCGCCGCTGGAAGGAAAAGACTGCCTCGGCGGAATTGCTGCAGTGTGCTTCCAGCGCATGCGCTGAACACACCCTCTTCCCTACACCCCCACCCACCTCTGGCTCTTACAGGTTAATCTTTAGGCCTTCTTCACCTCTTCCTGGGTGTCCACGTCCCTAACCCAACCTGCTTCTTTCACCTTTCTTCCTTTTGGTTGCACTGGCCTGCACCACCACCCCTCCTTCAGCCCATACTTCCTTTGTCAGTTCCTCTCCTATTCTTCTTTTTTAAACAATTTATTTTATTTTTTTGTTCAGTTACAGCTGTCCCAATTTTTACTCCATTGCTCTTCCCCGCGCTGCCCCCCTAGTCAAACCCCACCCTGTTTTCCAAGTCCATGGTTCCTTTATACTCATTCCTTGACTAGAACCTTTCTTTTCTTTCCCCGTTAACAACCCCCTCCCCAAACCCGCTTCTGGTCGCTGTCAGTTTGTTTCTTATTTCTATGTCTCTTTCTATTTTGCTTCTTTGTTTATTTTGTTCATTAGGTTTCACTTATAGGTGAGATCATATGGTATTTGTCTTTTGCTGCCTGGCTTATGTCACTTAGCATAATACTATCCAGTTCTATCCATGCTGTCAGTACAGAATTTCCTAAAAAAAAAAAAAAAAAGGAACTGCCTTTGGATACAGTGATCCCACTGCTGGGATTATACCCAGGACCCCTGAAACACCAATCAAAAGAACCTATGCACCCTATGTTCGTTGCAGCATTATTTACAATACCCAAGTGCTGGAAACAGGCTCTTGTATTCTTACCTCATTATTTCATTGCCCAGTCTCCTTGTTGGCTACTATTACTCGTTCATATCCTCAGTGCATCACTCTTCGATTCTTGATTTTTTCTGCCGGCCTGCAGCCCAATAGGACCTTTTACTCCTCTCTTGCGTGCTTGATGTTGCAAACTGTAAAAAAAAAAAAAAAAGGTTTTAAAAAGGTATCATATCCTCATAATCTTCCCCAAAGCAGTTATCAAGCTGGGCCCAACCAGCTAGTATCAGGCAAACAGAACTCTTGCTGATGAACCCATGAAGAAGATTCACAGACAGGACACTAAAACATCCCTTGCACAAAGCAAAAAAGGCAAGGGTATTCAATCAATTTGGGACAAGAAGCAACATGCACAACACTAATATGGTCTGGACATTTAAATTACTCTTTAGTGTCCTTCATTGTTAGATACAGGGCTTATTTCTGTCTTCTGTGAGAAATTCACATATTAATTTTAAGAAGAGTGGCATCACTTAATCAACAGGATGTGACATAGATTCCTCTTTGGATGTAAGGAGGAGAAAATACAGGATAATATTTGGTTCTCTTTATGTGTTTTACTTTGGTAGCTGGTTCTTCTTGCTTTCTAAGAAAGCCAGTGTGCAAATGTCAAAAACTTTAGACCCACAAATCTGGACACCCATAGAATATGCACATAATTGTCCTCTCTAGTTAACTTGTTAATAATGTCATATTAGCATTATTTAGAGAAATAATGGAAGTTTGTGTTTTTTACATGATGTACACAAAAAAGTTATATAACAATGTACACATTCAGAAAGAAAAAGAGATAAATAGAAATGGCTGGAGTTATAGTGGCACAAAGAACCTCTTTCCTAAATTAAAAGAATCATGTATTAAAAGAAGACATTTTGCCCAGAATTCTACAACACTATTATAACAAAAGCTTTTACTTTGTGTTATGTTTTTGTTATAATGGTTTTATTGAGATGTAATTCATATGTCATACAATTCACCAACTTAAAGTGTGAAATGCGATGGATTTTAGGATATGCACAGAGTTGTACAGCCATCACTACAATTCTAGAAATTTTCATTACCCTCAAAAGAAACCTCATGTCCATCAGCATATCTTTGTTATTTCAATTTTTGTTTAAATATGCAATAGTTTAACATCAACTATTTTATAAATGTAATAATGTGTTGTGTTAACTATTTTTCCATGTTCCTAATTATCATATTTATCATTTTAATAGATGGGCAGTGTTCCATTTTTTAAAGTATTACAAAGTTGAGGTTAGCAATAATTCTTGCAGATGATGGAGTTACCTCTTTCCACTTCTCTTCCTTTTGACACAACTTTCTTAATGTTAATAAATCCATGAAAAAGCTTGTAAATCTTGAACCCTATAAAATACTTATACTTATTTCTCTGAACTTTCCAGTTTATAAGCACTTCCTCAGGAAAGGCAAAGGAGAAATTTAGGGACCCCTACAGTATCCACCAATCTTGAGCTAACATTTTGAGACTCTATTTCCCTCTTTTCTCCTACTCTATACATTTCTTAGGAGAATGACCCTCTTTTAGAGGATGTGATGGTTAATTTCATGTGCCAACTTGGTTGGGCCATGGTGCCCAGATATGTGGTCAGATATTATACTGGATGTTTCTGTGGGGTATTTAGATGGGTAAACTTTCAGTAAAGCAGATTGCTCTCCATACTGTGGGTGGACCTCATTCATCAGATGAAAGTACGGATAGAACAAAAGACTAACCTCCTGCACCAAGAGAGAATTCTGCCAGCAGAAAACCTCTAGACTTGAATTGCAATATCAGCTCTCCCCTGGGTTCTCATCCTGACAGCATTTGGACTTGAACTACAGCTCTGATTCTTCCCTGGGCTTCCAGACTGCTAATCCACACATATATAATCTCACGTTAATTCTGTTTCTATGATGAATCCTGACTAACACAGAATTTCTGGAAATGTGTGAATACCCTGAATTGAGAGTTGGGGTATTGACTACTTTCTGGAGAAATAGTAAAAAAAAAAGAACACTCTATTGGTCCCTTGAATACAGCTTTGCCTTGCCAAATTGTACATTGACTAAATCTGACATGGGACTGGCCTTAACTCTGCAAAAGCTACCATAACAAAGATGTAAAACAACTGAGGAAATAAGAAGTACCCTTGTTTCCTTAGAGTCTAATAATTTTTTCATGATAGTACTAGTCTACTTTGGCAGAAAGAGAACTGGTCTGTTCTTTGTGACTTTGGGAATAAGGCAATGGGAAAACAGAGACTGAAAGATGGTATAGTAACAAACTCATGTTACTAAAGGCCTTGATTTAGTTCTGAAGGTTTATTAGTTTCAATATATGAACACTTTGGCTAACAGGCTAACAGGACCTCTTTGGGTCCAACTTGTTTGAAACTCTCTGTGCTTCCTGGACTTGTATTTCTATTTTCTTCACCAAATTAAGGAAGTTTTCCTTCATTATTTTTTCAAATATGTTTTCAATTTCTTGCTCATTCTCTTGTCCTTTGGGCATCCCTATGTTTCAGATGTTGGCACTTTTGGAGATGTCCCAGAGTCTTCTTATTCTCTTTTCATTTTTTTTTTTGAATTGTTGTTTCTTCATTCTGTACTGGTTGCCTGTTTATTTCTTCCTTATGTTCCAATTCATTGATTTGAAGCCTGGCTTCCTTCCCTTCACTATTAGTTCCATGTGGATTTTTCTTTTCTTTCTCTTTTATTTCAGTATATTTTATTGATTGTGCTATTGTTCCAATCTCTTTTACCTTTACTCCCCTCTGCCCATATATGCCCTTACCCTCCAGCAATTCCACTCCCCTTAGTTCATGTCCGTGGGTCATGCATATAAGTTCTTTGACTTCACCCTTTCCTGTATTATTATTAACATCCCCCTGTTTATTTTGAGCCTACCAGTTATGCTTCTTAATCCCTGCACCTTTTCCCCATTTCTTCCCCTTCCCCCTCCTAGCTGATAACCCTCTAAATGATCTCTACATCTATGACACTGTTCCTATTCTGGTTGTTTCCTTAGTTTGTTTTTTATTTTTTAGATTCTGTTGTTGATCGTTGTGATTTTGCTATCATTTTAATGTTCATAATTTTGATCTTCTTTTTCTTAAATAAGTCCCTTTAACATTTCATATAATAATGACTTGGTGGTGATGAACTCCTTTAGCTTTACCTTGTCTGGGAAGCACTTTCCCTGCCCTTCCATTCTGAATGGTAGCTTTGCTGGAGAGTAATCTAGGTTGTAGCTCCTTGCCTCTCATCACTTTGAATATTTCCTGTGAGCCCCTTCTTGCCTGCAAAGTTTCTTTTGAGAAATCCGCTGATAGTCTTATAGGTACCCCTTTATAGGTAATTCTCTTCTCTTGCTGTTAAGATTCCTTCTTTATCCTTAACCTTTGGCATTTTAATTATGATGTGTCTTGGTGTGGTCCTCCCTGGGTCTAGTTTATTTGGGACTCTCTGTGCTTTCTGGACCTTTATGTCCATTTCCTTCCCCAAATTAGGGAAGTTTTCCTTCACTGTTTTTTCACATAATTTTTCAATTTCTTGCTCTTCCTCTTCTCCTTCTGGCACCCCTATGATTCAGATGTTGGCTCATTTAAAGCTAAATCTGCGGATAATCTTAAAAGCTCCCCTTTTTCTCTTGCTGCTTTTAAGATTCTCTCTTTATGTGGGGGAGGGGTCCGAGAGGGAACAATGCTGCTTGCTCAGCACTCGTCCCTTTTCTAGGCACTTCTCCCACTTCTGTATGGGACTGGTGCCCCTCTAGTTGCTGCCCTGGACATTGTTCCCAGAGTGGGTGGGCCTGCAGACGTTGTAGGACCATGCAGACTCTGCTGAGAAATTGGCAGTTCCTTCCTGCGTCCCAACCCCCACTGAACTGCACAGTCGGAAGCAATGAGGCTTTATTTTCCCCGGTGCTGGGACGGTGAACTGCATGGTCTGCGCTCCCCAGGTGTTCCTCCCAACTTTTAAATATGTGACTGCGCTTTCTGCCAGCCTCCACTGCTGCCGCCACCATACTGTGTCCTCTCTGCCCCAGCTCCGCCCCTTCTACTTGTCCAAATGAGTATTTCTTCTTTATATCTTTGTTTGTTGGACTTCCATGCAGCCCGATTTTCTGGAACTTCTGATTATCTCTAGTTTTGAGGTAGTTGTATTTCTTCTTGGTTGTGGAGGGAGATGCAGCGTGTCTGTCTAGGCCTCCATCTTGGCCAGAAGTCCTCTACTCCCTCTTTTGATCCATACTTCTCTGTCTCCTCAATTTGACAGCCTCCCTGTGTTTGCCTCTGTTTATTAGGTAGAGTTGTCACACCTGTTACATTGTAAAGGGTAGAGCCTTAGATAATGAAAAACCACTGCTGCTGCTGTCACTGCCATAATTGATTATTGACAGGCAAAGCTGGTGAATGAACACAAAAATGTTATTTTATTTGTGTTGCAAGTCTTCATAACTCGCATGCCAGACGAAACAGGAAAACATGGCTGGAAGATGTTACATTTGCCTTCCAAATCTTGAAGAATTGATTGTAATTGACAGACCCTATTTTGCCTCCAGAACTATGATGTAAGGGAGTACAGAAAGTGGAATTTTTGACTTTCCAATTTCTCAAACAAGAAGAATTAAATGAAGATTGTAAGGGTCAATTCAGAGTACCCAGTTCTGTGGTACATATAATAAAGGGAGTATTCAACTGGAAGTTAAGGAACTTAGAATATAGTTTAAGCTTTGTCGCTGTCTTAATTTGATCTTGTGAAGATTACTTTCTTTCTTGGGTTTAACAGAATTTAGTAATTATTGGAAAGAAAGAATTCAAGCAACAAAGTAGTATGATCAACTTTGAATTTTAGAAAAATCACTTAAGAGATGATATAGACCTGTTTAGAGTAGTAGTGGGATAGACAGAAATATGACCACTCTGAGAAATATTTAAAGGGCTAAAGTATTTTATAATGATACAAGGATTGGTTCATAAAAAAACTATAACAATTATAAATATATATATATATATATACATATATATATATATATATACCTAACAAAAAAGCTTCAATATACATGGAAAAAACCTGACAAAATTGAATAAAAAGATAATCCAATAATAATAATTGGTGACTTGAATATGCCACTTTCAGTAATGGAAACTAAAAGTAAATAGAAAATCAGCAATCATATAGAAAACTGAAACACTATCAACCAAATAGAATCCTCCAGTGGACAGCAACAGAATAAACATTCTTCTCAAGCACTCATGGAACATTCTCCAAGAAAGACCACATATCTTAGGCCATAAAAAAGTCTCAATAAATGTAAAATGATTAAAATTATACAAAACATGTTCTCCAATCACAATAGAATAAAATTAAAAATCAATAACAGAAGGAAATTTGGGAAATTAATGCATATGTAGAAATTAAACATTACATTCCCAAATAAGCAATTGATTAAAAAGCAATCACAAGGAAAATTAGTAAATACTTTGAGATAAAAGAGAACACAACATACAAAAATTTATGGATGCAGCTAAGGTAGTACTCAGAGGGAAATTAATAGCTATAAACACCTATATTATAAAAGAAGAAAGATCTTAAATCAATTACTTAACCCTCCACCTTAGGAAATAGAAAAAACAAGAAAAAACTAAGCTGAAGGCAAGCGGAAGAGAGGAAGTAATAAAAATTAAACTGAAAATGAACCAGAGAATAGAAAAACAGTAGAGAAAATAAAAAAACTAAAAGTTGGTTCTGTGAAAATATCAGCAAAATTGAAAAACAAAAAACAACAACAAAAAAACCTTTAGCTGTACTGACCCAAAAGAGAAAAGACTCAAATTTCTAAAATCAGGAATTAAAGAGGGTACACATCTACCGACCTTACAGAAATAAAAGGAGTATAAGGGAATGCTATGAACAACTGCATAGCAATAAATTAAATAAATTGGATGAAATACACAAATTCCCAGAAAGACAAACTTCCAAAACTGCCTTAAGAAGAACATGAAATCTGAATAGACCTATTAAAAGTAAAGGGACTAAATAAGTAATTTAAACACTTCCTACAAGAAAAGCCCAGGAAGAGATGGCTTCACTAGTGAAATCTTCCAAACATTTAAAGGAGAAATAGTATCACATTAAAAAAAAAAAAAATCCTCACCCAGGGACATTTTTCATTGCTTTTAGAGAGAGAGGAAGGAGAAAGGGAGAGAAACATCAATGCAAGAAAGAAGCATCCAGTGTCTGCTGCCTGCATGAACCTGGTCTGGGGATCATACATGCCTGGACCAGGCATTAGGGATCAAACTTGCAATCTGGGTATTTGCCCTGACTCAGAATCAAACCTGCAACCTTTTGGTTATGAGAGGAAGCACCAACCACACCAGCCAGGGCAGTATCAATTCTTCACCAACTATTCCAAAATATAGAAGAGGTGGAAAGATCTCCAAAATCATTCTTTGAGGTCCATATTACCTTGAAATGACAACCTGACAGTAATATCACAAGAAAAAAAAACCCTAGATCAATATTCTTTTTCGATATAGAGGTAAAAATCCTCAACAAAATGTCAGCAAACCAAATCCAGCAGCATATTAAACAGATTAGCTACCTCGATCAAATGGTATTTATCTCAGGGATATAGTGTTAAATGAGCATATAAAAATCAATGTAATATACCATATAAACAGAATAATTTTGACTCCCCCAAATCTTAGTTGTCCCTCAGTATACATGGGGAATTGATTCCAGGATCCTTATGGATACCAAAATCTGGGGATGTTCAAATCCTCTATGTAGAATGGCATAGATCAATGCATACAGTTGGCCTTCTAACTGTGGACTCCCAATTGTGAATTGAAAACAGTACAGGTATTTACTGAAAAACATCGATGTATAAGGGGACCTGTGCAGTTCAATCCTGTTGTTCAAGGGTCAACTATACTTCAAACCTTCAGTTTCCTCCAGCAGATTCACTTACAACAGCTTCTTCCAAGTCCATAAAAGAGCATTCCACTCCTTTGTTTCTGCTGAACTTGTGTATGTTTTGCCATTAGACTATATGTCAGAAATTGCAATTCTTTGTTGTCACCAAATAAACCCATTTTGCTGGGGAAATATCTGGATGTCTATATATTTAAGGTGAGCAAGGGCATTTACCAAAAGCCCACAGTATTTTCTTTTTTAAATAAATGGTGAGACCTGGCTGCTGTGGCTTAGTGGATTGAGCATTGGCCTGTGAACCAAGTATTGCTGGTTCCATTCCCAGTCAGAGCACATGACTAGGTTGCACGTCAGATCCCCAGTTGGGGACGCGAGTGAGAGGCAACCACACAGTGATGTTTCTCTCCCTCTCTTTCTCCTTTTCCCTCTCTCTAAAAATAAACAAACAAACAAACAAACAAACAAATAAAATTTAAAAATAAATAAATAAACAGTGAGACTGAAAGCCTTACACTTAAGATCAGAAACAAGACAAGGATGACTATTCTCACAACTCCTATTCAACAATGCAGTGGTGGTTCTAGTAAATGCAAAAAGTTAAGGCAAACTCAAGAGACGCAGAAAAAGCATTTGACAATATTCAACAACTCTTCATAATGAGAGCATTCCACAAACTAGGAATAGAAAAGAACTTCCTCACCTGATAAGAGTATGTATATATATATATATATATATATATATATATATATATATATATATATATATATATATTTAAAAACTCATAGCTAATAACATACTAATGGTATTAAAGTCTGAAAGCTTTCCCTCTAGGATCAGGAACAAGACAAGGATGTCTGCTCTTAACACTTCTTTTAAAAAAGATTTTATTTATTTACTTTTTAGAGAGAGGGGAAGGGAGGGAGAAAGAGAGGAGAAGAAACAGCAATGTGCAAGAGATACATCGATCCATTGCCTCTTGCACTCCCCCAAGTGAGGACCTGGCCCACAACCCAGGCATGTGCCTGACTGGGAATCAAACCAGGGACCCTTTGGTTCATAGGCAAGCACCCAATCCACCAAACCACACCAGGCAGGGCTGTTCTTACCACTTCTTTTTTATTGTCGTTCTGTTACAATTGTCCCAATTATTCCCCTGTTGCTCTCCACTGCCCGCCCCCTTCCCCGCTCCCATAGTCAATCCCTGCCCTGTTGTCCATGTCCATGGGTCACTTTACTAACTACTTGTACTCTTACCACTTCTATTCAAAAATTTTCAGAAGTTCTAGTCAGGGTAATTATGCAAGTAAATGAAAGAAAAATAACCCAGATTGAAAAAGAAAAAATCAAACTATCCCTACTTGCACATGATATAATCTTGTATATAGAAAATCCTAATCCTAAGAAATGCACTAAAAAACTATTGGGACTATTAAATTAACTCAGTTTAGCAAGGTTGCAGGATTAAATATCAACATACAAAAATAATTACATTTCTATATGCTAACAATAAACAACCCAAAAATGAAATTACGAAAATAATTTCTATTTACAATAGTATCAAAAAGAATGAAATCCTTAGGAAAAAAATTAACAAAAGATGTGTGAGACTTATACACTAAATTTATAGTGTTTTATAACATATTAAATGAAAATAAATGGGACAACATACTGTGCTCATGTACAGAATGACTTAATATTGTTAATACTCCCCAAATTGATCTAAAGTTTCCAAAATATATATCAAAATTTCAGTTTCCTTTGTTGCAGAGATTGACAAACTGACACTAAAATTCATGTGGAAATGCAAGGGGCTCAGAATAGCCAAAACAGACTTCTGGCCAAGATGGAGGTGTAGGTAGACATGCTTCTTATCCTTGCACAACCATAAGAAGGATTACATCTATCTCAAAACAAAGATAACCAGAACTACCAGAAAAGTGAATTCCATGGAAGTCCAACGAAGATATAAAAAAGTAATACTCATCTAGACAGGTGGAAGTGGTGGAGATGGGGAGCTGGGGCAGAGAGAACGCTGTGGCGGGGGTAAAGCAGTGGCTGTGGACAGCCAGCAGAAATTGTAGTCACACATTATAAAAGCCAGGAGGGACACCTGGGGAGGGATCCCAGCCCCAGGCCAGAATGCACAACTCAGGGTTCCAGTGCTGGGAAAATAAAGCTTCATTGCTTCTGGCTGTGAAAACCAGTGGGGGTAGGGTGGAGGAAGAACCTGTTGGTCGCTCAGGAGAGTCCCTTTAAAGGGCCTCCACATTCCTAGAACTTAGGCAAATCCATCCACTCTGGGAACCATCACCAGGGCAATAGCTAGAGGGGCACCAGTCCCACAGGAAGTGAGTGAAGTGACTGGAAAAGGGGCAAGTGCCGAGCAGGCAACATTGTTCCCTCTCTGACTCCTCCCCCACATACAGTTCCACAAAGCAGTGAAATCGGTCACCCAGCAGTGACAAATACCTAAGGCTCTGCCCCTTACAATATAAGAGGCAAGAAAGATCTACCTAATGCACAGAGACAAATACAGGAGGCTGTCAAGTGGAGGAGAGAGGGAAGTATGGCCCAAAAGAGGGAGCAGATCAAGGGTCCAGAAGAACTAAGCAAGGAGGAGGTAGCCAACCTAACACTTGCAGACTTCAAAACACTGGTGATAATGATGCTCACAGAAATGCTTGAGTACAGAAAATGTGTAAGGGAAGAAGTGAAGGCTACCCTAAGTGAAATGAAGAAAAACCCACAAGAAACCAATAGTGAAGGGAAGGAATCCAAATTATGTTCCAGTGATTTGGAACATAAGGAAGAAATAAACAGTCAACCAGTACATGATAAAGAAATAGGAATTAGCCTAAGTTGGTGTGGCTCAGTGGATTGAGCACCGGCCTGTGAACCAAAGGGTCACTGGTTCCATTCCCAGTCAGGTTACATGCCTGGGTTGCAGGCCAGGTCCCCAGTTGGTGGCATGCAAGAAGCAACCACACATTGATATTTCTCTCCCTCTTTGTCTCCCTCCCCTCCCCTCCCCTCTGTCTAAAAATAAAATCTTTCAAAAAAAAAGCAAGAATTGAAAAAAATGAGGAGGGGCTTAGGAACCTCTGGGACAACTTTAAACGTGCCAACATTCAAACTATAGGGGTACCAGAAGGCGAAGAGGAAGAGCAAGAAATTGAAAACTTATTTGAAAAAATAATGAAGGAAAACTTCCTTAATTTGGCAAAGGAAATAGACATACAAGTCCAGGAAACATAGAGAGTCCCAAACAAGCTAGACCCAAAGAGGACCACACCAAGACACACCATAATTAAAATGCTAAAGCTTACAACGAGGTGGGGATTGGCTGTAGGAGAAGGGGTGGGCTGGGTAGTGGGGGGGGGAATAGGGGAAAAGGTGGGATAACTGTAATAGAAAAACAATAAATCAACAAAATTTTTAAATGCTAAAGGTTAAAGATAAAGACAGAATCTTAAAAGCAGCAAGAAAAAAGAAGAGACCTACCTACAAAGGAGTTCCCATAAGACTGTCAGCTGATTTCTCAAAAGAAGCGACTGGCAAGAGGTATTCAAGGTGATGAAAAGCAAGGACCCACAACCAAGATTACTCTACCTAGCAAAGCTATTATTTAGAATGGAAGGACAGATAAAATGCTTCCCAGACAAGGCAACGCTAAAGAAGTTCATCATCACCAAGCCCTTATTATATGAAATGTTAAAAGAACATATTTAAGAAAAAGAAGATCAAAACTATGAACAGTAAAATGACAAAAACTCACAACTATCAACAAATGAACCTAAAACAAAACAAAACAAAAAAAAACTAAGCAAACAACTTGAACAGGAACAGAACTATAGATATGCTGTACATATGGAGGGTTACCAGTGGGGAGGGAGAAGGAGGAGAGTGGGGGAAAAGATGCAAGGATCAAGAAGCATAACTGGGAGGTACGAAATAAACAGGGGGACGTTAAGAATAGTAAAGTAGGGACTTCCGGCCAAGATGGAGGCCTAGACAGACACGCTGTGTCTCGCTCCACAACTAAGAAGGAATATAACTACCTCAAAACTAGAGATAACCAGAAGTTCCAGAAAACCGAGCTGCATGGAAGAACAACAAACAAAGATATAAAGAAGAAACACTCTTCCAGACAGGTAGGAGGGGCGGAGCCGGGGCAAAGATGACGTGGTGTGGTGGTGGCGGCAGCAGCGGTGGCAGTGGCAGGCCGGCGGAAAGCGCAGTCACACGTTTTAAATAGTTGGGACACCTGGGGAGCACTCCTGGCATCATATCAGACCACGCAGCTCATGGTCCCAGCGCCAGGGAAAATAAAGCCTCGTTGCTTTTGACTGTGCAAACCAGTGAAGGTTGGGGTGGAGGAAGAAACTGCTGGTCTCTCAACAGAGTCCACTTGTTTAATGGGCCCCCACAGTCCTAGAATGTCCGCAGACCCACCCACTCTGGGAACGATAGACAGGGCAACAGCTAGAGAGGTGCCAGTGCCATACGGAAGTGGGAGAAGTGCCTGGAGAAGGGGCAAGTGCTGAGCAAGTTGCATTGTTCTCTCTCAAACCTCTCCCCCACATACAGCGCCATAACATGGTGAAACCAGTCGCCCTGTACTGATGAATATCTAAGGCTCCACCCCTTACAATGTAACAGGAGTGACAGCTCTCCCTATGACACAGAGGCAAACAAACACAGGAGCCTGTCAAGATGAGGAGACATAGAAGTATGGTCCAAAAGGGGTAATGGATCAAGGTTCCAGTGGGAGAACTAAGGATGAGGAGATAGCCAACCTAACAGATGTAGAGTTCAAAACACTGGTGATAAAGATGCTCACCAGTTTGACAGATATGCTTAAATATGGCAAATCCATAAGGGAAGAAGTGAAGTCTATGCAAAATGAAACGAAGGAAGATCCACACAAAACCAATGGTAAAAGGAAGGAAATTGGGATTCAAATCAATGATTTGGAACATAAGGAAGAAAAAAAAACAGTCAACCAGTACAGAATGAGGAAACAAGAATTGAAAACAATGAGGAGAGGCTTAGAAACCTCTGGGACAACTTTAAACATGCCAACATCAGAACCAGAGGGGTGCCAGAAGGAGAAGAGTAAGAGTAAGAAATTGAAAGCTTATGTGAGAAAATAATGAAGGAAAACTTCCTAAATTTGGTGAATGAAATAGACATACAAGTCCAAGAAGCACAGAGAGTCCCAAACAAGCTAGACCCAAAAAGGACCAGAACAAGGCACATCATCATTAAAATACCAAAAATTCAAGATAAAGAGAGAACCTTAAAAGCAGCAAGAGAAAAGCAGAGAGTTACGTACAAAAGAGTGCCTATAAGACTAACAGCTGATTTCTCAAAAGAAACTTTGCAGGCAAGAAGGGGTTGGCAAGAAGTATTCAAGGTGATAAAAAGCAAGGACTTACAAACAAGATTACTCTATCCAGCAAAGCTATCACTTAGAGTGGAAGGGCAGATAAAATGCTTCCTAGACAAGGTAAAGCTAAAGGAGTTCATTATCGCCAAACTATTATTATATGAAATGTCCAAAGGACTTACTTAAGAAAAAGAAGATCAAAACTATGAGCATTAAAATGATGACAAACTCACAACTATGAACAACTGAATCTAAAACATAAAAACAAAATCCAAGTAAGCAAACAACCAGAATAAGAACAGAATCGTAGGTATGGGGATCATTTGGAGGGTTATCAGCTCCGAGGGGGAAGGGGGAGAAACAGGGAAATGGTGCAGGGGTCAAGAAACATAATTAGTTGGTACAAAATAGATAGTGGGAAGTTAAGAAGAATATAGGAAAGGGTGAAGCCAAATAACTGATATGCACTATCCATGGACATGAACTAAGAGGGGTGGGACTCCTGGAGGGAAGCAGGGTACTGGGCAGAGGGGAGCAAAGGGAAAAAAATTTGGACTACTGTAACAACTTAATCAATAAAATATACTTAAAAAAAAAAAAAAAAAAAAGGCCCTGGCTGAGTAGCTCAGTTTGTTAGAGCATCATCCCGATATTCCAAGGCTGCAGGTTCGTTCGATCTCCAGTCAGGGCAAATACAAGAAGCAACCAAACAAATGCATAAATAAGTGGAACAACAAATAGATGTTTATCTTTCTCTCTTGCGTGGACTCCCTCTGAAATCAATAAACTTAAAAAAAATTTTTTAAAATAATTATAAAGTAAATGGAGAAGCCAAAAAACTTATATGCATGACCCACAGACATGCTCTAACAAGGAGGGATTGCTGGGGGGGAAGGGGGGATACTATGCAGAGAGGGGCAAAGGGGAAAAATTGGGACAACTGTAATAGCATAATCAATAAAATTTACTTTAAAAATATAAAAAATACAAATATATAATTCTAAAAAAAATAGTTACAACACTTGGAAAAGAAGAGCAAAGTTGGAGGCCTCACTCCTCTTAATTTCAAAACAAAATATAGAGTTACAGTAGTGAAGATTGGTACTGGTATATGGATAGCTAATAGATCTCTGAAACAGAATTGAGTTAAGTAGGTGAGAAACTAATAAGTGAAGAATGGCAGTAACTAATTTCAGGAGACAAAAGACTATCCAGGTAATGAAAGGTGACAAAGTATTCATGGCTTAGCCATGAGTACCATTCACATAGCTATAATTATGTAAATGTTGGATATTGATGTAACCAATATTAGAGGAAAGGTGAAAGGGTGGGTGAGAGGTAGAGTGGAGAACTTAAAGTATGAAAGTGCAGGAGGTGGGCCAAAAGATTATGTAGGTAAAAGAGGGCTAAATGGTCATTCTATTTGTTTCAAATTGAGCTACAATCATTTAGTGAATTGAGAGATCAGTTTAATGGGTCACAACCAGCAGTTTTTACAACATGAATAGACACATCAAAGTGCACTGTACACATTAAGGATAAGTATTTTTTTCTTAAACTCAGTTGAGTTCATATATATGTATACATACAGGCACACAGATACAGACACACACACACACAGAAAGATGGATGTAAAATGTATTTCTTCATGTCTCAATTAAAGTTGCTTGAAAAATCAGTGCTTTATATACTATAGGTGTGTATTACTTTAATAAAAATATAAACCTAAAGGAAGATTCAAACATGATAATTAATAAGCATATATCGAATTTGACTCACAGAGAGACTTTTTCTCTTTTGAAACCATTTATGCAGCTTCATTTAATTGTTTAGGAATAAAACTCATTTCATCACTCTATAGGTGGTAACTGCTCATGCTCTTTGGCTTTAAACTTTAATTTTTGAAAACATTTTCCTTTCTGGTTTCATTTATGGACCCAGTTGCACATAGCAATCAAGACATATTGAAAATAAAGAATATACATTTTCTTATGCCTGTGTTTTACCAAATATATTTGTACTGGCTGTCTGAACAAATTTTATATGAAAATCATATAGTTAACAAGTAACTTAAATAAAAATAGTTATTGTGAATTTAAAAAATTACAGAACCCCAAAACATTTCAAAAATTGTAAAGTACAGAGAAGGAAAATAAGGAGAAAAAAAGTCATGTTCAGTCATACAGCCCTCAAGTAGCTTCTGTTGATTTTTCAGTGTCTAGTTTTTCATATTTATCTATATAAGTGAACATGTCCACAAATCTTCATGAGGTTTACATAAGATATAAGCAATTTGGAAAACAGGAAGGAAATATGTCCAATATGTAAATTATGGTTTTGTAAATTATTTCCCAAGTAATAGGGCATTCTTTATACTGAATGCTTCAATCGTGTTATTTTATAACTTAAATGGTGGTGATTATGTTGGAAACTAAAATTACTGAAGTAAAATGGGCTAAATTATGAGTAAATCTTCTTACTGTGGAATTTAACAGATTTTTTTTTTCTGTCTTATGTATCTCAACTCATATCTTTATGGACATTTGTATTTTATTTTTTAAAACAAAAAATGGGTTACTCTAATTTGTTTCATTTACTGGATTAGATACATCTCACACATATTTTTCCTATGTCCATAGCACATACATAAAAACTGGTCATCTACTACCTAGACCACAAAGAAGGCTTAAGTCTTAATTATAATAAATCCTACAGGGCACATTTTCTGAACAGGAAAAGAATCAAACTTAAATTTAATGACCCAAGGTTTTATTTAAAACACAAACAAAAAAACAGAAAATACCTCTCCTGTGTTTTCGGCTTCAAGGACAAAAAGAAACGCAGGGAAGAATGGCGGCTGGAACGGCTGTGGCGGCTGTGGCGGCTGTGGCGGCTGTGGCGGCTGTGACGCAATAACGGGACTGCGCAATCCTTGTGTGACAGCCTGGAGGTTCTTAGAGAAAAACAGCCACTGCTTTCTTAGCCACACTAAGGGGAGCTGCGTCGGGGCCTCTGCGGCAGTGGTGTGCCGGCTCACTAGAAGATCTCACTGAAGACATGAGCAGTAAAGAACGCTCCAACTGTGGGCCCTCTGGCCACGGCGCCCAAGAACACTCTAGAGGAGGACAAGCTCGAGGGTGCAGAGGTAGAGGCCCTGACAGAAGTTTTCAGTGCAGTTCCACCACCCAACCTAACATCTGTTACCGCTGTGGTGAGTCTGGTCATCATGCTAAGAACTGTGACTTTCCCGAGAACATCTGCTACAACTGTGGGAGAAGTGGCCACATCGCCAAAGACTGTGTCCAGACTAAGCGCACAAGAGAGCAGTGTTGTTACACTTGTGGAAGACCAGGCCATCTTGCCCGTGATTGTGACCATCTGGAAGACCAGCAGTGCTACTCTTGTGGTGAATATGGTCACATTCAGAAAGACTGCCCCAAAATCAAGTGCTACTGGTGTGGTGAGGCCGGCCATGTGGCCATCAACTGCAACAAGATAATGGAGGTCAAGTGCTACCACTGTGGGGAATATGGACATGTAGCTCGGAGATGCCCCATTGAAACCACCGATTAAGGTTTTTCCATTGTGTGCCCCCCTTCCACCACCTTTTGCTGACTGATAATTGTATTATTTTCTCTGGAACCTCTTCACTGACCAAAGGTTGATGGATGGAGGCTACTCCTAGGCCAGTAAGCTTTAATTATCATGCTCAAGGAGGAAAGGGGCTAGAAAAATATCTCACTTGTAGATGTGTTATAATTAATGTGTTTATAGTACATGTGTTTATCGAACAGTCATTCTGAGCCTAAGGTAATTGCTAGGTTCTCTGGAGTATATTTATGTTATATTCAGTTAAGACCTACTGTGTGACAGCTACTATTGGAGGACTTGGAGATACATCAGGAAGTAAATCAGAACAAGTTTGAGAACACAGACCTAGAATCCATTAATGAATAAAAATATCTAGCTTGTCAGATGAAGGTAAATTGCTACAGAAGAATGGAACACCAAGTAAAAGGATAGAGACCATGTATGTTGGCACAGGGGGCACACATGATTCTGTTTTAGATGTACAAGGTACCCTGAGGAGATGACAGTTCCTCAGAGATTCATTGCATAAATAAAGCTAATTCTAGAAATGACTATGACCTTGACAAAGTAATTTTAACTTTATTGTGTATTAATTGCTTTGAATTATTTGACTTCATTAGCTTTTAAATAACATTAAAAGACACCCCTATCTGGCCCTACATAGACTGTATAGTTTAATGAAAATAAACCAGAAAAAATATGTATAATGTGTTTAAAGAGCTTAAAGAAAGTAATGAGGAAAAAAAACAACTAATCAAAAAAACCTTAGCAGCTAATTGTGGGCATAGAGATATTCATGGCAAAGTTTGAAATTATATCTTTTTGAAAATCTAAGAACATAAGTATAAATATTAAGATTGAACATATAGATTGGGCCTTTAGTAATTTCAAAAGTACACATTTTTCAGAGATACAAAAATTATATTTATATTTAGGAGTTTCTGAAAAATGTGTTTTCACAGATATGAAAATGTTCAGTTTTATATGCTGACATATATTTTTTAAAATCGTGTCTGAAAAACAACTAAAGAGCTCTAAAATAGAGAAGGCACTTTTAAACTGTAAATAAAACCTGAGGTATGGGGAGGTAACGTTTGTGTCAAGAGAGAATTCAAATTGTAATGAAAATGGTTTAGAAAATAACAACACTGACAATACTACACATCAAATTTAGAATGTAATAGAATTTATAGCAGAAAAAATAGCACAGAGGGTAAAATTTTGGCCCATTAACTCAAATGGTACAAGAAATGTAACTGAAGTCACATTCTTTTTTTAATAGAGATTTTATTATTTATTTATTTTTAGAGAGAGGGGAAGGGAGGGAGAAAAAGAGGGAGAGAAACATCGGTGTGTGGTTGCCTCTCACACGCCCCCAATCAGGGGCCTGGCCTGCAACCCAGGTATGTGCCCTGACTGGGAATCAAACTGGCCACCCTTTGGTTTGCTGGCTGGTATTCAACCCACTGAGCCACACCAGCCATGGCTGAAGTCACATTCTTTTGTGAGCATTCATAACAGTTGGTATGTAACTCTTCATTCCTACCTGGGAGACCCCTTCAATTCAGCTAAGTTTCAACTTCTATGACTCTCTTGGGCTTCTAGAAATTGCTTCTGTCCCTCTCTGTGCTGTTTCAACAGGATAAACTCAGGCATACTGCCAGCTCTTAAATGCAGCAACCTCAGTCCAATCTGCAAAGACACAACATGAAATAGCTGTATCACACTGAGACAAACAAGTTCATGAGTCTCATCACAGTGCTAAACTCTGTTTAGGAAAGGAGAAACACAAGACCCTGCTTTTGAATCCCCCCCAAACCATCTGGAGTTTCATTTCCCATGTCTTCAGAAGTTTTGGAGGGGGAAGAGGCTATGTCCCTTTATTGAGGACACACTCAACATTTAAGTCCTCTTTACATTCTCTCTTATATTTAGTCTGACCTACACATTGTTTAACAATATTCATGAATTAGATGCCAACATTTAAAAACTGGAACATTTCCCATAGGAAATATTGTTATTATTATTTTGTCTCTCTGGACAAGAAGATCAGGAAGCAATAGGCACTCATTTCTGTGCAGAACTTTCACCTGAAGGTGAGTAGCAGTTTCTCCCTACAAGTCACAAATTCCCCCTTTAACTCCAGCACCTATTATATACCCCATAGTCTTACAAAAGTCCCAGCCAGCACTGCTTATTCATTTACTTTACCTGCCAGGCCCTGCTAGTCACTTCTTTATAGCAAACCTCCACTGTATACTTAGGGATGGGGTACCCAACTATATAATACTCACCACACAAATTTAATTAAAACTGTTTGTAAACCCTCATATTAATAAATAAAAATAGAAAAGCAGATTATCGATAGTAAAAAAGCGTTTTATAAAATTCAAGCTTTTTCCGATTTAAAAGCAACAACAACAACAAAAAGATATCTTAGAAAACAAATTGAAATAAGGCTAATGTGGCATCTGCTTCCAAGGGGATGGAATAGATGTACCTTTACCTATTCTTCTTGTTCAGTGCAACTAAAAACCCTGAACAGTATATATAAAACAAATGTAAGACTGAAAGTTGGAGAGAAAAAGCTAGATAAGGGGCCTCTGTATCAAAGGAACTACGTGGTAGTGAGTTCCCTGGGTTTTCTTTTCTGCTTCATATTACCCTGACTTAAAGCTGAAGAGGCCAGCAACCCAGAAATTTCAACAAGCACAGACCTAAAAAACCCTAACAAATGCCTGCTCTTACTAGCAAAAGACACCAGAAGAGAAGCAGTCTAGAAAGATAAAAAAAAATTTCAGACAAAACTGGTCTATCTTAGCCAAATATCACAAGTAAAACTATGGCCCCACCCTCACCAGTAAAGACCTATAGAGGAACTTAGACTCGCAAGGGTACAATCCCATAAAGCTACAACAAGGTGCCCCAGCACTCTGACCAGAGTACTGTCCAAAGAAGATACAGCAGTAACAAAGTGGATCTTTGAAAAGATTATAGAAGTTGTCAAACCTCAAGCAAGACTAACAAAGAAAAAAAAAAAAGGTAAGAGATAAATGACCAGTATTAAGAATAAAATAGAGAGGTCCTGGCTGCTGTGGCTCAGTGGATTGAGCATCGGCCTGCGAGCCAAGTGTTGCTGGTTCGATTCCCAATCAGGGCACATGACTAGGTTGCATGTCAGGTCCCCAGTTGGGGGCGCAAGTGAGGAGCAACCACACAGTGATGTTTCTCTCCTTCTCTTTCTCCTTTCCTCTCTCTCTAAAAATAAATAAAAAAACAAATAAATTATTTTTTTAAAAAAGAATAAAATAGAGGCTATCATTATAGACCCTAAAGACACCAAAAGAATAATATAAGATTATGATGAACAACCCTACACACATAAATTGGACAAATTAGATGAAATCAAACAATTCTTTTTTTAAAACAATATTATTTATTTATTTGTTTGTATTTAAAGAAAAATTGGATTATTCATATACTGCTGGTAGGAATATAAAACAATACAATCACTTTTGTCAACAAACATTCCCAAAGAGGTGCAGAAAGAAGAGACTTTATTTAAATGGATAGTTTGCAAACTGGGAAAACACAGTCTCCAGTGGAAAACTGAAAGCGCACTCCCCTGAGGCAAAGTGGGGGTGGCATCTTTTATATAGAAACTTCCCACTCATGGTCCCAATTTGGTCCACTTTATGAAAATGAAGTTTCCAAATCATACAGTTCTTATTGGTCTAAATCCATGCAGTTCTGATTGGTCACCATTATGCATTCTGATTGTCCAGTCTAGATGCAAATGAGGATATAATTTTGTAGTTCTGATTGGATGGAGCAGGTCTCATTCCATTGGCTGAAAGATGAATCTAAGTACTCCTTTATAATGGTTGACTCAGGCGGTAGAGGCATAGTACAGGAGGTTGAAAACTCAATCTGTGGCTTTCCTGATATGCAGAGTATGTGAGAGGCCTCTGTCAGCAACAGCCCCTAGACTCTGGTTATCAATTTTGTCCCAGTTAACTATGAGAAGTTCATTTTGACAGATGTATTTTTCCCTGGGGTTCACATTTCCTCCTGTTGGTCAAGACCTGTTGGCAGACAGTGTTGATAATTGGTCAGGTTAGTTTGTTCCATGTCAATGCTGTGGTTTAGCTACCTGCTCCAGGTCCTTTCAGTCACTTGGTGGGACTCCTGTGGTTGGAAAGTAATCAATACTGTAACTAGGGTTATTTGGTCCCAAGAGGCCTTTAAGGCACCTCTCAAACTCAGAGAAATTTTCCAATGTAAAGTCTATCTCAAGACATTGATTTAGCATGGTCTCAGTAAAGTTTCTTCACAGTATCCTATACAATGGCTAAGACAGCTCAAGAAGAATTAAAGAACAACCAAAGGCACTCAATTCATAATATTAAGAAAATCATAGGGAATTGGTGAAAGGCATTCAGTTTTGGGGGTCTATTCAGGTTAAAGTTATTGATTTTAGAGAGAGAGGAAGGGAGAGAGAGAGAGAAAGGGAGGGAGAGAAAGAGAGAGAGAGAGAGAAAGAGAGAGAGAGAGAGAGAGAGAGAGAGGCAGACAGACAGAGAGACAGACAGACACTCCAACTGGAAATCAAACCCACAACCTAGGTATATGCCCTCACAGAGGATTAAACCCACAACCTTTAGGTCTATGGGCTGACTATAACTGAGCCATCTGACCAGGGCCAGTTCAAATTTCTTGTTTGGGGGTGGACTGACAACTAATCTATTGTAAAATAGGAAAAAGATATTAACTGTCACGGATTACAAAAAATAAGGGGAGGTAGTGGCTTGGTGGACCGTCTCTATTGTTTGTGTAGCTATTAGTTGAGACTTCATAGGGGACTTTAAGAACCTAGTTATACAGAACATGAAGAGTTTGACAATGAGATACATTAAACAAATTAGAACAATAATAAGTAGAACAATTTTCAACCCAGACCTTAAAATAGGCCTGAGTTTATAGTTGGGAGCTATGTCAGAAAACTTAAATCCTATCAGATAGTGGCACTTATGGAGAAACTGGAATGTTCCTTATGGGACTTTGCAAGTTTAAGAAGCTTGGCTGTTTCGAATTGTACTTTGGAGGAGATACTTGTCCAGGTGAAGCAAGAGGTATTAGCTACGGCACAAACTCCTTCTTGGGATGCAAGCAAGTATCTAAGGTAACTCTGTGGTCTAGGACTACTTGAGCTGAGTCTACAGGTCTTTGTTGAGCTCCAATAGCTCTAGCCACTGAGCAAGCTATCTTGTTAATGATTCTGGTTAGGTTCTGCATCCTTATATCTAATTGAGCAGTGCCAAGACCAGTGCATAACTCTACAATTCTAAGGAGGAATTTGCTTTTGTGTTGATCTCAAAATTCTACCTGCCATCATCCTGGAATGATCAAGATTCAGCTATGTGTATCTGAGAACAGTTAAGCAGTTAAAAGAAATAGGACAAAGAAATCAGGAGCTAAAAAAACCTATAGCCTTAGTTGCTCTCTGATGATGACCTTTAAAAATTATACAACTGGATGTATTTTCTATATACATAAGCTAGTGTTGGAATTTAGGAAAAGAGCCATTTATATCTGTAGAAGTGGCCAAATCATAGTCAGATTTCCAAAGAGGCATACTACCCTGTTTATTAGGCAACTAGCTATTTGTGAAATTTATAATGGTTAATAGAACAAGTTTCTCTTTTTGGTATGTTTCATTAATTATGCTGTTACAGTTATCCCAATTTCTTTTCCCTTTGCTCCCCTCCACCTAGCAGGCCCTCTCCCTCCAACAGCCTCCCCCTTAGTCCATGTTCATGGGTGGTGCACAAAGTTCTTCTCAACATCCCCATCCATTCTGCGCCCTCTTACTATGCTTTTTAATCCCTGCACCATTTCCTTCCCTCTCCTCTCTTCCCCTTCCCAGCTGAACTCCTCAAACATGCTTCCCATACCTATGATTCTGTTCTCACTCTAGTTGTCTGTTTAGTTTGCCTTTGTTTCCATTCCCTAACTTCTGTTGTTGATAGCTGTAATATGGTTTTCATTTTAAGATTAATAGTTTTGCTCTTCTTTTTCTTAAATAAGTCCCTTTAACATTTCATATAATAATGGCTTGGTGATGATGAACTCCTTCAGCTTTACCTTGTCTGGAAAGCACTTTCTCTGCCTTTCCATTCTGAATGATAGCTTTGCTGGATAGAGCAGTCTTGGTTCTAGGGCCTTGCTTTTCATCACTTTGAATATTTCCTGCCAGTCCCTTCTTGCCTGCACAGTTTATTTTGAGAAATCAGCTGATAGTCTTATAGGCAACCCTTTGTAGGTAATTCTCCTCTTCTCTCTTGCTGTTTTTAAGATTATCTCTTTAGCCTTAACCTTTTGCATTTTGATTATGATGTGTTTTGGTGTGGTCCTCCCTGGGTCTAGTTTGTTTGGGATTCTGTGCTTCCTGGACCTGTATGTCCATTTCCTTCCCCAAATTAGGGAACTTTTCCTTCATAATTTTTTCACATAAATTTTCAATTTCTTGCTCTCCTTCTTCACCTTCCAACTCTATGATTTGGATGTTGGCACATTTAAAGCTATCCCAGAGGTTTCTAAGCCTCTCATTATTTTTTTCAATTCTTATTTCCTCCTTCTGTACTGGTTGACTGTTTGTTTCTTCCTGTGTTCCAATTTGTTGATTTGAACCCTGGTTTCCTTCCCTTCACCGATTGTTTCATGTGGATTTTCCTTTATTTCAGCCAGGATAGCCTTCATTCTTTCCCCGTCCTGCTTAACTTTTTGTATCAAGTCTGTGAGCATCTTTATCACCAATGCCTTAAACTGTGCATCTGTTAAGTTCACTGTCTCCTCATCTGTTAGGTGTGCTATCTGTTCATTGTTTAATTGTGTCACTGGGACCTTGATCTGCCCCCTCTTCTGGGCCATACTTCTCTGTCTCCTCATCCTGATAGCTTTCTGTGTTTGCCTCTGTGATTTGGGTAGGTCAATTGCACTGTTACATTATAGGGGGTGGAATCATAGGTATTCATTAGTGCTGGTGCCTGTTTCACCAGAGTTTGGCGCTGTATGTAGGGGAGAAGTCTGAGAGGGAAAAGTGCTGGTTGCCGCCAGTTTTCCAAGCACTTCTCCCCCTTCCCGTACTAAGCAAGTTGCTTCCTTTTTGAGACTGGTAGCTTCTTCCTCTGCCCTTGCCCCAACTTGCTTTCACAGTCAGAAGCAACGTGGCTCTATTTTCCCTGGCACTGGAACCGCAAGCTACCTGGTCTGGTTTGGGGCTGGGATCGCTTCTCGGGTTTAAACTGTATGACTGTGTTTTTTGCCATGGCTACTGCTAGCTGCACCTGCCGCGCTCCTGCCAGCCATACCACTCTAGCCATGCTGCCCGCCAAGCACCGCCCCCACAGCCGCTGCTCTGCTCCTCTTTCTCTCCATCCCAGCTCTGCCCCTCCTGTTGCAGGAAATTACCGGTTGCAAGAAACTCAAGCAGCACTCAGAGAGGTGGAGGAACAAACTTTTGTTCATGCATGTGGGCCCAGAGGTGTAGTCTCCAAAGGTCTGAGCCCCGAGCTAAACATCTGGCAGGCTTTTATGGCATTCCGCCATCACAAGTGGAAGTCAATGCTCATTGGCAGATTGTTTGCAGGCAAACTGTTCAAAAAGTTTTCTGATGTAAGCACAGTTATGTTACAGAGTGGGGGTCTCCAAAAATCCCCAGAGCCTGCGGTTTGGGAAATGGGGAAAAGGGAACAGCTTTTAAGATGCCTTTGCATGACTATGGCTAGTAGCTAGTGTCTTAGTTATGAAAATGGCTTTGGTTCTTCCAAGGCCCCAAGGAGATGGGAGGGGTTTTGACCATGGAGTGGTACGGAAAGAGCATACAGAGCCTGCGCAAGGTTCTGTGAGTGGTCAGAACTGGTAACTACGCCCACTGTGTCACAGGATGAAGTTGGGGATTTAAAACTAAGGTGGCAACCATTTTAGAAAGAGGAAGAGAGGAGATCTATCTACACGGTTTGCCGGAAGGAGAGATCTCCATGTGGTTTTCAGAGGGAGAGAGGTGATCCACGCAGTCTGCAAGGAAGGCAGAGAACTCCATACTGCTTTGAAAGGGAGAATACCATGTGGCTTTTAAAGGGCAAAGCACATGTTTTCCTGGACTGTTATACAGAGGCTGATGACATCGTACCCCACCCAGATCCTGAAGGAGGCAGCTGACAGATAAGGGATGGGGAACTTCTGGGCATGGTTTTGGCTTCTAGCCTTTTGGGGATCAAGGAAAGTGCTGGGTCCTGTGGGAGAACAGGGCTCTGAGCTGAAGTGCTCACTGCCCTACCCATGTTGGAATACTGTAAATAAAGACCTGTTTTCCTCAACACTAGTTGTTGGGTTTTACACCAAGGCACCATGTGAAAAAAACCCCTTTTCACTCTGTAACAGTTTTGGCGACCCCCAATGGGACTAATGGAACCTGCAGCCAGGTTGATTCTGTAACATTTATAGAAACAGAACATGGCGGTTATTTCTCTATCACTCCTACCTTTATGGCTGGTTATTTCTTCTTTATTTATTTGCTGAACTTCCCTGTAGTTTTGATTTTCTGTTTTGTTTTGTTTTAGTTTTGAAGTGGTTGTAAATTCCTTCTTAGTTGTGAGGAGATGCAGTGTGTGTATTTATGCCTCCATCTTGGCCAGAAGTCAGATCAAATTTCTTATGAACATAATACAAATAGCAAATTACACCAATTAAGTAAGAAGCTCAAATTTATAAGGGAAAAAACCCAATATTTAAGTATTAAATTTCTAAGTATTCATCTCAGTGTTAAACACGGTTTCAGGGCTTGGATGCAGATATGGCCAAGTCCAAGAACCACACCATGCACAACCAGTCCCGAAAATGGCACAGGAATGGAATCAATAAACCCTGATCACTAAAGATACAACTCTCTTAAGGGGGTAGACTTGAAGTTCTGAAGAACATGCACTTTGCCAAGAAGTACAACAAGAAGGGCCTGAAGAAGATGCAGGCAAACAACCCCAAGGCCATAAGTGCACATGCAGAGGCTATCAAACCTTTTGTAAAGCTCAAAGGGGTCAAGCCCAAGATCTCAAAGTCCAGCAGCCACAAGCTCAGGCAGCTTGCCTACATTGCTCACTCCAAGCTTGGGAAACGTGCTTGTGCCTGCATCACCGAGGGTCTCTGGCTCTGATAACCAAAGGCAAAAGCCAAGGGTCAAACCAAGTCACAGACTGCAGATACAGCTGCAGTTTCAGCTCCAGCTCATGCTTAGGCTCCTGAAGGTGCTGAGCCCCCCGAGAAGGCTCCACAGTAGAGACCTCTGTCTGCACGTGGGAGGATAGAAGGACTGGTGTGACCCCCTGGGCTGCTGTCTACATGGAGCTGGTGTCCTTCTGTGATATTTGTACAAATAAACCTGAGGCAGGATCTGTAAAAAACAAAACAAAACATGGTTTCACCCAAATGTTACCCCATGAGATAAGAAATTTTAAATAGTCCCTTCTTTTCAATACATCATCATAGTTTAATAAAAATAAAGTAATTCAATTTCTCTATTCCTTTTGCCCATCCTCATGAATCTGGTGCAGAGTTATTATAGTGTCTAGACTAATATAGGTGCTCTAAAGAATGAATGAATATGAATTAATTGAATTTCTAGGTTCCAGAATATTGCTGGTATTGTACAATAAGCCTGCCTGCCAGAAAGCCATGTCTCTGGTTGAAATATATTCCTGGACCAATAGATTGAGAAGATAAGACCAGCTGTCAATGTCAGGCTGTTCCTTAACTTGTTAGATAACAGTTAGATCTTTTTTATCAAATTTAACTTTCTTAGTGAATAAGACAAGGTCTCCTTCTTTCCCTGTATCCTTGTGAGAAATGCTCACAATAAAAACCAGGACACAGGACTTGAGCAGCAAAGTGAGGTGTTTATTCATGAGTCTGCAGAGTCGGGTGCACCGCCAGCCAGGAGAATGTGTGCTCAAAATAGACAAAGAAAACTGGTTTTATACTAATGTGATTAGCTCCCCTTCCCTAACATGATTAGCTCCCCCTCCCCTCTCCTTCTCCCCCATTTCTCCATTACTGGTTAATCCAGGTTCACAATCTAACACGATTAACTACTTAACTCAGGGTGTGATTAAGTAAGGGTAATCTAGTTATAGGTCTATCTCCAACTTACTTGCAAAATTATCTAACTACATCTTCCCATTTCTCTGTGTTTGGTGACAACAATCTTCCTCCTTTTGATCCCAGAGATATGTGTGAAGAGCTGCGGAATGTCATTTCCTTGCCCCTTTTCCATGATTCATCTGTTAATTATCTCCTACTGGTTTGAGAATCATTGGCTTGCTTCTTTATCCCTAACATCCTCTATACTACATATTAAAGTGTTGGGCAAAGATATATCGTCGTCGGCAGCCGTCCGTCTCGAGAGACGATGGTGTAGCTTCTTAAGAGTCTATCTGCACCGCCGAGAATGGCTGTGCAGTCCAACTCGGGAGTGACACGGTATCTGTCTCCTCCCGTGTTGAATCGACATCTTGCGATGACGCTGGAGTGTCCTCTCCAGTGAAGCTGAAGCTACAGAGCCTGGGCAGGGTGATATGGAGAGTCTGCTGTGGCCCATGCAGCAGAACCCCCCTCTCTTCGCAGCTGAAGGGTCCAAGGGAAAGACGGAGTCAATACAGCTTGGCTTCAGGTGCGCCGCAGGAGTTGCCGGTGTTGACTACAACGTCAAACCGCCTTAGGGACTCTGGCTCCCGATTTTCTGTCGGGGTTTACTCCCTTAGCCTTTCCCCTGAAGAGGTATGCCGCAAGGCAGCGGAGGTTTTTTGGAGTCAGAGTTTTCCTTCTCTGATGTGCCCTGACTGGAAGATCGAACCAGCGACACTTAGCTCGCAGGCCGACGCTCAATCCACTGAGCCAAACCAGCCAGGGGTGCAAAGATATATACTCAAGGAAATAATTAGTGATGGGGGCAGGAACTGAATCAAGAGTGAATGTGGTTATGGTGAAGCCTTACTTTACCCATTATGCAAAAGGCAATCAGTCACCACAGTGAATCTCTGTTGTTTTCACTGGAGAACAGACACTTGTTTTCTACCATTGTCTAAAAGAGAACAAACCATTTGGGCCTCTTTATTTCTTTCTCTTTTCAAAATTTTATTTATTTATTTTAAGAGAGAGGGGAAGGGAGGGAGAAAGAGAGGGAGAAAAATGTTGATGAGAGAGAGAAACATCAATGGGTTGCCTCTCGTATGTCCCCAACTGGGGACCTGGCCTATAACCCAGGAATGTGCCCTGACTGGGAATCAAACCAGCAACTTTTGGCTCACAGGCTGGTGCTCAATCCATTGAGCCACATTGAGCCAGGGATATTTTATTTTTTATTGTTCTTCTACCTTCTTTCAATAGTGCATGTTCCAGTCTGTGTATAGTGCATTTCAAAAGGTCCAACTTGCTCCAAGACAAGGAGATCCCGGTGGAGGCTGAATAGTCTTACATACATTGATTAGAAAATGTTAGTTTCAGGTAACAGCTAATAAGCTTAGTAATCAATATATGTATAGGGCCACATACTAAACCTGACAAGCTTAAGGAGGCCTGCCTGGTGGCCTTACAAACTCAGAGATTTAAAGTAACCACATAGTATGGTCTAAAATTGAAGCTTATTTACTAAAAGCAGTTCAGGGATGGTAGTCATGCTCTAGGCTGGTATTGATGTGGCACTCAAGTGTTGGAAAATTTTAGTTTCAGGTAACAACTAATAAGCTTAGTAATCAATGTGTGTAAAAAGCTATTGTTTCAGGAACTGGAAGTGTGACCCACCTTGACTCCAGGACACCATTAGCAGTTCCACCTTCATGCCTCAGGAGGGCTACAAGCAATCAGGATGGTATCCGAGCCCTTGTGCTCCAGGGTGAGGTGACCACCACCCAGGACACAGATGAAGGAATGCTGAAACTTTTATCTGATTAACCTTTTCCCTAAATTCCAAACCCCTTAACTACACTTTTCTTCTCCTTATGAAAAGGGCCCGTTTATACTGGAATTTATGACAGCCTGTTAGGGTACAAACCCGCTGTCTTCTCAGATCGCCGACCATCTGAATAAAGTGCCCATAAAGATTCAATCCCTGTCTCTGTTTATTGGGTCTGGTAGGTGACAGGCAGCGCGAACACTGGCTTTTCTGGTTTCAGTATTTTTTCCTAACAAAGGCCAATCTTTACCTTGTCTGAGCTTGTCTGACAACAGACCTTTGGAATGTCAAATTTCCTTTTTCTGGACCTCTCCAAGTACTGTACAGGCTGCCCAGGAGGGAGTTGTAAGGGGCAAGAAAACTGGTGATTCCCAAACCAGTAGAAAATAATTAGCAGCAAACGGCAAATGTAATTAGAGGGTCTCTGAGCCAGAGTTAGCAGTATTAGCATATTTACAAATCAGAAAAGGGGCATTCCAAAGCTCAGCACAGATGCTTCTAAGGGCAAAGGATATCTGAGATCAAAGGGAGGAGATATTCATCACCAAACTCCAGGAAATGGGAAAATGTAGCTAGACAGCCCAGCAAACAAGACAGGGAAATTTCAAAGAGCTGGGGACAGACCTATAACCAGATAACCCTGAGTTAATTATCATCCTTGGTTAGTTTAGTTAATCGCGTTAGATTGTAACTCCGGAGTATCCAACATGGAAAAACGGAGAAGGAGGGTGAGAGGGGAAGGGGAGAGCTTTACTTGCATTAGAATAAAAACAGCCAGCTCCGTCTTTTCCACACGCACCTTAATTTGGCTTTTTGGCTGTGCCCAGAGCAGCAGATCTATGAATAAACAACTGCCTCAGTTACTGCTAAAGTCCTGTGTTCTGGTTTATTGTGAGCATTTCTCACAGAGTGACCACAATCCTCTCGTTGTTATTGTTGTCATGTTAATTGTTAACTGTTAACTATCCTATACCCACCTGTGTAAAAGTATGTGTCTATCATTTTACCTTTTATCCAATCCTAGAGATTTCCCCACTTTGCTTTCTCTCATCTCCCTAGTCTATCACCAATGGATTTCATGTAACCCCCTTATGCCTCCTGTTTTATTGTAACGTGTAATATAAGGTGCTGAACTGTCATTCTCCAGAGCATTTATCAATTCGTTTAGATGTTGCTTCAACCTGGCAGTTTGGCTCAACACACACACACACACACACACACACACACACACACACACACACACACACACATTTTCTGTTTACAAACCTACATTTCTTATTTTTTCAAAGCAAAAAGAGGGAGGGCATCAAAATGTTCTTCTTTTGGGTCAGCAGCAGCCTTAGACATGTTTTTGACAATTTACCTAAATGATTAACAACTATCAAAATACTATCTTTAACCAGCAGTTTGACATTTGTTTCTAAGAGTCTGTTTTTGTTTCATTGGAGTGAGTGGTGGTAGTGGGAGGAATGGGTAAAAAAGATGAAGGGAAATATAGTCAATAATATTGTGATAAATTTGCATGGTGACAGATGATTACTAGACTTCATGTGGTGATCACATTGAAAGATACATGAATATTGAATCACTATATTGTACACCTGAAACTAATGTAATATTGTATACCAAGTATACTTAAATGAAAAAAAAAAACAAAAAACTGTGCCCACAATTAAAAAGGGCCAAAGAAGGATAATTGGTGATGGAAGGAGACTTGACTTTGGGTGGTAAACACAAAATACAATATACAGATGATGTATTGTACAATTGTATATCTAAAACCTATATAATTTTATTAACCAATGTCACCCAATAAATTCAATAAAAAATTGAATTAAATTAAAAAACAAAACAAACAACCAAAAAAAACCAAAAACAAAAACCAACACCTACTACCTTTTGTCAAGTTTCACAATGTTATTCTGTCTAAAGTCCTTAATGCTTTCTTTCCTAATAGGACAAAAGCTTCTCTTTTAGGCCCTCTTTGCCAGAGCTAGCTGGATCACATAAGGCATGACTGATTCTAATTGTTTTATGAGCCTCTACCCTCAGGACTAGAAAATTACTGGAAGCACCCTGAAGGCACAGAGGCTCTGGAAACTTACAAAACAGGACATGCCAGACCTGCACCCAAAGATAACATGGACCCTGCACACAAAGATAACATCGAAACAAGCTGCAGCCTGCTCTACAACCTGCCCAATCACCTAATAAAAGCTCAAAGCCCCTACATTTTGCTGCTGGTATAGCTCTCCACACCAAGCTTCTCTCCCTTCTTGAAAAGTGAATAAAAAGCTTTGCTCTCTGCACTTTCTTCTCTTTGTGAATTCTTTCACAGCCCGTGTCACTAACCCCCTAAAACTTTCTTTTACTCAAGACTGAGCATGAGGTTTTCTGATTTATTTCAAAATATAAAAGAGAGAGAAGAAAGTAAGGAGAGGCAGTTTTCTTTTGACTTTTCAGCCTCTTAATGACACATAAGAGTGGTGGTGGTTTATCAGCAATCTGACTTGTGATCTTCTGTCAAGAGCCAGGCAAGATTTATATTTCTCATCTTTTGAAGTTAAGAATATTTAAATGTCATCTGTATTTGATAAAATAACTAGTAGTAGTTATTCATCTGGTTCAGGTTCTGATAAATCACTCCTCTATTCTGCTGTCAAAAATATTTATACCTGAAGGATAATTTAAAAACTGACAAAAGGCTTAGAAAAGGTCAAGAATTCTCATAGGTACAAGAGGCCATTTTAGGTCTTCTGGCATAAATCAATACCTTAACACACTGGTTCCTGCCTTTTTTGGTAAAATTGCTTTTGTGATTCTGTTCCTAAAAAGTGGTAATTTCAATTCTTTGTTACACACACAGCATGGTTGGGGTATGGATCTGAATCTTATTTTTTCACCTAATTCCTTTTCCCAGGTAAATACTGTAACAGATTTCTGTGCAGCAAGTAGGCAACCAAAGACCAGAATGGGCCTTGAACATGTGAGGGCTTGTTTCACTATTACAGTTGAAACTGAATTGACTCCATGATAACTGCAAGTTGCCTGCAAAAGTCATAGGGAGAACTTGGTCAAATAGTTGAAGGTTCCTGCAAGATAATGATTTCTGCAGAAGAATCTAGAAGCTTGGGTAGAAACTCCTCTAAGCACAGCTGCAGATTTTATGTAATATCTTGCCCAAGGTAAGAGCACCAATATTTTCTCATGATCTTAATGGCATCCAGGTCATCCTTGGAGATCTTCCTTAAAGTTTAATTTAATTAATCACTTGGCAGTCTTTAAGGGTTTGAGTAACCAAAGAATTTGGGAAATATTGGCTGAAAATTCACTTAGAAACCCTTATCCCACTTATCTTTAGCTAAATCATTTGTTTTTAACCATCACATTTAGATTTCATGAGATTTTAAAGCAATTCGCCATCATCTTATTTTTCTTGCTGACAAACTTTCTTTTTTTAAGTGTATTGTATCGATTATGCTATTATAGTTGTCCCAGTTTTTTCCCCTTTGCGCCCCTCTGCCCAGTACCCTCTTTCCCTCCAGCAATCTCCCCCACTTAGTTCATGTCCATAGATTGTGCATATAAGTTTTTTGGCTGCTCCATTGCCTTTACTATTCTTAACATCCCCACCCCCGTCTATTTTGTACCTACCAATTATGCTTCTTAATCCTTGCACTATTTCTCCCCTTCCCTCTCCCAGCTGATATCCCTCCAAATAATCCCCATGCCCATGATTCTGTTCTTGTTCTGGTTGTTTGCTTAGTTCGTTTTTGTTTTTCAGATTCAGTTGTTGATAGTTGTGAGTTTGTTGTCATTTTACCGTTCATAGTTTTGATCTTCTTTTTCTTAAATAAGCTCCTTTAACATTTCGTACAATAATGGCTGGGTGATGATTAATTCCTTTAGCTTTACCTTGTGGGAAGCACTTTATCTGCTCTTCCATTCTAAATGATAGCTTTGCTGCATAGAGTAATCTTGGTTGTACATCTTTGCTGTTCATCGCTTTGAATACTTTTTGCCAGTCCCTTCTTGCCTACAAAGTTTCTTTTGAGAAATCAGCTGATAGTCTTATGGAAAACCCCTTTGTAGATAACTCTCTTCTTTTCTCTTGCTGTTTTTGTGAGTCCGGAGTCACCAAGAAATCAGGAGAGGGCAGCGAGTTTACAGCAAAGCAACTGATTTATCAGGGAAACTCTCCAGTGAGAGGAGGTATTAGTGAGATCAGGACCAATTCCCACCTGAAAGGGGTTCAGATACTGGTTTTTAAAGCAATAAACCACACTAGGGGGAAGTGTATGTTGTATAAGTTTCTATTGTTTACTTTCTATATTTTAGTGAGTTGTTGTTCCCTTACTGGCTAGGGGCTTCTCTTTGGGCACTGTAATCCCCCTCCCTTTCCAGACCTTGGGATCAATACACAGTCTCAAGGTTTTCCTTTTTCCAGCTAGTGGAGATGATACACACAGACTTTCAAGGGCTACCGCGTTTCTGCACTATCATAGTTCACTTGTGTTGTTCAGAATGCCTGGTAGCCTTATCAGATCAGGCTCAGGACTGCTGGATCAGTGGGTGAGACACGTCTTCTTTTGCTTCAATGGTGAGGGTCTTGCCTTTGTTTTGGGGTTATTCTCTTCTTTTCTGTCCCTTCCTGTTTTTCTGTTCTGGGTTGTTAATTCTGTTACCTATCACCTTTTAAGATTCTCTCTTTATCTTTAACCTTTGGCTTTTTAATTATGATGTGTCTTGGTGTGGTCCTCTTTGGGTCCAAATTGCTTGGGATTCTCAGTATTTTTTCTGGACTTGTTTGTCTGTTTCCTTTCCCAAATCAGGGAAGTTTTCCTTCATTATTTTTTCACATAAGTTTTCAATTTCTTGCTCTTCCTCTTCTCCTTCTGGAACTCACATGATTCAGATATTGGTACATTTAAAGTTGTCCCAGAAGTTCCTAAGCCTCTTTTCTTTTTTATTTTTTTGAATTTTTGTTTCTTCATTCTGTATCAGTTGACTGGTTATTTCTTCCTTATGTTCCAAATCATTGATTTGAATCCTGGCTTTCTTCCCTTCACTATTGGTTCTGTGTGGATTTTTCTTCATTTTACTTAGTGTAGCCTTCACTTCTTCCCTTATGTGTTTACCATATTCAATCATTTCTCTGAGCATCATTATCACCAGTGTTTTGAACTCTGCATCTCATAGGTTGGCTATCTCCTCCTCCCTTAGTTCTTTCTCTGGAGCCTTGATCTGCTCCCTTTTTGGGGCCATACTTCTCTGTCTCAACTTGACAGCTTCCTGTGTTTGCATCTGTATATTAAGTAGAGCTCTCACACATGTTACGTTGTAAGGGACAGAGCCTTAGGTATTCCTCAATGCTGGGTGACCAGCTTCACCGTCTTGTGGCATTGTTTGTGGGGGAGGGGTCAAGAGGGAGCAAATCCACTTCCTCGGCATTCACTCCTTTTCCAGTCACTTCACCTGCTTCCTGTATGTGATTAGCACCCCTCTAGTTGTTGCCCTGGTGATGGTTCCCAGAGTAAGTGGGTTTTCATACATTCTAGGACCACGGGGATCCTCTAAACAAACTTCTGAGAGACGGGCAGTTTCTTCCACTGCCTCAACCCCCATTGGTTTTCACAGCTAGAAGCTATGAGGCTTTATTTTTTCGGGGATGGAACTGTGAGTTGCGCGGTCTGGCTTTTGCTGGGATTGCTTCCCAAGTGTCCAAAGCTGCCTTGGGATGTCCTGCAACAAATGTTCAGTCTCAAGATTAATTTCCCCTTGTAGAGGCTTTTTAAAAAATTATTGTTTTTCAAATTGGTTCAGTATCTGATTTACTTACTTCTAAATACATTTCACTCTTTTGAAAAAAGATGTGGGCATCATTGGTTTCAAGAAAATCTTGCCCTATCAGGTAAATTGGGGCAGATTTGATGAGCAAAAATACAGATTGTTCCAAACATTTCCCTAGTTGGAAGGAAACAGGTTCTGATTTTAAAAGTCATTGGTTGATTAGATATCCCTATCGTTTGCGCAGAAGCTTTACTCCGAGGGGAAAGGCAACTGAGTCAGAGCAACCATATGCTTGCTTCTGTTTTTTTTTTTTTTTTTCTAAATTCTATTTCAGTTTTCTATAACCCTTCTTAAGGTGATCTGGCTTTCTACAATAAAAATAGACTTCTCTACAGGGCTTTCCCAGCAGACCCTATTTAGTAATTCTGTTGCTTTGCTCCCAGAAACCAGTAGGTGTATTAATTGGAAAAGGTAAGAATAGCCAGGATCACATGTCTTAACAGCCAAATTAAATTCTTTTGTGAACCTATTAGGGTCCCAAAGAAAGTAAGGACAATCTTTAGGTAGATTTCTTAATTTCGTTTTAGTCCAGTGAATGTATACAATTATACAAGTGCTTGTTTCCATCTGCCTGAAACCAGCTTTTCTTCAAAGGAAGCTCATAGAATTTCTTGTGATTTTTTGTGTTTGTTTGTTTTGTTTTGTTTTTGTCTATCCAGGTTTGGTTTTCCATTCTCAGTGTCCCTGAGGTCAGTATGAAGCTGTGGTGGAGGAACAGAGAAAAGAGAGAGAAGCAGGAGGAGGGAAGGAGAGTAAGTCTGGACAATAAAGTAAATGGTACAGCAGGGCAGTTGAGTAAGAGGGAAGAGTGGGATATTGACATCAAGCAGCTTCAGAAGACTTCCTTATTCAGAGACAGGTTCTAAAAGCTCTGATCAACTTTTTATTTTATTTTATTTTATTTTATTTTTTCATGTTTTTGAAAAAAAATTTAAGTATATTTTATTGATTATATTGTTACAATAGTTCCAATTTTTTCCCCTTTGCTCTCCTCCACCCAGCATCTGTCTCCCCCAGCAACCCCCCCAAGTCCATGCCCATGGGTCGTACATACAAGCTCTCCCACTTCACCCTTTCATACATTCTTCTTCTTTTTTTTTAAATAAATAAATGATTGATCAACTTCTTTTTAAAAAGATCTTATTTACTTATATTTTAGAAAGAAGGTTAAAGAAAAAGAGAGAAACATCAATCAGTGGCCTCTTACCCCCCCACGCCCGCCAAGTGGTGTCCTCACCCACAACCCAGATATGTACCCTGACCAGAAATCAAACCAGCAACCTTTCAGTTCACAGGCCAATGCTCAACCCACTGAACCACACCAGCCAGGGTTCTGACAAATCTCTTGTAGAGAAAAATTTATCTGTGCTCCTCCTAGGAGTTTCTAGTTTCCAATTAAGATAAGCTTCTCATTCATTCACTTTAAACTTAGAGCTGGCACTTCATAATTATACATGCAAAAATTTAATTTAGGTGCCAAAAAAACCCTCCATTTTGGTCATCTTCAGTTGGTATCACCTCTAGTTAAGTATTCCTATTTCTGTAATACTTGCAAGTAGAGGCCTCCTATTTATTGTATACCTGCAGGACTATTAATGGAGGCTGGGGGTGGCAGTTTTTGGCCTTGGAGGCATGATTTCTCATGTTAATTTTGTTTTCTTTGCATATATACTGAGTCTGAACAAATTTCTAGTGATATTGTGTGGTGGGTTGAAGCATCTTGCTTATGGGTTGAACTCCAAAGGACTCTCACCACCCAAGTCACATTCAACCTTCTTACATGTATTGGTTTCTGTCTTTGGCTGTCTAATTTTTCGTCGGCAGCCGTCCGTCTCGAGAGACGATGGTGTAGCTTCTTAAGAGTCTATCTGCACCGCCGAGAATGGCTGTGCAGTCCGACTCGGGAGTGACCCGGTATCTGTCTCCTCCCGTGTTGAATCGACATCTTGCGATGACGCTGGAGTGTCCTCTCCAGTGAAGCTGAAGCTACGGAGCCTGGGCAGGGTAATATGGAGGGTCTGCTGTTGCCCATGCAGCAGACCCCCCCTCTCTTCGCAGCTGAAGGGTCCAAGGGAAAGACGGAGTCAATACAGCTTGGCTTCAGGTGCGCCGCAGGAGTTGCCGGTGTTGACTACAACGTCAAACCGCCTTAGGGACTCCGGCTCGGATTTTCTGTCGGGGTTTACTCCCTTAGCCTTTCCCCTGAAGAGGTATGCCGCAAGGCAGCGGAGGTTTTTTGGAGTCAGAGTTTTCCTTCTCTGATGTGCCCTGACTGGAAGATCGAACCAGCGACACTTAGCTCGCAGGCCGACGCTCAATCCACTGAGCCAAACCAGCCAGCTGTCTAATACTGATAGGGAAAATAATTGCCATGCTCTGTCTCTGTAACTGTGCTTGCATTTGCATCAGAAAAACTTATTGAACACTTTGCCTTCTAACAATCCACCAATGAACAGTTTGCCTGCGAACGATCTGCCGATGAGCATTGATTCCCATGCTTGCTGGCAAAATACCATAAAAGCCTGTGAGATGTATAGCTCGGGGCTCAGACCTTTGGAGACTACTCCTCTGGGCTCGCATGTGTGAATAAAAGTTTGTTCCTCTGCCTCTCCCAGTGTTGCTTGAGTTTCTCGCTACCGGTAATTTCCCGCAACAATACAGCCTTGAGGACTTGGAATGCTAGGTAACCAACCTTTGTATACATGTTCCCTTGACAAATCAATTATTTAATTATAATTGAATTAGAATTCCCAATGGGACTCCTGTACATCTAGGGGAATGCCCTCTGATACCTCTACATAGATTGTTAATCATGAAATAGGGGTACAGAGCAAGAGGTCCTTGAAACAGATATTCTCCACAGACCATGGTTTGGAAGATGGGGGAAGGAAAGAAACGGAGGCTTAAGATATTTTTCATAACAATGACAAGGTGATAGCCATGCCTTTCTTGAAGGGAAGCTGTGCTGCCACCTGGGCAAAAGGTCTACGTGACTTTCAGTATATCCAGTGCCAAGTAGGAGGTCAGTAGGAAGCTCCGGGTAAGCATTTAAAAATTAGGGCAACCAGCCATGAAAAAGGGACAGTGATGAGGAAGGGGGCCATGTGGTTTGAAAGGGTGTAGAAGGTCCCTTGATCCCATGATGAGGTCTGGTGTGGAAGGAGGTACCACATGGTTTTGGTTTAAGAGCTGGAGTAAGAAAGAGGAGACCCACTGGGAAACCTGCCTGGAGAACATGGATGCACAGCTGATGAGGCTGGAATTGTGGGGACCTGCCTAACCAAGCAAGGATTAGTGGGAGATGCCTAGAATGCTGATGAATTATAGAATTGTACAATTGAAACTTATATAATTTTATTAACCAATATCACAACATAAATTCAATAAAAATTAATAGAATGTTCTGTCAAATTTTCTTTGTTTCCTGAAATAAGGGGAAGAACCCTGTGTTGTCCGGGCCTTGCATCCCACCTCAGAGAAAGAAGGGGCTATTTGCTCTACACCTGTGCTTTCTTGCCCATCCAAGGTATGACAAGGTTGGGGCTCAACATAGAGGAGAGAAGGGAGGTACAACCTGGGCCCCTAAAGGTCTGCAGGCCCACTCGGATCACTGTTTTCCGTGAGCACAGGCCCCACATCAGGGCCACTGGCAAGGAGACAACACCCCCACATGGATGGAGAGCCTGGGAGAGGTGTGCCCAAGGGACCAGAGGGTCCTTCCCTTTCTCTTCCAAGAAAATAGACACCTCCTCAATAGCTCAGTACTTACAAAACTCCCTGGAAACAAGAAAACTCAGAAACCAAACAATGGCAATGACCAGGCAACTGAAACAAGGGATTTCCTTATTTTTTTCCCTACAAGTTTCACTTAAACATCTCTGCATGGCACTGAGCTCAGAGAATATAGAATCCACAGGATACCTTCCCATGCTCTTACCCCATTCCTTCCTGTGTCACTTCCTCCCACATACACAGAAGAGCAACAGGGATGAAGAAGAGGGGCAGCTTTGCTCAGTGCCTTTTATGTTAATTGCCGTGGTAAATGGGAGGTAAAGCACAAGCACAAGTTTGAAGAAGGAAACATCTTAGCCCTCTGCATGAGCCGGGGCAGGGGAAGGAAAGCTTTTTTTCAGAACAGTTGAACTGTTCCCCCTTTTTTTTTTTTTTTGAGACTCCACAACACACACTTCACATCACCACAACCAGCAAGAGAAAGGGCGCCCAGTGCATAAGCAACCTCTGCCCAGAAAAGCCACTGAAGACTCAACAGTGAGCTCTGGGGTCCCAACCCACTACTTCAAGAATCCCCTGGTCTGAGGACGGGGAGCCTCACCTCTCCTCCAAGACCCAGAATTTGCCCAGTTCTCACTGAGATGACAAGATGTTCCTGAGGGTCCTCCACATCCTTGACCATACTTGCCTGACTTGACCAATTGCTCCTCCGGGCTACCTTCCCAACCAACCAGAACTGACACTTCCAGAAATGGGCATCACCTCCACAGTGCCTGCAGCACAGGACTTGTCCCTGAGCCCATGATATGGGCTCTGCTGGGCTCCCACAGCGTCCAGCTTCCTTTGGCCTGGGGCTAGCTCCCTGGGTCAGAATCTCCTTTGGAGCACTTGCCTGTCTAGCTGGGCTGCAAACTGAGAGGGCAGGGACCACATCCCACTTGTTCATTGCTCAGTTCCCAGTAACTCAGTCACTATTCGTTGGAGTAGCCAGAAGACTCAGTGGCTACTGCTCAGGTGGTCAAGTCAGTGCCCCAGTTCAGGCACTTGGTAGTCAGACATGCTGTGACTTCCTCTCATTTGGCATGCATGCATGTGTGCACGTGCGTGTGTAACCTGTTTTCCCCCGGGAGAACCTAGGAGCTCCCTGAGGGTAGGTTTCACAACCTGGTTTTAGTTTATGTCACAATTTGTTCCCTAGGGGACTGGCTCTCCTCTTCACCATCCCCACCTCTGCCCAGGAAAGTTGCCTCCTGACGAGGACCCTGGCTCTACCTCACCCCGTGTTCCTCACTGTCCCAGCTCTGTATGACCTTGACCTTGAACACGTCTTTGTTTTCTTGTCGGACAGTGAGGAGGCTGGGGTACATGGAGGGCAGGGAGCCAATCAGTGCTGCGATTGCTCATCTCCGTGATGTCCAAACTCTGCTGCCTCCTGAACAACACGGGGATCAGGGATGGGGAGCAGGGACTTGGGAACTCGGGAACCCACTCTCCCACCATTGTGTCGTGAGTTCGTGGTGATGAAAATGCCTGATGCCCACCCAGGTACTGGTGGGACAATCAACATGCTTATCCAGGCCTGGGCCTCGGCCAGAGGAAATAGGGCTCAGAGACAGTGGGAAGCAGGCAGGAAGACCCTCCTGACTGCAAAGATAATTAAGACCAGCAACCATTTACCAGGGAAGGTTGTGGGTCTCCCTTTCCTGGAGATCATAGAAACACGGAAGCTAATGAGCCCTTAGAGACTATCTGTTCCAGCCCCTTCATTGTATAGAAAAGGAAAGTGAGACCCACCGGGAGGAAGTTGCCCACCCAGGGTCACAGACCAGCATAACGAAAGAGCAGAGGACCAGCCCTGTTGCCAGGGCTCTCCAGCCAGAGCGGATTCCATTCCTGCAAGCTGAGAGGCCTCCTTCAATCACAGGACAGCCCTGCTGATTCTCTGGCATGTCTTTCCTGCACAGATGAGGACTGCCTGAGGCCCTCCGAGGGTCAATGGCTTCTGGGAGGGAGAAGCAAGGATGGAGGCCCATGTCTTCAGGATGTCTGAGCCCAGGTGCTCCCTGCACACTCCCTCACCTCCTCGGAGGACTGGAGAGGCGCCTGCAGCCCTGGGGTGTCAGATGGCTGCTCCTGCTGAGGTCCTGGATCTCTCCTCAAAGACTTGCCTCTGTGCATCCAGCCCACCCATCCTCCAGGAGGCCCCTCACGTAGGCAGGCAGTCAGTCGGCCCCTCACTGGAGAGCACCTTCCAAATGGCTCTGGGTGAGTCATAGATATCTGACACCAAGGCTCCTGCCTTCAGGTAGTTTCTGGGTGAGGGGCAGACTGAGGTACATGCACTCAGGGGCAGCCACTTGGGAGGACAGAAATGGGCCGGGGAGTTCAGCGGAGATGACATTGCATGGGTCATTGACAGATGTTGGGTAGGACCTGGACTGGGAGGTGGGAGGGGGTGAAGGCCTTCCCGGCCTCCTTCTTCAAACCCTCCTGCCTCACCTTTCTGGAGGCAGAACAGGTGGGGGTGGCAGAGTGTGGTTGTCAGGGCACACACATTAGGGGTTTGGACTCCTGACAAGAGTTAGGGGTCCGGGCCCGTGCCTCCCAAGCGAAGGGACCTTGAGCTTTTCATTTCACAGCTTTGGATCTCAGTCTCCTCATCCCAGAATTGGGAACTAATGATGTCTCACAGCGCTGAAGGTGGAGCTCACAGAAGCCTCAGGAAGAGCCTGGGGCCAATGGTTTTTCAGTATAATTTTAGTTTCTGTTACTTCAGTATATTTGGGGGACCTACTCGGAAGTCCAGAGATGTATAAAGATTATTTTCAGCTGAAGACATCTTAGATTCAACAGATAATGGGGGGAGGGGGGAGGAAGCCTTCTAGGAGCTCTCCTTATCTGACTAAAAGCAGCAACTTCTGGGAAATAAGGCTGCCACAGATTTCTTCCCCAGGGTGGGGGCCTCCTCCCAGAAGGTAGACAGTGTGTGAAATTTAACCCAGATCCCTTCAGCAGGGCAAGTTTTGTGGCCCTGAAGAAGACAGAAAGACCACTCACGCTTATATAGACAAACATTATCACACGCTCTCTTATTATCCAGTGTTTTTCTCCTGAAAATCCAGATGGCTTTCCAAAAAGTGATTTATTTTCCCCACAGGTGCCTTTCTCCCCCTTCTCGTGTATTAAGATGGTATATAAGCCCCAAATGCCAAACATCCCTTTAAGTTAGCATCACCAAGCGGTTCTCCTGTGTATATGGAGGTTGAACATGTAAATAAGCTCTGTTTTTCCTCCTGTTAATCTGTCTTTTATCAGTTTCATACATACACCTCAGTTACTGAATGTAAGAGAGTAGAACAAAGGGGGAAAAGGGAACTATTGTGACATATAACCAATAAAATACACGTAGAGCAAAAGTTTTTCCTCCTTGGCAATATTCAGAAAGGGGAATCTGGAGATGATGTGTACGTTTTATTTCGATCCTGACTCAGACACACTGGGAAAAATAATACCCTTCATGACATGGATGAGACACTGTCAGGGTACTTGATGATTTTATGGAATTACTGTTAGTCACTCTAGCTGTTATGAAAACACCGTAGTTACCTTAAAAAAGAGAATTCTTATGTTTCAAAGCTCTATACTGAATACTGACAGACACAATGATGTCACATGTGGTGTCAACGTAAGAAATGTCCAAAGCTGTAAGAATTTGTATGAGTTCATTGGAGCCAAACTGACAACAATTGCCAGGAAGCGAAATCTCCACGGGTTGAGAGAATGCTCTGGAAAAGGGCAATTTTGCAGCTTATCTTATACAATACAATCGAAAGGGAAGAGGCAGGTGGGTTCCCTGAAATCCATTGGCGGCAGAAGAAAGGGAAGCAGGGAAACCTTTAGGATGGGATTACGAGGTAAGATAATGGAGTTAACAGTCAACAATTAGCACGATAACAATAACAATGAGGGGATTAGTGCTCTCTGCTCTAGTGCTGTGGCGGTGCCCTAGGGGTTTGGAAAAAGGTTACTTTGACATTCCAAAGGTATGTTATCATAGACCCAAAAGAACAAAAGGCAGGCTCCATTAGGGCAAAGATTGACTTTTATCAGGGCAGATTCTAGCCTCAGGCGGCGCTGCCCACCCTGACCTGCTTTTAGTTAGAGAGTTTTAACTTCAGACCATCCTATGTGGTTACTTTCCGCCTCTGAGTTTGGAAGGCCATCACACAGGCCTCCCCTGAGCTCGTCAGGTTTAGCGTGTGGCTCCTTCTTGTCCACAACGGCCAGGACCTGAGAGTTGTTGCCGGATGTTGTGCACAAGAGGCCTCGTTATGCTACCCTACTTGTAAGCTTGAAATTTTCCGTCATGAAACATTTCCATCATGAAGTGGAGAAGGGCGGATTGCAGAGGTGTTTACCCCAATGTGGCTTATGTATTCAGCTTTGGAAGGCTTTTCATGACAGGGAACATGTTAAATTTAAGAAAGTGCGTGATTTGTGACTACCAGCAACATTGCTGGCAGCGGCTTCCGCCTGGAGACAGAAATTTCGCCCCCTCATGTCAGCCCCTTCATTAGGCAGCATCTGTGCTGCTCCTCTCAGCCTGTGACAGCCTGTTCCGTTGCCAGGCAATGGAAGCCAGCAGCCAGAAGCCCTTTCCCTGGGAGGGAGAAAGGGGGAAGGGGAGGGAGAGAAGCAAGGAGGGGGGAAGGTAGAAAGAAGCTGCCCAGGGAAAGGTTTTCCCTGCCCAGGGGCCCGGCCCAGGGGGAAAGATGAGGAGTGGGGGTCCCCTGTTGGATGCCAGTTTCCCACAGCCCCTACTTTCCATGGTTTCTCTCTGGCGGCAGCCCCATCCTCAGCGCTTGAGGCCTCGCACAAGGGCCAGGGGAATGCATGCATGTGCACCTCCTGGGAAGACCAGTGAGATCTGTGATTAAGGTACCTGTTAGCACCCACTCGCGGAGCCAGGATCCACACAGGCCTCTCCTGGGAGACACTGATTAAGTTAAAACATTCCAGGAAGCAGCTGATCAAACGAAAAACCGCATTGCTGAGCACCTGAGCTGGGGCCATCCCAGAAGATAGGAGGGCCAGAGGCTTATCTTTGGGGTTGAGAAACCTGTCCTCAGGGACCTGTGGGGAAGGGATGCAGGAGCATGTGGTGGTTGTTGCACAGTGGCCTGGCAGTCTCATAGATGCTGACTGTGTTGGGGAACCCTGTCTTCTGGCATTGGCTCAGACCCACCTGTCACCCAAAAAGCTGTGTGGGCCTGTGCTCAGCTCTGACTCTGTTTCCTGGTCTCAGAAGGGAAACTTATCATGCAGGGTCCCTTGCCTCCTTTCAGGCTCAGATGAGCTGGCATGACAATTCCCCCACCCACGTACCCACCCTACTCCCATCCTCCAGGAAAGACCCGAAGCACCACCCCAGCCAGTGAGCTCCATCTCTCTTTGGTCAGGGAACTTCCTAAAGCCACTGGGCCGTGATCATGAACTCTCTCCTCTGGCCTGGGAGGTGGGATTCAGAGGGGATCCAGGCTGGCATGATGGGGCATGAGGTCAAGCAGCTGCCTCAGACATCAACCTTTCAAGACCCAGCATCTGAGAGAAGAAGGGTGTCTGTATCCAATGGGAAAAACATCAGGGAGGCAGCAGTCAGGAGCTGAGCAAGAGCAAGGCCCAGACAGCCCCCTCTTTCAGCAGCATCTTTGTGGCTCCTGGTTGCTAGGAGCAGGCTCTCTCGTTGCTAAGGAACAGGAGCCTGGTGGATTAAATCTGATTTCCTGAGCTCACTGGAAGGGATGGGGGTGGGTGGACAGAAGGTGCAATGCAGATACCCTGGGGAAGCTCATCCTGGCCTCCAAGCTCTGTTGGGGGAAGAAGTGGGCAGTGGGGGAAGGGAAAGGGAGGCACAGCTGGGAACTGTTCCCTAGAGAGAGGTGGGAGGGGTGGGCGTGGGAGGGTTGTACACCAGATACTGGTTATAGAAACCAAAGACCAAGGGTGACACTGGCAATTAAGAGGCCAGTTAGAGAACTAATGAATGCTAATGCTGATCCTTTTCTGAAACCTCAGGAAAGACCTGCAGTCCCTGGGGGTGTTTCTGAGCCACCTGACCGGGCCAGATGAGTCTGGGCAAGCTTTGTCCTACAAAGGTGGGAGGATCAGCACTTTGGGGTCCTTGGGCCTAACTTCTTGCAGAATGACAGACCCTTTGAAAAGTGACCCTTTGCTCTCTGATTAGATAATAACCCCAGATGACAGGGAACTCACTTCCTCCTATGACAGCCCTTTCTGTACCTCACCCTTTGAAAGTGCTTTGTCCCATGTAGCCCAAGTCAGTCTTCCTGTGGCTCCTTCTTGCAGAGGGCCAAGGGAGATTGTCCAAATCTTCCCTGCTGTAGGGACCTGTAGCCTCTCTCTTCTGTGAGCCCCACCTTCCACCTCTCAGGGATAGACTGTGTGGGGGCCTCACAATTACTTGGTGCCCTCTGAGTCCCTGCTCTCCCAAGTCTGGTATTTAGCCTCTTAAGGGGCAAGCCAGGAGGAGAACAAATTTACAAAGAGTGTCCAGGACCCAATTTAGGCCCCTGAGTGCAGGCTTCTCCCACTGCCTGGCTCATGTGGGGTCCTCTTGGGTCAGGGCAGCGTCTTGCTTTCGAGAAAAAAACAAAGAGTATGTGTGTGGGGTGTGTGTGTGTGGGGGGGGGTATTTACAAACCTAACAGGAGAATGGGGATGTAATGAATTCTGTAGACATATTCTCTAGTAAAACAGCCATAAATAGCAAAATTATATAAAATTTGTTTAAAAATTGTCCTAATGCCAGTACCCAGCAGTGGGCAGGTGTTTCTCTCTCTGGTGGGGTTTTTGTTATTAAGAAGAGCTGGCTTGTTTTGGTGGAGGTTGGCAATGGACTCTCTCCTTGCTGTGTAGCTGTGCGCTGATCCTGAATTTCTTCAGGCCTCAGCTCCTTTTTCCTGAGCAGAACTGCTGCCTGTGCTTGTCCTGCCTAGGCTTTGGCTAGGTCAGCCTGACCTGCTAAGTACCTTCCACATGCAGGTGCCCCTCAGTGATTAAGGGTACATTCAGCTGAGCTGAATATTTTCTCTTTGTCTGTAACACTCTCCATCACTTAACATATGTTTTCCATACTTGTTTTTCTGTTTCTCCTCACTCCATTTGGTTGACATTCTTCTGTTTTGTTTATTGCTGCATCTCAGTGCGTAGTATCTCAGCCTGACACTTAGTAAGTATTCAACAAATCTATGCTAAATAATGAATATATGCTTACATATATATATAAGCTCTTTATATCTATACTCATATGGCATGATATCCAAGTTAAATTGCTGACCAAAAAGAAGGTAAAGAACAGTATGTATGATGTAATAACTTTTGTGTGGGAGGACAAAAGGGAAACACATAAAAAAGAAATTTGTATTTGTGCATGGCCAGAGCGTCATTGGGAAGGCATAGAAGAAACTGGTGGCCATAGTTAATTCAAGGCAAGAGAGCCGAATGGCTGAAAGGACAGGCATAAGATAGATACTTTTCATGGTACTGCTTTTTGTGCTTTTTAAATTTTGTACCATTAACATGTTTTGCTTAAAAATTCTTATTAAAAATTTAAAGGTTAAAAATAATATTAAAACCTCAAAAGTAGGATTTCTGGCCAAGATGGAGGCTTAGACAGACACGCTGCAGCTCCCTCCACAACTAAGAAGGAATACAACTACCTCAAAACTAGAGACAACCAGAAGTTCCAGAAAATCCAGTTGTATGGAAGTCCAACAAAGAAATAAAGAAGAAGTACTTTTCCAAAGAGGGAGGAGGGGCGGAGCCAGGGCAGAGAGGACACGGTGTGGTGGCGGCAGCAGCAGCAGTGGCAGTAGCAGCGGCAGGCTGGCGGAAAGCGCAGTCACACATTTTAAGCGCAGTCATACAGAAGTGGGAGAAGTGCCTGGAAAAGGGGCCAGTGCTGGGAAAGCAGCACTGTTTCCTCTCAGACCCCTCCCCCACATACAGCACCACAATGTGGTGAAATGGGTTGTTCATACTAATGAGTACCTAAGACTCCACCCCTTACAACATAACAGGAGCGACAGCCCTACCTAAGACACAAAGGGAAACAAACACAGGAGCCTGTCAAGATGAGGAGACAGAGAAGTATGGCCCAAAAGGGGAATGGATCAAGGTTCTATTGGGAGAACTAAGTGACAAGGAGATAATCAACCTAACAGATGTAGAGTTCAAAACACTGGTGATAAAGATGCTCACTGGCTTGAAAGATATACTTAATTATGGCAAACACATAAGGGAAGAAGTGAAGGCTATGCAAAATGAAACGAAGGAAAATCCACACAAAACCAATGGTGAAGGGAAGGAAAGCGGGGTTCAAATCAATGATTTGGAACATAAGGAAGGAAAAAACAGTTAACCAGTACAGAATGAGGGAACAAGAATTGTAAAAAAATGATGAAAGGCTTAGGAACCTCTGGGACAACTATAAACATGCCAACATCTGAATGACAGGCCTGCCAGAAGGAGAAGAAGAAGAGCAATAAATTGAAAGTTTATGTGAGAAAATAATGAAGGAAAATGTCCCAAATATGGTGAAGGAAATAGACATACAAGTCCAGGAAGCCCAGAGAGACCCAAACAAGCTAGACCCAAAGAGGACCACACCAAGACATCATAATTAAAATGCCAAAGGTTCAAGATAAAGAGAGAATCTTAAAAGCAGCAAGAGAAATGCAGAGAGTTACCTACAAAGGGGTGCCTACAGGACTACCATCTGATTTCTCAAAAGAAACTTTACAGGCAAGAAGGGACTGGCAAGAAGTATTCAAGGTGATGAAAAGCAAGGACCTATAACCAAAATTACTTTATCCAACAAAGCTATTATTCAGAATGGAAGGGCAGATAAAGGTAAAGCTAAAGGAGTTCATCATCACCAAGCCGTTATTATATGAAATGTTAAAGGGACTTATTTAAGAAAAAGATCAAAACTATGAGCATTAAAATGACGACAAACTCACAACAATCAACAACTGAATCTAAAAAATAAACACAAGATCCAACTAAGGAAACCAGAATAGGAACAGAATCATGGGTATGGGGATCATTTGGAGGATTATCAGCTGGGAGGGGGAAGGGGGAAAAATTGGGAAATGGTGCAGGGATTAAGAAGTATAATTGATTGGTACAAAATAGATAGGGGGAAGTTAAGAATAATATAGGAAAGGGTGAAGCCAAAGAACTTACATGTATGACCCATAGGACATGAACTAAGCAGGGTGAGATTGCTGGAGGGAAGGGGGATACTGGGTGGAGGGGAGCAAAGGGAAAAAAATTGGGACAGCTGTAACATAATCAATAAAATATACTTTAAAAAAAGAAGAAGACAGGGCATTGGAAAAAATGAATGCCAGAAAAGATTGAAGAAGACACAGCGATGAGAACTAACTCAGAAGCTTTATAACTGCCTGAGAGAGATTACTCTCACCTCCCAATCACACAGGAAATATCTGGCAAATGGTGCAAACTAATGACCAAACTTGGCATAATGGGGGAGATTTGCAGCTGAGAATGGGAAAAATTTATACTGTATGTTTCCTTTTCTTACTCTTTCCCTGACTGTTCATGTGGATACTGTGTTTCCTAATGACCTATGTCATTTTTCCTCAACCCATAAAAATATCTAAGTTGAGTATGTCTAGAGAACCTTCTACCCGTTTTTTCTTCAGTTAGGATAGTATAATGGTATGTAAACTAAGGACTACCGTATTTTGTTCCCTGGATGGAGTTTTATGGAGTGCTCAGGAGGCAAAGCACCTCAACTGGTAAATATGTCCTTCTGAAATGAAAGCAGCATAGAAGAGAATGACATTTTGACCTGACTCTGGGAAATCACCTTGAATTACAGGAAATAGATTCATCTTTAGAAATTATAATTTATAAATCCTAAGAACAAATGATGGCTTTAATAAAAAGGATCAACACCAATGTTATAGCTTACAACAAATAAAAACCATGACCATTGTCACGATATCCTCTCTTGCTAGCTCAAATACAAGAACTAGAACCTGTAATTTGAGAACTAGAAAAATAAGAGATAATAAAAAGGGGGAATTTGCATTTTATCTATGGAAAAAAAATTTGATAAAAAAGTTTGACTTACTATAGGTTTTACAAGACCTGTGATAAATAAGGAAGCTAACCCGAGCTGATGTGGCTCAGTGGATTGAGTGCTGGCCTGTGAACCTAAAGGTTGCCAGTTCATTCCTGGTCAGGGCACATGCCTGGGTTGCAGGCCAGGTCCCCAGCTGGCGTCATGAGAGAGGCAACCAATTGATGCTTCTCTCCCTCTTTCTCCATCCCTTCCCTTCTCTCTAAAAATAAATAAATAAATTCTTTAAAAAAAAAGAAAAAAGAAGAAGCTCTGACTGGTGTGGCTCAGTGGATTGGGCATCCTCCTGCAAACCAAAATGTCACCGACTCAATTCCTGGTCATGGCACATACCTAGGTTGCGTGCAAGAGGAAACCAATTGATATTTCTCTCATATACCGATGTTTCTCTCCCTTCCATTCTCCCTTTCTTCCCTTCTCTATAAAAATAAATAAATAAATAAAATCTTTAAAAAGTGGAGAAGTATAAAAAAAAGGAGTTAGGTATTTCTCTGACACCTGTTATAGCCACCTATGCTATAACCTCTATAACTGTATCACCTAAATATTTTTCTGTAATATACATATTTTCAGGTTTTCCTCTTCATCTTCAGCTGAGGAATCAAGGTTCATCTTTGTGCTTACCTATGGAGGATTTCAATACATGTGGCAATGGATTTGCCTATTATATTCCCTAGATATTTATAAAAGAGCTAAAAGAATTTTCCCATCATGCTAGTTCAACATGTAGATGACTTATTCATAACTGGTAAGACTTCTATGTCCCTTTTCATGCTGTTGACCATCCTTATAATTATTACTTTGAACTCTATATCTGATAAGTTGCTTGCTCCATTTTATTTAGCTTTTCTTCTGGTGAATTCTTTTGTTCTCTCATTTGGGGCCTCTGTCTTTGTCTCTCCATTCTGGTCACCTCTTTGTGTTTTTTTTCATGTATTAGGTAGATCTATAAAGACTCTGATTCAGATGTATGTCGGACACTGCCTGTGACTTGCCCTGGGCAATCTGTTTGGAGCTATCAGCAATCCACAGCTTGTGGTTCCCTCTGCTGGGCCTGGCTGCATGTGGATAGGACCAAGTTATGCACCAAGTCCAGCTTTTATCAGCACTGGTCTTGGAGCAGCAGGTCAGCAAATGTCTCAAAGCACCCAGAAATTCACCTTCGCTTGCTCCAACCAAATGACCTACCCAGCCAGCTGGTATTTTTACAGTTACCTTAAATGCCTGGAGCTAAAATGAAAATAAAAACAAAGGGAAAAAAAATCCCAATCTCTGTGTGTTGGTTCTGTGTTGGGGCACTCTTTCAATGCTTAGCTGTGTCATTTATAATTCTGCCTTAGCTTTCACTTTTGACATGTGTCCAGTCTGAAGACGAGGCAGAGGTGAAAGCTGAAGGTCTTCTCAGCCCTTCATAAGTACATGTCCTTTCCTGTTTAAGCACATGGGTTTCTGGATTCCCCATTATACATAGAAGTTTTTTTAAAGCCCTTATTCCCACATATATCTCCTTCCCAGTCTCTTCCTTCCCAGGCTCCTAGGTCTGTTTAACTCTTGTCTCAAGTGCCCCAGGCCACTATGGGTATTACCTATGTCTTTAAATGCTTTTGGCAGTAGCCTCCCTGAAAGCCACCTGAGCTCTGTGAACACACTTTGTGCCAGTTCTTGAAGGTACTTCCAAGCAAGTTGAGACCCTTAACACAGTTCTTTAAGAGTAAAGTCCACATTGCTTTCTTTGGCACTAGCAACTTGCACCAGTTGTGCCAGTTACTGTCCTCACAGCTGCTGCTGATCTGGGGTGTGGAGTATCATAAGTGAATAATTTAAAATGCCACAGCACAGCACTCTTTTACCACAAAGCAACATCATCTTTCTTCACTAAATCTTGGTGGTGTGAGTCTTGTTGTAAGTTTTCCTTTTAAATTTTTTTCTTTTATTGATTCCAGAGAGAGGGAAGGGAGGTAGGAAGAGAGGAAGAGAAACACTAATGTGAGAGAGAAACACTGATTGGTTGACTCCTGCACATGCCCTGACCAGGGATCAAACCTGCGACCTTTCCAGTTTGTGGGACAGTGCCTAGCCAGGGCAATTTTAAGTTTTTGACTAGATTCCAGAGTTTTTCCAAAGCTGATTCTGACAGTTTTTCTAGTTCATTAGTTGCTTTTTGGGAGGGTGGTATACCTGAACTTCCTTACTCTATAATTTTCAGTGACTGATATACCCTGATTTTAAAACCACTTTCCTTGCTGAAATATACACTTATGAGTGCTACTTGTAGCCTGAGGGCTGAAGTGCCTCTATTATTTCCAAATAGGAAATTTTTAAGGGTGGCATAAGGGCTGATTAGAGGAGAGGTCTGGGGAACTTCTTCAAACTGTGTTTGCAAAGCACATTGCATACATTTGAGAAAATGCCAATTGTCGATACCATGCATGTATGAGAACTGATTAAAATTATGGGGCAAGTTGTTAAATCTTCCCCAGGCCTCTGTTGGTGCTGCTTTAGTAGCAAGCAGTTATTTGATTGGGAAGCTGCTTTCAAGAGTACATGTCAGGATGGGAAGATGAGCCTGGTCAACCACCAATAGTCTCTCTTCTTGAGAGGGAATCAAGCAAACTAGTCTGAATTTTGGGTTATCCCAGGATTTATTGAGCCTTTTTCTATCACTCTGCTTTTGGGCTGAAGAAGATATATAGCATGTAAATACTTCTCAGGTTTATCCCCACTCCAATTCCCCCAAAATCCACAGTCTTTGAGGCTTGTTGAGAAGCACCATGCTCTTGAATGAGCTGCTCTGAATAGATGTCAATCTAGGCCAAAAGGAACTCTCTGTCCACACACATCAATGTCTATGGCCACCAGGGGGCAGGTGGACTTTGGAGACTATTACTGCCCCCATACCCCCCTTCCTCCCCAATGACTTTAGATGGCAGCTTCCAAATTTCTTTCCATAACTTTAACTGGAGCCTGAAGTGCACTGCAGGAAAGTGGGCAGCATCACAAAACACCTGACTCAAACATAGTCATCTAGTTACCCCTCAGGTAAGGAGAACAATCTGAGTCTAGCTGTTGTGATTTAAAGTCTTAGAATATCAGTGCTGGGAGGGCCCTTGGGGATAACCTGGGCCAGGGTTTGGGGTTTTTGTTTTCATTTCTTCAGATTAAAGGTACAACACTTTTGGTTGATCCCCTTTGGGGATGGTTGACAGTGGGAGGCCCTGGGCCCTACCCTGTCCTGTAAATAAAGATGCCACAGAATTCTAGGACAGTGTTGTCCAACTTTCAGTCATACCCAGAGCATCTATATCATTTGGGTTAGCTCTACCAGCCAATGTGCTAATATTTAATATCTTTCTTTATATTGACTCACTTTTTTCTTTTTTAAAAATATGCTTTATTGATTATGCTGTTACAGTTGTCCCAATTTCTTTTCCCTTTGTTCCCCTCCACCCAATGACCCCTTTCCTCCAGTTGCCCCCCACTTAGTCCATACCCATTGGTTGTGCATGTAGTCCTTCTCAACATCTTCCTATTTACTCCACTCCCTCCTACTATGCTTCTTAATTCCTGTACCATCTCCCTCCCTTTCCCTTCTTCCCCCTCCGCGCTGACTTACGCCCAAGAGTGGTGAGCTCTGGGCTGTAGCTCCTCCCAACCTCCTTCCCTGTCTAAACTTGTTCATGAGGCATTTCAAAAAGGAAGTGTTGGAAATCTGTCTGTAACTGATTAGTATTGTCTGATTCTGGTAGCTCTATTTGGTCTTCCCTACTTGGATGAGAAGCTGGGGAACCTACTCCCAACTCTTCACACATATGGTGTTTCCCCAGAAATCTAGACATAGGGATTTTGTTGCTGATTGCCTGGCAGGGCCTTGAGGACTAATTTTACCACCTTCCCTGCACCCCCTCGTACTACCCCAAATCTTCTAACCCCTAAAACTAAGTCTTCTAATAGAAAAAGGGCCTGAATATTGTTTCTTTCACAAGCACTACCTGGATTGTATTCCTCCCAGCCAGGGAAGTGTTCACTCTGAGGGGGAGGGGGCTCCACTGATGTAGGTATCAGGCTAGCCTTCCCCTCTGCTAAAACTAGGGTTCCCCAGGGAATGATTAGGGAGAAGGAAGACCAGCCACAGCACCAGACTCATCTTCAACTGCCTCTCCCCACCTTTCCTTTCAGGAAAAGCTTTGTAGTTTTTCCCTGGTTCCTTCTAACTCCATTTACATCCCCAGAGTCCTCAAGTACCAACACCCTCACCGATCTGATAAATTCCTTTGTTATAAAAAAATTTCTGGATGGAGAAAAGAAAAGCTAGGTTCAAGTCTTGGCTTTTTCATTTTCTAGCTGAGTAACTTTGAAGAAAATAATTTCACCTATCTGCGCTTTACTTTCTCCTTTGCAAAGTGGGCATGATAATCTCAGACATGCCCACCTCAAAGAATTGCTGTACAATTCAAAGGGAATAGTGTATATGAAGTTGTATTGTAAAGAGCCAATCACAATGCACATGTAAAACATTAATTGAGTAAACTGTCTCTGGGACTGATATTTTGAAAGAGAATAACTTGAAGGAAGTTACAACATTTTAAACATCAGGGAAGGATGGGATAGAAGATGGTGGCTCAGGACACTTTATTGACTTTCTTATTCACTTGAAAACCAATTATTAAATATGTAATATGCATTGGGCATTCTTCTAGAAATTAGAGATAAAAACCTCTGTCTCCATTGAACTGACATTCTAGGAACATGGCAGAGACTTAAGAAAAATAACCTGTGTTTTTCCAGTCTTGGAAAATGAATCCAAGGTCTACTTTTGAGCCTCAAAGCTATGGAAGAAATTTCATTGACTTGATTTAATCCTTCCTGTACAAAATCTACCTTAATGTTAGTTCAACAATATCAACCATTTATCATATGCAAATCTAAAATAATATATGTCATGCATTCAACAACAAGCATTTAACTCAACAAATGTATATTATATGTCCACTCTGTGATTGTCACTTTGTAAGTGTGGCAATAGTGAATGGAAGAGGGTGTACAGAATTAAATAAGGTGGAGTTTCTGCCTTTGAAGAGCTACCAACCTAGTAGGGGAGATAATTTACAAAGATGTAGGTCCCATGATACAAAGCTGGAGTTACTCTAACAAATAGTTTAACCCAGTAATGAATGAAAATAGAGGCCCAATAAAAGGGAAATTTATAATGGAGTGCAAAGTGCTATGAGCATTCATTTCTATGGCTTAGGGTATGGAGCAAATTTCATCAAAGAAGTGACATTTGAGCTGGATCTTGAAGGTAAAATAGATTTTTAATAAGTAGAAAGGCAGGTAAGTCATGCACCGGAGCAATCACAAGTAACAAGATGACAATTCCAAGAGGATAAGTAAATGTTTAATGAACATATGAAAAGGTACTCAACCCTTTAATCAAAAAGATAAAATTTAAGCTGCAATGTTATTTGCACCAGAATAAATAAAATGAAAAAGCTAAACAATACAAAGCATTGTTAAAAATGTGGAGCAAACAGTATATAAAACTGTTTGGAAACATCTACTAAAATGTGAATATATGTATGCTTTATAATCTAGCAGTTCCACTTCCTAAGTATACAGCTAACAGAAATGCATAGATATGTGCAACAAAAGACATGTTCATAGCAGCACCATTCATTTATAGCTAAACACTGGGGACAACACAAATGTCCATGTCAATGTAGTATATTCATTCAATAAAATAATATGCAGCAATGAAAATGAATAAACTATTGCTATACACAATATGGGCAACTCTCATAAATATAATATTGAGAAAGAAACCAGACACAAAATAGTATACAATATATGATTCCATTTACATAAAGTATAGAAATAGGCAAAATTAATTTATGCATTAGACATCACTATAGTGGTTACTGCTGCAGCAGAAGGAGAGGTTGTAATTGTAAGTTGGCACAAAGGGGATTTCTGGGATGCTGGTAATGATATGGTTGCTGGGAAATGGGACTGGTTAAATGAGAGTGTTCCTTTTGTGACAATTCAATAAGCTTTACATATCCGCTTTTAAAAATAAGACAGATAACATTAAAAAGATAAGAAACCAAAGCAATCCAATGCAGGAAATGAAACTCTTTTCAACAAATGGTATAAGAATGATTGGATATCCATATGAAAAAATGAACCTCAACCTTTCCCTTACATCATACACAAAAATTAATTTGCGATAGATCATAAGTGTAAATATAAAATCTGATATTATAAAACTTTCATCAGAAAACATAGAATATGACGGGGGTATGCAAAGCTTTCTTTTTCATTTTCATATGTTTTATGTTGTCCCTATTTATTTTCCCTTTTCTCCCCTCCACCCAGCAACCCCCCTCCCTCCAGCAGTCTCCTCCTTTAGTCCATGTCTATGGGTCGTGCATAAAGCTCTTCTCAACATCCCCTGTCCATTCCACACCCTCCTACTATGCTTCTTAATCCCTGCACCATTTCCCTCTCTCTCCCTCTTCTCTCTCCCAGCTGACCTCCCCCGACATGTTCCCCATACCTATGATTCTGTTCTCACTCTAGTTGTCTGCTTAGTTTGCCTTTGTTTCCATTCCCTAGCCTCTGCTGTTGATAGTTGTGATACTGTTGTCATTATAATGCTCATAGTTTTGATCTTCTTTTTCTTAAATAAGTCTCTTTAACATTTCATATAATAAGGGCTTGGTGATAAGGAACTCTTTTAGCTTTACCTTGTCTGGGAAGCACTTCATCTGTCATTCCATTCTAAATGATAGCTTTGCTGAATAGAGTAATCTTGGTTCTAGGGCCTTGCTTTTCATCACATTGAATACTTCTTGCCAGTCCCTTCTTGCCTGTAAAGTTTCTTTTGAGAAATCAGATGATAGTCCTGTAGGCACCCCTTGGTAGGTCACTCTCTGCTGTTCTCTTGCTGCTTTTAAGATTCTCTCTTTATCTTTTGCCTTTAGCATGTTATGATGTGTCTTGGTGTGGTCCTCCCTGGATCTAGTTTCTTTTGGATTCTCTGTGCTTCCTGGACCCATATATCCATTTTCTCCCCAAATTAGGGAACTTTTCCCTCATTATTTTTTCACATAATTTTTCAATTTCTTGCTCTCCTTCTTCACCTTCTGGAAACCCTATAATTTAGATGTTGGCATGTTTATAGCTGTTCCAGAGGTTCCTAAGCCTCTCCTCATTTTTTTAAAATTATTGTTTCCTCTTTCTGTACTGGTTGACTGTTTCTTCCTTATGTTCCAATTTGCTGATTTGAACCCTGGTTTCCTTTTCTTCACCACTTGCTTCATGTGTATTTTCCTTCATTTCAGCCAGGATAGCTTTCATTCTTTCTCCATCCTGTTTAACATTTGCTCTCAAGTCTGTGAGCATCTTTATCACCAATTCCGTAAACTGTGCATCTGTTAAGATCTCTATCTCCTCATCTGTTAAGTGCGATATCTGCTTGTTGCTTAGTTGTGTCACTGGGACCTTGATCTGCCCCCACTTCTGGGTCGTATTTCTCTGTCTCCTCATCTTGACAGTTTTCTGTGTTTGCCTCTGTGATTTGTGTAGGGCTGTTCCACCTGTTACATTATAAGGGGTGGAGCCTTAGGTATTCCTTAGTGCTGGCGCCTGTTTCACCACTGTTTGGTGCTGTATGTGGGGGACGGGTCTGAGAAGGAACAGTATCAGTTGCCGCCGCTTTTCCAGGCACTTATCCTCTTTCTTGTACTAAGCAAGCTGCCTCCTTTTCGAGATGGTAGCTTCTTCGTCCGCCCCAACCCCTACTGGCTTTCACAGTCAGATGCAATGCAGCTCTATTTTTCCCAGAGCTGGGACCACAAGCTACATGGTTTGGTTTGGGGTTTGGATCATTTCTTGGGTTTAAACTGTATAACTGTTTTTCGCCATGGTTACTGCTAGCCGCACCCGCCTGCCGCACTCCCACCGGCCATTCCACCTCTAGCTATGCTACCACCAAGCACCACCCCTGCAGCCACTGCTCTGCTCCTTTTTCTCTCCTTCCAGCTCCGTCCCTCCTACCTTTCTGGCTGATTATTTCTTCTTTATTTCTTTGCTGAACTTCCCTGTAGTTTTGATTTTCCGGATTTTCTGTTTTTTTTTTTTTTTTTTTTTTTTTTTAGTTTTGAAGTGGTTGTAAATTTCTTTAGTTGTGAGGAGGTGCAACATGTGTATTTACACCTCCATCTTGGCCGGAAAGATTTCTTAAAAAGTCACTGAAAGCAATACCCTGACAAGAAAAGAAAAACTAAATTAGACTTTATCAAAATGTAAAATGTCGGGACTTCCAGCCAAGATAGAGGCCTAGACAGACACGCTGCATCTCCCTCCACAACTAAGAAGGAATATAACTACCTCAAAACTAGAGACAACCAGAAGTTCCAGAAAATCAAGCTGCATGGAAGTCCAACAAACAAAGATACAAAGAATAAATACTCACCCAACAGGTAGGAGGGGCAAAGCCGGGGCAGAGAGTACATGGTGTGGTGGTGGCAGCAGAGGCAGCACCGGTAGTCTGGTGGAAAATGCAGTCATACATTCTAGTTTTTTTAATTTCTTATTTTTAATATGTTTTATTGATTATGCTGTTAAAGTTGTCCCAATTTCTTTTCACCCAGTGACCCCCTTCCCTCCAGTTGTCCCCCCGCTTAGTCCATACCCATTGGTTGTGCATATAGTTCTTTTCAACATCTTCCTGCCTACTCCCCTCCCTCCTACTATGCTTAATTCCTGCATCATTTCACTCTCTTTTCCCCCTTACCCTTCTCCGCTGACCTCCTCCCTATATGTTTCCCATACCTATATTTATTTTCCCACTCTTGTTGCCTACTTACTTTGCCTTTGTTTCAATTCCCTAGCTTCTACTGTTGGCTGTTGTGATACAGTTTTCATTTTAATGTTCATCGTTTCAATTCTCCTTCTTCTAAACAAGTCACTTTAACATCTCATATAGCAGTGGTTTGGATCTGATGAACTCCTTCAGTTTTACTTTGTTCTGGAAGCATTTTCTCTGCCCTTCTTATTCTGAATGACAGCTTCGCTGGATAGAGTAATCATGGCTGTAGGTTTTTGCTTTTCATTACTTTGAATATTTCTTGCCAGTCCCTGCTTGCCTGCAGAGTCTCCTTTGAGAAGTCAGCTGATAGTCTAATTGGGACCCTTTGTACATAATTCTCTTCTCTCTTGCTGTTTTTAAGATTTTCTCTTTAGCCTTAATTTTTGACATTTTGATTATAATGTGTCTTGGTGTGGTTCTCCCTGGGTCCAGTTTTTTTGGAACTCTCTGTGCTTCTTGGACCTGTAAGTCTATTTCCTTCCCCAAGTTAGGGAAGTTCTGCCTCATTATTTTTTCACATAATTTTTCAAATTCTAGTTCTTCTTCTTCACCTTCTGACAACCCTATAATTTGTATGTTCACTCTCTTATAATTGTTCCAGAGATTTCTGAGCTTCTCCTCATTTACCTCACTTTTTGTTTCCGCTTTCTGCACTGGTTGACTGTTTGTTCCTTCCCTATGTTCCAATTTGTTGATTTGATCCCTGGTTTTCCTTCCCTCACCACTTGTTTCATATGTGTTTTTGTTCATTTCAGCAGGACTAGCCTTCATTTTTTCCCCATCTTGATTAAGTCCCGCTCTTATTTCTGTAAGCTGTCTTATAACTATGGCTCTGAACTGAGCCTCAGAAAGGTTATCTATCTGTTTGTCCATTAATTCATGTATTTGCTTTCTGGTTAGCTGTGTGATTGAGATCTCTATCATTATCCCTGCCATCCTAGCAGTTTTTTGCTTCCTGGGTGGGGCTGTCACACCTCCTATGCTATAGGGGCAGAGCCCCATGCACTCATCACTACCGGGTGACCCTTCTCACCACACTGTGGTGCTTTGTGTGGGGGTGAGGGACCAAGATGGATTCCTGTCGTTCTCTCTCCCCTGAGAGACCTGGAGCCTCCTCCTCCATCCCCACGCCCTCTGGGCCTCACAGCCCGAGGCAATGGGGGTCTGCCTTCCTCGGCGTTGGAATCGCAAGCTCATGGGTTTGGTCTGCAGCCAGGGGTGTTCCCACACGCTTCTCCCCTCCCCTTAAATACAGGCGTCTGTGCTTACTACAGTCTTGCTGCCCATTGCTTCAGCTGCTGCCACTGGCACAGCTTGACCTCTCCGCCCCGGCTTTCCCCTCCTACCTGTCCAGACGAGCACCACTTGTTTATAACTTCATACGTTGGACTTCCATGTAACTTTATTTTCTGGAACTTCTGGTTATTTCTGGTTTTGTGGTAGTTGTAGTACTTCTTAGTCATGGAGGGAGATGGAGCATGTCAGTCTAGGCCTCCATCTTGGCCGGAAGATGCCAGTCACATGTTTTAAAAAGTCAGGAGGGGTAACTGGGGAGTGCTCCCAGCACCAGACCGGACCACACAGCTCACGGTTCTAGCGCTGGGGAAAATAAAGCATATTGCTTCTGACTGTGCAAACCAGTGGGGGTTGGGGCAGAGGAAGAAATTGTCAGTCTGTCAGTAGAGTTCACTTGTTTTAAGGGCCTCCATGGTCCTAGAATGTCCACAGACCCACTCACTCTGGGTACAGCGGCCAGGAAAGCAGCTAGAGAGGCATCGGTCCCATACTGATGGGAGAAACACCTAGAAAAGGGGTGAGTACTGAGCAAGTGGCATTGTTCCCTCTCAAACCCCTCCCGCACATACAGTGCCACAACGTGGTGAAACAGGTCAGCCCGTACTGATGAATACCTAAGGCTCCACCCCTTACAACATAACAGGATTGACAGCTCTACCTGAGACACAGAGGCAAACAAACATAGGAGCCTGTGAAGATGAGGAGAAAGAGAGGTATGGCCCAAAAGAGGGAATGGATCAAGGTTCCAGTGGGAGAACTAAGCAATGAGGAGCTAGCGAACCTAACAGACACAGAGTTCAAAACACTGGTGCGAAAGATGCTCACCAGCTTGACAGATATGCTTTAGTACAGCAAAGGCATAAGGGAAGAAGTGAAGGCTATACTAAATAAAATGAAGGAAAATCCACACAAAACCAATGGTGAAGAGAAGGAAACTGGGGTTCATATCAATGATTTGGAACATAATGAAGAAAAGAAAACAGTCAACCAGTACAGAATGAGGAAACAAGAATTGAGAAAGTCCTGGCTGCTGTGGCTCACTGGATTGAGCGTCGGCCTGCAAGCCAAGTGTCGCTGGTTCAATTCCCAGTCAGGGCACATGACTAGGTTGCATGTTAGGTCCCCAGTTGGGGGCGTGAGTGAGAGGCAACCACACAGTGATGTTTCTCTTTCTCTATTTCTCCTTTCCCCTCTCTCTACAAATAAACAAACAAACAAACAAACAAATTATTTTAAAAAATAATTGAGAAAAATGAGGAGAGGCTTAGGAACCTCTGGGACAACTTGAAATATGCCAACATCCAAATCATAGGGCTGCCAGAAGGAGAAGAGAAAAAGCAAGAAATCGAAAGCTTATGTGAAAAAATAATGAAGGAAAACTTCCTTAATTTGGCGAAGGAAATAGACATACAAGTCCAGGAAGCACAGAGAATCCCAAACAAGCTAGACCCAAAGAGGACCGCACCAAGACACACCATCATTAAAATGCCAAAGGTTCATGATAAAGACAGAATCTTAAAAGCAGCAAGAGAACAGCAGAGAGTTACCTACAAAGGAATTCCCATAAGACTGTCATCTGATTTCCCAAAAGAAACTTTGCAAGCAAGAAGAGACTGGCAAGAAGTATTCAATGTGATGAAAAGCAAGGCCCTAGAACCAAGATTACTTTATCCAGCAAAGCTATCATTTAGAATGGAAGGGCAGATGACGTGCTTCCCAGATAAGGTAAAGCTAAAAGAGTTCATCATCACCAAGCCATTGTTATATCAAATGTTAAAGGGACTTATTTAAGAAAAAGAAGATCCAAACTATGAGCATTAAAATGACAACAAACTCACAACTATCAACAACTGAATCTAAAACATAAAAACAAAATCCGACTAAGCAAACAAACAGAACAGGAACAGAATCATAGGTATGGAGATTATTTGGAGGGTTATCAACTGGGAGGGGGAAGGGGAAGAATGGGTGAGAAGGTACAGGAATAAGAAGCATAATTGGTAGGAACAAAATAGATAGCAGGATATGAAGAATAGTAAAGGAAATGGAGAAGCCAAAGAACTTATATGCGCAACTCCTGGACATGAACTAAGGGGATGAATTGCTGGAGGGAAAGGGGTATCGGGTGGAGGGGGGATAATTGGGACAATTGTAATAGCATAATCAATAAAATATAGTTAACAAAGGAACATGAAAGAAAAACACAACATCATTTGTCATCAATGAACTGCAAGTTAAAACCACTACTCATCCACTAGAATGACTAAAATAAAATTGAAAAGAAATGAAAATACCAACTATTGGTGAGGATGTGGAGTTATTGGAACTTTTATATACTGCCGGAATGTCAAAAGCAACAACTTCTTTCGTCATAATTCTGGCAGTTTCTTATACAGTTAAATATACAACTTACTGTATGTCTTAACAGTTCTACTTCTAGATATCTCCTCAAAAGAAATAAAAATATGCCCATGAAAGACCTGTATATAAATGTTTATAGCAGCTTTATTCATAATAGCCCCAAGCTAGAAACAACCCTGATGCTCATCAACTGGTGAATATAATACAAATACAATGGAATACTATCCACTACAACACAGCTGAATTTCAAAGCATTATGCTGTGAAAGATACCATACTATATACAATATGTTATTCCAGTTACATTAATCTGTAGAAAAGACACAATTTATCCATGATTGTACTCTTGAGGATGTGCTGGGAATGGGATTAACTGGGAAGGAGCTTTAGAAAAGATTCTGGGGTGATGGTAATGCTCTATATCTTGACAGAGATTTGGGTTACAGAGGGATGTGGATTTGTCAAACCTCAGTGAATGTTTGTTTAAGCTTTATATATTTCACTGTATGCAAATTTTACCTCAAAAGAAATAAAAACTGCAAAAATTGAACTCTAGTTAATAATACACATGCAGAAATGTTGAAAGATGTGTACTAATGTCTTCAACTGACTTTGAAATGCATTAAAAATATGATGGGAGTGCCGGCCTGTGAACCAAAGGGTTGCTGGTTTGATTCCCAGTCAGGGCACGCAAGAAGCAACCATACATTGATGTTTCTCTCCTTTTTCTACCTCCCTTCCCCTCTCTAAAAATAAATAAATACAAACTTTAAAAAATACAATGGATTGATAAGTCAAAGAAGAGTTGAATAGATGGCCAAATATGTGATAAAACTAATAGAATAAAATGTTAATGGTATAATCCGGTGGTGGGCATACAGGTGGCAAAAATTTTCAATTTGATGGAGGGTGGGAGAGTCAAGAAAAATAAGACAAGGGCATTTGGGGGCAGTAGGTAGGAAAGAGCTCTACTGCTTCTCTGGGGGAAGTGGCCGATGAATCAATTGGAGAGTTGAACAGGGTCCAGATAATAAGGGGCCCAATGTGGCAATTCAGGCATTTGGACTTTCCCTTTTAAGTAGTAAGGAATCATCTCAGATTTTTAAGCAGTTGAATGACATGATAGGTGGTAGTGTGGCAGAGAAATGTCTCATAGTTAGGAGATAAGAGGCAAGGGATCTGGTCCCACTCACAGTACGACGTGGGGTAAGTGGATTAACAAGTCCAGGTCTCAGAAAGTTCCAACAAAGTGCACTGCTTCTCCTTTGTCTCTTCCTCCATTCATAGAGAGGCCTTGGGGAAAATGAGTTTAATCAGGCACAGAAGGAACTCTGTAAATACAGTGGAACCTCAGTTCTCAAACTTTATTCATTCTGGGAGGCTCTTTGAGAACTGAATTATCTAAGATGGGAGACGTTCAAGAACTGAGGTTTGGCTTTATGCACATCCTAAAGGAGAAAAATAAACTGCCTCTTCTTTGTCCTTATCCTCCACCCAACTCCCTTGCCCCTGCTCCATTTGAATGATTTTTCCTGCCTTTTAACTGGCTTTTTTTACCTGCAAGGTCAGCAAGCTGGGTTTGGAACTTGACCCCTGAACAAGAGCACACCAGCCACTTTCCTCTAATTCAGCAGCTGATACCTGATTCTGGCTCTAATGCCCACCACTTTTTCACCTTCTGTCTCTTACTCTAGAAAGTTCTGGTGCAAGGACCTTGCGGTCCTTAAGGCCCTAGGTCTGTGGCTATCTTAGAGTCTGAGAAGCCACACCCAAAGAAGTGGACCAAGCACAAAATGTCTACTTCCAGCTTTCCATTTGCTACCCTAAACCCCACCCTGCCTTCACCCCACCCTCACCTTGTCCTCCTTTGTTCTCTATAGCAGGTAGTGTCATTACTACTGACCTGGTGCCAGGGAGTTATCTTTCTGGATGAATATGACTTATCTTTTTAGCTAGACTGTGAATTCTTAGAAATCCAAATGGGAGGGTGTTACTGAACAAAAAAAAAAAAAAAATGGGTGATCCACTTGCTTGCCCCCACAAAAACCAAACCCATGAAGTGGATGCTGATGGAAAAGGAAAGAGGTTTTATTCAGATGCTTCACCATCTTGGAGAATGGCAGATTCCCTGTCTCAAAGCTCATCTCTTTTTCAAAACCCAGACCAAACCCAGCTGTCCTCAGCAAGACCAAAACAAAAGGCAGTGCTCAGAGTGCCTGCTCCATTTTAAAGCACCACCCTTTGGAGCCCACAGGTAGCTGCTAAGTGGTCATCTAGGTGGCTTAGCTTGTTCCAAGCTGGTGTCTGGCTTCAGGCTCCCTCCTGGAGGGTGTGTGTGGAGCCAGTATGGTCCTGGGCCATGCTGCTGCTAGAACCATGAGGCCGTGTGCTCCTGGATGAGAGAGTGTGTGAACATACTGCCGAATGCTTCACCAGGTTGGCGTGACAGAGACAGGGACTCCCTCCTGGTGGCCATGGGCCATACAGCTACTATGTCCGTGTGGCCCATGGAGAGGACAGGCCAGTGCACCATTTGAGTGCAGGTCTCGAGCAGCAAGTGATGAGCCAGAGACAGCAGGTCTTGAGCAGTGAGTGATGAGCAAAAGCAGAGCTGGTCCTGAGCAATGAGCTATGAGCAAGAGCAGTTAGTTGGAAGAGCGAGCATCCAGCAAGAGAGAGTGCAGGTCAGAGCAGTGAGCAAGGAGCAAGAGAGAGCATTTATTTTTTTCCCTGGGGCTATATATGTTTTGGGTGTTCTCAGAAAGACCAATTAACTTCCTAAACTTTCCTGAGCTTTGGGTGGGTCCACCTCCTAACCAATCTGTTCTTTCCCCAGGCTAGACTGACAGGCCTCTTTGGTCAGCACCTCCCCCTACTGCCATTTTGACTTTGATGGCACATGTGCCTGCTTTCCTCTGGTCCCACCCCCAATCTGGTACTAGAAGAGCAGGGGCAACGGCTTTTCCTCTCATCTAATTACCTTTCTAGCTTTCAGTGCCCCGGGGCCCTATCCCATCCCTCTGTGTGGCATGCTTGGCTCCATCCATTCATCTTTCCAGCTTCCTGTGTGTGCTTGGGCCCTGTCCATTCATGTTTCCAGCTTTCAGTGCACCCAGTGTAAGGAGTTCCCCGTGCCACCATCCCAGCAGTGGAGGAGACTTCCCTGACTCCACTGTGTCCCGGGGCTGTCCAGCTTCCCTGACCTCCGGGCCTCAGCCTGTGTCACTGCAGCTGCAGCAGCTCAACCATCTCCAGGTGAATGCTCCACTGCAGCCAAGCCCAACCACCGCTCCCACTGGAGGAGGCAGTACCCTGCTTCTTGTGCTGTCTGCCAGGGTTCCTGCCTTCTCTGGGCTGAGCAGTCACACAGCTGAGATGCCGCAAAGCTGACCTGCAGGGAGGAGGGGGTAGTGCCCTTCTACCGGTGGGGCAAGGAGTCCCCTTTCGGTCTCCTCCACCAGTAACAAAGGGGCAGGCCAAAGATATTGTAAGTCCAGATTACCTCCTAAGTTGAACAAAACAAAAAACCTACCAAATGTAGTGCTCCAAAGCCTTTACTGAAAGAAACATCTACACGTGATGAGGAACTCCCAGATCTCATCATGTCTCTGACATTTCACTCTCCCCCTGAAGTTTCTCACTGATTACTCTCCTTTTAAACCTAAACCAAGCATGGGCATAGAGAGCCCTATGCCCATTAGAAAAGATGAGACTAAGCTAAAATGTTCAACACACTAGAAATGGGAAGACAACAAAAAGGAAACGAATACCAATAGCACCACAGAGCTAGATAACCTGACTTCAAAGATATAGCCTGCTCTTTAAGGCTAGCAAGTCCTGGTGTATAATATTTGCTCAATAAATATTTGTTAAGGGAATGAATATCTAACCACAATGGAAGTTGCATACAGTTTCTGCCCTCAAGAGCTTTGGTTCTAGTGAAGACACCAATTTAATGGGTAATTTTAATATAGTTTTATAAGTGTTGTGCTCTGACTGGTATGGCTCAGTGGATTGAGTGCCAGCCTGTGAACCAAAAGGTCACTGGTTCGATTCCTGGTCAGGGAACATGCTTGGGTTGCAGGCCAAGTCCCGAGCTGGGTGCGTGCAAGAGGCACCAATCTATATATCTCTTGCACATCGATGTTTCTCTCCTTCTCTGCTCCCTTCCCTTCTTTCTAAAAATAAATAAAATCTTTAAAAAATAATTTTATAAGTATTGTGATAGAGATGCATAGTGGTTAAATCACAGACTTGAGCCAGATTAGCACAGTATGAATTATAGGTCCTTGTGTAAGTGATTTAATCTTTCTCTTTGTCAATTATAAAATGATGCCCCTACCTTGTATAGATGTATATCATATTGCCTTCCATAAGGATTTGGGGTAAGTAGAAGGAAAAGCTTAGATAATTTAGATGTCAAGTTAAGTAAGTCCTTTTTTCTCTTTAAGTTCCAGTTTTTCCATCTGTAAAATGAGGAAATTGGACTTTGTGGACGGTCCCTTCCAGCTCTGACATTCTATGTTCTAGATTTTAAAACTGAACCAATGCCAAAGAACTAGGTTGTTTTCTTCTTTTTCCAGTGAAAACAATTTTCAAACCATCTTGCTGTTAACATTTACTGAGCACTTACTACATGACAGGTACTATGCTAGATGTTTTCCATATCTTATTGCTAATTTTTATAATCAACCTGAAAGATAAGCCTTATCTCTATTGTTTATAGGCTTTGTTACATCAAGTAGCTGTATGTATGTATGTACTTATATATATGTATGTATTTAGAGTACCTTCTTTGTATTATGTATTGTGTTAAATGTTAAGGATACAAAAATAAATAATGCTGACCCAATTCTCAAGGAAGTCACAGTCTATGACAGGAAAATGAGATGTAACAAGGACAAGGCCCATTCTTACACTGCACTGTAACTGTACATCTGAGATACCTCTGTTCCAATCGTACAAGAGTTTCAGTTCTCAGGATAGGAAACTTTTCAGACAGGGTATAGCACAATGTTTAGCACATAGTAGGCTCTTAATAAATGTCTTTTTAATGAATAAAAATAAATGAATAAAAGACAAACATCCCATTCCATTTCTGTCTTGGATCATGAAACCAATCCATTTCATCCTTTCTCACACTTCAGGCTTTGCTGTTCTGTGCTATCCTGCAGAGGTTTAAGTATTTCTTGTCATGTTCTTTTCTATAATGCTCCTGTTGCTTCTGTCATCTTTCCCCCTCTATGTCTGCTCTAATAATAGACCAACTATTGAGCAGAACTTCTTCTTTGGCATTCAGGAAGCAGTTCCATGAATATGGCCAATTGATTTGTTTTTAATGCACCTACTATTATGAATAGCCTGCTGGCTCAAGCTGCAGTTAGGCTACATCCAATATCTTTTCCCTTCCATGCCTATACTTTAGCCATCAGAAATGTGTCAACATTCATACCTATTTCCCAGTAATATGGATTCTCATCAGTACCCTTTCATGATTATGGACAGTAAAAGTGAAGTTTTCTTTGTCCTCAGACTTCTTTCGCCACTACTAGGCATCCTGGCTCCTGTTTACAATCAATCCCATTTGGCTCTTGGATCCAAGGTGATGCTGTATCATCAGAACTCTTAAGTTACTCTCAGAGATGAATAAATAAAAGTGAATGAGGGGTGTATAAGGGGACTAAATGGTAATGGAAAAATACAATAAAGATTAAAATTTAAAAAGTGAATGAAGGAGGGGACATTTGTATTCACCTTTAAAGAAAAGATTTTCTATATTTATTCAGAGATGGGGGAAGGGAGGGAGAAAGAGAGAGAGAAAAACTTTGATTGGTTGCCTCTCACATGCCCTCAACCATGGGACCTGACCTGCAATTGAACTGAAGACCCTTTGGTGACCCTTTGGTTAGTAGGCTGGTGCTCAACCCACTGAGCCACACCAGCCAGAGATGTACTCGCCTTCTTGAATAACCTCTCAATGCATCATTCATTTTCAAGTAGGTAGGCTGATTTAAGCACAGGGCAAGGGAATAATGCAAATGACCTACTGGGTTCCACTTTAGCCAGAAAATGCTACTGAAGAATAGGAGAGGCCCAAAACAAGAAGTGCCTTTGGTCTAAAATACAGAACATCAGGATAGAAGAGCTTTCAGAGGTCATCCAATGCAATGAGTCCCAAGCTCTAATCTGCAGACCCATGAGAGTTTGTGACATTTTCATCAGTCTGCTGACACATGGGGAAAATTGTTGCCAATTAACCTTTCTTAAGAAAGACTTTCTTTCCCTGGCTGGGTGGCTTAGTTGTTTGGAGTGTCACATACCATACAACAAAAGGTTGTGGGTTGGATTCCAGGAAGGGCACATATTTAGATCGTGGGTTGATCCCTGGTCAGGGCATGTATGGGAGGCAATCAATCAGTGTTTCTGTTTCTTTTTCTCTCTCTTCCTTCTCTCTCTCTAATATCAATAAAAACATATCCTCAGGTGAGGAAATAAAAGTTTCCCTAATGCAAAGTAATACTGAATGTAAACTGTAATTGGCAAAAAAATTTTTAAAGACATTCCTAAGTAAAAGACTGTATCCTTTCTACATTTTCTATATTTTGGAGTTAAAACATCACTTCATTAATACTATATCATGAACCATGTCTTCACATAGCAACACTAAAATAGACATTTTTAAGTATATGTTATTATGTTGTTACAGTAGTCCCAGTTTTTTCCCCTTTGCTCCTCTCTCCCAGTACCCCCCTCCTCCCAGCAATCCCACCCCCTTTGTTCATGTCCATGGGTCATGCATGTAAGTTCTTTGGCTTCACCTTTTCCTATATTATTCTTCACGTTCCCCTGTCTATTTTGTACCAACCAATTATGCTTCTTAATCCCTGCACCATTTCCCCATTTCTCCCCTTCCCAGCTGATAACCCTCCAAATGATTCTGATATCTATAATTCTTTTTCTATTCTGGTTTGCTTAGTTAGATTTTGTTTTCATTTTTTAGATTCAGTTGTTGATAGTTGTGAGTTTGTTGCCATTTTAATGTTCATAGTTTTTATCTTCTTTTCCTTAAATAAGTCCCTTTAACATTTCATATAATAATAGCTTGGTGATGATGTACTCGTTTAGCTTTACCTTGTTTGGGAAGTACGTCATCTGCCCTTCCATTCTAAATGATAGCTTTGCTTGATAGAGTAATCTTGGTTGTAGGTCCCTGCTTTTCATCACCTTGAATACTTCTTGCCAGTCCCTTCTTGCCTTCAAAGTTTCTTTTGAGAAATCAGCTGACAGTCTCATAGGCGCACCTTTGTAGGTAACTCTCTTCTTTTCTCTTGCTTCTTTTAAGGTTCTCTCTTTATCTTTCACCTTTGGCATTTTAATGATGATGTGTCTTGGTGTGGTCCTCTTTGGGTCCAACTTATTTGGGATTCTCTGTGCTTCCTGGACTTGTATGTCTGTTTCCTTCGCCAAATTAGGGAAGTTTTCCTTCATTACTTTTTCAATTAAGCTTTCAATTTCTTGCTCTTCCTCTTCTTCTTCTGACACCCCTATAGTTTGAATGTTGGCACATTTAAAGTTGTCCCAGGGTTCCTAAGCCTCTCCTCATTTTTTTCAATTCTTGTCTCCTCATTCTGTACTGGTTGACTGCTTTTTTCTTCCTCATATTCCAATTCATTGATTTGAACCCCGGTCTCCTTCCCTTCACCATTGGTTTTCTGTGGATTTTCCTTAGTTTCATTTAGCATAGTCTTCACTTCTTCCCGTATGCGTTTGCCATGCTCAAGCATATTTGTCAAGCCTGTGAGCATCTTTATCAGCAGTGTTTTGAATTTTGCGTCCGTTAGGTTGACTATCTCCTGGTCGCTTAGTTCTCCCACTGGAACTTTGATCTGTTTCCCCTTTTAGGCCATACTTCTCTGTCTCCTCATCTTGACAGGCTTCCATGTTTGTTTGCCTCTGTGTCTTAGGTAGAGCTGTCGCACCTATTACATTTAAGGGGCAAAACCTTAGATATTCATCAGTACAGGGTGACCCGTTTCACCATGTTGTGGCGCTGTGTGTGGGGGAGGGGTGAGATGAGGGAACAATGCTGCTTGCTCAGCACTTGCCCCTTTTCCAGGCATTTCTCCCACTTTCGTATGGGACTGGCACCTCTCTAGCTGTAGCCCTGGTTGTAGTTCCCAGAGTGGGTGGGTCTGTGGATGTTCTAGGACTGTGGGGGCCCTTTAAACAAGTGGACTCTGCTGAGAGACCAGCAGTTTCTGCTTCTGCCCCAACCCCCACTGGTTTGCACAGTCAAAAGCAATGAGGCTTGATTTTCCCGTTATGGGACCGTGAGCTGCCGGGTCTGGTAAGGAGCTGGGAACGCTCCCCAGGTGTCCCTCCTTTTTTTAAAAACGTGTAACTGTGCTTTCTGCCAGCCTGCTGCTGCTCCCGCTGCTGCCACCACCACACCGTGTATCTGTCTGGATGAGTATTTCTTCTTTATGTCTTTGTTGGATTTCTATGCAGCTTAATTTTCTGGAACTTCTGGTTGTCTCTAGTTTTGAGGTAGTTGTATTCCTTCTTAGTTGTGGAGGGAGACCCAGTGTGTCTGACTAGGCCTCCATCTTGGCTGGAAGTCTAAAATTGACATTTTTATGTTGGTCCCCAAAGTTTTGGGAGAAATTGTACTAGTCTTTGAGATCCAAATTTTGGGTCACTGTTTCTGTGTAGTTGTTAAAAAACTTGGTAATACATTAATATTACCAGAAGCTTTGTTAAAACAATGTATTCCTGGCTCCCACCACCAGATATTCTGATTTAGCAAGTGTGGGGTGGGACTAGGGGTCAGTACTTTTACAAAAGTCTCCAGGCAATTCTGATGTGCAACCACATTAGGGAACCACTGATGTGGTTCACCCACTAGTAGGAGTACTCAAGAGCATAAGTAATTGTAATGATTCTAATGCGGACTTATTTCTGTTAGGGACAAAAAGAAAACACATTCTTTCACTTGCAGTATAACCAGAGACTTCCATTAGGGTTTCCAAGGTTCACAGTCAGAAAGGAAAATAATTTAAAGTGTCTACAGGCTCCAAAACTCACTTATTTGTCTGAACCAAGCTGAATGAATCTACACATAATTCGTGCTCTCTAAAGGTCTGTTAATATTAATGATGTTTGTTGACCAAATCTTGCTGAGAAATTTATAGAGAAAATTTCGGATTTCCGGCCAAGATGGAGACCTAGACAGACACGCTGCATCTCCCTCCTCAACCAAGAAGAAATACAACTACCTCAAAACGAGAGACAACCAGAAGCTCCAGAAAATCAAGCTGCATGGAAGTCCAACAAACAGAGATATAAAGAAGAAATACTCATCCAGACAGGTAGGAGGGGCAGAGCCAGGGTGGAGAGGACATGGTGTGGTGGCGGCAGCAGCGGCAGGCTGGCAGAAAGCGCAGTCACACATTTTAAAAAGTTTCGAGGGACATCTGGGGAGCACTCCCAGCACCAGAGTAGACTGCGCAGCTCATGGTCCCAGTGCCAGGGAAAATAGAGTCTTATTGCTTTTGACTGTGCAAACCAGTGGGGGTTGGGGTGGAGGAAAAAACTCCTGGTCTTCCAGCGGAGTCCACTTGTTTAAAGAGCCCCCATGGTCCTAGAACATCTGCAGACCCACCCACTCTGGGAACGACAGCCAGGGCAACAGCTAGAAAGGCGCCAGTCCCATATGAAGTGGGAGAAGTGCCTGCAAAAGGAGTGAGTGCTGAGTAAGCGGTATTGTTCCCTTTCCAACCCCTCCCCCAGAAACAGCGCCACTATGTGGTGAAATGGGTCACCCTCTATGATGAATACCTAAGCTTTTCCCCTTACAATGTAACAGGAGCAACAGCTCTACCTAAGACACAAAGGTAAACAAACACAGGAGCCTGTCAAGATGAGGAGACAGAGAAGTATTGGCCTAAAAGGGGGAACAGATCAAGGTTCCAGCGGGAGTACTAAGCGACCAGGAGATAGCCAACTTAACAGATGAGGAGATAGTCAACCTAACAGATGCAAAATTCAAAACACTGCTGATAAAGATGCTCACAGACTTGACAGATATGCTTAAGTACAGCAAACGCATAGGGAAAAGTGAAGACTATGCTAAATGAAACTAAGGAAAATCCACAGGAAACCAATGGTGAAGGGAAGGAAACTGGGGTTCAGATCAATGATTTGGAACATAAGGAAGAAAAAAAACAGTCAACCAGTACAGAATGAGGAAACAGGAATTGAAAAAAACGAGGAAAGGCTTAGGAACCCCTGGGACAACTTTAAATGTGCCAACATCAGAATCTTAGGGGTGTCAGAAGAAGAAGAGGAACAGCAAGAAATTGAAACCTAATGTGAGAATATAATGAAGAAAAACTCCCCAAATTTGGTGAAGGAAATAGACATACAAGTACAGGAAACACCGAGACTCCCCAACAAGTTGGACCCAAAGAGGACTACACCAAGACATATCATCATTAAAATGCCAAAGGTGAAAGATAAAGAGAGAATCTTAAAAGAAGCAAGAAAGAAGCAGAGAGTTACCTACAAAGGGGTGCCTATAAGACTGTCAGCTGATTTCTCAAAGGAAACTTTGCAGGCAAGAAGGGACTGGCAAGAAGTATTCAAGGTGATGAAAAGCAAGGACCTACAACCAAGATTACTCTATCAAGCAAAGCTATCATTTAGAATGGAAGGGCAGATGACGTACTTCCCAAACAAGGTAAAGCTAAACGAGTACATCATCACCAAGCCATTATTATATGAAATGTTAAAGGGACTTATTTAAGAAAAAGATCAAAATTATGAACATTAAAATGACAACAAACTCACAACTATCAACAACTGAATCTAAAAAATGAAAACAAAATCCAACTAAGCAAACCAGAATAGAAACAGAATTATCAGTATAGGAATCATTTAGAGGGTTATTAGCTCTGACGGGAAAGGGGAGAAATGGGGAAATGGTACAGGGATTAAGAAGCATAATAGGTTAGTACAAAAAAGACAGGGGGAAGTTAAGAATAACATAGGAAAGGGCATAGTCAAAGAACTTATATGCATGACCCATGAACCTGAACTAAGAGGGGTGGGATTGCTGGGAGAAGTGGGGTACTGGGCAGAGGGGAGCAAAGGGGGAAAAATTGGGACTACTATAACAAAATACACTTAAAGAAATAAAAATTAAAATGAGAAAATTTCATTTATCAAGACCCTAGCTCTACTTTTATCACCTAGAAAATTATATAGGCAGCCCTGGATGCTGTGGCTCAGTGGATTGAGCATCGGCCTGCGAGCCAAGTGTCGCTGGTTTGATTCCCAGTCAGGGAACATGACTAGGTTGCATGTCAGGTCCCCAGTTGGGGGTGCAAGTGAGAGGCAACCACACAATGATGTTTCTCTCCCTCTCTTTCTCCTTTCCTCTCTCTCTAAAAATAAATAAACAAATAAGTAAATTATTTTTTAAAAAAAGAAAATTATATAGGCAGCAAACTCCCTGGCATTGCTCTTAGTAATATATTTTCTTCCTATATCTCCTCAGGCAAAGAAAACAAGAGAAAAAAATGAACAAATGGGACTACATCAAAATAAAAAGGTTTTGAAGCCCTGGCTGCTGTGGCTCAGTGGATTGAGTGTTGGCCTGTGAACCAAGTGTCGCTGGTTCGATTCCCAGTCAGGACACAAGACTAAGTTGCATGACAGGTCCCCAGTTGGAGGTGTGAGTGAGAGGCAACCACACAGCGATGTTTCTCTCCCCCTCTTTTCTACTTTTCCCTCTCTCTAAAAATAAACAAACAAATAAATTATTAAAAAATAAAAATAAAAAGGTTTTGCATAGCAAAGGAAACCATCAACAAAATGAAAAGGGGACCCACTGTATGGGAGAAGATATTCACCAATGATACATCTGAAAAGGGATTAATTTCCAAAATAGATAAAGAACTCATATAACTTAACACCAAAAACAAACAAACAAGCAATCCAATTAAAAAATGGCCAGAAGACCTGAATAGGCAGTTCTTCAAAGAGGCATACAGATGACCAATAGACATATGAAAAGATGCTCAATGTCACTAACCATCAGAGAAATGGAATTTAAAACCACTATGAGATACCACATCACACCTTTCAAAATGGCTATCATGAATAAATCAACAAACAACAAATGTTGGCAAGGATGAGGAGAAAAGGGATCCCTTGTGCACCGTTGGCAGTAGTGCATATTGGTGCAGCCACTACAGATAGTAGTATCGAGGTTCCTCAGAAAATTAAAAATAGAACTATCTTATGACTCCAAAATTCTACATCTGGGTATTTATCCAAAAAAAATCTCAAACTATTTTTTTAAAGATATATGCATCCCTAGTCACTGCAGCATCATTCACAATAGCCAAGATATGGAAGCAACCTAAGCCCAATCAATAGAAGATTGGAAAAAGAAGATGTGGTACACATAGAATGGAATATTCCTGAGCCATAACAAAGCATGAAATATGACCATTTGCAACAACGTGGATGGACTGATAGTATGTTATGTTAAGTGAAATAAGTCAGATAAAGACAAATACCAAATAATTTCACTTATGTGTGGAATGTAAAGAACAAAATAAATGAGAAAACAAAAACAAAAACAACAGAAACAGACTCATAGACACAGAGAAAAGACTGATGGTTGCCAGATGGGAGGTGGGTAATGGGGTTAAAGGACTGGGTGAAAAAGGTGAAGGGATTATGAAGTACAAATTGGTAGTTACAAGTGCTGGGAATGTAGAGTACAGAATGGGGAATATAGTCAATAACATTGCAATAAATGTGTATGGTGACTTATTTGGGGAATCACTTTGTAAATTATATAAATGTTTAACCACTATGCTCTAAACCCGAAACTAATATAAAATAATATTGAATGTCAAATGTAATTGAAAATTTAAAAAAAGAAGAAGAAAAAGAAAAGAGACAGGAAGTCACAGGCACCTCTGGACCTGATTCTCTATCTAAATCAACACTTGCCATACTTTCCTTCACTCAAGCAAAAAATGTCAGCATCATTTTTGCTTCTTCTTTTTCCTTCATGACCCAAATCTCATTTGTCAACTCTACCATAACAGAGGTTCACAGAGCCATCCCTTTTTCTTTATCTCCACAGCGAGTGCCTTATTTTAGACCAACATTTTTTTTACCTGGTTCATTTCTTAGTTTCCTTACCTCTTATCTTTCCAAGACAGCATCTTTCTACACTGTCACCAGTTTTCTTTCTAAAATGCAGATCTGACTTTAGCCTCCTACTCAAAAGTCTTCAGTGACTCTTTTGACTATCCAAAATAAAGACTATACTTCTCAGCATAGCATTTAATAACTCTTTGAAGTGAGTATTAACTCCATTTTGCAGATACCCCCCCCCCCCATGCTCAGAGAGGGAAACAACTTGCTTAGGATCACACAAATATGCATTGGTAGAACCAAGATTAGAATCCAGGTGGCTTCATGACAGTGCTCTAGCCGTTATAAAGTACCTTCTAAAGAGGGGAGAAAGGGTAGGTACTGTGTGTGCTGTTAAAGTGATGGGATGATGGTTACACAATCCTGTCTCCTGGATGAGACACATACTTTGAAGCTCACACAAGTGAGCAAAGACCTCTTAATGGCTTTGTAGACTTGAACAACTGACTTACCCTTAGAGCCTCTGTTTACTCACTTAGAAAACAGGGACAAATTATTCCAACTTTAAAGGGTTGTTATGAATACTATATGAGATGTAAAGGACTAGCATAGTGCTATGTTCACAGGCGTGTGTCAATGAACATCATCACCCACCCTTACCCCCACTCCAGTGACCTAAAAAATCTATTTAGACAATGAGGAAAATAGAATTTATACAGTAGGGGTGTGCGATTGGCTGTAAGACTTCAGGGTATATTCCTAGTTCTGGGGTTGCAGAAAACCTTTTTCATGCTATTAATTAGGTTAAGGCTAGGGCTCCTTTGGGAAAACAGTCATGTGTGTGGTAAGATTCCTGACTAAAAGCAAATCCTAAGCCCCAGTGCCCATAATATCCATGTTTTGTTACTCCTCATGGCTGAAGCACTGTGGATTTTTATTAAAATGCAAACGTTTTCTGAGACAGGCAGCATATACTGGATGGGGCAAAAGTAGGCTTAGTTTTTTCTACTGAAAATAATACAATAATTAATAATAATACAGGAATAAACTGTTTCACATACTCACAACTGTAAACCTACTTTAACCCCACTTTGTAAATTAACTTGTTGGCCTGATTAGCTTTCACTTACTTCATTCTCTGAGTAGAGTCCTTCTATGGCTCTGTGCTTTGGTGCTCTTAGGAGGGACTCCCCACCGCACCCCCAGCGTGTTAAAATCCTTCTCAACATTTAAGGCCCATGTAAGCCACTACCTTCTCAAGAAGCCTACTGTGATAGGTAAGCCAGATCCTGCCTTCCCTTCCCTGTCACTCTGGGAGCACCAAGTCCTAGAACTCCTGTGAAGTGTGAGGCTTGGCTGTATGGAGACTTGCCTTGATTTCCCGCTTGTACTTGACATTTCCCTTGACATTAGGCTAATAAACGCCTTGACCTCATTGAGCCTCAGGTTTACTGCTTGGAAAAAGTTGGTGATAATAATACCTCAGGGCAATAAGGGAGGTGCTCTATTCGCTGGAGCAATGCCTGCTCTGCTGACTAGCGTGGCCCTTGTAATTTGTGAATTTGGCCGATTCGTCTAAGACCACAAGTCCCCCTTGTCCTTCTGCCCTGCTCAGCCCACCCTCAGGTACTTAATGACTCCATGTTCTTGGGCAGCTAGTGCAGCCCTGATCTGCATTTTCACCGACCATGCAGTCTTTTCCCCGAGCAAGAAGGTTAATTAGATGCTGGGTAGAAACGGCTTGACGCTCACCCGCCCGCTGGCGAAGAGCAGAGTAGCTTGGTAACCACAACGCGACCTCATGATTAGTGCACTAGACGCCCGCGCTGCTGGTAGGGGAGGCAGAACTTCCCAAGATCGCGGGGAAGGCCCTAAGGGCTGAGGCTGAGCACAGCCAAGCAGACCCATTGGGCCACCCGCAGGGCATGTTACCCCTCCCACCTCTCCCTCGCCTCACCCCCATTCCCCCGGCCCAAGCGCTTTCTGACAGAGGCAAATTCTCCCTTACCCTCGTGGGGCTGGGTCCTTAGTCTGGGACATTCAGCGGGACTCACAACTCTTATACCAGAGGTGGGCGGAAGGGGGCCGTGGGTGCTGGGAAGACAACCCTCCTCTAGCAGCTCCAAATCCCGAGTGCTCAAAAAGCGGCAGCGGAGGCCTGAGAGACCAGCGCAGCGGGGATGGCGGGGTCCAAACGACCCTTACCCAAACTGGCGGTTCAACCTGGGGCCGACTCCTAGTTCCCCCAAGCGTGACCGACAGCCGGGAGGAACCTGAGCTAAGCCCGGCTCTTTCCCCGCCCAGGTCCGGCCCCCTCCGGTGCCACTGCACCTCTCTCCCTCCCTGGCCCGGCCCCTGGCCCAGACCCAGCCCTCTACGGCTTCTTTGGGCTGCAGGTTGGCGCAAACAAAGCCCTGATTGACTGCCGGGAGGGGCGGGCCTCACAGCCGGGCCTCCTTCTCTCCTCCGCGCCCGGCCAGGGATTTGGCGGAGGGGGAAAGACAAGAGGGGGAGTATGCAGGCCATGGGGGTCTGATCCCCCAGGCTTCCGGAGATTGTAACCACGCTGTTCTAAGCCTAGGTTGTCCCCTCCTGGTAGCCCCCCTCAAACCCAATGGGGGGCTGTAGAAACTCCCTAGCTCAGGGTGGGGTCTCACCGGCCAGCTCTAGTCCTGAGGTCCCCAGGGCCACCCCAGTTCAAAGCTGCTTGTTTGAAAGGAGAAAGAGGGTGCTAAGGACAGGCGGGATATTCCTTGGAGATGGAATTTATCGATACCCGTTTGGAGCTTGCGGGGGGGGGGGGGGAGAAGGTAGGGGAACAGGATAGTTTGTGCCCTCGTTTTTCCATTTTAACTGTCCCTTTGCTGGGCATCAGGACAAGGAGGACAGGATTTAAGAGTTTGGAAAGGGAGTTGAGGTACGCAGGGGCGGCTAGAGTATGTAGACAAGTATGAGGAGGAGGAGGAAGGGCTGGGAAGAAGAGAAGCTGTAGCGGCTGCCGGTTGAGGGAGGAAGAGGTGGGGGTGGGGGAGGAGGAGAGGGAGGAGAGAGATGACATGGGAGAGGAGGAGGGGGCTTGGAAGGGGGAGGAGGAGAGGGCTCGAGGGACCGTCTGTCGCGGGACAGGCTGGCCAGCTGGGGCGAGGAGCCTGGAGGAGGAGGCAGTGGTGGCAGCAGCAGAAACAAGCACCAGGCACACAGCGGCTTCTCCGGCCCTAGCAGCCACAGTCCCCTGGCCGGCCGCGATGGCGCTGCAAAGCTCAGCGAGCGAGGAAGCCAAGGGGCCCTGGCGGGAGGCAGACCAGGAACAGCAGGAGAGGGTGGGTAGCCCTGAGCCGGAGCCGGAGCCCTTGCCACTGCCCTCACCGGAGCCCCAGCCCCTACCAGACCCTGCCACCCTGCCGGAGCTGGAGTTTGAGCCTGAGCTGGTGCACGAATCCGAGCCCACGCCCACTGTGGAGACCCGCGGTACAGCGCGCGGCTTCCAGCCCCCCGAAGGTGGTTTTGGCTGGATGGTGGTCTTCGCTGCCACCTGGTGCAACGGCTCTATCTTTGGCATCCAGAACTCCTTCGGGATCCTCTACTCCATGCTGCTGCAGGAGGAAAGAAAGAACAATCGCCAAGTGGAGTTCCAAGCAGGTGAGTGCCCCCGAGCGCGCCACCTGGCATGCAAGGCAAGGGTTTCTGTTCCCACTGCTACCGACCCCATACCTTCTAGTCCGAGGAGCTCTTCCAGCGCGCCGCTTCGATTACTCCCCTCGCCCACTGCCCATAGCGCTGCTAAGGCGCGGGTTGAGGGGCTCCAGGCAGCTTTGGCTGTGGAGACTTAGGCGCAAGACATCCTGCGTGGGACCTGGAACATTCATTGATCACAGGGCAAGGAATGAACTTTATTGCCCTGAGACAAATACAGATGCATCTTTTGCGTTTGAAGTACTCTGACCGTGTTTCCTGGGGGAAAATATTTGCAGAATGTGTTTGGGGGATGGGGGTGCGAGGTGGGGGTGAAGTCATATAGAGAGAAGAGAGCTGGGAGGCTGGGAGGACTTGAAAAGAAACCGTACCGTGGATCTCTGCAAGCAGTCCCTGTTCTTGTTCGGGGAGCAGGCACTTTAGGAATCCTGGTGACTCTGAGCGAAGAGTCAAACACATGGCAAGCGTGTGTGTCTGCAGTACAGAGAAGAAGGGAGGGAGTGCGAGTGGGGGTGTGCGCACGTCTCTTTGCCCGTGTTGGTTACGGGCCCAGCCAGGCCCGGCTGTCCTCTGCCACTCTGAGGGAGCGAGCGGATCTCTGTGCCGTGTATGCTGAACCCCAAAGCAGACAGGAGGCGGTCTCCAAGGTCTCTAGCCCAGAGAGGCGTGAAACAGCTGGCAGGCTGGGGCCCTGTGGCTCACTCCGCGCCGCCCCCAGCTTCAGCCATGCCCTCTTTGGTGCCCTGCACCTCTCCGCTGTCCTGGGGTGCCTCTTTCAGCCTAAGTCGGAATGCTGGCCTCCACCTCTCCCACTTTTGCGTGAGGCCAACTTGGTCTTTCCCCTAAGACAAGCAGGGCTGGGAGGCATAGTCGTCACTCTCCAGGCCGGGGGCCCCAAGACCGCAGACTTGCGTGCACCTCGCATTTAGCTCGCGTGTGAGCTAAGAGAAGTCAAAGAAGCCATCCCGTTTTCCCAGCAAGCTACCGACAAAAGCCCCTCAGCAATTCTATTGAGTCTGGGAAGGGAGCTGAGAGGCTTGGCATGCCCTCTCCCTTAAGGCTCGCTCCCTCTTGTGGCTCCTCAGGACAGCTGCATTTGTGACCTGCTGAAGTTTGCAGCTCAGAATATGTACCTTCTCACAGTATTGACCTGGGCTGAAGGGTTCCCTCCCACTGCCAATACATCTGCTCCTCTCTGAGGGGGCCTGAGGATTATTTAGTAAAAACAGAAACCCTGAATTATGGGGCATCCACCTGTGGGTCCCCTGGCCCCTTTCAGAGCCTCTCCTACCGCTTTCAACCAAGGACTCATTATTTTAGTTTTTAGCTTCAATGAGCTGCTCTTGAACAAGGGGTCTGGGGGATCTTGGTGCCTCTGATCTTGTGACCCATTGGAGCCAGTGTGCGAGCTCCAGCTGAAAGTTTGAGTGTGTGTCAGTGGCTGTCCAGGGCAGTCTCAGGACTGCCCAGGATGCACTGATGCCTGAGTGGACTGGGTCGCTGGACTGTGTAGAACAACTTGTAGGGGGAAGTTACTGCCACACTCAACCCTGGGACTACCTTTTTCTGCTTTGATGCACTTCAGGGGCTCTTGGGGAGGCAGCCAGGGTAGGGCCTCTGGCTGTTGCCTAGGTTACTTGGGAGGGCACCTGCTGAACATTGCTCTTTGGTTGAAGGCAAGCTGTTAGCTTTTGGGTTCAGTGGCAAAATTAGGGAGAAACTTCATGGGAGGTAGTGGGGGATGGGCTGAAGCTAGGCCTGACATTCATGTGGTATGAGCAGGCCTAGAGCTGTGGCCTTAGGAGTGCATAAAAAAAACTTGGAATAACCACTCTTTTACCAGGAAGAGGTTCACTTCTGGGGAACAAACTTCAAAGTAGGTGATCATAGAGGACTCACAGGGAGGGCTGGTTGGGACTTCCCTGTCAAGACCTAACAGTGCAGCTGGGAAGGGGGGTGTGGTAGGCTGTGCAGAGGTGTGGCTGGTGTGTACTGTGACACAGACTAGGTCCATTGAGGGGCTGGAGTTACTGGTTTAAATTCTGGTTAGTATAGGTCAGGAAGGGACAGAAAGGAATTTGGTATGTTCTGAGGGTCTCAGAATACTTTGAGTTGGGTCCTTGTTGGAGTGTGTCTTGAATTCATGAAAGTTGTTTTTGATACTAAGGGCTCTCAGGAACACCTCAGTTTTTAACTTGAAAAAGTAGGACCACTCCAACCACATTCCTGAGCTCATAGAAAATCTCATCCTCAGCACTACCTTCTTGAGTCCCTCAGCTTTTTCAAGCAACCATTTAGATCCTGAGATTCCAAATATCTCTGCCTCCACACACTTCCTGCAGTGTACCCCAAAATTTCCAGCCACCTGTGCCACAGGGCTGTTTTCTCAAAGGGACAGAAGAAGCTAGCAGAAGCTTGCTAAAATCTTTATCATCAGTATTTGCCTAATAGCTGTTCTGGGGAACACAGAACATACACCCCCACAGTCAAGGAGGTTGGAGCATTGTCCATTTCTATCAATGTGTGACATGCCTTCCATCTCTAAAAATTTATGAATGTAATGTTTGGAGGCACCCCACAACCAAAATTCTCTTTGGCTAAGCCTAATATCTTCACAGCCTTAAACCTGCACTGATTGGCTTAATGGATATAAGGTTCTGCAGATGATTTGGACAATTGTGAGGGAGCCCCAGAGAAAGGTAGTTTTTATGTTTGGGAGCTAGGTCTATGTCAGAGAGGTCTCTGGGCATGGGAAAAGGTCACAGAGAGTGAAAAGGAAGTGAAACTCAAGCCATTCTAGAGCATGCAATGTATAGTCTCTGTGGACTCTAATGTGTACAGTTTTTGGTGACACTAGCAGTGTATCTTATCCCTTCTCTTCACCTGTTTTGAAATGGAAGCCAGCTTTCCTTGTGTCTTAGGCCTGGGAGGACTGCCAGACAAAAGTTTCCTGAGACAAAGGCAAGTGACCAAGGTCTGATTTAGGGGGGAAAAAAAGGAAAAGGTCAAGAGAAAAATGAGCTTATAATTTTTGCAGAGTTTGTGGGAACTTTGGGAGTCCCTCAACCCAGGCTGAGCAGCAGACAGGACAGGGGCAACCAGGCAATTTGGTGGGTATAACATGCTTTCCTGGGATGAGAGGGGAGCCTTTTGAGGAAAGGGAAAAGAGAAGCAAGGTGGCATTGGTTGCAGGTCCCATCTCTTTATTGGAACTCCGAGTTAGAGCTGGGGGAGGGTTAGGATTGGAGGTCCAGGGGACAAGGCAGAACAAGCCAGAGTTGTTAACATTAGCTCAAAGCTTAGGTCTTTTAAAACATGCCCCAGAGTAAACCTATTACCCTGCATTTCCACCTGGACTGCCAGTCTACCACTGAGCCATAAAATATGAAGGAAGGCATCTTTTATTGGGCAGTTTATAAGCATGGTCCTTGCAGGCTCCCAGGTGGGGAGGGTATGGCTAGGGCTCTCATCACCTAGGAACAGGGACAATGGTCAAGATTGGGCACAAGATAGTTCAGGCTCATGGGCTGCTATGATAAAGATATAATTTTCTAGGCATAGGAATATGGTACACTCTGACTTTTGGACAGGCAGAGTCCCAAGGATAGGTGAGACCAGTGGCAGAGTAGGCTCTTTCACCTTAGGGGCTTTCATTGCTTGGCTCAGTATCTCACTGGGATGACCACTAAATTGCTCACTGTGGGAACTAGGTATCTTTTGATCAAACCTACCAATGTTTTGCCTTTGGCTGAGGCTTTTGCTTACTGTCTAGAGAAGTTAGATCAGGTTGGCCCAGAACCTGTTATGGAGCTTCACATCACAGGGCCATTGGCTCGGCATATTTCTTTTCTTTTCTTTTCTTTTTTTAGTAAAAGGTGAAAGATTTATTCGTTTTGAAAAGAAACCAGAACATGGCTAGGCATATTTCAAATCACTCCTCTCTGCCTCCTTTCCAACCAAACTGGGTCCCAAACTGAGACCTTGACTCATACTGGAAGGCATCAGGGAGGAGAGGTTGGACTATTTGGAAGCCAACCAAGGAAGATACTTGTTTGAGTTCGAGTAGCTGGTTGAGGCTGGATTCTTGGCGTACTGTTTAGTAGCCTCAAACGCTCATTCTAAGTCTAAATCTGGACTCCAAAGGTCTGGTGATCTCAGTATTACTAACTAGGCAGTGACTATGGGTTAGATGACTTGTGTTCTTGACTTGCTGTGTGACTTTGAGCAGGCACTTTACTTATCTGTACCTCAGCATATCTATCTGTGAAATGAGAGGGTTAAGCTAGATGGACTTTCTAACTCTGCCATTCTATCTTTCTAGAATTTTGTGGTATTTTATTCTTTACTTTCACCTGGCATATTTTTTGACTCAAACAAATGGAATTTGTTAATCTGCCTGAAAGAGGGTACAGATGGGTTGGGAAAGCAATGAAAAGCCATTTAGTTATCATTTTCCACATTGTGTGTAAAGACTACAATGCTGTTTATATATACTGATGTAGTTGAAAAAAAAAAAAAACACCTCACTTCTATTTTACCCAATATCCAAAAGCAACTTTGGATATGCCACTACTTCTCCCAGAATGTCCTGCACAGCATAGCAATGGGCCTCCAAGAGGATTCCCTCTACTTGGCCTGCTACAGGCTAGCACACTGGATCTGTATGCTGCTGTTTCCTAGCATTTGAACTTGTTCCTAAAAAGCTTTAAACTGTAAACATTACCTTAAGCCTAAGTTTGGACCCCTCTACTGAAGCTTAATTTTTCACATCTCATTCTCATTTCTCAGAAATTCATGGTTACTATGACCTTGGGTTGCTGTTACTTCAAGATAGGAGAGTAAACCAAGATTCCTAAGTGGTGGATGTGAAAAGGCTGCCTCTTGCGATCCTAGAGAAGTCCCTCTTGGGTAGCCGCAATTGCTGGTCAACTTCGGCTTCACTCAAGGCTTAGCTGAGAGTGTGGCTACTGAAATAGCAGCCACAGAGCTCTCTCTCCTTTTCTCTGAATTTATACTTGCTTGTCATTGGAAATATTTCCTCCAGTGTCATGAAGAGTAATCAAACAGCTGGATTATCAACATTTGCAGAAATATGTAAAGGATGCCATCTCAACCTTTTGAGCAGATCAGTTTCCCAGAAGGCTGTGCTGCTTTCTCCACAAGTATCTTTTTGTTCTGTTGCATTTTGAAAAGAATCATTTGCTCTTTTCAGATTGTGTGAAAACTGGAGTGGGATTTCCTGTCTTGAAAAGATCTGTTTCACCTAGGACTGAATGAGTAAACCTTAGGGAAAATGCTTTGTTAATCACAGACACACATACACACTGTACACCTCAATTGAGCCATGGATTTTGAATATTTTATCAAAAAAAATCTTTTGCCATCTGTTTATGGAATCAGGTTTAATGTAACAGAGACTTCTGTAGGGTTTATGGGGGACTAGCGCAAAGGACTCAGACTGGAAAACTTGTCAGGTGAGAGTGAAGAGAATATGGCCATCCTGGGTTATATCTTGGCCTGCACCCCTTTGCAATTTCGCAACAGTGGGGCTTGGAAACATTTATTGAAAGCTTCTTTCTGCTTCCACCCTCTTCTTATCTTGTATCTCTCTCAGGACTCAAAGGGAAGAGGATTTAGAACATTCCAGCCTTCTCCTGTTTTAAGGATGAAAGAGGACTAAGCCTAGGGACATTTAATCACCTGCTTTGAAGATGGGTGCTGTGGTAACTAATGTGAAATCACCTGCCACCTGTTTGTGGGTGGCTAATGTGGCCTGTTTGGGTGACTTGAGGAAGTACATGCCTCTTCACCCTGGTAGTCTTGCCCTCCTCTATCCTATACTTTGCTCCAGCTTCTGGGGTTGGTGGGAAAAGGGATGAAATTGGCTGTTCTGACCACATACTTTCTTGGCTCCTCCTACTTCCATGGTGCATTTGCATCAGCTTTGCTAGATATGGCCCCTCTCTTCCCCCCAATATTGTTCTCTCTCTTCTCTTCTTTCCCTTGCTCAACTAGAGTAACAACTGGGGTTTTGCATGTTGTACAGGCCCAACTCCAGCCTGGAACTCAGGGCCAATTCTACACATTTCACAGAGACATCTCTTCCATTTTCCCCTTTCTCCCCTATCTTATTCTCCACTTTCTGGGGGAAGGGTGACTTTCTGTGGAGCACTCAAGAGTGTGGAAGCCATCACCTCTGGATTTTCATAGCAGTAAGATAGCTGCTATGAAACCCTTTTTGTCATGTCCACACCTCTTTTCATAGCCCCAGGACCCCAGCCAAGGAGACAGTATTATAGCAGGTCTTATCCAATAGTATCCAAAAATGTCCTCGTCAGTTGCACCCCTTTCTCTTCAAATCCTCACTATCACTGTCCCCCATCTCTAGGGCCAACTAACCCTCCAGAGAGTTCAGATTGGTATTCAGTAGCTTCAGGAGTTCTGGATAGAACAGAAGTGTTCATTCTGTTTTGACCCACTATCATTTCTCTTTTGCCAAAAAATATTGCAGAATTGATTGTAAAGGAGTTGAAGAAGGGAGGAAACAGATACACAAGTCCTAATTAGAGTCAAAAGTGCCTTCAGTGGGGGTGGAGAGAGGGAAGTGAAGCTCCTATCCAGGTTAGTTTCTTCTCTGCTTCTATGTAGCTGAAGGTAAAAGAGAAAGAGAACTGTCACTAAACAAGCAGTCTCCACACAGTCTCTTTGCCCAACTTATCCTGTGGATTTGCCTGCATACCCTCTTACCCAGTCTAGAAGGGTATGTACATGCATCCATGTGCCCTGACCTGTGTGTACGTGTGTATATCTGGGTGAGTAATGCCTGTCTGAGCCAGTTAGCACAGTTGCTTAGAACATGGTATCTATGAGGCTGAGGTCACAGGTTCAGTCACTGAACTTATCACAAAGAAAAATATCTTCTGTTTCCCATGCATGCCCCTCATGTGGGGTTGCCACTAATCCTAGGTGGACTGAGAAGTATGGAGATGATTTCCTATAAACTCTCCCTGCTACTGGGAAAAAGATGCAAAGCACATAGCTTAGTGATAACTGCTCTACTGCATTCCACAGTATGATTTTTGACATTTGCTCCTGTTAAAAAATAATAATAGGTCACATTTATTCAGCATTTAGCAGTTAACTCTGTGTCAGCCATTATATTAAGCACTGTACATGTACCAACTCATTTTAATGCTGATCAGCCCTAAGAGGTAGGTACCATCATTCTCTCCATTTCTCAGATAAAGAAACAGAGGCACCGAAGTTAATTAACTTGCTTAAGCTCCTATAGCAAATAATAGCTGAGCCAGTATTTGAATCCAGAGAGTCTGAGTCCAGAACTCCTGCTTTTGGATATTACTTATTATATAGTAAAGATGTGTGTATGGAGGGGCAGCTACCAAGGGGGACTGCTGCAGTTTTCCATTCCTGTAGCCTCAGAGCATCCTTGTGACAAAGGGATAAAAAGAGATGACAAAAAAAGGGTTTAGTAAACCAAAGTCCAACAAGTCTTGTGATATGTGACAACCTGTTCTAACCCCCCATCTTACTCCACCCAGAGTCATGATCCTTGGGTTCAAATATGGTCAGGGAAACTGTCTCTTTTTAGTTGTTTAGCCCTGAACAAGTCACATCAGCTTCCAAGGCTTCAATGTTCTCATCTGCACAATGAGCTTAACAATATTTACTTTTATAGGACTATGAGGGTCAAATGAGATTGTGTAGGCGAAAGACCTTTGTAAATTGTGAAGGGGGTTGCTATTGTGGTTGCTGTTATTATTATCTAGTAACCTTATCCAGCCCTTAGAAATTGAGTAGCTATACCTTTCTTTAAATATTTCTGGAAGATGAATTAACCCCTCCCCCCTACTTTCCACCTCCCCACTTCATTTCTTCCCTATCTCCCCTTTGCATTCTTCTGCAATTTGACCCGGGTGTCCTGTAGCTAAGGACTGGCTGTGTTCTTTTTTGTTGTTGTTCTTCAGTTTTGTAAGAGCCCGGGGAGAGGAGGGGCCAAATCCCAGGTCATATACATTCAAGGAAACAAGGCATGTTGAAATATTTATAGCTCTTGGCAGGAGCTCACAAACCTCCCTGAAAGTCAAGGCCTGAGGTTTTTAGTAAGAATTGCTAGGAGTTGGAGGTGGATGCTGGGTGGAGTTAGGGTGTCACTTCCTCCTAAGGGTCTTTCACAGAGCCTCTGTTATCCTGCAGGTAGTGAGGAAGAAGAAAAGGGATATTTAGGGTTAGAAGGCCTGGGCCAGGGGACTTTAAACACAGAAGGGGGCCTTGCTCATTTGTATTCAGTTTTGGAGTAGACCAATTTCCTTGTGCTCTAAACAGGATAGCCCTGGAGAACACAGACCACAGAAAGCAACAGGAGTTTTGAACAAACATTTTAGTGACCACTTAGGGAACCTTCATTAAGACCATTTAATAGGCAAATCAGAATGGAAATGTTTCTCTTCTTTGTTACAAACAACAAAACAAAATCCCCAAGACCTTCTTTGAAACTAAGATTTCAAGTTATTAGGACTTACTATTTTGATTTTCTGTGTTTCAAACGTCTGAGCTGGAAGGCATTTCACAGACTACCTGATCCTATCCCTTCTAGTTCCCATTTTGCAGGTATGAAGTGAGATCAGCATTATGGGAAGATGATTGTACTGGAGATTGGTTTGTAAGAGGGGTTGTGAAATGGGTGCAAGTGCTGGGGCTTCTGGTACCCTGGGAGTTCCCCAATTCAATCACTGGCATATTGACCCTTTTATGTCTCCTGGAACTTTTTCAAAGTCAACCCCCAGGCACCACTTTGTGGAAAGAGATTGTATTATATTTTAATAAATGTAATTTTATTTATTTAATATTAGTCAAAATCCAAGAGGTACAATGGTGAAAAGTGTCTCCCCCACCCCTGTCTCCCAGCTACCCTGTTCCCCTTGAGAGAGGCCACCAGTGTTTCTTTTTAGAAATATTCTGTATATGTACAAACAATTGTGTGTGTGTGTGTGTGTATACACCCTATTTTTAAAACACAAATGGTAACCTATAATTTACATTACCCTCCATTTTGCCTTCTATACTTCAAAACATATCAAGTTCATAAAGTTCTCAGGCTGTTTTTATAACCACACAGCATTTTATAATATGGGTATATCATAATTTATTCAATCAACACTTTGCTAATAGGAATTCAAGTTGTTACCAATCTTTGAATATGGGCTTTGGAATCAAACAGTACTAGGTTCAGTTACTTACTGCATGGCTGGACAAAGGTTTCAGTGTTTTCAAGTCTGAGTTCTCTCATGTATAAAATAAAGATAATAATAATATTGCCATTATTGGTGAGGATGAGACATATAAAGCATTATGTGCTAGGCTGGACCTTGGGTGAGCCAGGGAAGGAAAAGTGTCCTTCAACAAGTTTATAATTACTTTGAGAAGATGTACTATTCCAAACAACCATAGATCACTGCTAAGTAGTAAAAATACATGTATATATAAAATTGAATGCAATTTTTGTGTGATGATGTGAAAAAAGAGAGATGGGTATGAGGGCCGGGGGAATCAAGGAAGGTTTGCTGGTAGAGTTATAACTTGAAATGAAATTTAGCTAAGTGGAGAGGGAGCCTGTGAATTGGGCAGTGGCTGGGTGAGGGTTGAGAACTAGACAGTTTGGTTGTTTCTCAGAGTCTGGGTCTTTGCCCTCTCTGGGAGTCCAGTGAGTCACTCTTTTCCACTAGACCCTGAAGCAGGTGGGGTAGAGTGGAGAGGCATGAGGAGAGGCAAATACTGAGGATATTTTAGAGAAGGTCATGGGGGGGGGGATGTTTGGGCACTGGGCCACAGAATGAGGTGCCTGCAAATGGCTTGTGGCATAACCTGCCCAGTCCACATCACCTTCTCTTCTATGTCAGCAGCCCAGGTACTTTTTCTAAGAGGTTCAAGAAGAAGAATAAAGGTCCCAAGAACAGAAGTGGCAGCAGCTCTCAGCCCCTCACAGTGAGTCCTGAACTGACCTCCAGATGCTGTGAGACCCAAGAGAGGATTTAGAGTATTGAGTGATAATGATCTCCTCTGTGTGTGGCACATTATAGTTTACATCTTAGTTGATGTTTAGCCTTGCAACAGAGACAGTTACAAAATAAAATACTCAATTGAATTTCATCATGTATTAACATCTTTGATCACAAGTGCTAAAAAATGAACAAAGTGGTTTGTATTACTTAGGGGAAAGTTCATGGCAGGAAAGTGCTGTGTAGAGATTCATATTCCCAATTTATAATTGTATATAGTGGAGAGAAGACTGAGGGCAAGTGAGTGGCCTAAGGTCATACACTTAATATTTAGCAGAGCTGAGACTAGAGTCCAGGTCTCCTAATTCCATGTAGTTGCTCCCTTAAAGCTGGAATAGAGTTTTTTCTAAACTTGATAGCAACGTGGAGTTTAAGGTATGGATGAGAAATGCTATAGAATGATGAAAAGCAAATTAAAAGACAATTGGGAGTCAAAAAGTTAAGAGAGACAGAAATGAGAGTCATGGAAGAAAGGATCTAGGTATAGCTAAGGTCTGCTAGCACTGGATCAAGAAAGAGTATTGGACTGGGAGTCAGGAGACCTGGGTTCTGCTTCTGCTTCTGCTAATGTCCTTACAAGTCCCTTCCTCTTTCTGGGTCTCAATTTCCCCACTTATGCAATGAGAAAACTGGACATCCTAGAGTCTTAGTTATGCTTAAACCAAAGAGGCCTCCTTGAGAGGAGGCAAACCCAGCATTTACCTATTCCTCCATCTTCACCAAAAGTCCGAGAAGATCTGTTTTTCATTGTCATCAGAGAAGTTGTTCTCTTACACTCACTAACTTACCATTTCCCATCACTACCAACCCATTGCCAAGAAGTACCAATGACCATGTCAAAATTATGACTAATTATAGAACAACAATCCTGCAGAGCCACCTGAAGATTAGCTGAACAGAAGTCCTATAACTAAGGATATAAAGTAGAAGCTACATTGAGACTGGTAGGAAGGGCAGAGATGGGAAATGGGCTGGTCCCACACCTATATGTGGTAGTTAAGAATTGGAACGGGTATCTGAGGGGTCTCAGACACACACCAGGCTTCCAAGTGCCAAAAAGAGGAATCCCCAGAACATCAAGTTGTGAAAATCAGTGTGGATTTGATCTGGGTGAGAAAGAGGACTGCTATAGACCCATTTGTATCCTTAAAGAGCCTGAGCACAGACTCTCTCACTCACAAACACTCACCCTAAGCTCCAGTGAAGGGAAAAACAGCTCAAAAATCTCCAAGAACATTCAGGGAGGAACTGAATTGCCTGGTTTCAGAGTGAGGGCTGCAGGGGCACCTCTCTCTGGACAGAAGTGCTAGCAAGTGCCATTGTTCCTTTCTTAACCAAGCCCCCACCAAATCTGCAGCTGCAGGTGGGTACCACATATGACTATCAACTTGGCTAACACCTCTCACTCCACCCTAGTGATTCCCTGAGACCCTGCCCCACCCAACTCATGCACCAACCTGAACCTCTTTCAGCAGTAGTTCTTTACAAGTCACTGGCCTGCCCCAGCCTGCACTGCAGACTTTCTTAAAATCTCTCAAATGTCCACAACCCCCAAACAAGCAACAGCTGGCCTCAGTGTGCCCTGTACCTCTTGCTAAGTGGCCCCAAGCCCTGCTCTATTGATAGCTGACCTCAGTTTGCAGCGTAGTCTATCCCAAGTACCTCCAAACCCAACACAGATAACTACCAACCACGGATCACTTTGTAGCTCCGAGAAGGAGGCCCCAGGACAGGCAGCAGCAGCATCTAAACTTGGGTGACACCAGAGACCCTCTAAAAAAGTCCCAAAACCAACACACAGTTGTTGGCTTCAGATCATACTAGAACACTACACACAGTTACCTCCACAAGTGACATACCTAAAGGATGAACTCAGGAGGCATCAAAGAACCACTAAAGAAAATCCTACTCTGTGAGGTCAGCCTCCACACAGTTGCTCATCTGCTGTAGTCATGGCCAGTCCTCATAGCCAGTATTCCTGAGGGTCAACCATACCCACTGATGTGCCAACAACAATCAAGGCTCAAATACCACAGGAGGACAAACAATGCACACAACTGACATCCTTGGAGCATCTGGCTCAGGGGACCAGGGAGATTGCCACCAGGACCCACAGGATACCTTGTATATAAAGGCAACCCTGCCAAGACTGCAAAACATAGCAGGTCTACCTTATGCATTGAAACAAACATAGGGAAGCAGTCAAAATGAGGAGACAAAGAAACATGTCCCAAGTAAAAGAACAGGACAAAACTCCAGATGCATAGCTAAATGAAATGAAGACAAGCAAACTATTATATACCGAGTTCAAAACACTGGTAATAACAATGCTCACAGAACTTAGTGAGAAGAATGGATAAACTCAGTGAGAGCTTAAACGAAGATAGAAATAGACATGAAGAATGTAATAACTGAAATGACCAATACATTAGAGGAAATCAACAGTAGATTAAATGAAGTAGAGAATCAAATCAGTGACTTGGAAGACAAGGTAGCATAAAACGCCCAATCGTTTTTGCTATTTGCAAAAAGAAAACATTTTAAATGAGGATTGTTTAAGGGACTTCTGGGACAACATCAAGTGTACAAACATTTGCATCATAGGGGTAACAGAAGGAGAAAAGAGAAAGCAAGAGATGGAAAACCTATTTCAAGAAATAGTAGTGGAAAATTTCTCTAGCATGGTGAAGGAAATAGACATACAATGAAGGAAGCACAGAAAGTCCCAAACGAGATGAACTCAAAGATGTCCACACCAAGACACATCACAATCAAAATGCCAAAGATTAAAGACAAAGAGAATCCAAAAAGCAAGAAGAGAAATGCAGTTAGTTACCTACAAGGGAGCTCCCATAAGAATGTCAGCTGATTACTCGACAGAAACTTTGCAGGCTAGAAGGGATTGGCAAGAAACATTCAAAGTGATGAAAAGCAAGGACCTGCAACCAGGATTACTTTACCCAGAAAAGCTATCATTTAGAATTGAAGTACAGATAAAGAGCTTCTTAAATAGGAAAAAGCTAACTGAGTACATCACCACCAAATAAATATTACAAGAAACGTTAAAGGCTCTTCTTTAAGAAGAAGATAAAAAAATATGAACAATAAAATGGTAACAAATACATGTCTCTCAACAGTTGAATTTAGAAAACAAGATAAACAAACAAGCAGAACAGAAACAGAATCATAGATACAGAGAACATTTTGATGGCTTCCAGATGGGAGTGGGGTCAGGGGAATGGGCAAAAGTGGTCAAAGGATTAAGAAGCACAAATTGGTAGTTACAGAATAGTCATGGGAATCTAAAGTATAGCATAAGAAATAGAGTAGCCAAAGAACATATATGCATGACCCATGAAAATGGACAATGGTGTGGGGATTGCCTAAGGGAGTGGGGGAGGGGAGGGTGCTGGCTGGAGGGAGGCAAAGGGGGAAAAATTTGGACAACTGTAATAACATAATCAATAAAATATAATTTTTTTAAAAAGAAAGAAACAAGACCCATACATATGCTGCCTCCAAGAGACCCACCTCAGATCTAAAGACATACACAGATTGAAAGTAAATGGCTGAAAAAATATTTTATGCAAATGGTAATGAAGAAAAGCTGGGGTAACAATAGTTATATTGGACAAGATATATACTTTCAAACAAAAACTATAGCCCTGGCTGGGTAGCTAAGTTGGTTAGAGCATCATCATGATACACCAAGGTTCAAGACCTGGTCAGATCATATACAAGAATCAACCAATGAATGCATAAATAAGTGGAACAACAAATTGATCACTCTCTCTCCTCCCCTTTCTCTCTCTCTCTCTCTCTCCCCACTCTCCTTTCCTTTCTCTCTAAAAAATAAAATGAATTAAAAAATAAAAAAGGAAAATAAAGGGATAATTGCAACAAGAGGATATAACCCTTGTAAACATTTACACACCCAATGTAAAAAACCTAGATTGACAGTAATACAGTAATATTAGGGGACATTAACACCTCATTGATATAAATGGCTAGATCACCCAGACAGAAAATGAACAACAAAACAGTGGCCTTAAATGATGCATTAGAGCAAATGGACTTAATTGATATTTTTAGGACATTTCACCCCCAATCAGCCAAATATACTTTCTTTACAAGTATACATAGAACATTTTCCAGGATAGACCATATGTTAGGACACAAAATAAGTCAGAAAAAATTCAAGAAGATTGAAATCATATCAAGCATCTTCTTGAATCTCAATGGCATGAACTTAGAAGTCAACCTAAATAAAAGACTCAAAAACATTTATATACAAAGGCCACAATCAACTCAATAAATTTAGGAAGATTGAAGTCATATCAAGCACCTTTTTCAATCACAATGGTATAAAAATAGAAATTACAATAAGAAAACTGAAAACACAAACATATGGAGGCTAAATAACATGCTATTAAGGAATGGGTTAACAATGAGATTAAGGAAGAATTCAAAATATACCTTAAGACACATGAAAATGAAAACACAACAAACCAAGATCTATGAGACACACAGCCAGAGAAGTTCTAAGAGGAAAATTCATAGCAATACAGGCCTACCTCAAGAAACAAAAAATTTTCAAACAATCTACCCTTACACCTAAAGAAACTAGAGAAAAAAAAAGTACAAACAAAGCCTAAAGTGATTAGAAGGAGGAAATAATAAAGATCAGAGTGGAAGTAAACAAAATAAATCAACAAACAACAAGTGCTGGTGAGAATGTTGAGAAAAGGGAACCCTTGTGCACTGTTGGTGGGAATGCAGATGGTACAGCCACTATGGAAATCAATGTGGACGTTCTGCAAAAAGTTAAAAGTTGGATTACCATATGATCCAGCAATCCCACTTCTGGGTATTTATCTGAAGAAATCCAAAATGCTAATTCAAAAAAATATGTGCATCCATGTGTTCATTGTAGCATTATTTACAATAGCCAAGATATGGAAACAACCTGTCTATCAAAAGATGATTGGATAAAGATGTTGTACATATATAAAATGAAATCTTACTTGGTCATAAAATTGAATATGGATGGACTAAGAGATTATTATGCTAAATGAAATAAATCAGAGAAGACAAATATCATGTTTTCAGTTATATGTGTTATCTCAAAAATAAAATAAATGAACAAACAGAACAGAAACAAATTCATAGACACAGAGAACACACTGATGATTGCCAGAGAGAAGGGTTGGGGTACTGGGTGAAAAAGTTGCAACACTCAAGAAGTACATATTGGTAGCTTACAAAATAATCACTAGGATGTAATATACAGCATAGGGAATCTAGTGGATAATATAATAGCTATGTATGATGTCAGGTTGGTAGACACTTATGGGGGATCACTTTGTAAGTTATTTAAATGTTTCATCAGTACGCTGTACACCTAAAACAAATATAATATTAAGTGTAAACTGTAATTGAAAATAGAGATATCAAATTTTTTAAAAAAAAAAACAGGTCGAACAGAATAACAGTTATCAGGGGGGAGGGAGGAGGGAGAGAAGGGGGATAAGTAGGGGAAGGGTCTAGTCAAAGAACATGTATAAATGACTCATGGACATGGACAACGGGGTAGGGAATGACTGTGGGAGAAGGTGTGGGTGGGGTGGGGGGAGCAATGGGGAAAAAATGGAACAACTGTAATTGAAAAAACAATAAAAAATAAACAAATAATAAAAAAAACCCAGATCTTTCCAAATTCGAGAAAAGATGAATTTTGGAAAGGGTAGTTTTCTCATGTTCTCTATCTATCCTGTAGATTTCCCTCTAAGAAAGGCAAAAATAGACTGTGTGCACATGTGAGCACATGCCTAAATGTAAAGCTGAAATTTGGTGGGATAGATTATGACATGCTGAGGCAACATGCCTGGAAATCTCTCCTGAATATTCTCCACTTCAAGATAACTTTTCTAAGATCTTGGTTTTGTTTTTACAAAGGGTTTGTGTCCCATGTGTGAGGTACCACTGAGTGTCCTCTCAAGAGTGTCCTCTTGAGTGAGCATTGACTCTGGATCCAAATCATCTGGGTAAGTCCTGACTCTACTATTCAGCAGCTATGTGTCTTTAGGCAAAGCATTAACCTCTCTATGCCACTATTTCTTCATCTGTAAGAGGAGGAAAACAAGAATACTAAGAATACTTATTACATAGGGTTAGTCAATGAGTTATATGTAGCTTAGAACAGTGTCTGGCACATGGTAAGTATTACATAAACATTTGCTGTTCTTATCTCCCTAGTAGGCTAGTGTAACCCCAGGTGTGCCCAAGGGAACTTACAGTTACTCAGTCAGCAATTCTGGGGGTAAGAGTGCCTTTTCAAGGTACTCTGCTCCGATGTTGGTCATGCTCAGGACCAGATTAAGACATTTAGAGGCCCCAAGCACTGTTTTTCTGACTGTCAAATTCTGAAACAATTCATGAAATTTACATATTTTTCATTTTGGAGTGGCATTGCTTCACTGGCCATGTGCATCTTTACACCTTGTTATTTGGTACAGGGTAGAGAGCACTCTACAAAGAATCAGAAAACATGGGGTCTACCATTATCTGCAAATTTCATCACAATTTCCCTGTATGACTTTGGGCTAGGTACTTTACTGCCCCAAATCTCCCTCAGTTCCCTCATTTGTAAAATAGGCAAAAAAACAACCAAACAAACAAAAAAAAACAACCAAACAACAGATTGTATTTTAAGGTTTGACTTGAAATTAAGTGAAAAAAAAAATGCATGCAAAAATGCCTAGGACATTCGTGTTGCTTGTTTTCAGGATCAAATAAGAGAATAAACTGGAAATGCAGAATAAACTGGGGAAAAAATGCTGTTTATATGGGAGGAGTTGCTATTGTTAATACTCCCTGTTCCTAGCTGCCTTTACATAGACACAATAATTCTAATGTACCCAGCCTGGCTAATGTCCTGTGCTGCTGTGGTGTTTGCTTTGAAGGCTAGGTAGTCATCTGCTTCTGGAATTTCTAAGTCTACGGTGGAGAATCACAAGGTTCCCACAGAGTCCTCTTCCGTCTCCCAGGGACAAACTTTAACTGGGCTTTTGTGCACAAGAAAGGCTTTCTTTAAAAAAAAAAAAGTTTAATTAATTAATTAATTTATTTATTTATCTTTAGAGGGAGGGTAAAGGAGGAAGAGAAACATCCATGTGAGGGAGAAACATTGATCAGTTGCCTCTCACACATGCGCCAACCACGACAAACCTTTAATCCAGACACATGCCCCAAATGGGTATCAAACAGTCAACCCAAACAGCGAACCCTGGCTTTGTGGGATGATGCCCTGTTTTGCCAGCTGCCACACTGGTCAAGGCCAGAAAGGCTTTCTTGTCTCACCCACAGGAGCAATGGCAATCTCAAGTCAATGCAGACTAGTAGGAGAGATCTATTTGGGAAGATGTAACTTGTCTCAGGATGTTATTATTAGTCTATTACTGTAGATGAAGAAACTGAAGCTAAGAGCAGGTGAGCATGGCCAAGTGGATAGAGCGCCTGCCTGGGATACAAAAAGAAACTGAAGCTAAGGGAACTGAAGTAAAGGGCATGTAGACTGTAAGTGGCAGGTTCTACGGTGTGTGTGTGTGTGTGCACACACATGTGTGTTGAGATTGGAAGGAAGTTCATCTGGAAGCATATGAGAGGTGAGAAGTCTGGATTAACTATTAAGATAACCATCAGTCTCCAAGACTCAAATAAAACCAGGCAGCAAGCCTAATTGAAGTTAGGCAGTGAACCAAAAAGATACTGACTCTGTAGTATCTTTACATCGTTTTCTCTGTTTGGCTTGAATTCCTGCAAGAAGATTCATTATATTTCACATTTTTCTAGGTGTATCAAGGGGAGACAGAGAACTTAAACATGTCTCATGCCTGTATGAACAGACATACAATTGAGTATAGCGACTTACAAGGAGAGATGTAGTTATCCCAGCACACAACACAATGCACTACAGATAGTAAGTGATAAATGTGTGGTGAAAGAAGTGAAGGCTAAAGGTAGGAGAACATGGCCATGTTTGGGGAAAGGTTAATGCATTGTGGGCAAGAAGACCCAAGTGTTTCCTGCCTGTTACTCCAGGCATGCTAGCGAAAGCCAGGATCCACTGCTGCCTACTTGGGCCTTATTTGCAAGGCTGCTTTACAGGTGTGATGTATGAGTGCATTTGTTTTCCAAATCATTGTTTTTAACAATCAAGGTCAGAGTTTTGGGCTTTTCCTTTGCTGACCATGCCGCTCTGCTTAAGAAATCCCACAGGAAGCCTCCAAGCTGTACTTTGCTACAAGACACCTGGCAAATGACTCTCCAATTTCCTTCCCCTACCTATGGACTCTGATTTTAGTTGTGGGGGCCAAGATCTTCCCCCCGCCCTCTCCTCCTTCCCCTGGGACCAAACGGGTTTCTGAATTACAGAGTAGAGCCACACTCATTCATCTTCTGGCTGAGTCTGGAATTCCCAAAGCATGGTCTGCCTCATTGGCACTCCAGTTGTAGCGGGACATCCACCCAGTCCTTCCTTGGGCAGCCTGGCCTCCCCACCCTCAGTTTCCAGACTCAGCCTAAGTAAATTCTCTGCTTTTGTTCCCCACCATTAGAAAAGCAGGCAGGGGGAAAAGTCAGCTGTCTTGCTAGCACAGTGATACCTTTGGATGAAGAGAGCAGATTGCATCCCAGGTTCAAGTAGATTCTGACACACAATTATCCAGGGATTGTTAACTGAAGCTTGCCTACCTCTCATACAAAGACCAGAGTACTGGGGAGGTAAGTATGCAGCAGAAGAAAATTAATCTAGAAGAAAGAACTTCTCAACTTTGAGAATTATAAATCACTTTTGCAGATACAGCCCTAGGATTCAGCCTACTACCTCCAGTCATGCTAGAGAGATGAAGGGCTCTATTTTCTTACTGTCAGAAGTTCAGATTTTGGCCTAGGGCCTGGGTGAAGATGAGGATGACAGAATGACAGAGTTACCTAACTGTTTACAATAGAGAATGCATTCCTCCTTACCTGGTCTTGCCCCAACTTGTAATTGAATACCTCTCCCTTTGCCACCCCTCAATAAGTTTTTGTCCTTCTCTTACTAAATAAGTTACTGACTTGTTCAAATAAAAGGTCCAATGTTTAAGAGACTATAAGTATGTCTTTTCGGTCTGAACACATGGTTGATTTCAGTCTTTGTGCATTCTCAGGGAGGCCCATGTATGAAATGCCCAGACCTGAGTCATGTGAAGGCAGTTGCATGATAAAGGCTTTTTGGATGGTGACATTGATAATCATAATAAAGTACTTGGTCCACACTTAACTGAGATTCATATAAGTCTGGGCCTAGAAGGTCCTCAGTGGTCATCCAGTCCAGTGGTTCCTGACCCTGGCTGGCCATCAAAATCATCTAGGGAGTGTGTTAAAAATGCAGCTTCCTGGGGCCAGCCCATAATAAACCTACTAACTCACAATTTCTGAGGTGGGGCCCCAAAGTCTGCATTTTATTTTTTATTTTTTAAAATTATTTATTTATTTATTTGTCTGTTTGTTTATTTATTTATTTATGTATTTATTTATTTATTTTTAGAGAGAGGGGAAAGGAGAAATAGAGGGAGAGAAACACAACTGTGTGGTTGCCTCTCACCTGCGCCCCCAACTGGGGACCTGACGTGCAACCTAGTCATGTGCCCTGACTGGGAATCGAACCAGTGACACTTGGCTCGCAGGCTGACGCTCAATCCACTGAGTCACAGCAGCCAGGGCTCCAAAGTCTGTATTTTAACTTATCTCATCCAGTGATTCTGATATTAGAGATAATAGGCTAGGTTTGGGAACTGCTTGGTTGAATCTTTTGATTCTTTTTAGGTAAGGAAATTGAGGCTCAGTGGGGCAGTGGCCTTCAGCAAAGTGGCCATACAGGAAAGTAAGGGCAGAGCCCTTCTGTCTCAGTTGTCACCATCCCTTCTTTGCATAGAACACCCACATCACTTCATTCTGCCATTATTTATCTTTTCATGTCTCCAGAATTGTGAGTACTTTGATGGTGGGACAAAGTCAGATCCATCTCTGAGTCCTCCAAGTCCTTGAGCTTGATTCTTGAAGCCAGGCTCCCAGCATGCTGGGAAGGTTCACATTCTTAGGTCCTGTACCTCCAATTTTTCAGAGATAAAGGTTGGGGCAGGAGCTAGTGTCCTATTCTTTCAAAAAAGCAGGGCCGACTGCAAAGTTTCAAGCATGTGATCTGCCAGAGGTCTGTCCAGAGCTGTGTGGGAGCTGGCAGCCCAGTTCTTGAGCTGAGGGAGCCAGAATGTCTAGTGGCAGCAGGTTACCTGGAGCTTGAGCTCAGGCTGAGTGTCTATTTGTTTATCTCCAGGAATTTTGGCTTTATTCCCATTACAGTATTGCCAGCGGCAGCCTTAAGTGCAAGGATAATGACATGCTTTGAAAAATGCCTCAAACATCCATTATCCAGCATTGAGACACCTCCTTGGAGTTGTTCCTTCATGTCCACATCTTAAGCTGTGCTTATCACTCTCAAAGCACTGTTTCACCCTGTCTAGTTCTTCAGGTCTGCCCACAGCTTTTGCCTGCTATTCTTCCAGGCCAGCAGACTCTCATTTCTACTCTAGAAAGTAGAATGAAAAGATGACGGCGGTAGTAAGATAGGGCTGACCTGTAGTTTGCAGTTTTGTGCATTGAGATGAGCTCACTCCCCAGCTGGTAGCAGAGTATGGAGGAAGTAGCACTGACTGTCATTAGACACAGATTCTAACTTCACTAGTGGTATGTTCACTTGCTATGTGACTGTGGAGTAGGCCCTCACCTCTCTAACCCTCAGTTTCCCCACCCACACAACGAGGAGATTGGATTCAGAACCTTTCAGTTTTAATAGTGCTAATTCAAGAGCCAAGCTGTAGGATCAAGGAGGGGCACCTAATGGGTGATGATCATTTCCTGACCTCATGGTGCCCTGTTCATTCCACATCTTGAATTCACTCTTGAAAGAGATGGGTTATTACCCCAGGCTCAATCTATAACCTCCAAAAGCCATTTCCATAATATGTTCATGCCCTACTGTGCTGGCTTTAGGGGGACTCATCTAGATAATATCTCAGTGCAGCCAGATTCCACTACATTCTGGATATTTCAGCTTGAAGGCAGCCAGTTCCACAGAAAACTGCTTTTTCCCACTGGATGTGGGTGCCTGAGGATATAGCTAACTCTGCTTTCAGGATCCCTTCCCAAGTTCTCTCTTGCCTGCTCTGCAACATTGTCGGGCTTTTTTAGCACATTGATTCTCTCAGTTACATACCCCTCTAACTAGGTCACCTGCTGACACTGGCTCAGTGCCAGCAGCCTGTGGTTTCTCTGACTGGAATGGTCTTGATTCATCCTGTTGTGGGGAACTCTTCTGTTTGACAGTTTCGCTCTGGGGATTTCTTCTCTGCCTAACTAACCCTTCTCCTCCAAACAACCCCCACTCTCCTGCTCCTCCCCACTTCTTGCCCCAATCCCTTACGGATAATGGAAGATCTTTGTCTTGGAAGGGGCACTATGGTCTACCAGGAAGGCCTACCCTTTTCTTCTACCAGTCACAGCAACAAAGGCTAGCTTGGGGAACTTGAGCATTCCCCAAAGCCATTACTAATAAACTGATAATCTAACCAAACTTCATGTGTTTGCTATGCAAGATACCATCAAGATTAGTCCTTTAGTCACCTCCTTCCAACTAAATTGTTTTCCTTTTGTCTGTCCTATTGAGAAATTATGGACTTGCCCATTGTGTATCCTAGGGCCTAGCACAAGGCCTGGCTGATACATAATAGATACTCAGTATATACTTGTTGATTGAATAATGGCTGAACAAATGAAGACTAAACAGACCTAAAAACCAAAGGAAATAGTGCTAGCTGAGTTAGGAGACCCAGATAAGCCACTAACCAAACTTTTAACCTTGGGCATATTCCTTTCTCTCTGTAGAATTGAATGCTGAACTTAATGGTCTCTTAAGGGTCTTTCATTACTGGCAGTTTATGACTCTGTGATTTGAATTCCTGTACCAACTACCTCCAACCCAAAGAAGTAAAAGAAACCTCCATCTAGTCATCAGATACTATTTGGTTCATGTTGATAAGAACAAAAGACCTAAACTCTGGATTTTGTACCAAGCAATTTTAGAGGAAGCCACTGTCCCCCCATCCTGACAGTGGGGATTGCTTATTGGGTCTTACTTCCATGACTTAAAGGCACAACATTCAAGGTTCCCTACTCCTTGCCCCTCTACCCTGTCTTTGATGGCCCATGAAAAATATGTTGTATAAATGGTGTGCCCTGGGCTCTAGTGGTAGTTTAGGTGGGCAAGTTCCTGGAGACAGGGGAGTCTTGGTCATGACAGAAAAAAAATCCTTATCCTCTTTTGCAAGTGCATAGATCTTGATTTTGAAAGTCTCATCCAGCCATAAATATATATATATAGACCTACCTCTCTGGGATTAAAGGAAACCAGAAAAGGTAGAATCTCTCTTAATTAGTCTTTCCTTTCTTGTCCCTCTGGATTGGATTTCCATAAGGTTCTGTGGGTGAAGGACATGAACTTTAGAGACTCTTTTTATTAAGGATAACCTTTAAGAGAACTTCCAATCCTGTAAATCTATGATTCTCTTATTCCAAATGTGTTACAAGTAGAAAGGTGGTTTGTTTTGCATGTGTTCTTTGAGTGTGGTGAGTCAGGTTGGAGTTTGGGTTAGGCAGTGATTATGTGGGTATACGGTGAGTTTAAGATAGGACGTAGAGACTGCTGTTTGATGAAAGGCAAAGCATATTTATCAAAAAATGTATGCAGCCTAAAAAGTGTAACAAACAAATTGAAAAGCTGGTCACCCATACTTCCTATGCTTGCTCCTTCATATATACAATTAGGCTCCATGGTCAAAAATCAGATTTAGGCTAGTTAATCTCTGAGGTATGTTCTAGTTCTGCTGTTCATTCTCTGACTCCATGAGATTATTCAGACTTCCAATACACTTTTCCAATGACACCCCTGTGGTTACTTTCAAAGATTTATTCCAGGCAAGGAACGAATGACCATATTACATGGCTTGACCTTGGTAGGCTTGGCCATAAAGTGATGTAAAAGGTTGGTGGTTAGTGACAGATAGTGAGTTATAAAGCAGGGAGAACACTTTGAATCTTTGGGGCCTTGTAGCTCAAGAAGAGATCATAAAGGAAGTGTATGGATGTGTATTGGGGGGAATTTTCTCATATTGATGTGCCTCTTTGCATTGAAACATCATCCTCCAGGGGGTCCCCCTAACTGTCATGGGACAAGTGTCTCACAGGAAAATGTTACAGTTAAATATACCACACTGATCAAATGCCTTTGGTGTACTTGAGCCTTCCTGGTGTTATAAGTAGGAGGGGATGAACCTGGATTCGAATATGTCATGCTCTGTCAGAAAGAGAAAGGATGAGTATAGTAAGGGGCTTGATGGATCCCACAGTTGGGGAAGGGCTGAAGGAAGGGCCTTTATTTCAAGAAGGAAGAAACTCAAAGTCCCTGTCCACTGTCAGAACACAATTTGAGCTAAATTACTAATATTTCCAATAAGGCATCACATCACAACTGTAATGTCTATTGAACTTATTGTTTTCTCAACCCCCTAGGTATCTCTCACACATGTCTCTATTAAACCCTATCTCCCTTATTCTATAGTTGTGCAGGTTACTTTTTAATTCAAGTATAGTAACAGTCATTTATCATTGTTACAATTTACCATTCACCTTCACTCACCTTTCTTAAAAATCCACTTATACATCCCATCCATGACCATCTTCATGCATATTTAAATCTGGTTTCATTGGCTTGAAGAGCTGCATTGAAACCCCAAATAGCTCTTGGTCAGCAGATCATATATATATGTTTCCAGACCATTCTTTTTACTGCTCATCCTTTTTCCATCTGATTACCATGATTCCCCCACTCCAGCCAAGCCAGTGTCCTCATTGTTTTCCTCCCTGTACCCCAGTCATACTTCTGCCTCCAGGCATTTGAGTATATTAAGCCCTCATATTATGATACCCTTCTTGCTCTAATCCATCTTTCAAGACCCAACATAAGTCACTTCACCTTCCATGATGATTTATTCAACAGCTCTAAGTCACATTGATCTATCCTTTGAATTTCTAAATTTCTATTGCATTTCCTGTGTATTGATTTATACTTAATATTAAATAAGAATGTATATATGTATAAATTAATATTTCACTGCCTGCATTGGAGGTGTTTGAGTCATACAAGTGGGTTGTATGACTGCCTGGGTTCAAATCCAGTTCTACAATTTTCTAGTTGTGTGTCCTTGTGCAAATAACCCATTTCTCACTGTGTGGCTTAGTTTCCTCAAAATCAGGTTAGTAACTGTATGCAATGCATATGGTTGCTTGGTGGTTTAAGTGAATTTATATACACGAAATGTTTAGAACAGTGCTGGCACATGTAAGCACTCGAATATTAACTATCATTAGGATTATATGCTATATGCTTTCACATATTTTATCTCATTTGATCAGGGAGGAGGTTAAAGTGGGGATTGTCATCCCTATTTTAAATGAGTAAAGCTTGAGAGGTTAAATGGCTTGCTGAAGGTCATACAACATGTGAGCGGATATAGGGTTATTGGGGGATTAACTATAAAGTAGAGTAGAAAATGCTAAGGGCCATTGAGAAGAGGGGAGAAAAAGGCTCCTGGGACTTTAAAAGTTCTTCTGACTGAAAGAGTAGGGAAAGCTTGCTGATGGTGATGAGGAAGCAACGAAGAATGGATAGGATAGGACTGGCCTTGATGAGAGTCTGTTGGGCCATTCCAGGCAGAGGGGGCCTTAGTGGGTTGGAGGGTAGTAAAGGAGGAGGGATGTTGCTCCTCCTACATTATACTTCTCATATGAGGACCTGGGTCAGGAAGAGAATGAATCTGAAGAGGAGATACCAGGGCATGGAAACCATGTGAGGAGCAGGCAGGAGTAGCTCTGTGGCATGGGTAAGAGTATACTATGTGGGAGATGGTGGAAGAGAGCCTATAGTGGCAAGCCAAGGCTTTGGAACTGTATTCTAAAATACTTACAAAATCCATGAATATTTGGTTAATGCATTGAGCTCTTACAATCTTTGATTGACTAGCTCTGGCAACTTGCTCAGATAATTCAACTGGCCTCTTGTGAAAGGTACGTGATATCTGCTCAGTTCTGTGTTAAGATGTAGAGGACTAAGGGATAAGAAGAACCATGGTCCCTTTCTCAAGGAACTTCCAGTCTAAGTAATTGACTTCTGTGTAAATTGTGGTTGTGTCATGGTGAAATTTAATGGGTTGTGTTGTGTAATCCATGAGTATAGCTGTGGGGGGAGGGGCAACGAGTGAAGAAACTTCCAGGAGGCATGAGGGTACTGGTTGGGAAAGGAGGTGTCGGGAAGGGAGAGTAGGAATTGGTTTGGAGGTGGGAGAAGACATTTTGCTCCCTTCCCAAGTAAGGCAGCAAGCTATCTTAAAGTCCAGTGTGTGGGCTGAGAATCGTGGTCAGGCTTGAGCTTAGAAAACAGTGACTTGAAATATGAGTTATCGTATACACTTCTACCTTGGTTCCCTGAGCCTGTGGCTCCCCAGTGGGGAGATAATAAGAATGAGGAGGACAATGCAGTTGAAGTGGTTTCTGCTCCTTTCAGTGCTGCAGCAGGTACATTTGAGTTGTCATTATTATAGGATGGGAAAGCTGGATGTCAAATTAAGATCATTATCACTAGTACTACTACTAAGAATAATTATATTAATAAAAATTTGTGTGATCCCACCAAAGGGAACCTGCACTTGGGCACTGCCCCTGACCAATGGGCTCATAATTGAGAAGGACCTGTGGACAGTTTCCATGCCTTCCATTTTGGGTAGACAGCTCCCTGGGTCCAGTGCTTCCTAGTGTACTGGATTAACAGTGCTCTTTTGCACTGCCTGCAGGCCAGGCTTTGCCCATGCAGCAGCAGCAGCAACATCAATCAATCTTCTACCTCCCATCCCTTCTTCTGCCTGGTAAATTCCTAGAAATTTGAAGAAGTTGGATAGACACCTAGAGGTCATGAAGTCCAACTCCTTCTTTGTACTGGTGAAGATATGGGTGCTCAGAGAGGGATAGGGACTTGACCAGGGTCACACAGTTTAAAGCAGTGTCAGACACAGGCCCTGACTTAGGTCTCCTGGCTCACGTAGGCTAGTATGCACTTTCCCCAGCATCCTCCTCTTGCTGTTTCCCATTTTTCTATGTCCATCAAATACCAATAACTTGATATGTCACCTAAGCTGACATCACACTGAGACTATGGTCTTCTTTCAGAGCAGTCATTCTCAACCTCAGCAGCATATCAAAATCCACAGGGGAGCTTTAAAAAATTCTGATGTACTGTCCATATCGACACCAGTTGAGTCAGCATTTCAGGGTGGGAGAGCTATATTTTTAAAAGCTACGTAGGTGATTCAAATGTGCAGTTTAGGTGAAAAACAATGTTCTAAAGAAAATAAACCTCATGTCTGTTAGAACTGAAAGACAGATTCCCAACAAAGCAGACTTCACAACCACTGTTCCATTGACTCTGGGACATCTTGCACACCAACAAGCCCCTGTACCCTAGTATGTAGAGGGCCTAGGAGCCTGGGAGTTTGAGTTTTAGCATCACTGATAGTACCCTGAGCCCCAATGACCCTCATGTCATCACCTTCACCCTCATCCCAGAAGTATATTATTTCCATCTTTCTTTCTCTTTCTTCACCTATCACAGAGGCCTATGAAGAGATTGCCTGCTTCCAGTGGGAAGCCTAAAATGTGCTCTAGTTTCTGAATTTTCTTGGAGACCCACTACACATGGCATTTCTCTTCTCTGGCTCTCTGCAAAGGGCTCATGCTACCTAAAACCACCCTCCAGGCCCCACTCCATCTGCTTGCAGTTCTCACTCATAGAGCCTGCTTCCTAAGCACCAGACATTTAGGGAGAGTTAGCAAAGAGCAGGGAGAAGGGAGACACTGGGCACTGGGACTCCTGATGCCTGTTTAGCTCTTCGTCTGCCTTCTTACTGACTCTGGGCCCATAGTTATGTGTAAGCTTGACTTGCCCAAGGATGAGAAAGTAGAGATGTGTATTGAATATCTTTTCCCACACCACCAAATGGTCTTTCTTTTTTCAGAAAAATAAGATTTATCAAAATATTCCACTAGTAAAACTAAACAACTAAACATTAGTAATACAAAATAAACAAAACATCCTCTTCAACATCCTACATATGCCTATCTTGAAGTAATCAGGCTGGAAGGGATTATCAATGACTGTTTGGCAACATAGACACTTTACTATGTTGTGGTATTTTGACACCTTCCCTTGGTCAGACTTCTGCTCCCTCCTCTACCTCCTTACACTTATGACTCAATACCCAAGAATGTGCTTGTTAAATCTTCTAAGCTGGTATTATGTGGGCTTTTAAAATACAAAATCAAAGCTAGAGCAATAAAGAAATCCCTTTGGGCCAGTGTTGTGGAAGAATAGCCTATTATGTTCATTACAGTGGGTGGTGGGTGGACTGGGGCACCTAAAAAGCCAAGATAGGCTCTAATCCCTGCATCACCAGAGCCCTCCCTGACTGGATCCCCTCAAGCCAGTTACAGATGTCTGCTCTGGCCTCTACCCATAAATGAGCACTGACCTTGATCTAGGGTTTGCCCTGCCTCCTATCAAGGCCAGAAGCAGAGAGGTGTACTGAAAAAGTGGCTCCCTGGGGCAGTGGCTCCTCAGGACCTAGAGCTGAGTTGAAGGCATGGCAGTCAATGAAGAGAAATGCAGATCAGTGGTAGCCAGTGGAAACAGTTTGTAGGAAGAGCTATACCCCTGATAATCCCTGGGGTTCTGTAAGAGGAAAAACTCACTGAAGGCAAAGTTTGGATCTGTCCACTAGGATTCTGGTTTGTTGTAAGTTTAGGGCTCTGTCACTTAGAGCTGTGTGACTGTAGGCAAGTGGTTTATATGTATCCTCAGTTTTCCATCCATCAAGCAGGCATAATAATACCTATCAGTGCAGGTGTGTGGATTAATGCTGGTTAGGTATATGTAGGGGTATGGGCATCAATAAAATGTTAATTTCCTAAGCCTTTCCTTTTCTGGTCCCAATAGTCACACCCTCTACTGGAAGAAAACAGTTGCATGTGACACTGTCCAACTCTCACCCCGCTTTCTTGGTCATTCTGTTTTGCTCTGTGTTCTCCAGACCTGGACGAATTAGGAGGCTAGAGAAGGAAGGATAAGGGGTGTCTTGTAGCAAGAAAGGGTCTGTACGTTCAGGGTACCTGGAAGGGTGACTGAAATTGAATGGCTTTGACTGACAACAAGCATGAGTGGTGTGAACATGTTAGCCCATGACAGAGGGCAGGGCCATAGAAAGGAAGAGCCATGGCTCACGGGGGTCTGATTTTTAGTGCTTCAGGCAGAGACTCGCTGGTTCCTGTTCTCTTCTGTTTTTTCTATCTGTAGGCTCATGGTCCCCTTTGGGCCTGGGGATATGGTGAAATCAGCTGCAGTTAGGCAAAGAAAGGGTACAGTAGAAGCTAAAAGTGCAGTTTTATGTGCCCACGAGTGTGTCTTTCAGACCTCCAACTCCAAGGAGCATAATTGACCAAGGGCCTTTACTACTACACTCTGAAGTCCATCTTAGCATTTGCACTGAGGCACCTGTTACACAGAAGAGGTATTAAAGTAGGCTCATTCCTGGGAGACACAGAACTCCTCTGACTGTCAACAGACCTTGGCTTCATGAATTCCTTATGGTTTTGCTAAAACTTTCTTAGACCGTAGGGCAGACCAGGGTACTTCCATCCAATCTCCACTCTCTCTCTCTTTTGCAGACTCATGGCTCTCCTAGCTTTCCCAGGCTCCTTCCTCATTTGGTTTCATTTCCTTTAATAAATCCTTGCACATTAATCCCATTTTATTGTCTGATTCTTGGAGGCCCCACACTAACAAAAGTACTGAGAAATATGAAATCAAATTTATTGGCCTGGAGTGAGTGTGGATCTGTACCCAGAGTCCTATGCAGTGAGATGTTATGGACCACCCTTAGAAAACAGCCAACAGGTTTCTAAACATTGAAGAATCCCTAGGATTTGTAGAGACTTTGTGAATGACCCAAGTTTATTGCTTTGCTTTACTCTAAGTCAGTATCTCAAATGAATAAATTTTTGTTTTTTTCTTTATTTTTAGTGTTCCATGTTAGTGTCTTATATGCCTTCTTATATAGAAAGAATTTTTTTTAATTGGGATGTAATTGACATAACATTATATCAGTTTCAGGTGTACAATGTAATAATTCAATATTTGTATATATTGCAAAATGAACACCACAGTAAGTCCAGTTAACACCCATTACCATACACAGTTACAATTTTTTTCTTATAATGAAAACTTTCATGATCCACTCTCCTAGCTACTTTCAAATAAGCAATATGATATAATTAACTATAGTCACTATGTTGTACATTATATCCCCATGACTTATTCATTTTATAATTGGAAATTCGTACCTTTCGAACCCTCCATTTTTCCCACCTCTCATCTACTGCCACAGGCAACCACAGATCTGTTCTCTACATCCACAAACTTCATTTTGTATGTTTGTTTTTGTTTTTGTTCTAGATTCCACATATAAATGAGATCCTATGGTATTTGTCTTTCTCTGACTGACTTATTTCACTTAGCATAATGCCCTCAAGGTCTATCCATGTTGTCGCAAATGCCAAGATTTCATAGGAAGATATTTTTTTAGTCTAGCTATACAGTATTGCCTAAGAAGCGCTCATTTCATCCTGATCTCTACTTTGCATCAAGAGTCCAGAAAATCTAGCTCCAGGTTTGCCACTGACATACTTTGTTACCTTGGGAAAGTCTCTACATTCTCTAGGACCTTAGTCCCTATGCTCTCTTATGCTCTGTGACCTCTTTCTGGGCCTCAGCTCTTATTTTTTGTGACTACCACTTTTTCTATGCTTCTTTAGTTCTTATCTAAATGTGGTGTTCATGTTCTTCTAAAGGACAACACCCTGTTGAAAAAGGTGTGTGTGTGTGTGTGTGTGTACATGTGTGTGTATATATATGAGAGAGAGACAGAGAGAGAAAGACAGAGAGAGAGAGAGAGAGAGAGAGAGACAGAGAGACAGAGATCTCCTATTGCAGCTTGTTTCCAGTTCAAATTGGTGGTTCCCTCACAGTCAGTGTTTGGCAACACACATGGTGACCTACATTTTCAAGAAGGCTCTTTTTGGAGTTGCAATCTTTACCTTGCTCTTTGGCCTGTAATGAGTCTGCCACTTAACAACAGATACAGATGTACTGAATGAACAGAAGGTCTGTGGCACTGGTATCATTACCAGATTAAATTATAAGGTTGAAAAGCATTCTAGCTCTTAACTTTATGTTGCTGGAAACCACCCCAGATATTTGAAGCCTAATCACTTCCAACTCCTCCTCGAAGAGATTCAGTTGTCATACCAGCACCAGCCCCATCTGGGGAGGCCAGGATGCTTTCTTCCAGGCTCCCAATTTCTCTAAATCTAATCCCGTCCCTTTCAGTGGACTTCACTCTCTCCCACCCTCAGTGGAGTGTCTCTTCCCTAGCCCTTCAGCCCAGCCCAGGCCAGCTCCTTTCATAGGTTCCCCTCCCGCTGAAGTCCCTCTTCCTGTATCCTCTTCCCTCTAGTGGCGGAAACTCCACCTCTATTGACCTAGTATCTTTGAAGAGGGTCTAAAGCTGCCTCTCTGAGTTTGGGTGGAGCTCCTTGAAGGCATCCAGAGAAAGACTGGACTCAAGATTATTTGTGTTGTTTTGGTTTCCAGGCCCCTTTGGGGGCTTGTTGTCTTCTTCATTTGAGGTGGTACTTATACTGAGGTACTTGTTTCCTGGGTAGTCTCCTGACTGCTAGTGTTTCACCCAGAGCTTTTTATTCCAATTTTTTGTTCTTGTTCCAGCATGTCACAACTTCACTACCAAACCTTTGCTACAGAACTGTGGAGAATGGGCTTCTCCAGAAGGAAGGGGTAAGGTTCACAAGCCTAGAACACCATCACCAAAGAGAAAGAGAACTGAGCAAGTGAAATATAAGTAGTTGTGCATAGGAGTAGTGTAGCAGGAATTCATTAGGGGTTCAAGATACCTGTGAAGAAGCTAAAGAGAAATCCCAATAAAATAAAGCCCTTCAGAAACACTACCCACAGGCCCAACATTGGGATCTGGCCTGGGACTCCCAAAGCACTTGGGCCACCAACTTCTGCTTCTGTCTTGTGAGACCATGTGTAGATTCCTTCATCTCTTTGTGGATTGATTTTCCCACCTATCAAATGAGGGGGACTTGACTCCTATCATTTTTTTAGTACAGATAGTGAGATAGTAGGTGGCTTGAAAAAGAGAAGCTCTGTATAAAACCAGAGATTATTCAGAACACCTCAGGGGCTACAGCAGAGGGAATGGATGGCTGGGGAGAAGGCAAATGAGAAAAAATAATTAGCAGAGGGTCTAATATCCTGACAAGTACCCCTATCACACCACTGCAACCCTACATTTATATAATTTATACAAGGTGCTTCACTATAAGATTGCAGTTGGAGAGGAAAAAGGGTTCTGCAGACTTAGAACAATTTTAAACTTTCTAACTTGTAGCTGCAAGTCTGGAAAAGTAAGCATTTAGTTTTTGTAACTTCTGTAATGGTGACAGAAATAGAAAAGACAGTTCAACTAGATATTGAGTTAGCCCAACACCATCTGCTACAATTAATTTTTTGCTCTAAACCTAATTACTTTCTTACAGCTAATGAAGTTATAATTGATGTGTAACAAATTATACATATTTAAGTTGGTAAATTTTGACAAAATGTATACACTCATGAAATCATTGCAATAATCTAGATAATAAACATATCACCCACAAAAGTTTCCTCTTGCCCTTGTGCAGTACCTCTATCCCTTCACCACCATCCCCAGGCAACCAGTGAACTATTTTCTGTCACTATAAATTAGTTGGATTTTTAAAGAATTTTCTATAAATGGAGTCATACAGTATAGATTCTTTTTGTCTAGAGTTTTTCCACTCAGAATAATTATTTTGAGACTCAAAATAATGTATGATTAATATTTCATTCTTTATCATTACTATGTAGTATTCCATTGTATAACAAACAGCTGTTGTTTCAGGAGAGGGGGGTTCAGAGAGAGATTGCATGATGTGTATCTGCTAATAGGACTGTTAATGGAATGGGATATGAGATCTATCTTACACCTTCCTTTCAGGCCTCCCCGAGGAAATGGCCATACTTTTATTTTAGTTTATATATCCTTAATAAAATTTAAAATGGCCCCATAAGAGTATTTGGAAACCAAGGGTAACTCTCAGGTTAGGAGAGTGTACCTTGAGGAGATTTTGCCACAGGGTGGAAAGGAGTAGCATGAAATGGGGAATCCAAGAACAGAAACTCTGCCCTGAGCTCTGGAGTCCCTGCATGTGTCCTTGAGAATGAGTTACTGCAGAGAAAGGCAAGAGCAGAACCCTTGAGAAAGTATTGACTCATCAGCTGCTACAACCCCATAGGTTCTTGCTGTCCTTGCCCGCCCTTCAGACTCTTCCTCTGGGCCTCAAGGCCACTCAAACCAGTTTGAATAGTATTTTGCTATGCTGGGCTGCCAGAGAGGCTGGGGGTGCTATTCAGCTCATCCTGTAGGTTGGAGACAGTGTTTGTGCACCAAGGCAAACCCCAATGGCAAGCAGGAAAGGACTGGAGAGAGACCTACTGAGCAGCACAGTGTAGTTTTTATTCCTCAGCCAACCCCCATATTGTGGTGACAATCCCAGGGAGATGGGATGCATTGTGCTTGGCTTGTTGCACGTCTCTGGGCAATGAACAAAGCAGTCAAGAGGCTGTGCGAGGGGACAGGATAAAGATGAGGAGGTGGTGGAGGATATCTGGATCAGGAGCCCCTGGGGCTGCCCAGGCGACGGACTGACCTGCTTACAAACATTAAAACTTCCCCTCACCGGCCCTCCCAAACCCCAGGGACTGCAGACCGCTTTGCTCTTCTAGATCAGGAAGAACATGATGTTCTTATCTGGTGTGAGAGGGCTGGTCAATACCACCTCAAGGAGAGATGAGAAGGGAACAAGGGGAACTGTAAACCCAGCAGGCAACACCATTGAGGGAAGCCTAGGAAGAAGGGTGCAGGCTCCATCCAATGCCCCAGGGTTCCAGCAGTCCGGATGGGCGGTGGACACAGACTCCATACTCTCTCACCAATGCTTCAAAGCCCTGGTGCTTGGGCCTGGTGTGAACGTTTTACTTTAATTGTCTTTATGAGCTTTTTCTAGACCTAGCTCCTAAACAGCTATGAAAGACAAACAGTAACTTAGGCTACAGACCTCTCCACCCACTTCCTTGACTCCCTAATCACCATTCCTTTCATTTGAATATATTTTATCTAGGGTTTGCTGCAGACCTATGTTTCTTCTAAGGGCTCTAATTCTATGTGTCTCTCCTTGTCGCTAAGAAGTTGACCAATTGTACCTGGTGAAAACAAAGTTGTCCTTCTTTAAATTATTTTATCAAGCTCTACCCTGGTCACACCCATTATGAGCACCAGGTCAGTGACATTGGGAACACAATAAAACATCTGGTAAAAGCAGTCTGGGAGTTTTGGACTTGTGGTTTGGGTTGAGACCATGATGTTGTCCTGATAGAAGTTAGGGTTGCCATGGGTTTAGCATGGTACAGAAGCCCATGGCTTTGTCACAATACTCAATACTTAGTGATGTGGCCTTAGCCTAGGTTCTAGTTTTTTAGCTCAATTCTGCCAACTCAGATCACTTTATGGCTGTGGCACCAATCAAGCCAGACACTTTCTTGGCAAAACTGATGAGTTGCACTCAATTTGACAAACCTTTCCCAGGCACCTACTATATTTTGGGGGAACAAGCAATCCCAGAGTGGAATGAAGTAGAATAGAGGAAACAATATGCCCTCCTGAGATTGGGATACACAGAAAGCACTGGAAAATATAAAGTACATTTTGGATTTGAAAGTAGAACACTTCCAGAGGCAGATGCCAGGTTGAGGAGAGTGTGTTTGGCTAGGGGACAGCCCCCACCCTTACCAGTCTGAACTAAGTCACCATATGCCCAGGTGGCTCTCAGCCAGAGAGAGAGGTCTAAGGCACTCTAAAGGTTGACTCACTCTCCATCCTCCTGAACTTCGCTATCTTTCTGTCCCTCCTTTGCGCATTCAGGCTTAGCTCCATTTTTAAAAAGCTAAGTCGGAAAGTGAAAATCTTTTCAGAACCCCACATGATATAGACAGAGAAACAAAGACCCAGTAAAGTAAAGGACTTGACTTAGGCCACAAGCAGATTAGTGGTAAATCTGGGAACTGGAATCTAGGGCTGAGGGTAGAAGGGAAACTTCAAAAGCAAGTGTGTGGGGGACATGCAGAAAACAGGTCAAGATCCATAACTGGACTTTGTGGCCACCTGTAGGGTTGGCTTGCAGTTTACCTGGTAGACTCCTGGCACTGGCACCAAAATATCTCTTGGAAACAGAAATGCCACCTCTGAATAATTCTTTTAAAGCTTGAAGACTATGCACATATTAAAATCCTAATAGAGGCATGACTGTGTAGGAGCAATGTTCAGAGCAGGCACTGAAGGAAGCAGCACAGAGAAAACAATTGCGAGGTCAAGCTAGCAGAGTAGGTAAATGGGGTACTAACCTCCTACTATGACCACTTCAAAATTACAACTAAACTACAGAACAATCACCATTGAGAATTACCTAAAGTCTAGCTGAACAGAAGTCCTATAACTAAGGGTTTACAGAAAGGCCACATCCAGACTGATAGGAGGGGCAGAAGCTCAGAAGAGTCTGGTCCCACATGCACATGTAGTGGTTAAAAATCACAGCTATCTTGGTTGTGAAACTCCTCCCTGAGGACCAAGAGGTCTCAGCCTCACACCAGGGGCTCCAACCTAGGATTCCAGTCCTAGGAAGAGAATTCCCCATATCTTCTGGCTGTATAAACCAGCAGGGATTGAGGCTGAGATAGAAACTTCTGGAGTCCCAGGCATTCCTGATAAAGGGCCTGCACATGGACTAACTCAGAATCCCTAGCTATGAACTACAGCACAGGTGCAGCAGTTCGAAAAGTGCCAAGGACATACTAAGAAGAACTGAATTGTCTAGCTTCAGGGTGAGGGCTGGAGGGGCAGCTTTTTTCCCAAACAGAAGTGCTGGCAGAGACCACTGTGACCTCCCCCTGAAGGCATAGACAGGTACCAAATCTGAGTCTCCATCAACCAGGCTAACACTGCCCAGCCCTGGTGATTCCCTGAGACCTCACCCCACCCAACTTACAGGCCCACCCAAGCTGTTTCCAGTGGCTTTTCCATACAAATGGCCTGTCTCTGCTCATGTTACAGACTTAAAGACTTTTGTAGAATCCCTCAAAGGTTCACAAACCCCAAACAAGCAGAATCTGGCCTCTGTATGCCCCATACCTCTTGTTAAGCAACCCCAAGCCTTGCACTAGCAGCAGCCAGTCTCTGTTTGCAGTTTGGCCTGTCTTGAGCACCTCAAAGCCCAGCACAAGTAGCAGCCACCTGCAGACTACTTTGTAGCTCTTGCCTAGGTGTCCCTGGGCAAAGCACAGGTGAAGCTGACCTTGGCCTGCACCTCCCTGGTGTCCCCAGAACCAGCACACCCAGTGGACAGCTTCAGACCACATGAGAGCACCACCCAAGAACCTCCATGACTGACACACACTAGGGGTAAGACTCAGCAGGCACCAGAGCCCTATTGAAGTGAGTCTTGCTCTGTGGGATGTGCCCCTGCACAGCAGTTCCTTTGCTGTAGTCTTGTGTGGTCCTCACAGCTGATAAGCCTTGGGGTCAATTACACTCATTGAGGTGCCAACAGCAGTCAAGGCTCAAATACAACAGAAGGATGTACAAAACCCACATGGTGGGGGCACACCTGGAGCACCCAGCTTGGGTGACTGGAGAGGGTGTGTGACTTGATTCCACAGGACACCTGCTACTTAAGGTCACTCTACCAAGATTGGGAGACATATAGCAGCTCAACCTAATATGTAGAAACAAACACAGGGAGGTATTCAAAATGAGGAGACAAAGAAACATGTCCCAAACGAAGGAACAGGACAAAACTCCAGAATAAGAACTAAATAAAATGAAGACAAGCAGTCTACAACATGCAGAGTTCAAAACACTGGTTAATTAAATTAGGGGAAGAATAAGTCAACTCAGTGAGAACTTCAACAAAGAGATAGGAAACATAAAAATAGAGATAGAAACCATAAAAAGAACCAGTTAGAAATAAAGGATACACTAACTGAAATGAAGAATACACTAGAAGGAGTCAACAGTAAATGAGATGAAGCAGAGGATCAAATCAGTAGCAGAAAATACCCAGTCAGACAGAAAAAAAAAAAAAATGAGGAGAGTCTAAGGAACCTCTGGGACAACATCAAGCATACAAACATTCACATTTTGGTGGTGCCAGAAGGAGAAGAGAGAGAGCGAGAGCAAGAAATTGAAAACCTATTTGAAGAAATAATGACAGAAAAATTCCTTAACTCGGGGAAGGAAATAGACGTACAAGCCCAGGAAGCACATAGAGTACCAAACAAAATAAACCCAAAGAGGCCCACCCCAAGACACTTCATAATTAAATTGGTAAACATTAAAGACAAAGAGAATCTTAAAAACAGCAAGAGAAAAGCAGTCAGTTACCTGCAAGGGAGCTCCCATAAAGCTGTCATATGACTTCTCAACAGAAACTTTGCAGTTCTGAAGGGATTGGCATGAAATATTAAAAGTGATGAAAAACAAGGACCTACAACCAAGATTATCCTATTCAGCAAAGCTATCATTTAGACTAGAAGGAGAAATAAAGAGCTCCCCAGACAAGAAAAAGCTAAAGGAGTTTGTTATCACCAAACCAATATTACAAGAAATGTTAAAAGGTCTTCTTTAAAGAGAAGAAAAAAAAAGATAAAAATATGAATAATAAAATAGCAATAAATACACAATATCAACAATTTCTTTAAATGCAAATGGGTTAAATGTTCTAATCAAAAGACACAGGTGGCCAAATGGATAAGACAAGACCCATGCATATGCTATCTACAAGAGACTCATTTCAGATCAAAAATATACACATATTGAAAGTAAAGGGATGGAAAAAGATATGTCATGCAAATGGAAATTAAAAAGAAAAAAGCTGGAGTAGCAATACTTGTACCAGACAAAATAAACTTTATAACAAAAGCTATAACAAGAGACAAAGAAGGACGCAGCAATCCCACTTGTGGGTATTTATTCAAAGCCACCCAAAACACTAATTCAAAAAGACATATACTTCCAAATATTCATTGCAGCATTATTTACAACAGCCAAGATATGGATGCAACCTAAATGCCCACCAATAGACTGAAGGATAAAGAAGAGGTGGCATATACATACAACGGAATATTGCTGGGCCATAAAAATAATGAAACAGTTTGTGACAACATATGTGGACCTATAGGCTATTGTGCTGAGTGAAATAAGTCAGAGAAAGACAAATATCATATGATTTCACTTGTATGCAGAATCTAAAAATTAAATGAAGAAACAAAACAAAAAGACTTGTAGATACAGAGAACATTTTTTAAATTATTTGTTTGTTTGTTTATTTGTCTTATTTTTAGAGAGAGGGGAAAGGAGAAATAGAGGGAGAGAAACATCACTGTGTGGTTGCCTCTCACTCACGCCCCCAACTGGGGACCTGACGTGCAACCTACTCATGTGCCCTGACTGGGAATCGAACCAGCAACACTTGGCTCACAGGCCAACGCTCAATCCACTGAGCCACAGCAGCCAGGGCACAGAGAACATTTTGACAGTTGCCAGATGGGAGGGGGTTTGAGTGGCTGGGTGAAAAGGTGAAGGGGTTAAGAAGCACAACTTTGTAGTTACAAAATAGTCACAGGGATGTAAAATACAGAATAGGGAATATAGTTCATAATATTGTAATTATTATGTATGGTGCCAGATGGATATTAGATTTATTGGGGTGATTACTCTGTAAGTTATATAAATATCTAATCACTGGGTTGTACCTGAAATAGTATAATATTGTACAGTAATTGTAACTGAAAATAAAAATGTATTAAAAAATAAATTACCAAAGACCTAAAAAAATGAAGACATGCCAATGTTTATAAAAGATGTCAATTCTCTCAATTGACTTATAAATTCATGGTGACTCCAATTACAACTCCAATATTTAAAAAAGAGAAAACAGTGGTCCTCACTGGGTCTAGTTTGTTTGGGACTCTCTGTGCTTCCTGGACTTGTATGTCTATTCATTCCCTAAATTAGGGAAGTTTTCCTTCATTATTTTTTCACATAATTTTTCAATTTTTTGCTCTTCCTCTTCTCCTTCTGGCACCCCTATGATTCAGACGGTTTGTTTAAAGCTATCCCAGAGGTTTCTAAGCCTTTCCACATTAAAAAAAAATTCTTGTTTCCTCCTGTACTGATTGACTGTTTATTGCTTCTTTATGTTCCAATTCATTGATTTGACCCTGGTTTTCTTTCCATCACCACTAGTTTTGTGTGGATTTTCCTTCATTTCACTTAGTATAGCCTTCATTTCTATCCTGTCATGCTTAATCTTTTCTGTCAAGTCTGTGAGCATCTTTATCACCGGTACTTTGAACTGTGTGTCTGTGGCTATCTCTTTGTCTGTTAGGTTTGCTATCTCCTTGTCACTTAGTTCTCTCACTGGAACCTTGACCTGCCCTCCCTTTTGGGCTGTATTTCTCTGTCTCCTCATCTTGACAGCTTTCTGTGTTTGCCTCTGTGTCTTAGGTAGAGCTGTCACACCTGTAACATTGTAAAGGGTGGAGCCTTAGGTATTCATCAGTGCTGGTGACCCATTTCACCATGTTGTAGCATTGTGTTTGGGGGAGGGGTCTGAGAGGGAAGAGTGCTGCTTGCTCTGCACTTGCCCCTTTTCCAGGCACTTCTCTGCCTTCGCATTGTCAACAAGCTGCCTCCATTGAGAGACTGGTAGTTTCTTTTTTTGCCCCAATCCCCCACTGGTTTTCACAGTCAGAAGCAATGTGGCTCTATTTTCCCTGGTGCTGAAACTGGAAGCTGTGCGGTCTGGGGTGGTGCTGGGATTGGTCTGGTTTGGGTGTGGGATTGCTTCCCAGGTTTAAAATGTATGACTGTGCTTTTCGCTGAGGCTACAGTCCCCGTGCTGCTGCTACTGCCACCAGCCCCACTGCTGCTAGCTGGGCCGCCAGCTGCTGCCGCCAAGCACCATCCCTGCAGCTGTTGCCACTGCACCTTGTTACCTCAGTCCAGCTCTGCCTGGCTCCGCCCCTCCTACCTTTCTGGCTGAATATTTCTTCTTTATTTCTTTGTTGGTCTTCCATGTAGTTTCAATTTTCTGGATTTTCTGGGTTTTTAAAAGTTTTGAAATGGTTGTAAATTCCTTCTTAGTTGTGAGGGAGATGCTGCGTGTCTACTTATGCCTCCTTCTTGGCCAGAAGTCCCAATTCCCTTTTAAATGTTTTGTACAATTCACCAGTAAAGGCATTTGGTTTGGGATTTTTGTGGGTCGGGGGTTGTTTTAATTACTAACTTAATCTGTTTTTATATCTCTATTCAGGTTTTATGTTTGTGCTTGCATCAATTTTGGTAGCTTGTGGCTTTGTAGGAATTTTCCCATTTTGTTCAAATTATTTAATTTAGTGTCACAAAATTATCCAGTGTTCCTTTTTGCTCCGTCTATTTCTGTAAGGTTGTAGTGATAGCCCTTTTTTATTCTTAATTTTACTAACTTGAGTCACCTCTTTCTTTTCTTGGTCAATCTAGTTAAAGATTTGTCAATTTTGCAGATATCTTCAGAGAACCAGCTTGTGGTTTTATTGATTTTTCTTCATCATTTTTTTATTCTCTATTTTACTTATTTCTGCTCTAGTCTTAATTATTCCCTTCCTTCTGCTTGCTTTGGGTTTAGTTTTCTCTTTTTTTCTAGTTTCTTTAGCTAGAAAGTTAGGTTAGTGATTTGAGATCTTTATTTTTAAATTTTTATTGAGATAAAATTTATGTACCATAACATTCACCATTTTAAAGTGTACAATTTGGTGTTTTTAGTGTATTTCCAACGTTTTCCAACCATTACCATGAGCTAATTCCAGAAAATTTTAATCATCCCCAAAAGATTGTACCTAGTAGCTGTCTGCCCTAGCTTCCAATCCCCCAATCCTTGGTGACAAGTAATATAATTTTTGTTTCTATGGATTTTCCTATTTTGGACATTTTATAAAAAGATTTTTGGTTGACAGTTTTCTTCCCTTTCATCACTTTGAGTGTCATCCCACTGCCTTCTGGCCTCTAGTCTTTTGAGTAGATGTCAGCAATTAATGTTATCAGGATTTTCCTTATCTGTGATGAGTTATTTTTCTCTTGCTGCTTTCTTGATTTTTCTTTGTTTTTGGTTTTCCACATTTTGACTTCGATGTGCCTGGGGAGTCTCTTTTGTGTTTATCTTGTTATTTGTACAGCTTCTTAGATACATAGATTAATGTTTTCTTCAAATTTGAGGAGTTTTTATTATTTTCGATTTTTTTCCTGTCTCTCCTCTCTGTAATTTCATTGCATGTGTATTGATGTGCTTAATGGTGTTCTACATTTCTCTGAGGCTCTCTTTATGTTCACCATTCTATATTCTCAGTGTTTTTCAATCTGTGTAATATGTATTGCTCTGCCTTCAGGTTTGCTGATTTTTTAAAAAAGTTTTTTAATTTATTGAATTTTAGAGAGAAAGAGGGAAGGAGAGATAAAGAGAAACATCAATTTGTTTTTCCACTTATCTATGCATTCATTGATTATTCTTGTACGTGTCATGACTGGGGATTGAATCCACAACCTTGGCATATCAGGACAATGCTCTGACCAACTGAGCTACCTGGCCAGGGCCAGTTTGCTGATTTCTTTACTTCTGCCACCTCAAATCTACTGTTGAGCTCCTCTGTTGAATTTTTCATTTCACTTATTGTACTTTCCAACTTTAATATTTTAATTTGATTTTAAAAAATAGCTCTATAACTTTATTGATATCCTCTTCGTAATCAGACACTGCCATCATGTACTCCTTTAATTATTTAAGCATGATTTCTTTTAATTATTTGAACATATTTGTAATAGCTGCTTTGTCTTCTAAGTCCAACATCTGGCCCACTCAGAAGTTTCTACTGACTGTTTTTTCTTTTCTGTTTATGGGTCATACTTTCCTATTTCTTTGCATGTTTCATAATTTTTCATTGAAATTTGGACATTTCAGAGCCAGGGGGAGGGATAAGAGATTACAGAATCCTACCATTCCAGGAACAAACTATGGCTCAGTACTAGGTGCTAGAGGAAGACAGATCCCCCTGTTATTGACCACACAACAGGATAGAGAGTTAACACACTGATCTGTGGGGAGACAGGGGAGACAGGGACGAGAGAAAGTCATGGCTCAAACGCCATAGCATCTTGATATTATTACCAAACTTGTAAGAATTTATTGATTAAATGTTCCTCCATTTACTGTATGACATTAGGACAACTTTTAAACAGATTTAAATAATTTTACTATTTATGGCTGTTTTACTACAGAATGGGTCTACAGGATTCATCACATCCCCATCCTCCTGTTAGGTTTATAAACACCCTCACATCCGCACACACCCATACTCTTTTTTTTTTCCTTCTCTGAAACAAGACCCTGCCCTGAGCCAGGAGGACCCCACATGAGCCAGGCAGTGGGAGAAGCCTGCACTCAGGGGCCTAAATTGGGTCCTGGACACTCTTTGTAAATTTGTTCTCCTCCTGGCTTGCCCCTTAAGAGGATAAATACCAGGCTTGGGAGAGCAGGGACTCAGAGGGCACCAAGTAATTGTGAGGCCCCCACACAGTCTATCCCTGAGAGGTGGCAAGAGGTGGAAAGTGGGGCTCACAGAAGAGAGAGGCTACAGGTCCCAACAGCAGGGAAGATTTGGACCATCTCCCTTGGTCCTCTGCAAGAAGGAGCCACAGGAAGACTGACTTGGGCTACATGGGACAAAGCACTTTCAAAGGGTGAGGTACAGAAAGGGCTGTCATTGGAGGAAGTGAGTTCCCTGTCATCTGGGGTTATTATCTAATCAGAGAACAGAGGGTCACTTTTCAAAGGGTCTGTCATTCTGCAAGAAGTTAGTCCCAAGGACCCCAAAGTGCTGATCCTCCCACCTTTGTAGGACAAAGCTTGCCCAGACTCATCTGGCCCGGTCAGGTGGCTCAGAAACACCCCCAGGGACTGCAGGTCTTTCCTGAGGTTTCAGAAAAGGATCAGCATTAGCATTCATTAGTTCTCTAACTGGCCTCTTAATTGCCAGTGTCACCCTTGGTCTTTGGTTTCTATAACCAGTATCTGGTGTACAACCCTCCCACGCCCACCCCTCCCACCTCTCTCTAGGGAACAGTTCCCAGCTGTGCCTCCCTTTCCCTTCCCCCACTGCCCACTTCTTCCCCCAACAGAGCTTGGAGGCCAGGATGAGCTTCCCCAGGGTATCTGCATTGCACCTTCTGTCCACCCACCCCCATCCCTTCCAGTGAGCTCAGGAAATCAGATTTAATCCACCAGGCTCCTGTTCCTTAGCAACGAGAGAGCCTGCTCCTAGCAACCAGGAGCCACAAAGATGCTGCTGAAAGAGGGGGCTGTCTGGGCCTTGCTCTTGCTCAGCTCCTGACTGCTGCCTCCCTGATGTTTTTCCCATTGGATACAGACACCATTCTTCTCTCAGATGCTGGGTCTTGAAAGGTTGATGTCTGAGGCAGCTGCTTGACCTCATGCACCATCATGCCAGCCTGGATCCCCTCTGAATCCCACCTCCCAGGCCAGAGGAGAGAGTTCATGATCACGGCCCAGTGGCTTTAGGAAGTTCCCTGACCAAAGAGAGATGGAGCTCACTGGCTGGGGTGGTGCTTCGGGTCTTTCCTGGAGGATGGGAGTAGGGTGGGTACGTGGGTGGGGGAATTGTCATGCCAGCTCATCTGAGCCTGAAAGGAGGCAAGGGACCCTGCACGATAAGTTTCCCTTCTGAGACCAGGAAACAGAGTCAGAGCTGAGCACAGGCCCACACAGCTTTTTGGGTGACAGGTGGGTCTGAGCCAATGCCAGAAGACAGGGTTCCCCAACACAGTCAGCATCTATGAGACTGCCAGGCCACTGTGCAACAACCACCACATGCTCCTGCATCCCTTCCCCACAGGTCCCTGAGGACAGGTTTCTCAACCCCAAAGATAAGCCTCTGGCCCTCCTATCTTCTGGGATGGCCCCAGCTCAGGTGCTCAGCAATGCGGTTTTTTGTTTGATGAGCTGCTTCCTGGAATGTTTTAACTTAATCAGTGTCTCCCAGGAGAGGCCTGTGTGGATCCTGGCTCCGCGAGTGGGTGCTAACAGGTACCTTAATCACAGATCTCACTGGTCTTCCCAGGAGGTGCACATGCATGCATTCCCCTGGCCCTTGTGCGAGGCCTCAAGCGCTGAGGATGGGGCTGCCGCCAGAAAGAAACCATGGAAAGTAGGGGCTGTGGGAAACTGGCATCCAACAGGGGACCCCCACTCCTCATCTTTCCCCCTGGGCCGGGCCCCTGGGCAGGGAAAGCCTTTCCCTGGGCAGCTTCTTTCTACCTTCCCCCCTCCTTGCTTCTCTCCCTCCCCTTCCCCCTTTCTCCCTCCCAGGGAAAGGGCTTCTGGCTGCTGGCTTCCATTGCCTGGCAACGGAACAGGCTGTCACAGGCTGAGAGGAGCAGCACAGATGCTGCCTAATGAAGGGGCTGACATGAGGGGGCGAAATTTCTGTCTCCAGGCGGAAGCCGCTGCCAGCAATGTTGCTGGTAGTCACAAATCACGCACTTTCTTAAATTTAACATGTTCCCTGTCATGAAAAGCCTTCCAAAGCTGAATACATAAGCCACATTGGGGTAAACACCTCTGCAATCCGCCCTTCTCCACTTCATGATGGAAATGTTTCATGACGGAAAATTTCAAGCTTACAAGTAGGGTAGCATAACGAGGCCTCTTGTGCACAACATCCGGCAACAACTCTCAGGTCCTGGCCGTTGTGGACAAGAAGGAGCCACACGCTAAACCTGACGAGCTCAGGGGAGGCCTGTGTGACGGCCTTCCAAACTCAGAGGCGGAAAGTAACCACATAGGATGGTCTGAAGTTAAAACTCTCTAACTAAAAGCAGGTCAGGGTGGGCAGCGCCGCCTGAGGCTAGAATCTGCCCTGATAAAAGTCAATCTTTGCCCTAATGGAGCCTGCCTTTTGTTCTTTTGGGTCTATGATAACATACCTTTGGAATGTCAAAGTAACCTTTTTCCAAACCCCTAGGGCACCGCCACAGCACTAGAGCAGAGAGCACTAATCCCCTCATTGTTATTGTTATCGTGCTAATTGTTGACTGTTAACTCCATTATCTTACCTCGTAATCCCATCCTAAAGGTTTCCCTGCTTCCCTTTCTTCTGCAGCCAATGGATTTCAGGGAACCCACCTGCCTCTTCCCTTTCGATTGTATTGTATAAGATAAGCTGCAAAATTGCCCTTTTCCAGAGCATTCTCTCAACCCGTGGAGATTTCGCTTCCTGGCAATTGTTGTCAGTTTGGCTCCAATGAACTCATACAAATTCTTACAGCTTTGGACATTTCTTACGTTGACACCACATGTGACATCATTGTGTCTGTCAGTATTCAGTATAGAGCTTTGAAACATAAGAATTCTCTTTTTTAAGGTAACTACGGTGTTTTCATAACAGCTAGAGTGACTAACAGTAATTCCATAAAATCATCAAGTACCCTGACAGTGTCTCATCCATGTCATGAAGGGTATTATTTTTCCCAGTGTGTCTGAGTCAGGATCGAAATAAAACGTACACATCATCTCCAGATTCCCCTTTCTGAATATTGCCAAGGAGGAAAAACTTTTGCTCTACGTGTATTTTATTGGTTATATGTCACAATAGTTCCCTTTTCCCCCCTTTGTTCTACTCTCTTACATTCAGTAACTGAGGTGTATGTATGAAACTGATAAAAGACAGATTAACAGGAGGAAAAACAGAGCTTATTTACATGTTCAACCTCCATATACACAGGAGAACCGCTTGGTGATGCTAACTTAAAGGGATGTTTGGCATTTGGGGCTTATATACCATCTTAATACACGAGAAGGGGGAGAAAGGCACCTGTGGGGAAAATAAATCACTTTTTGGAAAGCCATCTGGATTTTCAGGAGAAAAACACTGGATAATAAGAGAGCGTGTGATAATGTTTGTCTATACAAGCGTGAGTGGTCTTTCTGTCTTCTTCAGGGCCACAAAACTTGCCCTGCTGAAGGGATCTGGGTTAAATTTCACCCACTGTCTACCTTCTGGGAGGAGGCCCCCACCCTGGGGAAGAAATCTGTGGCAGCCTTATTTCCCAGAAGTTGCTGCTTTTAGTCAGATAAGGAGAGCTCCTAGAAGGCTTCCTCCCCCCTCCCCCCATTATCTGTTGAATCTAAGATGTCTTCAGCTGAAAATAATCTTTATACATCTCTGGACTTCCGAGTAGGTCCCCCAAATATACTGAAGTAACAGAAACTAAAATTATACTGAAAAACCATTGGCCCCAGGCTCTTCCTGAGGCTTCTGTGAGCTCCACCTTGAGCGCTGTGAGACATCATTAGTTCCCAATTCTGGGATGAGGAGACTGAGATCCAAAGCTGTGAAATGAAAAGCTCAAGGTCCCTTCGCTTGGGAGGCACGGGCCCGGACCCCTAACTCTTGTCAGGAGTCCAAACCCCTAATGTGTGTGCCCTGACAACCACACTCTGCCACCCCCACCTGTTCTGCCTCCAGAAAGGTGAGGCAGGAGGGTTTGAAGAAGGAGGCCGGGAAGGCCTTCACCCCCTCCCACCTCCCAGTCCAGGTCCTACCCAACATCTGTCAATGACCCATGCAATGTCATCTCCGCTGAACTCCCCGGCCCATTTCTGTCCTCCCAAGTGGCTGCCCCTGAGTGCATGTACCTCAGTCTGCCCCTCACCCAGAAACTACCTGAAGGCAGGAGCCTTGGTGTCGGATATCTATGACTCACCCAGAGCCATTTGGAAGGTGCTCTCCAGTGAGAGGCCGACTGACTGCCTGCCTACGTGAGGGGCCTCCTGGAGGGTGGGTGGGCTGGATGCACAGAGGCAAGTCTTTGAGGAGAGATCCAGGACCTCAGCAGGAGCAGCCATCTGACACCCCAGGGCTGCAGGCGCCTCTCCAGTCCTCCGAGGAGGTGAGGGAGTGTGCAGGGAGCACCTGGGCTCAGGCATCCTGAAGACATGGGCCTCCATTTTTGCTTCTCCCTCCCAGAAGCCATTGACCCTCGGAGGGCCTCAGGCAGTCCTCATCTGTGCAGGAAAGACATGCCAGAGAATCAGCAGGGCTGTCCTGTGATTGAAGGAGGCCTCTCAGCTTGCAGGAATGGAATCCGCTCTGGCTGGAGAGCCCTGGCAACAGGGCTGGTCCTCTGCTCTTTCGTTATGCTGGTCTGTGACCCTGGGTGGGCAACTTCCTCCCGGTGGGTCTCACTTTCCTTTTCTATACAATGAAGGGGCTGGAACAGATAGTCTCTAAGGGCTCATTAGCTTCCGTGTTTCTATGATCTCCAGGAAAGGGAGACCCACAACCTTCCCTGGTAAATGGTTGCTGGTCTTAATTATCTTTGCAGTCAGGAGGGTCTTCCTGCCTGCTTCCCACTGTCTCTGAGCCCTATTTCCTCTGGCCGAGGCCCAGGCCTGGATAAGCATGTTGATTGTCCCACCAGTACCTGGGTGGGCATCAGGCATTTTCATCACCACGAACTCACGACACAATGGTGGGAGAGTGGGTTCCCGAGTTCCCAAGTCCCTGCTCCCCATCCCTGATCCCCGTGTTGTTCAGGAGGCAGCAGAGTTTGGACATCACGGAGATGAGCAATCGCAGCACTGATTGGCTCCCTGCCCTCCATGTACCCCAGCCTCCTCACTGTCCGACAAGGAAACAAAGACATGTTCAAGGTCAAGGTCATACAGAGCTGGGACAGTGAGGAACACGGGGTGAGGTAGAGCCAGGGTCCTCGTCAGGAGGCAACTTTCCTGGGCAGAGGTGGGGATGGTGAAGAGGAGAGCCAGTCCCCTAGGGAACAAATTGTGACATAAACTAAAACCAGGTTGTGAAACCTACCCTCAGGGAGCTCCTAGGTTCTCCCGGGGGAAAACAGGTTACACACGCACGTGCACACATGCATGCATGCCACATGAGAGGAAGTCACAGCATGTCTGACTACCAAGTGCCTGAACTGGGGCACTGACTTGACCACCTGAGCAGTAGCCACTGAGTCTTCTGGCTACTCCAACGAATAGTGACTGAGTTACTGGGAACTGAGCAATGAACAAGTGGGATGTGGTCCCTGCCCTCTCAGTTTGCAGCCCAACTAGACAGGCAAGTGCTCAAAAGGAGATTCTGACCCAGGGAGCTAGCCCCAGGCCAAAGGAAGCTGGACGCTGTGGGAGCCCAGCAGAGCCCATATCATGGGCTCAGGGACAAGTCCTGTGCTGCAGGCACTGTGGAGGTGATGCCCATTTCTGGAAGTGTCAGTTCTGGTTGGTTGGGAAGGTAGCCCGGAGGAGCAATTGGTCAAGTCAGGCAAGTATGGTCAAGGATGTGGAGGACCCTCAGGAACATCTTGTCATCTCAGTGAGAACTGGGCAAATTCTGGGTCTTGGAGGAGAGGTGAGGCTCCCCGTCCTCAGACCAGGGGATTCTTGAAGTAGTGGGTTGGGACCCCAGAGCTCACTGTTGAGTCTTCAGTGGCTTTTCTGGGCAGAGGTTGCTTATGCACTGGGCGCCCTTTCTCTTGCTGGTTGTGGTGATGTGAAGTGTGTGTTGTGGAGTCTCAAAAAAAAAAAAAAAAAAAAAAAAAAAAAAAAGGGAACAGTTCAACTGTTCTGAAAAAAAGCTTTCCTTCCCCTGCCCCGGCTCATGCAGAGGGCTAAGATGTTTCCTTCTTCAAACTTGTGCTTGTGCTTTACCTCCCATTTACCACGGCAATTAACATAAAAGGCACTGAGCAAAGCTGCCCCTCTTCTTCATCCCTGTTGCTCTACTCCTGTGTATGTGGCAGGAAGTGACAGAGGAAGGAATGGGGTAAGAGCATGGGAAGGTATCCTGTGGATTCTATATTCTCTGAGCTCAGTGCCACGCAGAGATGTTTAAGTGAAACTTGTAGGGAAAAAAATAAGGAAATCCCTTGTTTTAGTTGCCTGGTCATTGCCATTGTTTGGTTTCTGAGTTTTCTTGTTTCCAGGGAGTTTTGTAAGTACTGAGCTATTGAGGAGGTGTCTATTTTCTTGGAAGAGAAAGGGAAGGACCCTCTGGTCCCTTGGGCACACCTCTCCCAGGCTCTCCATCCATGTGGGGGTGTTGTCTCCTTGCCAGTGGCCCTGATGTGGTGCCTGTGCTCACGGAAAACAGTGATCCGAGTGGGCCTGCAGACTTTTAGGGGCCCAGGTTGTACCTCCCTTCTTTCCTCTATGTCATGATCCATCCTTGTCATACTTTGGATGAAGGAGAAAGCACAGATGTGGAGCAAATGGCCTCTTATTTCTCTGAGGTAGGATGTGAGGTCCAGAGAATTGGGCTCTTGACCTTGTTCTAATGATCAGAAAGCTGGAACCCTGTACATATTTTACTCAGTTATTGGTAACTTAAAGCAATTTTATTGCAGGGCTATATTCTGAAATGGAATGCACATTCTTGATTAATCTCTAAGAAAAACTTATCAACTTGAATGCAATTCTGAGTTGACCCCTTTTACCCTCTTTACTCTATTTCACACATATAGGCTAACTGAGTTCCAGAGAAAGAGGTCATTTGGGTAAAATTCTACAGCAATCAATTACAGAACTGAAATTCAGTTTTCTTCATAATAGATAACTCTTATAATAACTAGGTGCTCCACTTTATGAATGTTGTTCCATTCTAATCATTGAAATTAAAATTTACTCTCAAAATTGGCATGGTTTTTATGATAAATTATGTGCTCCCCCTATTTACACACCATTCAATTTGCTTCATATGCATTATTATTTATAGTCTTTACAACAACCTTATAATATGACTACTATTACTCCATTTTACAGAGTAGGTAAACTAATTTGAGGGGGTTAAGTTCCTTGCCTGAAGGTATATAAAAAGTAAATGATGAAGCTTGTGGTAGACACTCAATTATAGGCTATTCTTTAGTGTCTGCAAACCAACCTCTACCATAGAGGTCTGGCCTGTGTACTGAACAGCTGTTTAACCTCAACTTGTGCCCTGTCAGAGAAGGTATTTTCCTGGGCTGGACAGACAATGCAGAGAACAGGCAACTGAGGGTGCGAGGGGTGCAGAGTGATACTCTTCCCAGGCCTTTTTATTAGCAGCTGACAACAGCACAGTCCAGCTGAGTAAGGAGGTTGGCGAGGGTGCAGCTGTAGTCCTTTGCACAAATAGAGCAAGGGTCGAGACCCAGTGCTGCTGCTGCCACCTCTGGTGGGCACCATCTCTGCTCTGGCTCCCTTTTGTTTCAGTTCCCAAGAAAACTAACTTTGTGAAACTGTGTCTCCCTAGATAAACATCACTTCTTAGCCAGAGGGGTACTGGGGACACCTACTTCCCTCCTTGCCCTCTCATGTTCCCCTGTGCAGTCTGGCACTGCAGACTGAGCAAAGCCAATTCTCTTCTACTAAACCCCAAACTTCAAACACATAATTAGTCTTTTATGTATAATATTTACTTCTGAAGGAGTTTGTTTTGGCATGGATTCCATCCCCTCCAAAGAACACGTCTCAACAAATAGCTCCTGTTCCTCTTCACCTCAGTGCTTGCTAGCTTGTTCATCCTGCCCTGGTGCTTGCTAGCTTGTTCATCCTGCCCCCACCCAGGGTCTTGGGGATTGCCACCCACATAGAAGAATAAAATGTGTTGCAATGGGAGCTGTGAAGCTTGACTATTACTGATACCTGCTGCCCCATCAAAACCTACCAGGCAGGGATCCTCAGCCACCAGTCAAACCAGTCCATGGCCCACTGCATGAAAAGAGCCCCTGGGGTCTTCCAAGCACCCCAGCCTTGGACCTGAGGGTAGGACCTCAGCTATTGTCTTTGAAGTGTTCCCTGAAATGTGCCCATCCTTCACAGGGTGGGAGGGTCCAGGGAACATCTTTGGGATAGTATGTCCAAGTACTGTCTAGGATGCAGATATATGCTTAAAACCTTGGAGTCCTCCTCAGCTCTCCCTTTCTCACTCTCTAGAAAGAGTCCTGTCTCTTTTTAATATCTTAAGTCTTGGTGTATTAGAAAAATATAACATGCTACTTTTACTTTAGTCTCTGGTGTTAACAGATTAGTGACTTCGGATGATACACTTTAATTTCTTTGGGCCTCATTTTCTCCATGTGAGAAATGAAGAGGTTGGTTTAGATGAGCACTAACTATTGCTATTTCCAAACTCTGTATACATGGTTCAGTCTTAAGTCTGCTCCCATTGGCAAGTTCCTCCCTACCCTCCCTAAAAATCTCTGACACCAGCCTCCTCAGTGGTGGCTTACAGTGCTGCCTCCACACCCTTATAGATACACTGACCACAATTAACATTTTTTTTTTAATTTTTGATTTTTTTTTTAGAGAGAGGGAAAGGAGGTAGAAAAAGAGGGACTGAAACATCAATGTGAGAGAGAAATACCGATCAGTTGCCTTCCGTACGTGCCCTGACCGGGAAATCAAGCTGGTGACCTCTCACTTTGTGGGACAATGCCCAACCAACTGAGCCACATGGACCGAGGTGACCACAGTTAACTTTTTAACATTTCACTTGAACCATGTGTGCACTCTCTAGTACCTAGAGATGCAGGTCATTTTCCTGACACTGTTATTCAAAGCTCTCTACACTCAGAGCTGGAGAAGGGCTCAAGACACATCAATTTTGTGAAGTTCTTTAGATATTTTTAAATGAAAAAATATCAAATTGTGATATCAGGAGTTGTGATGCCTTTGAAATACCTTTAACAATAAATATTTAAACCTACATCATACAAATACAATGCAATGAATGCCATTCACAAGATAATTACAGGACTAAAAAGATCTGTCTTAAAGATCCTTTCTGATTGAGACCTCTAGCCAAATGGTCCTTCTTACCTCCTGCTCTCCCCATTCCCCATAATGGACGCTGACAATGAACAATTCTAGTTGAGCCAATTCAGACCTTCTGAAACTTGGCAGTACTCTTGAATTACCTAGGTGGTACAGATGCAACCAGCCAAGCATGGCCACCAGGTTGGCATTTGGGAATCACTGGATAAGCTCCTTTTACATGTATGTTAGCCTGCTTCTTGGAGTGGTCAGGCCTTTGGCTTGCATTGCTTTATAGCCACCTTATCCCCTGGTGCCAGGCCAAAGTCCTGGTAGGTTCTTAGTCAGTCAGTGTTGGTTTCATGGCTGAAGACCAAGGTGGAAATGTACTTACAACTCTGCTTGTGTTCCTGCTCTTTCTTTGCCCCTTCAGGGACACCTCAGAGCCTCTACAGAAAGACACTCCAAACCTTCAAGACCCTGACATTACCTTCCCTCTACCTCTATCCAAATTACATTTTTGAAACCTCTCTTGTTCTATATTCCTGCAGGCTCCTGACCTTCTCTTCAACCACTTCACTTGTATGTCAGCTTCCTTTGTCCCTGCCCTGAGCGCTCCACACCCAAATAAAAGGAGACAGGGAGTATACTGTATTTCTTTTGTCTGACTTTCTTTTGACCCATTCTGCTTCCTTTGCCGCCTTGTGGGCATACACAGAGGTAGGTATTCAAGTGAAACAAGCCCAGACTTGAGAGTTAAGAACTTCGAGGAATTTCAGTGTTTCTGATATAGCAGGGAACCTGGGGGTAAGCTGTTTGCCTTTTTTGCATCTTGGTTACTTCCTTTATTGAGCAGTTACCAAAAGAATGAGATTAAACTCTGACCTTGCTAGAAGATGATATGTTTGTCTACCTGAGCCTTGGCATTCCAAGCACATGGTGACCACAAGGCACCTGGAGCATATTACTAATGACTGGGAAGTCATGCCGGTGATGATGCAAGATACAGTTGGGAATAAGAGGAAGAACACTACACCAATGGTCACGAGTCCCAAAGTTAGGCCTCCTTCTGATAATAGGCTGCTTTGTATCCTTGGGCAAGCCACTCAAGCTCTCTGATTCTAGTTCTTTCCTTTGAAAAATAGGACATATATATAGCATAATAGCTAAGAGTAAGGGCTTTAAAGCCAGACAAACCTGGGTTGGAGTCTCAATCTACCACTCACTAGTTGTATGACATAGTTTAGTCACAGTTGTTAGGATGATATAATGAGGTAAGTGCTGGAAAAGGGTTTTGGAAGATAAAAGGACTCTTCAAAGTGAGGTATAATGGCAATTAAAAGAAATAGAAGGACTTCCGGCCAAGACAGAGGCTTAGACAGACACGCTGCGTCTCCCTCCACAACTAAGAAGGAATACAACTAGCTCAAAACTAGAGACAACCAGAAGTTCCAGAAAATCGAGCTGCATGAAAGTCTAACAAACAAAGATATAAAGAAGAAATACTCATCCAGACAGGTCGGAGGGGCAGAAAGGATGCCTTGTGGTGGCAGCAGCAGTGGCAGTAGCGGCATGCTAGTGGAAAGTGCAGTCACATGTTTTAAAAAGTTGAGAGGGAAACCTGGGAAGCGCTCCCAGCACCAAACCAGACTGCCCAGCTCACAGTCCCAGCGCTGGGGAAAATAAAGCCTCATTGCTTCTGACTGTGAAAACCAGTGGGGGTTGGGGCGGTGGATGAAACCGCCGGTCTCTCTGCAGAGTCTGCTTGTTTAAAGTGCTCCTACAGTCCTAGAACATCTATAGGCCCACCCACTCTTGGAACGACAGCCAGGGCAACAGCTAGAGAAGCGCCAGTACAATATGGAAGTGGGAGAAGTACCTGGAAAAGGGGTGAGTGCTGAGCAAGTGGCATTGTTCCCACCCAGGCCCCTACCGCACAAACAGCACCACAACGTGGTGAAACGGGTCACCCCATACTGACTAATACCTAAGGCTCTGCCCCTTAAATGTAACAGGTACCACAATTCTACCTAAGACACAGAGGCACATAAACACAGGAGCCTGTCAAGAGAAGTTTGCCCCAAAAGAGGGAACAGATCAAGGTTCCAGTGAGAGAACTAAGTGATGAGGAGATAGCCAACCTAACAGACAAGGAGATAGCCAACCTAACAGACATAGAGTTCAAAACACTGATGATAAAGATGTTCACTGGCTTGACAGATATGCTTAAGTACGGCAAACACATAAGGGAAGAAGTGAAGGCTATACTAAATGAAACAAAGAAAAACCCACACAAAAACAAAGGTGAAAAGAAGAGAACTGGGGTTCAAATAAATTATTTGGAACATAAGGAAGAAATAAACAGTCAACCAGTACAGAATGAGGAGAAAAGAACTGAAAAAAATGGGGAGGCTTAGGAACCTCTGGGACAACTTTAAACATGCCAACATCCGAATCATAGAGGTGCCAAAAGGAGAAGGGGAAGAGCAAGAAATTGAAAGCTTAAGTGAAAAAATAATGAAGGATTACTTCCCTAATTTGGTGAAGGAAATAGACATGCAAGTCCAGGAAACACAGAGTCCCAAACAAGCTAGATCCAAGGAGGACCACACCAAGTCACATCACCATTAAAATGCCAAAGGTTCAAGATAAAGAGAGAGTCTTAAAAGCAGCAAGAGAAAAGCAGAGAGGGGTGCCTAGAAGACTATCAGCTGATTTCTCAAAAGAAACTTTGCAGGCAAGAAGGGACTGGCAAGAAGTATTCAAGGTGATGAAAGGTGATGAAAAGCAAGGACCTACAACCAAGATTACTTTATCCAGCAAAGCTATCATTTAGAATGGGAGGGCAGATGAAGTGCTTTCCAGACAAGTTGAAGCTAAAGGAGTTCATCATCACCAAGCCATTATTATATAAAATGTCAAAGGGACTTACTTAAGAAGATCAAAACTATGAACACAAAATGACAACAAACTCACAACTATCAACAACTGAATCTAAAAAATAAAAACAAAATCCAAGTAAGCAAACCAGAATAGGAGCAGAATCATAGGTATGGGGATCATTTGGAGGGTTATCAGCTGGGAAGGGGAAGGGGGAGAAATGGGGAAATGGTGCAGGGATTAAGAAGCATAATTGGTTGGTACAAAATAGACAGAGGAAGTTAATAATAATATAGGAAAGGGTGAAGGCAAAGAACTTGTATGCATGATCCATGGGCATAAACTAAGGGGGGTGGGATTGCTGGAGCAAAGGGGGAACAGTGGAGAGGAGCAAAGTGGAAAAATTGGGACTACTGTAACAACATAATCAATAAAATATAGTTAAAAAATACAGTAGTATTAGGACCTTCCCTTCTTGCTGCCAAGACGTTTATTTTGAGTCTATGGGCTTGCTTGGTACTGGCACGAGTAGGGGTATTGCATTTCCCTCCCACCCACACATTCTTGCCATTGTGATGATTTCTTCTTCCTGGTGGATTGAATTGGAATAGGGAATTCAAAACCTTGATCTCCATTCCTCTGCCAGCTGTACCACTTCCATACTTATTGCAGAGGCACATCTCAGATAAGTACCTAGTTTCCAGCCCAGGCCCAGACTGCACTTCACATTTGACCTACTTATGGTCTGGCTCCTAGTTGCCATGGTCAGACTTTCTGCTGCTGCATTTCAGGTTTTGGGGTATGCTGGAGCCCATGGGGTGCTATGAGGACTCACCTCTCTGAGCAGTAATTATCTTCTGTATGCAAAGATGAACTGTTGTGTGAGGGCCACTCAACAAACCTGGGCTAGCTAAAAAAAGGGTATGGGTATGAGGTTCCCTTTGGTAGTAGATTGAAAGCAGTGACTGCCCTCATATTCTCTCCCCAGGAAAACATTTCATTTCTACATGCCACCTCTCTTGTATTACCTCACTTAATCTTCACAAAACAAGCATTTAGTTGGCACTTTTATAATATCCATTTTTTAGATGAGGAAACAGGCTTAGATGTGAAGTTGCTCAAGATCAAACAGTAAGTAGATATTGTCCTTAAATTCATGCTACTTTAAGTTCAGAGCCTCCACTCTTAACCAATACCTTATAAAAAAAAACTAATCCATTCCAGAACCTTCCTGTGGTGGTACAGGTATAAGTGTGATTACAGGATGGTCAAGCTGAGGCTTAAGGAAATTTCTCAGTTGGGAAGCAAGTTGCCAACCACTTTAATATCCTGTGGCCTGCAAAGACTTTTCATTCTCTTCCTCTGCTCTTTCTCTCATTTTCCCCATCTCTCTCAAGAAAACACAACAGAAAGTGTCAGTGTCCCTGGAAAAGACATTTAAAAAATTTAAGTATAGTTGATATACAATGTTATATTAGTTGTATTAGTTTCAGGTGTATAGTATAGTGATTCGACATTTTTATATCTTACAATGTGATCACCTCACTAATTCTAGTAGTCATCTCTCACCGTGCAAACTAATCACACTATTATTGACTATCTTCTCCTTCACATTTTTTATCTATCCCCCCACCCCATCCCGTCTGGTAAATATCCCTTTGGTCTCTGTTTCTATGAGCCTGTTTTTGTTTTGTTTTGTTTTGTTTTTTTAGATTCCACATACAAGTGAAACCACATGGCATTTGTTTTTCTCTTCTGACTTACTTCACTTAGCATAATATCCTCTAGGTCCATCCATCCTGTCGCAAATGGAAAGATTTCATTCTTCTTTAACGCTGCACAGTATTCTAATATATATCACATCTTCTTCATCTATTATTTATCTATATATTGACGAACACCTAGGTTGCTTCCATATCTTGGCTATGGTAAATAATGCTGCAATGAAATAGGTGTGCATATATCTTCTCAAAGTAGTTTTTGTTTTCCTTGGATGACACCTAGAAGTAGAATTGCTGAGTTGTATGACAGATCCATTTTTAATTTTTTGAGAAACCTCCATACTGTTTTCCATAGTGGCTGCACCAGTCCGCATTCCCACCAACAGTGCACTAGGATTCCCTTTCTCCACATTCTCGCCAACACCTGTTATTTGTTGATTTATTGATGATAGCAATTTTGACAGGTGTGAGGTGATATCTCATTGTTTTAATTTGCATCTCTCTGATGATTAGTGACATTGAGCATCTTTTCATATGTCTGTGGCCATGTGTGTGTCTTGTTTGGAGAAATGTCTCTTCATGTCCTCTGCCTATTCTTGGATTGGATTGTTTATCTTTGTGTCATTGGGTTATATGAGTTTCTTATATATTTTTCTTATCAGCTCTTTATTGCATATATCATTTGTGAATATATTATTCCATTCAGTAGGCTGATGGTTTCCTTCACTGTGTAGAAGATTTTTAGTTTGAGGAAGTCCCATTTGTTTATTTTTGCTTTTGTTTTTCTTGCTTAATAGGAACATATCCAAAAAGCTATCACTCAGACTGTAAAATAGTTTACAACCTATATTTTCTTCTAGGAGTGTTATGGCTTTAGGTCTTACATTTAAGTCTAATTCATTTTTATTTTATTTTTGCATATAGGTAAGAGAGTGAAAAAGGCATTTTAGATTGAAAAATGAGCTCTGCCCCTGTTTTTACAGTCCCTCCCTCTGCCTTCTTTTCTCTACCTCCATTCCTATGCTTTGACAAGGAATGCAAGGGTGCTAGGGACTGTCAGCAGATTCTTGCTCAGAGGCTGGAGTGTAGCCTAATCTCAAAAGTGAGATTTACTCTGGCTTTGACACTTCATGAAACCACAGAAGGTGGCCCCTAGCTGTGGAGCCAACATTAGTATTTATCTCAGCTCTATTTATCTCAGCTCTGAGAATTGAAGCCTTGGTGATCTTGGCAGCCGATCTTCCCTGGATTGATTATCTTGTCATTTGTCCCAGAGTTTCCTTCCAAGGTTTCCTTCCTAATGCTGGACTCCAAGTGTGGGGAGAGCTGTTTTTGGAGGCAGAATGATCACCTGTATCCTTGAGTTGCTAACTGGAAGGAGCTACCCACATTGGTTACCTCCTTAGTTCAATAGTGTTCTCAAAGATGAGGGCAGGGTCCTATCCAGTTTTAATTTCAGGGCAGGGAGGGCCTCATTGTTTCAGTGTTTGTTTCTTGTTCTGGCTCTACAAAGGCCCTGATGCTTTCTGAAAGCAGAGCTTTAAAAAGTATCCATCTGACCCATGCTGCTCTTCCATAGTGGTTGGGCAGATCATTGGAGCAGCCACATATTTCCACGTAGGGTGCGAATACCTGCTAATCTAGTAGGGGGCAGCTGGTGAGCTCTATACACTGTTGCCAGTCCTGGCTGCATTAACTCCTTCTGGCACATGAGCTCAGGGTTTCTTTCCCAACCTCACAGGGTTCTGGTCAAATAAGACCTCTAGCTAATCTAGAGATAGCAAGGCAGAGATGCTAAAATGTCAGAGAGCCAGTCAGGGGAATAGGCGGGGCATTGTGATGGAGGCTGTGTTTTCTACTGTGCCATGAACTAAGTCTGCAGGCCTCAATGTCATCATCTGTAAATAACAAGAGGATCATTGATTAGCTCTTGCTTAACACCTCTAAGTTGCCTAGTAGTATGGAGCACGGAGCTTGAGGGTGAAGGAAGACCGAAGATCATTATATGGATCCAGACTGGGAGGCACTACCCAAGAGTCCAGGAGTGCCAAGTCCACAAATCCATTGACTACTTGAGCAGAGGAAAAGTGACCCTGAGGCAGGCAAGCATGACTGAGAAGCAACTTGGGGTCTGGTTAATGTCTAAAGAGAAAGAGGTCCAAGTAAATGACCTAGGGGGCAGAGAGTAAAAAGCAGGTTTATGGTGGGGCAGCGGGATTTCATGAACTTTCCCATGGATCCCCAGGGGAGAGAGACCTAGGGGTAGAGCAATGGAAGAGGAAATTTGAGTAGAGCAGTCTTAACAGAGCCTGTCAGGCATCATGGTACAGTAGGAGTATTATATTAGGAGTCCAAAGATAGTTTTAGCCCTGGCTCAACAATGGACCTGCTGTGTGTCCTTGAGTAGTTTGTGTCCTTTCTGAGCCTCAATTTTCCCATCTATGGTTTCTGCAGCTTTCTTGAGTAACAATTAACATACAATAAACTTCATACATTTAAACTGTACAATTTGACAAGTTTTGACATATGTACACACTCATGAAACCATTTCTACAAAATAGTGAGCAGATCCAGCCAAAAGTTTCATGTCTCTCTCCAACTCCATTCTCTGCCCCTCCCCAGCCCCAGACAACCACTAATATGCTTTCTGTCACTCTAGATTAGTCTGTACTTTTCCAGAATTTTACATAGCTGGAGTCATACAGTATGTATTTTTTGGCAGGCTCTGGCTTCTCTTACTCAACATAATTATTTTGAAATGCATCGATGTTGTTGTATGTCTCACTTGTTTGTTTTCTATCTTTCCTTCCTTCTTTCCTTCCTCCCTCCCTTCCTTCCTTCCATCTTTCCTCCCCTCCTCCCCCCATCTAATCTCCCTTCTTTCTTGCCTTTTTTTCATTCTTCTTTTTGGGGAGGTATTGTTGAATTTTATTAACATGGAGAAGTCTCTAAAACTTGAGTAATTTTTTTAGAAGCTATGTAAGTTGTATGTACTATATATATTGTCTGTGACAAAACTACATAGATATATATATGTGTATGTATATATATATATATATATATAAGTGTATAGAAATGTATATGCCAAAGTAAAAATACTTGTCTCCAAGTAATTGGAATTGTGGAAGGTTATTATTACTGTTTTTTTTTTTTTTGCCTTTCTCCTTTATTTTCTAATTTTTCAATTGTTAAAATATATAGCTTTTAAAAAGCAGGAAAGTGTTACTATATTTTTATTGTTTATGCTATTACAGTTCTTGTTTTTTGTCTCCCCTTTCCTACCTCCACCCAGCCCCACCCTCTCTCTGCCTTCAGTCAATACCCACATTCTTGTCTCTGCCAATGAGTCATGCATAAATGTTCTTTGGTTAGTTCTTTCACCATCTTTCATCTAGTCCCCCTTCCCTCTGGCAGCTCTCAGTCTGTTTCATGTTTTTATGCTTCTGTTTCTATCTTGTCCATTAGTTTATTGTGTTCATTAGACTCCACATATAAGTGAGATCATATGGTAATTGTCTTTCATTGACTGACTTATTTCACTTAGCATAATATTCTCCGGGTCCATCCATGCTGTTGCAAAAGGTAAAGAGTCCTTTCTTTTTTACTGCTGTGTAGCAGTCCATTGTGCAAATGTGCCACAGCTTTTTTATCCACTCATCTACTGATGGGAACTTAGGCTGTTGCCAGATATGGCTATTGTAAATAGCACTGCTGTGAATATAGAGGTGCATATTTTTTGTATTGGTGTTTCAGGATTCTTAAGATCTGTTCCCAGAAGTAGAAATGCTGGGTCAAAAGAGAGTTTCATTTTTTAATTTTTTGAGGAAACTCCATGTTCTTTTCCAAGTGGCTATACCAGACTGCATTCCCACAACAGTGTACTAGGATTCCCTTTTCTCCACATCCTCATCAACACTTGTTTGTTTATTTATTGATGGTAGCCATTCTGACAGGTGTGAGATGATACGTCATTGTAGTTTTTTTTTTAAGTATATTTCATTGATTATGTTGTCACAGTAGTTCCAATTTTTTTCCCCTTTGCTCCCCTCCATTGTAACCCCTTTCCTCCAGCAATCCCACCCCACTTAGTTCATGTCCATGGGTCATGCATATAAGTTCTTTGGCTTCACCTTTTCCTATATTATTCTTAACTTCCCCTTGTCTATTTTGTACCAACTGATATGCTTCTTAATCCCTGCACCATTTCCCCATTTCTCCCCCTCCCCTCTCCCAGCTGATAACCCTCCAAATGATCCCCAGACCTATGATTCTGCTCCTACTCTGGTTTGCTTACTTGGATTTTGTTTTTATTTTTTAGATTCAGTTGTTGATAGTTGTGAGTTTGTTGTCATTTTGTGTTCATAGTTTTGATCTTCTTTTTCTTAAGTAAGTCCCTTTGACATTTCATATAATAATGGCTTGGTGATGATGAACTCCTTTAGCTTTACCTTGTCTGGGAAGCACTTCATCTGCCCTTCCATTCCAAATAATAGCTTTGCTGGATAGAGTAATCCAGGTTGCAGGTTGCCTTTCATCACATTGAATACTGCTTGCCAGTCCCTTCTTGCCTGCAAAGTTTCTTTTGAGAATTCAGCTGATAGTCCTATAGGCACCCTCCTGTAGGCAACTCTCCACCTTTCTCTTGCTGCCCCCAAGACTCTCTCTTTATCTTTCACCTTTGGCATCTCAATCATGATGCATCCTGGTGTGGTCTCCTCTGGGTCCAGCTTGCCCGGGACCCTCCATACCTGTCTGGATGAATATTTCTTCTTCATATCTTTGTTTGTTGGACTTCCATGCAGCTCGATTTTCTGGAACTTCTGGTTGTCTCTAGTTTTGAGGTAGTTGTATTCTTTCTTAGTTGTGGAGGGAGATGCAGCATGTCTGTCTATGCCTCCATCTTTGCCGGAAGTCTCCCATTGTAATTTTAATTTGTATCCCTCTGGTGATTAATGATGCTGGGTCTTTTTTTTCTTTTTCATGTATCTATGGGCCATTTGCATGTCCTCTTTGGAGAAGTGTCTATTCAGGTCCCTGGCCCATTTTTAAATTATATTGTTTCTCTTTCTGGTATTGAGTTGTATTAGTTCTTCGTATATTTTGGAGATTAAACCCTGATAAGATTTATCATTAATGAAAGTGTTCTTTTATAACAGTGGGTTCCGTTTTTATCTTGCTGATTGTTTCTTTAGCTGTGCAGAAGTTTTTGATTTGATGTAGTCTCATTCGCTTATTTTCTTTTTTGTTTCCATTGCCTGAGGAGATATATCAGCAAAAATATTGCTATGTGAGATATCTGAGATTTTACTGTGTATGTTTTTTTCTAGGATTTTAATATTTTTGTGACTTATATTTAAGTCTTTTATCCATTTTGAGTTTATTCCTGTGTATGGTGTCAGTTAGTGGTCTAGTTTCATTTTTTTTGCAGGTACCAGTCCAGTTCTCCCAACACCATTTATTGAAGAGACTGTCTTTGCTCCATTGTATGCTCTTGCTACCTTTGTCAAATATCAATCAACCATAAAGGTCTGAGTTTATTTCTTGGCTCTCTTTTCCTTTCAATTGATCTATATGCCTGTTCTTTTTTATTTATTTATTTATTTATTTATTTTTGTATTTAGGAAAATATATAACCCTATATTTATTTTAAAATAAAACATTTAATATTATAGTGTACTTTTTTTGTTTTTTTTTTAATGTGTTTTATTGATTATACTGTTACAGTTGTCCCAATTTCCCTTCCCTCTGCTCCCCTCCACCCAGTGGCCCCCCTCCCTCCACTTGTCCCCCCCTTTTAGGCCATGTCCATTGGTTGTGCATATAGTTCTTCTCAGCCTCTTCCTATCTTCTCCATTCCCTCCTGCTATGCTTCTTAATTCCTGTACCATCTCCCTCCCTTTCCCCCTTCCCCCTCCCTGCTGACCTCCCCCTAATATGCTCCCCATACCTATAGTTCTTTTTCCACTCTCGTTGCCTATTTAGTTTGCCTTTGTTTCAATTCCCTAGCTTCTGTTGTTGTTTCTTGTGATGCAGTTTTCATTTTAGTGTTCATAGTTTTGATCCTCCTTTTTCTAAACCAGTCCCTTTAACATCTCATATAATAGTGGTTTGGATCTAATGAACTCCTTCAGTTTTATTTTGTCCTGGAAGAACTTTCTCTGCCCTTCTATTCTGAATGACAATTTCGCTGGATAGAGTATTCGTGGTTGCAGGTTTTTGCTTTTCATTACTTTGAATATTTCTTGCCAGTCCCTTCTTGCCTGCAGGGTCTCCCTTGAGAAGTCAGCTGATAGTCTAATTGGGACCTTTTTGTACATGATTCTTTTCTTCTCTCTTGCTGCTTTTAAGATTCTCTATCTTTAACTTTTGACATTTTGATTCTAATGTGTCTTGGAGTGGTTCTCCCTGGGTCCAGTTTTTCTGGAACTCTCTGTGCTTCCTGGACCTGTAAGTCTATTTCCTTCCCCAAGTTTGGGAAGTTCTGCTTTATTATATTTTCACTTAATTTTTCAATTTCTAGTTCTTCTTCGCCCTCTGGCAATCCAATTATTCTTATGTTTGGTCTCTTATAGCTGTCCCAGAGGTTTCTGAGCTTCTCCTCATTTTCTTCACTTTTCGTTTCCTCTTTCTGCACTGGTTGACTGTTTCTTCCTTCTCTATGTTCCGGTTTGTTGATTTGAACTCTGGATTTTTTTTCCTCACAATCTGTCTCGTATGTGGTTTTGTTCCTTTCAGTATGAGTGTTTTTCAATTCTTTCTCATCTTTTTCCAGATCTTTTGTTAATTCTGTAAGCCACCTGATAACAATGGCCCTGAACCGAGCCTCTGACAGGTTTCTTATTTGTTCATCTGTCAGATTCTTCATCTGTTGCCTGGTGAGCTGCGCCACCGGGATTTCTATAGTTGTCTGCCTCATTTTGACAGATGCGTTTTGCTTTCTTGGGCCGGCTATAGGGGGCAGTGCCTGTGTACTCGTCACAACCCAGCGACCAGCGGCGATCCGCAACCTTTTTCGCCGCGCTGTGGCGCTTTGTCGTCACTGCCCAGTGACCTGTAGCAATCTGCAACCTATTTCGCAGTGCTGTGGCGCTTTGTGTGGGGGTGGGGGTCCAAGATGGATTCCTGCAGTTATTCCGCTAGGAGACTGGGATCCGTCCTCCCGCCCTCTGGGCCTCACCGTTGGAGGCAATGTGGTGGCTGTTTTCCCAGCGTTGGGGTCGTAAGCTGCCAGGGTTCGACTGCAGCTGGGATTGCTCTCCCTGCCACTGTCCCTGGTGCTACTGCAAACAGCATCGCCCAATTCGCTCTTCTTACCTGCCCAAAGAGTGCCAATGGTTTATAACTTTGTACGTTGGGCTTTCGTGTAGCTTTATTTTCTGGAATTTCTAGTTATCTTTTGTTTTGAAGTAGTTGTATTCCTCTCTAGTTGTAGAGGGAGACCAAGTGTGTCCGTCTAAGCCTCCATCTTGGCCGGAAGCCTTATATGCCTGTTCTTATGCTAGTGCCGGGCTGTTTTGATTACAATGGCCTTGTAGTATAACTTGGTATCAGGTACTGTGATGCCTCCAAATGTGTTCTTCCTCAAGACTGCTGCGGCTATTTGGGTCTTCATGGTTTCATATAAATTCTTAGAATATTTGTTCTAGTTCTGTGAAATATGTCATTGGTATTTTAATAAGAATTGTGTTTAATCTATAGATTGCTTTGGGTATCATAGACATTTTAATGATGTTAATTCTTCCTATCCATGAATATGGTACATGCTTCCACTTATTTGTATCTTCCTCAATTTCTTTCTTCAGTGTCCTATAGTTTTCTGAGTACAAGTCTTTTACCTCCTTGGTTAAATTTACTCATAGATACCTTATTACTATTTTTTTGTTGTTGTTGTTGCAATAGTATATGGGATTGATTTTTTAGTTTATCTTTCTGATAGCTCATCACTGCTCTTCAAAAATGGCCCTGGCTGGTGGCTGGTGTGGCTTAGCGGATCGAATGCTGGCCTACTAACCAAAAGGTCACTGATTCAATTTCCAGTCAGAGCACATGCCTGGGTTGTGGGCCAGGTTCCCAGTTGGGGTTGTGCGAGAGACAACCACACATCAATGTTTTTCCCCTTCTCTTTCTCCCTCCTTTCCCTTTCTCTAGAAATAAGTAAAAAAAAAATTTTTTTAATTAAAAATTAAAAAATGCCATTGAGTTTTGTGTATTGATTTTGTATCCTGTTCCTTTGCTGAATTCATTTATTAGGTCTAGTAGTTTTCACGTGGTGTCTTTAAGGTTTTCTACATACAATATCATGTCATCTGTAAATAATGACAGTTTTACTTCTTCTTTTCCAATTTGGATGCCTTTTATTTTTTCTTGTCTGCTGCGCCTACGACTTCAAATATTACTATATTTTAAAACAGCTTTATTGCAGTAGACGTGACAGACAGTAAACATCCCATGTTTAAAGTGCACCACGTGATAAGTTTTGATATATGTTTATATGTATATATAGAAAAGCCATCACTGTCTTCAGAATAATGAGCATATCTATCATCCTCAAAAGTCCTCCCTCTATCTACATACAACCATTGCTCAGTCTTCTTTCTGTTACCACAGATCAGTTTTCATTTTCTAGAATTTTGTATAAATGGAATAAGAAGTAGCTATTTTTTAGTCTGGTTTCTTTTACTCACAGTTTTTTGAGATTTATTCAATGTATTGCATATATCAGTAGTTCATTCCTTTTTATTGCTGAGTATCATTTTTTGGCATGGATGTAACACAATGTATTTATTCATTTACATACTGGTAGACACTTCTGTTGTTTCTAGTTTTTTTATTTTTACAAATAGAGTGGCTATAAAATTCATGTACAAGTCTTTATGTGGACATATGCTTTCATTTCTTTTAGGTTGCAGAGTCAGTGTAACTGTATGTTTAAACATTTGAAGAACTTCCAAACTGTTTTCCAAAGTAATTGTACCATTCTACATCCCCAGCATCTGTGCAAATGGAGCTAAGAGTTCCAGTCATTCGAAATCCTCACCTACAGTGGATCATTTTTTAAATTTTTAGATATTTATTAGAACAAGTGTGTAGTGGGATTTCATTGGGGTTTAACTTTCCCTGATGATTATTGATGATAAACATCTTTTTATATATTTGTTTACCATCTACATATATTCTTTGGTGACAGGTCAGTTTAAGTCTTTTGTCTGTTTTCAACTGAGTTCTATATTTTCTTATTTTTGAATTTTGAGGGTACACATACATGCACACAGTATATGAGTCCTTATTTATCAGATATATGATTAACAAATAATTCCCCTAGTCTGTAGCTTGTATTTTAATTATCTTTTTTAGAGGATAATTTGCTTTATTGCTCAATTTTTCTTTTTTAATTTTATTTTTCCATTACAGTTTATCTTAAAAGTATATTTTTAAAACAGTAAGTTTTTTAAATTTTGGTGAAGTCAATTTTATGTATTTTTCACACTTTGTACTCTTTGTGTTTTATTTGAGAACTCTTTACCTAACCCAACATCACTATGATTTTTTTTCTTATGTTTTCCAGAAATTTTATTATTTTAGCTATTACATTTAGGTGTATGATCCATTTTGAGTTAATTTTAGAATATGTTATGAAGTAGCAGTTCAACTTCAATCTTTTCCATGTGGACATCCAGTTGACCCAGTACCATTTGTTAAAAAAATATATTACTCTTTCCCTATTGAATCATTTTGATACTTTTGTTGAAAATCAACTAGCCATATACTGTGTAGGCCCGTTTGTAGTCACACTATTCTGTTCCATTGCTCTATATATCTTTCTTTATGTCAATACTACAAAGTTATGTGTAGTAAGTCTTTATAGTAAGTTGTGAAATCAGGTCATTATAATTCTTCAACTTTGTTCTTAATTGTCAAAATTTTATTTATTTATTTATTTATTTACTTATTCATTTGTTTATTTATTTTATTTTTAGAGAGAGGGGAAAGGAGAAAGAGAGGGAGAGAAACATCACTGTGTGGTTGCCTCTCACTTGCGCCCCCAACTGGGGACCTGACATGCAACCTAGTCATGTGCTCTGACTGGGAATCGAACCAGCAACACTTGGCTCACAGGCCGACGCTCAATCCACTGAGCTACAGCAGCCAGGGCAATTGTCAAAATTATTTTAGCAATTCTATATACTGTTTATTTATACATAAGTATGAGGATCAGTTTGCTGAATTCTGCCCAAAATATCTTGATGGGATTTTTTATTTGGATTGCATTGTACTTATAAAACAATTTGGGGAAACTGATATATTAAAAATATTGAGTCTTCTGACCCATAAACAAGATATACTCCTTCACTTATTTAGGTATTCTTTAATTTCTCTCATCAATATTTTGTAATTTCAGTGTTGATATTTTTATCAAATTTACCCATAAACATTTCAAATTTTTGATGATATTGCAAATGGTATTTTATTTCAATTTTAAATTATTCATTGCTAGTGTGTAGAAATATAATTGCTTTTTTGTAAGTTGACTTTGTATCCTGTGAACTTGACTCATTAATTCTAGTAGCTTTTTTGTAGTCTTTTGAATTCTGTAGGTAAATAATGTTGTTGTCTGTCAATAGCAATAATTTTACCCCTTATTTATAATCTATATGTCTTCTATTTCTTCTCATCTTATTGAATTGGCAAGAACCTCCAATGCAATGATAAATAGAAGGTAGCAGGAACAGACATCCTTGCTTTGTTCATAATCTTAAGGTAGAAGATTTTAGTCTTTTACTATTAAGTATGTTAGCTATAGGTTTTCCATAGTTGTTTTTATCAGGTTGAAAAAGTCCCCTTCTGTTACTAGTTTACTGAGAGTTTGTATCTTGAATGGATATTGAATTTTGTTAAAGACTTTTATCTGCATCTGTTGAGTCAATCATATGAAAAGTTTTTAAATGTAGTCTGTTATAATTGCATACTGCATTGATTGATTTTGGGGGTGTTGAACAAACCTTGTATTTTTAGGATAAATACTTCTTGGTCATGATGTTTTATTCTTATTCTATATTGTTGGATTCAATTTGCTAAAATGTTGTTAAGGGTTTTGCAACTGTGTTTATGAGGGACATTCACCTGTGGTTTTCTTTTCTTGTGATGTCTTTGGTTTTGGTATTAGGCTACTATTGGACTCATAGAATGAGTTAGAAAGTGTTCCTTCTGCTTCTACTTTTTGTAAGAGTTTGTGTAGGGTTGGTATTATTCCTTCCTTAAATGTTTAGAATTCACCAGTGAAGCCATCTTGGTTACTCCCCTATGATTCCTTTTATTTTGAGCATTCTGAAGTTCTAATAAGGCCCTTGCCATCAATTGTTCTGTTTTAGATGTATGTCTCTCCTGTCTCCTTATTTCTTGTGTTTGCCTCTGCCTTCTACCTCTTTCCCATAGTCTCTATCAGGTGAGTTTCTGACAACTGGAGTTTGTACGGGCTGGCCAGCCTTCTCAGAGAAAGCTTAGGAAACTCTTCATAGTTCCTCTAAACATTGATTTTTTTTAGTTCAAGAATCATGTGTGATATACATTAGCTATTAGATTAGATAACTGACCATTGTGCTAAGCCTGTGGTTGCCAAATCAGTGGGCCATTAAGTACAAGCCAGTCTCCCATGAAAGACTGGGGCAGGAGTTAGAACGACTGCATGTTTAGATTTGACATGGGTGCTCCTAAGTGTGAGTCTCTCTGGGCCTCAGTCTGACTATCTGTAAAATTAAGAACTGAATCCCTTAATCTTCTGATTCCAAAAAATGGAAGTAAATATACAATAACAGCAGAGAGAAGGAAGCCAAATAACCTAATAAGGGGGTAATAAGACAACTTATGTTTTCAGTGATTATTTGACTTTACAAGTTTTGACACTAAAAAATAGCCCATTAAAATTGGTATGTTTTGAAACAAAGTGTGGAAGGTTAAAAATGGGATTTGTTTAGATTTGGAATGCTTTGAAAATAATGTTTTCCAGTATTGCTTTGCCAACCCAGAAAAACACTACTATGTCCTAATGAATAAAATAAAAAAAAAATTAAAACATTGGCAGGATCAAATATCAGGACAAATATGAAAATACTTTTGGAATTTTTAAATAAAGGCTTGGTACAAATCTGGAGTAGAGTTCTAAACAATGGATGCTGAGTAGCTACTGCAGTAACTGGGCTAAGAGAGGCTAAGAGCTGAAAGAAAGAGCTTCTCAACACAGTGATTTTCCGAAAATGAAAAAAGGTTTGAAGTCAGCTTTCTTAAACAAGAGTATTTCATCTATTCACTGGAAAAATAACTACCTGGCACTTAACTCTGGGTCCTGCACAGGGCTAGAGAAATAGTTAACAAAAGAAGCTCAGCTAGAGGTCACTCTCCGGTCAGCCACAGAGAATGGAGGTCAAGGCTTCTGCAGTCTCAGTCCCCAAGGAAGACTAAGGTGTTGTATTTCTCCCCTCTGGAGCTCCACAGCTGATGCCTAAAGTGTCTTTGCTTGCCTCCTCTTAAATGTGTTCTGCCAATGCTTTCAGTCATTTGCTGATTACCGAGCCAGATGTGCCAGCATACCACCAGCACATACTTGAGCTGCTTGCCACCAACCCCCACAGAGTACCCATGCCCCACCTAAGCCATTCTTACCATCCCCACTTATCCCAACTAGATTAAGTTTCTTTACCATGTTCAGAGGACCCTGAAGAGGAGTGGAGATGGAGCAGAAATAGGGGAATATTTCTGGCAACAGAGACTCCATTTCATAATGCTATTTTCTCCACTTAGCATTGGGTACATCAGCTGGATAGCTAAGCCTCAGAACATGAGCTCCTAATTATATTTGTTACTCCTTCATAGTACTGTGCACCTTACTAGGAAGAAGGGGCTCTTAAATACAGCCATCTTTGTCACCTCCCTTCACATCTCTCTCATCCGTTCCTTCCCTAGCTTTGCCTTTTCTTTGGCTTTGCTCCATCATTATGTCATTTGAGCTTCTGTTAGTTTCCCACAACAACAGGAATTTGTGAAAGCCTGTAATGTATTTGGAGAGTTTGGCTCTTGGAGTATCCTCTACCCCTCTCTGAACCCAGATGGAGAGCTCAGATAAGTTGCCTTTTGCCAGCCAAGGGTGAGGAATCTGGTCTCATGTTTGAGGTCTTTTCTATAAGTCTCCCTGTACTTCAAAGCCTATGAGCCTGAGTAAGGAGCCAGGGCACTAATTAGGCACGTGAGTGAAAATACTTCTGGCATAAGGAATATTGAAGGCCAACAGGCCTAGGATGGAGCGGGAAAGGTTAAGTTTCTGCTCTTGTACTTTCTAGGCCCAGCAGGAGCTCAACTGGCTGTGGGTGCCTAGAACAAGAAAGGAGGGGGTGCCTGTTGAATGCAGACATTGTGTTCACTTTAGGTACAGGCTTTTTTGGGATCAACTCTCCGGCAGTACTTAACTCACCTGAGGGTAGTGATTGAGGCTAAAGAGAACTCTGGGAGTCACTGGATGAAAGCTCTGGATGGTGGGTTTACACATAGTTAATCCTCACATTCTTAGGGCTTTGTTGGAGAGAAAGTTTATTAGTCAGAAATTAGGCATTTATTTAGTACTTAGTTGCAGCTGTGGGTTGAAATAGTTATCTCTGACTGATGGAAACTTGTAGGATGCCGCATCTGACTTTTCCAAGTTTGTTTAGAAAGGTGACCCTCTACATCTCCTGTTAACAATCTACTTTTCACCTTTCCAAACTCTCCCATGTCTCAGCTGCTTTATCCAAATCTTTTGTCTTCCTCATATGAGAGCAAGAGTAATATGAGGAACAACAAAAACTCCCTAACTTTGAGCCCAAGGACTGTCAAGAGTTCTAGAACTCCTTTACCAATGCCTTGGATTTTCCAAAGAAGAAAGAAAATTGAGTACAAGAAAGGTAAAGGGTAACCAATCAAAATGTTTGTAATTATCATTATTACAGGTATTGGGTCTCCTTTTTTAAATATAGACATCCCTTGATTACTTATCTTGTACTAAATTTCCTCTGATAATGTTTTCTGCTAACAATCCTTTACATACTTTCTCTTAAATCATGCTGTTCTTCAGTCACTAATCTAACTTTTAATTACCTTACTTTCCCTTAACATAGCAAATTTTTTTTCACTTGGAATGTTTGACTTGTCTCAAAATCTTTAAATAGAAAATTTTACTCTGGTCTTGAACTATGAAATTTTAAAATTTCATTGGCCTGTGTTTTAAAAATGTGTTTCTTATTTTACTGTAATATCCTTTAAGGCAAGGACTATATGTCATTTATTTATCACCCTCAATGCCTGTTGGATTTTCCTCTGCCAGAGAGCATGTTCAATAATTATTGAATACATGACTATCATATCTGAGTGGCTTCATTTAAAATATATATACCCTTAGCATTAAAAACTCTATTAAGGTACTTTTTCCTATTCCTCCCATGAAGTATGGTCAAAAAAAACCCTAAACATTGTATATGAAACAAATATAAAAGGCTGAAGGGTAGAGAGAAAAAGGCTGATGGTCTCAGGACCTCAGGACCCAAGGAACAACACAGCAGTGAATTACCTGAGTTTTCTTTTTGCCTCATGTATCTTAGACCTGGAGCTGAAGAAGCCACCAACCCAAAAATGCCAATAGGAACAGACAAAATAAGCCCCATTAAAAGCCTGATTTATCTAGCAAAAAAAAAAAAAAAGGTAAAAGGTAGGTTAGGAAGACAAAAAACATAGACAATAACTGCCCTACTCCAGCCAAATGCCATAGAAAAAATGTGTTTCATCTGACCTTTACTAGGAAGGGCCTAGTGGGGAACCTAGGCTTCTAAATTCACCCAGCTGTAACAAGGTCCCTCAACCTGCCCAGCCCCTCCCATGCTGAGATAGTGGCAGAGCAAACTGAGTAGGGAGCCAGGAATTTCATCCTACTCCTCCCCCACAGTCAGTGGAGACCATGCAGGGAGCCTGGACTTTCACCCTTTTCAGACTGTAACCACCAACTCTCCTCCCATTCCTGGAGAGGTGCCAAGGTGATGGCAGTAATGGCCAAGCAGGAAATTAGGGCTTTCACCATCTCTTGGTATAGTATCAGTTGAAGTACTGGAGGAAATAGTAGCAAGGGACCCCTACTTCTCCCAGCAAAGAATGTATCAGAGGAATCCCAGTGGAAACCTTGAACACCAAACCACTGCTCAGCAGCAAGAAAGCACCCATCCAGCCCAGGGTGTCAATGGAGGCTAAGCAGGGAACATGGATTCCACCCCCATTTCTTCCACTCCATCTAGCAATAATAAGGTGGGTGCCTTGTTGGCACAGTATCATAGAAGGCCTACTAAAATATAAGATTTAAATAAGATCCAGAGTCTCATAATATAATATCCAAAACGTCTAGTATACAATAGACAATCACTTGTCACATCAAAGACAAAAATCTCAACTTCAATGAGAAAAAAAATTAATTGACACCAACTCCAAAATGATACAGATGTTAGAATTATTTGGCAAGGATTTTAAAGCTGCCATCATAAAAAATGTTTCAATGAGCAATTATAATCATTTTTGAAACAGATGAAGAAATGCTAAGTCTCAGCAAATAAATGGAACATATAAAGAAAAAAGAAATTAAAATTTTAGAACTAAAAAATACAAGCACTGAAATAATTATAACAACAGCAACAACAAAACCCTTGATGAATAAGCTTCACAACAAAATGAAGAGGACAGAGGAAAGAATCAATGAACTTGAAGACAGAATAATAGAAATTATCTAATATAGACAACAACACAGAGGAAATGTGGGGCTGTAATAAAAGGTGTAACATTCCTGCCATTAGCGTTTTCCTGGATGGGGAGGAGAAACAAGGGACTGAAAAAGTGCTGAAAGAAATAACGGCTGAAAAATCCACAATTTTGGCAAAAGACAAACCTAAAATATCAAGAAGGCAAGTGAATGCCAAAGATGAACTCAAATAAATCTATGCCAAAACACATCATAGTCAAACTTCTAAAATCTAAATACTCATACATAACAATCTTGAAAACAGTGAGTAGGCGAGGGTCCAAGATGGCAGTGGAGCAGGTGGAAGTTAAACTCACCTCCTCCCAAGATCAAACCAGAATTACAACTAAATTATGGAACAATCAACTTGAATAACCAACTGAAGGCTAGCTGAACAGAAATCTTGTAATTAAGGCTTTATAGAAGAAGACACATTGAGACTGGCAAGAACAGCAGAGATGTGAAAAAGGGTGGGTCTCATGGAGTGGTTGAAAACTGAAAAGGCTATCTCAGCCGCAAAGGTCCTCCCTGAAGAGCATCCTCCTGGGTTTCACTGCACAGAGCACCAGGACTGGGAGGAGGAACTCTTATAAGAACAGGCTGTGAAACTCATCGGGGATTCTATCCACCAGGGAGAGACAGGAGTCTGCTAAAAATAGTGTGTGTGCCCTGGGCTGGTGTGGCTCAGTGGATTGAGTGCTGGCCTCTGAACCAGAAGGTGGGCAGTTTGATTCCTAGTCAGGGCACATGCCTGGGTTGCGGGCCAGGTCCCCAGTTGGGAGCGTGTGAGAGGCAACCATGTATCTCTCACACATTGATGTTCCTCTCCCTCTGTTTCTCCCTCCCTTTCACTCTATCTAAAAAAGTAAATAAATAAAATCTTACCAAAAAAACATGGGTGTGGTTGACCCTTAGGCTGGCAAACCAGCATGAAATATTAAAAGTAATCAAAGAAAGAAAAAAAACTAAAACCAAAATTACCCAACAAAGCTATCATTTAGAATTAAAGGAGAGATAAAGAGATTCCCAGACAAGAAAAAGCTGAAGGAGTTCATCACCACCAAACCAGCATTACAAGAAATATTAAAGGGACTTCTTTAAGAAGAAAAAATTAAAAGTATTAATAAGAAGATATTGCAAAGAAAAAATTCTCACTGACAAAAGCAAACATAATAAAATCAGCGGTTAACCAACACTAGAGCAAGTATAAAGGTTAAATGCAAAGGTAGAAAAATCATGTAAAATTACAACAGTAAATTAAGGGATACACACAAACACACACACAAAAGAAGTAAAAAATAATGATGAAACATAAATGTGGATGGAGTAAAAATAGCAGTGATTTTAAAATGCGTTCAAACTTAAGTGACCATCAACTTAAAATAAACTGCTATAAACATAGCTTGGTATATATGAAGCACATGGTAACCACAAACCAAAAATCAACAACAGCTATTCAAGAAATAAAGAGAAAGGAATCCAAACACAATACTATAGCATGTCATCAGCATATAAGAGAATAAGAAAAGAACAAAGAAGAATGACAAAAACAATCAGAAAACAATTAATAAAATGTCAATAACTATATACCTATCAATAATTACTTTAAATGTGAATAGGTTAAATTCTCTAACCAAAAGACAAATGGATAAAGATGTGGTACGTATACATAATGGAATATTACTCAGCCATAAAAAATGAAATCTTACCATTGTGATAACATGGATGGATGTAGAGGGTATTATGCTAATGAAATAAGTTGAAGAGAGAAAGATAAATACCATATGGTTTCTCTTATATGTGGAATTAAAAAACAAATAAACAAAGAAAGCAAACTCATAGATGGAGAGAACAAACTGATGGTTATCAGATGGGAAGGAGGTTGGGGGCTAGGTGAAAAAAGTGAAGGGATTAAGAAGTACAAATTGGTAGTTACACCCAAAGAAACCCAAAACACTAATTCAAAAGAACAGAAGCACTGTTCTTTCTATGTTCATTGCAGCATTATTTACAATTGCCAAGATATGGAAGCAGCTCAAGTGTCCATCAGTAGATGAGTGGATAAAACAACTATTGGATATTTACACAATGGAATACTACTCGGCTGTAAAAAAGAAGAAGAGAATTTGACCTCTTGCAATCACATGGGTGGGCCTGGAGAACATTATGCTAAGTGAAATAAGCCAGTCAGAGAAAGACAAATATCATATGATTTCATTAATATGTGGACTCTAATGAACAACCTGAACTAACTAACAAGCAAAATAGAGACAGACTCATTGATAGAGAGCAGATGACAGCTATGAGGAGGGCAGGAGGTTAGGATGTGGAGAGGCTGAGCAAAAAGAAAAAGGACTCATGGACATCAACAACAGTGTGGCGATTGCAGGGGGAGGTGGTATAAGGGGGTTAAAATGGTAATGGAAAAAATACAATAAAAGCTCCAATTAAAAGACAAGAAAACAAACCCAAATTGATAGTTACAAAATAGCCATGGGTTTGTAAAGTACAGCAGAGGAAATACAGTCGGTAATATTTTATAAGTGTTTTATTTTTAGAGAGAGGCGAAGGGAGGGAGAAGCAAGGGGAGAGAAACGCTCATGTGAGAGGGAAACATTGATCAGAGCCTCTCGTACACACCCCAGCCGGGGACTGCACTTACAACCCAGGCATGTGCCCTGACTGGGAATTGAACAGGTGACCTTTCACTTTGTGGGAGGAGGTGCAGCCAACTGAGGCACACTAGTCAGTCAGTAATATATCTTAATAAATAAATATGGTGTCAGGTGGGTGCAAGACTTATTGGAGGGGATCACTTTGTAAGTTATACAAATGTCTAAGCACTATGCTGTACACTTGAAACTAATAGAATATTAAATGTCAACTCTACTTGAAAATATTTTACCAATTTAGAAGACAGAGATTGGCAGAGTAGATAGAAAATTTTAAAAGAAATGCTCACTTCAAGTATGTATCTCCAGGGAATTATTCTGAGTAAAAAAGCCAATTTGAAAAGGTCATATACTATATGAGTCCACTTATATAACTTTTTTGAGATAATATAGAGATGTCAAACACACTTGTGGTTGCCAAAGTTAGGGATGGTAGAGGAGTAGATTGGATGTGACCATGAAGGAGTAGTACAAAGTAGATTTTTGTGGTGATAGAATAGTTTTGTATCTTGATTGTGGTGGTGGTTACATGAATCAACACATGATGAAATGATATAGAACTTAATACATATATTGTACCAATGTCAATTTCAAGGTTTTGCTATTGTCGCATAATTACATAAGACGTAACCATTGGGGGAAACTGGGTGATGGGTTCATAGGACCTCTCTGGATTTTCTTGACTATTTCCTGTGAATCTATAATTATTTCAAATTTTAAAAGGTAAAAACCAAATAGATTATTTAAAAAAAATCTATATTATGAAACAATGCTAATATACTTAATGGTGAGAAACACGCAGCTCTCTCACTGAGATCAGGTATATACAAGCATGTCCCCTCTCACCACTCCTTTCCATCATCATAATGGACGTTCTAGCTAATACAAGAAAAGGAGATAACAGGTGTACACGTTGGGAAGGAAAAACTAAAACTGCCTTTGTTTGTAGATGACACAATCATCTATGTAGAAAATCTGAAAGTATCCTGGAAAAACAAACAATCGCTTTCCTATATACCACCATAAGCAAGTGGAATTTGAAATTAAAAACAAATACCATTTACACTAGCATACCCCAAAATGAAATAGTTAGGTATAAATCTAACAATATGTATAAAATCTATATGAGTAAAACTATAAAATTCTGATGAACAATATCAAAAACTAAATAAATAGAGAGATATTAGATTTTTATGCATAGGGAGACTCAGTATTGTCAGGATATTAGTTCTTCTAAACTTGATCTATAGATTCAATGCAATCTCAATAAAAATGCCAGCAAGTTGTTTTGTGAATATCAACAAACTGATTTTAAAGTTTACATGGAGAGGCAAAAGACCCCAAATAGGAGGAGATGAACAAAACTGAAGGACTGTCACTACACAACTTCATGACTTACTATAAAGCTACAATATTCAAGACAGTGTGGTATTGGTTTAAAAACTGATAAATAGCTCAATGAAACAGATTAGAGAACCCAGAGACAGACAAAGAAGCAAAAGCAATAGAGTGGAGCAAAGATGGTTTTTTCAACAAATGGTGCTAGAACAACTGGGCATCTACATATAGCAAAAAAAGAAAATCTAGACACAGACTTTACACCCTCCTCAACTGGGGACCTGACCTGCAACCCAGCATGTGCCCTGATTCGGAATCAAACTGGCAACCCTTCAAGCCACACCAGCCAGGCTATATGTTTAGTTTTATAAGAAGCTGCCAAACTGTTATCCAAAGTAGCTATACTCTCTTGCATTTTCATCAGTAGTGTTTGAGATTACCAGTTCCTATACATCCTCATTAGTACTAGGTCTTGTGATTTTCTAAAATATTTTATTTATTTATTTATTTTTAGAGAGAGGGGAAGGGAGGGAGGGAGGAAGAGAGGGAGAGAACCATCAATGTGTCATTGCCTCTCATGCACCCCCAACTGGGGACCTGGCCCGCAACCCAGGCATGTGCCCTGACTGGGAATTGAACAGGCGAGCCTTTGGTTCGCAGGCTGGTGCCCAATCCACTGAGCAACACCAGCCAGGGCTTTAAAAAGCTTTTTTAGTGGGGTTGTAGAGGGTACATATCCCATTGTGATTTGAATATACATTTCTTGAATTATTTATGATATTGAGCGCCTTTCCATATGCTTAATTGCCATTCATATTGTGTGTTTGTGTATGTAAATGTCTGTTCAAATCTGCCCATGTTTTAAATTGGATTGTTTTCTTATTGATTTGTGCGAGTCAACTCACACTTGGATTCTGAATACCAGTCTTTTATCAGATGTGTGTGTTGTAGATATTTTCCCCAGTCTATGGCTTGCCTTTTCATTTTCATAACAGTATTTTTGAAAGAGCAGAAGTTTCAAATTTTGAAGTCTAATGTATCAATTTTTTTCTTTTATGAATCTCACTTTTGTAAATATATGAAATTTTCAACTAACTAAAGGTTAGATTTTTCTCATACACTTTCTTCTAGAAGTTTTTAGTTTTAAGTTTTACATTTAAGTCTGTGATCCATTTGCATTAATTTTTATATATGATGTGACTATTAGTATTTACAAAGCTCTCTGATACATAGTACTACACCTAATCTCATTAACAAAATCTTTGAGGAAGGCACATCAGGAATTTTAATTCCCCTTTTACAGATGATAAGACTGAGAATTAGGGAAGGGCTGTGTGACTTGCTCAAGGTCCCACCAATGATAAGAAGTGAAATTGCAAGGTAAGAGGTAAAATTGTGATGAGATTTCGGGTCTCCTTGCTATCCCAGGCCAGTACTTTAAGAGCCAGGCAGGTAGGGCTCAAGATGGCACCACAGCAAAGAAAATTTTCCCAGTGGGGATCTGAAAAACCTATTAGGCACTGAAGTAAGAGACAAAGGCAGGGGGCTAGCCTGGATCTCACTCAGACTGCCCTTCTCTGGCCCACTTGGGCCTCCACAGTTGAAGAGAGCCAGAAGCTGGCCTGGTGCTCTGCTCAGATGATACTCAATGTTTTCTGATTATGATGATGAAGACTTGTAATGTGTTCAGAGGAGAGCTGTGAAAGTAATAACAGAGTTAGAAATTAAGGCTAAGAAGAACAGTTAAAAGAACTGAGATTATTTAACCTAGAAAAGAGAGGCCCAAGATGAAATTTGATAACAGCCTTCAAACAAACAGACAAAAAACCCTTGAGCTTTCTTTCTGAGGTCTGAGCAAGGAGAGATGGGCTGGAAGAACATAACTAAAAGGACAAATTTCTTCCTCCCTGGTGAGCATTGTTATAGACACTTAAGAGCTTTTTAAACAGAATAAACTCTTCTTATTTAAGTTTGGAGCTAGGGATTTGCCCAGCATGGGCTTGGATGAAAAATGTCGGTATGATGGTTACATGACCTTCTTGCACAGTGTCCTTAGAAATCTTTGGGTGGTATCTGTTAGGGATAAAGAAGCAAGCCAGTGACTCTCAAACCAGTAGGAGTTAATTAACAGATGAATCATGGAAAAGGGGCAAGGAAATGACATTCCGCAGCTCCTCACACATATCTCTGGGATCAAAAGGAGGAAGATTGTTGTCACCAAACACAGAGAAATGGGAAGATGTAGCTAGATAACTTTGCAAATAAGCTGGAGGTAGACCTATAACTAGATTACCTTTACTTAATCACACCCTGAGTTAAGTAGTTAATTGTGTTAGATTGTGAACCCGGATTAACCAGTAATGGAGAAATGGGGGAGAAGGGAAGGGGTAGGGGGAGCTAATCACATTAGTATAAAACCAGTTTTCTTTGTCTACTTTGTGCGCACATTCTCCTGGCTGGTGGTGTGTCCAGCTCTGCAGACTCGTGAATAAATGCCTCGCTTTGCTGCTCAGGACCTGTGTCCCAGTTTTTACTGTGAGCATTTCTCACGTACCTGAACCTGTACTATATTTGTGACCTTCCCTGCTCCTTAGTCTTAGTATCTTCAAGATGAGCCTTACCTTAGCTTGTGAAAGGCTTAATGCCCATGCTTCTTAGCCCCAAAGCCAAGTAGCTGAGTGCCTAAGGCTATAGATCTGGTTTAGCATCCCTGGAAGGGCCTAAAATGTAGACTACTCCCAATATGACCCCAATGCTTGAATACTGTAACTTGTTTTATATCTAGCCTCTGCTTGCACACCTCCAATGATGCGAAGTTTCATTCATCCCAATGGAAGATATAAAATAATATGATTAATTTGGACTAGGAATAAAGACAGTTGGGTTTGAGTTCCAGCTCTGCCATTAACTTGCTGTGTGACCTTTGATAAGTTCCTTTACATTTCTGGACCTGTTTCTTTATCAGTAAAATGGTAGTGGAGGGAAATATTTGTTTTAGTTTCTGTTTGTTTAACTGCTGTAAGAAATGGCCCTCAAAAATTGAATGGCTAAAAAAGCTGTGGTACATTTACACAATGGAATACTATTCAGCTAGAAAAGAGAAGGAAATCTTACCTTGTGTCACAGCATGGATGGGCCTGGAGATTATTATGCTAAATGAAATAAACCAGTCAGAGAAAGATAAATACCATGTGATCTCACTTATACGTGGATCTAATGAACAAAATAAACGAGCAAACAAAATAGAAACTGACTTATAAATACAGAGAACAGACTGACAGCTGTGAGAGGGATGCAGAGTTGTGGGGCTGGGTAAAAAGGTGAAGGGATTAAGCAAGGAAACAAACTCATAGACACAGACAACAGTATGGTGATTATCAAAGGGAATGGGAGTTAGGGGAGATTGAAGACAGTAAAGGGGATATAAATGGCGATGGAAGGAAACTTGACTTGGGGTGGTGAACACCCAATACAATATACAGATGATGGATTGTACACCTGAAACTCATAATTCCATTAACCAATGTCACCCCAATAAATTTAACAAAAATTTTTAAAAAACTGGATGTAACAATAAATAAATTTGGTGGCTTAAAGGACAAAAAATTTCTCTACCTTTTATGCATCATTCAGGACAGAGATTCCATATTGGAGAGGGAAGGGGAACTTTGCTCAATGTAGTTATTCAGGGACCCAGATAGACTGATTGCAGTTCTGCCAGTCTTAATACATGGCTTCCAACGTCACTCTGCATTTATAACCCACCAGAAAGCAGAAACCCGATGGGACATTTTTATGGTCCAGGCCTGAAAGTAATGTTTAACCACATTCTATTGGTTAGAATTTAGTCAAGTAGTGTTACTAAACAGCCAAAGAGGCTGAGAAATGTACAGCTGTGTGGTGGCTAGTTAGGCTTCATTACTGGCTTGATCTTTAGAGACCGCCTGCCTTAGCTCCAAAGTTCTGGATGTGTTTATAAACTAGACTCTTGGTTCTCACATTGCCCTGCTACAAGTACTTTGAAAATCGCCCAAGCTCTCTGGCCACTAGGGAGTAACTGGCTGGCAGTGCAGACTGATGCAATGCTCCTGCGAAAGGCCAGAGAAGAATTCAGATACCAGTCATACCACCAGATACCACATTAAGCTAAGGTATCTTTGTGCTTGTTTTCTCTGCAGCATGGGTAGGAGCTCTCTCGATGGGCATGATCTTCTTCTGTTCTCCCATTGTGAGTATATTTACTGATCGTTTGGGCTGCCGAATCACAGCAACTACGGGTGCTGCTATCGCTTTCATTGGCCTCCATACCAGCTCCTTCACCAGGTAAGGCTAGGAGTTGCTGGACATTTGCCTAAGCCTGAGGGTTGGCTTCTTTCTGGACTTCAACTAGGGACACTCTTCTCTTTGTAGAATCCTCTGTGGCCCTTTCCATGATGAATCCTCGTTATCCGATTGGATTCATCTAGGTAGGGTTCCTAGTGCCCACTGTTAGGGAATATCCCCAAAGAGGACCCAAGAGTTTCAAAGTGGTAGGAGGAGTCTAAGTTTGGGAGTTCATACAGTTGGGCCCATGTCCAGTTTGGGCACTGAATGGCTATGGAACAATTGATGAGTACCATTTGCCTCTCTGGGCCTCAATATCTGTATCTGTAATATGAGAGGGATTAGACCAGATGGTCTTTCTGGTCTCTTCCAGCTCTGCCATTTTATTCCCCATCAATGTACCACACATCTCATGACCTCATCTGCCTTCTCAGAAATGAGCTTTTAGAGTAAACTCATGTGGACACCTACCATTACAGTATTCCAGAGGGAATCTTATGCTAAAAAGAGGTCAGCTAAGCCTCAGGCTGTTTAGCATTTCTGGCCCCTTTCAAGATGTTCCTGGCTGCCAATGCATGGGCAGTTTGGGATAGATAAAGATTCATGTCTTGGGCATGAAAACGGATGTTTAGCAGCACCCCCTACTGAAGTACAAACCCAGCACTGAGCTACCCAGCCAGGCCTAAGCTAGAGTCAAACTCTGGTCCTGTTGGTTCCAGTGGCAGAACTTAGTAGTGTCAGGCAAGGAGCAAGCTACAGGTTCATTTTCTGTTTTCTTTCTGCCAACCCTGCAGAAGCACGTCTGTAGTTGAGGGCAGAGGTAAAAACCTTCCACCACAAACTGAGAAATATGGGATTCCATCAACTTTCTGCCAAAGACACTTTGAAAGTTATGGTACCTCCTACTTCTAATCTGCCTGGGCTGGTATAGGAAAATACTGGCCTGGAGATACAGTTAATTTGTCAGAGAGTTGCATTCTGAGCTTTGCTCTCCAGAGTAGGACCATGGTTATGTTCTCTAGGCCTAAGATTCCACTCACATCAGAGAATGATAATAGTGTTCTGCCACAACTGGGCCCTTGGTGGATGAGCCAGATTTCTTTATGACTTGAGCATTTCTGGCTGCCCAGCCTACCCTCCAGCAGAGCTTGGATCTGTCCTGCTATGTTTTCTTGACTCAGTCTCACCTAATTCAGACAGAAGAGGGGAAAACCATGTCCTACCTGGAACCTGCTCAGTCCTCCCTGGGAAGCGGCTCCAAACCCTTTCAGAACCTCTTTAGTGGTTGGCCTCATTTGCCCTCAGCAAACTGGTGTCTGGCTTCTTGTGGGAAGGAGCTAGGCCTCAGAAGCAGCTCCAGTCTCGGCACTACACAGCAGAGGCCTGTTTTGTAAGGACGAGAATAGCAAAGTGTAAACAAATGAGCAACATACGGATCCCATTTCCCTTCCAATTCACATGAGCTGTTACAGAAGGGGAAGGAGCTCAGGCGTGTTTTCTTCTGGCACTGTTCTTTAGGCACATTGGAGTAGGCATCCTGTTCATTGGGCCCCTAAGCCCTTCCCCCAACCCCTTTGCCTTTTCTGGAAGAATACCTTCAAAGCCAAGAAATTTTCTTGGTGGCTTCATATCCAGTGGAAAAATTGTTCTGCTTGTGGCTAGGGCTCCAAGTCATCCTTCCTTCCTGTTGTTTGAATCAGGGCTCTGAATTCTTTGGGTGGTATGAGATGGAGCAGAATGCAGAAAGGGCTGGGGAGGACTTGGCAAGCCTGTTTAGGGGCCTTTTGTTTTGGGGGTGCGGGTAGAAATAGAGCTACCACGTAGCATCTTGGACAGAACCCCATGCCCTCACTGGCCCTCACTTTCCAGGTCTAACTCCTGTCCCTTAAACAAGATCCTTGGCCCATGCCATCCCAATGAGTCCCTAAAATCTCTTGGGAGCAGTCCCCAAAGAATCTGACATAAGAGGAGCAGTTGGCTTAGCTATATGTTCCAAGTGGAGGCACCCCGAAGCCTTTGCTCATACCCAGTGAGTACAAGCAGATGGAAAGCAATGGTATTGATTGCTGTTGTTGGAATCATGGGTGCAATCACCATATCATCTCTGCAGCATAAGCCCAGTTTTTAGTATAAGGATTGGCTCTATCTATGGGGAGGAACTGCCTGATCATGGAGGTTATTAGATAATTAAATGGTCAGATAAAAACTATTGCAAAATATGTGGAGGCTTCAAAAAGAAAAAAAATTCCTCACTAGGTTGTGCCAATATTTTGGGGGGTGCAGGTGGCTGGCCAAGCTAACCTTCACATGGCCTTTTTTCCCTGCTGACTACTTTGCCTTCTGTTACAGAGGCTTATGGCCACTGCAGGCCTAAGATTTTTAATCCAGAATCTGTGTTACTTTGTGAGAGCCATAACTTTTTTGAGGCTCCATTTACCATCAAGCAGCTAGGCTATGCTGAGATATTCAGAATTTGGGTAAGTTGAGGATGGGCTATCTCTCAGGAGCCCACCAGACCTTCTCTGAAATATTAAGAGCTCTGACCATGGAGAAAGACACTGAAGAGTCCTATTGAGGGTCTCAACCTTCCAGAATCTTGGCTCTTTGCAGGCCTTTGTTGTTACTTGGGATAAAGTTTTGGCTACCAGCTGACCTATGCTGTCTAGGTGAGCAGTAGGTGAAACTGTTCTCTCTAAAGCACTGACTTACTCCTTGTAGCCCCTCATCCAGCCTTTGTATAAGTTGGCTCTGACTTTGTTTTGAACAATCCTCTTTGATTGGGTGCTATGACTCAAAATAGAATCATACAGACCTGGAGTCAAATCTAAGCTTTGCTGATCCCCCAGTTACGCTACCTTGGGTAAATTATTACTTCTCTGAGCCTGTCTCCCCATCAGCAAAATGGGGATCAGAAGGTCCTTCTCCTTGTCTGAGGGTCAGTGGTAAGTGGGGTTGTGGGATAATGGTGGGAGGATACAGGTTTCAGGAGGGGGAAGGGAAAAGGGCAGGTGAATTTTCTGGTCAGGCTGCTGAGGATAGCTCTTGGTGTCTCTCCTACAGCTCATTAAGCCTGCGTTACTTCACCTATGGGATTCTCTTTGGTTGTGGCTGTTCCTTCGCCTTTCAGCCATCTCTCGTCATCCTGGGCCACTACTTCCAACGCCGCCTGGGTCTGGCCAATGGTGTAGTGTCTGCTGGGAGTAGCATCTTCTCCATATCTTTCCCCCTTCTCATCAAAACGCTGGGGGCTAAGATAAAGCTCGCCCAAACATTCCAGGTGCTGAGTACCTTCATGTTTATTCTTACGCTGCTTTCACTCACCTACCGGCCCCTCCTGCCCAGTTCCCAAGACACCCCAAGCAAGAGAGGTGTCCATACCGTGTGCCAGCGCTTTCTGGCTCAACTCAGGAAGTACTTCAACATGCGAGTGTTTCGCCAACGTACCTACCGCATCTGGGCCTTCGGGATTGCTGCTGCTGCCCTTGGCTACTTCGTTCCCTATGTACACCTGGTGAGGAATATCAGGGTGGGCCCACCAAGCTTGGCCCCAAGAACCTGCCCTTAATGTGCCTAAAGTCCCAGAGGGTAAGGGTGAAGGACTGATAGTGCAAAACGGAGACCTTTGGCAAAACAAACAGTAGCTGGAGAGACTCAGAGTGGGAAAGAGCACAGGTTGAGGGAAGAGCTCAGTGGGAAATAAGGGGAGTTCTTTAGGGGAAAGCCCATGCCTGTGGTTTCTCCCACTGATAAGTCTAGATAGATAGATTTTCAGAAGACAAGCACCACTGGGGTGCAGGAGACTGGCCCAGATGACCCAAGGATAGAGTTTTCTAAAAGTGTGTTCAATGGAATGCTGGTCTTTGTGGTCAAAGGATTTTGTTTAGACAATAACATATATTTGACCTCTTTAGCTTCATGTTGTGTAGCAATCTTCTAAAGGTACCAAAAAATCCTGCAGTAAACAAATTCTTCAGTTTTGTTTAACCAGAATCCACCCAACTTATATGGCCAAAGAACTGCCAGTTGTAGTTCTGTTATCTTCCATAGACCTCATGTTTCTTGAAACACACTTTTAAAAGTGTCCCTGAAAGTTGGTGGATCCTTCTTCCCTGGTGACATGCTGTTTCCCCAGTCTGTCAGTTTTGGGTCAGGTAATGGGGAGGTTGTAGGAGAACCATTGGATTTTCTCAGTTGTTAAGGCTGTATTCTCTCCTTCCAGGACTTAGAAGGGGCTTGGAGACACCCACTCCACTCAGCTGTGTGCAAAAGCCCAGAATGTAGAACCAGGGAATATGCAGCTTTTAAGTTCTTAGTAACAGCCAGGGAGTTTGTCCCAGAGCTAGGGCTACAAGGAAAGAAGTTCTCATTGTGGTCCAGAGAAGTAAGCAGTAGAGGGTTCCGGATATGCCAACAGCTAACCAGTCAGCTCCTCTTCTTTCTCCTGTCCTTGGGGGTCTGATGCGATGCTTTTCAGATGAAGTATGTGGAAGAGGAGTTCTCGGAAATCAAGCAGACCTGGGTGCTCTTGGTGTGTATTGGGGCTACCTCAGGCGTCGGGCGCCTTGTGTCAGGCCGTGTCAGTGACTCCATTCCTGGACTTAAGAAGATCTACTTGCAGGTGAGTGTGGCCACCCTGTCCACTATTGGGAGGAATACTGCCACAGATTCTAGTTTATCCCAACTTTTTAGGATAGAATGGTAGGTCATGTCATTGCTGTGCCCTTGGCCTCAGCTCTGACGCCAGCTTGTGCAACATGGGAAAGTCAATAAGTTCTGTGAGCATCAGTCTGCCTTGCTTTCAAATGAATACAGTCATTCTTGTTCTGCCTTTTTCATCAGGATGGAGTGAGGATCCAATGAAAGCAGTATAAATGGAACCTCTAAGAACATTTTCAAAGAAAGATTTTATTAATAATGGCTCTCCCATCTGAAACAGGGAAAGTGAGGCCAGGAGTTAGATGCTGCCACCAGTGAGGAGTGATCTCATGGCTACCCTACACAATTTTGGAGGATCTTGGGCATGTGTAATACCCTGTGGCCCAGTGTCTCTCTCCTGTAGGCCCAGATCCAGGCCCAGGCCCAGGCCCATCATCTCTTATACTTCTAGAGATACTTGGCACCAAACACTGGCTGTTAAATTCCATCCTCTTGGTTGACAAACAAAAAAGTACTAGAGAATACCAGACTACTCCTCTTATCTAGGCCTCACTTTAGTCATTTGTGCAATGAGAACAATTCTTACTTTTCCTTCCTCACCTCACAAGTGAGGATTAAAACAATTATAGGCATGACCAGGCTTTGGGAAGTCAAAAAATGCTATAGCCATGCAAGGTTTTAATCCTTCTGATAGTGACATAAATAACCTCATATTGGGGGCAGTAGACACAAGAGGCCACTTTCTGTGTGAATTTACCTCTGGTCTGGCTTGAATACAGATTACTGCTTAAGCTGTCTATTTTTGCCTACCTCATAGCAATATTGCCTTTCAGACCCAGCTCATGGTTTTTGCTCCTGCAGTTGGGTTTACTAGAAGATGCCTAAGTGTGAAACCTTGTGGAGAGGTAATATCAGTCCCAGAAAACATGTGATCACAAATAATCCATCAGAAAGTGCTTGAGTTCTGACTCCCCTAAGAAAGCCCTAAAATCATTTCCAAGGAGGCCTAACTACACTCACATCAGGAATTTCTCTGCCTTCTAACAACCCCAAGCATTTTCCTAAACACCCTTAGATGTCTTGGACAAAGTTTTCTGTTATAATGAACTCTGTGTTAGGTTTGCAAGAACTGATGAATCTGCTTTGTCAGAGATAGGAATGCCCTTATGATTCATCCAGTCTAATCTCTCATTATACTGATGGAGAAACTGAGGGGAAGACATACAGGCAGTAGTGGCAGAGCTGAACTCCTATTTAATGCCTTTCTCATATTCCACTTTACCCTAAGTGATGGAAGGCAGAGCCAAGTCCCAGAGATAATAAGAGACTTGACCAAGGTCAAACCAAAAGCCTATAATTGAGCTAAACCAATTATGAAATTTTGAATTTTTGTGCAAATATCAGCAAGTGCCTTATCTGGGTGGGTTTTTACATTGGATTATGTGTGGCTTTCCCAGCCTCTTCCACATGCCACCCCTGTGTATTTTTCCTGTCAGTATCAGCAGCTCCAAGATGCCAAAGGGTACTGAAAATATGGGTAAGCTAGCACTGGGCCAGGGCTTTATCTCAAGAAGAGGCAGTAGCTCTTGCCTAGCCATATAGCTCATTTCTCACCACAGTCCCTAGGAGAGAGGTAGGGCCTGATCAGCTTTTGGTTTCTATTGAGCAGAGGGAGTTCTAATGGCAGCAGAGGCATTAGCTAGTCAGAAGCAGAACTAAGCTTAGGGCCCAGTGCTTCCGCTGACCACTTACCCTACCCACCCACCACTCTCTCCCCTTTTCCATTCTTATTTAACCCCATTTTACCACTTAGAATAATATAAAACAATCTTAGAATGTTGTAGCTGAAGCAATCAGCTTGGAGTCGTACTCCTTCATTTCACAAATGAAGAACTGAGGCCCAGAGAGGGAAAGTGACTTGTCTGAATTCATCTTGCTGGTGTCTCAGGCTGAAAGCACAAGACAATGGATGAACTTCTTTCTCATGAGCTACTCAAAATACTCCATCATAGGAATTTGCCCCGCTTTCTCCCTGGGTACAGGACTGGGAGAGGAAAGTAGTGTATACATAGCTTCATGTATTCTGAAGAGCCATCCACTAGATCCTGTAGTTTCTACTATTGGAGAAGACAGGTACATGTGTCTGGTGTAAAGCCCCTGGACAGTCTGTTGGAAAGGAAATGGTGACAATCTGCAGGACAGCCTCACTTTGGGCCAATTCTTCAGACTTGATTCTCAGTTCCAAGAGGGATTTTAAAAATTTCCAAACTTTGGCAGGGCCTCATAGAGGATGTTAAGAGGCAGCTAGATACAAAAGGTAGTAAATAAAGTTGATTGAAATCAGTTAATGGGGTCTTTTGTGTTATATAATGGTATTCTCTTAATTGCCATACCATTATGGGTTGGTTGTTGATAGGTAGGTCTGGTTTTATCTTACAGGCATGCATAAATCTCCTAGAGAAGAAGCTGAGGTATCTGGGTTCTTATTCCTAAATTCTGCCTAAATATCCCAAAACAGCCTGGGCAAAGTTCAGAAGTCTCCCCAGCAAAGAGATTTCCTCACATGGCATGGCCAAGACACTTCTTATCCTCTCTAGAAACCAGTTGATGAACTTAACAAACCCACTGACAGGAACAATATAGACTAACGGTTAAATAGGAGATCTTTTAAAATTTTTGAATCCTTTAATGTAGGACTTGGAAGGGGCCTAAGTAACTATCTGGTCCACCTACTCTCTCTGTTGGCACCCTGCTGCCTCATTTTATAAATGGTAGGAATGAGACCCTGAGAAAAGAAGTATGATTTTCTATGTGGTCTTGACTGGCAAGCATAACATGACCAACCTCAGGCCCTTGCTCCTCTAGGTCATCTCCTTCCTGCTCTTGGGCCTGATGTCCATGATGATTCCCCTGTGCCGGGGCTTCGGGGGCCTCATCGTTGTCTGCCTCTTCCTGGGCCTGTGTGATGGCTTCTTCATCACCATCATGGCCCCCATCGCATTTGAGCTGGTGGGCCCAATGCAGGCCTCACAGGCCATTGGCTACCTCCTGGGCATGATGGCCCTGCCGATGATTGCTGGGCCCCCCATTGCAGGTGAGGCTGATATTACAGGGAGGGTATGAGTGTGGGAGTCCTGTCTTTCCTGGGCCGTAGCTTTCTTAAGTACGTCTGCTTAAAGCTCCCTTTCCTCTTATTCTCTGTTTAAGCAGCCCTGTCAGAGTACATGAAACACCACTATTGGTGAAAGAGAATAAACACCGTATATATGCATGGATTCATTTTGGGGAATAGGCTTTTCATGGCTGCATATCTCTTTCAATGGAGTTATATTGTAGACAGCATGGCTGATTCCAAGAGGGTGGAGAGAGAAATGGGTTTGGCCTTCTTGACCATTCTATTGATCTAGTGTCCCCTTTCTCTTCACAGGCAAGTGATTATTTGCAAGGTAGCTGGGCAGGAAGAAAAAAGAAAGTGGACCCTGGTTTTATCAAGACTTAGTGACACCCCTTTCTCCTCTACTGGCTTCTGAACTGAGCCTGTAGAAGAGATTTGATTAAGGCCTCATCCCAGGAGTGGGCCAGGGAGGCTCACTTCCAGTAGGCAGTGAGCAACGTTTTGGCTTGCTATATTTCAGCACTCCCAGTTTATCTCTCCACTCTTCAATAAGGGCATTGTTGGTACCCCAGGAAACACAGGAAATAAGGAAAACCAATGGAAAGAGAACTTTATTTCCTTTCTCTAGGATTTATTGCAAATATTAATTTATAGGCTAGCTTCTCCTAGGCTGGCCAACTGGGCTAACTCAACAAATATTCCTTGAACACAAATTCTGTGAAAGATGTTGTAAAAGGTCTCTGGTCATGTTGTGTGACAGTGGCAAAAGCTTCCAGTCACACCCGTGTGCCAGTCACACTGCCCACTGGGGGAGGGGAGCCTCTACCCAGCTGCTGATCCCAAAAGTGGGTTCCAGAATCCATATCTCTTTCCAGTTTTCTTACCTCCTAAGCAGCACAAGAGCCTATGTGCCTTTACTCAGTAGTATTTTCTGAAGGTGAGCAGAGGAGGCCTAGCATCCCATGTCAAACACATCCATGATATTTATGACTTAGAGAAACCCAGAGGAACCAACCATATTTGTAGCTGGAAGGAAGGATACACATACAGCTCCTTCTTATGGCAAATGGGAATTTAAGAGAAAGAGCAAATAGGAATTTGACTGAATTTTTCCACAAGAACACTTTAATCCAAGTTTGGGGTGGGAGGGCATAGCACTGTGAACCAAGACAAGGCTTGGCCATCTTCTATGGAGTTCTTTTAAATTAGCTTTCCTCTTTTAAATTAACTCCATACCTAGGAGTGACTACAAATTAGCTGCAGTTTCATGAAAGTCACAAATGGAGAATTTTAAGAGAAGTTTCATTAGCTTCTTTCATAATGAAGCCCCAGTACATTGGAGGAGTCACCTGCCTTTGTAATAGAGGTTTGATTTATTACAACTGGAAGTATTTCAACTGAGGGGGTTCCTTAGGTCAAGGTAGTTTAGGTCAAAAATCTCTGTATAGGTATTATGATGGCCCCTAGAAGAGGCAGAAAGCAACTTTGGGCAGTAGGGCAAAGCTGAGCTTGACTTTTTTCTCTCAACTGTTTCAGGCCTCCTCCGTACGTGTTTTGGGGACTACCATGTGGCCTTCTACTTTGCTGGTGTGCCCCCAATAATTGGAGCTGTAATCCTCTTCTTCGTCCCTCTGATGCATCAAAGGATGTTCAAGAAAGAGCAAAGGGATTCCAGCAAGGACAAGATGTTGGCCCCTGACCCAGACCCCAGTGGGGAGCTGCTGCCAGGCTCCCCCACCCCTGAGGAACCAATCTAATGCCTCTTCCTTGTTATTGTGTGCTCCTCTCCAACCCCTACCCTTCACCCCACCCTGCTCAGCATTTACATTTTTGCCACCAGCACACTTGTTCCCAAACTTATGCACACAGCATTTTAGCCACCTGACCCTCCCTTTGGAGCCAAAGCTCCAGGTGTTCCAAACTCAGTAACCAAATTCTCTTTGTGAATGCCTTCAAACTTGCCAGGGTCCTTCTCCTCCCAGGGTATAGAAAAGCTTTGGATTAGCCCCTGGCCTTTGGAACCTCTCCCCTATACTTTCTAACCCCTGGGGGAGGAGGAGCATGGGGCCTCTTGGCTCCAGCTTGTTAGTCACCCAATAGAAGCAACTGTCAAAGGTGCTACTGTGTCCTCAGGAGTCTGGTGGGAAGACCCAAGCCTCTGTGTGCTGAGAAGCTCCTTGCCATCTTACTTTAAGAGTCACTGATGGAGGGGTGGAGGGAAGGACAGAGAGATAAAATAAGACAAGGAACCTTTTTAGCCTCAGTTTCTGAGGGTTGTGGCTTCCCAAGAACTGTAGGTGCTGTTAGTTTACAAGTGTATAGATAGTCTCCCCATCATCTGGTCTGCCTTCTTCTTCCCTTCCTCCTTTTTTTCCTCTACTTCCTCCTCACTTCTCTTCTATTTCTTTTTATGACTGTCATAGACACATGGGTGCTTAAATAAAGGAGAGACACAGAGCTTGGGCCAAGCAGCCTCACCTTGGTCCAGCCCACCCCTAATCATAGCATCAATCCCACTCATCTCAGGCTGAGCCACACCTCGCCTTTTGGCTCAAGTTGCTATAATCATAGACTGGAAGAGTAGAATATCACCCAGGGAAAGGGCCTTAAACAGCACTCACTGATTTTTCAGATTTTCCAGGCCAATGCATTAATCTATCCCAGCTCCCCATCCTTATATCCATCTGTCAAAATGTGAAGAAACCCCTTTCATCTCAGCAGGCAGAAGAGGTCTGATGACAGGGAGATGGCATGGTATGGGAAGGGGGCAATAGTTATTGACCTGGTGAAGTCCTAACTCACAGCAGGTCAATATTTCCACCTGGGCTAGACCAGGAAAGAGACTGTTTTAGGAAAAATCCAATTCCCAACTTGGATCCCCAAAAGATAGAGGCAGCAGCTACACAAAGGTTTGGATAGTTTCTTTTAAGAAGGTTAAACCTTGCTAGCCTTTACCAACTGATGTGTCCCCCATGCTCTGCATCCTGGGTCACTCTGGTTAGCTGGCATTAAAGATGCCAGAAAAGGTAGACTCTGGACCACCTTCACCTTCTAAAATAGCTGCCAGATGATTCCCTATGCCTAGACTCTAAGCAAGTCTTGCTGTGTCCAGCTAGCACAACTCACCTCATTAGGAACTCAACCTCTCTCCTCACCTAGCCTCTTTGTGTCTCTTTCTCCCTATTCTGTGCCTTGGTCTGTTGTGTTCCTATTACTCAAACCTTTTCTCATCTTCTTGCTAGGCGTTCTTGGCTGTCACTTAGAGCTAATAGTAACTTGCCACCCCAAGCCACGGCCATCCTAGGGCCAGGAGGATGAGGTTGCCCCTTAGGGGCTCCAAAAAAGACAGTGGTCCCTATCTATGAGTTTTTCCATTACAAATAGGCAGCTGCGGCATTGTTGGCCTCTGATGGCCACACCTAAGGTCAAAGTCCTGATCCCCCTCCACTGGTCCCAGTTCAGCTCTTATCAAAGGAAAACACTGATTCTTGGCTCTGCAGGTAGGAAGGGGCCTAATTACTATCCTAACAGCTCAAACAGCAGTGGAACAAGAGAAGTTGGGCCCCAGAAGAGAGCATTGAAAATGTTCAAGCACCCTGTTTCCATTTTTCCTGCCCCACTCCCACCAACTCACTAGAGGGCAGTTCCGCAGGGTGGGAATAGCTCTTAAGAATCAGGCTACCACCCATTTCTCTCCAGATGAAGGAAAGTCATTCACAGGTCCCAAATCTGCCCTATCAGGTGTCACATAACACAGCAGGGTGTCAATTTACTTCTACACACATGCATGTGTGGGCTTGTGTGCTTTTGGAGAGAATATTGGTTGGTGAAAGCAGCACAGTATTAATGTTTAGGGTAGGATGCAGCCTCTTATGAATCCATAGCCAAATCTAGAAGAATGAATAAAATATGAGAACTTGAGACCTGGTACATTAATTAAATCCTCAAAAGGTTTGGAACAAAATAAACACCTAAAAATCTAGCTTTGGTATGTAAGTTGCCTACAAGGATGAAATAGTTTTAACCTGGTTAACAGCAGGAAGTCTGGTTTCAGGACTGAAATCTCATTTCAAATCAAATTTCTGCCAGGATCTATACTCTATGAGAGCAGAAATTTGAAAGTGAGCTACATGGGGGTTTGAAGTTCGGCAGGCTGCTCAGGATTGGATTTTTAAGGGGGCTCTGAAGCGGAAAAATGATTACTTCACAAAATGGGAACATGACTGGTTAGTGGCTGAGTGAGCATGCAGGCCTCGCCAAGGTCACCACCTTGTTACAAACATTCCATGTTGAAAATTAGCAAAGACCTTGAAATAATGCAGTTCAGGCCCCCTTTCCTCTCCCTTGTTACTGATTGGGGAACCTGGAGGGACTGGTATACATGGCTTACACAGCCAGGCAGCAACAGACATTGACAGTGATGCAGAAGAGGCCTACAACAATGATAATGCTGGGAGTAACCTTTGAGTCTCCCAGGTCTATAGTGTGCATTAAGCTGAAGTGAGAGAACTGAGGCCTAGAGATAGGAAGGGACTACAGCAGGTTCATGCACTTCATCAGCGACAGAGCAGGTTGAGACTTGAACTAAGATCACTGACTTCTAATCCAGACCAACCCCCTCATTTTACAGATGAGAAAAACTGACCCAAAGAGGTGAAACTGAGTTGCCCACTTCATCCAACAACTATGTAATGACACCATTTTCACAAGAGTGTCAGCAGGAACAGCTCTGAGTAAAAATAAAATCTGAACCAAGTCTGACTTTCAGCATATCCTAACTTTTCGTGATTACTTTCACTCCCAACTGACATATACTTTTGGTATTCTTTCTTCCGAAGCACTCCAGACCTTCATGCAGTCTTGGCCTTGGAGAGCTGGTCCCTTTCATCCTCAGAAACCAAGAGGCACAAATAAAGTCCATCTCCCTATGACCACACACTGGGCAAAGGACAGGCAAAGAGAGGAGACTAGTTTCTTGGAGAGAGGCTGGTTTACCACCTAGCTCTTGGCTATTGTTGGTCTCTCTGTGACTCAGCGCAGACATCCTTAGATGCCAGTCTCATTTCCCACTGAGACTAACTACTTTGTCCTGCTGCCTGGCCCCAGGCTCTGGCAGCAAAGTTCGCTTGCCCCTCATCCCCTCCCCCAGTAGCCCTAGGGTTCCAGTCTGTGTTTGATCACTCAGGATCATTAGGTTTCAAAGTTGTGGAATCCCATAATTTTTATGACCATATGCTTTCCTCCGGGGCCTTTTCATGTCTGACAGCAGCTCCCTGCCACTTCACAGAAGCAGAGCAGGCCAGCTGACAGGGTTTACAAATGCTCCCAACAAATCCCTGGTGTCTGACATTAGTACCTAGATAGGATAGGTGCTGGTTTGAACCAGGGCCAGAGGTAGTAAATTCTGAAATTCTAATAAGCTGAAGTGTGGAGGAGACTTCAGAGGCACAATTCCTGCAGGGATTGAGGAGACTTTGCTTTAGAAGGTTTTTTGATTCCTGCCTTTCAGCTCTCTCTAGTGGTCACCAAAGGTAGAGTTGCATGCCTGGTTTTAAAGTCATTTCAGCAATATTTTCTAAAGACATGCTTTGTGACAGTCACTCTGCTAGAACCCATGGATTTCAGTAATGATGGAACAGAAGTAGAGAAAACAAAGAGAACAAACACAAGCAGGAATTGTACTATCTTCTTACCAAGACACGTTTTCCTCTTCTGGACCCTAGCGGCCCTGAGCATACCGACCTCAGCACCTTTGGAGCAGGAAAAGACGACCGCGCCTCTTCCGGGACCGAGGCCACTGCATTTCCCCTCTTTACCACCCCGTGACTGGCCTCCACAGGGCCAGAACGACCTGGAAAAAGTAGGCACTCCTCAACGTTGGTTTCTTGCTGAGCCGGAACAGGACAAAATTAGCACATTGCGCAAATCTAACAAGTGTTGAGCCCGCATCCAGACCGGGGAGGGAAGGGCAGAGCTGAACCCGGCCTGCTCCCGCCCCAGCCAGCCCGAGACGTGAACTGTCAGCACTGGTCTGGCGCCCAGTGCCTCCACGCTCTCTGGCTCCTACCATAAATGCCCCAGGGATAGGAGCTAGAGATGCACAGGGTGACCACAACTCTTCTTTTCACCACACACCCACCCTACACTGCCCTCGCAACTACTGGGCGCTGGGATACAGAGACAGGGGTGCTAAAGGGTACCATTTTCCACCAGGTCCCCACGCCCATCCCACACTCCGGAAATGCCTGGGGATGGAGATGGGGCTGGGGGGTGGCGGGCCCTCCATCCATTTCCCCGTCTGGGAGGGGTAAGAACCCGGGAGACGCGCCACGGAGATACATCTGCTCTTGCTACTCAGATGGGAATAAGGCCTGCTCAGGACAGCTACCTTTCCCTCCAAGGGGAAGTGGGCGGGAAGGAAGGTGGGAGGGCCCAGTCCCAGGCGCACCCAACTGTCCACTGAGCCAGATGGATAGACAGCCGCTGTCCTGTGTCCTGGGCTCAGCTGCTCCTTGAATCCCCACCCCCAAAGCCCTTCCTGCGCCACTGCCAGCAGGGGCTGCAGCGTCGCTGCGGGCTTGGTCTGGAGCCCTCAAGGGAATCTGGGCTGGTCGGGTGAGAAACAGGCGCCCCCTACCAAATGTGGCCCCAAGGCCCCAAGGGCGGTGTCCGGCAGCAGCTACTTGAGGTTCTAAGTGATTCCAGGCATGATGCCAGCTGGGATGAGGGGACTGGGGGCAGGACTCCCTTGCGGGAAATGCTCAGGTCAGAGCAGCCCATCCTCCTCCGCCCTCATTTCCAACCTCCAACCCCAGGCTGGGCCTGCTGGGCCACCTTCTCCATGCAGCTCAGCAGAGTGGAGCTTCTTCTGAACAAGCATTGGCCCACCCATCAACCTCCCCTCTTGCCAGTCACCATAAAAGCTGTCCCAGAACTCCCAGGGGCAACCATGCTGGTGGGAACTCCCAGCTCAGGCCCACTCCTCTTCCAGGCAGTCCCCAGATCCCACCCAGTGAGAAGGTGAACACCAACTACCCCCCTACCCCTGCCGCCCACTGGCTGCCCTAGATTCATACGGGTGAACTAGCGCGATTTCCTACCAGGAATGGTGAAAGGACCAGATTGACTCTAAGACCAGCCATCCTCAATTTGCTTCCCACCTAACTCTTCCAGTTTACTCCACTAACCTGCTTTCTTCAGCAGGTTGCCTAAATGAGGTGAAGGAGGGCACCAGGGTAATCATGTCCATTCCCTTCCCACCCACCTCCACATACACCCTCCCTCCTCCAAGGTGGAGTCTTGGGGGGGGGGGCAGCCTTGCAGATCCTTAGGCCTTAAGGCCTTGCAAAGAAAGGCCAGTTTTCTCCTGTCACTCTGAGATCTTCCAGTTACCTGCTTCCTCATTTGCTTCCTCCCCACCCCCATACAGATGCACAGATGCACAGATACACATCCTTCAGTTCCATGAACACAAGGGTCTGCCCCCCACCCCCAGCGCATCTGGACACAGAGGCCTCCTTCAATGATAACAGGGTGCTCTCACCTTTGGGTGGAAAATTTACAGTTCACAGGTACTCCCATATCTCTCATCACACTTGATTGACCCTCTCCCCAACCCTGGGAGGCGCGGCTCTTATGCTTGTTTTACAGGTTGGGAAAGTGAGGACCAGAGGGGAAATTGAATGCCAGGTTTCAAACCTCTTCTCCAAGGCTCTTTCCAGCCCACCTCACAGAAAGTAGGGAAGTGAATTTCTCTTTTCCCCTGACTTCTCAGAAAGCCTGCTTGCTTCTTCTGGACTCAGCACCTACTGCCCCCAGGCCCACTCTGCCCCCACCCCAGAAGCAAAGCTCTGGGTAGTGAGTAGCACCAGAGACCCAAGATGAAGACATGGAAGGCAGCAGAGGCTGAGCCAGAGTCTTTGTGCACTGCCTACTCTCCCACCTAAGCCTCTCCTATGGAAAGGGAGAGGAATGTGGAAGAAAAATTAGGAGTCTTTGATCTGTCTTTCCCTGGGAGTGTAGGATATTGTCTTCTGGGTTCCTCTCTGCCTCAAAATGGAGGTAAAACTCCAAAATGTGCTGTTTTGTGCCTTACTTCCTCAGTCTTTCTCTCATTATTCAATAACAGTATCATCAGTAAGGGCTAATTTCCAGGGCCTTTCTTGATGCCCAGAGGCCCACAAAAGGTCCTTTGTGTGGGCTTGTTATTGGGAAGGGGGTATGAGGAACAATTCTTGGGAGGCCCTGCTTTCACAGGAAAAGATTCATGTGTCTAAGTAGTCAATACAACTAGCTCAGAGGCTCCCTCTCTTCTAGACTTCCAGTGCTTTGCCAAGCTACAGATAGGGGATGGGGAAGAGTAGCAGATTCATGCAATTAAGTGTAGGGGAACTCCCATGGCAGCACTTGGGGAAAGGAAAAGTGGAGAGTATGCCTAAACCCCCACCCACACACCTCAGTGAGGTGGACTTGTCTTCAATATGCCTCTCAGTAATGGTGACTATTGCCATCCTCATCTCTCTCGTCCCCAGTCAAGAGAGTCCTTCTATCTTCAGGGGAGCTTGGTTTCATCTAACATCTCCTACCCCTTAGTATATATTGTTTGATGGGCTCTAAATTTTCATATCCCAATAAGTACTAGCCTAAGCCTTTCCTTCAGGGGAATAGCTTAAAGAATCCAAGCCAGGTCCTCTAATGTTTGAATGTTGGGTCTGGAATGAAGGAAGAGGCAAGTTTCAGGGAAAGTCAAGTTCTAGTCAAAGCTAGTTCCTATTCAGTATCTCTATAAACAGTTGTAACTAGTGATTTCCAGGAGAACTTTAAACATTACATTGACAGAGCACAGGGTCTACTAACAAACTTACCTCAGTTCCCCTTTTCTAGACAACTGAGTTCTTTCTTCACAATCCTTTGTCAACATAATTAAAGACTGTCCTACCAGGAGGAAATCAAAGACCCAAAGAAGGCCAGAGTTGAAATGGTGGAGAGCTTCAGATCCAATAGTTTTCACACTGCATTCTGTGACTCTGGGGGAGTCACAGAGGAACTTCAAAGTCAACTAAAATTTCCAGGACTGATTTTCCCTATTACTCCCACGAGGAACAACAAACCTAAGAAGACTCTAAAAGGTTGAGATAAGAAGGCAGACCAGATAGAGATCTCAGAACCTGAGGAGTGACTCACTCGAGATGAGTGTTCTAGATTTCCCTTTTGCCTTATACATCCCAGACTTGGTGCTGGAGAATTCAGAAACCAGAAATGCCAGTGGAAATTGACATTCAATATCCCAAGAAAACCTTTTTCTCTCTAACCAAAGAATCAGGAAAGCAACAGCCTAGAAAGACAGAAAATTTTTATGCAATAACCATTCTACTCCAGTCAAACACCGTGGAAAAAACTCAGGCCTTATTCCCATCCCAGTCAGCAAAGGCAAAGTGAATAGCCTAGATTTCCACTTTCAACATGCACCTCTTCCCTCCATCATCATTGTGGTATCACAGAAGGCCAAGCACAGAGCCCAGACTTTCTTTCTTTTTTTTTTAAAAGGAATCTTATTAAAAAAAATTTTTTTATTTATTTGTTTGTTTGTTTATTTATTTATTTGTAGGGAGAGGGGAAAGGAGAAAGAGAGGGAGAGAAACATCACTGTGTGGTTGCCTCTCACTCGCGCCCCCACCTGGGGATCTGACGTGCAACCTAGTCATGTGCCCTGACTGGGAATCGAACCAGTGACACTTGGCTCGCAGGCCGACATTCAATCCACTGAGCCACAGCAGCCAGGGTAGAGCCCAGACGTTCATTGCAGCCAGGCAGAAACATGGGGAGCAGCAATGAGGCATCCCTGTTTATTGCAGCCCTGCTAGTATCAGAGGAAACCTAGTAGTTTCTCTCTCACCCTCAAAAAGCAGTAATGAGGAGCCTCTCACTACCTGGGTGTCAACAGAAGCCAGGTTTCATTACATGCTACTAAAAATACCCAGGTTTCAATCAAAAATCATTTGTCACACCAGGACATCATACCCAAAGCAGGACTATATCAACTTGAATAAAACACAATAACAATGCCAATAATGAGGTGGCCTGACAAAGAACTCAAAGTAGTCATCGTAAAACTGTTTCCATGAGGATCTATGAACATGCTGGAAATAATTTAAAAATTAGGAATTCTAAGCAAATAAATAGAAGATATGAAGGGAAACCAAATGGAAATTTTAGAGAAGAAAAATACATTAACAGATTTATAAAAACCTCAATGGAGAGGCTCCACAGCAGAATGAAGATGACAGAGAAAAGTGAAACACCAATATAAGTTATCTAGTCTAAACAAGAGAAAGAAAATAGAGTGAAAAAACTTAACAGAGCCTCGGGGAACTGTGGGACTACAACAACAAAAAAATCTAATATTGATATTATCAGAGTCCCAGAAGGAGAAGAGAAAAGTGGGGCTGAAAAAGTAGTAAAATAATTAATGGCTGAAAACTCCCCAAAGTTGGCCAAAGATACACTCCTATAGGTTCAAGATACTGAGAAAACTCTGAAGGATAAACTCAAAGAAATCTATGCTAAGACCCATTAATATCAAATGTGAAACCATCGAGGGGAGAAGAAGTAAAAATATATATATATCCAGAAATATAGTGGAGACTTCAAAACTATATGTTAAAAGTTGATAGAAAAAAATAGAAAAATCAGTAAAGACATAGAAGAGCAAAAAACACCATCAACCAGGAAGATCTAATCAATATTTTAGTAACACGTTACCTCAAAACAGGAGAATACACATACTCCCTTTTGTGTGTGTGCTTGTGTGTGCACTTTAAAGTATATTTTATTGATCATGCTGTTACAGTTGTCTCAACTGTTTTCCCTTTGCCTCCCTCTGCCCAGTACCTGCCTTTCCTCCAACAATTCCCCATCTTAGTTCATGTCCATGGGTCAAGCATGTAAGTTCTTTGGCTTCTCCCTTTCCTATATGACTCTTAATATCTCCCTGTCTATTTTGTTCCTACCAATTATGCTTCTTAATCCCTGCACAATTTCCCCCTTTCTTCCTCTTACTCCTCCCAGCTGATAACCAACCCTCCAAATGATCTCCATACCCATGATACTGTTCCTGTTCTGGTTGTTAGCTTAGTTTGTTTTTGTTTTTTAGACTCAGTTGTTGATAGCTGTGAGTTTTTTGTCATTTTAATATTCATTGGTTTGATCTTCTTTTTCTTAAATAAGTCCCTTTAACATTTCATGTAATAACAGTGTGGTAATGATGAATTCCTTTTTCTTTACCTTGTCTGGTAAGCACTTTATCTGCCCTTCCATTCTAAATGATAACTTTCCTGGATAGAGTAGTCTTGGTTGTAGGTCCTTGCCTTTCATCACTTTGAATATTTCCTGCTAGTCCCTTCTTGCCTGCAAAGTTTCTTTTTAGAAATCAGCTGATAGTCTTATGGGAACTCCTTTGTAGGTAACTACAGTAGTCCCTCTCTATATCGCTGTTCACTTACCACAGCCTCACTGTATCGCGGGATTTTAAAAAATATTATATTTAATGATTTATCACGGATTTTTCACTATATCGCAGGATTTTGTGGTGCTGTATACATATGTTGTTAAAGTTATGTAGGTTTAAGAGTGTAGAATATGTTTAAGAACATGAGTAGTGTTTATAAAAGTGTGGAAAATATTACTAAGGGACTGGGAATGGTTTATAAGTGTGTGGGAAGGGTTTATAAAGCCTTAAAATATATACAAATACTAAAATAAATGTAAGGTTCCTACTTTGCAGATTTTCACCTATCATGGGGGGGTCTAGAACATAATACTTGCGATAAGTGAGGGAATACTGTATCTGCTTTTCTCTTGCTGCTTTTAAGATTCTCTCTTTATCTTGAACCTTTGGAATTTTAATTACAATGTGTCTTGGTGTGGTCCTCTTTGGGTCCAAATTGTTTGGAACTCCCTGTGCTTCCTGGATTTGTATGTCTATTTCCTTCACCAAATTAGGGAAGTTTTCTTTCATTATTTTTTGAAATAAGTTTTCGATTTCTTGCTCTTCTTCTTCTAGCATCTCTATGATTTGGATGTTGGGACATTTAAAATTGTCCCAGAGGTTCCTACACCTCTCCTCATTTTCTTGCATTCTTGTTTCTTCTTTCTGTTCTGGCTGAATGTTTCTTTCTTTCTTTGTTACAAATTGTTGATCTGAATCCCAACTTTCTTCTCTTCACTGTTGGTTCCCTGTAAATTTTTCTTTATTTCTCTTTGTGTAACCTTCATTTCTTTATTTTTTGCTATACTCTATGAGTTCTCTGAGAATCCTATCACCAGTGTTTTGAACTTTGCATCTGATAGGTTGGCTTTCTCCATTTCATTTAGTTCTTTTTCTGGAGTTTTGTCCTGTTTTTTCATTTGAGCCATATTTCTTTGCATCCTCAATTTGGCAGCCTTTCTGTGTTTGTTTCTGTATATTAGGTAGAGCTGCTTTTACTCCCTTTCTTAGTAACATGGTCTATGTAGCAAAGGCACCTATAATTGTGTGGGGTGGACCCTTAGGTAATTGCCAGGGCAGGGCCACCCACTTCACCACTTTGTGGCTGTTTATGGTGGGGGGCTCAGAGAGGGGGAAATGCTGCTGCCTGGCTTCTGGCAATTTGCCCAGCAGAATACTCATACTTTCCAAGCAACTGTGAAACATATAGCAAGATAGACCATACTCTGAGCCATAAAACCAACCTCAGAAAGTTTTAATAACTGAGATCAGAGATCCAAATAACAGCAGAGCAGGTGGAAGTCAAACTCACCTCCTCCAAGGACCAAACTAGAATTACAACTCAATTATAGAACAATCAACCTGAATAACCAACTGACGATTAGCTAAACAGAAGTCTTATAACCAATACTTTACAGAAGAAACTACATTGAGACTGGTAGGAAGGGCAAAGATGTGAAAAGAGCTGGCTCTACACCCATGTGTAGAGCCTGAGAATCTGAAGGGATATCACAGTTGCAAAGGTCCCCCTTGTGGAACTTGAGGCCTCAACCCCACATTGAACTCCCCAGCCTAGAGCACTGGAGCTGGGAAGAGGTGCCCACATAACATCTGGCTGTGAAAATCATCAGGAATTCTTTATACCAGAGATAGACACGAGTCTGCTAGAAAACCAGGTGCCTTCTTTTTAATTTTTTTAAATTTATTTTATTTTTTTCAGGTTCCCTCTTTTTAAAAAATAAATCCTCACCCAAGGATGTGTTTATTGATTTCAGATAGAGAGGGGTGGGGAAAGAGAGAGAGAGAGAGAGAGAGAGAGAGAGAGAGAGAGAGAGAGAGAGAGAGAGAGAGAGAGATCAATTGACTGCCTCCTGTATGTACCCTGACCAGGGATTGAACCTGCAATCTGACTGGGAATCGAACTTGTGACCTTTTGGGTGTACAGAACAATGCTCCAACCAACTGAGCGACCCAGCAAGGGCCCACGTGCCCTCTTAAAGGGTCAATGCACAAAATCTCATTTCAAATTACTCACCTTGGGCTCTGGCAGAGGAAGGGCAGCTAAGAGAATACTAAAGTTGAGTGAGGAGGGGCTGGGTTGTGTGCTTCTGTAAACAGAGCTGTGGGACAGCTGCCAGGGTCCTTTTGCTGAGTCCCTCTCCCACGCTGACTACAGACACCATCTTTCTTGCCTTAAGAACTTCTCTCCATAGGGCATTAGCCTGGGGGAATGCAATAGCCTCAAATCTCCCAACTCTTTTTGGCCATACCCTGACAAGCTCATGCTAGTGGAGGAGTCAGCTACCTTGGTCTCTGGAACAGAGGTCTGTGTGGACTCTGGGGGTGTCAGAAACTGAATTGTGTGGCTCTGGGGCAGAAGCCATTCCTTTTTCCCATGAATCTGACAGGCACCCCACCCCCAAGAGATCCACTACAGGCAGACCTGCCATGTATGTCTCAGGCTCTCAAGGTGGTTTGGGTAGAATCCAGGGAGACTGAGTTGTGCGGTTCTAGAGTAGGGGATATTTTCCCCTCACATGCCCAACTGGCACCACAGTTCCTATGCAGAGCTCTCCCTTCACACGGCCAAATCTTGGTCTCTTTGGGCCTAATGAACCCTACTGGTCTCACCATGATGACTCTCTGGCACCCTGCCCAAACACAAAGATCCACATGAACTCAGGAGGTAGCTGCAGGCCTTGGTGTACCCTGGGAGTTTTGCTCAGTGGCTTCAGACACAGCACTCGCACTGAATTTAAATCTGTATTAATCTGGTAAACACCACTCACCCTTACCTTGTGACTCACTGAGAACCTACCTCATGCAACTTGTATACCTGCAGAAGCTCTTTCAGTGACTGAGCCTAATAGACACTAGTAGCGAAGGTAAATCTTGAAGCCTTGGGCCTTTTGCTGATCTGCCCCTGGGCTTAGTGCTGGGTGGAAGCTGGCTTTGGTGCACGGTTTGGTCCTTACCATGCACAACTAGGCCAAGCGGAGGCAGTCATGAACTGTGGAATGCCATTAGCTATAAACAGGTAGTATAGACACAGGGAGCATCTGATGTTGACCTTCACCAGTTCCTCCTAAGAGGCCCCAGAACCAATAAACTTAGTGGAAGACTTCAGACCACATCAGAGCAGTACTCAATTAGCTCCACAAGTGGCACTCCAAAGAAAGGTTTTGGTAGGCAGCAGGCTATGCTGGGGCAAATTCTGCTTTCTTGGGCCAGCCCCCACATAGCACCTCATACATTGTTGTCAGGGTAAATCCTCATTGTCAACCAGCCTAACAGTCAATCCTATGCAGAAATGGACCAAGAGAAAACAAGATTGAACTACATCAGGAAAGCTCACAAAACTCACACAAGCAACATTCCTAGAGCACCTTGCTCAGGTGATAACATAGACTGCACCACAGGGTCCCACAGGACATATACTACATAAGGTCACTCCACCAAGACTGGAAGACATAGCAGATCTATCTAATACACAGAAACAAATACAGACAGGCAGCCAAAATGGGGAGACAAAGAAGCATGCCCCAAATGAAAGAACAGTAGAAATTTCCAGAAAAAGAAGTAAATGAAATGGAAGCAAGCAATTTACCAGATATAGAGTTCAAAACAATGATTATAAGGATGCTCAAGGAACTTAGGGAAAGAATGGATGAACTCAGGGAGACCTTAAACAAAGAGACAGTAAACATAAAAAAGGACATAGAGACCATAAAGAAGAACCAGTATGAAATGAAAAACACAATTTCTAAAATGAAGAATACACTAGAAGAAATAAACAGTAGGTTAGATGAAGCAGATGATTGAATCAGAGATCTGTATGGCAACATAGCAGAAAACACCCACTCAGAGTACCAAAAAGAAAAAATAATTTAAAAAGGTAAGGATATGTTAAGGAACCTTTTGAACAACATGAAACAAAATAGCATCTGAATCATAGGAGTATCAGAAGGAGAAGACACAGAAAAAAGAATTGAGAACTTTTTTGAAAAAATAATGATTGAAAATTTCCTTATCTTGGTGAAGAAGAAAAAAAGACACACAAGTTCAGGAAGTGCAGAGAATTCTAAAAAAAATGAACCCAAAGATACCCACACCAAGAAAAATCATAATTAAAATGGCAAAGATTAAGGACAGAGAGGAAATCTTAAAAGCAGCAAGAGAAAAAATTAGTTACCTAGAAGGGAGTTCCCTCAAGACTGTCAGTGGATTTCTCAACAGAAACACTTCAGGCCAGAAGGGATTGGCGTGAAATATTCGAAGTGATAAAAAGCAAGGACCAACAACCAAGACTACTCTACTCAGCAAGGCTATAATTTAAAATTGAAGAAGAAATAAAGAATTTCCCACACAAGAAAAAGCTAAAGGAGTCCATCAACACCAAACCATTATTATAAAAAATTTTAAGGGACTACTTTGAGAAGAAGAAAAAAAGAAAAAAGAGAAACATAATTATAAAGAAGAAAATGGCAATAAATATGTACCTATCAAAATCACTATAAATGTAAGTGAATTAAATGCTCCAATCAAAAGACATAGGGTGGATAAATGGATAAAAGAATAAGACCCATATATATGCTGTCTACAATGAAAGGCACACACAGACTGAAAGTAAAGGGATGGAAAAAGATATTTCATGCAAATGGAAATGAAAGAAAAGCTAGGTAGCAATACTTATACCTGACAATATAGACTTTATAAAAGGTGATAATGAGACAAAGAAAGATATCATGTAATGATAAAGGGAACAACCCAACAAGAGGATATAACCCTAGTAAACATTTATGCACCCAACATAGGAGTACCTAAATATATAAAGAAAATCTTGGTGGACTTTAAGAGAGAGATTGACAGTAATACAGTCATAGTACAGGATTTTAACCCCCTATTACATCAATAGATAGACTTAAAAAAATAATTTATTTGTTTATTTATTTATTTATTTCTAGAGAAAGGGGAAAGGAGAAAGAGAGGGAGAGAAACATCACTGCGTGGTTGCCTCTCACTCACGCCCCCAACTGGGGACCTGACCTGCAACCTAGTTATGGGCCCTGACTGGGAATCGAACCAGCGACACTTGGCTCGCAGGCCAACGTTCAATCCACTGAGCCACACCAGCCAGAGTTAATAGATAAATCTTAAAGACAGAAAATCAATAAGGCAATAGTGGCCTTAAATGACACACTAGACAAGATAGATTTAATTGATATTTTAGAGCACTTAACTCCAAAGCAGCAGAATATAAAGGGTGAGGCAAAAGTAGATTTACAGTTGTGAGTACATGAACCACAGAATTTATTTTTCTATTAGATTATTTTTTAATTATTATATTATTTTCCATAGGAAAACTGTAAGCCTACTTTTGCCATACCCTGTACATTCTTCTTTCTTTTAAATCCTCACTTGCGAATATGTTCATTGATTTGAGAGAGAGAGAGAGAAACACCAATGTGAAAGAGAAACATTGTTCAGTTGCCTCTCATATGTGCCCCAACTGGGGATTGAACCCACAATATAGTTATGTGCCCTGACAAGGAATCGAACCTGCAACCCTTTGGTGTACGGGACGATGCTCCAATCAACTGAGCAACATGGCCAGAGCCCATTTACCTTCTTTTTAACTGCATATGTAATATTTTCTAGGATAGACCACATGTTAAGATGCAAAACTCTCAACGAATTTAAGAAAATGAAAATCATATCAAGCATGTTCACTGACCACAATGGTATAAAACTAGACATCAATTACAAACTCCGCCCAAAATCCAGAAAAACACATGGAGGCTAAATAACTTGTTAATAAACAATGAATGGATCAACAATAAGTTCAAGGAAGAAATAAAAAACACCTTGAGAAAAATTAAAACAAAAACAGGACAGTCCAAAATCAATGGGGCACAGCAAAAGCAGTCTTAAGAAGGAAGTTCATAGCATTACAGGCCTACCTCAAGATACAAGGAAAGGCTCAAATAAACAATCTAACCTTGTAGCTAAAGGAACTAGAAAAAGAACAACAAATAAAGCCCAAAGTGAGAAGAAAGGAAAAAAAGGTAGAATAAAGAAAATAGAGTTAAAAAAAAAAAGATCAGTGATATCAGCTGCTGGTTCTTTGAAAAGATAAAAAGAAGATTAAGAATCCTTTAACCAGACTCATCAAGGAAAAAAAAGAGAGAGAGAGAGAACCCAAATAAATAAAATCAGAAATGAAAGGGTAGAAGTACCAACTAATTACATAGAAATACAAAAGAGTACAGTAGTCCCTCTGTATATCGTGGCATCACTGTATAGCGGGATTTTAAAAAACATATTTAATTATTTATCGCGGATTTTTCACTATATCACGGGATTTTGCAGTACTGTATATGTGTGTTGTTAAAGTTATGTAGGTTTAAGAGTGTAGAATATGTTTAAGAACATAAGTAGTATTTATAAAAGTGTGGAAAAGGTTAATAAGGGAGTGGGAAAGGGTAACAAAGGACTGGAAATGGTTTATAAGTGTGTGGGAAGGGTTTATAAAGCCTTAAAATATATATAAATACTAAAATAAATTTAGGGTTCTTACTTTGTGGATTTTCACCTATTGCACGTGTGGTGGTGGTAGGGGAGTCTAGAACGTAATACCCGCGATAAGTGAGGGAAAACTGTATAAGAAAATATTACAAACAACTATTTGCCAACAAATTGGATAATCTGGAAGAAATGGATACATTCCTAGAAACACATAATCTTCCAAAATTACATCAAGAAGAAACAGAAAACCTGAACAGATCAATTACAACTAATGAAATAGAAACAGTAATAAAAAACTTTAGACAAACAAACCTCCTGGACTGGATGACTTCACAGGTGAGGTTTACCAAACATTCAAAGAAAAACTGACACCTATCCTTCCTAAACTATTTCAAAAAATTCAAAAGAGGAGGGAAGGCTCCCAAGATAATTTTATGATGCCAGCATTATCCTAATTCCAAAATCATATAAACACACTACACAGAAAGAAAATTATAGGTCAATACCTCTAAGAACACAGATGTTAAAATCCTCAACAAAATATTAGGAAGCTAGATCCAGCAATACTGAGAAAAGATCATACACCATAATCAAGTGGGATTTACTCCTGGGATTTAATGTTGGTACAACAAGGTCTTTGCCAGGGACAACTGATTGATGTTTCTCTCTTGCATCAATGTTTCTTTCCCTCCCTTTCTCCCTCCTTTCCCCTCTCTCTAAAAATAAATAAGTAAAAACTTTCTCAGCAAAGTGGGAATAGAGGGAATATACCTCAACATAATAAAGGCCATATATGACAAATGAACAGCTAACATCATACAAATTTGGAAAAAAACTAAAAGGTTTTCCTTAAGACCAGTAACAAATCAGGGATGTCCACTCTCACCACTCGAGTTCAACATAGTACTGGAAGTCCTAGCCACAGCAATCAGGCAAGATATAGAAATAAAAGGCATCCAAATTGGATAGAAAGAAGTAAAAACTGTCATTATTTGCAGATGATATGATACTGTATATAAACAGCCCTAAAGATTCCACCAAAAAATTATTAGACCTGATAAATTCAGTAAAGTAGTAGGATACAAAATAACTATTCAAATGATTGCATTTTTATACACCAATAATGAAATATCAAATGGGAAACTAAAAAAACAATCACATTAACAATTGCCTCAAAAATTACCTAGAAATAAATTTAACCGAGGGGGTAAAACACCTGTACTCAGAAAATTATAAGACATTAAGGAAAGAAACTGGGTTTTCAGCCAAGATGGAGGTGTAGGTAGACATGCTTTACCTTCCTCCACAACCATAAGAAGGACTACAACTACCGCAAAACTATAAACAACCAGAACTACCAAAAATTGAACTGCATGGAAGTCCAACAAAGATATGAGAAGTAATACTCATCCAGACAGGTAGGAGGGGTGGAGCCGTAGTGGAGAGGATGCAGTGTAGTAGTGGTGGCAGTGGCAGCAAGACAGTGGCTGTGGTCAGTCAGAGGAAAGCACAATCACACATTATGAAAGCCTAAAGGGACACCTGGGGAGCGATCCCTGCCCCAGACCAGGTCACATGGCTCACCATTCCAGCGCCAGGGAAAATAAAGCCTCATTGCTTCTGACTGTGAAAACCAGTGGGGGTTGGGGCGGTGGATGAAACCGCCGGTTTCTCAGCAGAGTCCATTTGTTAAGAGGGCCCCCACAGTCCTAGAACATCTGCAAACCCACTCACTCTGGCAACCACAACCAGGGCAACAGCTAGAGGGGTGCCAGTCCCATACAGGAAGCGGGAGAAGTGCCTGGAAAAGGGGAGAGTGCTGAGCAAGCAGCACTGTTCCCTCTCAGACCTCTCCCCCGCATACAGTGCCACAACGTGGTGAAATGGGTCTCCCCACACTGATGAATACCTAAGGCTCTGCCCCTTAAAACATAACAGGGGCGACAGCTCTACCTAATACACAGAGGCAAACAGAGGAGGCTGTCTAGTTGAGGAGACAGAGAAGTATGGCCCAAAAGAGGGAGCCGATCAAGGTTCCAGTGGGAGAACTAAGTGAGGAGGAGATAGCCAACCTGACACAGAGTTCAAAACACTGGTGATAATGATGCTTACAGACTTGACAGATGTGCTTGAGTATGGCAAATGCATAAGGGAAGAAGTGAAAGCCATGCTAAGTGAAACAAAGGAAAATCCACACGAAACCAATGGTGAAGGGACAAAAGCTGTGGTTCAGAGAAATGATTTGGATCATAAGGAATAAATAAACAGTCAGCCAGTACACAATGAAGAAACAGGAATTGAAAAAAACAAGGAGAGGCTTAGTAATCTCTAGAACAACTTTAAACATACCAACATTCAAATCATAGGGGTGCCAGAAGGAGAAGAGGGAGAGCAAAAAATTGAAAACTTATGTGAGACAATAATGAAGAAAAAGTTCCCTAATTTGGTGAAGGAAATAGACATACAAGTCCAGGAAGCATAGAGAGTCCCAAACAAGTTGGACCCAAAGAGGACCACGGCAAGACACATCATAATTAAAATGCCAAAGGTGAAAGATAAAGAGAGAATCTCAAAAGCAGCAAGAGAAAAGAAGAGAGTTACCTACAAGGGGGTTCCTATAAGACCGTCAGCTGATTTCTCAAAAGGAATCTTGCAGGCAAGAAGGGGCTGTCAAGAAGTACTCAATGTAATGAAAAGCAAAAACCTATAACCTAAATTACTCTATCTAGCAAAGCTATCATTTATAATGGAAGGGAAGATAAAGTGCTTCCCAGACAAGGTAAAGCTAAAGGAGTTCATCATCACCAAGCCTTACTATATGAAATGTTAAAGGGACTTATTAAGAAAAAGAGTATCAAAACAATGAACCTTAAAATAACAGCAAACTCACAACTATCAACAACAGAATCTATAAAATAAAAACAAAAACAAACTAAGTAAACAACCAGAACAGGAACAGAATCATAGGTCTGGGGATCATTTGAAGGGTTATCAGCTGGGAGGGGGAAGGGAGAGAAAGCGGGTAATGGTTCAGGGATTAAGAAGCATAGTTGGTCGGTACAAAATAGATAGAGGGATATAAGAACAGTATAGAAAATGGTGAAGCGAAAGAACTTACAGGCATGACCCATGGACATGAACTAAGGGGAGTGGGATTGCTGGAGGGAAAGGGGCATTGGGTGAAGGGGAGCAAAGGGAAAAAAATCGGGACAACTATAATAGCATAATCAATAAAATATACTTTAAAAAAAGGAAAGAAACTAAAGAAGATACAATCAGTGAAAGTATATACTCTGCTCATGGATAAGAAAAATTAACATCATTAAAATGTTTATACTACCCAAAGCAGTCTATAGATTCAACACAATTTCTATCAAAATGCCAACATTGTATTTCACAGAACTAGAACAAATAATTCAAAACCCTATATGGAACCAGAAAAGACCCCAAATAGCCACAGCAATCTTGAGAAAGAAGAACAAAATAGGAGGTATCACAGTACCTGATATCAAACTATACTAATACTACAAGGCTATAGTAATCAAAACAGCATGGTACTGGCATACAAATAAACTTATAGATTGATGGAGCAAAATAGAAAGGGCAGAAATAACCCATGCCTTTTTAGTCGATTAATATTTGACAAAGGAAGCAAGGACATACAATGTGGTAAATATAGTCTATTCAATAAATAGTGTTGGGAAAATTGGACATACATGAAAAAAAAAAAAAGAAAACGAAAATAGCCCACCTTCTTACGCTGTATACAATAATAAACTCAAAATGGATTAAAGATTTAAATGAAAGACTGAAAACCATAAAACTCCTAAAAGGAAACATAGGCAGTAAACTTTCTGACATTGCTCTTTGTAATACTTTCCTGATATATCTACTCTGGCAAAGGAAAAAAAAGAAAAACAATAAACAAATGGGACTACATCAAACTAAAAATTTTTTGCACAGCAAAGGAAACCATCGACAAAACAAAAAGACAAACTACTGAATTTGAGAAGATATTCTCCAAAAATATGTCTAATAAGGGGTTAATATCCAAAATGTATAAATAACTCATACAACTTAACACCAAGAAAACAATCCAATTAAATAATGGGCAAAGGACCTGAATAGACACTTATCCAGAGGACAAACAGAAGACCAATAAACATATGAAAAGATGCTCAATATCACTAGTCACTAGAGAAATGCAAATTAAAACCACAATAAGATACCATCTCACAGCCATCAGAATGGCTGTCATCAAATCCACAAACAAGAAGTAACAGGGAGGATGTGGAGAAAAAGGAAACTTTTGTGCTCTATTGGTGGGAATGTAGATTGGTGAAGCCGCTATAAAAAACAGTATGGAGATTAAAAAAAAAAAAAAGGAACTGTCTTATGACCCAGCAATTCCACTTCTGGAGATATCTATGTTCATTGAAGCATTATTTACAATAGCGAAGATATGGAAGCAGCCCAAGTGCCCATCCATAAATGAGTGGATAAAAACAGCTGTGGTACATATATACAATAGAATATCACTCAGCTATAAAAAGAACGAAATCTTACCATTTAAGGCACTATTGATGGACCTAGATGGTATTATGCTAAGTGAAATAAGTCAGTCAGAGAAAGACAAATACCATATGATTTCACTTATACGTGAATCTAAGTAACAATATAATTGAACAAACAAAAGAGAAACAGACTCATAGATACAGATAATAGACTGATGGTTGCCAGAGTGGAGGAGTGGTGAGGGGACTGGGTCAAAAATGTGAATGGGTTGAGAACTACAGATGGGTAGCTACAAAATAGTCACAGGATATAAAGTATAGCCTAGGGAATATAGTCAATAATATTGTAATAACTATATATGGTACCAGGTGGGAATATTGTGGGAACACTTTGTAAAGTATATGGTTATCTAACCAGTATGTTGTACACTTGAATCCAATGCAAAATAATATTGAATGTCAACTATAATCGAAAACAACAACAACAAAAAATTTAAAAAGCCGATGAAAGGAAATAAATAAATAAATAAATAAAATGGTACATAATGTGTTTTCTCAGTATAATAGAATCAAATTAGAAATCAAAAACAGAAAAATAGGAAAGTCTCTAAACACGTGAAAATTAAACAACTCACTTATTAACAATGCACAGATCAAAATGGACATCTCAAAGGAAATTTAAAAAGACAACTGAGTGAAAATTAACATACAACATATCAAACAGAATGTGATCTAGTTAAAACAGCAGTGAGAGGGAAGTTTATAGTACCAAATGTTTATATTTTAAATTAAGAATGGTCTTAAAATCAATAATTTAAGTTCCTATCTCAGAAAGTAAAGAAAAGCAAAATAAGAGCAAGCAGAAGGAAAGAAAAGTAAAAAATAAGTATCAATAAAATTAGAATAAAGAAAATCAATAAAATAATAAGTTAGTTCTTTAAGCACTATTTATAAACTTCTATTAAGACAGAATAACCCCTGGCCAGGTGGCTCAGTTGGTTGGAGCATTATCAGATACACCAAAAGGTTGCAGGATCCCCAGTCAGGGCACACATGGGAGGCAATTGATCCATGTTTCTCCCTCACCTCGGTGTCTCTGTTTCTGTCTCTCCCTCTCCCTCCCTTCCTTCCTCCCCCTTCCTCCCTTCTTCTATATCTCTAAATCAATAAATATATCCTCGGGTGAGGATTTAAAAACAGGCTACATAAAAAGAAAGAACACCTTCCCTGGCAGGTGTGGCTCAATTGGTTGGAGCATTATCCTGTAACTGAAGGGTTGCAGGTTTGATATCCGGGCAGGGTGGAAACCCAGCTGGAGGGTTCTGTCCCGGTCTGGGCGCGCAGATGACCCCCTTCTGGACACATATGGGAAGCAACCAATCTGCTTCTCTCTCACATCAATGTTTGTCTCTCCCCCTCTCTCTCTAAGAGCAATGAAAATTGTCCTTGGCTGAGGATTTAAACCATTCATTCATTCATTCATTTATATTTTTATATTATTTATTGTTTTTTTCTATTACAGTTGTCCCACTTTTTCCCCCATTGCTCCCCCTCACCCTGCCCACCCCTTCTCTCACAGTCAATCCCCACCTCGTTGTCCATGTCTATAGATCATTTATACTAGTTCTTCGACTGGACCCTTCCCATTCTTAACCCCCTTCTCTCCCTTTCTCCTCCCCTCTGGTCACTGTCAGTCTGTTCCTTGTTTACATGCCTCTGGTTCTATTTTTCTCATGTTTGTGTTGTTCATTAGTTTCCTGTATTAGGTGATATCATATGGTATTTATCTTTCGTTGCCTGGCTTATTTCACTAAGCATAATACTCTCCAGTTCCACCCATGTTGTCGCTAAAATAATAAATGATGACAATACCAAATAATGGCAGAGACGTGAAGAAACATCTCATACATTGCTGTGAAAATATAAAATGTTACAGCCACTCTAGAAAATAGGTTAGCATTTTTTTTTTAAAGAAATCTAATCATATATTTACCATGAGACCCAACAATCACACACTCCTGGGACTTATCCCCAAGAAATAAAAATTTATGTCCACATAAAATCTGTACACAATGTTCATAGTATTATTTATAATAGCCCAAATCTGGAAACAACCAAAATGCCCTACAATTACAAACTATGGTTCATCCATACAATGAAATACTTCTCAGCAATTAAAAAAAAAAAAAAAAAAAAAAAAGCTACTGCTACATGCAATAATTTGGATGGATCTCAAGAGTATTATGCTAAATGACAAAAAAGCCAATCTCAATAGGCCACATACTATATAATTCCTTAAATAACATTCTCAGAATGACAAAATTATAAAGTTGAAGAGGGGATTAGTGATTGCCAGGAGTTAGAAGTGGAGAGGAGCAGGTATGAGTGTGAATATAAATTGGTAGTATGAGGGAGATCTTTGAGATGATGGAATAGTTCTATATCTTGATATTTATGGTAGCTCTATGAACCTACATATGTAATAAAATGATATAGAACTACACACACATATTGCACCAATACAAATTTCCTGGTTTTGATATTGCACTAAGATGTAGACAATGGGGAAACTGGGTAATGGGCATACTTTACCTCTCTCTACTATCTTCCCGATTTCCTGTGAATTTATAATGACTTCAAAATAAAAGGTTAGAAAATTGAATTAGCTAGAAAAAAGTTTAAATCCCTCATTTTATAAGTAGGGAAACGGAGATGCCAAAATGGCAGGTGACTGGCCCAATGTTTCACAACTGTTAGTGCAGCACTGAGACCTTGCAATCTTTATTACTGTCCTCAGATCTAACCTTCTTTGGGGTTCTCAAAACTCATTAACTTTCGCCAATCTACTTTCCAGAATCAACTCACCCTCACTTGTGTCGCATTCTCTTATACCAAAGCTCTTCTATTTCTTCTTGCTTGTCAGAGTTTTATTCCCTACTGGCTTTCATCCCTCTATATGGCTTAAACTTTTTTAGTAGCCATACACTTAAATACAGGGTGGGGTAAAAGTAGGTTTACAGTTGTGAGTATGCAAAACACGGAGTTTATTCTTGTGTTATTATTACTTCTTGTATTATTTTCTACATGAACTACTGTAAACCTACTTTTGCCCCATCCTATATTGCTAAGGTGGATTTTCTGACCTCCACTCCTAAGTCTTTACACCAAGCCTTAAGATCTGGCTCAGTCATGTTCAAGATTTCTTAGAAGCTTTGCCTATTTCATGGATTCCTCTGTTGAGAAATGGCCCACTCATCAGCTAGGTCTAGCTGTTAAGTCCATTGTGGATCACTACATGGTGCCACCTACTGAAATAGGAGAATATTCCACCAGTCTAAATTGCCTGTAAAACATTCAAGTTGAGATGTCCAGTAAACAACTGGGTAAAATATAGTGTCTAATGTTCTAGGGAAAGTCAGACCTAGAGATATAGATATATGAGTTATCAGGGTATGTATGGAAAGTAGTTAAAACCATAAGGAAATTTCTTCTGTAATAGAAGATAAACAATTCTTACAAAGGACCAATACCATAGGGATGGGTAAAGCCAACAGAGTTAACTAGAGACGAACAAAAGGTCTACTAGTGCTTTTTTCTCTGAGCTATGATATCTGGTGGTTGAAGTCTTTAACCATCTTAAGCACGTTGAAGAAAGTAGCAGGGCTTTGTGTGATGGATAGGTTAATGCAAGAAGGGATTCCCTCTGGATGAATTGTCTCAGTGGTTTTTTTTGTTTGTTTGTTTTCAGGCTGTCTCTGACCTAGGAGTAGCTTTAATCCTTTTAGAAAACCAAAAGAACCCCTCCGTTTAACTGACTTGGAGATGCTGGTTACAAACAGAAGGCTAGTAGACACAACATCTAAAAGCTTGCTAAAGGATAACTGAAGGCTGCTATTGCTAGTGAAGAGGGACCCTAAATTGTAGGGGAAGAGGGAACTGCAGAAATTCTAGGTAAGATTCTGGGAGTCACTGGTTTCTAACAAGAACCTTCCCTGGGCCAAGGATCCACACTTTTCGCATTTCTCTTCCATATCAATCTTTTCCAACTGTATCAAATATTTCTTTTTCAGCATCACTCAGCATGTTTGGAATCTTTGTTGAGTCACATGCAAGTTTTAAAAGAACCATAATAAGAAGCTTTTTCGGCACTTATCCTAGTTTACCAGCAGATTTTTAAAAGATTTTTTTTTTTGCACTTGGTGTATATATTTGCCTATCCAGCTCCTGTTGTAGTCTCTAAATAGTGACTAGATGCTGGGGTGAGGGGGGTGAGTTGCTATAGAAACAAATCTTCAGCCACTGATTTGTTGCTTTACAGGCAAGTAGGTGTAATCCTAGTTTACCTGGTAAGGCAGGAGCCTGTCAGATGAGCTTTGGGGGTATTTTTTCTACTATATTACAATGGACAGTTCCTATCTTATTCTAAAACAACCATGCCTATCTCCCAGCCTGTCTCCTTCACACATACCTATTAGGCTTCTGTGGGCATCAGAAGAACATTGGACAGATGCGTTCATCTTTATTGAGGCTGGTTTCCCAAACCACATGCTCAGTGCTTTTTAAATGTCTCAAAGTCAGATGTACAGACTTCACAGCCATCGGCGGTTAGCTCAGCCATCTCTCCCACACTGGGCAATAATGCTTTCATATCTTATTAATATCTCAATAGACTCTCTCCCCATTAAAGTGCTAGAAAATTTACCTATGTAATCTTGATTACATTGTATGTATCATTATTCCTGCTTAGCAGAAAGGAAAACTGAGACTCAAAAAGAAGTTTAGTGTCATTTAAAACCACAGAGCTTGTAAGAGGCATATGAATTCAAATCTGAGAGGAACATTGATATGAGAGAGAAACATCAATTGGTTGCCTTCCATATGTACCCTGACTGGGGATAGGTATGTGCCTTGACTGAGAGTTGACCCCCCCCCCCCCCCGCTTAACCTTTTGGTGTATGGGATGATGCTCCAACCAACTGACCCACCCAGCCCGGGCTATATTGCATCTTAAACAAAGTTTCTAGAGCCATGCGTCCTTAACCAGACATAATTCTAATAATTCAGTTGGATCTCCAGCTAAATACATTCTTTCAAAGGAGCAAAGATAGGGAAAAGTTTCAGGGGGGAAAAACCATGAGGAGTTAACTTTACCAGGTGAGTATCTTATATAGGACTAGGGTCCGTATCAAATATGCTATTTGCAGAGCACTTTGTCATATCAACTTAGGGCAAGATTAGAATAAATAGTTTTTTCCATACCCGTTGAACTAGAGCCTCTCCCCAAAACTTGTTGCTTTGCCTGAGAAGACAACTCTGCAAATGAGTCAAAGCTCCATGTGCACTCAGCTGCAGCCCTGAAAATCCAGACTTTCCTGAGGTCCAGATGGAATATAGCTATGAAGTCCCCATCAGACCCATCCCAACAGTTAGTGGTGGCATGACAGAAAGATGAGGTAGGACTGCAACATGGACCTGTTAACTAGACTAGGGAAGCAATGTATGCCACCATAACAAGCAGAAAAGGGGCCAATTTCCATGTAGCTAAGCCTGATTCCTATGTTGCAGCCTGCAACTTCCTTTCCTTTGGTCCTATTTCCTTTGGCTCTTTGCTCCTGTGTCTGTAAACCAGAAGGTGAACTAAGAACTTGGACACTGTGGTTGGGGCCCCTATACCAATGGTTATGTTAGGGCCCCATATACCCTCAATAAGCGGAAGCATTCAGTCCCGAGTCTTCAACTTTTCACCTACCAATTCTCTCTCCCAGGATGGTTTGAATGTAGACCTGCCTAGATGTAGGAAGCTGAGCTGGGTGACTGTCAATTGTAAATGCCAAGTCATATCACCTAACTCATAAATGTAAGTTAAATTTACTAGATTCATCTGAGTTTGTTGAATTTAGTCTACTCATCAGTAAACTCCCTCACAAGAAATCACCAAGAGACACGCAATGGAAAGGGTTTCAGTAATGAGCTCTTGAAAGTCAGCCTGTCCTTTGGTTCATTCTATAGGCAACGCTGCCCCCTACAGGTATTAGTCAAGTAAAACAGAGTGATGCTGGCCCAGTTATCAGTGTTCATTTTATTTATGGCATTGGATTCCATTACCTGAGAATTTTCTCAGTGATAGCAGAATAGGGTCATTCAAATCAGATTAACTAACATAAATAGCTGAATTTCTGATTATATGAATCCCACAAACTGAGTTTCTTAGGAAAACAAGGAAACCTTGAAAGAGAAGTCAAACACTCAGAGCATTGCAAAGCCCTGTCTTGGATACTGTGGGGCTAGATTCCATGCACTTCTACTTGGGGATGGAAAGGAGCAAAGGAAGGGTGTCTTCTGTAGTGTCATGGAACATGCAGCGACCCTAGAGTCAGATGTTTTCTAGCTCTCATTCTGCCACGTGGTATTTAAGTCGGAACCCTTCACTTCCATGAACAAGAGTCTAACAGCTTTTTATCTCAGAATAAATGCCTTATGAACTGGCCCTTGACTCATTTCTCACCCCATTTCAAGTTTCTTTTCCTCTCTCCAACTACTGAGCTGAGCTCATTTCCCGAAACTGAAATGTTCTGTTTCCTGTTCACTCAGGTCTCAGCTTGTGTTACCTCAGAAAGTTCTCTAGCCACCCTACTCCATCTCAGTCATAATCACACCCACCATTTTATTTTCTTCTCAGCATTTAATCATTGTCTTAATCTGTATTTACAAATGTATCATCTGAGTCTCCCTACTCAAATGTAACCTCCATGCCGGCAAGGACATTTTCTTGTTCACCAGTGTCCCCTACACCTGGAATGGTGCTAGGAATGTAGATGCTAGTAAAAAAAATTTTGGATAACCAATACTAGCAGTAAGACCTGGAGAACGTCACTTAATCTCTAATTATATTTAGGTTATAAAATGCAAATATTCAATTGTCCCCCAATTGTTTTGTATTTATTATTTGAGTCTCAAACAAGAGGACAAATATGAAAAGGCCTAGCCCAGTGGCCAATAAACAGGTAGGTATTCAACATATCTATTAATCTCAATCTATAACCATTTCTGCACCTTCTCTTCCCTTTCAGGACCATGGTAGCAGCTCACAACCTTTCAGTGGAATCAAAGTATGGATGCGGTGCTGGAGATTGGAGGATAGGCGCTATAAATCACAGTAGGCTTTCTAGTGGGTCCCATAATGCCTCTCTGAACATTCATAGGTAGATATTTCAGTCATCCACAAGATTTCAGTTAGGAATCTAGTGCACTCAAGTTTCTAGGCTCAAATTTATCAACTGACATTTTAAGCAGGATATAAGGCCTAGGCTAGTTCTAGAGTTAACATATAAAATGTTCAAAATCAAATGTACTAGTAGTGTTAACTGAAGAAAGTAACACCGTGGGGAGGGCTGGAAAGAACTAGAAGGGCTTCTCCAGCTTTTTTTCCCAGGTGACTTTGACCTCAGACGTTTTAAAAATAACAGAAAGGGCCCAGTTAGTGCCCATGTCTATACCAGGGCTGTTAGATATCTATACTAAAATGAAGCTTAAAATTATTTCTGTTCAGCAGATTAGGCTAAAACGGTTTCCTTTTAAAAATGTATAGTTCCCAAATGTAGAAAAAAGGGATTAACTCAGATCTAAAGAAGACAGTATTATTAGGGAGAGCAATAGGGCAGAATTTTGTGTTTACTTGCCGAATAGGTCTCTGCTTCTTAGGAATAATCCTGTACCTTTGTGTTAACAGAGCCTCAGATACTGTTCTATTCTTTTCCTTCTCCTAGGGAAGGGCAGCACCAAGATAAAACAGAATGACCTTCCTGAATTTTCACCTTCAATGTAGAAGGGCTGCACCCAATATTCTGAGGAAAAAAAAAAGCTGGGTGATATGCTCCTGGCTTATTTAAAGCAAGCAGATATACATGTCAGAGATAGATTTGAGTCACCCATGCTGGAAACCAACATTCATCCTATACTACTAAATGAGTTTTCAGATTCTTAAACAAAAAAGAACACAGAAAATGTTATGTTATATTCACACAGAAAATACAAGTAAAGCCAAGCCAAATGAATCAGCTTTTTCCAAAACCTCAAATTCAAAGGCTCTTTCTTCACAGGAGTTAATATTTTACTCCATGTTGCCAAACAAAATAAACTTTCAGCAGTGGCACCAGAGACTTCGTGTTGGGAAATACTTGCTTTCATAGGGGCTAAAGTCTGATCTGGCGGTCTATATTTTCATGTCAGCTTTCCCCTTCTACCCCAAGAAACTCATTTAAACATATACTATCACTTACTATCCAACTACAATGTAGAAACTGATTATAAATCCAGGTTATCTCTTTCTAACAAATGCTAGGTATATTGAAATGTGGGAATTATTTGTTTGTACAATTTTAACATAGCTGAACTAAGAGTCCATGTAAAACACTAGGTGCTTGTTCCTGCAATAAATAAATGTAACAATCGCTATTAGCTGTTCCATACTGCTCCAGTTATGATGGGCTTCCCTAACTTTAATCATGGGACCCTCAACCAGCTAAGGTCTTTTGCTAATTCTTAATAGTAATATTTTAAGCTTTGGTAGGGAGTGCTGTATTCTTTTAACCTCAAAGGGGGAAGAGAAAGATAGTTTTGTAAGCTTGGATAGACACTGTAAGCCACAGCTGTGTCACACAAAAGAACGATGCTTAGTTACTTCTAGGGTAGTGTGAGCAGATAAGGCGTGTGTCTACAGGTGAACTTTTTAAAACATTGCCATTTGCGTCTGGCCACTTTAATCACTCTCCCATATTGTTCTAGAGCTGCACTGTCCAATACAGTAGCCACTAGCCACTTATTGCTATTGAGCACTTGGAATGTGCATTGTCCAAAGTGAGATGGAGTTTAAGTGTAAAATACCAGATTTTGAAGACTCAGTATGAAAAAATGATTTAAATATGTCATTAATAAGCCTATCGATTACACGTTAAAATACTTTGACCTTAAAATTAAAATTAATTTCACCTATTTCTTTTTACCTGTTACGATGTGGCTGCTAGAAATTTTAAATTATGTGTCTTGAATTATATTTTTACTGGACAGTGCTATTCTAGAACATTTGGTGCAGATAGGAAACCAAGTGTGAATTTTTTGAACAAGTGGGCATAGCACAGTCACCAGCACTATCCATTGAGAAACCCAGCAGTATTTTAGAAGCTCCAGGTCTCCATCCTGTCAAAAACAAGGGGAAGAGAAACCTGGCACCAGCACAATACCTAGAACGTAGTGGAGCTGAGGAAACAAACTCTAAATTCAGATGAGTCCTTGTTACCCCTATTACTGTTCACTGCTTCTTTCAAATATCATTTGACTGGGGATGGCTAATTATAGAGTATGTATATTTTTAAAGTTTCTGTATTTTTTCAACCATTTACACACCTCCCCACTGATACCTGCTACTGTTGAGTAATTCTTTTTCCCTGTCCTTCAAATGTTGAATGAGGTGTGATAATCTTTTCAAAATACTTTCCTCCATAGCCATTTACTTACTCTAGATACTACTGCACCTATGATTTGACATGCTTTATTTGCAATTGCTTTTCAAGAATATTCTTCTGAAAATGCTTAAGGGTGGCGAATCTCTGTCCACTGGGAAAAACATAATTCTTGGAAGCAGCCAAGATTACTCCGAAGGGTGGCAAATAACGAACATACTGAAGAGGGCTACATCTTTCAGATGCTCATAAAATTGTTTCCAAAAGCAATTTTAAACAAGTTTGAAATATTTTCTGAGCAATGACGTTTTTGGAATGCTTATGTCTGCCCAAGGCAACATTAAAGGGCATTTACTTGGATGCCAATAAGCTGGCTGGCATCCTGAAAAAAAAAAAAAAAAAGCTGGTTTTTTTTTCTAGTTATTTCATGTTTTCAAATCAAGTCATAACTGGGGCCAAGAGCATATATAATGAGGGGCTGAGAAGACTATTGATATTTAAGATTCCCCAAACCTACTCCAGCCTCCTTCCAAACTTCAGAAATGCAGTGCTAAGGTGTATTTGGTAATGCCCAAAGTGATTTACTGAAATTTATAATATATGACCTTTAATTCTCAGATTTTTCTTTTAAATTTTCCTTGACAAACTAGCCAAAACCAACGTTTAGCCTAAGAAATCATACCTCATAACTAATCTAGTCTAGGGCTCAAGGATAAATATAAAAAACAAAATAGGGGCCATATAGGGATTAAGAGTACAATGAAACAAAGCTCTGGAATCAGAGATCTGCCTACAAATACTGCTACTTAGTGATCTTGGGCAAATTACCAAAGGCCTGTATCTTACTCAGCTGCATCACCTATTAATAAAACAGGGTGGTAAAATACACCTTAGAAACACTGAGAATTTTTTTTTTCTACAGGGGAGAGCGTGAGCGCAACCCCCTACCACCATAAATTATGCAGTTGAGTTTCCCATATATGGGGAAACCGCAGGGGTCAGCACATCCTGAGTACAGTGAGTAAGTCTCATCCTGGGAAAATCACCTTCGTGATCATGGTATCTTACCTGCCAAGTATGGGATTAAATAGTTTGTCAAGTGCTTAATACAATATGTGATAGCAATCACAAAAACTTAGCTATTAGTAATCCACTTGCAAGGCCTTAGATTTTAATGTTGCCTGAATTCAATGATGGCGTAGAACTGCGACCCTAGCTTTCATTGCCTATTTTTTCAAATGACCATTAAGAACACGGCTTATAATCTGTTGATTTACCAGCTCCTCTGTTCTAGATAACCGTCCTTTATCACTGAATATCCCTCAACAAGATTCCCGTGCATTGACTTACTCTGTTGTCCAGAATGTAAACTTTTCAGTGGCACTCCTGAGTTCCAAAGACTCATGACAGCACTAAAAGTAAAACCCGGGGAAGGTCATGATGTTAAGAGTTGATCACATCAAAATTATCGCAAGAAACTGGGTTCCTATGCCAATGACAGGGCTTTGTAGGAACCAGAAGAAACAGAATTATAATAAAAGTTACCATCAGCTAAATGAATACCAATACCAAGGGGAAAGGTCACCGAGGTATTAGAATGTGACTACTTACTTAGAAACAAGGACATCCTAGTGGCTCAGGCAACACGTGTAAGAGGCTGGTAGAAATGGAAGACAAAAGCTGCATGAGCAAACACGCACACCTAGACAAGCTTTTGTATTTAAAGGTCAAACAAGGGAGTGGTCAGGGCAATGGTGAAAATACAAGAAACAGCCAAGATGCACCTAAAATGTCATTTACACAAATCTTTACAGGATTCTTTTATTGGAATATAATCTTTTATTTTACCACTCCAAGATTAAGCCATTATAATGGAAGTTATATCCCATAAACCAGTAACCACCCACACCCATAGCAGAGAGGGGAATAAAAACCAAGGCTGTACTGGAACTCCACTTGATTCTAAAAATCAAGTCTATCTGACATCAGTTTGAAACTGAACCTTTATCAAATTCCCTTTTAAGACAAAACCCAAGGAGAGATGATCAAGCACAAATGATCACTTCATGCATTTTATTGATAGTCTATATTTTAAATCTGCAGTATGACATCTTACATAGGGAAAAAGCTTCTTCCTAAAAGATAACTATTATAATCAAACCAGCTTTAATATGATGACCCTTCAAGGTCTTGTTTTGCATTAAACAAGTTAAATTTTTAGCAGGTGTAAAGCACTGTACAAAAGAAAAGGAAACTGGGTACATTCTCAAAATTTAATACAGGGCTTCCCAACCAGGAGTCTGCTGGCTAGATACTGGAGAAGGGTGTTATGTTCAGGTTTAAATGTAAAGAAAATGAGAAACCGGATAAAGCAAGCTAACCATTCAACTCACTTTGTGCTCCTTTCTGCTTTTTTGCAAGTCTCTCCCAGAGGTCAGGAAGCCCTGGTATAACAATCATTTTAGTCTTTACACAAGATACATTTATGTGCTTCGTGTTCCAAGACATAAAGGCAGCCTTTGTTACTATTCCTTCTTCAAATCCCTTCAGGTTCTTAGACTTCAGAAAGCTTTCCAAGACTGCTGCCCAGTTCTTTATATAAACCCAAGTAAACATCTATACCAAAGCAGCTCTTCCTGGGAGAAGATAAAATAGGCACAGAGACATATCTAGGCCAATTGCGTACCTACTCAACTTGATACCTGATCATATGGCCCTACATCTTTAAAAGCAGCACCAGGGACAAATGGACCTATCAAGAGGTAAAATCCAAACACTGGACAGTTAAAAAACATACAAATCAATCAGTTAAAAAGAATGTTAGCAGGGGGGCACTAAATGGAGTTAAGGCTGGGCAGCTGGTTCAACCATACCTTGGTATTGGAATAAATATGCAAGATGAGAAACTGACAGAGGAACCCTGAAATAATTAGGCACAGTGGTATTATGGGGTTCACTTTCACTGCATGTCTTTAAGAATATCTAACTCAATTCAAGTGACTTGACTAGAAAGTAGATTGTGGGTCTTTAGCAAAGAAATACTTATCAAGAACAAATATCTCACTATAATTTTATTTGTTAAGAGTGTGCCTATTTCCTTCAAATTTGAGTTAAAACACCTACACAGAAATGAAAATAATCGTAAAACTGATAAACTATTGTTATCCCTTAAGAGTTCCAACACTTCAATAACTCTATTCTAAGCTGTAGTTTAGATACAAAATGGATTTACTTTTACCAAGTGAGATAGACACCTGTTGGGAATATATTTTTAGAAATATTCCAGTTAAGAAGTCAATTTCAGAATGCTAAGCTTTTTAAAGTTGTTTTCATAGCTGTTTCTTAGTTGCTTATTACAAATCTGATTTAAAAATAAGTACTAGTTCAGACCTTGCACTTTAAATTTTCAAATAAAGCATGTTATGTTGATTTTTCAAATATTTCTTCAAAAGCATACAACTTACTAAGTTAACTCAATTACAATACTTACTGAATATTAAAAATCATGAAAAATTATACTAAGGAAGAAGATGCCTGGCACTTTTAATATGTGCCTTATCAATCTCTTGCATTACTAAGGTACAGAATACTTTAGAAAGTAGCAATCAGCATAATTTTATAAGAATAAAAGTGCCCTGAAAACATGGCTTCTAAGTACTTAATGTTGGTAATAAATTTAACAGGAAAGCCAGTAAGGTAAAAAAAAATTCAAATAAGGCAATTTACAAATACTTTTCTTCACAAAAGAACAAAGAAGAAAAGGGGGTGGATTAGAAATATCCTCCATTTTTAAAAGGATCAACAACTACAAGGTGCCACTGTATTCTAGCAAGATGTAAAAATGGCCTTTTATGGGGCATTTTGCAACATTCACCTCCCTATCACATGGGTATTTCGGGAACTGACTCAAAGTCATGGCTGATGCTTGACCCACTTTATATCATGGACATTTGGGAAGCAGGTGGTTAAATACAAAGCATAATAAGTGATAACCCTTCATAAATATATTTTGAGACACTGACACTAGGAGAGAATACTTGGCACAGAAAGGACATATTTCCCCAGGGGAAAAATTACTTGAGGCAACACTTATAACCAGTTTCATGGTTTTAGAGATCTCATATATATAAAATGGTGCTCAAGATTTTTGTTAACTATACAATTATTCCCAACACGCCAATACTAATGTGAACTTTCCTCTATCCCCACTTCCATTAACTGACTGAGGTATAACTAATGTGTTCTTTTTAGAGCAAATATTCCAAATTAACACGGCTCATCTAGCCTTGCTACAAAGTCTGAAAACTTTATACCCAACTTGTTAAATTTTGATTTAGCACTAATAAATCACAACCTTGACAGCTGCTTGCAGTTAAAACACTTCAAACCTTTCAGACTAGTAGAAATTCAGTTTTTAGTAATTTTCCCTATGCTTTGAACAATGTAAACTCCCAACATTGCTTTTTCTTGTTCCAATTACTGCATGAAGTTCCAGGAAATAACCTTTCTTTAATAAAGAAAAAGTGCAAAGATATAAAATGAAATATAAAGTCTTTTGCAAGAAAATGCTCCCTCAGGGGAATAGGTGTTTGGATGCTGGTGGGAAAAGATCTTTTTTCTTCATTGTTCATCTGACCTACAAATGACCTTGTCTTCAATGTCCACTAGTGAGTATATATTAGTCATGGATCTTGCAAAAAAAAAAAAATAAGTAGCAAATTCTACTAAAATATTTGTATTCATTCTACACAATCCAATGGAAATTAATGAGTGCTATTGAAAAAGGTGTCCACATGCACATGCCCAATATGTGCATTCTACTGAGGGCTAAAAACTTAAAATTCTATTTCCAGTGTTTATGAATAGGTTCAATATCTACATTCATAACCATAACCAGAATTCTGCATGAGTTACTTCATACTTTAATACTTCACAAATGAATAATACATCTTGGGAAGTTAGGGAGGTACCTGTTGCCAATAATTTTTATGCTTTGAATGAGCTGCAGTTGTTTTTAAACTATATATAAAATGAACACCCCTAGAGTAATGAGACATTTTATACCAAGAAGAAAATGGGTTTGTTTTTAGCCATTCAGGACTACCCTGCAGATCTTAAAACCATAGATTACACCCTTAGAAAAGGAGACAAGGAGGCTCACAAATATAAAGAAATCCTGACTATTTCATGGACAATTTTTTTAAAAGATAAAATGTATTATATAAGCGCCATAAACAGTGATTTCTGCTTATATTAAAAAAAATAAGTGAAGCTTTGTTTGAACATTATTTCCTTGCAAGAGCAGTACATATCCTTAGCAAACAACTACCATATTTACAATTTAATTTCCTTGATATTTAGGTAGGATTGAAAGGAAGAGGAAAACATGAAAGTATGAGCTTTGAAATAATGTTTAAAGCTAATCTGATAGCAGTTAAGGTAACCAGATAGTTACTAAAGCAGACTTGTTTTGTGGGTATCTGATTATGCCTGGGTAGTCAGCTCACTTTGTTAAAAGCCAAGGATGTGTGTGTTCAATTCCTCTTTGGACCCATTAGCTTTTCCCAGAAAAACAAACAACAGTCCTCCACAGTGAGACTAATCCTAACCCCAAGAGCCTCAAAAGAGAAACTCAACAAGAATACCGGAGTCCTTCACAAAGCTGTTGTTACTACTAAGGAAACAACATTAAGTGCATGTCCCGTAGATTGTAAGTCAGCGGTCTCATCTTCAAATATGGGCAGCAAAATTATAATTTGAATTTCAAATAACCCAATACAACTCACTTTCGACAAAGGATAAAAATCTCTTAACTATTCAACTGGTCTTTAAATGTGAAATGTTAAGTCTCTGTTAGAGATATAGTAACGAAATATTAACAAGTGTGTACTGGTACCTTAAATGACAAATCTCGAAAACAATGCAAATACGAGATTCTCCTATTAGTACACACATCTGTACCAATTCTTATGCTAAAAGTGGTTTATGGTCTCCCCACCTTCTTCTTCGAGGAGCAGACTTGTAAAAAACAACATAAATTGTGCTAGGTGGTAGTGGTTTGCTTTTCTTAAACCAAAGCTCTGCCAAATTTGTTGATCTACTTCCTCTGCTCAAGTAGAATACTGTATCAAAGATCTCACCATAAGAAATCAGTATGATTACTGTCATGAAAAGTTTAAAAATTCTTCTAGAGTAGTTTTCTTTTCTCCTCAGTCTTTCATTTCCTGCCTAAATCCAAGTTAAAATACACAATCTCCATCGGTCTTCAGTGCAGTTCAATTCTGCACTTTGACCTTTCCTTTGCACATCACAGTAGCTGTTCACTTACATTAAATATTATAGATATGTTCTGCTCTTGACATGTACACACTTACAAAAGCAGCCTTGTACTTTGTTTGGTGTGTTTCTTTTTTACTATGTTGGCTCACAAAAAGCAGTTTTTTCATTTCTATGCATGGTACTTTACAATTTTTAATGCATTATTACAACAGTGCATTGGAAAAGTACTGAGCCTCTACAAAATAGCTTTACATTTTTAAACAAATGAATGTGATTTTTTTCACTTACACAAGCATAGGCTTTTTTAATATTTCCACAAGATAAATATCTCAATTAAACTATAAACGCATTCTAAAGTGTGCCACAGTGATGGGCTTAGGAGACAGTTATACACTTAGAAGATCTAACCTTAGTGTTATTTACACTGACATGTCCCAATATCACCTTGTCTGAAAGGTGAACAAATGATATTCAGCATGTAGCTGAATTTGTGCCAACCAATAACTGGAAATGGTATAGCTTTAAGCAATCACTTATGAAACATATACTGTAACTTAGTCTAAACGTGATTTGTTTAGCCCCTCTCTCCTATAACATGGGAAACTCAATGCAGATAAGAGCCATTGCTAAGGCAGATCTTTTGGGATAACAAAGGAGAAACTGATAAAACGTATACAGCAAATCAGTAATAACAATTACTGATACTGAAATCAGATTTTATGTCCTAAAACATTGCTTTTAAATATTTCTTTTTATTCTGGGGCAGAAATTGAAGAAAGGACAATAACTCATTCAGAAAGCAACAACTCAATTCAGGTTGCAACTTTACATTTAAGCACCACTCAAAAAGTGGACATAAAGCAAGTGATTCCTATTTGCCCATCACTATACCAGGTACATAGCTGAGTTCAGATCTTAATTACACAATGCTTTCTCTGTTACCAGAAGCTAAGACTGCTCTGCGACAAATAGGACAAGTAGAATTTTCAGATAACCAGCGATCAATGCAGTGGACATGATACTCATGGGAACAAGGTAGTTTACGAAGTTTGTTGCCTTCTGTATATTCTGTGATGCAAACACTACAGGTTTTTAATGCATCGTTTTCACCAAAACTTCTCATTGCCAAGTTGTCAATCTGTTCTTTGGTGAGTCCTCTAGGTTGGTCATCATCATCCTCATTTAAGAGGAAAAACTGAGCCAGACTAAGGAAGGGCAAAGAGCCACTTTCATCAAATGTTACTGGGGCCCTGTGTCGACCCTCTCGCCTGGCACCTGATGAGCCTGATGATGAGCTTCCTTCATTGCTACCTTCAAACACCTCTGAGCTGGTCTCAGAACTTTCACCACTGGAATTGGAACTAGGACTGGAACTAGAGCTTAAACTGGAACTCGAACTGGAACCAGAACTGCTACTACCACCAGAACCCCCTCTTCCGTTCCGTGACTCTGCCCTTTCCATGTTTTGACTTGAGACTGAGCCACCAGGCTCTGAATCACTATCACTGTACATAAAGTAGCTTAATTCACCAAAACCTGTCATTATTTGCCTTAACATGGTCTGAATTGCAACAGATGTAGTCTCACTTAAACCAGTATTTAAGATTCTACGAATTGGAATTCTGATGGTACTGACATAGGTTCTCACGCCTGCCCGCTCAGAACGTGAAAATGTACGCCTAAAACCTCCTCGTTCACTTTCGTAAGTGACAGTGTTGTTTGGCGTCTGAGACCTTGACCGAGTTCTGCTGGCTATGCTATCTCTCTGCCGATATTCTCCAGGACGGACTCTTCTTACTTGAAGATCAAGGACTATGGTTGGAGGTCTCTGTCCTGATCCTGTCGATTCACCACCAGTTGTATCTGAAGAACCTGCTCCTTGTGAGGCATTTCTTATTCCAGAAGCTGCAAAGAGACCTCTACTTAGCAAGTCAGGTCCACTTATTTGCTGTCTCAATGTAACATGGTGCCGGGTTCTAGAACTTCCCTCATTCTCATTTACCAAAGGATGCTCAAAAGTCTGAGATGAGATACTATGATGAGATCGTCGTGGAATTTCACTCATGGGATGCAGAGGTGACCTACTTCTTTCAGCTCTTGCTCGGGTTCTCCTATGGTCTGGGCTCCTGCTTCTTGCTCTTCTCTGACCTCTAGTAGGTGGGACTTCTCCAGTTAATGCTTCAGTTGAATTTCGTTCTGATCTGGATGGCCTTGCAGATGTTGACTCAGATCGTGGATTTTCCACTTGCCTTTGGCTGGTGTTGTCCATATTTTCTCCACTAGAACGTCTTGCAGATGGCTCATTTTCATTATCTGGATTTTGACTACCATTATTACGGTTAACATTGATTTCTAAACTGAATCTGAAATCACCACTGTTTGGATTAGTCCGGCTCACTGCTCTCCAGGATTGGTTTCCTCTTTGCCCACTTCTTGTTGTATTTCCAGTTTGTCTGACAGAATTAAGCCAGTCTATTATAGAGTCACCATTAGACACATCATCTGAAGATTCTCCGCCTGTTTAAAAAAAAAGGGAGAAGAGAAGGAGAAAAAAGAACTACTAAAATTAGGACAATCATATAATAGTGCTCTGAAGCTTTGTATTCGGAAAAATAAAAAAAGGTTCTGAACAGATTTCACATTTACAGATTTTTAGAACTGCATGGACTTTCAAGTAAAGGCAGGAAAATTTCAATTTCATTTTGAAATAACAAGCTAATCTAAGAAAAATTTAGAGAATTTTCTTAATTTTCTTAAAGGGAGTCTGGAGGAAGTCTATTTTTAGTACTTCATCATATACAGAGCCTAGCATACCACTATGGACCGTCAGAAGACTATTTTTCAGACTACTGTCAAAACACTCTTGTAATCAAACAAGTTAAAACATCAGTTAAGGTACAGGGCTAGTATTTTAGTTCAAATGACATTTGTCAAATTTTCAGTGGTCTGTAACATTTCTTCTGGGCTCTTGACTTAAGTGCCCTTGAAAATACAGGATGTATACAACACTGCTGTAGCCATCGCATAAATATAATATAAACAAAGTTTATAGGTTTAAAAGTGTTTGTATACTTCATCATGTTACCAGAATTTTAAATTAACATGAAACTGGAGATCAGGCCAAATGAATAGTTTGAACCTAGCACAGTACACACCATGGCCGACTAAAGGCCAGACTGTTATCACAACCTCTTCGGTTACATAGAAACTCTACTTCACACTGGGAGAGAAACATCAGGATGTTAGGATGTTTAGCTGCATCCCTGACTCCACCCACTAGATGCCAGTAACAAACCCCCACTCATGACAACCAAAAATGTCTCCAAGCATTGCCAATGTCCCATATGGGACAAGAATTGCAGGTTAGAGAATGCAGCATTTCTTTATGCTTGTGAGGAACTCACATGTTTATAAGGAAGGAATAATTCAGTAGTTAGAAGGGAATTTCAATGGGTGTGGAAAATCATGAAAAAAAAAATCACATTTGAATTGGCCATTTCTCAGTATGTCCCAATTAACACAAAACAACTGAAAGGTGAAACAAAAACAAACAAACAAACAAACAAACAAAAAAAAAAAAACCCAAGAAAAACCTATGTTCACCTTCTTACCAAGTATCAAAAAAATGCCATTTCTCTTTTTTATGAGCAGTTACTTAGCACCAAATTAATTTATGTCATTTCTGGATAATGTTTAGCTGACAGTTAAGTTCTTTATCCATTCCATCCTCTACCCACACCCTACAAAGCAAAATATACCTCTATTTTCATCTGAGTTTTGTGGTGGTGGGCCCTCTTTAATTTGCTGTAGTCTTCTCAGCAACTCTTCCTCAGTACTTTCACCTGAAAATGGTTTTAAAATATTTGCCAAATTACAAAAAAAAACCAATGACTCTTACCCATTTGAGACGAAAAATAAGAAGTAGGGAATCTGGGTAAAATTCATTTCTTTGGGATTATGACATTACAACTTTTATTGGTACATATTTCTTTCTAGTTTACTAAATGTGTTTGCATGTTAACACCTCATTCTTTAAAATTGAAACTCTGGGAGGTATATATTACTATATGTATTTTAAAACAAGGAAATTGAGAATGAGTGAGAGACTGACATGTTAATAAATGGCAGGCTCAGAAGGCCAACTAAGACATTCTGATTCATATCTGGTACTGTTGATTCAAAATACACTTCCTTTCATTAACTAACACGTGACCTTTTAAAATTTAAGCAATCATTCAAATATTAGTAAAATTAAATAGAAATAAGGATGATGGGAGACAATGAACTTTGACGAGGATCAAATGGGACCTAACTGGACAAAAGAGAATAACCAAGCACAAAGTTCTGAATAACTGATCAATTTACCCAAGGCTGGCTCTGAGGATTATGATTGGGACATACTCAGGAAATCAAGAGATGACAAAATAGAGAAAGTCTGTCCTAAGAACTAAAGTTTCCATCAGCTCTCCCACAGTTAGACTCACGTCTAGTAAGTTACATAAGCTAACAACAAAAAATTGTTCAGCTCCACTCTTTTCAAATTAGCTCACTGTAAATTCAAAATATAATTCGTAACTGAAAACATGATATAGGACAATTCCAAATGTGACTCAACAGAATTAGGTAATTAATATAGCAGCAAATGCCATTCTATATCCCTTGCATTAAAATCATACTTTATAATGGCTAAAGAAGCTGATTTTCAAAAAAAGGCTCTTTTTTAAAGACCAGAAAATTACATATATAAATTCTTAAACTACATATGGCATACCTGGGGTGCCTAGCAAATTGTTATCCCTCATAAGCCTATAATCTTCTTCACTCAGGTTATTTACAAATTGATAGAAAGCTTCTTCCCGATCCAATCGGTCCATCTGACTTCTGCGTTGTGCTGCAGACTGATCACCACTTCCTTTATCGTTAGAGTCTGAGCTTTCCATCTTGATGAACAAGTGGAAAATTATCTAAAAGGAGAAAGGAGATCATTCTTGAAAACAGAAGTCAGTGTGTATTCTATAGAACAGTTTCAATAATGTGAAAATCCAGAATGCAGTTCAAGATGTGGATTTTAAGACTGCATATAAATGAAATGCCATAATAAAAAAACTCCGAAAGCCCTGTTAAAACTAGGAAAAGCCTAGGTCAGGGGTTGGCTAACTATGGCCTACAGGCCAAATTAAAGCACTGGTGCCTATTTTTTCTTCTTGAGACCCAAGAATGGTTTTTACAGTTTTAAATGTCTTTTTTTTTTTTAAGGAGAGAATTTTTTTGTGATATGTGAAGATTATATGAAATTCAAATTTTAGTGTTGGTTTTACTGGAATAGTCATACACATTCATTTACGCAGTCTATGGCTTTCATGCTATAATGAATTAAGTAGTTGTGACAGAGGATATGTGGCGCTCTCACTGGTTTGCAATGGTGATCTGTGCGCTCTAAGTTGCAGTGACGCAATCATAACTTGACAGCATTTCAAGTGCCATGTACATCACCATACTGGGACATATAAAAAAATTGCATGTGCATATTCATCACGTCACATCAAGAGAAGGTGGGCTTTGAATGTCACCCTTAAAGGCACAGAGGAGCATGGATTATTTTGTTACCAGATTAGATGGTAAAGATTGTGTTTATTATGAAATAGCACTATAACTGTGATAAATAAAATATACACTGATATTATCAGACTAAGTACTCATCACAATATTCCTAATTCAAAGGAAAGCTATCGCCTTAAAAATTATAAAATTTAAAATGAAATATCTAATCACAAAATATTTCTTCACAAAATAAAAATGAGGCTTCAATCAAAGCAAGTTTCCAGTGGCTCACTTGTTGGCTAAGCAAGGAAAAGCATTCATTGATGGTGAGTTAAATTGCATTTGATTGCAGAAACTAAAGAAGTGTGTCCAGAGAAAATAAAGTTAAAATTATTAGTGTTTTGGTGAGTACAGTTGCTCAAAAAGTTGAGGATAATGAGATATGTAAATAACCAATTGAAATAGAAGGCAGCAAGTGATTTTGAATGGTTTTCCTTGGCTCATGATGAGTCCACAAATGTAATACTACTCCCTGTATTCACTGTTGTTTATTCAAGGAGTTTGAACCACAGAAGTAGCCTCTATGAATCTGCATGGAATAACTGCAGGTGATAATGTTTTCAATGAAGTCGAGAAAACACTTAATTCAACACAACCTGAAGTGGAATTTGCTAAGATGTATTATTACAAATGAAATAGTGGCAAAGTGTGTAAAGAAGAAAAAGACCTAGTTGGGTAAGTTTATAAAGCTTGTGAAAATGTAAAGTGTTTTAAGTCTATGGTTATTCATTATATTATTCATCAACAGGGAGTTTGCAGAAAATATTTAAATCCATATTACTGAACCAGTAGTGTCAGTGATGAATTTCATTACTATGGACTTCTCCATTTTCAGTTCTGTGAATTTTTGTCAGAAATAAAAATTAAATATCCTGATTTGCTCTATCCTTTGGTCATTTTGATGGCTTAGCATTGGTAAAGTTTTATTGTGATTTGTTGTACCCAGGTGGAAGATTGAAATTTTTTCTGAATGAGAAGAACCACCCTCAATTACCATTACTGAACAATAAATGGTTTGGGAAAAGAGCTTTTGCTACAGACTTCGTAATGTTTCTTAATGAATTCAACCTAAAATGACAGGCAAAACAGTGTTGATAGGTAACACTTCACCTGCAATAAAGTCATTTCAACAATAACTAACACTAGGAAGCACAATGTCAAGCTGCTTTATGCACTCCTTGTGCTATCAAAGAAATGAGTTGTAGGCATTCCCATACAAATCTGTAGCAGATCTTTTTTCTGAGCACAAACTATAGTTCCAGAAGCATTTTTGGACCTCTGTGCAAGTAAAAAGAAAATTTCCTAATTTCAAAATCCATTTAACTGTGTAACTGAGGAGCTTCCACCTAACCTGCAACTGAAAATATAATCCTGCAGTGTAATGATATGCTAAAATGTAAATATGTCAAGAGAAGAATCTAACATAATTCTATAAAGTACTTTCTAAGGGATGAATATGCTTCATTAAAATGACATGCTTGTGGATTGATTATAGACAGCAATACCTTTATGTATGAAAGGACATTTTCGAAGATGAAATACAGACAATCTCATCTAATGAGTAGCACTGGATGAACATCTGCAAATGATTTTGCTAAGGAATATGTTTAGCCCCAATTAGGCAAAATGTTATCCACCCCCAAAAGAATGTCATTCTTCTCATTAGTAGACCTACATTACAAAACATCATTCTAATTTCCATTTCCTTCTTGAAATTCAGCATAATTTATACTGATCTTAAAAATCAAGAATGTTCTTGATGTATTTCTAAGTTGCCTCTGCAAAAGGTATGAATCATTGCTTCTGTTGATTAGAATAATAATTTTCCAAATTTCTGTATACCATGTTACCCAAAATATGATTTATTTAACACCCAGTCTGAACCATCTCTACTAATGTTTATTTCTACTCTAAACTCAGCATTAAAACTGCATTTTACTTTTTTATATTTTCAGTTTTATCAAGAACTTCATGGGAATTTGGCTTCTCTCTTTTTATATAAGTATGCAACATGCTCAATTTTGCTTTCATATCAGCAAAGCAAAAACATAAAATAAAATTAAAATTACTATCTGGCCTTTCACAGAAAAAGTTTGACAAACCCCGCTCTAGAGAGTACATAAAAGTAGATAAAAATTCTTAACTATCATTCACTACTTATATGGTCTCAGGAAACTGCTATATTGGGAGATTTCCACAAACTCTCAATTAACTGGTAGTAAATAATCTAAAATAAGAGAAGCCTCCAAACAAAAAATTTCATTGTCTATTTTTCTTCTGTCCAACTGCAGATTGAACTTAAGTTTACATTGACAAAATAAAAAAGTTAACACCATGAACATATGATGATCTGATTTGTGGAAAAGAAGTAATCTATATTGGTACTGAGCTTTAATCTCACACACAACACATAAAGTATCTGGATGTTCGCAAGTTAATACTAAAGAGAAAAATGAAAAACAAATCTTTCAGATATTAAAAAACAAGTAAAAACCTTCTACCCATCTGCTGAACCTAAACAAATTTAATCCAGACATGGGCACATCCAGATTTCATTTCCTTAGCTCATTATTCTTAGAACAACCCTATCACCGTTTAAACAAAGATGAAGGCATCAAGGATGGGGTTGGGGAGGGTAACCTTGATATTTTCGGAAAGACCTCTCTAATCTCATCACTAAGAATTCTTAGCTTTTTTTATCCTCACCTAAGGACATGCTTACTGATTTCAGACAGGGGGAAAGGGAGGGAGGAAGAAAAGGAGAGAAACACGACCAGGTGCCTTTCACACATGCCTGGACGAGGACCAAAGCAGAATCGCAACCCAGGCCTGTGCCCTGAAGGGGAATAAACTCGTGACCTTTTGGTTTGCAGGATGACACCCAAACAACTGAGCCACACCTGCCAGGGCAAGAATCCTTAGTTTTGGTAAGCCTAAACTACAGAAATTTCTGAAAGATGGTTTTTTATAGTAACCTGAAACTTGAAGAAAACTGAAACTTAAGAAGACTTAAATTAAAACACTCATAAAAGTTAAATGGGACAGGCAATAAAAAAATTAACCAAAGGAAACCACATTTCCCCACATGTAGCTAAGTAATACAACTTGGTATTGGTAATAGTAAACAGCTAATTTGAAAAAATATAGAAAAGCAGAAGGAAAAAGTACTTTAGCTGCAATTCCTCAAATCAAAGAAAACCACAGCAACATCTGGCTAATGTACTTAAGCAGTTAATTAATACTTTGAATGCTAATAATATGAAAGTTAGGATTAAGTCCACTTGTGAAGGATTGATGAGTTCTGAAATTAATTTATAAAAAGTACAACTCAGTAGGATTGAGGCTTTAAAAACATAAATATTTCAAATAAGGCAAAAATGCCTGATAAGTTCTGTCACTTGAAGAACATGAGCCAAAGGTACAGAAAACTCATGTACCAATTACTCTTACAGGAATGGCACAAAGTCTTAATAGCGTCATGGCAGTTAAAGCCCATAAGGAACAGAAACCTGAAAAAATATAGGACAGATTTTTAAAAAGGCTTTGAAAAACAGTATCTAAAACAAGAAAGAAAGGGTCTTGTACTGAGTATGTGGGGAGATAGTATAGTAACAGAAGATGTAAGGTAGAGGCACTCAACTTCTATTTTCTTTCTGTTTTATTCAGTAAGAAAAATCACTTCCAACTGTAAATTGTGTAAAAGACATACTTTTCAAAGAGAGAATCAAAAGCCCAAACTGCAAAACTTCTAATGATACAACTTTGAGAAATAATAGGAGAAATACTAAAATACTAGATTTTAAAGTGATCTAATCTTCAAAGAAAGTAAAGGCTATAAACTGTAGCACAGCAAAATCTGACAGTAAACCTAAGGGAAAATTCTGCAATGCACTGTCAGATATATCGCAAACACATAAAAGAAAATACGTTTACAAGTGAGGATCACTGCCAAATTAACCTCACTTGCTTTGTAAAGGGATGGTTCTCAACCTTGGTTTGCACAACAGAATCACCTGAGGAGCTTACGCTAGGAGTTCACCAACAGCAATATTTAAAAAATTTCACAGGTAATTCTATTGTGTAGTCAGAATTCAGAACCTCTTTTTTTTTTAATATGTTTTATTGATTATGCTGTTACAGTTGTCCTAATTTCCCTTCCCTCTGCTCCCTTCCATCCGGTGGCCCTCCTCCCTCCAGTTGTCCCCCCCTTTTAGTCCATGTCCATTGGTTGTGCATATAGTTCTTCTCAACCTCTTCCTGTCTACTCCATTCCCTCCTACCATGCTGCTTAATTCCTGCATCATCTCCCTCCCTCTCCCCCCTCCCCCTCCCTGCTGACCTTCCCCCAGTATGGAGAACCTCTTTACTAGGGACATCAACATACTACTACTGACTAGTCTGGTTTGGTTTCTGTAAAAAGACAGATGTTTCTCACGCGATCTTTAGGAAGAAGTGTGGGCTACAGCAGTGATCCTCAAACTTCAGCACACAAACTGAATCAATTGGAAATCTTGTTAAAATGCAGATACTAATTCAGTAGGTTGGAAGTGGGGCTTGAGAACCCGCACTTTAAATAAGCCTCCAAGTTCTGTTGACACTGCTGATCCTTGAATCAGTTTGTGTAGCAAGGACTTTGAGGACAATACAGTTTAAGAGATTCACATTATTGACTACCACCCTCAAAGACTAGGGCGCAATGTTATCTCGAACATTTTACTAAGGGTTATGCAGCTAAAGTCACCCCATAGTAAGAGTACTACAGAGGAGGGGGAAAGGCTGTCTTGGCAATTTACATGAAGAAGATCTTAACTTTTTAGTTAACAAAAGCTAAATAAAAAGCCTGCTTGACGTGGCTGTTCAATTCAAGTAGGTAACTGTTCCACTGCGACCTTCTGTTCACACTGTATGTGGTGTATTTAAAACATTTTAGGTAACTCCAAAAGGACAAGAGACAAACAGACGTATCCAGAGTAACCAAGGTGACGATGACCAGAAGCCAGGAAACACCATAAAAGAAATGGTGGACCTGGAGAAGTCTAGCTTGAAGACAAGACTAAAACTGGGCATGATTACAATCTTCAAGTATTTAGAGTTATAACATGAAAGAACAAACCCATAAGGTCAAGTTAGGACCAACAGTTGAAGAAATATGGAAGCATGTAATACCTTCTTTTAATACAATAGCCTAACTAGTGAAACTGTCCCAAAGTGGAGATGCAACTAGCCTCTTGAAGTAAGCAAACTACCGATTTCTGGAAATATTCAAGCAGAAGCTTTATATTTAAAAAGGGCATTCCTTATTATGCAGGAGTTTGAACAGACTGATTTCAAAAAACCCTTTGGAATAAAATGTCACTGAGGATGGATATAAGTCACTTGGTTTTCTACTCTGCACATACAGGTCATATTAAGCTACATATTCCAATGACACAATTTTGTTATGACACTTTCTTGACAAACCAATTCACTTATTGCCCTATCCCCTGACAACACACCTTGCACCTTACTATTGGGTTGGCCAAAGAGTCTGTTACATTTTTTCCCAAATAAAAGACAGATTTTTCATTTTCACCAATAAATTTGTTGATTTGGAAATGTTGAGCATGTTGGCTATCTCCTGCTATTGGCTTCTAGTGGGCAGAGGCCAGGGGCGCTGCTAAACATCTTTCAATGCATAAGGCAGCCCCACGGCAGAGAATTATTTGGCCAAAATGTCAATAGTACAAGAAGCTTTGTAAACCACTTTTGACACGTTTGATCAGTCACAGCACCTTCTCCATACACTGCACAAATCCTTTTTCTTTTTTGCATTTCAGTTGCATTTTTACCTTTCTTGAAATAATAAAGCATAATATGCTGAAAATGCATATTTTCTTCCATCTTCAACATTATAATGGCTGCACAAAATTTCCCCAATTTTGTTGTTTTTTAAAAATACACGCTGATACGACAGCTGCCAAAATACAATCTAACAAAATTATTTTGAATGAAGTTGAAGACAACCAAGCACTACTAGAGTCGTACAGAAAAAAACTATACCAACTTTTTGGCCAACCCAATACCTTCACACTTCTACTAATGCTCTTCCCTCAGCTCCTTCTTAGGCTCTCCCCATTTCATTCACTCTTCAGTGCCTGATATAGTCTTTTACATTTTTGAAATACTAACTTTATTAACATATCTTATTTATCCAACGTAACAAAAAAATCATCATATCATCAATATAAAAATTAGTGAAGTGTTTTACATTCTTTTTTTTTTTTGGATACCAAGTCTCTGAAATCTGGTGTGTATTTCATATTTATAGCACATCTCAAACTGGATGCTAAATTAGCAATGGTTAAAGTGAAGTGAGGTTCAACCGAAAGCACAGTTGTGCTTAATGAAAACAAAATTTTTTACATTGCTTTTTTATTTAACTTGATTAAAATGAAAGGAAATTCAAAGTTCATTTCCACAGTTACAGTAGTGACATTTAGAGTGTCCAGCAGCCACATATGCATTTTGAAAGAAAAGGAAATCTTGAATGTAAGCAATGCCCTCAAATGCCTTGTAAAATAATCTTATACATACCCAATGAGCCTGGTCTCATTGTGAGCAGTTCCTTTACCACTTAAGTGGCATATAATGGAAAAATGTAATAGATCTAAACCACAACTTCAGCCCCTGGTAGATGTAATGCTACTAATGTTTGTTAAGTGAAAAGGAACACTAAAATGTTAAAAAGTTAAAGCACCATGCCAAAGATGTCAGGAGACCACAGTCCAAATGATCCGTTTTGGTGTGAAAATGTGAGTGAGGAATTATGTTAACAATATATCAGTCTCTAGAGTCTACTCTGATCAACAACATTGTGAGTCCATTTCCAGTTTAACTAATAAGAGGTAAAAAGAATCCCCACATGTCCCTGGCTCCTATCATCATAAAAAAAGAGGAGTGTAAATCTATTTATTATTTTATTCTTAGTTATAATATTCATGTGCATACATCAGAAATTTTGGATTGCATATACAATTAGTATCAGCCACTACTAAACTTAAATATTTCTATGAAAAATTTACCAATAGAACAGTTTAAGAGGAAAAATATATAAATGTTCTTAAATCTTAGCTTCCCCTCACTAGTTAGAAGCAACACCCACCAGTCTATTTACACAGCCCCTTCACCTATACCTGTACTTCATTTAACCCTCACAACAATCCTATGAAGTAGGTCTCATTACATCTATTTTACAGATAAGAAACAGAAGCAGAGAGAGGGGAAGTGATTTACCAAAGGCCATGTGGCTCGTAAGTGGAAAGAGCCAATAATTAAATCCAGGTGTCCACTTCCCACTAAATGGACAACTGTATCCCAATATATCCCCAAACTATATATGTATAAGTGTGTGTGCACGTGTGTGCATGTATGTATATACGCGCACACACACTTAAAAATAATTCCTATCTCTATAGGCATGTCTAAAATATTGAATCTCACTATAAGCTTTTTATACCAGGTTCACTCCTAGTATGAAAACTTCCAAAATGACAAAACACTTTTAAAAGCAGTATAAACTAGCAGGACTGATGTTTAAATCAGTCAACTTTCAGTATATTTGTTTTAAATACAGTTGCTCCTTGGATAGGTAGCATATTTTATTAACCTCATCTCTGCCGGCATACTGTGTGCCAATATATCCAAATCCACTCCTAGAAACAAACAGCCAAATTAGAAATTTTGCCCAGTCTTTTCAAAAACTACTTGCAATAAATGTATAATCGTGTCATGTAAATTTAATTCTGAGGAGAAAAAGCCAGGAAGAAAATCAAACCTGATATTTATTAACTGTAATAAGGAACTTTAAAACAGGCTTTATTTACCTTGAGAATGTTAAAACACTGTTAGTGATCTCCATTGCTCCTACAATTATCATCATATATTAACATAAATTATGCAGACTATGTTTCTGACCACCGCTAAAAGTATTTCATTTAATACTCCTAATCCATGTACACCAATGATGTTAGGGTGAAAAGTCACTTAAAACATTTTGATCGGTACTAACAGGTCAGGAGACCTGGTGCTAAGTGTAAGCACACACATTATATTCAATGGACATACTGCATCATAGTGCCCAATAAGGAGACTTAAAGGATGAACTATACCGATAACAAAACAACAGACTTTACAAAACTGAATTCTGAAATTCAAACGCTTGAGTACGAATTTAAAAATAAACCATGTCTATCCCTGGCTGGTGTGGCTCAGTGGACTGAGCGTTGGTCTACAGACTGAATGGTCGCGGTTCAATTCCAGATCAGGGCACATGCCTGGGTAGTGGGCGTGGCCCTCGAGTAGGGGTGTGTGAGATGCAGCAAGTCTGTTTCTTTTATACATCAACGTCTTTTTCCCTCTTTCTCCCTCCCTTCCCCTTTCTAAAAAGTAAGTAAATAAAACCTTGAAAAAATTCCTATTAAAAAATAAAAATAAGCTACATCTATTACGTCTGGAAGAAATGTTTTCCAAAACAAACAGGGAGGGAGGAATCAAGGTAACCTAATATCAACCAACTACTTACTTAAGTATCCTGAGCATTTTTACCTTTTGTATGTGTTCATACAAGCTCCATACTCAATAGTGTTCTCAAGCAGAGTATGTCAATTAAAAAAAAGGCACATAGGTATCAACATAAAAATGTGTCACAGAAAAAGAGAAGGGAAGGCATCATTCTGTCTGCAATAGTGTTCCCCTAGGGAGGTTATGGCTGATGTGAGAGATACAAACTCTTCTTAAATAGGTTCAAGATCATGACTAGCTTGAACATTATGGCTTAACATTAGTCACGTACAAATGCATATGCACCCCATATACATAACAATATTTAGGAAAGGAGTTTGTATTTCTCAGATCAGTCATGAACCCCTTAGGGATAAGAATCTCATAGAGTACATGTAAATTAATGGCATGCTATACTTGTCAATAAAGAAAATGCTAGCTCGATAATATCATCACCAAAATGAAAAATAATGCAGTTAAAAAAAATCAAGTCACAAAGAACTGCTCAATTTGAGGTCAGGATTTAATGTAACATCATGTATGTGGGTACCAAAAGTGTTGGGAATTATTCATATATAGAATGTTTATTTTAAATTGTATGGCATTTGTAACAAATAAAAGGTTGAAACCAACCAGGTAGCTTTTTTTATTCTATGAGTAGCAGGGTGGTCTTCAGCTCTGTGAAAAGAAGAAGAAAAAACCTACAGGAGATACTGGGTTCTTGTCTTGGATATAACATTAACTAGTTATGTAAATTTGGCCAATTCATTTAACCACTGGCACCTCAGGATCTCCATCAATATTATAGTACTAGGTTAAATTATCTACGAAGTACCTCCCAGTTCTATGAATTTGTGACTATGAATAAGACGGGAAAATAAAGCTTAAGAAAGACGAATAACTAGAACATAAGCCTAAAAGCTGTGCTTTCTCACTGCCATTTCACTCATGCACTTCTCTCTTTTTGTGGCTATCTTATCTTTTTGAAAATATAAAGCACCCCTCTTTTAAAAACAGGACAGGATTTGATGGTTCGTTCACTGCCTTTACTTATTGCGTGATACCTCTCACCACCCACACAATTTGTTAATTATTTCCAGTATTGGCCTGTCAGAGGATGCTACTACCAAGGGATCTATCACTGCTGATATCATAGCAATAGAATATGATAAAGTAGTTGTATGTCAATGTTAGCTTAGCCTCACTTATATTCTATTTCTACCATTTGAAAAGAACAGCAAAACCACAAAAGGATTCAGAAATGTCCAATCTCTTTGCAAGAAGTCTACTGACTTGCAGCTCACAATTTTGACAACCACAAACTTCTACATCTGGATCAAAAGAAAGGCAACAAATCCAACGAAAAAGACCAAGCCAAATGCTGCCAATTCATAGGATCAAGTTAGTTTTTAAAAGGAAGCCATTATAATGACATTTCAATTCACTGAAGTACTTCAGACAGAGAATTTAATCTTCGATTACCCATTTCATTGAGTTAAGTCACTAAATTAGAATTTGGTCTTATCCATATAAACTCAATTCTGACTTCCTTCTCATTACAGTGGAACCTTGGTTCTCAAACTTAATTGGTTCTGGAAAACTTCGAGAATCAATTTGTCTGTCACCTGAGAGACTTGTGACTCAACATACAGGTTTTAGCATGAGAGGGTTGTTGGGTAGAGAATTGAGACCTGAAGTTTGTTTTAGACAACCGAGACATTTTTTAATGAACTTAGTCAAAGAACTAAATTGTTCGAGAACCAAGACATTTGAGAACTGAGGTTTGACTGTATTCACAAGTGAAAAAGACAAGACACAAAGCCCAGGGAGGTTCACATATTTATAAAAAGTTATTAATGTAAAATCACTGATTACTAGCAATTTTGGTGATAACTGGTAAATCAAGAACTATTTTTGAGGACATGAGTTTTCCATCAAAAATTAATTTTTTTAAAGAGTGAAGCCAATTTTTAAAATTAAAATCACTTGACCAAAAAAGAAAATATTAGCTACACAAATGACTGTTGCATTATTTGAGGAAATCAATTTTGAGTTACAGAACCAAACATGCTGACAACTGTGCTTCCTGAATCAGTGTTTCTAAATGGAAATGATGACAAAGGTGACTCTATCCCCAGTTTGTACAGTAGCAGTCTATACCTGTTGTCCTATAGTACTTAATAGGGTCCTCTTTCACTCTCACAGGTAATTGACACTAACAGTAAGTTTAGTCAATAAAAAAATGAAAATTGCAATCGAGTTAAGTCCTTTCTTCCTACAGGGAAGTAGACAACAAGAGAAAAGAGACCACTTTTCAGTGCAGAAAAGATTACAAACATTGAACACAATATGCCCTTTCCCCCACAGAAATCTCATCACCATGCAAACGTAACAGAAGCCCAACCTGTAGTCATAAAATTATTGCAAGAGGTCCATAAATCTATATATACACCACATATTGTCTATAGATATTTATCTTGACACATGTAGGTGCTATTATGACTTAATGAAATTAAAATCTTGGGTTGGAGAACTAAAATACAAGAAAATCTACAACAAAATATCAGCTATATGTATTTCAGAAACAAAACCACAAGTTCATAAATATATTCCCAAATCGTTCAAAACTGCCAGGACTTTGAGAAAGGTCCATATTGAAAGTTAAAACAAAACAAAAGAAAACAAAACAGACATATAAGTATGACTGCTTTTTTACAATGCTTATCAAAAACTCCAGGGGTTACGTAAACTGGCTTCTTTTTGAAATCTTTTGTGTTATGCAGAAATGTTAAGGAATTATTCTGACAAGAGAAAAACATGTCCCAGCCCAAGACAGTGGTCCAAAATTCTAGCATTAAATTTGTCTGGGTTTGACAGAACTTTTCACATTGTAATTTGTAACTTAAGAGAACAGGAGGCTGGTCAGTGATTTGCTGTTTCCCAATCCGCTAGGGCTAGGGAAAAAGTAATATCCATGTTATTCCATGAATACAGATGCCCCATTTGACCTACTGTGTTATTTAAGGCTTCACTGCATGTTCACTAACCTGAAGGAATATATCCAAACAGCTAACATTTCTAGATGTCATTTCGTAATTAAGATATTTCATAAAATCATTGCTGATTTTAAATTGTTTATCAAATTATATAGTAATAGCTGAAACAGGAACCATGACAGACAAAAAAAAAAAAGAGGGGATAATTGCTAAATAAGTCTCACCTGTTTCATAAAGCAGATTTCTCCTTTAAGTGTTAAAAAGTTTTTGATGTAATATAACCTATAGATTTTTGCCTTACAACCTTTCATTTTCTTTGCATTTCTGACCTGATAAGAGAGCAATTAGGTTTAGAGGCATAAGTTTAGTGACTGCAGGCATTAGACAGACCTGGGTTAAAACGGGGGCTCTACCACTTATTAGCTATTTAACTGTGGACACATTACTTAATAACAACCTCTTTCCAGAGTCTTCATTTACCTCTGTAAAATAGTTAACATCCTCATGAAGCTTTGCTGCGATGATTATAAAAATCATACATCTGAAGCACAGGACCCACCTAGCACACAAGCATTCAACAAAAGTTAGTTATGAATTTGCCTGGGACAATCCTGTTTATGCCTGTTGTCCAGGCATAATTATTAATAATGTCCTTTTTGCTCTTAAAAACATCATGGCTAGGGCAATAGATTATGTAGCTACTTTAATGATGATGATGATGATGATGATGATGAAAAGAGTTAATACCAATTAGAGTGTTATATATCAATTATGACTTTTTGGATCTTGAAGGAGAAAAAATAGAACACACAAAATAGTTTAAGATTATATTCCTGTAAGAAAAGTCTACTGACATTTTATTTAGCTATTCAATGAACATATAAACAGTATTTATTTATACCCATTCCATTCCAACAATGATTTAAGCCAGCAAATTTCTATTTTGTTCATTCTGTTCTACATAAGTACTAGTAAACTTCAGACATTAGTTTAAGAGGAAAATTCACAGATAAAGCACTAGTGAGTTCCAGCTACTCAGAAACACTACCCTTTGAATCACCAGTGCAAAATACCCATTCTCATCATGAAGTATGCCCAACACCAACTAACATATATCAAATAAGCCCATCCAATTACAGGGCCTGAAAAACAGAATATTTTAAAACATGCATTCTATACATAAATCATCAGGAGACGCAACAAAAAAATAAATTACCTGACTGTTATGACATAGTATTGTAATACAATAAACTGGATTTTAGTTTTCTTCACTTTCTGCTCTAGAAAAAAAAAGAATCCATTATTCTTCCTGTTTAATAAGAGATTTTCTTTGAAACAGACACATCTTAACAAATACACATCCTATGTACTTCAGTCATACACACACATGCACACTACCACCCAGTCTAATTATTGGTATTAAGATATTGGGGAGACTAAGGTCAGAAGAAACCAGGAATCATCTATGTTAGATGTAAATTTCCAATTTAATAAAAGCTTGCTTAAAAAATAGGCCTTACTTTATCAGATCAGTAATTATTTTCAGATTCTGATAGTTATTTTAAAGGACTTATTTGGCACATTACAGTTACCTCTGTAAAGTAGTCCTAGCAGTGGCCTGGCCTAAAGCAGAAATTAGAAAGTATAAAAGATCACCAGGATGAAACGTTTTTCAGTAAGAGAAGTGGGTCCTAAAATCATATTTAAAAAAGTATTTAGATTGGTTTTCCTGGATACTTAATTTTTACAATTTAGAAAAATGGTTTTTTTGGTGGTAGTGGGGGGACTATAATTGTGCCTGTCCGTTCTCAAGAAATGCGTCTGACAGGATGATATAAGCACTTACTTTGTTTTTAATCACAAAGAACCAAAGACATTAGTAGTAGTAGTGCATTTATTTCTTTCTCCCTGTAACCACCCAAAGATATTGCAGTTAATTGTCATTCAGAAAACGCAGGCTCCTTATTTCCAGTAAAAAAAAAATTATTGTGGGGCTTTGCAAATAGTGGATGACAACTTGATATAAATGCTTCCCGTTGCCTCCAAACGAAAGACTGACCTAAATAACAAGCCTGCTAGGCCTCAGATTCCCGGACTAACCTGTGGAATAAGTATGGTGAAACTGTCTAGGGAAGGAACGTGGCTGTCTCCTCCATCTTGAAATTAATCAGCATAAGGGAAAAAGGGACTGAATGTTCAGGAAGCAGAAGCCCAACCGGTTAATACTAGTTACTAAAGCTATGGCGTACGTGGCAGGTACCGCCCGCAGAAGCTGAGACCCTTAGGCATTTTTTGAGGGGGAGGGGTTAGGCAGTTGAAGGGAAATTAACTTGAAAATCATTTGGCCCAGTTCCCACCCCTTCTAAGGGGAAAACAACAAACACGCAAAGGCTTTTCCCTCCTTTTTGGGGGGTGGGGGTGATTCTTGCAGTGATAGCTGGGAAAGAATATTCCAGAGTTATTCGAGCGAGGGAGTAAACCACATTTGCCTCGGATCCTGAGGGAAGATGTCATCATGGCCCCAGGGGGCGTCTAATTGATAGTGCCCTGAAGAAGTGCTCAAAATGGGGTTTTGCACAAGCTGGGAAATCTAAAGGCCCAAGTTCCCAGCATCTGACTTACAGCAGTCAGATTTTCCCCCTAGTCCCAAACCCAAGCCCACCGTGTAAAGGGGGCGGGGAGAAGCAAGGGAAGCCAAAGAACCAAGGAGAGAAAATCCTGAAAGGATTACAGATTCTCACGCCTGAGGCCAACACACTCGAAAATCGCCTCCCCCAAATTCTTTAGGCTCTGGAGGGCCCCGGCTGCGGCCAGCGGGGCCACGGAGGGTTAGTACTTACCCAGCACCATCCCCTTCAGAAAGCCTGTCGACTCTACACCCAACTAAAATGGCAGCGGCGACTACGCCACGGAGCCCCCCACAGCAACCGGCGCCTGGGGTCCGGAAGCGGCGCTGAGCCTCCGCCACGACAGGCCACTCAGGCCATTTTGAGAAAAAGCGGTAGCCGGCTCTCCGCTGTCTTCCTCTCGCTCTCCATCCATTTCTCAAAGGATCCTCAAAGCTTCACTTACTCGGTTTTAGTTGTCGGGATCCGACTAGATCCGTCAGGCCGCCGCCGCCGCCACCGCCGCTGCCGAGGCTCCTGCGCGCCTCCCTTGTCGCCGCTCTCAAGCCCGCCTCCGATGAGTCGCTGGCTGAGACCCGCCTCTACCCCAGCGCCTGCTCGGGAAACGTTGCTCAGGCAGCCATTATCTCCCCCATTGTTACCAAGCAGCGACAGGAAACTACTGCCCACAACAGGAAGTGATGATGCCCTGTCCCGGCCCCGCAGCCCACCCCCTCCAGCCTATTAGCCAATCTCAGGCGATTCCTCCAAAAGGCTTGGCGGGAGGAGGAGGGGGACAGCCGACGACGCGGCAAGGCGGGCCGCGATCTGGAAAAGGAAAGCTGCTGTGACGCCCACCGTCTGACAGGCCCCACCTTCCTCCGCCATTTTGAATTGCGGGGAGAAGTTCGCGTTCTGAGAATTGTGGGAACCCTTGCTTTCCCATTTTGAGAACTGAAGCACGTCACCTTCAGACTACTTGAAGCCTTTTTTTCCCGAGAGCGGGAAACGCGGTATTAGTTTAACCTGAGGTCGCTTCACACAATTAGTTATGACTAGTTCCTACACCATCCTACCATCCTACCTTTATGTATATATAGAGAGAGAGAGAGAGGAGAGAGAGAAAGAGAAGAACCAACTGTATGTCAGGCACTGTTGTAGATCTATCTATGCTGGGGATATGGCGAACATTAAAACAGACCAAAATACCAGTTCTCATGGACGTTTATATATACATATATATGTGTGTATATACATACGATTTTATATATGTTGAGAGAGAACAAAGTTGGGGAAGGGGGTGAGAAAGTGCCACGAATTGCAATTTCAAAAACAGTGGTCAGACACGGGCTCTCAGACTGTAAGCTCCTGAAATACTTGAAAAGGGGCGGGCATTGTAAAAGGGTGGGAAGATAGAATAACGTTGGAATTTGTAAAGGCCATCCGTAGGAGGTAATGCCTGTAGTAAACTCGGGAATAAGTCACACATACTCTAACTCCCTTTTTCATAGTAAAAGAAAAACAACCTTACCGAAGTTTTTATGGTGTTTCCATGTTTCTCTTCCATTTTTGTGTTCTGTCTTTTCAAGCAACACTTCAGCTACACTGGTTTTCTTACGATTTTTCAACAAACCGAACTTGTTCCCACTTATACCACTTTATATAGGCTGGGATATTTTCCTTATCTTTCCTCTCATCATACAAGCCTCTTCTCAATTGTCCTTTCCCCAGACAAGATGCCCTAACCACCCTTTTTAAAATAACAGTTTCCCTGTCTCCTTAACGGCTTAGTTTATTTTAAAGCACTTAGTTTTAAAATATATTATTTGTTTACCCCAACCCTTAAAAGCAGTAAACCTCTTTGTTTCGTTCACTGTCATATCCCCAGCCAGCTCATAGGCCCTCAAATATTTTTTTGAGAGAATGCTCTCCTGAGCGTGATGGCCATTTCATCAGCCTAGGATAGAAATTGTTCACTCCAAGTACTTTCCCAATATCCCTCAACTTCCCAGCAGGGTTGATGTTATCACTTTTGACAGAATGTGTATATGATTTAGGTGCTGTGTCTCTACTCAGTTTTTGTCTTATGTTACATAATCATATACTGGAACTTTTATCTAGAATGTGTAAAAGGAATTCTTCAGTGACCTGCAATGCTACTAAGCCTGATATTGAGCTTATGCTAATAACTTTACCCACTCCTTAACATATTCTTAAGGCAAACGTGGCTTAACTTAAAATATAAAATCATAAAAGTCGAAGAAAATGTAAGTGAATATGTCTACAGCCTTGACGATGTAGAAGGACTTCCTAAACATGACACCAAATCCAGAAATGGAAATAGTGTTAAATATGACTTCATAAATAAAAGTAAAGCTTTGGAATGTCAAAACACAAGGTTAGTAAAATTAAAAGACAAATGACAAACTGAAAAAAAATTCACAAGGACACATGATGGCTAAGGGATAATACTAGTTTGTAATAAAATTCAAAGACAAATGACAAATCGACAAACATATGATAAACATATCTAGCTAATATTACTAGTCCATAAAGAGCTATTAGAAATTTATTTTTAAAAAATAAATAGCACAGCCCTGATTGGTGTGGCTCAGTGGATTGAGTGCCGGCCTGTGAACTGAAAGGTCACTGGTTAGATTCCATGTCAGGGCACATCCCTGGGCTGCAGGCCAGGTCCCAGGTTGGGGATGTGTGAGGGGCAACCAATTGATGTTTCTCTCACACATAGATATTTCCCTCCCTTTCTTTCTCCCTTCCCCTCTCTCCGAAAATAAATAAATAGATACCACAGTTTAAAAATGTGCGAAGGAAATGGAAAAGCAGTTCAAATGTTCAACCTCACTAGTAATCACAAATAAAAATTAAAATAGCACATCTCTTTTTTGCCCCTCAGAATATCAATAGTTAAAAATTTAATAATATTGCCCTGGTTGGTGAGGCTCAGTGGATTGAGCGCCGGCCTGTAAACCAAAGGGCTGCCAGTTCAAGAGGCAACCAGTCACTGTATCTTTCACACATAGTTTTTTTCATTGTTTCATTTTTTTATTGTTCTATTACAGTTGTCCCAGTCCCCCCCCTTGCTCTCCCCTGCACCACCCACCTACCCACTCTTTCACACATTAATGCTTCTTTCCCTTTCTTCCTTCCCATCTCTCTAAAAATAAATAAACAAAATCTTAAAAAAAAAAACACTTAAAAGGATGGGATCTCCATATGCACAGATACACTGCTAATTTTAAAAAATAAATAATGTTAAGCATTGAAGAAGATCCTATGAGGTGGACATACTTGTATGCTACTGTTATAAATTGATGTATTATTTTTAAGGCAGTTTGGCAATGTGTATCAAAAGCCTCAAATATCCATACTTTTTGACCCACAAGATATATACAGAAATGTATCTTAAGGAAAAGAATTGGACAAAGAGTTATGCAATGAATGTACAAAGATGTTAATCATTGAAATCCTGAAAAATCAGAAAAATAACTATTAAAACATAGTTGAATACAGCACATCTACATAATGAACTACATAGCCATTAAAAATGAGTATTTAGATCTAAATACGTTCAGGTATATTTTCAATGGAAGAAAGAAATTTATAAAATGACATGTATAATTCTGTTTTTATATTAAAGAGAAAGTGTAAATATGCATCAAAGTCAGATGAATATACATGCAAATAAAATGTGAAGGGATTTTTAGTCTTTTTAACTTCTTTACCTCTTTCTGTATTGTCTTGAATATTTTACAATATGCATGCATTACTTGGTATTGAGAAGAAAGGTTATTTTCTTTTTTTTTTTCACTGTCCAAGGTTTATTTGGTGTTTTAGTTGGTATGACACTTGGATCGTTGGTTGCATTATTTATATGTAGACTTTTCATTTTACATTATATGGCAATGTACACTAGTCTGATTCATACGGTACACAAAATAAGATCCTTGAGAACAGTTATGCACAAGACATGCAATATTAGATTTATACATTGGATCCCAGGATGGGATTGACTGGATAGAAAAATCTGGACTAGGCACATTGGGTAAAGGAACCACAAGTTACATAGCACAGAGTGAATACGCACCCCGTTTGAAGGGCACCTGTAGTGTGTGCAACACTGGCAGTGGTGCCTTTGAGGAGGTGGAACTATTTCACACTAACCAGGTTAGGGCTACACAAGATAAGTACCTTCTACCATCAGGATACAGATGCAGGGGTTTATGGACCATTACCATTTCTATCTTTAGGAAATTGATGTTTTTAATCACAGATCAGATAAATGGGACAATATGCGCAATCACCAACTAAAATCCTGTTGTAGCCTAGACAGTGAGGTGTTATGACATTAGAAGACTTTAAAACTGCAGCTCCTTCTGGATCCCCCAAAGGGTATCTGCACTCTTCTTCAAACGGGCCTCTTCCTCAGGTGTCAGAGTCACCTTCACAACATCTGAGATTCCATTCTGCCCCAAGGTACAAGGAACACTAAGGAAGACGTCTTCTTTTATTCCATAGAGACCCTTGATCATTGTGGAAATTGGATGCACCCGCCTAAGATTCTTCATTATACTTTCTGCTAAATCTGCCACAGATAGTCTAATGGCCCAAGATGCGTAGCCTTTCAGTTTGATCACCTCATAAGCACTGTCAACCACCTGTTTGTGAACTTGTTTCCACTGTTCCTTATCTGCATCGGTGCCTAAATCAGGGTGCAAAGTCTTTAGGGCAACACCGGCAACATTCACTCCACTCCACACAGGCACACTAGAGTCTCCATGATCCCCAAGGACCCACCCGTGACAGCTTAATGGGTGAATTCCCAGCCTTTCCCCCATTAGGTAACGGAACAGGGCTGAATCCAGGTTGCAACCACTCCCATTAACATGGTTTTTGGGAAAGCCGCTTATCTTCCAAGCCATATAGGTCAAGACATCCACTGGATTGGAAACAATGAGCAATTTGCAGTTGGGACTGTATTTTACAACATTAGGAATGATGAATTTAAAGATGTTCACATTACGCTGGACCAAATTCAGACGGCTTTCTCCCTCTTGTTGACGTGCCCCAGCTGTGACAATAACCAGCTTGGAGTTTGCAGTTACAGTATAGTCTTTGCCAGAGACAATTTTTGGTGTTCCAAGGAAAAGGCTGCCATGTTGGAGATCCATCACCTCTTCCTTTAATTTGTCTTCCATGACATCAACAAGAGCGAGTTCATCTGCCAAGTCCTTCATTAAAATACTGATGGCACAGGCCATGCCAACAGCACCAACCCCAACAACTGTAATCTTATTCTGGGGGGTTTGTTCTTCCTTAAGAAGATTCACAATCAGCTGATCCTTGAGAGTTGCCATATTGGACTTAGAACCAAAAGGAATTGGGTGTGCACGGCGAGATGGCGTTGGTGGCGTGCAGGGATGGGTCCGGACTTGGCGGCAGCGGCGCGGGTACCAGAACAGTTACTTTCAAGTGTACCCTTCCTTTTTTCCATCCCCTCTTCTTCCCTTCCTTCCCCCTTCCTCCCTCCCTTACCCTGTTCCTCTCTTTCTTTCTTTCTTTCTTTCTTTCTTTCTTTCTTTCTTTCTTTCTTTCTTTCTTTCTTTCTTTCTTTCTTTCTTTCTTTCTTTCTCCTTCCTTCCTTCCTTCCTTCCTTCCTTCCTTCCTTCCTTCCTTCCTTCCTTCCTTCTTTCTTTCTTTCTTTCTTTCTTTCTTTCTTTCTTTCTTTCTTTCTTTCTTTCTTTCTTTCTTTCTTTCTTTCTTTCTTTCTTTCCTTTCTTGTCTCTTCCATGTATTCTTTCATGCTTGATTATAATCAAGGAGCTGCTTACTATATCTAGGAAATTACTTCTCAAAATTATTTATTCCATTTTGGCATTCAGTGCCACCTAGGACTCAAGGAAGAAACCACTGAGTAATTCTCATTCAATTTTCTTCCAGCCTAATTGCATTTCTCTTCAATTTACTTTTTACATATGTATGATGTTCAGATGATTTAACCCCTTCCTCATGAAATCTCCCTTAACAGGATAAAGGTAAAAGAATTTTCCAATCTTCTTTCTGTTCATTTACTTAACAAAATGTATTGATCATCTATTATATGCTGGTCACTGGGAATAGATCAGTAGACCACAGACAAGAAGGCACTGCCCTTGTGGCAAGACAGATGTTGAACAAATACTTATAAATACAATGAATATTATTACAAAGGAGCCATGTGAGTACAGTGGGAGAGGTATATAAAAGGAACATTTAGCCTAGAGAAGTTGTCATTTTTAGGTGAGAACTGAGCTGAAGGAAGAATGGTGTTTACAGAGGAAAGGCAGATGAGGGAGAAGCCCTGGGAGAGGGATTAACCTGTACAAATTTGCTGAGAAAATGGAGTGTGGGAAAGTGAAAGAATACCTCATTTTCTATAAAAAATCATTCCATTTTATTTCCTTCACAACACTCATTACATTGGAATTTATCTTGTCTATTTGTTTATGTTGTTTATTGATTGTAATATTTAGTTATAGTCTGTCAGTTTCCAGTGGCCTGTGCCCAGTATTAATTTCCTTGGGAACTGAGGCTTTACTCCACTCCTTCACCACTGTATTTTCTGAGCCTAAAATACATAATAGACAACATTTTTTAAATGAATCAACAAGTAAGCATGTAGTTCACAATAGATGTTTTTGATCTTATCCTAAGAACAACGAGGAGTTTTTGAAGAGTTTAAAAAAGAAATTGTTTAAATATGAATCCCTGAAGGTTTTTTTTTTTTTAAAGATATTTATGCTTGCTAGGTGCTGGAGACTGCATTTTCTTTATAGTGGATATACTTACTATTTTAAGATTTCAAACTCTTTCATCTTTATGAAACACAACTTGTTTTATTTCAAAATGACACACACAGATTATCTACTTATTTAGTTTAGAAACTGCTTCTAATATCTAAGCAGCTTTAAAAAAATCTTTTGAATAAGTATCACTAGCCCAAACCAATTTTATTGGAAAACAAAAGTCTCTCTCTACTTCCATTTTGCCTCAGTTTGCTCCTTTAGGAGTTCACAATAATAGTCAAGGTATGAATGAATCAAAAATGTTTTCTTCAGTTACCCAGAGGAAGGGGATAGAAGATTGGGAGGAGCCAAGTGAAAGGTAATCCATAATTCACTTACTCAGTTAAGTCATCCATTCAACAGCATGTATTGTGTGCCAGGCACTGTGCTAGGCCTTGGGGCTTTAGATATAAAAGATGTAGCTTCTGTCCTGAGGAAGTTCACAATCCAGAAAAAGAGAGGTATCCTGGGAGGATGTAATTTCATCTACAGTCATTTTGTAAACATGTGGAAGCTAAAGCTGAGGTGTTGGTTCCATTTTAGGGACCCAGACAACACTTTCAAGGAAGTTACCCTTGAGCTTGTATTTATAGAATGTCAGAGGTCCTAAAAATAAGTGAAAGATTAGGGAGTGAAGCACAGACAGCATAATAGTAAAGCCCTTTTATTCCTTACTGTCTTTGGGAGGTAGAAAAGATTACAATTGCTTTCATTCCTCACAGTCCAATACCATGTTTATATTTGCATTGTTATTGGAAACCTAGGTTCTCTAGAACTCAGTTTATCCCTTTGAAAAATATATATAGTGATGTCTGTTGTTCATCCGACAAATGCTTTGTATGTTAATTAACTGTTGTTCTTCTCCATTAAAGTATACTCTAAAAGTAAGAAGTATTATTGCAAATATTTAAATATAGTAGAAGTAATAAAACATGTACTGATGCCTGGTTAATTACATTAGTAGTATGGGAACTCAGTAGATTCACTGTCATGCCTTTTTTCCAGCTATTACAGCAACAGTGAAAGGTCTCTTTTTACATTCTATGCTTTCTGTGAATATAAAAGTAACCTGCCTAATGAAGCAATGTCAAGCACCTTATGTATCCAAACATGAAGGTTTTAGATACTCTGGTTAGAAAGCACAGGGCAGTGTTCTAATTCATGCCAAAACAATAGTGTAATCTTCCTATAACAATTTAAGTGCAAAATAGTAGGGAAAAGACAGAAACTTCAATTTAGAGAAGAAATACCTATCTTATCTCCAATTAGTAATCTATTTTAATAAAAAGATTATTTCTTATTAACTAATTATTTATTTAAAGATTTTATTTATTTATTTTTCAAGAGAGGGGAAGGGGGCGCATCCTCAACTGGGGACCTGGCCTGCAACCCAGGCATGTGCCCTGACTGGGAATCAAACTGGTGACCCTTTGGTTCGCAAGCCAGCACTCAATCCACTGAGCCACACGAGCCAGGGCTCATTTAATTATTTAAACTGTGAAAAATAAAATGTTTAAAGCAGACTAGATTGACTATGAACTGTTTCTGGCATCAAACAGCTTGATAACAAATATCTTTTTGGAGACAGGATGACTCTGTCCCTGCTTTTTATCTCCATCCTCCCCAGTCACCATAGAAGCCTCAAACTCATCTGGTCCCATACTCATCTAAACTTTCATCTCCATAAAAGTCAGCTATAGATCCACTTCCATCTCTACCTGCAATGTTTTGCACCTTTTCAACATGTTCTGAGCTCTTTGGGACTGTCCATTCAAAAATAAAAGACTCTTCTGCTTTCTCAGTCTCTTCACAGAAAGGTTTCTCCTTAGCACTTTGACTGAAAAGTGCCAATTTACAAAAGACCTCCATTCACCCCAAGACTCACTGAGAAAAAAATCAATCCCAAGTGCGGACATTTTTCTCTCCTTGAAAAAAATTCATATCTCAAACTCAGAAGGAGAGATGGAGGAGGGGGGGCTTAAATTAAGTACAGACTCCTAGGCCTCACCCTAGGGTTGTCATTCAGATGGTTTAAAGTAGAAGTTAGGAATCTTCATTTTAAATAAACTCTCTGGAAGGTTCAGATGCAGACTATCTGCAGAGAACTGTTCGAAAGATGGACTTTAAACAGTTAAAACAATAATAGTTACCCTTCATTGTTTCCTTATTATGTGCTGAGAACATTATTCACATTATCTCATTTAACTCTCATAAAAACCTTGAAAATGTCTTGAATCTTTTATAGTTGGGGAAAATGAAGCTCAAAGCAGCAAAACCAAAATATGCATGAGATCACACAACTAGTAATCAATGGAGTTAGGTTTGTACTCTCTGAGTGCATGCTGCTTCTAACAATGAAGATCTCTTAGCCACTAAACCAGAGCTTAAGTAAATAATACATTAAAATAAAATTTTCTTAAAGATGATTGAAAAAAATAGAAAACCAGGTTCTGCTGGAAATTTTATCCCATAAATGTTCTATATATCTTAAATACTAAAGATCTTGAATTGGCATGGTCTTTTCAAATAGGAATTCTCTCTCCCTCTCTTTTTCTACCCCGCCCCCCCCCCCCCAGTCACTGAAATCTGCTAAAGTCACTTATTTCTTTGTCTAGTTTTTTTTTTTTTTTTCTTTTTTGGCAGGACAAGAGCACTTGGAAATACATAGGAAAAAGATGCAATCTCTGACTTCGGGCAAGCCTGGGCAGTGCTCACCTGCTTCTAAGCACTCAAGATAATCCAGCTGCGAGAAAAATGCCTATGGACCTTCCATAACTCTATATTTCAAGGAGAAATAGAATGCTATTTTAAAATATGCCTTACTGCCCTAACTGGTATGGTTCAGTTGGTTTGCGTCATCCTACAAACTGAAAGGTCACCTGTTGGACTCTGGTCAGGGCACATGCCTGGGTTGCAGGTGGGAGTGTTCAGAAGGCAACCATCAATGTTTCTCTCCCTCTCTTTCTCCCTCCTTTTCCCTCTCTCTAAAAAAATGAATAAAGTTAAAAAAAAAATAACAATATGCCTTACTACCTACATAGAAAAATAGATAATAAGAGTAATACTTAGAGAGATCAAAGATGGCAGAGGAGTAAGTGGAAGCTACACTAACTTTCTCCTAGGACCAATCTGTAATTACAATTAATTTGTAGAGAAATCATCTGGAATAAACAACTTAACAATAGGTGGAGAGAAGCTTTTATAACCATGGACAGACAGAAGGAACCACTTCACCACAATGTGACTGGTACTAAATGTGGAGCAGATGCAAGAGGGCTGGCTGGGCTCCCACAGGTGGCAACTGAAGTGCTTGCTGGAGGTTCCCCTGAAGAAGTGTGAGGTCTAAACCTTAAGCTGGGTTCCCCAGTTTATAGCACCAGAGCCAGAAAGGAACTCAGATAACATCTAGCTGTGAAAAGTGGTGGGTTTCTGTCTGCCAGGGAGAGTTAGCTGGAGACACAGAGAGCCTCTTAAAGGGCCAATGCACAAAATTTCATTTGCAGCCACTTACTCTGGGCTCTGGTAAAGGTAGAGCAGAGTGGACTAGAGAGTCTTGAAGAGAGTCTGGGGATGGTGGTTTTGGGGCGAAAACTGAGGGAGCAGCCGTCAGGATCCCTGTGCGGAATCATTCTCCATACTGCAGGAGCCACCTTCCTAAGGCAGAGCACTCCCCTCCAAATGGCATTAGCCTGAGGGGAAGCAATAGCCCCACCCACAGGAATTACTCTGCCCCACTCTGTGCTTCTTACATTTGACTGCTGATTACAAATTGACTAGATTAAGAGTTGAAGGAAACAGCCACAGACTGTGGATTGCAGGTAGTCTCAAACAGGCTGCCTAGGGCCAGACTGGGACACCATCTGATATCACCAGGGGTGGATCCAAAAGATAAAACAGTGGTAAATACTAGCTTCTACTGAGATGAATTCCTCCATGGTGTTCTTCATGATTTGCATTATTTTCTCTGCTGCATAAGTTTTTAACACTCATTTCTTGTCCTTCGAATTTGCACTTATTGTGTCACTAGTTTTTATATTATACTTTATTTCAAATTTCATATTTTGCTCCTACTACCTCTTATTCCATTTTACCTTCTTCTTTCCTCTTCTTATTTTTGATTTAAATTTTATTTTCTCTCTTGCTACAACTTGATTCCATTCTTCACTCTTATTATTTCTCCTCCTTCCAGCCACTCAAAACTATTTTTGTCATTAGTCATCTCACATTCTTTTTCCCCATTCTTAAAATACCCTATTCTTTCTCCACCTTTATCAATATTTGCTCACTGATAGTGGATATGGTGGTTGTTGCATTTCTGCAATTTTATTTCTAGATCTTCATTATTTTTGTATTTCAAATCTCAAATTTTACCGTTCCCCTCTCCTGCTCCATTTTGCCTTCCTCTTGCCCTTTCTTTTTTATTTTTAATTTGAATTTTCTCTGTCTTAGCCTGTTTTCATTCCTCACTATTAGTATTCCTTCTCCCTCTACCCTCTCAAAATCACTTCTCTTTCCTCTAGACATCTCATAAGCTTTTCTTTATTTCTTTTTTCCCTCTTATTTCGATCCCACGTGTATTAATCTTTGCTCATTTGTTGTTGATACTGCTGTGGTGGATATTTTTGTGCAATTTGGTTCCTATTTTTTCTCTTTATCACTATATATTTTAAAATTTCTGCTTAAACTTACTACTATACACTTTCCTTCTCTTACTCCATTCTACTTTCTTCCCTTCCTTTTTTATTCATAATGTAAATTTTACTTTCTTTCTCTCTTTGCCTGTGTCTATTACCTACCCATTATTTCTCCTCTCTCTACCCTGTCAAAATAACTTTTCTTTCACTTAGTCATCTCATATTTATTTTTGTTCTTATAATTAACCTTAATCTCTTTACACCTTATTAATATTTACTCATTTGCTGTTGATAGTGTGATTGTGGAAGTTAGTTTTACATATCTGTTTCCTGGGCTGTTTGGTTTTCTTCTGGTGGGAAAAGTGGTGCTCAGTCAGCCACCCAGAGGGAAGGGCCCAGCAAAGAAAGATTCAACAACCACCAAAACCCAATCACAACCAGGGAGCCCACATAAATGGCATAAATGGCATCCCAAGAGCATCAAGTTCAGAAGTTCAAGGAGACTGAACCACTGAATCCCACAGGCCTCCTCCCACTGAAGTTCCCACCATGAACACAGGGACTCAAAGAAGATTAATATAAGAAGCAGAAACAAACAAGAAGAGTCACCTAAATGGGGGAACAAAAAACTAACCCCTAATTGAAAGGAAAGGAGGAATCCCCAGAAGAGTGCTAAATGGAATAGAAGTAAGCAAACTATCAGGCATTGAACTAAAAAATAATGGTTATAAGGATGCTCAATGACCTCAGTGATAACTACAAAGAACTCCAGGGATGTTATAAGGAACTTACTGTGAACTAACCAGCATGAAAAAAGACATAGAAACTATCAATAAGAGCCAGGAGGAAATAAAGAATACAATATCTAAAATGAAGAACACAGTAGAAGGAATTAAGAGCAGGCTAGATGAAGCACAGGATCAGATCAGCGAGCTGGAGGACAAGGAGTAAAAAAATTCCCAGACAGAGCAACAAAATGAAAAAAGACTCAAAAAGAATGAAGAGGGTTTAAGAGACTGCATGGCTACATTGCAGGGAGGCAAATCCAGTCTGCCATGTTAGTTCAGTCCGCACTACTGCAGGAAGGGGAAAAAGTGCCTGCCTCCCTTCTAATGTTTGTGGGCACAACCCCCAAAAGAAACCTGTTTAGATCAGATCTGACAAGTCCCAAATAATGCCACTGAGCACAGGTCTGTGGAAAGAAGGAAGAGCAGCTCACAGTGGGGATTTTCAAAGTGTGAGACCAGGACAAAGAGTTTAACCTCCTCCTGCAGGCTGGGCTGGCATCATCCCCAAAAGATGATCTGTCCTCCTGAGCCCAGGGTGGCTAAGCTTGCTCCTGCAAAGAGTATGGCTGGCTGTACCCAACCTGAATCTGCAGTGAGCCCCACTAGGAAAAACTAGAGTTGGAGACTCTGGCAGAGACTGGGAGATGTGACTTTGAGGCAGGGACTACTTCCCATACTTCCCATCATTAAGCGCCTGACTGCATAACCCCGAAGTAGGAGACCCACTATCCTTATCTCCGCTAACCTGGGCTCATCCTACAATCTCTCACTGAAAGGCCTTGGAAGAAGATTAGGCAACTTTAGGGGGAGGCAGAGTAGTGGAAAGCTGAAGACAGACCTCAGGGAGCCTCACTCCTTTTACAGACCTGCCCCAGCTCAAGCAAGAAGAGTCTGACACTTTTACACAGATTGGCCCCTCATATGCATATGTAGGTCCAGTAGAAACAGACACAGTGAACAGTGTGGTAGATCCAGACAGGTAACCCATGACTGGTTACACAAAACATGTGAGAGCAAACTGTACCTAAGCCCCACCCAAGTGGACCCAGAACCAACACAATTAGTGGTGGGCTTCAGACCACACCACAGCTAAACCCAACTAGCCACATAAGCAGCACAGCAAAGGAGGATTCTGGCAAGCACCAGACCCTTCTGGGAACAACCCCACCTTGAGAAGTAGCCCCTGTACAGCATCTCATACACAGTGATTGAGGTTTACCCATATAGTCTCCCAGGCTGAAGGGTTAACTCTACCCACAAAAAGGTCAGCAACATTAAAGAGTAACCTACAACAGGGGGTGCACATAACTTACAAGAAACATTCCTGGAGCACAGAGCACAGATGATCTGAGAGATTGTGCCACTGAGTCCAACAAGACATCTTTATCATGAAGCCATCCAAACAAGTTTTGGAATCATAGCAGATCTACCTAATACACATAGACCAAATGGAGAGGCAGTGAGAAATGTCCCAAATAAAAGAAGGAGAGAAATCCCCAGAAAAAGAATTAAAAGAAATAGATGAAATGGAAGCAAACAAAATATCAAATGTAGAGTTTAAAACAATGGTTATCAGGTTGCTCAAGGACCTTAGGGGAAGAATAAACAATCTCAGTGAGAACCTGAACAAAGAGATAGTAAGTATTTAAAAGAACATAAAAATCATGAAAAAGAACCAGTAAGAAATAAAGAATACATTATCTGAAATGAAGAATACACTAGAAGGAATAAAAAGCAGGTTAGATAAAGCAGAAGACCAAATCAGCACATTAGAAGACAAAATAACAGTAAGCACCCAAGGAGAGTATGAAAAAAAGAGACAAGATAAATAAGAAAAGTCTAAGGAACCTCTGAAGCAACATCAAGTGTAACAACATCTGCATCATAGGAGTACCAGAAGTAGAAGAGAGTGGGCCTGGGATAGAGAACTTATTTGAAGAAATAATGGCAGAAAACTTCCTTATCCTGGAGAAGGAAAAGTCACACAAGTTCAGGAAGCACAGAGATTCCCAATCAAGATGAACCCAAAGAGGCTGACACCAAGACCCATCATAATTAAAATGGAAAAGGTTAAAGACAAAGAGAGACTCTTAAAGAGAAAAAGAGAGAGAGAATTACCTGCAAGGGAGTTCCCATAAGGCTGTCAGCTAATTTTTCTACAGGAACACTTTAGGCCAGAAGGAACCGGCCAGAAATATTCAAAATGATGAAAAACAAGGACATACAACCAAGACTACTCCACCCAGCAAGACTATCATTGAAAATGGAAGGCAAAATAAAGAGCTTCTCAGACAAAAAAAAAAAAAAAAAAAGGCAAAAGGAGTTCAACCACCAAACCAGCATTGCAAGAAATGTTAAAGCACATGTTTTAAGAAGAAAAAGAAATATATATAGAGAGGAACATGGGTATAAAGGACAAAATGGCAGTAAATAAGTACCTATCAAAAATAACCTTAAATGTAAATGGATTAAATACTCCAATCAAAAGACATGGGGTAGTTGAATGGATAAAAACATATGATCCTTATATATGCTGTCTACAAGAGACCCACCTCAGAACAAAACATTCCCACAGGCTGAAAGTAAAAGTATGGAAGAAAATACTCCACGCAAATGGAAATGAAAAAAAAAAAAAAAAAAAGAAAAGCTGGGGTAGCAATACTTATATTATACAAAATAACTTTAAAACAAAGGCTATAGTAAGAAACAAAGAAGGACACTACATAACAATAAAGGGAACTATTAGGAAAACACTTGTACACATCTATTAAACATTAGCTATTTGAAGACTATTCATTATGTGATGCTGAGGAAGTACATTTTACCTAAGTGTGTCCCAATTTTCTTAAATGTAAAATAAGAAAAATGCCTCCCTTGTAGGGTTGTTGTGAGAAATGATTATTTACATAACATGCCTAGAACATAGACAACTAATAAGTGAGAGTTATTATCTTTGATCAGTGGAGAGTAGACAGACTAAGAAACATCATTTTATGTGGGGAAAATGTTTTGGGGAATTCATTCCTCTAATAAAGAACTTTCTAATCCATAAATCCTCTGCAATTCTATGAAAATTCTGAGTATTTTTTTTTTCCTGGGGTGAAGGCCAATTGATTTTATTAGACTGTTAAATTGACTGACAGCTGTAAGAGGAGAGGGGTGAAGAGGGGACTAGATGAAAGAAGGTGAAGGGATTAGTCAAAGAACATATATGCATGATCCATGGACATGGACAATGGTGTGGGGATTGCCTGAGGGAGTGGGAGTGACAGGGTGGAGGGGGGCAAAGGGGAAAATTCAGACAACTGTAATAGCATAAACAGTAAAATATTAAAAAAGAAAAAATCCTTGGAAGTGAAAAATAGTTTAATAACTGTAACTCCAAATACTTCAGATAGAATACTGTATTAAAACAGTGCCATATCACTCCTCCCCCAAATTAATACCATTGAAAGTTCAACTCCAAGACAGACAAAAAAATTCCTTCTGACAAAGGACCTGCCATCTTCCTCCTAAGATCTGGTACTATCTCCACTTTGGCCAAGGAAGAAAAAAAAAAGGGGGGGGGGTCTAAAATCATTAGGAAAAGAATGGGACCACTTTTCCACTCCAACTCTGCCATTAGTTTAGTCCAAGAAGAATATTTCTTTAAGGCTGTGTTGACCAGAATACACCTCTGAATCCTACACAGAGTGAAGAAAAAAATATTTGTAATCTCTATCACACAAGGAACTCGTAGAAATTTGGAGAAATAAAGCTTCAGAGTATTAGAGGGTCCAATCTTGGGGGCTTTAAATGCTCTGTCCCCCATTCTCTTTGTCTGTGAAAGTAAAAATCTCTTTTTACATTTTAAAATAATGGCCCAAAATCTTGCTTTGAGGGTCTCATGGCCCTTGGTGAAGAGAAAAAGAAAACATGTGCATTTTAATAAGGACTGTATGATTGTCTTTTGGTGTTAAAATTGTCTTCTGTGATTTGATAATAAATAGTTTTTATTTATTTTATTTTTATAGTATGCCAGTATTTATTTCGAATTTTTAAACAACACAAAGCTGCTACACTATATATTATTTGTAGCAGATGTACAGTGAAAGTATGAAAATATAAACCACACTTAAAAAAAGCCTCACCCAAAATTGTTTATTGATTTGAGAGAGAAGCGACGAGGAGGGAGAGAGAGGGAAAGAGAGAGAGAGAGAATGATGTGAGAAAGAAATAGATCCATTGCCTCCTGTAGGTGTCCTGACCAGGGATTGAATCTGCAACCTAGTGTGTGCCCTGACTAGGGATGGAACCTGCAACCTAGGTATATGCCCTGATTGGGAATCTAAATCCACAACCTTTTGCCGTACGGGAGGATGCTCCTACCAACCAAGCCACACGGCTAGGGATGGACCACACTTTTAATTATTGTAGCTTCACAGTATAATTTAATAGCTGGCAGATCAACTTCTTCCTCTTATGTTCCCCATCGTTTCTATTCATTGTTATGCCTTTATTTCTCTAGTGAATTTAAAATCAATATGTTTATGGACATGGACAATAGTGTGATTGCAGGGGGGAGGAGGGTATAAGGGGCATAAATGATAATGGAAAAAATACAATAAAAATATTCCATTGTATATAAATAAATAAAATCAGTATGTAAAGTTTCAGAAAACATCTGGAGGGACTTAATTGGAATGCATTTTATTTGTTGATTAATTTGGAGAATATCCTTATCTGTACAATATTGTGCCATCTCATCCAGAAGTGTGGTGCCGTTCTTCACTTATTCAGGTCTGTTTAGGTCTCCATTAACATTTGGTTGCTTTTTCATCAAACAGGTCTTTTACAGGTGTATATTTATTCATATATATATAAATATAAAATATTACCTGTTTTTATTATCTTTTCTAAATTAATATTGCTAAAAAAAGTAAAACTATATTTCACATTGGTGACCAGATCACTTACTAAACTTTCTACTAATTGTCACAGGTTTTCCACACAATTTTCTTGAAACTTTCAGATTTATAATTATGTGATTTATAAATGAGAACAGTATCACCTCTTTTCTATCATCTGTCTATCTATCTATCTATCTATCTATCTATCTATCTATCTACCTATATATGTATCTATATATCTATCAATCACCTATCTCTATCTATACTCACTTCCTTATTGTGTTTTATTGATTTAGCCAAAACATTCAGTGGTTATCTTTTTTTTTAAATTACACTTTACATTCAATATTATTTTATATTAGTTTCAGGTCTACAACATAGTGGTCAGACATTTATATAATTTATGAAGTGATCCCCCTGATCCACCTGCCATCATATGTAGTTATTGCAATGTTATTGGCTATATTCTCTATGCTGTACTTTACATCCTTGTGACTATTTGGTAACTACCAACTTGTACTTCTTAATTTCTTCACTTTTGTCACCTTTCTCCCCAATCTCCTTCCCATCTGGCAATCATCACTCTGTTCTCTGTATCTAACTCTGTTTCTGTTTTGTCTGCCTGCTTATTTTGTTCTTTAGATTCCACATAGAAATGAAATCATAAGGTATCTGTCTTTCTCTGTCTGACTTATTTCACTTAGCATAATAGCCTCTAGATCCATCCATGCTGTCACAAATGGTAAGATTTCATTCCTTTTTATGGTTAATATTTCATTGTATATATGTACCACATCTTCTTTATCCACTCATCTATTGATGGGCACTTAGGTTGCTGCTATATCTTGGCTATTGTAAATAATGCTGCAATAAACATAGAGGTACATATATCTTTTCAAATTAGTGCTTTGGGTTTTTTTAAAATAAATATCCAGAAATGGAATCGCTGGTCCATATCGTAGATCTAGTTTTATTTTGAGGTGGGCAGGAGGGGGGATCTCCGTATTGTTTTCCACAGTGGCTGACCAGTTTACAATCACACCAACAAGGCATAAGGGTTCCCTTTTTCTCCACATACTTGCCAACACCTGTTTGTTGATAATAGATCTATTTTAAGTGTCTTTACTTAGCAAAATAAAAAGTTGGCAACGCTATAGAGACTCCCAGCCATTTTTTTTTCATTATTAAAAAATTTCCAAGGATGAATTACAAGTCTGGATATCACTGAATTAAGAAAATGTTTGCAAGAGTCTAGGTGAAATACCATGAAAGCTCGAATTAAGGCAGTGCCAATGGAGATAGATAAGGCAGGAAAACTGACAATGACCAATTGGATTTGAAGATGGAAGAGAAAGGAGTTGCTGGTGAACCTGTCTCTCTGGCTTGGATGAATGGTATCACCATTCACTGAACTAGAGCATACTCAGAGGGTAAACGAATTTTAAAATGACCCTGAATAAATAATTCTGAGGAACTTGCAGAATGCCCAAGTGGAGATAGGCAGCTTATAACTGAAAATATAAGCTAGGAACCCAGGAGAGATTTGTGGGAATCTAGGTGGTGGTTGAAGTGGTGGATATAAATGACATCACGTGCATTTTTCAATTTCTCTGAGTAATGATATTTAAGACTAAGGAGGTGGCTATTGGTTTGTGTGTACCACACTGACCTTCCTGTGGTTAGCCAGGGTTCTAGGCTCTGATGGGTGACTACAGTTTTTTTTAGACATATCAAATTATTAACATACTAAGCACAATGAGAATAGAATTTGGGAAAGTACTGGTTAAAGAAAACAGGGTCCATGGGTGAGTGTTAAGTAAAATGATGTAGGAACTGTAGGGAATTATGGAAAATCTGACATCTTTTGGGTACCAGGCAAATTAGCATTTATTACTTTCAATAAACAGCATTGACACTTTGAGAGGACTGCATCTCTGCAGAATCCATCTAGACCACAAAACAAGGACACCGTTTGTTCTAAGGTCTTTGAAGACTGGACACACTAGAAAATGATTCCTCAGTTTGAGGGGCAGAAAAATCTCCTACACAAAACTCTAGCCCAGTGCTTCTCAAACTTTAACATACACACAAATCAACTAGGAATCATGTTAAAATTCAGATTCCGATTCAGTAGAATTAGTGTAAGGCCTGGAATCCAGCATTCCTAACAAGTTCGCAGATGATGATAATGCTGCCAGTCCTACTCAAAGTGTTTCTGAAAGCATGGTTAGAACCTTTTATGGCAATTTGACATTAATTAGTGGGCTTGTGTCACACAGAATACTGAATTTTTGCAATTCTTTTCTTTTTCCCTATGTTTGTTTTAAATAGTCACTTTACATGTTTTGTTGAATACATCAGGGCTTTTATTTTGCATACCTTTTTCCTTTTCCTTTAAAAAATTCATTCTTAGTTTGTTTTATGATAGTATCAATCTGTGATGGATTTGAGGAAAAAAATTGCTACCTCACTACAGATAGTTTGAGAAACACTGCTCTAGACAATGAAGAACTTTTTATTTGGCACATAGAATTTAATTAGAAATGGTTTGACTTCTGTTACATATGATTCTAAAGCAGTATTTTAAACTTTTCTTTTTATTTATTTCATAAACAATAACAAAATTCAGCTAGGTAACATTATGACAGTTTCACCATACACTCAGTCACAAATATTTAAAACCTTTGCAACAAGAACAACAAAACCAGAGGTGTTACAAGAATAATTTACAAGAAAATCTATAAAACAGCAAGAAGCTCACAAATGTTCATTTTCTTTTGCACAAGATCACTATACTCTTTCACAACATGTTTTGTGTTACAAAATTCCCAACAAAAGTGTATTTTTCTTTGTATTGTGGTTTCTAAAACCAGAAACTTTGAAGTAAATATCCTTTTATTAGCACCTAGTGGTGCACAAAAGGAAAACTCTCACATACAGACACTTCACAGCACTTTTCTAAGAAAAATATACACTTACAAAATATGTTACAAATTGGCACACTTAAAAATATACAAGATTTTGTAGGCGTCTTAAGACTGATCCTTAAGCTTTATACTTCAATTGACTCTACAGATTATTTATAAAACTTAACTCTAAAAGAAAAAAGGCAAATAATTTCCTAACTTTTTAAGGTTGGAGTGTCATATATCAAACAGAAACTCAGGTTACATTCATAAAAAGGGTCTCTAACACTTTTATTTTAAATTTTCTTAAATATTTAACAGGTTTGGTAGAGGAGGAAAATGGGGATAATAGTTTTTTTTAGCACCATAAGCCAGTAACTTACCAAAGAGGTGCATTCAGTTTTATGGAAATTAAGTTAAGGACTAGTACATTCAAAACTCCGTAGGCAGCAAACCCTAGTCAGTGCTACAGGTATCCCAGTAGAGCATCATAAGCTTTCTCACTCCTCACTGGGAGTCAAAAACAAAAGGCCTCTTCTAATTTTCATTCTAAGCCTTTTCCTTTGTGCTGTAAAACTAGGTGTCTCTCAAAGAGGCAAAATGATTTAAATATCTCCTTTCTTCTTTTTGAGGGGGATGTCTTTTTAAGACTCAGAAACCGGTGAGCCTGTTAGATGGACATATGACCTTTCTATCTCATTCCGATGAGTGTTAACGTTAGTATCTATTTACCTGGATACTGATTTTAAAAACCTCATTCATACCTTCAACTTTGTACTAAGCCTCTCTCTTTTACATTGTCCTTCTCTAATGTTTTACATTTTAGTATGATTCTGAAACCAAGAGTACATCTCAAGTATCATGTAGCTGTAATGGGGGCTCTGCTTCATGACTGTAGTTACTGTTTAACACTCTGAGTAAAAAAAGTGTGCCTTAAAGAATAGCCTGAGTACTGTCATCAAAATAATATCATGCTGGCTGAGGACTCTCAAGCAGGTGACAGTGTTTCCGAAGTTTAAACAGCCAAGACAATTTTTTTCTCTTTTATTCAGGTACTTGAGACACCTTTACAAAATCCCTGACCTACATTGTATTGACAAGGTCCCTATTTGTTACTAAAATTTTTGATTTTGGTACTCAACTTTCTAAACGTAATGATTCACTCAGTGAATTTTATGATTAGAAAAGAAATCTCACAATACTTTTACTTCATAAAAAAGACATATTCCCATAGTGATGAGTAGTCATTTAAAAAATCTCTAAATGAAAACAAAAACTCCTTAAATAAGTTAATTTCCCAATAATACAGGAGAAAACAAACATTTCTAGTTCTAGCACTAGTTAGGACTAGCTAGTGCTCCATTCTCCTCTTCAGTGCAGAAACTTAGCTCTCTTCAATTCTTGGAACTGTTCTGAGAGCATCTGTAAATTGAAGATGTGGCAGATCTGCATCAGAATGGTTCAACTTGGTAAGAGCAAGCTTGGTTAAGAGGTCCTTGGATATAGTTTTTCTCCTTTAGGCAGTAAATGCTGATTACAATCCACTAAACTGGAAATTCAATAAAACTGCAGAACCTTACATAACAGAACATAGGATGCTAGCCAAAATTGTTTACAGCTTGCGAAGCATCCTTTACGCTTTTTTGTTATGCACACACTTACCTCCCTCCCTCTAGCACAGATACAGATGCATCCCAGCAAAGAAAAAGTTCAGAGAAGATGAAAGTTGTCACAAAAGCCCACCTAGCACCAAGGACTTCAGGGAGATGACTAAAGAAGTGATGGTCAAGGTAGTGCAGGATGTCTGAAAACATTAAGAAATGGTAAGGCCTTAACACATAATTGCACAGAGTAACAAGAAGTCAGAAGAGAAAGATGGGAGGAAGCAGCGTAAGAAGGTGGTATATGAGACACCAGAGAGGCCACTGGTTCATGCCAATTATCACAGCCCAAATATAATCCCAAAGTCTCGAAGAACCTTGGACAAGGCCACTGTTTCAACACCCTTCTCCACACAGTCCGACACCTAACCAGGGTAGAAAGGGGATCAGATCTGTTCTTACAGATTTTCAAGGAAAAGGAATTTCTAACTTTCCTTAGTCTTCTTATATAATTCTGTGTGTGTGTGTGTGTGTGTGTGAATATGTGTTTAAAATTAGATTTGAAAGCCACCAAAGCAATTAAAGGTAATTAGGAGTGAGAAGATTCTTCTCTGAACTTCCACAAGGAAGTAGCCTGGCTAAGGTTCATATAGTCTGACACTTTGGGAACGTGGAATATGAAATTATAAAAGAAAAAAATTGTAAGACCAAGCACTGAGATTAAGTAAGAAGAATAAGAGAGGATACCATTTCCAGGGAAGTAAAAATTAAATGGGATTCATTCGGGAAGGCATTAATAGGAAGCAGCTTCTCATAGAGGAGAGGTTTATAGGTAGCAGCAATCAGGAATTTCAGACCAAGGAAAATTTCAAATATCTGACTTGAGATTTAGGGCAAAACACTATTTTTATATCACTGGTCCTCACTCCACTAAGGCAGCTGGTTGAATAAGGGATCTCCAAAAGGTCTGGCCTACTATGTTGTGACAGGAAAAGAAGAATTTTCAGAGAAGAGACAGAATCAACAAAGCCCTAAGAACTGAAGTCAGAACATCATGTACCAAGGGGGATATTAAATATAATTAAGAGAATAAGCATCTTACAACTTGTCCTATTGCTCATTATTCAAACTCAGTTTCTTGTTATGTTTTAATAGAAAGTGATTGGTTACCAGTCATTAATTTATATGTGAAAAACTTATAATTCACTGCAGGCCAATTAAAAAAAGGTACTTTAAAATGGCAATTCTTTTTAGAGAAAAGGATTAATCAATGTCCTAGAGTTGGCCTGTAATGAGCTTCACAGGAGAAACTAAAAGAGCATCTATTGCAAAGGACTACTGACAGCAAAGGTCTGAGAAGAATATTGTTTGTTTCCAGCAGTTTCAGGTTGTCCTTCTGTCCCACCCATTCCTTCTTGAAAGCTGAACTGACACTGAGAAAAAACTGGACAACTGCTCCTATATTTATTTTTTTATAAAATACACTGTATTCATGGAACGTTTTATTTATCTCTTCTTTTAATTGCCAGCAGGTGACTTTGAAGTCTGGAGTCTTGGGGATCACACTATAGGCAGAGTTGGTGTTTCCAAACCAAAATTCAGCTGCAAAACAGAAAAAACAAACACAAAAAAACAAAAAAAAACCCCGAATGCCAGCTCCTAGGAACTAGCCATAGAATTCAGTGCAAACAGCTCCTAGCAGAGTGGGGAAATAGAAGAAAGTGTTCTAGTTTGATTATTTTCACTCTTGGATGGCAGCTGCAGAGCAAGGGACATGTTTCATCTGGTGCCTTTTCAGTAACTAATTTTCCAGGACTCATCACACACAGAGCATCAAAGCCTAGAAACAGGCCTGAAGCAGCTTCACAAAATGCTCCTCACCCACTCATCCCTACAGATACGTACAATCACACCATCAAAAACACAGGCTTGTTCATTTTACAACCTAGCTATAAGTAGTAGAGCAGGCTGGTGAAATGAATCATAGACTGGGAAGTGTGTATACCAATATATGTGACAGGCTTCCATCCATTTCTCTCTGACTACTTTCAAATGTTCTTCCTCTGTTTCTGAATATAGTTAGGTGGCAATAACTAGGTAGATTCATATTTTGCTTAAATTTTCCTCCTGAATAATCTTCCCCCTTTTTAAAAAATCCCTTTTTCCCCACCCACTTATTCTCCACCCTTCCACCCACAGGCTATATATTCAAAAGTTAATAGATGAGTAATAATATTAGTAAGAGTAGTAAGGTTAACAACAACAACCAACAACATTAATAATATTAATCCCCTATATCTGTATAGCACTTTATGATCTACAAAGCGCTTTCACATCCATTATCTCATCTGTGCCATAATGCATCAGTCATCAGACACACAGGCCTTCAACTGTGCGAGGAAAATACATGAAATGTTAGAAGTAAAGTGGTAAAGAAAGCGGAAGAAAAAGCTAGTAGTGAGGGATGTTGGAGCTGTGAAATTTTTAAAAAGGGGGATTGGACTGAATAAAAAGATGTGATTTCAAAAATACATGTAAAAAATTGAAATTTAAGTTTAGTGTGTGGCATCAAATACTAGTCATCCTCAGACTAAGGTTATATGGCCCAAATTAGTCATTACCATCAAATGTTAGTTGATCTGACATATATATATTATATATATAATATATATATATAATATATATATATCTCATAGCAATTGTACCAAAATACCTTAACATTTTCTTTAAATGACATTAGCATTGCAAGATCAAACACTTAAAGAACAACTAAAGCCATGATATGAGTGCACTCTTGACAAAACTGGAATAAAACATGTAGGAAATAAATAAAAGCAATCTATGTACTTCATCTATCATTAGTGTTGATTTTATAGTTATTTTATAATTTATCCCAGACTATTATAAAATATATAAAACTGAGATATAAAGTATCAGCAATATAACTTTGCATTTTAAATAATTTTCAGCTACAGTTTTGCTTTTAGAAAACAAACTTTAAATCAGCTGTTTTATTTCCTTGTAAAAGGTTCTGTAAATGTATACGCTTGGGTCCCTGATGGACTTAGCCATTGTGACTTCCAGACTTTTCCAACATTTCAACCTTCAGGCAATGAAACAAGCAAATCTTTATTGTGCCATGTTTAATTCTTCATGTTTCCACACAGGACATTAGAGCTTAAAACATTTAAATAATGTATGTATGCACATATATATATATTTAAAAATTCATTGATGATCTTTAAACTGTGGGGTGAATCTGTGAGATGAGGTAAAGAAATTTGGCACATTTCAAACAGTATCCTTTAAGTTTTGGTAAATTATGTAGCACAACATATTTTTCCACTGTGATCTATAGGTGCTATCCACATAAGGTGGGGGTGGTTAAGAGCAAGAGTCACTGGAATGTTTCTAGTAAATCAACAGGGACAAGCTCCCCAAATACTCACAACCAAATGTTGATATAGAAGTAAAAATATATACAATAGAGTCACTTGTTTGTAGTTTGGCACAATGTTTTCCTTTTTTCCCCCCATTGGGTAAATAGTGCATAAACTACTTGTGCAACTGTGTGACTTTTAAAGTCTTTTACATAGAATATCAGATTAAAGTTTGTTTCCAAAGACTTATTCCCACATTTTAAAATTCTTTTCTTTAAGCACTTACATGTCAACATACATACCACAAGGCATATTTTGAAAGAAATAAAACACAAACATCAAATGTCTTTCTGGAAAATGTGAGCCTCTTCTTCAAATACAGGTAAAACCCAAAATGCTGTTTCTGCTTTTAGGAGATTGTAGTCGGAATCCCTGCAGAAAAACCAAACAATTTATGCCATCTTAGTTAGTTTTACTGTATGTCCCACAGAGGGATCACAAAATCTAAATCTGTTTATGTCATCGTAGATGCCGTACGATGAAGAAAAAGACAAATAGCAGGGTGCACTAGAAAGCACTCCTACTTGTTGCATGATGAAATTTTGTTTTCCATATTACATTCTTTTTGCTTAAATAATCTTGGGTTTTAATTCTTTTGTTGAAAATTTTTCTTTCTGCAAAGCCTTTCCCTTCCCCAAAATTATTCCAGAACACATTTTAGTTCTATTTTCTCAGTAAGTAAAAATTAATGTTGAATGGCAGAAAAAGTAGCCTTGTTAGAGCTTATACTTGGCCAAGACACAACCAAATTGCCCAATGTTTTGGGTGGCTTAAAGGTCATAAGGATTTTCATGCACTTTTATCTTTTTTTTTTTTTTTTTTAATTTGTAAAAGGAGGGAATTGGGCAGTTTCTTTCATGCACACTTTTGCTTTCAAGAGGGGAAAAATGACAGACTGAAGGCTTAGCAGGTAGTAGAAAAGCTAAGGGTGCATCATCTCAGCCATTTTGGTGCAGTATTACCTCAGTTTTTCAAAAGAAGCTGTCCCAGCTTCATCCTTGTGGACCTGTTCTCGCTCCACGCGCTTTCCCTTACACTTCTCATCTCTCAGGGTCTTGGAGCTGGATTTGTGACGATATAACTTTTTGTGTGTTGGTCCATTATTGCCTAAAGTGCTCAGGTTATTATACTTTTTGTCAAAGAGGGCAGAGCGAGAGTCCTCATTATAACCAGGCATGTTTGCACGACCAGGATCACCTATTGTTGCCTTCCCATTGCTCTTACTCACACCTTTGATGGATCTATGATTCTTATTGGCTCCTGGTGACCCATTGTTGACTTTTTTCTTTGATTCCTGTGGTGTCCCAGCCAATATTTTGAGGGTTTTTAATTTTAGACTATTGGACTCGGGGGAATAGAATATGTTGGAGTCCCCATGGTGCTGTATGGGTTCCCAAAGGGGCTCTATGGATGCCATCATAAATCTCTGCACATCTGCCATACCAGAGGCAATGTTGGACAAGATATAGGAAGGCTCCTGAAATTCCCGCTGGTCATCATCTAGGAGGCTGTTGGTGTTGGTGCCCATGCTCACATCGCTCCAGCCTGGGCTGCTGTCTTTCCCCAAAGCCCAATCGGCAGAAAGTCCCTTCTGACTTGGCATCTTCATAGAGGCCCCAGGATCGCCATGTTGGATACATTCAGTCAATGTCTTCCCTGCCGAGGATATGCTGTTGATTTGACCTCCCCCATCGCCAACGTCAATTTGCATTTTCTCTCCATTGATTGCAGCCATATATTTCCCTTTCTTTGTTGACTTAGGGATCTGGCGGAAGGTTTTACCCGTTGGCTTTTCAATCCCTTTGCTGGTGGCTTTGGGGGATTTTTTCCTGGTGTTTTTCTGAGAAGAGCTTTGGTTCATAGCCCCACTCTTGTTGGGTGAACTTTTCTTTCTTGATTTTGAAACTTTGTTGTTAGTATTCATTGGGCCAGATGGATCATTAAACGTTGATAAGCAAGGGGTTTTTTGGAGCAGACTGACAGAATCCTCATCATTGAACATATGGAACTGAAACTGATGGTTATTTAAAGAAAACCCTTCCTCCACGTGGACTTGCTGTGAAAGCGTATTGCAATCCCACTTGACCTTCTCCATATTGCCCAGTGGTGCTGGGGCACCCTCTTGGAACCCTTTCAGTGTTCCTAATGTCTTTGTACTGTCACATCTGCTAATTTGAGGGGAAATACTGGGGGTGTCAGGTGGGGACATCTCTGAAAGGGAAGAGTGGCGAAATTTGTCAGGAGTAAAGTTGGAGATATCCAGGAGGTCAGTGGACTCCTTTAGTGGTGCTATTTCATCGGTGCTCTGCTGGATCACGAGCTTGGGGCTGCAATGGGCTAGGAAGTCATCAGTGATATCATCATCACCATCCTTTTCACAAGACTTCAAGCTTAAGGAACAATAATTGCTTGAATTGACAGAGAGTGGGGCCATGGAATCAAAGCTAAAGAGTTGACCATCATCTAAATTGACTGGGCCCTGTTGGAAAGGAAAGCAGCCCTCAGTATTATTAAAGTGACATAACTGATAAGAGTCATCAGATGCAAGGTGGGTGTCTTGCACAGAGGCATATAGGACCTTGTTGCAACTACTACCACTGCTATTGAGGCAGATTGGACTATATGTTGTAGCTGTGAGGTTATTTTCCATGGACACTCCCTGGGAGACCCCAAATTCACTCGATTGAGTTGGAGCTGTCTCACTTGAGACTTCAGCTATGAATTTCTGGGGCTCAGAAGTAGGCTTGTTGGGCCATGCATTTCTATAGTCACTTGATTCCATTTTGAAGTTTTGGGATGACTGCTGTAGCTCAGACTCAGAGGGTGAGGAAAGCACACAGTCTTGGGAAGGCTGGAGAGGTGCAAATGATTTTTCTGTTTGGGTGAGGTTGCTTTCATTTTGTTCTGGAGAATGGTGAGTGAAGTATGAGATACCAGTATTATTTGACAAGTCAGAAGCATCTAATAATGTCTGCAGATACCCTCCAGGTATAACAGGTATATTGGTGGCAACATTAGCAGATGATAGAGGCATTTCAGAAGAGCAGGTTGTTGGTAGGAAAGTAGAATTCTTAGCAACTTTTGCCTCATGAAATTCTGATAAATGGGAACTGTTTGAAGTCCCAGGAATAGCTTCATTACTTAAATTAGCCTTGGAGGATTGGTCTTCCAAAAGAGGGCTCATTTGAACAACTGGCTTGCTTTCTTGCCCAGCTTTGAGTTTCTTAGATTTTAATCTGGCTTCACTTTTAAATTTGATTTTGTTGAGCACTCTTCTCTCTGGCCCCTTAAATTCTGCATCTTGGGCTTTAAATTTCACTGAGTCTGGGTCATTTAAGTGTGATCCATTTGCACAGTTGGGAGATTTCAGTGTACCTTTCAGGTTTCCATCTTCTTTATGACTACTAGCTTGCCTCTGATCATTGCAAAATGAAACTTGCTTAGTGCTTGCTGAAGTTTCCATGGATGGGATTCTTTGAATCCTGTGCCTGTTGCCAAGTTTAGATTTTCGTTTGCGAGTAGGTGGCAGGAATGACACCTCAAAGCTACCTGATTCAAAGCCTTGCTTTGGGCACAAGTGTGTCTTGGACTCTGCGCTACTGTTTCTCTGCTTCTTCTTCTTCTGCCAGAAGCCCTTTAAGGGTGCCAACTTGGCATATTTGTTTAGCTGATGCTCACTCAAATTTACTGTTGTCTCACTAGCATCCACCCTACCTAACTTCACCAGCATGTTCTTCTCACCTTTAAAGCGATTGATGATAATGTATTTGATAATAACAGGGGGCTCTTTACGGGTTACTTTTCTTCTTTTTTTGGGACACCATTCATCATCATCTTCCTCTTTGGAACCACCTGGCAGCCATTCCTTCCTCTCATTTACTTTTTCACCCTCTAGTGAGTCAACATCATATAGATAATCTTCACTGTACCTGACTTTTCTCTTTGCTCGCAGCCCATAGTTCTGCTGGGAGGAGGAGCTGCTAGAATTATTGTCCCGAGCCATATACCGGCTACAGTCTTTGATCTCCCCCATGGCATCATAAGAGACCTCAATGAAGGAACTCTCATCACTGAAATTCCCTGATGTATCCAAGGAATTGGCAAGATGGCCCTGCTTTGGATTCTTAAATTGCCCTCCCTCAGTCCCACTACATGGTTTATTTAAGGCAGATTTTTCTCCATTATCCTTTCCATCTTTTTTCTCCACACCTTTGTCTTCCTGTCCTTCTTCTTTGCCTTTCTTCTTGTCCAGGTTTTTATCTTCTTCCCCCCAGATGATGCTCATGTCAGGGACCTTGAACTGGGAAAGATCGTTGCTCTGCTTCAGGGTCCCACTCTTAGACTCCCGCTTGGGGCACGTAGTAAAGACACTGGGGAAAAAGTTGAATTGGGCATCCTCCTGCATCAGAAGGGTGGTCTTGTCTCGAACATTGTCCTGGAAAGACTCATATCGAATTTTCAGGGAGCATACATCACTGCCCAGTGTTGACTCATCATCATCAAACATGTAGTTATCTACATCTTCTTCAGAGAATAGGTTGACAGACAGCTCATTCTTGGAACAGAGGTCAAGCAGTTCAATTTTACTCTCACTAATGAAAGTCTCAAAGTAACCCCAATCCTGATTGGAATTTGCCAGTAAAGCCTCTTCCGTGTTGCACTTATCTAACAGTAATGCCTCATAATAACTTTTCTGAGCTGGGTCTTCCAAGTCGATGTCAGGTTTCTCGGCTTCTCGTCTATCTCCTGCCCTTGATTTGTGTAAAGGGAAGCCGAGGAGCTGATCTGAGAGCAGTTGCTCTCCATATTTCATGTTTTCTCCAGCATTAATACACTGAATTCCTATATCAGAGACTGCACAGGTTTCATAATCCCTATTTAGATCACCAACTTTTAAACTGATCCCTGGCTCAGGATCTATTGCATCCTTGGATTCCATGAAGCAGCCCAAGCAAGTCCGACTTGGCTGCATGAGGCAGTCCCCATTCAGAGCTGACATGCCTGCAGGCTCCATTATGGCAAATGAAGCTTTCTCGCACTCATTGGGCAGTGACCATGTGTTCAGGCCTTTTCCAACACCAGATGTAAGGGAGATGGCATTCACAGAAGCACTATTAGCAGCATGCTCAGGTGCTTCAATCAGACTCAAAGGAGAAGGAGGGCTCTGCATACAGGGCTTCTTGGAGGGCAGAGGCAAGAGACCCCTGGGATACATCAGGGTCTCTTTTTGAACCACTGGTATGGGCTGGACAGGTGCAGCAGCCTCTAGAGCTGCAAATGACTTCATTGCCATATCCTGGTTGTCTGAGTCTAGAGAAAAGGGAAAAAAAATGACAGGAATAAAATTAAAGGTCTTGAACCAGACTTATTAACTCTCTTTCCCATGGTCAGTTTCTGGTATTTGATCTCATTATATAAGCTAAGCCTCAGTTTCTCTAGTTTTAGAACAAAAATTACAAATTTAAAGAACTATGATTTTATATTGTATATCTATGTAAGAAACATTTTTTTTAAGGTTCAGCTTTTACTTTAGACAGAGACTTTCCTCAGAAATGAGGAAAGAATTGGACTGAGTACTTATCAATTGGAAAGTTAAGGCTTTCAGGTAAGAAAATGCTCAGATGGGATCTTCATGGTTCTGAGCTATGAGGCTCAGTCTTATTCTTCAGACCTCTGTTCTGAAAGCTCATACTAAATCTAGATGTTCCAAGACTCACATCAGAGTGTATTTCTAATTCACTAGGAATTTTGAAGAACTTAAGTATTCATCTGACAGAGATGATTTGAGAGAGCCAAATGGTTGGCTTAGATATATCTTAGAGACCCACCTAGTCCAGTTAGAGATTTGGTAGAATAAAGTTTAGTATTAACATCAACCTCAGAGGCATTCTAGATTTAACCCGCCCAAACATTGTGGATATTAAAAATCTATGCTGGGAGAGATATTATGTACTATAATTAAATTCCCTTACCATTTTCTTTGACCCCATTAATCAGAGTGTTCTCTCCATTGGCTGAGGCAACAACAGCCTTATCTTGTTGGTTATCCATGAATGTAACCTCTTATTGTTTCATTCCAAGTCCAAATGTTGTCCAACCTGCACATTTCAGATATATATATCAATCATTAAACTTGTTTTCCTCTGTTTGAAGGTTATTTCAGCTACAGAGGCCTAAAAAGGCTTACTGGAATTTACCTGTTTCCAGAATCTCTTCATTACTGCTATTGTTTTTGTTTCATTACTTATATCTACCATATAAGTCAATTTGGAAACTCACACTTCATTCATACATCTTAGATCCTTCTATCCCTTCTAAGCCACCAGACTATTCAAAAGTGAAATCTGAGGAAGTAGACAAACTTGCACCTTCTAGATAATAACCCATTTAACTTAATCATGACTGTCAGTCTTAATCATGATTAAGTGCAGTCTAGAGTAAGCTAGGGTTAAGGGGTGTGTTCTTGTGGAGGCTGGCTTTATTTCTGCTTGCCTAATTTCTACTTCAGATTACCTAAAGTTCTTAAAAAACAAGCCAATTCATAGACAGCCACACATATGTACATCACATTCAGATATTCTCTCTGTGTGCTTTAAAATTAGACTTCTAAGGATGAAGAGGTAGACAATTCATTCTTTGGTTTCTTGACTTTCATGACTTTAACTCTGGTATTGACAAGTATCCCTCCAAGTCTACAGCAGGATTTTAAAATGAACTACAAAGAATATCGGGAATTTAGGAAAAAGTCCCAGCGTCATCTGACATTTTAGGGCATAGAACATATATCTGTAGCCCCTTATCTCCTGGTCACCTACCTAGGTGGTACGCATATGCAAAATGATAGCAGTCAAGACCACCCTAGATGAAGTATCTACTATAAACCACTACAGCAGCTGTAAATCTCTATTCTTCCCAAGCCCCCTTTTTCTAGACCTTCTCAGCCAAATATCCATTTCTGTATTAAAAAGCACAGACTACTGATAGCCAAGCAGGTATTACAGGAATCTCAATTGTATACTCACTTGTCCTATACGTTCATACACTATAAATGGTAGGTACAACATTGAGGGAAGAAAAAGCAGTAAGCAGACACAGCTTTACATAGTTCAATCTACAGTGTATATGATATTTTACCTACCTAGGCCTATTTCCTTATCTGTAAAATAAGAAGTCTGTATCAGGCAATCATTCAGTTTTTTTAAATGTTAGATGATCCGGGGTTTATTCTAATATTCATATATAAGAATTGCCCCACCCTGGCTGGTATGGCTCAGCAGATTGAGTGCTGGCCTGCGAACTGAAAGGTTACTGGTTCAATTCCGGTCAGGGCACATGCTTGGGTTGCAAGCCAGGTCCCCAGTTCAGGACGTGAGAGAGGCAACAGATTGATCTACCTCTCACACATTGATATTTCTCTCCCTTTCTCTCTCTCTCCCTTCCCCTGCCTCTAAAAATAAATGAATGAAGTCTTAAAAAAAAGAATTGCCCCATTTTTCTCATTTTATACAATATCTGACTTGAGAGTAGCTAATAAACCACAGGTGACAGGGAAAAAAGAAAGAGATGTTTATTTCTTGTATTTTCCCAGAAAGAAGGGCTGGAGACTTCTAAAAGGTAGAAAGGAGTGCTAGCAATATTAAAGTCCCCCTCACTTGGCAAGGAGGGCTCATTTGTGGTGAAACTGAATGGGCAGGTCAGATGGCTGAACCTCTGCCTCTGAGAGGACCCTATGGGTAAGATGGAATCATTGATTGCGTCTTTCGTTTTAGGAAACTTGATAGAACTTTAGGTATCATTTAACCTCTTTTTAACCCTCCGCTAATTCCATTTTGGCAGGGACTTGATAAGGGGAAAATTATTTGTAGATCTCAATAACTTACTGTCGTTTTGTCCTTTATGCTTAAAGTTAAATTCAAGGAAGTTTATTTTTATCATCAAGAAGACCAGTCATAGAGAAACAAAAAATAAAATAATGTCACAAAATAACATAATGGCAGATCTATGAAAGGAACCCAAGTCTCCTGACCAAAAGACTAGGCATTTTTAAAAAGATCTTATTTATTTATTTTTAGAGATGGGGGAAGGGAGGGAGAAAGAGAGGGGGAGAAACATCAATGTGTGCTTGCCTCTTGCGTGCCCCCAACTGGGGACCTGGCCAGCAACTTATGGAAGTTATTTCCATAAAAACATAGATTTCCTTTAATAGAAAATCTGACCAAGCACCCACGACTTATGGCTCTAAAGTAAAGGGAATCTTATGGGGGGTTGATAACAGAAGAAATACACCTTGTCAAGAGATAAAGAAGAGATGCAGAAGGGTATAGTAGCTTGAGTTGGGAAAGGGTGAAAAAGGGAATGAATACGCCCACTAGGTGGTAGGCTGCATACAGTTACAGAAGTTATCTCATTTTGTACCTACAATAATCTTGTATGGTTGGCTCTACTAGGTTCCTACTGTTTTATTTTTAGAATACTTTATTTAGTTATTTACTTATAGAGGGAGGAGAAGGGAGGGAAAAAGAGAGGGAGAGAAACATCAATGTGTGGTTGCCTCCTGTGCGCCCCCAACTGGAGACCTGGCCTGCAATCCAGGCATGTGCCCTGACCAGAATTAAACTGGCAATCTTTCGGTTTACAGGATGATGCCCAACCGACTAAGCCACACCAGTCAGGGTAGTTCCCACTTTTTTTTTAAAGGGAAAACTAAATATCATAGATATTAACTTAATGATGATCAATTATTTGGGCCTTTGTTCTACAAAATTAGAAGGCTAAACCATAAACAGACAATCCTTTAGTCCTTTACATGACTTCAAATCTCATCTCTAAATGAGATAATCTGAAGGTATATATTTTCCCATATTTTCATTTACTTATACCTTAGCTATTTAAAAAAATGAAGAGGGAGATAATTTTTTATAGCTATAATGCAAAAACAGCTCTGGGTAGCTTTAGCTTTTCCCCACTGATCAGCATTTTAGGACAAATTTTGTGAGGTTTTAAAAATCTATTTTGAATTAAAATTGATTAGCACTTTTTGAATAATTTACAACAAATTGCTTGTTGATCATGGCAAATCATGTGGTGTAATGGCACTAACATAACATTATCATGGAGACAGGTATTTCGAAGCCAGGAAATGCTCAGTTAAACCAGAAAAGAAACCTTTCATATCTGTCCTACCCTTTGGGTAGGCCTGAGGAGGGCTCATAGCTCCTGTCCCAATAGGCTGCTATGTTCTTTCCCAAGGACTTTTAAGCCTCAGGGTCAGAGTCTAGATGACCCATATCGACATTTGTGTTGGGGGCTGTCTTTGGCTTTTTCCAACTGGAAAAAAAAGCAAGGCATAAAAGCAAATAATTTTTCTGTGTATAAAGCTGCAACAACATAACCTTTGGGATTTTAGTAGTGTTAATTTCTGGGATACCAGTTTAAATTAATTCAACAACTGACCAGGTTTCATTTGTGGTTTTGTTAGTATGACACACTGCAGCAGAAAAGACAGGTGGGTGATACTAGATCCATGTTCTCAAGGTGTTCAGAGTATATTGGGAAAAACAAGTCATTGACAAATGCTAACAAATATATAATACAATGAAATAGAGGCAACATTTGAGATGACTTTGAAAAATGGTCTTTCTGGAAGTATGTATGAGGAAGTATAGAGGAAAGAAAGGCATTCCAGGCTAAAGGAACTTCATCAGATGTCATGAGTCTCTCTGCACTCCAGTCTATTCTGTAAACAATGGCTACAGAATCATAGGCCTGACCACTTGCTGTAACCATTTCTGTTTTGTCTTGCATGTAACACCATTCACAATCAATCCTCAACCTCTCAAGTTGTATTCTCCTTTCACACTGTTTGCCTCCTCCTATACTCCTCAAATATTCTAACCTTTTCTGTTCCCTTGATATGCTAGGTCATTTATTGTTTTCAGGCTTCTTGCACTTGATAGTCTCTGCCTAGGACATCCTCCTCCAACCTTCCCCTTTCTCCTTATTCCCTCCCTTTCTCCCCTTTCTAGCCTCCTCTTCACCTTCCTCTCCTATTCCCTCAACTTTTCATTGACACCTTCCTTGGTCCTCCCCACCTCAAAATTAGTTTCTTCCCTTCTCTGTGTTCCCAAAGAACTTTGATCTCCTCTGTGTTTGTCACCTTATATAAACATCACTTCTTTATATGTGATAACCTCGGAAGACTCAGTGCCCTCCAACTCCACAAGGCTTAGCTCAGAGAGTGCTTAGAACATGATACATACTCTGTAAAAGTTGGTTAGACAATGATGTTGAATGGTAAGATAATATGGGGGAGAATTCAGAGAACAGTAGGCATTTGGCTAAAATATCAGGTACACACAAGAAGATATGGTTGAAAAAATAAGAGCTATACTGTGGAGGCCACTCAAATCTTAATTCAGAAACACACTGAAGGGTTTGTATTGAGGAATGTTATGATTAGAACATTAGGGCCAGTGAGAGTGGAAGAATCAGAGGTAGGGAAATAGGTTAGGAGACGATGTTCAGGGGTGAGAGGTCAAGATTAGATTTAGGAAGCAGAAAAGAGAAATAAAAAGGAGATGGTAAATTTAAGGAAAAATTGCAGAGTGTGCTGTATAGACTTGGAAAATAATTTAGATGTCACAGGTGAGGGAGCAGAAGTCAGCATAAAGAGAGAAGAAAGAGATGGTCACTAAAGGAGCATTAGGGATGATTGGATTCCAGACCTGAGTAGCCTCAGTAATACAGGTGCCAGGATCTTTCATGAGATTAAAGCAAGATAAGTAATAAGCCCAACTGTGAAGTCTGACATGGATAATGAAGCTGAAAAGAATATTAGCTGTCATACCAGTAGGTAAGGAGATAACGAACCTGCAAGCTATTATAGATGGGGAATCTACAAGTGTGGTTAGGGACTTAAATGGAGCAAGCAGATGGAACGTCTATAGCAAACAGGTACACAGGTTTCCAGGCTAGTCTAGCCAAACTCTGTCTAGTCTGATTCTTCTCAGTTCAACTCCAGTCAGTACGATGAAAGAAAGAATGAGCAGTAGTAAGAGAACACATTCTTATCCATGATGCTGCTAGGCTCTTTCAATTTTCTAATACACACCAGAGTTTTAAGATGCCAGGTTAGAAATATGGAGGCATGATGCATTTAAGTACAGAAAACATCCTTAAATGAAGAGCCATATAAGTTTTAAAATATTAAGGATGAGAGAGTTATCAAAACGAAATTATCACAGTTAAACTAAAAAATTCTACATATTTCAAAAGTATGCTATGAACCTATTTCATCTACCATGACAAAGATCCCAAAACTCAAAAGATGCAGAAAAACACATATAGAAGTTCATACAGGAGAGGTGATATCATATAAAGGATGAAGTACAACCACTAACTAGTTGGGTGTCCTCAGAAAAGCTTCTTCTCATCTCTAATCCTAAATTTTATTCACTACGCAATAAGAGAGTTGAACTAGATTATGTGTAAGGGCTCTGCTAACTCTGAGCAATCTATAATTTATTTAGTTCATTTTTGAATCATATGATTTTTTAAAAATATATTTTTATTGATTTTGCTATTACAGTTGTCCCTATTTTCCCCCTTTGCCCCCTCCTCCTGGTACTCACCTTCCCTCCAGTGGGCCCCCACCTTAGTTCATGTTCATGGGGCATGCATATAAAGTTCTTTGGATTCTCCATTTCCTATACTATTCTTAACACCCCCCTGTCTATTTCGTTCCTACCAATTATGCTTCTTAATCCCTGTACCTTTCCCCCATTCTCCCTCTTCCCCCTCCCAGCTGATAACCTTCCAAATTATCTCCATAACTATGATTCTGTTATTGTTCTGGTTGTTTGTTTAGTTAGTTAGTCAGTGAGTTTGTTTTTTGGATTCAGTTGTTGATAGTTGTGAATTTGTTGCCTTTTTAATGTTCATAGTTTTGATCTTCTTCTTTTTCTTAAGTAAGTCCCTTTAATATTTCATAAAATAAGGGCTTGGTGATGATGAACTCCTTTAGCTTTACCTTGTCTGGAAAGCACTTTATCTGCCCTTCCATTCTAAATGATAGCTTTGCTGGATAGAGTAATCTAGGTTGTGGGTCCTTGCTTTTAATTACTTTGAACACTTCTTGCCAGTCCCTTCTAGCCTGCAAAGTTTCTTTTGAGAAATCAGCTCACATTCTAATGGGAATTCCTTTGCAGGTAACTCTCTGCTTTTCTCTTGCTGCTTTTAAGATTCTCTCTTTAGCTTTAACCTTTGGCGTTTTAATTATGATGTGTCTTGGTGTGGTCCTCTTTGGGTCCAACTTGTTTGGGACTCTCTATGCTTCCTGGACTTGTATGTCTATTTCCTTCACCAAATTAGGGAAGTTTTCCTTCTTTATTTTTTCACATAAGCTTTCAATATCTTGCTCTTCCTCTTCTTCTTCTGACATCCCTATGATTCAGATGTTAGTACATTTGGAGGTGTCCCAGAGGGTCCTTATACTCTCCTCGTTTTTTGAATTGTTTTTTCTTCTTGCTGTTCTGCTTGAATGCTTATTCTTTCCTTGTGGTTCAAATTGTTGTTTTGAATCCCAGCTTCCTCACTTCCACTGACGGTTCCCTGTAGATTTTTATTTCACTTTGGGTAACTTTCATTACTTCCTTTATGTTGTTTCTGTACTTGGTGAGTTATTTGAGTATCCTGGTTGCCAGTGTTTTGAATTCTGCATCTGATAGGTTGGTTATCTCTATTCCATTTAGTTATTTTTCTGGGGTTTTGTTTTGTTCTTTCATCTGGGCCATGTTTCTCTGTCTCCTCAATTTAGCAGCCTACCTCTGTTTGTTTCTGTGTATTAGGTAGAGCTTCTTTTACTCCCTGTCTTAGTAATGTGGCCTATTGTAGAAAAGGCACCTATAAATTGTGTGAGGCGGAGCCTTAGGTAATCACCAGGGTGAGGCAACCTGCTTCACTGCTTTGTAGCTCTGAGAGGGGAGTGGGGGCTCGGAGAGGGGACAATGCTGCTGCCTGGTTTCTGGAGGTTTGCCTGGCACTCGCCTTGCTTCCAGTCACTTCAGCCACTTCCCATATGTGACTGCCATCCTTCCAGCTGTTGCCCTTGTGGTGAATCCCAGAGTGGGTGGGTTTGCATATGTTCTAAGTTTTGTGGGCACTAAGGTGAGTCTCCTGAAAATCTGGCAATTTCTTCTGCTATGCCAAACCCCCTGGTTTATACAGCCAGAGGTAATGGGGATTTATCTTCCTGAAACTGGAACCCTGAGCTATGTGGTGTAACCTGGGCCTGGGATTGCTCACTCCCAAGGTATCCCTCCAGATTTTCATCCACCATATGTAAATATGGGATCATCCGTATTGCTGCTGCCTCTCTGCACCTCATAGCATCCCCATGCCTCTCCACCCATCTCCTCAACTCCATCCCTCCTACCCATCTCGGTGAATGTGGTTTCTTTAAATCCTCATTGTCAGACTTCTGTACAGCTTGATTTTATGACTGTTCTGGGTGTTATTTGTTTTGAGATCTAGTTGTAATTCTTTGTATGGTGGTCAAAGGAGGTGAAGCATGTCTACCTACTCCTCCATTTTTTATCAGAAGTCCTTTTTTTTTTTTTATCAGAAGTCCATTTTTAAAATTAAAAATGGAAATTATATATATAAGGAAAAAATCACATATATGAATAGCTGTGATCTAAGTTTTGTGTGATACTGAGATGAACCTAAGATGTACACTCTAGGGACCTCTTTACTCTCTTCCATCTCATGTCCCTTGCTATATTACCTGATTAGTGTACATTCCTACTTCAATCCTGTCAGCAACAGCAAATGGGGTGATTCTATTGGTGTTAGGGTTCTGTATATTCCATCTGCCTTCATTTATGGCAGCTACCAGTCTAAGGTGGTGTGTGTGTGTGTGTGTGTGTGTGTGTGTGTGTGTGTGTGTGTGTGAGGGGGATGTTTCTGCTACCAGGTTTCTGTGCAGCAGCTACAATAGCTGCATTTCTGTCTCATGTTGAACTAATTGGCTCAACTTTTGGGTCTATCCTCCTCTTCTTTCCTCCCTTCCCACAGTGTTCTTAACTAGGCCATCTTTTCTGACACTACCCTAAAGATATTTCCAAAAAGACCCAGTGCATAAGACCACAAAATCAATGAGAAAGTATGTTAAAATGCAACATCTATGCTAAAGCACTATACAAATGCTAAAAAACCAACTATGAATAAGGGGTAGAAAGAAACAAGCAGATGTATTCATGGTATCAAGTCAGCAAGAGCCAACCTCTATTCTTAATTTTTTAATTTTAGATCATAGATGGCTCTACTTTACTGGCACACCTGAATTCCTTTGCCTTTCCAAAATAATTTTATTTTCAGGACTTCTCCAACCTGCTTTCTTTTTCAAGTCCAAGGAACAAATGGTAGAGAAGTTTAATTACTGTTTGTCAGGTAAAGAATGGGGTATTTTTTCCAAAGAGAGTCTCTTTCTTCTTGTCATCAAAGCCATATGGGCAGTATAATGGCACATTAAGCACAGAGAGAAAAACCTGGAACACCCATTGATGTGTACAAGATGGGGAGTCCTTGGAAAGGTCGTGCCATAGTATCATGGCACCTTGTAAAGATGAGTTTATTACAAGGACTGCGTCCTAATCACAGAGTGCCTTTGTTGCCAGGCAGCCTTGAGTTACATTTAATGGTTGAGCGCAGTAACTGTAGGATGAATTATCTTTTGACTTTCTCCATATGGTTTCTAATTTCCTTTCTTACTACTAATCTATCTTGTTAATTGCATTTAAAAATGTTATTAAATTCTTTTAAGAAATATAATCACTGAGCCATAGGACTAAAAGGATCTTGGAAGACAGTCTACTCCCAAACTCCCTATTTTACAACTGGGTAACCAAGTCCAAGAAAGGGGAAACTACTTGTTCAATGCCACACAGTGAGTTGATAACATATACACATCCTTGGAAATAGCCCCATAGCACCAAGTTACATATCAAAAAGACTACTAATAATAGGGCTTCTTAATTTTTGTTTGACTTTATTGGAGTAAATGGTATCACAAATAATAAAAATGTCCTTGCTTATCCCAAGAAGGGGAGTGGGAGGTAGTAAGAAAAAGTCAAGCACCAAATCCATCTGGGAAGGAGACACTGTTCTTCCAGCCTCTAGACTTTAAAGCTCTCTTTTGTCACCCTGAGGCATACAAGTCTAAGCACCATCTTTCTCCCTTCCACATATACATTATGTTCATGTACACTCAAAATATGGTGTCTTTCTTCTCTCATTGTAGAAGGAGGATCATGCATACTGCACCAGAGCTGGAAGACAAATGGCGTTGGGAGTTCATTTGATCAGAAAGTGCTAAAATGAATTCAACTAACTAATAATGCCTAGTTAATTACCACTTGAAATTTTGGATGGGGAATTAAAGGACCAGGGATACAGCAAGTAGAAAAGGTTTTTGGAAAAGTCCCAAGGATCATAGTTTTTAAAAATAGTCTTTTACTTATCTCTTACTTTATTCTAACCACCAAAGCAGGGAGCAAAAATATAAAGAGATAAACATCAAATTTATTTGTTGAGAACCCTTAAAGAGTTTCAGACATCTCTGCTTATTTCCTGATAGATAAGCTATTTTTAGGTAAGTAGACAAGAACCATCTTTAAATGGTTCCAAGTAAATTGAAGACAACACATAACCAAACACAAAACATCCCATGAACAAAAGTGATATGATTAGGTTGGCCCAGGAATTTGGAATCAATCTTGGTCCTAATGGAGTCTTCCAATGAGATACAGAGCAAGCTGTTCCAGCTGACTGGAGGCCTCAGTTCCACTATTCATAAAATTTTTGGCCTTTCTACTTTCAGGGACAGTTCCCTTGCAAGAAGGGTACCTAAGCTGTTCTAAGCAGTGAAGAACAGCATAGTTCAACACTGATGAAAATCTTTGGATTTGGGGGTTAGTTGAGCACCCCAGTTCCTTACCTCTCTTGTCTATGTGGAAACCAGCTGATTGGAAGGCTGGTACTGTCACATGAGTGTGGATGTACATTAAGTATGTCCACAATTATTGAATGTTTTATATGCCATGAGGAAAACAGAAGTGCGAAACACAAGCTCTATTGCCAAGGCACTTACAATCTAGGAGAGGTAGGGCTACACTTGGTATAGCATGTTTCTCTCAGTAGGATAGGTCTTAGATAGGTTTCGATATTTATTTTCATATTTTTATTTTACTTTCAAATTATTCAAGCTTGTCAATCTCCAGGAAGGATCTTACAGGTATTGGATCAATTAGAATTTCTTTCATCAAGGAAAGAATCTCTCTAATTCATATGCCCAAGGCTTAGAAAAATACATCCATCTTTGATTACTCCATAAAGACAAGTGGGACTTAAAACTTGACTCTGGACTTGCTCTTATTAAATACACAGCTGCTAGGCAACTCCCAGCAAGTGGTGAGACTACTTTTTCAGACCCCATCCCTCTGTTATACTCCTTTTGCAGATATACTTGTAGTAGAGCTTGGCAGTCACTCTGAAATTAATAGGCTGGTAGATGCCTGCACCTTTTTTTTAAAGTATATTTTATTGATTATATTGTTACAATAGTTTCAATTTTCCCCCTTTGCTCCCCACCGCCCAGCATCCCCCCTCCCCCAGCAATCCCCTCCCTAAGTCCATGCCCATGGGTCGTACATACAAGCTCTCCCACTTCACCTTTTCATATATTCTTCTTTAAAAAAAAACTAATTAATTAATTATTTTAACAATAAAAAATAACAATTCCCCCCTCTCAGACTTAAGACTCTTTATAATCTTATAAAGGACAACGGGCAAAGGTCTCTAGCTCCTCTAGCTGCTTCAAGCTGGACATGGTCATCGTCCTACCTACCCTTGGGTCCAGAAATCCTTAATAAGAGTGGGGGTGTGGAGGGGAGGGTGGTCTTCCCACATGGGGAAGGATCGGATGCCCACACCTTTTCACAACCAGCACATCTGTCACTGACAAAGGTCAGAGGGCCCAGATATCCTCTACCAGTAAGTAGACTCCACTTGGGTATCTCTATGTGTAGCTACTTATATGTAGAGAAAATTACTTTAAAATGAGTTTGTCCATTAAAAAAAATACTGTTACAACTACTGAAGAAGTTTTATTCCACAAAGGAAAGGAAAATTCCAATAACCCGACAAAAGCACCCAGGAACCCAATGCAATATATTTACAAGGTCATGCATACCTTCCTCCCATCAGAATAATTGTTATCATATTCCTTTAATTTTCTACACGGGACAAAATGACTACTCAGGAACAAGGGAAAGGACAGGGGTACAAGGTGGGGAGACATCAGAAAAGAAGTGAGGTTGGGCCTAAGAATAGGTGTGTTACCAGTCAAGTTAGAATTCTGCAATGGCTTAGCAATAATCTATTACTACTATCTCTCTATTCTGACCCCTGGAGATTCATTACTGTTACCTGTAGCCAAAGCAGTAAAAAGCCCTTATAGCACCAGAGTCTCAGAAATAGCTTCCTGGAGTATCTTCTGTAGCATCCAGCTCAAGACAATTTTGGCTGATGCCCAAAGCTGTACTTACGGCATTCTGGGGCCCTGAGCTCATTAAAGTCTACACAGGAAACACCCATTGCATGTTCAATTCCAAAGATCACATTTGCTGAACAGCAGCAGTTGGCTCAGCAGAACTCTTCTCAATTCTAGCAGCCAAGTATATAGAAGGGGGGAACTTCTTGGGGCCAGGCTTCTAGAGGTTCAGCCAGTGATGGGCAAAACAAGTCCTGGAGAAGGCAAAGATGAGTGGTATGTTTCTCTAGTGATCCTGGTTTTCTTAGGTTCCTTTGTTATCTTCTTATCTACTGGTAGGTCCACATATTTCTTAGAAGGAGTGTTATCTGCAACTGTTGCATCTATTTACCTTTTTAATGCCAATATTTGGGCTCACTTGCAACTTCTGACCTGCACTATCTAGTACAGCAGACACCAGTCACATAGAGCTATTTAAATTTAAATATAAATTAATTAAATAAAATTTAGTGCCTCAGTTACACTAGTCATATTTCAAATGCTAAGTAATCACATGTAGTCAGTGGTTACCATATTGGACAACACAGATATAGACCATTTTCATTATCAAAGGAAGTTTTACTAGGTAGCACTGTTATCCCTATGCCCTAATCATCTAGTCACTTCTCTATTTATACAGGCTGTCCTAGCATTTTATTTACTGTTTTGATTTCAGTCACAGTGGGTTCATGTCACCATATTTCTCAATTCATCAGTAGTCCAAGCAAATGTGTTTCTTACCATCATTCATTTTTTATTTAAATTTTTTCAATTACAGTAGACATTCAATATTTTTTATATTAGTTTCAGGTGTACAACACATTGGTTAGCTAATCATATACTTTACAAAGTGACCCACCTGCTATTTCCAGTAACCACCTAGAATCATACATAGTTATCACAATATTATTGACTATATTTCCTATGCTGTACTTTACATCTCCATGATTATTCTGTAACTATCAATTTGTACTTCTTAATCCCTTTACCTTTTTTTACCAAGCCCCCATGGCCCCTTTCATATGGCAACAATTTGTTCTCTGTATCTATGAGTCGGTTTCTGTTTTGTTTGTTCATTTATATTGTTCATTAAATTCCACATATAAGTGAAATTATACGGTATTTGCCTTTCTCTGTCTGACTTACTTACTTAGCGTAACACCCTCTAGGTCCATCCATGTTTTCACAAATGGTAAATTGTCCATCCATGTTTTCACAAATGGTAAGATTTCATTTTTTTATGGCTGAGTAATATTCTATTGTATACATGTACCACATTCTCTATATCCAGTTTTCTAATGGTAGGCACTTGGTTATTTCCATATTTTGGCTATTGTAAATAACAGTGCAATGAACATAGTGGTGCATATGCATTTTCAAATTAGTGTTTTGGTTCCCTTTTCTCTACATCCTTGCCAGCACTTGCTGTTTGTTAATTTGTTTATATGGCTATTCTGACCAGTGTGAGGTGGTATCTCATTGTGGTTTTAATTTGCATCTCTCTGATGGCTAGTGATGTTGAGTATCTTATCATATGTCTATTGGCCATATGTATGTTTTCAGGTCTCCTGCCCATTTTTATTTGGATTATTTGGCTTTTTTGTGTTAAGTTGTATGAATTCTTTATAAAGCTTGGCTACTAGCCCCTTTTTGGATATATCATTGGCAAATATCTTCTCTTGTTCAGTAGGCTGTCTTTTCACTTTGTTGATGGTTTCCCTTGCTGTCCGATAACGATTTAGTTTGATTAGGTCCCATTTATTTTTTCTTTTATTTCCCTTGCCCAAGGATACATATCAGAAAAAATATTGCTAAGAGAAATGTCAGAGAATTTGCCTATGTTTTCTTCTAGCAGTTTTATGATTTTGGGTCCTACATATAGCTTTTTAATCTATTTTGAGTTTATTCTTGTATATGGTGGTTTAGTTTCATTTTTTTGCACATATCTAATTTTCCCAAAACCATTTATTGAAGATACTGCCTTTACTTCATTGTATATTCTTGCCTTCTTTGACATAGATGAATTGAACATATAGATGAGTGTTTATTTCTGGGGTCTCTAGTTTGTTCCACTGATCTATGTGCCTAATTTTATGTGAGTACCATGACATTTTGGTTTAGGTAGCATGGTAACTCCACCTTTGTTCTTCTTTCTCAAGATTGTTGTGGCAACTTTTTTTTTTTTTTTTTTTGGTGGTTCCATATAAATTTTAGGATTATTTGTTCTAGCTCTGTGAAAATGCCACTGGTATTTTGATAGGGATTGCTTTAAACCTATAGATTACTTTGTGTAGTATGGACATTTTAATGATGTTAATTCTTCCTATGCATGAACACAGTATATGTATTTGTACCTTTTTCAATATCTTCAGTGTCCCACAATTTTCTCAATACAGGTCTCTTATCTCCTTGGTTAAATTTATTCCTGGGTATTTTAATTTTTTTGATGTAATTGTGAATGGGATCATTTTCTTAATTTTTCTTTGGTAGTTTGTTATTGGTGCATAAAAATGCAACCAATTTCTGAATATTTATTTTGTATCCTGCTACTTTACTGAATTCATTTATCAGTTCTAATAGTTTTTGATGGAATCTATAGAGTTCTCTCTCTATAGTATTGTATCATCTGCAAATACTTCTTCCTTTCCAATTTGGATGCCTTTTATTTCTTCTTGTCTGACTGCTGTGGCTAGGATTTCCAGTACAATGTTGAATAAAAGTGGTGAGAGTGAAATCTTGTATATTTCCTGATCTTAAAAAAAAAACAAAAAAAAAAACACTTTCAGTTTTTCTCCTTTGGGTATGATGTTAACTGTAGGTTTGTCATATGTGGCCTTTAATATTTTCAGGCATGTCCCTACAGTCCCCTTTGTTGAGAGTTTTTATCATAATGGATACTGGATTTTGTCAAATGCTTTTTCTGCATCTGTTGATATGATCATCTACCTTTCATTTTATTTATGTGGTGTATCACCTTAATTGATTTGCAGGTATTGAACCAACCTTGTATCCCAGGAATAAATCCCACTTGATCATAATTTAATGATATTTTAATGTATTACCAAATCTGGTTTGCTAATATTTTGTTGAGGATTTTTTCACCTAAGTTCATTATGGGTATATATTAGCGTATAATTTCCTTTTATTGTAATGTCCTTGTAAGGTTTTGGAATCATGGTAATGCTGGCATCATAAAATTAGTGTGGGAGTCTCCCCTGCTCTTGAAATTTTTGGAATAGTTTGAGGATAGGTGATTATTCTTTTGATATTTGGTAAAATTCACCTGTATAGCCATCCCATTCAGGTTTTTTGTTTGTTAGAAGTTTTTTGTTATTGATTCAATTTTATTAGTAGTAATTGATCTGTTCATATTATCTGTTTCTTCTTGATTCAGTCTTGGAAGATTGTATGTTTCTAGAGTTTTACCCATTTCTTCCAGATTGTCAAATTTGTTGGTATATAATTGTTCACAGTATTTTCTCATACTCTTTTGCATGTACGTGGTGTCAGTTGTCACTGCTTTTGTAAATTTCTGATTTTATTTATTTGGATCCTCTCTCTCTCTCTCTACACACACACACACACACACACACACATATTTTTAAAATTTTATTTACTATTTTTAGAGAGGGGAAGGGATGGAGAAAGAGAGGGAGATAAACATTAATGTGTGGTTGCCTCTCACATATCCCCAACTGGGGACCTGGCCCACAACCCAGGCATGTGCCCTGACTGGGAATTGAACCAGCAGCCCTTTGGTTCGCAGGCCCATGCTCAATCCACTGAGTCACACCAGCCAGGGCTCCTCTCTCTTTTTGATATGTCTGGTTAAAAATTTAGCAGTCTCTTTTTCTTTTTAAAGAACCACCTCTTGCGTTTCATTGATCATTTTTAAAATTCTATTTCATACACTGTTTTGTTTATTTCTACCCTGATCTTTGTTATTTACTTCTCTCTACTTACTTTGGGCTTTGTTTGTTCTTCCTCTAGTTCCTTTAGGTATCAAGTTAATTGTTTATTTGGGATTTTTCTTGTTTCTTGAGGTAGGTCTGTATTGCTATGAATTTCTTGGTTAGGACCACTTTCACTGTATTGCATACATTCTGGGTCATTTTGTTTTCATTTTCATCTGTCTCAAGGTACCTTTTGATTTTTTTTCCTTGATCTTATTGTTAACTCATTTATTGTTTAGTAACATGTTATTTAGTATGTGTTTGTGGGTTTATTTAGTTTTTCCTTTTAATTGATTTGTAGTTTCATACCTTGTGGTCAGAGAAGATGCTTAATATGATTTCAGTCTTCTTAAAATTATTGAGACTTGTTTTGTGTCCTAACATGTGGTCTATCGTGGAAAATGTTCCATGCGCACTTTGAAAAAGTGTATATTCTGCTGCTTTGGGGTGAAATGCTCCAAAAATGTCAGTTAAATCCATTTGGTATAATCTGTCATTTAGGATTGTTGTTTCTTTATTGATTTTCTGTCTGGAAGATCTATCCAGTGATGTCAGTGGATCTATGACTATATTACTGTCAGTCTCTCCCTTTATGTCCTTCAAGATTTGCTTTCACACTGGCTGGTGTGGCTCAGTGGATTGAATGCCAGCCTGTGAACCAAAGGGTCACCAGTTCTTTTCCCAGTCAGGGCATATACCTGGGTTGCAGGCCAGGTCCCCAGTTAGGGGAGTGCGAGAGGCAATCAAACACTGATGTTTCTCTCCCTCTTTTCTTACCTCCCTTACCCTCTCTCTAAAAATAAATAAATACAATTTAAAAAAATTGATTTGCTTTATATATTTAGGCACTTATGTTGAGTGCATACATTTTTTATAAGGGTTATATCCTCTTGTTATATTGATCCTTTAATAATCATCTAATATCATTCTTTGTCTCTTATTGTAGTCTTTGTTTTAAAGTCAATTTGTCTCACATAAGTACTGCTACCCACCCTGACTGGAGCAGCTCAGTTGGTTGAGCTTCGCTCCAAAAAGTGAAAGGTCACCAGTTCAATTTTCAGCCAGAGTACATGTCTGAGTTTTGGGTTCGGTCCCCAGGCAGGGTGCATACAAGATGCAACTGATAAATGTTTCTCTCACACATTGATATGTTCTTCCCTCCCTTCCCTTCTCTCTAAGTATAAATAAATAAAATCTTTTAAAAAAGTATTGCTATCCAAGCTTATTTTTGTTTCTATTTGCATGAAATCTTTTTTCAGCCCTTTACTTTCAGCTTTGTGTGTCTTTAAATCTGAAGTTGGTCTCTTCTAGACAGCATATGTATGTGCCTTCTTTTCATATACATTCCACTACCCTATGTCTTTTTAATGGAGCATTTAATCCATTTACATTTAAAGTGATTATTAATAGGTACATATTCATTACATTTTATTATTCATATTTATGTTCCTCTTTTTTCTTTGTTCTTCTCAAAGAAGTTCTTCAACATTTCTTATATTAACTGGTTTGGCTTTCTCCTGCTGCTTTTAAGATTTTCTTGGTCTTTAACACTTACTATTTTAATTATGGTGTATCTTGGTGTATGTCGCTCTGGGTTTATCTTGTTTTGGATTCTATGCTTCCTGGACTTGTGTGTCCTTTTTATTCATCATTATAAGGAGGTTTCCATTCATTATTTCTTCAAATAGTTTCACAATCCCTTGCTTACTCTCTTCTCCTCCTGGTATCCCTACAATGTAGATGGGATGCTGTTACACTTGATGTTGTCTCAGAGTCCCTTAAACTATCCCCTTGAAACATTTTTTTTTTCTTTCTTGATGCTCGCATTGGGTGTCTTCCAAATCTAGTGTATTCTTCATTTCAGACATTGTATTCTTCATTTCTGATGGGTTCTTTTTTATGGTTTACATTTCCTTTTAATGCTTGCTAACTATTTGATGAAGTTCTCACTGAGGTCATCCATTTTTCACCTAAGTTCCTTGAGACTCCTTACAACCATTGTTTTGAACTCTGCATTTGATATATTGCTTGCCTCCATTTGGTTTAGTTTTTTTCCTGGAGATATCTCCAGGTTTTTTTTTTTTTTTTTTCATTAGGAATGTTTCTTTGGCTTCTTGTTTTGGCTGCCTCTCTGTATTTGTTTCTGTGTATTAGGTAGATCCACTATGCTTCAAGTTTAGGTAGGGTGATCTTATGCAGTAAGTGTCCTGTGGGGATCAGTGGTACTGTCTCCCTGATCATGTCAGCTGTGTGCTCTGGACATATCCCTTGTGAGCCTTGTTTTGTAATTGAGTCTTGATTTCTGTTCGTCTGTCCATTTGTGTGGTTGATCCTCAGGCTGGCTGAATGCGAGGAATGACCCCACAAAGAGGAATTTGCCCCATCAGAATCTGTTGCCTGCCAATGCATCACTTTGGGTGTGCCAGTTTTGGAGTGAATTGGGCAGAGGCTTGAAGCTGGCTATCAGGTGTGTTGGCTCTGCTGCCTCTTGGCAGAGCATCTGTTGAAGGCCAAGGTCAGATGCTGCTTATGATCAGACCAGGACTACCTGGTAGAAGCTACAAAGTGACCTGTTGGTAGCTGCATCTGCTGGACCTGGAGGTGCATAAGAGAGGGCATGCAGCATATCTATTCTAGCTGTCATCAGTACTGGGTCTGGGACTGCTTGAAAAAAGGCATAGGACACGTTGAGTGCTGCCATCAGCTCCCAGCTACTCATAGGCTTAGCTGCTGATAGAGCCTCAGGTGTTATTTTAGTTGGGTGATGCAGGTCTCAAGAAGGCGCCAGCGTAGAGTGACTGGTGTTCATCAGATTAATGAAGATTCAGATTTGGTGCCAGTGCCACTCAGAAAAAGGCACAGATCACATCTAGGCCAGCTGAAATCTGCCTGGGACCTGCAGACCTTTGAGATTTTTAAAGAAAAATTGCAGAACTGGCTGAGGATGACTGCCTGCCACTGAAATAGCCTCAGCTGGTACACAAATTGGGATAGCGGGTCTCAGGGAATTGTCAGAATGGGGTGAGAGGTGTTCACCAGGCTAATTCATATTCAGGTTTGGTTGTGTGCAGGGGGAGCTCAACACATGGACAATGGGAGCCTTCCCTCTTTCTCTCACCCTGATGCCACACAGCTCTGTTTCTCCCTGTATGTCTCTGGTGCTTTCTGAGCTGCTCTTTATCGTCTAGAATCCAAAGTGGGTGCCCACAAGCTAGTGAGTTTGTGTGTGGGCCCTTTAGGTGGACATGTTGCTTTCTAGCAGCCTTCTGTCTCACTCAGACAAATGGAATCCCCACTGATTTTCATAGGCAGATGTTGTGTGAGCTCCTTCCTCTTCCTGGCACTGGTGCTCTGGGTTAGTGAGCTCAGTGTGGGGCTGGGACCCCTTGCGCCTTACCGAGGACCTCTGCAGCTGAGACATCCCTCCCAATTCACAACAACCATGTGGATGTGGGGCCAGCTTGTTTGAAGTTTCTGCCCCTCCTACCAGTCTCAACACAGCTTCTTCTTTACATCCTTAGTTTTAGGAGTTCTCTTAAGCTAGTCTTTATTTGACTTTCTAGGTTGGCTGTTCTATATTTGTAATTTTGATTTGATCACGGGAGAAGGGAAGCACAGTGTTTACCTACTTCACCATCCTGACCAGATTTGCCATTATTCATATATCCCCATTATTCCTATACTCTTTCATGGGTAAACATTCTAATGTGGTAAATGTGTATCTTTGTGTTCTTTTAAATGGTGCATCGCTTTATATGTATATTTTAAAAATTATGTAAATGGCATCATGCTATTGATTCAATTTTTAAAACTTTACTATGAATCATGTTAAGACCCATTCATACTTTTATATGTACATCTAATATATTGCTTTTATCTGCTGCATAATTCTCTATGGTATGCACATACCATATTTTATCTATTTGTTTTCATTATGATAGACACCCAGGATGCCTGGCCTAGCACTTTACAGAACTCTTAGCAGAAGTTCCTTGCTTCACAAAAAATCTTCAAAGAAAATTATAAATGGAAGACCTTGTAATTTGAGTGTTTGACCTCACCCTTGCCCTATCTTTCAGTAGTCTAACTTACTAGTATTACTCTTTGCCTATTATTGGTCATTGTCCATTTTTTGTTTGGCTCTAGTCTTGTATGAGGTTCCTTTCATATTCTTAATTTTAAATAATGGTTTTCCATTGTTCTTTGGCCTTGATTACCTGAACTCAGGTTATTAGCTTATGAAATCTCGTATCTCGTCTGACTCTTTGTATAGCTCCTTTTTTTTGCCTTGCTGCCACTCAAGGTCAGTTTGATGGGTAGTTTCCTGGCTAAAGTTTTCACTGAGCAGTGGGGGTTAGGAGCCTAATGGAGACAAGATTGCTGCACTGACAGTCAGAGATGTCCAGGACCTAGTGAGATATTTCATGCTCTCTGTTAACTTGATACAGCAGGGAAATAACCTTTTAATCCAGTGCAGGATACTTAATTTATTTTAGTGTTATCCAGTTTGAAGATGTTATGAAAAACATCCCTAGAGAGATTTAAGATTTCAAAAACATCCTGAATTTGAATTTAATTGAACTACTCCAGAAAGCAAAAACAATGGAAGATGACCTTTTTGGCACATCATATGCCAGGCACAGTTAGGCCAGATGCCATATCAAATTAGAATGTTTGTCTTCTGGGGAGGGTTATGGGAAGGAGAAGTTGAAGGTATGTATTTTAATTAAAATCTCTGCCAGTGCTAATAAACTAACATTAAAAAATGATTAATCTACAGAGATACAAAGAAAAAATTGAACAAGGGACATGATGTCATTAAATGCCAGAAAGGGAACAAACGTATGTTCTTAACATTGATAAGGGACACAGACATATTGGTACTCATTTACAGTAAAAAGTCCAGAATAAGGGGATACAAAACTGATGTTAAACTCAGGAATAAAATTAAAGGAATGTGTTTTCCGTCTTCAAATACCTGACCACCTATCATAAAGTCAAACAAAACTTGTTTATTCAGGTCACAATGAGAGGTAACTGGAGGGATGAATAATGTAGCTCAACATATGGACCAACAGAGATTCCAAAGATGAAATCTGTGCTGGAGGACAGGCACGGGGAAAAAATTGAGCTCCCTGTCACTATCAGTATTCAAGCAGAGGCCTGGCAACAATTTAGCAACACTAAAAACAGATTTAATCATTGGATAGACAAGCTGGACTAGATGGCTCTAAAACTTTATAATTAAATGTGACAGTAAGAGAATCAGTTGTATAAATGCAAAACGAATTCAAGGAGCTTTAAAAAAGGCAGAAAAGAGAGCAGGGAGTTCATGATGGCAGAGTAGGTGGAAGCTTCACTCATTTCATCCCCAAACCAAATCAAAATTACAGCTAAATTATAGAACAATCAACATGGACAACCATCTGAAGACTAACTGAACAAAAGCCCTATAACTAAAGATATACAGAAAAAGCCATGTGAAGACTGGTAGGAGTGGCAGACACAAAACAGGCTGGCCCCACACCCATGTGTGGAGGTTGAGAATCCGGAGGGATACCTCAGTTGCAGAAGTCCACACTGAGGAGCAAGGGAGTCTCAGTCCCACTCTGGGATACCCATTCTAAAACACCAGTGGTGGGAAGAGGAGTCCACATACATCTGTAGTGAAAATTAGCATGGATTTTGTGCCCCAGGTGAGACAGAAGGGAAAACACACAAACTTTTGTTTGCAGGCACTCACCTTGGGCTCTGGCAGAGGGATGATGCCTTGGGGGATGCCGGTATCATACAAGGAGAGACTAAATTGTGTGACTTCCAGAGGAGGCCGGAGGGATAGCTGCCAGTGCCCATGTATTGAGTCTTCCTACCACAAAGCCCATGAGCATCATCTTTCCTGGGTTAAGCATCCCCCAACAGGGCATTAGCCTGCTGATCTACACTAACTCCACCCTGAGAACTCCCTGAGGTCCCACCCTACCCAAATCACGAAAGGCCAGATGCTTTGTCAGTGGCAAAGAGCCTGGGCCTGCATTGCATTATTTCTTTAAAAACTCTTGAAGAATTCTGGTTAAGCTCAGGAGGTGCAAGAGATACACAGGGAGAAACTGAGTTGTGTGGCTTTACAGCAAGGGCTTTTTTCCTGCATGCCTGACTGGCACCACCATTCTTGTGTTGAGCCTTCACCCTTGCATGGTGGTAGCCTGGTAGGCTACACTAGCTGCACCCTGATGACTCCCTGAGATGCTACCCCATTGCAAGGGCCATAGGTGGGTGGCAGCTGGCCTTGGTGTACCCTGAGACTTTTGCTGAGTGGCCCCAGACACAGCACTGGTGCCAATTTTTAATCTGTATTTCTTGTCAACATCACTTGTCATCATTACCTGCTGACTCACTGAGAACCTGCCTCATGCAACTTGTGTACTTTCCAAGGCTCTTTCAGTGCTTGAACCTAACAGGCAGCCAGCAGGTAGTGGCAGGTCTTGGGGTGTCTTGGGCCTTTTGCTGACCTGCCCAAGGCTAGGTACTGATGGCCGCCAGCCTTGAAAAGCAGCTTGACTCCTCCCATGGGCACCCAGGCCAGCATAAGCAGCTATCAACTGTGGATGTTTTATAACCCCTAACAGGTAGCACAGGGCTGGTAACAAACAGTGTCTGAAGTTCATCTGCACCACAGTCCCACTCAAGAGTTTACAGAACCAACACATCTGAGGGCTAGCTTCAGACCACAATAGAGCAGGATCCAAACAGCTCCATAAGCAGCACACCGAAAGGGAAGTCACAGTAGGCAACAGACCCTGCTGAGGTGAGTTCTGCTTTATTAAAGCAGCCCCTGCACAACAACTTGTACACTGTAGTCATGGCCAATCCTCACAGCCAGCTAGCCTGAAGGTCAACCCCATCCACAAATGTGCCAACAGTAATCAAGGCTCAACTACAACAAACCTTATACAAGGTCACTTCTAGAGCACCCAACTTAGGTGACAAGGGAGACAGCACAACTGGGCCCACACCACAGCTCATACACTGTAGTCGGGGTCAATCCTGACAGTCAGCCAGCCTGAGGGTTGACCCCACACACAAAGAGGCTGATAGAAATCAAAACTCAATTACAACAGAAGGGCCCACATAACCCACACAAAGGACAAGCCTGGAGCATCTAGATTAGGTGATCAAGGAGACAGTGCCACTAGGTTCCATAAGACACCTACTACATAAGGCTATCCTACAAAATCTGGGAGACATAGCAGACCAACCTCATATACAGAAGCAAACACAGAGAGGCAGTCCAAATGAGAAGGCAAACATTCCCCAAATTTAAAAAAAAAAGGAGAAATATCAAGAATAAGAATTAAATGAAATAGAGGCAAGCAATGGTTTGAAAACAATGGTTTAAGGGTGCTCAAAAAACTTAGGATTTCAACAAAGAGATAGCAAGAATAAAGAAAGACATAGAAACCATGAAAATGAACCAGTCATAAATGAAGAGTATAAAAACTGAAATGAAGAATACATTAGAAAGAATCAACAGCACATTAGATAAAGCAGAGAATTGAATTAGTGATTCAGGAGACAAAGTAGCAGAAAACACCCATCAGAGCATGAAAAAGAGAAAAAAAAATGAAATAAGGACAGGTTAAAGGACTTCTGGGACACCATCAACCATAACAACATACACATCATAGGGCTGTACCAGAAGGAAAGAGAGAGAGCAAGGGATTGTGAAACTATTTGAAGAAATAATGAATGGAAACTTCTTTATACTAATGATTGAAAAACACACACAAGTCCAGGGAGCACAGAGAGTCCCAAATTAGATGGACTCAAAGAGGTCCACACCAGGATACATTATAATTAAAATGGCAAATGTTAAAAACAAAGAGAAAATCATAAAGGTAGCATGAGAAAAAGTTACTACAATGGAGCTCCCAAAAGACTGTCAGCTGACTTTCTTAACAGAAACTTTTCAGGCCAGAAGGAATTGAAGCAAAATATTTTTTGAAGTATGTGAAGCAAGGATCTACAGCCACCACTACTCTAACCAGCAAGACTATCATTTAAAATAGAAGAAATAATTTCCCAGACAAAGAAAAGCTAAAGGAGTTCATCGCCACCAACCCAATATTACAAAAAAAAAAAAAAAAAAAAAAAAAATGCTAAAGGAACTTCTTTAACAACAAGAAAAAAGATCCATAAATATCAATAATAAAATGGCAATAACTGTGTACCTATCTATAATCAATTAAATGTAAATGGATTAAGTGCTCCCATCAAAAGACAAAGGGCAGCTGAATGGATAAGAAAAAAAAAGACATATATATGCTGTCTACAAGAGACCCATCTCAGAACAAAAGACACATAAAGACTAAAAGTAAAGGTCTGGAAAAATATTTCATGCAAGTGGAAATAAAAATAAAAACCTTATATCAGACAAAATAGACTTTATAAGAAAGGTAATAATAAGAGACTATGAAGGACATTCCATAATAATAAAGGGATTATTCCAACAAGAGGATATAACCCCTATAAACATTTATGTACACAGCATAGGAGTACCTAAATGGAAAAAGCTAATGTTGATGGACATAAAGTGAGAGGTAGTGAGGGCATGTAGAAGAGGGTAAAGGGAAGATAAATGGCTATGGAAAAAGACTTGGCATGGGATGGTGAACACACAATACAGTATACAGATGATGTTTTATAAATTGTACACCTGAAACCTATATAATTTTATTAATTAATGTCACCACAATAAATTCAATAAAATATATAAATAATAATTCAAAGAGAGAGAGTGAGAGACTCTAACATACCCATAGCTGGGTATGTAAACACGTCATTGACATCAATGGATAGATCTTTTAGACAATCAACAAGGAAATACTGGCTGTAAATGAAATATTAGACCGGGTTAATTTAATTGATATTTTTAGAGCATTTCATCCCAAAGGAGCAGAATATACATTGTTTTCAAGTGCACAGGAAACATTTTCCAATATAGACCACATTTTTGGCCACAAAAGAAGTCTCAATAAATTTAAGAAGACTAAAATCATATCAAGCATCTTCTATCAAACACAATGGTATGAAACTAGAAATTAATTACAAGAAAAAAAAAATAAACTTAAAAAACACCAGAAATAACATGGAGGCTAAATAACATGGAGGCTAAATAACATGCTACTCAAACAATAAATGGGTTAACACTAAGATCAAGGAACAAATCTAAAGGCACTTTGAGACAAATAAAAATGAAACTGCAATGACCTAAAATATATGAAATTCAGTGAAAGAAGTTTTAAGGGGCAAAATCATTGCAATACAGGCAACTTCAAGAAACAAGAAAAATTTCAAATAAACAATCTAATCATACATCTAAGGAACTAGAAAAAGAAAACAAGCAAAGCTTAAAGTGAGCAGAAGAAAGTAAATAATAAAAATCAGAGGGGAAATAAATGAAGCAGTGTATAAAAAATAGAGAAGATCAATAAAACCAAGAGCTGGTTCTTTGTAAAGATAAATAAGACTGACAACCTTTAACCAGATTATGGACAACAGGGTGGGGACTGATTGGGGGAGCAGGGGTGGGGGTCCAGTGGCACAGCCTCCCTTATCACCCAAGCTGGGTACTTGAGGTGTGTCCTTTGTGTGGGCTGAGTACACCCTCCTCTTGTAGTTGAGCCTTGGTTGATGTTGGCAGATCAATGGGAGGGATTTACCCTGGCCAGTCAGCTGCAAGGATTGGCTGTGACCACTTACCACTAACCTCTGCCCTCTGTGGAGGATCACCTATGCAGGGACAGGGTGGTGGTGCTCTGATGAGGTCTGTAGCTACCCACTGGGTGTGCTGGCCCTGGGGTTTCCCAGGTGTTGCAAGTCAAGGTCAGCCCCCACCTGTGATTTGCCTGGGGCCACCCTGTCCAAGCTATAAAGCAATCTGATATGGCTGCTACTTATGCTGGGCTTGGAGGTTCCCAGATGAAGCCAAGCTGTGAATCTAGGCTGGTTGTTGCTGGTTCCAGGCCTGGGACCACTTAGCAAGAGGTATGGGGGCTGGGGGCTCACTGAGCCAGCTGTGGCTTGTTTGAGAGGATTTAGGAAGTTGTGTAGCCTAAGCTAAGACCAGACTTTTATATGGAAAAGCAGCTGGGTGAGCCTCTTAAGTTGGGTGGGACTGAGTCTCTGGGGATCTCCAGGGTGGGGCAAAGAGTGTTAGCCAGGTTGATGGAGTCTCAGATATGACAGCAGCCTACTGGCTCTGTGGTTTTGTGGGGGAAGTGTTCAAAAAGAGACAATGGCCTCTGCCCCCCTTTCTGTCTGGGAGAAAGCTGTCCCCCAACTCTCACCTTGATGTGCAACACCTTACTTTCTCCCTGTATGCTGCTGGTGCCTTTCAAGCTGCCACCCCAGTGCTGGAGCTCAGAAGGAGTGAGTCTGAGTAAGTCCATGTGTGGGTTCTTTAAGAGGAACTGCTTGGAACTCCAGCAGCTTCTTCCACCAACTCAATCCCCACTGGTTTTTGCAGCCAGGCGTTATGGGGACTTACCTTCCTGGCACTGGAAGCCTGGGATGGGGATCTGGTGTGGGGCAGGGACTCTTCACTCCTGAGAGATGCCTCCAAAATTTTTATTCACCCCACAGGGATGTGGGGCCAGCCTATTCTGTGTCTCCACCCCTCTTATCAGTCTGGATGGATGTGGTTTCTTTAATTTCATAGTTGTCAGACTTTCATTCAACTTGATTTCTGATGGTTCTGATGCTTGTTCTATATTTTAATTGTAATTTTGATGTGGTTGTGCAAGGAGGTGAGCCATGTTTACCTATTTTGTCATCTTCAGCAGAAGTTTATCATGTGTCTCCTTTCTCCACCAAATTAGGGAAGTTTTTTGTCATTATTTCTCCAAATAGGTTCTTGATCTCTTGTGAGCTTTCTTTCTCCTTCTGGTACCCCTATAATGTGAATATTGTTATGCTTCATGTTGTCTGAGAAGGTCTCTTAAATATCTTCATTAAAAAAATTTTTTTTTCTTTTTGCTACTCTGATTGGGTGTTTTTTCCTACTTTGTCTTCCAAATTGCTGATTCAATCCTTTGCTTACTCCAGCCCCCTGTTTATTCCTTCCAGTGTATTCTTCATTTCAGATATTGTATTCTTTATTTTTTACTGGTCCTTTTTTATGGTTTCTATGTTCTTTTTCATGCTGTTGAACATCTTTATAACCATTACTTTTAACCATATCTGATAAATTGCTTGCCTCCATTTCATCAAGCTATTTTTTCTGGAGATTTCTCCTGTTCTTTCATTTGGGACCTGTTTCTTTGTCTCCCCATTTTGGCCACCTTTTGTGTTTGTTTCTGTTTATTAAACAGATCTTCTATGACTCCCAGTCTTTGCGAAGTGGCCTTATGTAGTAGGTGTCCTCTAGGGTCCAGTGGTGCAGTCTCCTCGTTCAACCAGGCTGGGTGCTCCAGAAATGTCCCTTCTGTGGATTATATGGACTCTATTGTTGTAATTGAGTGTTGATTGCTATTGGCTGGCTGGCTGAGGCTCAACCTCAACAACACTGTGTGAGCTGTTGTGCACATGCTGAGCACACAAACCGGAATTTGCCTCAGCAGGTTTTGGTGCCTGCCAAGATTGACCTTTGGAAATGGCACTTGTGAAGCTTATTGGATCTTACTCTGATGTTTTCTGAAGCTGGCCACTGGTTGTGTTATTTCTAGGCCTCTTAGGAGGGATGCTGGTGCAGACCAATGTAAGATACTGTCTATAACGGGCCCTCAGCAACCTATTTGGGGTTACCAGTGATCCACAGCTTGTGGCTACCTCTGCTGGACCTGAGTTCACTTGAGGAGGACCAAGTTGTGCATCAAGGTCAGTTTTTACCAGCACCAGGCCTAGGGACAGGTCAAAAAAAGTCCCAAGGCACCCTGAGGTGCACCTCTACCTGTCTGTTAGGCTTAGTCACTGAAAGAGTCTCTGGCCATACTCCTCAACAGGGCTTAAGCTCCACAGGGTGGGGAAAAGGAGAGTGAATGGGACTATTGTTTCTCCAAGGCTGATGTCCCTTAGAGGGGAGTGCTCCAGTCAAGAAAGATGGTGTATTGGACAATGACTCAGCACCAGGATCCTGGTGGCTGACCTTTCAGCTCTCCAGAGCCACAAACCTCAGATTCTCCTCATGTTACTCTAGTCTGCTTCACCACCTCTCTGCTGGAACCCAGGTTGAGTTGAAGTAAACAAAATTTTGTGTTGGCCCTTTAAGAGGGTGCTTGTGTCTCTACTGGACTCCTGTCTCACCCTAGCAGATAGAAACCCTGCTGCTTTTTTAAAAAAGTATATTTTATTGATTATGTTATTACAGTTGTCCCAATTTCTTTTCCCTTTTCTCCCCTCTGCCCAGTATCCCCCTTCCCTCAAGCAATCCCACCCCCCTTAGTTCATGTCCATGGGTCATACATATAAGTTCTTTGGCTTCACCCTTTTGTATATTATTCTTAACTTCCCCCTATTTTGTACCAACCAATTATGCTTATTAATCCCTGCACCATTTCCCATTTCTCTCCCTTCCCCCTCCCAGCTGATAACCCTCCAGATGATCCCCATACCTATGATGCTGTTCCTATTCTGGTTTGCTTCATTGGATTTTGTTTTTATTTTTTTAAGATTAAGTTGTTGATAGTTGTGAGTTTGTTGTCATTTTAATGTTCATAGTTTTGATCTTCTGTTTCTTAAATAAGTCCCTTTAACATTTCATAAAATAAGGGCTTGGTGATGATGAGCTCCATTGGCTTTACGTTGTCTGGGAAGCACTTTATCTGCCCTTCCATTCTAAATGATAGCTTTGCTAGATAGAATAATTTTGGTTGTAGGTCCTTGCTTTTCAACACATTGAATACTTCTTGCCAGTCCCTTCTAGCCTGCAAAGTTTCTTTTGAGAAATCAGATGATAGTTGTATACGCACCCTTTTGTAGGTAACTCTCTTCTTTTTTCTTGCTGCTTTTAAGATTCTCTCTTTAGCTTTAACCTTTGGCATTTTAACTATGATGTATCTTGGCGTGGTCCTCTTCGGGTCCAACTTGTTTGGGACTCTCCGTGCTTCCTGGACTTGTGTATCTATTTCCTTCACCAAATTTGGGAAGTTTTTCTTCATTATTTTTTCACATAAGTTTTCAATTTCTTGCTCTTTCTCTTCTCATTTTGGCACCCCTATGATTCAGACGTTGGCATATTTAAGTTGTCCCAGAGGTTCCTAAGCCTCTCCTCATTCTTTCAATTATTGTTTCCTCATTCTGTACTGGTTAAGTGTTGTTTTCTTCCTTATGTTCCGAATAATTGATTTGAACCCCAGTTTCCTTCCCTTCACCATTGGTTTTATATGGATTTTCCTTTGTTTCATTTAGCATAGCCTTCACTTCTCCTTTCTGCGTTTGCCATACTCAAACATATCTGTCAAGTCTGTGAGCACCTTTAACACCAGTGTTTTGAACTCTATATATGTTAGTTTGGCTATCTCCTCCTCACTTAGTCCTCCCACTGGAACCTTGATCCGTTCCCTCTTTTGGGCCACACTTCTCTGTCTCCTGATCTTGATATGCTCCTGTGTTTGTTTGCCTGTGTGTCTTAGGTAGAGCTGTCACACCTGTTACATTGTAAGGTATGGTTCCTTAGATATTCGTCAGTACAGGGTGACCCATTTCACCGAGTTGTGGAGCTGTCTGTGAGGAGGGGTCTGAGAAGGAACAATGCTGCTTGCTCAGTACTTGCCCCTTTTCCAGGCACTTCTCCCGCTTCCTGTATGGGACTGGCGCCCCTCTAGCTGTTGCCCTGGCCGTCGTTCCCAGAGTGGGTGGGTCTGTGGATATTTTAGGACCATGGGAGCCCTTTAAACAAGTGGACTCTGCTGAGAGATCAGTAGTTTCTGCCTCTGCCACAACCCCCACTGGTTTTCAGTCAGAAGCAATGAGGTTTAATTTCCCCCGGCTGCTGGAACTGTGAGCTGCGTGGTCTCATCTGGTGCTGAGAGTGCTCCCCAGGTTTCCCTCCCTACTTTTTAAAATGTGTGACTGGGCTTTCTGCTGACCTGCTGCTGCTGTTGCCACACTGCTTCCTCTCTGCCCCAGCTCCACCTCTCTTACCTGTCTAGACAAGTATTTCTTTTTTATATCTTTATTTGTTGGACTTCCATGCAGCTCAGTTTTCTGGAATTTCTGGTTTGTCTATAGTTTTGAGATAGTTTTATACCTGATTAGTTGTGGAGGGAGACGGAGCATGTCTATTTGTGCCTCCATCTAGGCCAGAAGTCCCTTGCTGCTTTTCACAGCCAGATGTTTTATGGGTTCCTCTTCTTGGCCCTGATGGTCCAGGCTTGGGAGCCTGCCTTAAAGTTTAGACCACATCCTTCTCAGTTTGAACACCCTACAGCTGAGATATCCCTCCAGAACCTCAGCCTCTGCCTATGGGAGCAGGGCTAGCACTTTTCATGTCCCCACCCTTTCTATCAGTCTCAATGTGCCTTCTTTTATAATTCCTTGGTTATAAGACATCTCTAGCTAGTTATAGATGGACAATTATTTTATAATTTAGTTGTAATTTTTGTCCCAGGAGAAGGTGAGTGTAACTTCCACCTACTCCGTTGCTATCTTGGATCTCCAAAATGTATTGCTATTTCTTACTTATGCCCCCAGCCTGAATATACTAGGGCTCAATCCTGTCACCTCAGGATGGCAGCTGTAGCTGTTGACACTATCTAAAGTTTCTGCAGTCACCCAGTTATCACCAAGAAGCTTAGAGAAATAAAGCAATATTGTAATTTGAATACATTTCAATGGAGTGGCCACAGTAGGATCAGCATTATATTATCTGCCAAATTACTGTGGATAATTATGTGGTACCTTAGAGCCATAGATTTCTAGACACTTAATTGTGATCTCTCTGGCATTTTCTGTAATTAACAAAAAGACATTTTAATTAATTAATTAACCTATAAAAATGTTTAAAGGCAAGGGGGCAAGATGTGCAAAGTACTTTACCTAGAAAAGGCTGGGTGGGTTTTGTATTCCCTTAGATAAAATCTTGCCCCTGTTAAACACAGAAGGAAACCCATCCAAGAAAAAGGGAAATTTCTCCAAACATACTAACCTGCCATCATTTCTCCATGTACTGCTGATAAATGGAAAGTATTTGTGTGTCTGGTAGCACAGTCTTGCAGGTGAATGGGAAAAACAGCCCTCTCTTTCAACAGCTTTCACATGGCATCCTTCATTCTCTCTTGAGCTTTGCCAAATGAAGCTACACCATAGTCAAGATTCATGAAAAAATACAGGGGCGTAGATTTTGAACCAGTTAAACTGGAGTCATATCACCTTTAGGAGTGGGGTTATTTTATTCTTAGAGAGTAGGATTACCTTAGAGTCATATATTTCTTTTTAATTACCTTATATTATAATGAATAAGTCAAGTTTTTAAGGTTAAAAATATAGTATTTCCCTAGGACAAATTATACATTGGATTTACTAGCTGTTGACCACTTCTTCCAACATAACCCCAATGCAATTATAGGCAGTTATATGAACTGAAACCTAGGCTGCTATTTAAACAGCTGCTGATGAGACTGGGTTAAATTCTACATATTAGCAACTACTTAAACAGCAAGCTGGGGAAAAATTTTGTTGCCTTAGACGAATGCAAGTAAGTCCCAACAATAAACTGATCTATCACCTCATGATGTCTAATGATAAGAGTATTAATATTTCTCCATCACTTACTGTGTACTAGAAACTTTTTATTGATTGGCACTGAACCCTTACAAAAGCCCTGTGAAGTATGTACAATTTAGCATTGTTATTTTGTAAATGTGAAAAATAAATCTCAGAGAATTCAAGTAACTTGCTGAAAGTCACACAGCCTCATTACTATCATTCCAGATGAAATATCTTCAGGTTATATACAGAAATTTTAGTGCAGGAAAGAGGCATATATGTTTGTATGTGTAAATGTGAACAGTACTTTCCTGAGTAATTAAGACCAAATTGCTAATTTAATATTTTTCTCTTATCTTCATGTAATGTTCCCTTCATTTACAGTCTTTGTGTGCCAGTGGTTTGTTCAGTTTGTCTTTGGCACTTTCTTAATTTATTTTCATACACAATAGAGGTTTTAATTTTAACCTAGTCACATGTGGCAGGATAGTAAAAAAGCAGGAAAAGTCCTGGACAAGTGGAGTAGGGAAACTGAGACAAGAAAATTAAACAAGGCCAAATTATTCGAACAATTTACAGTCAACCAGCACACCACAAGACCTTATTTTCCCTAACCAAGGACACTTGAGAGCAAATGGTTTTTACCTCTCCTCCATAACCAGAGAATACATAGCTTAAATTTCCCTGGTCTGGGAAATAAAGAATAGAGGTCAAATTAATGCCATTTGTGCCAGCTAAACCCAAGGACAGATGAAGTCAGGGAACAAATAATAAACACCCCATTAGAGAGAGACAGACCCAAGATAAAAGTAAAATAGAAAAGCAAACCAAAGGATAATCCCCTATATGCTCATTCTGATGCATCAGAACATTAAAAACACACCTGAAAAGTTAATGAATATTCTGCTGAAACCCTCCCCTAAGATTCTCATGCATAGGGGAAAAAACCCTCAAGACAAAGACCCAGTGCAGGCTTGCTCTAGAGCACACCCATGCCCCTTAATAGGCATGACCTTTTAACTTATCTAAACTGTAAGGGTCCCACAAACTTGCAACCAGGGCAGCAGGGGGCACCAGCAGCTCATCCCAAGCTTACCCTCTAATCCTGTCTCCAAGGTCCCCTTTTCCTCTGACTTCCCAGTGAGCTAACAGCAGCCCCACTTTGTCTCACTTCTTCCCTATGATGTTTCTAGGCAGCCAAAGTAGAGCACCGCCTGGGCTCTATCCTGTTACTTCTTCCACCTTAAGTCCTTCCTTTGTTTCACTGCCCCCAGCTTTAATAAACATACTCTCAAAATCACCTGGACTCATGTTGTGAAATCTTTCCCACACATTACAGGCCGACCTGAGGCAGACCTGCTCTGGTCTGGGCCCTGTCCAGTAACAATACTAACATGAATGCTGGGTCCTTCACTTCTGAGAAAGCCTAGAGAAGACAGATTCTTATATGTTTGTTTGTGGAAACAGATCAGGTGCAGAAGCCATTCACTGATTCAACTCTGAGAACTCATTATATTTCAAACCTATAAGCTAATCACTTAATGTTAAAATTTTGTTTATAACTGACAGTCACATTTTTCACTAAAATCACCTATGATGCCAGAGTTCTGACTGATTAAATAAAACATAATCTGACCTTCTGACTATAATTGATCTTGTTCTCTTTTCTTTAGTCATATCTTGTTTTCAATAGTCTTTCTCCATGCCTACACTATCCTTCAAGGGGAACTAACAAATGGATTTTTGGTAGCAGGTGCCTGTCTCTACTCTAATTCACCTTGCTCATTGCTCCCTAACACACTATTCTCTTATCAATCTCCTGGCTCAAGAACTCATGAGTCATCATTTATTATTGCATCAAATCCTGTCTCCTCTACTAGACTAGGCTTTCAAGGACTTCCATAATCTTGCTCCACTATACCTCCGCAGCCTTACATAGTACCATGCACAGTGCTCAACATACTTATATCCCAACACAGGTGAGGTCTCCCTTCCTTCTTCCTCTCTGCTTCTCTAAACTCCACCTTTCAAGGCACAGCCCACTAACAAAAAACATATTTATTCTGTACATTGTGGACCCAACCAGAGTTGAGCTCCTGGAAAGCAGGCTTTCAGGATTTTATACCTACCACCATACCATGCCTCTAGCACAGAGCTGAGCGTGCAACAAAGGGTTGCTAAATCCTTGCTGTTACTTTCTTTGGGGAATTTAGAACACAGATTTTATATAGTTTATATTTCAAATGGCTGAGGGAATGTAGATTCAGTTTTCATCTAAGTTTGTTACATTTTACTAATTGCTTTTAATGTACTTCCACCACCCTGGCTGGTTTAGCTCAGTGGATTGAGCGTCGGCCTGCGAGCTAAGTGTCGCTGGTTCGATCTTCCAGTCAGGGTACATCAGAGAAGGAAAACTCTGACTCCAAAAAACCTCCGCTGCCTTGCGGCATACCTCTTCAGGGGAAAGGCTAAGGGAGTAAACCCCGACAGAAAATCCGGAGCCGGAGTCCCTAAGGCGGTTTGACGTTGTAGTCAACACCGGCAACTCCTGCGGCGCACCTGAAGCCAAGCTGTATTGACTCCGTCTTTCCCTTGGACCCTTCAGCTGCGAAGAGAGGGGGGGTCTGCTGCATGGGCAACAGCGGACCCTCCATATTACCCTGCCCAGGCTCTGTAGCTTCAGCGTCATCGAAAGATGTCGATTCAACACGGGAGGAGACAGATACTACCATGTCACTCCCGAGTCGGACTGCACAGCCATTCTCGGCGGTGCAGATGGACTCTTAAGAAGCTACACCATCGTCTCTCGAGACGGACGGCTGCCGACGACGACGACTTCCACCACCAGAGCTATTCTGTTTTAATTACTCTTCGATAGACTTTAGGGAATTTCGCCAAACTAACAAAGAAAAGTGAAATTTAACTACATTCAAGTGATGTAATTGCTATTGGCCTTTGTATCAAACACAGAGAAAGGTTATATTTTTTCTTTCCTAATGTCAACTTTAATCAAAGTATCCAAATGAGCTAAAACCTAAGCAAACCTGGGTCTATAAGTAGGCTTGAAACTATACAACATAATCTAGTTGGAATAAAGGTTCATGTTTGTGATAAAATTTTATGCTTTTTGACATTTCTGGACTAAAACCGCCTTACATTTTCACATCACTTTATAGGTTATAAAACATTTCATATATATAATTTTATATGATCTGTGCAATACAACTAGAAAGCAGGTATTATGCCTTTTTTATGTAAGTTGAAACAAATTCAGAGTCACAGAAGTTACAAAGCCTACCCAAGGCCTCAAAGCTACAAAGTGGTAGAAATAAGTACAGGAATCTAATGAATAAAACAAACAAATGAGCAAAAAGAACCAGAGTCATGGAAACAAGGAACAGGCTGACAGTGACCAGAGGGGAGGAGGGAGGGGGAGAAGGGAGGAAAGAAGAGGAAGGGTCTAGTAAAGGAACATGTATGAATGACACATGGATGTGAACGACAGGGTGGTGATTGACTGTAGAAGAGGGGTGGGATGGGCAGGGCATAGGAGAGCAACAGGGTAAAAATGGGACAACTGTAACAGAACAACAATAAAAAATGAGGTATATCACTTATAAACAGAAAAAGAAAACCAAGTTCTTAACCAAGAACATAGAAAAGTTGGGGAGGAAAGGGAGATTACAGCACAGTGGGGGCCCTGGTGACACAACTGAACATCAACTATGTGTTAAATAGTGTCATATGACACAAATATGAAGCATAATCCTTAGCTTTAAGGCACATACGTGTGTGAGAAATATATATAAAGGCTGGACAACTGTTAGTTAAAAGAAAACTAAGTTTAAAATATAGTCTTCAGACCTATGCTTATTCCACACTGGCTCCCACAATTCTGTTAGAAGGGCACAGATTCCACTTACCACCTTCTGTCTCTTCTCCCTTTAGCTTTCAGAGGCCTCCATTGGGAAGAGTTACAAAGTAGATTTTGGTGAACCTCCACCTCTCTCCAGAAAAAGAATAAGAGCATACAGTATTGGTTGGAAAAGAACATTGGGAGAGGCTGCTAGGATCTCCTGCAGAGACAACTGAATCAGGAGGTTAGTGGTGTGAACAGATAAGAGTAGGAGTTTTGTATTTTGTCCACTGCCAAATATGCAATTGGTGTTGAACAAAAAACCATAAGAATTATGTTTAGAGAGAGTCAGAGGGAGAGTAAATGGAGAGAGAGAGGTGGGGGAGAACAGGGATATAGAACAAGAGAGAAGCCTTAGGAATTTATACTAAGATATTCCCTCTTGCCAAGGTTTCCTGTAGTTCTGTTATTGAAGGCCAATGGTTTTTCAACATTTGCTTTCCTTTAGGGCAGGGCAGGGACACAGGCATTTGAAAGCGGACAGTCAGTAAGAACTTGAGTGCCATGAACCAAATGGTGACTTAACGACAGAGTTCTCTAGAGATTAACTTCAGAGATTAAAATGGTTGAGGGGAAGGCGACTTAAGGACACATGCTCTCCCTCAGGAGCTTCATTTACTTTAAATTCCCCTGAGTTAGGGTGTCAGAGAGAGACCTCAAGGGCTGGCAGCATCTGCCAGGCCAGGCAAAATCCTCATTATCATGACAAGGAGTTCAGAAACTTTCAAAATTGAAAGAGAGCCGCTTCTGACCTTAGGTTTGGAAATTTGGCAACTAACATTTTATGTTACTGAGCACGTTAGAGTATTTCAGTAAAACATACTTCATATTAAAAGCTGACCAAGCCAGAAGTCAGGAGGTTTAGGGACTTAGATCACTGCCATCAGTTGTAACTTCCAAAAGGGTGGCAGACCAAGAAACTCTTAAGTCCCCGCTACTACAGACAATTCCCCCATATGAAGCTGCCTTGCATGGGCCTTTACTTACTACCACATCACATCCCAAGAGTTCTGCATGGCTTTCAGGACCTGCCCCAAACAATTCCTGCTGTCCTGGTTATCAGGCTTGGTTTCATCACCCCACATATCATGCTCTTACTCCCATCTTCCTATGTGCTTTTACTGCCAGCTCTGTCTCAAACACCTTCCCTCTGTATCTTGCTCAGTGAAATAAGACCCATATGTCAAAGTCCACTTGCTTCTTAAAGCCTTTCCTGACTATTAAGAGACTTTACTTACTTCCCTCCTTCTAAAGGGTAAATGTCATCTGCAATAAGCGGTCAGGATAAGGGAAGCAGGGTGGTAGAGAATTTAAAATAGTAGTATAGGATTAGGGAAAATTTGAATTCAAGTTCCAAGTCTGTCAGTAATTAGAGTAAATAAGTTTGGTAAAGTTATCTAAACTTCAAGCATTTGTTTCCTACTCTATTTCAGCTCCATTATTCATTACTTGTCTCCTATATGTTAGTTGTTGATGAAGTCTATCTAGATTTTTCCATTGAAAATATTATAGTCTAGTAAATGAAATAAGCATATAAATAATTAGAATAAAAATAGGAAAAGTGGTTAAATAGCAAGAGATAATCATAGAAAGTTTCTCAAGAAGTCAGAGGAAGTTAAAATCAAATTTACCTTAGCAGAAAATAGCATTTGAATTTGGCTTTGGAGCATGAACAAAAATATTCTAAAGATCAAATAATATATAGGAAAGTGTTAGAAAGGTATAAAATGCCATATAAATACAAAGGCTAGTATTTTAACTTGTATGTGGCATAGGAGATGCTGTTCTAAGAAATGATGAGGTGGGACAAGGAATCCCTTCATCCTTTTTTATTGAGTTTATTGGGGTGGTATTGGTTCACAAAACCATATAGGTTTCAAGTACACAACTCAACAAAATATCATGTGCATGATGCATCATGTACCTATCTCCCCAAGCAAAGTCTCTTTCTGTCCCCATTTATTCCCCCTTTGCTTCTTTCACCTCCCCCCACCTCCCTTTCCCTTTGGCAATTACTATACTGTTGTCTGTGTCTCTGTGTTATATATATATATATACACACATACATACATATATGTATATATATACACATATGTATGTATATATTGCTTAATCCCTCCACCATTTTTCACTCAGCCCCTGAGCCCCCTCCCCTCTGACAGCTCTCAGTCTTTATGTACAACCTGTAAAATACTTTACAGCAGAAGGAGCACTGGGTTCCCTTAGTGGCAGGACAACCATGTATTCTCTGTCCTTTTCTGCCTGCATATAAAAGAGCATGTGTTACAATGTATATGAAAACATTTCAGGGCCACCTGCAAGAGGGCTCAGAAATAGTTTCAGAGAATGCTCAATAAGTTAGACAGCAGGGGGCCAATTTGAAGGGAACCACTGACATGGCTCACATACCTCTAAGATAAAGGGTAAACGAATATACAAGCAAGACAAATGAGCTAATTTTAGTTTATATGCAGAATAAGGGCAACTGCCTCAGGTTCCACTCTTGGGTGGTTGGGGCGGGGTTGGGGAGGGGCAGCTACACAGGTATAAAGCAGAGGAAGCACCTGACAGCTCCCTGCAAAGTAACATCAGGAGCCTGGCCTACCCATAAGATCCACCCTCCCCTAAGCTGTTCTCCAGTATACTCGCTGTCATTACCACCTGTGTTCAGATAATATAAACTGTCCCTTTGTAAATGCTTCTAGCAGTGTTAGATGTATGTATGCCTCCTCAGGATGACTTTCCTTGCCTCCCTTCAAATGAGGAAACCATCCTAGTGCACAATGCCCAAGCTTCCTTTGATAGTCTTTTTCTTCATCCTTTGAGGACAATTAAAAAAATGTTTAAATAATTTTTTATTTTTTCAATTACAGTTGACATACAATATTATATTAGTTTCAGGGATGCAATGCTGTGATTAGATATTTAAATAACCTACAAAGTGATCACCCAGATAACTCTAGTACCTATCTGACATACAGTTGTTATATTATTGACTATATTCCTTATGCTGTATTTTATATTCTCCTGACTATTTCATAATGACCAATTTATACTTCCTAATCCCTTCACCTTTTCACCTATACACCCAACTCCCCTCCCATCTGGCACCCCTCAGTTTATTTTCTGTATCTATGAGTTTCTTTCTGTTTTGTTTGTTCTTTAAATCTGTCTTTTATTTATTTATTTAAAGTATATTTTATTGATTATGTTGTTACAGTTGTCCCAATTCCTTTTCCCTTTGCTCCCCTCTGCCCAGTACCCCCATTCCCTCCAGCAATCCCACCCCCCTTAGTTCATGTCCATGGGTCGTACATAAATGTTCTTTGGCTTCACCCTTTTGCATATTATTCTTAACTTCCCCCTGTCTATTTTGTACCAACCAATTATGCTTCTTAATCCCTGCACCATTTCCCCATTTCTTCCCCCTCCCCTCAGCTGATAACCCTCCAGATGATCCCCATACCTATGATTCTGTTCCTATTCTGGTTTGCTTCATTGGATTTTGTTTTTATTTTTTAGATTCAGTTGTTGATAGTTGTGAGTTTGTTGTCATTTTAATGTTCATAGTTTTGATCTTATTTTTCTTAAATAAGTCCCTTTAACATTTCATAAAATAAGAGCTTGGTGATGATGAACTCCATTGGCTTTACATTGTCTGGGAAGCACTTTATCTGCCCTTCCATTCTAAATGATAGCTTTGCTAGATAGAGTAATCTTGCTTGTAGGTCCTTGCTTTTCATCACTTTGAATACTTCTTGCCAGTCCCTTCTTGCCCGCAAAGTTTCTTCTGAGAAATCAGCTGATAGTCTTATGGGAACTCCTTTGTAGGTAACTCTCTTCTTTTCTCTTGCTGTTTTTAAGATTCTCTCTTTGTTTTTACCCTTTGTCTTCTAATTATGATGTGTCTTGGTGTGGGCCTCCATGGGTTCATCTGTATGGGACACTCTGCACTTTCTGGGATTATGTCTATTTCCTTCACCAGGTTAGGAGAATTTTCAGTCATTATTTCTTCAAATAGGGTTTCAACTTCTTGCTCTCTCTTCTCCTTCTGGTACTCCTTTAATGCAAATATTGTTACACTTTATGTTTTCCCAGAGGCTCCTTAAATTATCCTGTCTTTTTGTTAATTTTTTTGCTATTCTGATTGGGCATTTTCTGCTAGCTTATCTTCCGAATTGCTGATTCAATCCTCTGTTTCACCTAATCTGTTGACTTCTTCTAATGTATTTTTCATTTCAGTGACTGGTTCTTTTTTATGGTTTATATCTCCACTTTTATACTTCCTATTTCTTTGTTAAAGTTCTCATTAAGCCTCCTTATAACCAGTATTTTGAACTCTGCATCTGGTAGATTGCTTATCTCCATTTTGTTTAGTTTTGTTTTCCTGGTGTTTTCTCCTGTTCTTTAATTTGGGCCACGTTTCTTTGTCTCCTCTTTTTGGCTGACTCCCTGTGTTTGTTTCTATATATTAGGCCAAGCTGCTACCTCTCCCAGTCTTGGTAGAGTGGACTTACGTAGTACATGTCCTGTGGGACCCAGTGGCACAGTCTCCTTGGTCACCTGAGACATTTGCTCTCAGTGTGTCCCTTGTATGGAATATGTGTGCCTTCCTGTGGAATATATGTTGGCTCATCAATGGGAAGGAGTGACCCTCAGGATGTTTGTTTGTGAGGACTGGTTATGACTACAATGGAGGTGCTGTTATGCAGGAGCTGATCCTATGGAGCAGAAGTCACTTTAGTGGGGCTCCAATAGCTGTGGAGTATGCCCTTTGAATGTGTCATTTGTGGAGGTGTTTGGGTAGTACTCTGCTGTGGTTGGAAGCTGGTTAGCAGGTATTCTGGTTCTGGGGCCTCTTGAGAGGGGGTACAGTCCAAAATCAGTCACTGCCTATGGCCTGCTTGGAGACACCTGTTATGAGCTATACTAAGATCTGCAGGTGGTTGCCATTTGTGCTGGGCTTGGAGATGCCTGGGAGAGGCTAAGTTGCAAACTAAGCCTGGCTACCACTAGTGCAGGGGTTGGGGGTGCTTAGCAAGAGGTATAGGGCATGCTGAGACCAGATACTGCTTGTTTGTGGTTTTTGAACCTTTGAGAGATTTTAGGAAAGTTTGTAGCATGAACCAAGACAGGCTGTTTGTATGAAAAGCCACTGGAAGGGGTTTGGTTGGTTCTGCAAGTTGGGTGAGGTTTCAGGGAATCACAAGGGCCAGGAAAATAGTGTTAACCACCAATTGATAGAGACTCTGATATCGCCTGCCAGCTCTCTGTGGGGAGGGCTCAGCAAAGAAACAATGATCTCTGCCAGCACTTCTAAGAAAAAGCTGCCACTCCAGCCCTCACCCTGAAGCCAGATAATATAGTCCTTCCTGATATGTGCCTGGTGCCTTTCAAGCTGCTGCTGCAGCACTGGAGCTCATAAGGAGTGAGTCTGAGTAAGTTAGAGCATGGGCCCTTTAAGGAGAACTGCCTGGGACTCCAGAAGCCCTACGTTTCACTCACCCACAATCTTTGCTGGTTTTTACAGCCAGAAGTCATGGAGACTTCTCTTTCTGGCTCTGAAACCCTGGGCTGGGAGGACTGCTGTGGGGCTGGGACCCTTCACTCCTCATGGGGTACCTCTGCAGCCAAGATATTCCTCCTGATTCTTAACTCGCACATGTAGGTGTGGAACCAGCTTGTTCCGCATCTCTACCCCTCCTGCCAGGATCTATGTGGCTTCTTCTGTATATTCTTAGTTATAGGACTTCTATTCAGCAAGGTATCTGGTGGTTCTCAATGATGGGTGTTTTGTAGTTAGTTGTATTTTGATGTAGTGGAGGGAAAAGCTGAGTATAGCACTGAACTACTCTGCCATCTTGACTGTAAGCTCAGGAGGCAATTACAAGAAAATACCGGGGTTTGGTTAGCCTGGTATTCAGCTCAAAATCATATTCCAGTTTTCAGGTTCGAATAACCATCTCAATTCAATTCAGACTCAAAATCACCATTGGTATTAGTCAGCATATTATTAAGCATTATCTTTCACTGGGCTTTGCTCAGGATTTTATGAGAAAAAGTTGTCTATGGCTTTTTCCAAAGGCTCAATTTTGCACCATTCTTGGGAGGGTCACATCCTTGCCAAAATTCTATTGTTAGTAGTGGAACAACTTGGCATGTGCAATATTTTCTTTTCTTTTCTTTATTCTCTCTTCTTGTTTTCTTTCTTTTCTTTCTTTCTTTCTTCATCTAAATAGCTATCTAGCTACTCATAAAGTACATTTTAAACTAGAGATGGATAGAATAGTTCTAGTTACAAAATTATCTCTGTCAGAGGAAAATACAATCCTCAGTGGGATTTTTCACAGCCTCCTATTCATTGGTCTCAGGAGTTGCCTTGCAAATTTTCATTGTTACCCAGTCACAACCTAGAACAGCCCTAGCCCTCCTTAATCATGTGTAATCATAATAATCCCAGGAAGTTCCTCTTAAAGGGCCCGTGTATGGATTTACTTGGACTCACTCCCTCTGAGCGCCAGTGCTGGGGCTGCCCCTTGAAAAGAATCAAGGATATGTGGGGAGGAACTGAACTGTCTGGCATCAGGGCAAAACCTGGCGGGGGTGGGGGGCAAATTTCTGTCAGACAAAAATGCTGGCAGAGGAAATTGTTACTTTTCTGAGAACCACTCTCCCCCAAAGCCAACAGGCGAGAGCCATATCTGAGTCTCCTTTAATCTGGCTATCCCTGTCCACCACCCCCACCCCGGTGCTTCCCTGAAACCCATCTCAGCCAACTTGCAGACCCACCCAAGCTGTTTCCAGTGGATTTTCTATATGAACGGCTTCTCTTAACTTATGCTTCAGACTTTCCTAAAACCTCTCATGAAGCATCTGGCCTCTCATACCCCATACGTCTTGCTAAGTGGCCCCAGACCAAGAACTAATGGCAGCTGGCCTTGGTTCACAGCTTGGCTTCTCCTGGGCACTTCCAAACCCAGCACAAGTAGCATCCAACTGCAGATCACTCTATAGCTTGTGTCAGAAGGCCCCAGGCTGTGAACAGGTGGAGGCTGACCTTGAACATATTGGGAAGCCCCAAAGTCAGTGCACCAGGTAGACAGCTTCAGACTACACCAAACTACAACCCTACCACCTTCATGAGTGACACACTCAAGGGGAAGACTTGGAGAGCACCAAAGCCCCACTGAAGCAAGTCCTGCTCCATGGGGTTGCCCCTGCACAGCAGATCCTCCACTGCAGTCACAGCTGGCTCTCACAGCCTATTGGCCTGGGGTGTCAAACACTCCCAGTGATGCCAACAACAATCAAGGCTCAACTGCAACAGGACAGTGCACACAGCTAACACAAAGGTGTACCTTGGAATACCCAGTTCAGGTGACTGGTGAGGCTGTGCCACTTGGCTCTACAGGACACCTACTTACTACATAAGGCCATTCTACCAAGTCTGGGAGATATAACAGCTCTACAGAATACATAGAAGTAAACTTAGGGAATCAGCCAAATTGCAGAGACAAAGAAACAGGTCTCAAATGAAAGAACAGGAGAAATCTCCAAAAGAGAACAAAATGAATGGAAGCATACAAACTACTAGATACAAAGTTCAAAACAGCTTATAAGGATGCTCAAAAAACTGTAAGAACTTCAAGGAACTTAGTGAGAACTTCAACAGCATGAAAAAGGACATAGAAACCATAAAAACCCCAGTCATAAATGAAGGATACACTAACTGAAATGAAGAATAATTTACATGGAATCAACAGTAAGAGTAGATGAAGCCAAGAATCAGATCAGCAAATTGGAAGATAAGGTAGCAAAACAAACAAACAAACAAGCAAACAAACAAAAAACCCTACCCAGTCAGAACAGCAAAAAGAAAAAGAATAAAAGAAAATGAAGATAGTGTAAGGAGCCTCTGGGACAACTTCAAGCATACCAACTATTTCATCATGATGGTGCCAGAAGGAGAAGAGAAACAGAGCAAGAAATTGAAAACCTATTTGAAAAAATGACAAAACTTCCCTAACTTGGGACGGAAATAGACATACAAGTCCAGGAAGCACAGAGTTCCAAAAAGATGAACTCAAAGAGGCCCATACAAAAACCATAGTAAAAATGCAAAAGGTTAAAGACAAACAGAGACTCTTATAAGCAGCAATGGAGCTCCCATAAGACTGTCAGCTGACATCTTAACAGAAACTTTGAAGGCCAGAAGGGACTGGTAAGAAATATTCAAAATGATGAAAAGCAAGGACCGACAACCACTACTACTCTACCCAGCAAAGCTATCATTTAGAATCAAAGAACATATAAAGAGTTTCCCAGACAAGAAAATGCTAAATAAGTTCATCACTACCTAATGAGTATTACATAAAATATTAAGGGCCTTCTTTAAGAAGAAGGGAAAAATGAAAAATATGAAAAATAAAATGGCAATAAATACATATCTATCAATAATTGAATTTGGGGATTTCAAGATGGCTGCAAAGTAAGTGGAAGTTACACTCACCTACTCCCAGCCCTAAAACAGCTTAACATCAAATTATAGAGCAATCAACCTGAACAACCAACTTAAGGCTAGTTGAACTGAAATATTATAACCAAGGATTTCAGAAGAAACCATGCAGAGACTGGCAAGAAGAGTGGAGACACACAAAAAGCTAGCCCCTGCACCCAGGTGCAGTGGCAGCTGAGAAGCCAGAGGAATATTGTGACTGCAAACTCCCTCCCCCAGGAAGGAGGGGTCTCAAGCCCATGCACAGATCCCCAAACCAGAGCAACAGAGGAAAGAGGGGGAGCCCGCATAGCATCTGGTGGTGAAAATCAGTGGGGATTCAGTCTGCCCGGGAGAGAAGACTGTCTGCTAGAGACCCAGATACAACCTTTCCAGAATTGAGTACTTCTATTGTTATAGCACATGCCTGGGAAGTGCACCATCCAGTCTCTGACTGCTGGTGAGGCCATTCTGCTATACTTGAGTCTTATGGAGGGGTCTGTTGGCTGCAGCCAGCAGTGACTTTTGGGGCCCACTTTTTCTGAGGAGACTTTTGGTGGAAACCTGACAGTGACTAAACTGTGTAGCTTTGGAAAGAGAGCTGGTTCCCCCAACTTGAGTGCACAGCCAGCACCCCTTTCCCCACCTGTTGATTTACTCCCTGGCTACATCCTGCTAAGTTCAGTGGCACAGGGAAACTAGAGTGCCATGCAAAGCTGGGACATTCAAACCACGTCTCCTGGGGAAGCTATCATCCAGGAATCAGATGGGAGGGTGCTGATGTGTGTGCCTACATCATGAGGGGCAACTCTTATCTCCCTGTGAACTCAGCGCATGTTACCCCGGGAAAGGGAAGAAGTGCCCTCCCAGCTCCTACAGGTTTGAGGTCACTGCCCCTAACAGGAGACTGTTTGGATCAGTCATGTCAAGACCTGGACACCTTACCCTGCTGGGCTCAGTTCTGTGGGGGGAAGGGAGAGCAACTCAGAGCTAGGACATTCAAAGTGTGAGTCCCTCAGAGGCTATTGTATGGAACCCAGATGAAGTGCTTAGCCCCCTCTCGTGGGCTGGTCTGGCATCATGCCCAATAGGCAATTTTTGATCTGTCCACCTGAGCGCAGGGTGACTGAGTTTGCTTCTGCAGATGGGCTGGCTGGCTGCACCCAATCTGGATCTTCAGTGAGCCCCTCCAGGGAGGACTAAAGTTGAAGACTTTGGCAAAGATTGAGTAATTTGGTTTAGGATTAGGGACTACTTCTCCGTCATTGAGTGCCTGACTCCATGATTCCCAGGTAGGGGACACACTAGCCCTATCCTCCCAACCTCAGTTGCCCCTCCACACTAAGCTCACAACCTGTGAAAGGGGCTGTGGTTTGTGGCTAGCCAGAGCCCACTCTACAGTCTTTTTTTGGAAGGCTCTGGAGGAAAACCATACAACCTCAAAGGGAGGCAGAGTAGCTGACAGGTGGAGGCAAACCTCTGGGAGGCTTGGTCCTTTCACAGATGTTCCCCCAGCTCTAAACTGGAGAAAGCCAACCTTTACACAGAGATTGGCCCCCACCACACACATTCAGGTGCAGTAGACAGAGCCACAAACAGTGAACAGCATGGGAGCTCCAGAAATATAGCTCAAAACTAGTTACACACAGTGTTTGACATCAACCTGTACCTTATCCTTGCCCAAGTGGACCAGAACCAGCACAACAAGTGCTGGGCTTAAGACTATAGCATAGCTTTATCCAATTAGCCACACAAGCAACTCACCCAAAGGACAATCCTGGCAGGCACCAGACCTTGCTGAAAACAACTCTGCCTTGGCCAGGAGAGGAGGGAAAACCCCTGCATAGTGTCTCAAACATGGTGATTGAGGTTTACATATATAGTCAGCCAGCCTGAAGTGTTAACTTCACCCACAAAAGAGTCAACAGCATTCAAGACTCAACTACAGAAGGAGGGTGTACATAACCCACAAGAAATGTTCCTAGATCACAAAGTTCAGGTGATCTAGAAGATTGTGCAACTGAACCTGACAAGACACATTTATCATAAAGCCATAATAATAAGTTTGGGAGTCATAGCAGATCTACCAATACACAGAGACAAAACAGGGAAACAAAAAATAGGCTCCAAATAAAAGAACCAGAGAAATCCCCAGAAAAAGAATTAAATAAAATAAAAGCAACTAAAATACCAGATGCAGAGTTTAAACCAATGGTTATAAGGATGCTCAAGGACCCTAAGGGAAGACTAGATAATCTCAATGAGAAATTAAACAAAAAGATAGTAGGCATTAAAAAGGACATAGAAACCACAAAAAAGAACCAATCAGAAATGAAAAACACAATATCTGAAATGAAGAATAAATTTAAAAGCATCAACAGCAGGTTAGATGAGGCAGAGTATTGAATCAGTGATTTAGTGGACAAGATAAAAGCACCCAAGCAGAACATTAAAAAGGAAAAAGAATTTTAAAAAATAAGAAAAGTCTAAGGGACCTCTGGGACAAGATCAAGCATAACAACATCTACATCATAAGGGTACCAGGATACTGAGCTAGGGATAGAAAACCTGTTTGAAGGAATAATAGTTGAAAAGTTTCTTAACCTGGTGAAGAAACAAGTCTCACAAGTTCAGGAAGCACAGAGTCCCAATCAAGATGAACCCTGAGACCGACACAAAGACATATCATAATTAAACCAGTAAAGGTTAAAGACCAACAGAGAATCATAAGGCAGCAAGAGAAACACAGTTAGTTAACCACGAGGGACTTCCCATTAGGCTCTCAGATGATTTCTTAACAGAAACACTTCAGGCCAGAAAGGATTGGCATGAAATATTCAAAGTGATAAAAGGCAAGGACCTGCAACTAAGACTGCTCTATCCAGCAGGACTATAATTTAAAATGGAAGGCAAAACAAAGAGCTTCCCAAACAAAAGAGGCTAAAGGAATTCTTTATCACCAAACCAGTATTTCAAAAATGTAAAGGGACTTCAAGAAGAAGAAGAAAAGACGGAGGAGGAGGAGGAGGAGGAGGAGGAGGAGGAGGAGGAGGAGGGGGAGGGGGAGGGGGAGGGGGAGGGGAGGAGGAGGGGGAGGGGGAGGGGGAGGAGGAGGAGGAAAAAAATATATATATAGTTATATAGAAAGATAGATATAAAAATAAAATGGCAATTAATAAATACCTATCAATAATAATCTTAAATGTAAATAGATTAAATGCTCCAATCAACAGACATGAGGTAGCTGAATGGATAAGAAAACATGACCCATACATATGCTGTCTACAAGACACCCACATCAGAATTAAAGATACACAGAGACTGAAAGTGAAGGGATGGAAAAAATATTCCATGCAAATGGAAACAAGAAATAGAAGTTGAGGTAGCAATACTTATATCTGACAAAATAGATTTCAAATCAAAGTCCATAACAAGAAATAAAGAAGGTAACCACATAATACTAAAGGGGTCAATCTAATAAAGTGGTATAACCTTTGCAAACATATATGTATCCAACATAGAATCACCTAAATATATAAAGAAAATCTTGGTGGACTTTAAGGCAGAGATTGACAGCAATACAGCCATATTAAGGGATTTTAACACCCAAATGTCATTAATGAATAGATCTTCCAGACAGAAAAATCAACAAGAAAACAGTGACCTTAAATCAGACACTGGATCAAGTGGATTTAATTGATATTTACAGAACATTTGATCCCAAAGCAGTCAATATACATTCATCTTTAGAGCACATAAAATATTCTCAAAAATAGATCACATGTTAGGGCACAAAATAAGTCTTAACAAATTCAAGAAGACTGAAATCATATCAAGCACCTTCTCAGATCATAATGGCATGAAACTAGAAATCAATCTCAATTAAACAAATGGAAAAATATTCAAATATACGGAGGCTAAATAGCATGTTACTAAAAATTGAATGAGTTGATAATGAGATCAAAAAAGAAATAAAAAACTACCTGAAAACAAGTGAATACACAACAAACCAAAATCTTGGGACACAGAGAAAGCAGTCCTAAGAGGGAAGTACACAGCATTATAGCTCTACCCCAAGAAGCAAGAAAATTCTCAAATAAGTAATCTAATCCTACACCTGAAAGAACTGGAAAAAGAACAACAAGAAAAGCCCAAAGTAAGTGGAAGGAAGAAAATAATGAAGATGAGAGTGGAAATCAGTGACATAGAGACTAAAAAAAAAAACAAAAAACACACACACACAAAAGATCAATGAAACCAAAACCTAGTTCTTTGAAAGGGTAAACAAATTGATGAACTTTTAACCACTCATCAAGAAAAAAAAAAAAAAGAGAGGAAACCCAAATTAATAAAATCAGAACTCAAAGAGGAGAAGAAACAACTGACATTACATAGGATTGTAAGGAAATACTATGAACAACTATATGCCAACAAATTGGACCACCTGGGCAAAATGGATAAATTCCTAGAAACATACAATCTTCTAAAATGGAATCAGGAAGAATAAAAAAACCTGAACAGACCGATTACAACTAATGAAATTTAAGCAGTAATTACAAAACTCCCAGCAAACAAAAGCCCTGGACCAAATGACTTCACAAGCAAATTTTACCAAACATTCAAAGAACTAACACCTAAACTTCTTAAACTATTCCAAGAAATTCAGAAGGAGGGAAGACTTCTAAGCTCCTTTTCTAAGGCCAGCATGATTCTAATTCCAAATACAAAAAAGATGCTACAAAGAAAGAAATTATAGGACAAAATTCCTGAGGAATATAGATGCTAAAATCCTCAACAAAAAAATTAGCAAACCTGATCCAGCAATACAATAAAAGGATTATACACCATGATCAAGTGGGTTTTATTCTAGGGATGCTAGGTTGGTACAATATCCAAAGAACAATAAATGTGATACACCACATAACCAAAATGAGGGATAAAATCACATGATAATTTTAATAGATGCAGAAAATGCATTTGATGAAATTCATTTCCAATTTAGGATAAAAACTCTCAACAAAGTTGGAATAGAGGGAACATTTCTCGACATAATAAAAACCATTTATGAAAAACCTACAGCCAACATCATACTCAATGGGCAAAAACTAAAAGTGTTTCTCTTAAGATAAGAAATAATACAGGGATGTCTGCTTTCACTAGTCTTATTCAACATAGTATTGAAAGTCCTAGCCACAGCTAGAAGAAATAAAAGGCATCCAAATTGGAAAGAAAGAAGTGAAACTGTCATTATTTGAAGATGACATAATATTGTATACAGAAAACCCTAAAGACTACACCAGAAAACTACTAGAGCTAATAGATGAATTTGGCAAAGTAGCAGGACACAAAATTAATATTCAGAAATCAGTCATATATTTATTTACCAATAATGGTCTATTAGAAAGAGAAATTAAGTAAACATTCCCATTTACTACTGCAACAAATGAATAAATAAGATACCTAGAAATAAATTTAACTGAGGAGGTAGAGACTTGTACTGAAAAAAAAATTATAAGACATTGAAGAAAGAAATTGAGGAAGATACAAATATATGGAAGCATACACTATGTTCATGGATTGGAAGAATTAACATCATTAAAAGGTCCATACAACCCAAAGCAATCTATAGATTAAACCAATTCCTATTAAAATACCAATGGCATATTTCACAGATCTAGAACAGATTTTCCAAAAATGTATGTAAAACCACAGAAGACCCTAAATATCCTCAGCAATCTTGATAGAAAAGAACAAAGTTGAAGGTGTCACAATATCTGATATCAAACTATACTGCAAGGACACTGTAATCAAAACAACCATGTACGGGCATAAGAACAAGGACATAGATCAATGAAACAGAACAGAGAACCCAGAAATAAACCCACGCCTTTATGTTCAATTAATATTTGGCAAAGGAGGCAAGAGCATACAATGGAGCAAAGGCAGTCTCTTCAATAAATGATGTTGGGAAAATTATAGAGAAACATGCAAAAGATGAAACTAGTCAGCCAACTAACACCATAAATAAGAATAAACTCAAAATAAATTAAAGAGTTAAATGTAAGTCATGAAACCATAAAAATCAGAGAAGAAATTATAGGCTGTAAAATCTCAGACATCTCTTGCAGCAATATTTTTGCCAATATATCTCCTAGGGCAAAAGAAACAATAAAAATAAACAAACTGGAATACATAAAACTTAAAAGCTTTTGCACAGCAAAAGAAATCATCAACGAAATGAAAAGGGAACCCACCGACTGGGAAAACATATTTGCCAATGATATATCTGATAAGGAGCTAATTTCTGTATATATAAAGAACTTTATAACTCAATGCCAGGAAGACAATCGATCCAATTTTAAAAATGGGCAAAGAATCTGACAGACTCATCTCCAAAGAGGGCATACAAATGGCCAATAGACATATGAAAAAATGTTCAATGTCACTAATCATCAGAGAGATGCAAATTAAAACCAAAATGAGATACCTCACACCCATCAAAATGTCTATCATCAATAAATCAACAAACAACAAGTGCTGGTGAGGATATGGAGAAAGGAGAATCCTCATGCAATGCCAGTGGGAATGCAGATTGGTGCAGCCACTTTGTAAAACAGTATGGCGTTTCTTCAAAAAAATTAAAAATGGAACTGCCTTGTGATCCCGCAATTTCACTTTTGGGACTATATTCTAAGAATCCTGAAACAACAATTCAAAAAACCTACGCACCTCTATGTTCATAGCAACTTTATTTACAATAGCCAAGTGTTGGAAACAGTATATGCCCATCAGTAGATGAGTGGATAAAAAAAGCTGTGGTACATTTACACAATAGAATACAACACAGCAATAAAAAAAGAAGGAACTCTTACCTTTTGTAGCAGCATGGATGGACCTGGAGAGTATTATGATAGGTGAAATAAGCCAGTCAGAGAAAGACAAATACTATATGATCTCACTTATATGTGGAATCTAATGAACAAAATAAATTGAAGAATAAAATGAAAACAGAGGCATGGATACATGAAACACCCTGACAGCTGTCAGAGGACAGAAGGTAGCGGGGACTGCATGAAAGAAGATGAAGAAATTAGCTAAAAACATAGATACATGACACATATACACAGACAACAGTGTTGTGATAACCAGAGGGAAAGGGTGGTGGTGGTGAGGTGGAGGTAGGCAAAGGTGGAGGAATGGAGACAGAAAGAGACTTTTCTTGGGGTGATGGGTGCATGATGCAGTATGCAGATGGTTTTATGGAGTTGTACATGAAACCTGTATGGTTTTGCAAATCAATGTCACCCCAATAAATTCAATTAAAAAACAATTAACAAATCAACAAACCACAAGTGCTGGCAAGGATGTGGACATAAGGGAATCCTAATGCACTGTTAGTGGGAATGCAGACTGGTGCAGCCACTACAGAAAACAGTATGGAATTTCCTCAAAAAACTAAAAATGGAACTGCCTTTTGATCCAGCGATTCCGTTGCTAGGATTATACCCGAAGAATCCTGAAACATCAATTCAAAAGAACCAAGCACCCCTACGTTCATAGTAGCACTATTTACAACAGCCAAGTGCTGGAAACAGCCTAAGTGCCCATCAGTGGATGAGTGGATCAAAAAACTGGTATATTTACACAATGGAATTCTTTGCAGCAGAAAGAACAAACTCCTACCTTTTGCGACAACATGCATGGAACTGGAGAGTATTATGCTTAGTGAAATAAGCCAGGCGGTGAAAGACAAATACCATATGATCTTACCTAATACAGGAAACTAATGAACAAAACGAACAAACGAGCAAAATAGAACTAGAGGCATGTAAACAAGAAACATATTGACAATGACCAGAGGGGAGGGGGAAAAGGGGGGAAAGAAGGAAAAAGGTTTAGTCAAGGAACTAGTATAAATGACCCATGGACATGGACAACAGGGTGGGGATTGACCATGGGAGAGGGGGGAGGTGGGTGTGGCAGGGGAGAGCAATGGGGGAAAAAAAGGCACAACTGTAATAGAAAAAATAAAAAAAGCAATTGAATCTAAAAAAAACAAAATAAATGAACAAGCAGAACAGCAACAGACTTATTGATGTAGAGAACATTTTGAGTGTTGCCAGGTGGGGGTGTTTGGGGGAATTGGTGAAGAGGTGAAGTGAATAAGAAGTACAAAGTGACTTTTACAGAGTAGTCATAAGGATGTGAAGTGCAGCATAGGGAATGTAGTCAATACTATTCTAATAACTATGTATGGTGTCAGATGGGTATAAGATTTATCAGGATGATCACTTAGTAAGTTATAGATGTCTAATCACTGGGGTGTACACCTAAAACTAATATGATATTGGCTGTCAATTGTAATCGAAAAATAAAAAGTAATTTATAAAAATAAAATAATAAAATACATGACCTATAAAAAACTAAATATCTACTTTTCCTGATGAGTAGATTGTATCTTTGAGATTTATTTATTAATGTATGATACCACCTAACATTTGTATCATTTTATATTCTGTCTGATTTGATCAGTAATAATTAATAACTCATATTTGTTGATGTTTATTTTATAAGGTACTCTATTTGTTGTTATTTATTTTATGTTGATCTCTTCCAACAACCTTGTGAATGTAAATGGGAAGATGTTATTATCCTTATTTTACAGATGACGAATAGGAGGCTAAGAGAGTTTGAGCACTAGATAGCTTGCATTAGAATCCAGGCATCAAGATTCCAAGCTTCTTCTACTTTGTAGTGAGGTCTGCAAGGGACAGAAACATAACATTATGTTGCATACCCCATTCTAGGTGAAAACTTGTTATCTAACCCAAAGTTTATAATTACATAAGTTCATTAGTTGGAATGCTTGCCAACATAAAACCCAAAGCTAACTTCCTGAATCAGCAGGAAGATACATGCTAGGAGCCATAAATTTTGTATCCTATTTCCTATTTTGGCTTAACTATCCCTTTACCAAGGAAAAAGAAGAGGGGAGGGTGATAAAATTTTAATGGTCTCTTAGAATCTTCCAAATATTTTCATTTAGTGGTCGTTTTTAGAAACTTCATCTTCTTAGTACCCTTGGGAGGAGACATCTTGTGAATGTTCTATTTTCCATCCATATGGAATATGACATGGAAATGATCTCTATTCTAACCGAGCTCAGTGGCAGACACCCCACTGCACTACACACACATTCTCAGGCCAATCTTCTTGGAAAAGATTGTGTTAAAAGTTAGCAGTTTAAACATAGATGTACCATACAATCCAGCTAGTCCACCCAAGTGAATTGAAAACTCATTTCCACACAAAAGCCTGCATGTAGATGTTTATAACATCTTTATTCATAATTTTAAAAAGCTATAAACAATATGTCATTCAACAGGAGACTGAATAAGGATCTTTACAATGGAATATTATTCAGTGATAAAAAGGAACTTTGAAAGAGCTACCAATTCATACAACATGGATAAGTCTTAAGTACATTTTGTTGAGACAAGCCACAGACAAAAGGCTACATATTGTATTATTCTATTCATAAAACACCATAGAAAAAAATAAAGCCATAAGGATGGAGTACCCATCAGTACTTTCCAGCTGTTGGGGGGGGGTTGGTTAACAACAAAGGAAACACACAGAGGACTTTTGAGAATAATAACACTCTTCTGTATGGTACCAGAGTGGTGAGTACATGATATTATGCACTTGTCAAAACATATAGGACTATCGATATAATTCACAGAGAATGAACTTAGTGTATGCAAATTAAAAAATCATCCAGGGTGTCGAGGGACCCAGGATGGAATGCAGGCTATGACAAATAAGGCTAACTGTATTACACAACTGCACTGGGTGTAGGTACAAAGTTGACTTAACGTTGGAAAAATTGTGTTTGTCTGGAAACTATGAGGGTAAAGACAAAAGAAGCATACATAAACACTGTACTCTAGTTGATAAATTTATCTCTTATGGGGTATAAGTAAACAATTCTGAAACTACTTTACATGTATATTGGTGTTGAACAAATAAATAAATAAACGGTGAATAGTGAAAGCCAAGTTGCTCACTGTTAAAGAAGGAAGTCACAGATTTTTTTTTTTAAAGGAAGATTAGAATGAACCTATAGTAATGGATTAGAATTGGATACATAGTACCAACTCATGTTTAGCTTAATATACAGTATATACAAATGAATGGATAGAAGATACAGAAACAATTATAGATGTGGGTTAGTATACAAATATATTTTACCCAATTCTGTCTATTAAGAAAGTTTTGTAAAACAAATGCAGTCATGTGTCAATGACAGGGATACATTTTGAGAAATGCTTCATTAGGTGATTTCATCGTTGTGTAAACTTTATAGAGTGTATTTAACACAACCTGGATGGTATAGCCTACTATACACCTAGGCTGTATAATACAGCCTATTGTTCCTATGCTACAAACCTGTATAGCATGTTACTGTACTGCATACAGTAGGTAAACATAACACAATGGTAAGTATCTGTTTATCTCAACATAGAAAAATGTACAGTAAAAATACAATATAAAAGATAAAAATGGTACACTTGTATAGGACACTTACCATAAATAAAGCTTGCAGAACTGGAAGTTGCTCTGGGTGAGTCAGTGAGTGAGTGGTGAGTAAACATGAATGCCTAGGACATTAGTGAATACTACTATAGACTTTAAAAACACTGTACTCTTAGGTTACACTAAACTAATAAAAATATTTCTCTCTCTTCAATAATTAAAATTAACCTTTGCTTTTGTAAATTTTTACTTTATAAACTTAAAAAATTTTTAATGTGCTTTATTGATTATGCTGTTACAGTTGTCCCAATTTCTTTTCCCTTTGTTCCTCTCCACCCAGGGATTCTCTCTCCCTCCAGTTGTCCTCCCCCTCCTTAGTCCATGCCCATTGGTTGTGCATATAGTTCTTCTCAACATCTTCGTATCTACTCCACTCCCTCCTACTATGCTTCTTGATTCTTGTAACATCTCCCTCCCTTTCCCCCTTCCCCCTCCCCACTGAACTCCCCCCAATATGTTCCCCATACTTATAATTATTTTCCCACTCTCGTTGCTGACTTAGTTTGCCTTTGTTCTGACTCCCTAGCTTCTGTTGTTGGTTGTTGTGATAGTTTTCATTTTAATGTTCATAGTTTTCATCTTCTCTCCTAAACAGGTCCCTTTAACATTTCATATAACAGTGGTTTGGATCTGATGAACTCCTTCAGTTTTACTTTGTCCTGGAAGCATTTTCTCTGCCCCTCTATTCTGAATGATGGCTTTGCTGGATAGAGTAATCGTGGTTGTAGGCTACTGCTTTTCATTACTTTGAATATTTCTTGCCAGTCCCTTCTTGCCTGCAGAGTTTCTTTTGAGAAATCAGCTGATAGTCTTATTGGGATGCCTTTGTATGTAATTCTCTTCTTCTCTCTTGCTGCTTTTAAGATTCTCTCTTTATTCTTAATTTTTGACATTTTGATGATAATGTATCTGGATGTGGTTCTCCCTGGATCCAGTTTATTGGGAACTTTCTGTGCTTCCTGGACCTATAAGTCAATTTCCTTCCCCAAGTTAGGAAGTTCTGCTTCATTATTTTTTCACATAATTTTTCAATTTCTAGTTCTTCTTCTTCACCTTCTGGCAACCCTATGATTGGGATGTTGGCCCACTTATAGTTGTCCCATAGGTTTCTGAGCCTGTCCTCACTTTCCTCACTCTTTCTGCACTGGTTGACTCTTTGTTCCTTTCCTATGTTCCGATTTGTTGATTTGATCCCTGGTTTTCTTTCCCTCACCACTAGTTTTGTATGTGTTTCATTCATTTCATCAGGACTAGCTTTCATTCCTTCCCCATTTTGTTTAACATCTGCTGTTAAGTCTGTAAGCGTTCGTATAACCAAAGCTCTGAACTGTGCCTCAGAAGGATTTCCTGTCTGTTGATCCATTAGATTAGATATTTTTTGGCTGATCAGCTGCATCACCAGGATCTCTATTATGATCTATGCCATCCTGACAGTTTTGTGTCTACCTTTTCTTCCTGGGCAGGGCTGTTACACCTCCTATGCTATAGGGGGCAGAGCCCCGTGCACTCATCACTACCGGGCAACCTTTCTCACGATGCCGTGGCGTTTTGTGTGGGGGTGGGGGTCCAAGATGGATTCCTGCCTTTCACTCTCCCCTGAGAGACTGGGAGCCTCCTCCTCCATCCCCATCCCTTCCTGCCCTCACAGTCTGAGGCAATGGGGGTCTGCCTTCCCCAGCGTTGGAATCGCAAGCTGACAGGTCTGGTCTGCAGCTGGGGGTGCTCCCTAGGTGCTTCTCGCCTCCCCTTAAATACAGGTATCTGTGCTTACCTCTTCACCCCGGCTTGGCCCCTCCTACCTGTCCAGACGAGCACCACTTGTTTATAACTTCATACGTTGGACTTCCATGTAGCTTTATTTTCTGGAACTTCTGGTTATTTCTGGCTTTGCAGTAGTTGTATCCCTTCTTAGTTGTGAAGGGAGACAGAGCATGTCAATCTAGGCCTCCATTTTGGTTGGAAGTCCATAAACTTTAAAAAATTTTAAACTTTTAACTTTTATAATAGCACACAGCTTAAAACCCAAACACATCATATAGCTGTACAAAAATATTTCTTCATGTCTTTATTCTATAAACTTTTTTTCCATTAATTCTTTTTTTTTTTTTTTACTTTTTAAACTTTTTTTGTTAAAAACCAAGACAGTAACACACACATTAGCCTAGGCCTACAGAGGGTCAGAATCATCAATATCACTGTCTTTCAACTCCACATATTGTCCCACTGGAAGGTCTTTGGGGGTAACAACACATGGAACTATCATTTAACATGATAACAATGTATTCTTCTGGAAAATCTCCTCAAGGACCTTCTTGAGACTCTTCTTGAGGAGATGTCACCCTTTTCATAAATATGTCCATGGTGGCTTGTTTGCTTTGTTTCTTTTTTTCATCATAGATTTGCTTGTAAGTAGATAATGCACCATGAGCATACCTTTCTATTAATGAAAATCTTTCAGAGTTGGGGTACATATTTTCACACTTTTTAAGGGGCTTCTTGAAATCTTCAAAAGTTTTTGCTAAACCCTTCACTGGGGATTTTCTCGAAGGTTTTTTTTTTCTTCTCCTGCAGTTCCTTTTCCTCTTGCCTCTTCTTTATCTGTGTATTTCTGTTCCAGTTCCAACTACTCCTCATTAATCAGTTCCTCAGAACCCACCTCTTGGAGCTCCTCAATGTCATCCTCATCCACAGACAGACTTAAAGCTGTTTGCCATCTCAACCACAGCCTTGTTAATTTTTGCAACCTCGTCATCCTTGACAAATCCTTTGAAGTCATGGATGAACCTCTTGAGTTATTCTTCCAGATGCCATTCATACACTCCTTGGTGACACTACCCCAATCCAAAATAAGGTTATTGATGTTGTAATCCTTCCATAATGGATCAGTGTCTCCCTCAGTTTCAGCAATAGCCTAGCCAAAGGTCCCCCTCATGTAGTAAGTCTTAATAGCTGCTATAATTCCTTGATCCTTTGGCTGGATCAAAGAGGTGGTATTTGGAAGGAGGAACACCTACTTTGATATTGGAATGAAGATCGCCAAATAAAGGAGGATGTCTGGTAGCACTATCAACAATTAGCAAAAATCTTGAAAGTTATGTTATTCTAAGAGTACTTTCCCAATTTTCTGGCATAACAATTCAGGAGGGCCTCTTGGAGGAAGAGCTGACCTTTCGTTGCTCCTGTAGTTCACTGTAAGCGTGTGCTTATTGATGTGTTTTTAGGCCCTGAGGTTCTCACTGTGCCAGATCACTGAGGGTTTCCATTTGTAGCCTGCAACATTGCCCCCAAGCAAAATTGTTGTCCTGTCCTTAAAAGTCCTGAAACTTGGCATTGACTGACCTCCTTGTGGATAAAAGTGCTTTCAGGCATTCATCTCCAGAATAAGGAGATTTCATCCACACTGAATATTTCCTCTGGCAAGTAATTTTCCTTCATAATCAGCATATCTAAAGTTTCAAAAAATTCTTCAACTGCCTTTACATCAGCCTTCAGAAACAGATCACTCATCTTCACATTATGGAATGAATAAAAATTCTTAAATTATTTAAATAACCCGGAGCTAGCAGTAAATTCAGTCTTTTATTTCAACATCACAAACAAACTTTTTCCTTAGGCTGTGATTGTCATGGTGCTGAGAGGGATATGCCGCTGTGTCTGGTCTTCAATCAAGGTCATTAGAAGTTTCTCCATGTCTGACATAGGCCCTTCTAGAATTTTGTTAGTCTCATTGCATTCAATGAAGCAGATCATTTAAGGGCTTCCATATCTATGTATTTGTTCTTCAAGATCATAGCTGTAGTGGAATGGGACATGTCTGTCTGATGAACAATAACCATCACTGATTTTCTGCCTTCATAGTCCTCAATCACTTTTAATTTTGTTTTTAGATAAATCACTTGGTGTGGCCTCTTACTGGCAACATTAGCAGTGGATTTGTATGCTTAGGGGCCACGATGAACAAAACAACATGAAATTAAATCAAGAACAAAAGAACATGGTGCAATAAAGAGATGTAATCACGAGATGTATGAGGCTTCAGCCACAAAATACAGCATACGGTTTTACAGCAATGTTTTTTTTTCAGAAGTAGAAGGTGTATACTCTAAAATAATAATAAAAAGCATAGTATAGTAAATGCATAAACAAGTATCACAGTTGTTTATCATTATTATCAAGTATTATATACTGTGCATAATTTTATGAGCCATAGTGTTATATGATAAAAGTGCAGTGGGTTTGTTTACACCAGCAACACTACAAATATGTAAATAATGCATTTGCACTAGAATGTTATGACAGCTACAATGTCACTAGGTGACAGGAATTTTTCAGGTCCATAATAAATCATCTTATTGGACTACCATTTTATATGCAATCTGTTATTGACTGAAATATCATTATGCAGCACTTAGTGTATATGTGAGTCCAAAAAGATATAAATGAATGAATAAATGAATAAAGAAATGGTGGAGAAGAGACAGAGCTTCCTTACAAATGATTCCAAATAATATATGTAGATACTCCCCTTTCTGCGAGGGCAAGTTGGTGACTTATTTCCAAAGAATAAAAAGTGAAAAATCAAAAAATAGTAACTTTACAGTGGACAAACATGGCAAACACTACATTAACCAAGTGATCAAAGTTAAGTAGTGATACTTAGTAGTAATAAGTCTTGTGAATATTATATATCTCTTAATATAATGTGGTAAAAATGGCAGTTATGTGGTATACTTCAAAACCAGTAAACCCAGTGTAAACATTAGAAAAACATCAGGCTAACACAAATTGAGGGACATACTGCAAAACATCTGACCAGTACTCTGCAAAAATGTTAAAGTTAAGGAAAACCTGGGAAATCGCCACAATCCAGAGAAGACTAAAGACATATGATAATTAAATGCAATGTGGTACTCTGGATTGGATACTGGCATTTAAAAAATTACTGAAAAAACTGGTGGCATATGAGTAAAGCTTGGTGTTTAGTTAATAGTAATGTACCTTTTTATGCTGTTGTAGTTCTAACTATGTTCTTAGAGCAACCTTATAAACTTTTTTAAAACTGTATATCTGGTAAATGGCTTGCCTTCATTTCACTTAGCTCTTGCTGTGGAGAATTATCTTGTTCTTTAATTTGGGGCATATTTCTTTGCCTCTTCGTGTTTGTTTCTATGTATTAAGTCTATGTGATATGCTTCCCAGTCTTGGTAGGGTGGTCTTATGTAGTAGTTGTCCTGTGGGACTCAGTGGCAGTCTCCTTGATCATCTTAGGGTACTCCAGAAATGTTCCTTGTGTGGGTTATGTAGACCCTTCTGCTGTAACTGAGTATTGATTGCTATTGACCTGTTTGTGTGTGGAGTTGGCCCTCAGGATGGCTGACTGTGAGGATTGACCCCTGACTACAGTGTACAAGCTGCTGTGTAGGTGCTGACCACATGAAGCAGAATTCACTTCAGCAGGGTCTGGTGCTTGCCAAGATCTCCCTTTGGATATACCACTTGTGAAGCTAATTGGTCCTGCTCTGATGTTTGAAGCTAGCCACTAAGTGTGTTGGTTCTGGGGTCTCTTGGTATAGATTCTGGTGTAGGGCAATGTCAGGTGCTGCCTGTGACTAGCCCTGGGTGACAAGTTCATAGCTACAAAGCAATCCACAGTTTGTGGCTGCCTCTTCTGGGCATTTGTGTGCACAGGAAGGACCAAGCTGTGCACCAATCCTGGCTTTTACCAGCACCGGGCCCAGGAGAAGGTCAGCTGAAGTTCCAAAATACACCAAGATCCACCTCTGCCAGCTGGTTTCCTGTTAGGCTCAGTCCATGCAAGTGCCTCAGGTGGTACTCGAGTTGGATGAAATAAACTCTCAGTGAGTCCCTAGGTAGAGGAGAATGGTTTTCATCAGGTTGATACAGGTCTAGCACTAGGCCTGAGTCCGCACAGCAAATTTCCTAGTATATACCAAGTCTAGTTGTCACCTGCTGTGTTCTTGTACACCTTTGTGGTGGTGTGAGGCCTGTGGGAGTTGTCATGGTTAGGCCAGCAGAGTTTATCGGGCCCAAAGACACCAAGATTTGGCCATATACAGTGAGGGGTCTGCAGCATTTGGGCATGATAGGGATAAATGGTCCCTGCCCTAGATCCACAGAACTTAGGTTGCCCCAGATTCTGTCAGGAGCCCAATCAGCAGGGTGGGACTATTGGGATTTGGAAGGATGGTGTTAGTCTATTACTTGTGATGGGGAGGTGGGAAAGTGGGAGAAATAGCCCCTACCCCAAAGCCACACCACTCAGTCACTGACACCCCCTGAATCTGTCCAGGCTTCTACACCCTGGCCCAGGCAGCTTACTCCTCAGCAGGACGCAAGCTCCATAATATGGGATGATAGGGTATCCAGAGGTTGGGGCTATTGCATTCTGCCAGAATGATGCTGTATGAAGGAAATTACTCCACCTAAGAAAGCTGGTGTCTGCATTGTGGGATAGTAACTCATCTCAGGGATCCTGTAGGCTGTCCCTTCAGCTCTTCCCCCAGAACCACAAACCCTAATCTCTTCTCACAAGACTTTAGTTCACTCCACCCTCCCTCCACCAGAGCTCAGGGTAGGTGACTGCAAATGAAATTTTTGTGTTGGCCTTTTAAGGGGACGCCTGTCTCTAGCAGACTCCCATGTCTCCTTGGTGGACAGAATCCCCAACGATTTCTACAGATGTTATATGGGTGCCTCTTCCTGACTGGTGCCCTGGGATGAGGAGCACAGCATGGGGTTCAGACCTCACTCTTCTCTGGGGAAGCTTTACAGTTGAAGTTTCTCTCTGGAATCTCAGCTACCACCCATGGGAGCAGGGTCAGCCCCTTTTGTGACTCTACCCTTCTTATCAGTCTTGATGTGTCTTCTGTAAGTCCTTGGTTATAAGACTTCTCTTCAGCTAGTGTTCAGTTGGTTACTCAGCTTGATTGCTCTATATTTGACTTGAAATTTCAGTTTGGTCCTGGGAGGAGGTAAGTGTAGCTTCTTGCTACTCCACTGCCATCCTGTATCCAATAGCTGATCATTTTTTAATGTGGTAAAAGACACATGTCTTAAAATTTATCATCTCAACCATTTTAAGGATGCAGTTCAGTAAAGTATATTTACATTGTTGTGAAACAGACCTCCAGAACCTTCTTATCTTATAGAACTGAAACACTATACTCATTAAAAAACCACTTCTCTTTTTGCCCTCAAACTAGTCCCTGGTAACCACCATTCTAATTTCTATATCTATCAATTTAACTATAGATACTTCATAGAAGTGCACTCATAATATTTGTACTTTTATGACTAGATTATTTCACTTAACATAATGTCCTCAACATTCACCCATGTTGTAACATGTGATCAAGTTTCCTTCCTTTTTATAGGCTGCATAGTACTCCATTGCATGTTTATACCATATTTTGTTTATCCATTCACCTATCAATAAACATTTGGATTGCTTACACCTCTTAGTCATTGCAAATAGTACTGTTATGTATGTAAGTGTGCACATTGATATTTTATTTTGTAATTCCTTGATGATATAAGATGTTCAGTATCTTTTCATATGCTTATTTTCCACTGATATATCTTCTGTCCATATCTTCTACTTTTAATTAAGTTGTATGTTTTTTGTTTAGTTTTTCAAGTTCTATATATATTTTTGACACCAGTCCTTTATCAGATTTTTTTTTTTGCAAATATTATTTCCAGTCTGTGGTTTATCTTTTTATTCTCTTAACAGGTATTTCACAGAGCAAAAAATTTTAATTTTAATGAAGTCTAACTTACAAACTTTTCTTTCATGGGTCATGCTTTTGGTGTTGTATCTAAAAAGTCAGCACCAGATCCAATGTCACTTAGATATTCTCCTGTTATCATCTATAAGTTTAACAGTTTACATTTTACATTTTGGTTTATGATGCATTTTTAGTTAACTTTTATAAAATATGTAAAGTCTGTGTTTAGATCCATTTTCTTGTATGCAGATGTCCAATTTTTCCACTAGTATTTGTTGAAAAGACTATCCTGTCTCCATTGAATTGCTTTTGCTTCTTTATAAAAGTTAAGTTGGGTATATTTGTGTGTGTGTATTCTATTCCATTGATCTATTTGTGTATTCTGTTGTCAGTATCACACTGACTAGATTACTGTAGCTTTATAGTGGGTCTTGACTTTGAATAATGTCAGTGCTCTAGCTTTGTTCTTCTCTTTCAATATTGTGTTGGCTATAGTGTGTCTTTTACATTTCCATACAAACTTTATGATAAATTTTTTATATCTACCAAATAACTTAAAGGATTTGACTGATATTGAGTCAAATTTATAGATAAAATTGAAAAGAACTGATATCCTGACTATACTGAGCCTTTCTATACATGTATATGGAATGTTTCTCCATTTATTTAATTTTTAAAATTTATTTCAGCAGACTTTTGTTGTTTTCCTCATATAGATCTTTTTTTTTTTACATTGCACACATTTTATCTTTGTACCTAAGTATTTCTTTCTTTCTTTTTTTTTTGTTATTATAAATGGTGTTGTGGTTTAAACTTCAAGTTCTAATTGTTCATTGCTGATATATAAGAAAACAATTGACTTTGTACATTACCCTTGTATCCTACAAACTTGATATAATCACTCAATATTTCCAAGAGAGATTTTTTGGTTGATTCTTTTTAAAGTACTGTATATTTTATTGATTATGCTATTACACTTGTCCCAATTTTCCCCCTATGCCCCCTCTTTTTTTTTTTTCTTGCTGCTCTTAAGATTCTCTCTTTATCTTTAAACTTTGGCATTTTAATTATCATGTGTCTTGGTGTGGTCCTCTTTGGGGCCAACTTCTTTGGGACTCTGTGCTTCCTGGACTTGTATGTCTATTTCCTTTGCAAAATTAAGGAAGTTTTCCTTCATTATTTTTTCAAATAAGTTGTTAATTTTTTGCTCTTCCTCTTCTCCTTCTGGCACCCTTATGATTCGGATGTTGGTGCATTTATAGTTGTCCCAGAGGTTCCTAAGCCTCTCCTCATATTTTTCAATTCTTGTTTCTTCATTCTCTACTGGTTGACTGTTTATCTCTTCCTTATGTTCCAAATAATCGATTTGAACCTCAGCTTCCTTCCCTTCACCATTGGTTTCATGTGGATTTTCTTCATTTCACTTAGTGTAGCCTTAATTTCTTCCCTTACGTGTTTGCCATATTCAATCATTTCTCTGAGCATCATTATCACCAGTGTTTTAAACTCTGTGTCTGTTGGGTTGGCTATCTCCTCCTCACTTAGTTCTCCTTCTGGAGCCTTGCTCTACTCCCTCTTTGGGGCCATACTTATCTGTCTCCTCAATTTGACAGCCTCCCTGTGTTTGCCTGTGTGTCTTAGGTAGAGCTGTCACACCTGTTACATTGTAAGGGGTGGAGCCTTAGGAATTTGTCAGTGCTGGGTGACCTGTTTCATCACCTTGTGGCACTGTATGTGGGGGAGGGGTCAGAGAGGGAACAATGCTGTTTGCTTGGCACTTACCTTTTTTTCCGGTGACTTCACCCATTTCCCATATGTGACTGGTGCCCTTCTAGCTGTTGTCTTGGTGATGGGTCCCATAGTGTGTGGGTTTGTGTACATTCTAGGACTGTAGGGCCCCTCTAAACAGATTCTCTTGAGAGACTGGCAGTTTCTTCCCCTGCCCCAACCCCCACTTGTTTTCACAGCCAGAAGCAATGAGGCTTTATTTTCCCAGCACTAGAACCATGAGCTGTGTGGTCTGGCTTGGAACTGGGATCGCTCCCCAGGTGTCCTTCCCGGCTTTTATAATGTGTGACTACTCTTTCCACTGGTCAGCTGCAGCCACTGCCCTGCTGCCACCACACATGTCCTCTCTTTCCTGGCTCCCCATTTCCACCTCTTCTACCCATCTGGATGAGTATTACTTCTTTACATCTTTGTCTGTTGGTCTTACATGCAGTTTGACTTTTTGGTAGTTATGATTGTTTTTTTTATTTTGAGGTAGATATAATACTTCTTACGGTTGTGGAAGGAGGTGAAGCATGTCTATCTAGGCCTCCATCTTGGCCAGAAGTCTTTTGTTGTGGTGGTCGTTGATTCTTTGGGATTTTCTACATGGACAAATATGTCATCTGTGAACAGATATAGTTTTATCTCTTCTTTCCTAATGTATATTTCCTTTTTCTTATGTTACTGTATTACCTAGGAATTTCCAGTACAACTTTTAACAGAAGTGGTCAAAATGGAACGCTTGTCTTGTTTCTAATCTTAGCAGAATAATATGTAGTTTGTCACCATTAAGTATACAATGGAATACTACTCAGTCATAAAAGGGATGAAATACTGCCATTTGTGACAATGTGGGTGAATCTTGAGAATATCATGCTTAATGAAATAAGTCAGAAGAAAAAGGACAAAACCATATGATTTCACTCATATGTGGGATATAAAACTGAATCAACAAATGACCAAACCAAAAACAAAACAAAACAAAACAAACTTATAAACACAAATAATAGTATGGTGGTTACCAGAGGGGAAGGGGAAAGGAGGAGGCTGAAGACAGTAAAATGGATCAGTATATATGGTAACAAAAGAAGACTATACCTTGGATGGTGAGTACATAATGCAATATACAGATGATGTATTATAGAATTGTATACCTGTAACATATACTCTTATTAAGCAATGTCACGCCAATAATTTAATTTAAAATGTATGACGTTAGCTCTAAATTTTTTATATCTATAATTACTTTGCTAAAAGTTTTTGTTACCATAAAAGGGTATTAGATTTTTCAAATGCTTTTTCTTTACCTATTTATATAATCATACAATTTTTCTTCTCTAGGTTGTTCACGTGATAGATTGCATTCATTGTATTTCAAATGTCAAACAAGTCTTGTATGCCTAAAATAAATCACACTTGGTTTTAGTACATAATCCTTTTTATACATTGTTGGATCAGTTTCTTAATATTGTTAAAAATTTCTGCATCTATGTTTGTGACAGATACTGGTATGTAGTTTTCCTTTCTTGGTCTTTGTCTGGTTTTAGTATTGGGGTAATGCTGGCCCTATAAAACAGATTAGGAAGTATTCCCTCTACAGTTTTCTGGAAAAGATTGTAGATAATTGGTACAATTTCTTCATTAAATGTTTTGTAGATTTCACCGGTGAACCCATCTAGACCTGGTGCTTTCTGTTTTGAAAGGTTAATTATTAATGCAGCTTCTTTAAAAATATATAGGCCATATTAGCTTTTACATATTGCACTCTAAAGCTCTCTTACTTCTAAACAATGATCATCCCTTCAAATGACAATGTAAATGGAAAGGAGCTTTTATGTTGGAAAAGAAAGTCCCTGACTTTTAAAAAGTTTCAACAATTTTCCCTAACACCCAGACCATTAGTTCAACTAGAAATAAAAAGAAAAAAAATATGTCATAATATAATTAAAAGTGTAGGACATTCCTGTTCCCAGATGAAGGCAAACACAGATGTCCACTTAAGGGTGTATGAGTTAGAATCTATAAAACATGGAACTCTATTTCACAAAAAAATCCTGAAAATTGCATATAAATAAAAAACTGCGTTTGCATTCTATTTCTTTATTTATAAAATCCTCAGAGGAGTTTGTCACCCACCAGAACTCCAAATTTTAGCTTAATATCCTGATGCACACAACCAAGAATTTTGGGCCAACACTGGACCAAAGAACAGTAAGAGATATTAGTTCAGTGTCTTCATTTAATAGATGAGGAAACTGACTCATATGGCGTGCTGGAACTTAAACTCAGGTTTGCTGATGCCAAATCTATCGTTCTTTGTATAATACACACTGTTCTCCTATAATACACACTACTGTTGTAGCACCCTGCCCCAATACCCATATCCCCAGTGACTAAGTTTCGAGACTTTCCAGTATCAGACACACTTACATTTAATGCAGTATGTAGCGCACAGTATGTACTTATTATCTGGCTAAATGATGAGGGTTTTTGGTTTACTGCATGTGAAGGAGCAGAAATAAAAGAGCTCAGTAATAAATAGTGGAACCCAAGAAACTGAAGGTCAGTTATTGGTGGAACTGGCTTTTAAACAAGATTACAAAATAATTCTATGAAAGTAAGTTTTTATCAAGAGGAAGAAAGAAAATATATCAATATGGCTTTGAAATTTTTTAAAAGAAGAAAAATTCAATGCATTTTCTTCTTTAGACAGAGTGAGATAATAATTGCAAGTCAGAAATTGAATCATTATTGCACTACTTGAAAGCTGCACTTCTTTTTAATTAGGATTTTAAAAATTACAATGATAGAAGGCTTGTCATAAGGATGAGGCCATTTTATATATTTTAATTTTTAATAAATGCTAGATTTCAAGGATAAAATGGGGAGAGATGTGGGAGTGAAAATTTTCTAATGGGTTGACCATAAATAACATGCAATATTAGTATATAAATTTTTATTCTTGCTTCATCTTGTACCATTCATATAGCTCTAATTTTAAAAGCTACTCAGTATGGTCTACCATAACCTTGGCAGAAACAAATCAAAGTAAAAGTAACCTGAGCTCCAGGTTTAGGAAGTACGCTGCAATGAAAATAACATTGAATTGAGCCTTAGGACACCTGGGTTCTAAGCCTAGGTCTGATATTTTGTCACTTTAGAAAATCCATTTCTCCTCTAGGTCTCAGTTTTCTCATGTGTAAAATGTTCCTAACAACTCCTAAGGGTCATTGTAAAGATCAATTGAAATAACACAAATGAAGTTTATCAGCTGCTCTACAAATTGGAAATGACATAATGGCTAAGCAGAGAACAGCCTCATTTGCTTCTTCCAAGCTCAATTACCAAAGCAGAATCAGAGGGTTCTAATACAAAATTCAAGGATTGTCCATAATAGCTACTATTTATCGAGTACCTACACAGAGAGTGAGACAAAAGTAGGTTTACAGTTATGAGTATGCGACACACAGAATTTATTCTTGTATTATTAGTTATTAATTATTGTATTGTTTTCCATACAAATAACTGTAAACCTACTTTTGCCCCAACCTGTATGCCAGGCAATTTTTTTTATTAATTTATTTGGGTGACATTGGTTAATAAAATTATATAAATTTCAATTGTAGAATTCTATGACACATCATATATATGTTGCATTGTGTGTTTACCACTGAAAGTCAAATCTCTTTCTGTCACTATACATTTTACCCTCTTTACCTCTCCCCAACCCCCTTCCCTTTAGTAACAACCATAATGTTGCCTGTGTCTATGAGATTTTGTTGGTTTGGTTGTTATTTTGTTGCTTTCAGCTTTATGTCCCACATATGAGTGAAATTGTATGGTTCTTGATTTTTTCTGTCTGACTTATTTCGCTTAGCATAATGTTCCCAAGGTTCATCCATGTTGCACAAATGGAAGTATTTCATCTTTTCTTTTTTTTTTTTCAATTAATTAATTAATTTGTTTGTTTATTTTTATAGGGGAAAGGAGAAAGAGAGGTAGAGAAGCATCACTGTGTGGTTGCCTCTCACTCGTGCCCCCAACTGGGGACCTGACGTGCAAACTAGTCATGTGCCCTGACTGGGATCGAACCAGCGATACTTGGCTCGCAGGCCGATGCTCAATCCACTGAGCCATAGCAGCCAGGGTCTCATCTTTTCTTATGACTGAGTAGTACTCCATTGTATATATGTATCACATCTTATCTATCCAATCATCTATCAAAGGATGTTTTGGTTGTTTCCATGGCTTGGTTACTGCAAATAATGCTGCAATGAACATAAGGGCAAATATAGCTTTACAAATAAATGTTTTCAAAATTTTCATGTAGATATCCAAAAGAGGGGTTGGTTCATATAGTAACTCTATTTTTATTTTTTAATTAAATTTATTGAGGTATCATTGGTTAATAAAATTATTTAGGTTTCAAATGTATAATTGTTTTTTTGTCTTTTTTAATTGTTCTTTTCCAGTTTTCCCAATTTTCCCCCATTGCTCTCCCATACCCTGCCCACCCCCTCAAGCGTACAATTCTATGATACATCAAGTGTATGTTGTATTGTTTATTTACTACCCAAAGTCAAGTCTCCTTCCATCACCATATATTTGACCCTCTTTACCACTTCACCCCCTTCCTTCCAGTAACCACCATATTCTCATCTGTGTATATGACTTTTTGTTTGTATTGTTTTTTCATTTGTTCCTTTCAATTTTATATCCACATGGGTGAAATAATATGGCTCTTGATTTTTTCTGTCTGACTTGTTATGCTTAGCATGATATGCTCAAGATCCACCCATGTTGGAGCAAATGGCAGTATTTCATTTTTTCTTATGGCTGAGTAGTGTTCCATTGTGTATATGTACATCTTTATCCAATCCTCAAATGAGAAACACTGGTTATTTCCATGTCTTGACCACCATAAATAATGCTGCAATGAACATAAAGGTGTGTATATATTTCTGAATAAATGTTTTCATATTTTTATGGTAAATACCCAGAAGAAGGTTGCTAATTCATATGGAAACTTTATTAATTTTTTTGAGGAAACTCCCTACTGGTTTTCACAGTAGCTGCACCAGTTTACGTTCCCACCAACAGTAAATGAGGGTACGGTTTTCTCCACAACCTCTCCAACAGGTATTATTACGTGTTTTGTCAATAATAGGCATCCTAACAGGCATGAAGTGGTATCTCATTGCAGTTTTGATTTGCATTTTCCTAATAACTGGTGAAGTTGAGCATCTTTTCATGTGTCTGTTGGCCATCTGTATGTCTTCTTGAGAGAAGTATCTGTTCAGCTTCTCTGCTCATTTTTAATTGGATTGTTTTATTGTTGTTGAGTTGTATGTGTATTTATATATTTTGGATATTAACCCCTTATCAAAGGTGTTGTTTGCAAATATATTTTCTCTTTGGGTTGTTTGCCCTTGTTTTGTTGACAGCTTTTTTTCCCCTGTGAAAAAGACCATAAGTATAGTACCTACATTTTCTCCCATGTAATTTATTGTTTCAGGCCTTATATTTAGGTCTTTGATCCGTTTTGAGTGTTTGTCAGTAGTGACAAATAGCAGTCTAGTTTTATTCTTTTGCATATGATTTTCTAATTTACCTGGCACCATTTATTGAAGAGGCTTTCTATTTTTCTATATGTTTTGGCTCCTTTGTCAAAGATTATTTGCCCTCATACATATCAATTTATTTCTGGGCTCTCAATTCTGTTCCATTGGTCTGTGTGTCTGTTTTTCTACTGACATCATGCTGTTTTGATTACTGTTACTTTATAGCATAATTTTTAGTCAGGGAGTGTGATACTTTTGTTCTTTTTTTCCCCCCTCAAGATTGCTTTGGCTATTTGTGGTCCTTTGTGGTTCTATAAAACTCCGATGATATTTTTTTGTTCTATTTATTTAAAAAGTGCCATTGAGATTTTGGTGAGGGTTGCATTAAATCTGTATTGCTTTGGATAATAAGGCCATTTCAACCGTGTTGCTTCTTCCAATCAATGAACACAGAATATCTTTCCATTTCTGTGTGTCTTCCTCAATTTCTTTTAATAATGCCTTATAATTTTAAGCGGATAGGACCTTCACATCTTTTGTTAACTTTATTCCTATGTATTTTATTCTTTTTTGTTGCAGTTGCAAATGAAATTGTTTGTTTTTCCTACATTTCATTGTTAGTATATAGGAATGTAATAGATTTTTACTGTATTTGTTTTTTTTTCTAATAGTTTTTTGGTGGAGTCTTTGGGGTTTTCTACGTAATCATATATTCTGCAAAAAATGACAATTTTACTTCTTCATTCCCAATTTGGATATCTTTTATTTATTTCTCTTGCCTGATTGCTCTGGCTAGGGCTTCCAGTACTATGTTAACTAACTGTGGTAAGAGTGGGGCATTCTTGTCTTGTTCCTGATTTTAGAGGAAAAGCTTTCGGTTTTTCACCATTGGGTATGATATTAGTTGAGGGTTTGTCATATATGGCCTTTATTATATTGAGGTACTTTCCTTCTATACCCATTCTATTGAGTGTTTTAATCATAACCGAATGTTGTATTTTGTCAAATGCTTTTTCCACATCTATTGATATGATCGTATAATTTTCTTTTATTGTGTTAATGTGGTGTATCACATTGATCAACTTGCATATGTTGAACCATCTTTGTGCTCCTGGAATGAACCCTACTTGATTACTATGTATTATATTTTTAATGTATTGTATTCAACTTGTTGGCATTTTGTTTAGAATTTTTACATCTATATTCATCAGAGATGTTAGTTTGTAGTTTTCTTGTATTATCCTTGCCAGAGTTTGGTATCAGGGTAATGATGACCTAATAAAATGTGTTAGTTGGGAAATATTGCATCTTCTCCAAGTTTTTGGAAGACTGAAAAGGATAGGCATTAAACTTACTTTGAATGTTCGGTAGAATTCAGTAGTGAAGCTATCTGGTCCTGGACTTACTTTTGGGGAGGTTTTTGATGTTTGTTTCAATTTCCTCACTGTTGATCTATTTAGATTTTCCAGGTTTTCTTAAGTCTAGGAAGATTATATATTTCTAAGAACTTGTCCATTTCTTCTAGGTTATTAAATTTGATGGCTATAGTTTTTCACAGTACTAGTGTATAATCCTTTCTTTTTCTGTGGTATCCATTGTATCTTCACCTCTTCCTTTTTTTGAGTCTTTTCTCTTCTTTCTTTAGTGAGTCTAGCCAGAGGCTTGTTAATTTATTAAGACTTTCATACAACCAGCTTTTTATTGCATTAACTTTTTGTCTTATCTTTTTGTTCTTTATTTTGCTTATTCTGCTCTAATTTTTATTACTTCCTTCCTTATGATGACTTTGGGCTGCATTTGTTCTTCTTTTTCTAGTTCTTTAAGATATAATGTTATGCTGTTTGGGAAGATTTTTCTTGTTCCTTGAGCTAGGCCTGTAATGATATAAATATCCTCCTTATTACCATTTTGCTGCATCACAAAATACTGATATTTCATATTGCCATTCTCATTTGTCTCTATGTATCATTCAATGTCTTCTTTTATTTCATTTTTGACCTGGTCATTTTTTAGTAGCATGTTTTTTAATCTCCACACATTTGTAGTTTTTTTCTTTTTTTTTAAAGTATATTTTATTGATTATGTTGTTACAGTAGTCCCAATTTTATCCCCTTTGCTCCCCTCTGCCCAGTACCCACCTTCCCCTAGCAATCCCACCCCGCTTAATTCATGTCTATGGGTCATGTATATAAGTTCTTTGGCCTCACCCTTTCCTAAATTATTCGTAACTTCCCCTGTCTATTTTGTACCAACTGATTATGCTTCTTAGTCCCTGCACCATTTCCCCATTTCTCCGCCTTCCCCCTCCCCACTGATAACACTCCAAACGGTCCCTATACCTATGATTCTGTTCCTATTCTGGGTTGCTTAGTTGGATTTTGTTTTTACTTTTTAGATTCAGTTGTTGATAGTTATGAGTTTGTTATCATTTTAGTGTTCATAGTGTTGATCTTTTTCTTAAATAAGTCTCTTTAACATTTCATACAATAATATCTTGGTGGTAATGAACTCTTTTAGCTTTACCTTGTCTGGGAAGCACTTTATCTGCCCTTCCATTCTAAATGATAGCTTTGCTGGATAGAGTAATCTTGGTTGTAGGTCCTTGCTTTTCATCCTTTTGAATACTTCCTGTCAACCCCTTCTTGCCTGCAAAGTTTCTTTTGAGAAATCAGATGATAGTCTTATAGGCACCCCTTTGTAGGTAACTCTGTGCTTTTCTCTTGCTGAAGATCTTCTCTTTATCTTGAAGCTTTGGTATTTTAATGATGATGTGTCTTGGTGCAGTCGTCTTTGGGTCTAGCTTGTTTGGGACTCTGCATTTCCTGAACTTGTATGTCTATTTCCTTTGCCAAATTTGGGGAGTTTTCCTTCATTATTTTCTCACATAAGCTTTCAATTTCTTGCTGTTCCTTTTCTCCTTCTGGCACCCCTATGGTTTGGACATCAGCACATTTAAAGTTGTCCCAGAGGTTCCTAAGTGTCTCCTCATTTTTTTCAATTCCCGTTTCCTCATTCTGCACTGGTTGACTGTTTTTTTTTCTTCCTTATGTTCCAAATCATTTATTTGAATGCCGGTTTCTTTCCCTTCACCATTGGTTTTGTGTGGATTTTCCTTTGTTTCATTTAGCATAGCCTTCACTTCCTCCCTTATGCGTTTGCCATACTTAAGCGTATCTGTCAAGCCTGTGAGCATCTTTATCTATGTCTGTTAAGTTGGCTGTCTCCTCATCTGTTAGGTTGGCTATCTCCTTGTTGCTTAGTTCTCCCACTGGAACACTGATTCGTTCCCACTTTTGGGCCATACTTCTCTGTCTCCTCATCTTGACAGGCTCCTGTGTTTGTTTGCCTCTATGTCTTAGGTAGAGCCATCGCAGCTGTTACCTTGTAAGGGGTGGAGGCTTGGGTATTTGTCAGTAGAAGGCGACCCATTTCACCACGTTGTGGCGCTGTATGTGGGGGAGGGGTCTGAGAGGGAACAAAGCCACCTGCTCAGCACTCGCCCCTTTTCCAGGCACTTCTCCCACCTCTGCATGGGACCGGTGCCTCTCTAGCTGTTGCCCGGCTGTCATTCCCAGAATGGGTGGGTCTGCAGATGTTCTAGGACCGTGGGGGCCCTTTAAATAAGTGGACCCTACTGAGAGACTGGCAGTTTCTTCCTCCGCCCCAATTCCCACTTGTTTGCACAGTCCAAAGCAATGAGGCTTTGTCTTCCCCAGTGCTGGGACTGTGAGCTGTGTGGTCTTGCTTGGTGCTGGGAGTGCTCCCCAGGTGTCCCCCCAACTTTTTAAAATGTGTGACTGCACTTTCCACTGGCCTGCCACTGCCACTGACACCACACCATGGCCTCTCCACCCCAGCTGTGCCACTCCTACCAGTCTGGATGAGTATTTCTTCTTTATATCTTTGTTTGTTGGACTTCCATGCAGCTCAGTTTTCTGGAACTTCTGGTTGTCTCTAGTTTTGAGGTAGCTGTATTCCTTCTTAGTTGTGGAGGGAGATGCAGCATATCTGTCTAGGCCTCCATCTTGGCCAGAAGTCTTCTAGGGTAATTATTGGTGTATGAGCATTTGCTCTTGCCATTTTATCTTTCGTTTTCTGGTAGCTCTGTGTTTCTGTTTTTTCTTTTCCCTTGTGTTTCTCTCTGTTGTTCTAGTTTTGAGGTATTCTATCATTTTTCATCTGTTTCCTCCTTTTTTATTTATTTAAAAAATATTTCATTTATTTATTTTTAGAGAGAGGGGAAGGGAGAGGGAAAGAGAGAGAGAGAGAAATATCAATGTGTTGTTGCCTCTCACATGCCCCAACCAGGGACTTGGCCCACAACCCAGGCATGTGCCCTGACTGGTAATTGAACTGGTGACCATTTGGTTTGCAGGTCAGCACTCAATCCACTGAGCCACACCAGCCAGGGCTGTTTCCTTTTAAGTTATGTGTCTCAGTTTTGGATTTTTTTTGTGTGATTACTCTTAGGTTTATGGAAAAAAAATTTCATATATATATATATATATATATATATATATATATATATATATATATTCATCCTTTTTCTTCTGAATGTATCTTATCTCCATTCCCCTTTGCAAATTCAATGTTTACCCCTTCTCCCTTTATGTTTTTGTTGTCACAAATTAGGCCTGTTTATGCTGTACATTCATTTCCAAATTTCAGTAGTTATTATCTTCTCTTTCTGAAATGTTTCTACCTCCCTTATCTTTTATGTTGTATTTCAGTGTATAATATCCTATTCCCCTGGCTGGTTTGGCTCAGTGGATTGAGCGTCGGCCTGCGAGCTAAGTGTCGCTGGTTCGATCTTCCAGTCAGGGCACATCAGAGAAGGAAAACTCTGACTCCAAAAAACCTCCGCTGCCTTGCGGCATACCTCTTCAGGGGAAAGGCTAAGGGAGTAAACCCCGACAGAAAATCCGGAGCCGGAGTCCCTAAGGCGGTTTGACGTTGTAGTCAACACCGGCAACTCCTGCGGCGCACCTGAAGCCAAGCTGTATTGACTCCGTCTTTCCCTTGGACCCTTCAGCTGCGAAGAGAGGGGGGGTCTGCTGCATGAGCAACAGCAGACCCTCCATATCACCCTGCCCAGGCTCTGTAGCTTCAGCTTCACTGGAGAGGACACTCCAGCGTCATCACAAGATGTCGATTCAACACGGGAGGAGACAGATACCGTGTCACTCCTGAGTTGGACTGCACAACCATTCTCGGCGGTGCAGATAGACTCTTAAGAAGCTACACCATCGTCTCTCGAGACTGACGGCTGCCGACGAATATCCTATTCTGAGAAAGGGGTGCAATATCCTGTCTCTATCTGTCTCTTCGTCACCTTACTCATAGTTTTCTATCCTTTTGCCTTTTTTTTCAAGTAGAATAAGCCCCTTCGGTATTTCTTGTAATGGAGGTCTGTGGTGGTACATTCCCTCGGCTTCTGTATGTTTGGAGAAGTCATTACTTCTCCTTCATATCTATAGGATAACTTTGCTGGGTATATTATTCTTGACTGGTAATTTTTCTCTGTCAGTAGTTCGAATAGTTGGTTCCACTCTCTTCTTGATTGTAGGGTTTCTGCTGAGAAATCCGATGGTAATCTATTGGGATTTGCTTTCTACGTTACCATGTTTTTCCCCCTGGCTCCATTGAGAATTTTTTCTTTGTCATTAATTTTTGAGCATTCTAATATAATGTACCTTGGAAAAGGCCTTTTAGGATTGAGATAATTAGGTGTTCTGTTTCCTTCTTGGAAAGTTTCATCAACTATTTGTTTAAATAGGTTGTCTATTACCTTCTCCCCCTCTTCTCCTTCTAGTATACTCATTATTCTTCATTGCTCTTTCTGATAGAGTCAGATAGTTCTCATAAAGTTCTTTTTATTCTTAAGTCTCTCTTTTCCCATCTGTGTCATTTCTATCTTTGATATCACTAATTCTTTCTTTCATCTGGTCAGCTCTATTTCCTAAGCTCGCCAATTCATTCTTATTGAGTTCTTCACCTCCAGAATTTCTCTGGTTCTTTTTTAAAGTTTTGATCTGTTTGATAAAGGACTTTATTGTTCATTGATTTTGTTTCTAAATTCATTAAACTGCTTTTCTGTGTTTCGTCGTATCCTACTGAGGTAATTTTTTTCAAAACTGCAATCTTGAATTCTCTGTCATTTAAATCACATATTTCCATGTCTTTAAGTTTATCTTATGGAGATTTTCCATTTTCTTTCTGGGCTGCCTCATTACCTTTGGTTGTTCATGTTATTTAATGAAGTCCTCCTCTGTCTAGGCATCTACAGGAATGAGATTATTTTCTTGTAAGAGTAACACTTCTTTAGTACTTATAGAAGGAGTCTTTTTTTTGTTTTCCAGTTGGTGGCGCTGAAGCACATGTGTTTTGGTTCTTCTTGCCATACTCTAGCTTCTTGGATCTCTTTTGGGTGATGGAAAATGTTCTTTATTCCCTGGGGAGGTAGGCATCTCCACTGTGACCAGGTTACCTCAGTTTCAGGGCACCCTCCCCCCTCATATGGGAATGTGATGGCTGATGGGGCTCTGAACTTGTGAAATCCCAGTGCTTTTCCCTGAAAATAGATGCTACTGGCAGTGCAGCTGCAATGGGAGGGTTAAGGTGAGCTGGGACAAGCTGACTGGTATTTCACCTCTGTATCTGTATCCTTATCATTGGGATAAATCACAGCATGGCCTTGCTGCTCAGGGAAATGTTTTGTCACTCTAGTTCTCAGGGTTGCAGATAATATGCTCTGTAGCCCAGTACTCACTGCTAAAGCTTATTCTAGGGCCTGCTGCTAGCTCTGGGAGGATAGGGGAGAATGGCCTGATTTATTTTTCTGCTTGGCAATGGCAGCCATAAGACAACCACAGTGGCACCTCTGTGCTTGTCTTCACCCCATTCACTGGGCTCAGTCACACCAAATACCAACCTCTCTAGCAAGAACGCTTACTGTACCTCTTGGCTTTTCTGGGCTCAGGGAGTGCAGGTGGCAACCCGATTCCTCCCCTCTTCGGAGATCCACAGTGAGTTCTTGGCTGTGTCCACAGCACCTGTTTTCAGTGTTCTCCCTTCCGCCCTTCTCACCTTGCTTCCACTCATCCACTTTCAGATGTTTTAATGTATGGATCTCTCAAACATGTTTGTGTATTGAGCAGGGAATCCTTTGTTGAATTATAGCTGTTCGAATTGTTGTAGCTTCAAGGGGAAGGACAAGGGGAACCTCTCACACCACCATTCCTCTGACATCAACACTGAACTTTATATATATTAGTTCACTTAATATTTGCAACATTTACTCTTAACAACTACATAAGAGAAATTATATTACCCATATTCTATAAAGGAGTAAAATAAGGCACATGAAAGAAGTAGCAACATAACCAAAGGCCCATCATAAGTATCAGAAAAAGAAATTCAAAGCCAGGTTTGCTTAAATCCAGGCTACACTCTTCTACTCCTTTATAGTCCAGATCACAACACAACTTGCTCCAATTATATATACTCATACAAACAACAAATTTTAGATCTCTCACCCTGATGTTCAAGGATTTCCCAGATAAGGCATACATTATTTTTCCAATGTCACATCCCAATATGGCTTCCACTTTCATGTTCCCTTTTTTTCTGTATACCATCTGTAGGCCATGTACCATGGGAATGGCTCTTTCCCATAAAAAGAACATTAAGAAAGAGCATCCTAGTTGAAGTATGAATCATCTCCACTTGAGGGTCTCATTGTTGATAGCATTACCTTAATGTCTGGTGTTAAAAAATACAATTCACATATTTAGTATAAGCTTATAGACAAATCCATACTCTCTACCAGCTTCAAGTATACAGCTCTATTCCTTAGGTAGTAGCAGTTGTTACATAGCTTAGACTGAGGAGTTTAGTAGTAAAAGGTAAGACTGAATTCACATGCTGTCAGCAAAAATCACCCATCTCTCTAAGCAAGGTGGTTTTACCTAGCCATCTCTCTGAGCCAGTAGGCTAGTTAGATTCTTCCAACCCACCCTTCCAAAACTTGGAAAGGAGACTAGCAGCATCACACAGCCAGCTTCCCACTGTCACAGCTTCCACACAGCATGGTAACAGAATTCACTTGTTCTTCACAGGATGCTAAACTTCTAAGTGATGTAGGAAGAATGCTTCTATATTCCTTGTCCTTGCCTTCTACACATCAAGAAAAATCTGTAAGTAAGGGGCTTGGGTGGAATGGGATAAATTCCCATCTGAAATTAAGGGAAGAAAAAATCTTTAAGGAGAACATTTATGTGGTTCAACTAATCCCTCCCCTTCCAACAAGATATTTAAACCATAATATGCTAAAAATATGCTGGTATGATTTAGTGAAGGTTATATAGAAGGCAGAATTGGACCTTAGGAGTAGTTAGGAGGTAGAGTTTCATGTTATCATTATTTCTAGCATCCAGTCTCAATAAACAGTAACACAACTCATAAACTATTCTATTTACTATTAATCATTAACAATAACTCATTTAATATATAAGTTTACACATCAGATCTAAACAACAGCCAAACAATTAAAATTATACATGCACAAATTAATATATAGTTTCCCTAGTTTAATAGCCTATTTAAAAATATATATTTAAATAAAAGTTCTGTGTTAACTCCTTAAAGTAAAATAGATCTTTACCAAGTTACTTAGGCTCCTTAAATCTGCATTGTGTTTAATATTTCATATTTTTTGCCAAATAATGAATTAAGACATTTTATCTGTTTTAAAGATGCCAAATCAGGCTCAATTTCTCTTCCTTCAAGGATGATGGTGAAAAAAAGGATCAGCTAAATATTACAGAGGACAATATAATACCACGAAGAGGAGAGGCAGACTTAAAAAGATTGTAGTCAGGCCTACAAGAGACAGGACAAGTCTCAAGAGGATAACAAATAGGAGAAAGAACAGCTGAGAGTAAAAGAAAATCAGAGGAAAGAAGATAAGAGTAGATAAAGATATTTAAAGAGAAAGAGAAAGTTTCAAGAAAAGCTTATCATTTATCCCTTTTTACACTAACCCTGAGATCTTAACTGCTTGTCCAAGGCCATAAAAGAGGCAAAACTAGGACCAGAGGCAAAGTCTTTTGACTCCAAGTTCAGAGCAACTGCAGCTTTCTCTCCAGGTATAGTGGGTCACTGGCAGGCTGAGCTGAGAAAACCTGCTGCAGAGAACAAAGCACAGGTCTAAGAGTGACACTTACTGCTTTTTACTTCCAGAAAATATTGGTCTAGCTATTTACTTTCTCTTTACCTTAGTTCCTCCTGCTGTCAAATAGCAATCAAAATAACTGTCCCAACATTCCCAAGGAGAATGTGAGGCTAAAGAAAAGAGGCAAGAAAACACTTAGAAAATAATTATTCATTAAACTGAGATTCTTTTTAAGGAGCTGCAATAATTAGATGTCACAACCTTAAGTAAACAAAGCAAAACAAAAACAGAAAGCAAACAATTCAGAGCTTCTATGTTACTCTGCATAAAATTCACAATTCGAACAAAACAAAAAGCAAAATGAAAGGCAGATGTATAAATAAGATGCTGAAGAAAACACACTGTCGATAACTGTCACCAGGTCCCTCCTTGACACAAGGTGCTTTACCAAGTGCTACACATAGGTGCAACCAAACAGAGATGAGAGCAATTCCATGGATTCTAAAGGCAAGTTTTATAAACTTTGACAATCGGTTGGATTAAACCAGTATTCTATTTGAGACAATAGTCTATTTGAAAAAAAAAAAAAAGTCTTGTGAAAGCATATAGGCAAGAACACTTGCGCACATGAATATAAACTCACACATTTTTCTCGCACAAATAATGAGCTAGTAGCTACATCAGAGCTAGAAGACAGGTTTCTTCACTCAGAGTTAAATCCACCAGAACATGATTTCCATAACAGCAGAAATTTTCATCTGTATCATTAATATTTCTACTGATGCATTTACCAGCATCTTCAGTACTCAGTGGTTTTATTGAGTATGTCTTCATCAGCATGTATTAAGGATTCAATAAAGAAACTAATGCTTTTAATGCATTTATTTCAGTTGTGAGGGTCAAATGAAATAAGGATTGTAAAACATTTTGTTTATTATAAGTGACAATACACATGAAAAAAATATTGTGAAAGTTATAATCATAGCATTTCAGAGCTTAACAGTATCTTAGTATTAGTCATGAATATTGCTACTCAGAACCGGAATTTGTGAATAGATTTGTCAGAAAGAGAGTTTTACTGTCATGTCTGTAGCACATCTCAACACAATGGACAATGGGTTACCTGTTCACACTCCAAGGAGTTGATATGCTAGGATATTAACATGATATTATATTTAATCGTCACAACCAGCTGCCAAGGTAAGAATTACTGTCCTATTTCCCAGGTGGGGAAACTCTGAGCTCAGTGAGTTTAACTGAGGACCCCAAGTAAAAGCCAAGATCAGACCATTAATCACTCAGATCCTCTCACTTTACATATAAGTATATATTTCTACTTTCTAGTTTGTATCCTGCATGGTTATACACAAACAGTATCTCTGAGAACAATTCTAATAGGAATATAAAGTTATCTTACTGGTGTAAGTCAACATTTACAGTACTGTTGGGGAATCCAAAGTGTTACAGAGGTTCACAATAGCACTATGGGTCCAGACTCAAATCTTCTAAAATACCTATTCTACTTTAATATAGCCTTGTGTTAGGTCTCATGCTCTTCACTGGGAGGAAAAAAAACAGAAGCATAAGTTCTGTCCTCAGGAGCTTCCAATTTATTCAAGACTACCATGCCTGATGCATGCGAAGCAAACAATTTGACGACAATATAAGGAAGAATACATTATTGACACAAACCAATTAGCCAACAATACATGACTGAATAAATAATTGACATGAGACAATTACAGAAAATGTGAGACTAAATATATAATTGACTTCCTGCTTTTTACCTCCATGTTGGTTAATAAATGATACCCATACAGTCTTGTATTGTCATGGAGCCTCAGGGAACTTCCTATTGGCTTTAATTTCTAGACAAAGTGGGCTGAGCTCTGTCTGGGCCTGGCTTGGCAACGTTCCAGTCCTTGCTGTCAGTGAGTTGTCTTGCCCTTCCAGAGAAACCCCCAGAGCGCACAGAATCTTTGCATTAATGGAATAAATCATGTCAATTTAAATCACTAATCAGGAAGAATCAAATTTAAATCACTAATCAGGAAGTCAATTTAATCAACTTTTCTATAAAGAATGCATACTTGTTTGATTTAACCTTAATACATAGTCTTTACAACTCAGACAGATGCAGGAGTTATTTTTAGAAGATATGTACATATACAATTAGTGATTTATATTTTACATTTTTAAGACTAATTTCAGCTTCATCATGAAATTGAATGATGAACTCTTTATGTATCAAAAGTAACTAGGGGTGGGGGCAGGTAGAAGAGAGTAAGGGGGAATAAATGGTGATGGAAGGAGACTAGACTTAGGTTGGTGAACACACAATATACAGATGATGTATTATAGAATTGTATACCTGAAACCTATATAATTTCATTAACCAATGTCACCCCAGTAAATTCAATAAAAAAAATTTCAGGATCACTGGTGTGGGCCCTAAGAAAGAAGATACCTACCAAGAAGGACTCCTGGTGGCTAACTGGGCTCAAATTTAAAAGTAAAGCCTCACAGCAATTTCTAAACAACAGTCTCTGACACAAACTGCACTCCAGGGAGAAGCCTGAACTACCTGCCTCCACACGGAAAGGCCTGACTGCACTGTGTTCCTGCAATCTGAGCCAGTCTTTTTAAAGGAATTCCTAGAATCCTATATCAACCAATAGGACTGAGGCTTTCCCTATCTAATTGGAGCTGTGCACCTATAACCTCATCAGCTTCTCCACTGACCAAGCAGAGCAGCTCCATTATGACCAATCGGGACAGTGCCTTTTGGACCAAACTGTGATGATTTGGAGTCCTTGTTTGTCTGAGAACAAACTAATCAGGGACCAGGAACAGAGCTTTTTTCTACATAAGCCAGCTACTCTTTGGCTCAAAGAGAACACTTTTCATTTTCATTGAAAACTGAAGATTAGGTATGTTTCCTCACTAGAGCTGAAACACCAGATATGACTCGCTGGAGAAGAGCTGAGCGGACCAGCACAGGGGACAGTGGAGCAGAGCATACTAGAGGAGGTGGAGCAGAGCAGAGCATTATAGGGAGAAAGAGGCCTTGCCTCAGAGCCACCTTGCCCCAGGGCCACCTCAGAACCATGCTGTTCTCACAGCTTTGCTATGTCACAATTAAGCTGTTTGCACTGAATAAAGTTTCCTTCTTCACTGCATCACAAATTGGGGATTCCTGTTGGCACTGAATTGGCACCAACTGCCATCAGTTGACACTGGGAAATGTCTAGAATTAAGGCCACTATTTTTCCCCCCTGTTAAATGTGTGATCATTTTAGGCTTTCAGTCTAAGAGACTGAGAGCCATCCCTGTGCCCTAACGCTATCTGAGACACCAAATCTAATCTTTATTGCATCTTTTTCCATGCTAATAGTACCCTATGCTATGCCCTCATTGTGTCACAATTAGGTTAAGGCAAGAGCTTTCTAACTACTCTCTCCACAAAACAGTTCTATACTGCTTAAAAAACACTATCTTGAAAAATACCCCTTCGCACATGTCCTCTTCTCCTTACTCAAAAATCATCAGTGGTTCCCCACTGCCCAAAGTGGCTCCTTAGCCTGGTATTAAGGCCTTACATAATCTGAACCTAATGCATTTCAATATCTTCTACCACTACTCCTTAATGTAAATTCTTACCCCCTAAACAAACTGTTGCATGTGTTGCCCACTCCTATATGCCAGTATTTCTATCTCTGCACCTTAACACCATTCATTAACCACATAGGGAATTCCATTATTTTCCTTAAGTCTAGTTTTCATCTGCAATCCTATACAAAGCCTACTTTTTTCAAAAAATGTTCTGCATGTATCCTAGCTCACAATGACTTTTTTCTTTCTTTTTACATTTATTTATTTTTTTATAGCTTTGATATATGATTGACATATAATATCATGTAAGTTTAAGGTGCACATTATGTTGATTCAATACACTTACATATTGCAAAATGATTACCACAGTAGCATTAGCTAACACCTCCATCACCTCATATTACTACCATTTCTTTTTTTGTATATTAAAGACCTACTTACTTAACTTTCACATATATAATACAGTAATACAGTATTGTTAACTCTAATCACCATACTGTACATTAAATCCCCACAACTTATTCATCTGATAACTGGAAGTTTGTACACTTTGACAAATATCACCTCATTCCCCCCCCCCCCCGCCCCAGCCCCTGGCAACCACCATTCTACCCTCTATTTCTATGATTTTGGATTTTTAAAATTTTTGTTTATTTATTTTTAGAGAGAGGGGAAGGGAGGGAGAAAGAGGGAGGGAAACATCAATGTGTGGTTGCTTCTAATGTGTAGTTGCCTCTCATGCACCCCCAGCTGGGGACCTGGCCTGCAACCCAGGCATGTGCCTTGACTGGGAATTGAATTGGTGACCTCTTGGTTTGCAGGCTGGTATTCAATCCACTAAGCCATACCAGCCAGGGCTGATTTGGGCATTTTTAGATTCCATATATAAGTGATATGCAATATTTGTCTCTGTCTGACTTATTTCACTTAGCATAATGCTCTCAAGGTCTCCCCATGTTGTTGCAAATGGCAGAATTTCCTTCTTTTTCATATATATATATATAATCTCACATTTTCTTCTTTATCCATTGACAGACACTTAGGTTGTTTCCATATCTTGGATATTGTGAATACTGCTACAATAAAGATGGGAATGCAGATAACTTTTCGAGACACCGATTTTGTTTCTTTGGATATATACCCAGAAATGAGATTGCTGTATCACAGGGTAGTTCTATTTTTAATTTTTTGAGGAATCTCCATACTGCTTTCCATAGTGGCTGAATTAATTGAGTTTTTTACCAACAGTGCATGAGGGTTCCCTTTTCTCCACATCCTCACAAACATGTTATCTCTTGTCTTTTTGATGATTGCTATTGTAACAGGTGTGAAGTGATATCTCACTGTGGTTTTGATTTGCATTTCCTTGATTAGTGATATTGAACACCTTTTCATGTACCTATTGACCATTTGAACATATTCTTTAGAAAAACCTCTGCTCAGTTCCTCCATCCATTTTTGAATTGGATTTTTTTTTCTGCTACCAAGTTGTGTGAGTTCCTTATACATTTTGGATATTAACCCCTTATCAAATATATAATTTGCAAACATTTTCTCTCATTTTGTAGGTTGCTTTTTCTGTAGGTTCATTTTTCTCATCAAAAAACAATGCTATTTTTATTTAGAGAAAAATTATCTATGTGTTAAATTAAATGAACATACCTTTCAATCTTACAAATGTAAGTTTTTTTCTTTCTTTTTTCCTGTTTTTTTTTTTTTAAAGAAATTAAGGCCCAGTTAATATGAAAAGAAACAGAAATATTGGCTTTTATAGCTAATGTATTCAACCATATCCTTTTTAATTCCCAAATGATTTATCCTATTTAGAATAAATAACAAATAAGCAAACACTTTCTTTACACCTAGAAATAAAAGGATTTTTAAAAGCTAGATTAACACTTTAATGATTTCTTAATAACCCTCCTGCTTAAATGGATCCCCCTTCACTTGGTAAGACTTTCTTTAAAACTTTATCAGTAAACATAGATTCTTGAGTGAGCTATCCTTAACTCTGAAATTTCTTACTTTCATATGAAGGGATGACAAAAAAATCTCCATATCACAAGTAACTCCTTTTCTCTAGCAAGTAGAGACTTGGCAAGAAAATGGGTCTGAGATAGTATAGCATCTGCTGTGACTTATTAAACTCTTCCAACAACATAAATGATAGTGTAATGAAATCTGTGAGCATTAACATATTAACACATATTTTCCATAGATTTCTTAAACAATGCATTTTAATAAAGTTTAAAGTCCAATTTGAAATATGACTTCTCTATTTAAATTATTAACTCTTATTCATCCTATTCTGTCTTCATTTATACCATTAGAACCTGAAAGTGTATTTCACTCACTGGTGTGAAATAAAAAAAGCTTGAGAGCTCCAGAGATAATTCATATGATAATCAAACTTCTAAGCTAGGGAAAAGCCATCAGTGAAAAAAATAAAGTCGGGAACAGAAAGTTAAACAGAAATTCAGTACATGAATTTGCTATTTTTATTTTTATTCTTGGTTTTTAGCCATTATAAATGGACTCACAAGAATGGAAGATTAATGTAGCATCAATGCTTGTGGTCTAAGTCTTAAACTACCAGTTCCTATTGAAGAAGCCTCACACTACACTAGTTATCACACAGTTCATACAACATCATGGTCCATCTTCCAGAAGATTAAGGCAAGACAGTAAAAGCTTTCCATACCATTTTTTATTAATACTGAAAGAAAATATACCAGATTCTTTCAATAGTCCACATATCACAGGATCAGGAAGACCTTAAAAGTCATCTAAACTAAAGCTCCATGATGCTGAAGCAACTCCAGTGAAGAGTACATTCACCACCTCCTGAAAGTAGCCATCCCATTCCATGCTCAGATATGTTGAGACAAACTCTTTTCCTACAGCTTCTGCCATAAAATAGAAGTCTAATTTCTTTTTATTTTATGTTTTAAAATATATAACTACAGAAATCGTGCCACCTCTTTCTCAGTCTTCTCTTTTTAGGGTAAACAACCCTACTTCTTTAATCTCTTCTATAACTCCACTTTCTTAATAATAATATCTCTAATATCTTTAGTCCTGGGTGATCTTACATAATAGATATATTAGCCTTCAATTTCCATGCTTTAGTAGAAAACAACTGTTTGTTTCTTTAAATAAGAACCCTTTTCTGTTTTCTCTTCTGTACCTCCCCCATTCTTTTCCCAACATTAATGATCTTTCCTTCCCTGTTTTTCTTCTCTATCCTTTAGCTAGTAATGATATAAAAGTGAAGAGCATTTAAGTTATTTGTGCTATTTACCTTGACTCTTGTTTTCAATTTTAAAAATCAGTGTGTTTGTCCATATGCAGGTTTTATGAGGCACTTATATGTGGGATCTATAAAAGCCCAACTCATAGAAACAGAGTAGCATGGTGGTTGCCACGGGCTGGGGATGTGGGGAAAACGGAAAGACATTGGTCAAAGGTACAAACTTAGTGTTATAAGATGAATGAGTTCTGGAGATCTAGTGTACAGCATGATGATTATAGTTAACAATACTCTTTTATATATTTGAAATATGCTGAGAGATCTTAAATGTTTTCATCACAAAAAGATATGTTAATTATGTGAGGTGATGGATGTGTTAATTTAACATTATTGTGACAATCATTTTGCAGTATATATGTGTATTAAATCATGTTGTACAACTAATTTTACCCAATGTTATATGTCAATTATATCTCAATAAATACAGAAAAAAAGCTATAACTAAAATAAATTGCTTTTTAAACTTTTATTTGGTCTCTGAATTTTGGGTCAGTGGTTCCTGAAAGGGGAAAAAAGTACTTTGCCTCTGCCATGGCATATTTCTTTAGCACTACCTAGTTTTCCATTACTCCTATATACAACAAACTCTCAATATTCTAACATGCTATTGGACAGAAAAAAAGTTAATGATGAAAACTATAGCAAAACCTCATTTAACTAACTAATTTTCCATCTTTTTCCTTTCCTCTTATTACCAAGGTAGCAAGATTGACTGATTTCATTTTTACTTCTTCCTTATGCCTCACTTCTTCCTTTTTGGAGGTTTTACAAGGACAATAGTGGGAGGCAACAACAAAGGAATTTTTAAAAGCCAAACATGTTAATAAAATGTATAGTAATTAAAAACTGATCATAAGCCTGATTATGTATCTTCTTGTAGAATTCCTCAAAATAGCTGAACACCTTTAAACTCTAGATGCTTCTCCCTAAAGGTACCTTATAAAAGATAAATATCCTTACTATCAGAATATAAATGAAAACCTGGGAGAGAAGCAAATGGAAAGATTCAGGGCAGGGAAGGGTTCAGCAATCTATGAAATGTATTTTCAAGATAAAATGGGCTTATTTTTGTTGGTTTGTGGGCAAGATATCATAAATTTACCTCCATATTATCAACAGCTAACATTTGATTTTTTATTAAAAGGCAAATGAACATTACTTCACTTATTCTTCACAAAATCTGTATGAGGTACACATTATAATTAGCCCCTCTCGCAAGTCAGACAATCAACTCTTAATGAGGTAAGTAATTTACCCATGATCATCACACAATTACAAGTTGCAGAGCTAGAATTTTAACTTAGATAACCAGATTCCTGAACTCTCATTCTTTATAGCATATGATCATCATGACTCTTCTAAGGCATCCAATACAAAAAAAAAAAAAAGCAGTAATCAGCAATTTGAAAAGCCGCTTTTTAAAAAAATCTGCTATCTTTGGTACCCCAAAGGTCAAAGAGAGATTGTGTAAATCTTATTTATACAGCTATATCTCTGCTGCTTGGATCTGGAAGTATTGCTCACCTCAGATAAAAGTTAAAAAAAAAGTTTAGAAACACATGATCAAAATTAATATCACTAGTAATGAGAGAAATTGGTCTTGTGTATCTTGTGATATGTATGATATACTGAAATGGACATAATATCACTTATTTGATATTCTTGCCAAAAACACACATTCTGTATCTCCTCATTGGAAAACATGAGACAAACCTAAATTGAGAGACATTTAAAAAATAACTGGTATAAACATCTTTTATGAATATAGATTAAAAAATCCTCAACAAAATAATAACAAACTGATGTCAGCTATAAATAAAAAGGATTATACACCATGACCAAGTGGAATTTGTCCTAGGAATGCAAGGTTGGTTTAACCTGCAGATATCAAACAATGTAATAGACCATGTTAACAGAAGTTCAAAACCAAATGACCAACCCAATAGATACAGAAAAGCATCTGAAAGAGTCCAATACCCTTTTAGGATAAAAACATAAACAAAAATTAGGAATAGACAGAAACTTCCTCAACTTGATCAAAAGCATCTACAAATACTTCCATAGTTAATGTCATGCTTAATGATGAAACACTGAATGTGCTCCCCCCTTTCAAAATCAGGAACAAGACAGCAATGTCCATTCATTCCATTTCTTTCAACATTATATTGGAATTTCTATCCAGAGAAACTAGACAAGGAAAAGGAAATAAAAAGGTATTCAGATTGGAAAGGAAGAAATAAAGCTACCCCTACTCATAAAATTATACATATATATATCGTCGTCGTTGGCAGCCGTCCATCTCGAGAGACGATGGTGTAGCTTCTTAAGAGTCTATCTGCACCGCCGAGAATGGCTGTGCAGTCCGACTCGGGAGTGACATCGTATCTGTCTCCTCCCGTGTTGAATCGACATCTTGCGATGACGCTGGAGTGTCCTCTCCAGTGAAGCTGAAGCTACAGAGCCTGGGCAGGGTGATATGGAGGGTCTGCTGTTGCCCATGCAGCAGACCCCCCCTCTCTTCGCAGCTGAAGGGTCCAAGGGAAAGACGGAGTCAATACAGCTTGGCTTCAGGTGCGCCGCAGGAGTTGCCGGTGTTGACTACAACGTCAAACCGCCTTAGGGACTCCGGCTCCGGATTTTCTGTCGGGGTTTACTCCCTTAGCCTTTCCCCTGAAGAGGTATGCCGCAAGGCAGCGGAGGTTTTTTGGAGTCAGAGTTTTCCTTCTCTGATGTGCCCTGACTGGAAGATCGAACCAGCGACACTTAGCTCGCAGGCCGACGCTCAATCCACTGAGCCAAACCAGCCAGGGCTCGTTTTTCTGTCTAGTCACTGGTTATCTTAATAGCTTCGTTATTGCTCATCCTTTAAAAAGCTTTTTCTTATCGTAGAATGTAGGTTTGATTTCCGAGTCTCCTGGGGAGGCAGGGTGGAGTAGGAGGAAGATAAGGTGCCCGGGCAGTGTCCTCGCTCTTGACTCTGGGCCAGTCTTTTCCCTCTGTGGGTCTGTTACCTCATCACAGACTACTTGATTGCAAAACCCTTTGCCCACACACTATGCACGGGGCTCCACATCAGGTCTGCTGCACCCCACACTGCAATGTTCCTTAGAACCAGGCTGCCACCCCAAGATAAACAGAGGCATACAGCCAGTGGGGCTTTTATGGGGAGGCTTGAGCACAGGGCAAGGAACTTTGTCTTCATTTGAGTGAGGTCATTGCCAGGCAGTGGTGGAGGGTCTGAAGACAGATCCTTCTTTTGGAAGTGTTACTGGTGGTGTTGGAAGCAAAATTGGACCTCGGCTCTTGGTTTCAGTGAAGAATCCTGAGCCAAGAACTCAGATGATAAGAGAAAGTTTATTTAGAAAGTTACAGAGGTAGTAGAAGTGAGCCAGCTGGGTTGCACAGGCTCAGAAAACAAGTTACAGAAGCAAAAGAAGGGCCCTTGGAGCTTAGGAGAGGGAAAGGCAAAAAGGTACAGTACCTGAGGGGTGTGAGAAAGGCTCACAGTAAAACACCAGGACACAGGACTTCAGCAGCTAAGTGAGGCAGTTATTCACGAGTCTGCAGAGTCGGGTGCAAAGCCGACATATATATATATATGTTTGTGTGTGTGTGTGTGTATACACACACACATATACAATTTATTTCTAAGAATATAGGAACTAATAAATGGGTTCAGCAATGTTGCAAGACATAGACCAATATACAAAAAAAAATCAATTGTATTTCTATACACTTGCAATGAACAATCCAAAAATGAAATTAAGAAAATAATTCCATTTATAATAGCATCAAAAAGAATAAAATACTTAGAAAGAAATTTAAAAAAATAACAAGATTTATACATTAAAAATGCAAAACATTATTGAAAGAAACATTTAAAAGCTATAAATAACTTTAAAAACAGCCATGTTCATGGATCAAAGGATGCCAATTCTTCTTAAACTGATGTACAGATTCTACACAATCCCTATCAAAGCCTCAGGTGGTTTTTTCTGTAGAAACTGACAAGCTGATCTTAAAATCATATGGAAATGCAAGGGAACCTGAATTAGCCAAAACAATCTTGAAAAGAACAAAGCTGGAGGCATCACACTTCCTGATTTTAAATCTTACTACAAAGCTAAAGTAATCAAGACATTGTGGTGCTTCCTGTATTCTTAGGAGACAAGAATAGACTATGAGCCGATGGGATAGAATTGAGAGGCCAAAAGAAATGCTTACATTTATAATCAATTGATTGTTGACAAGGGTGTCAAGATCATTCACTAGAGGAAAGAAGTCGTTTCAACAAATGGTGCTGGGAAAACTGGATATCCACATGCAAAGACTGAAAAGTTGGACCCCTTTCTCACACTATACATAAAAATTAACTAAAATGGACCAAAGACATAAATACAATAGCTTAAACTATAAAACCCTAAGAAGAAGACATTGAAGTAAATTTCTGTGACTTTGGTGCTACAATGTTTCTTAGATATGACACCAAAAGGCAAGCAACAACAACAACAAAAAAACATAGATAAATTGAACTTAAAATTTTTTGTGCTGCCCTGGCTACTGTGGCTCAGTAGGTTGAGCACTGGTCTGTGAACAGAAAGGTTGCCGGTTCAATTCCTGGTCAGGGCACATGCCTAGGTTGCAGGCCAGGTCCCCAGTTGAGGGTGTGTGAGAGGCAACTGATCAATGTTTCTCTCACATCAATGTTTCTCTCCCTCTCTTTGTTCCTTCCTTCCTTCCTGTCTCTCTAAAAATAAATAAATAAAATGTATTTTAAAATAAAATAAAATTTTTTTGTGCTATAAAGGACACCATCAAAACAATGGAGAAACAGGGGGACTTCTGGTCAAGATGGAGATGTAGGTAGACATGCTTTGCCTCCTCATGCAACTATAGAAAGAATTACAACCAGATCTCAAAACTAATAACACCCAGAACCATAAGAAAATTGAGCTGTATGGAAATCTGACAACCAAGGATTTAAAGAAGATATTCATCAAGATGGGTAGGAGGGGTGGAGTCATGGAGATGGGCAGAGAGGTGGCCAGGCAAGGAAAGGCTGAGGCATCTGAACGACAGGGAGAGATACCTTGGGAGACAGTGATCCCAACCCCATGCCAGACAGCACAGCCCAGAATTCCAGCACTGGGGAAGGTAGACCCCTGTTACCTCTGGCTGTAAAAACCAGTGGGAGTTGGGGTGGCGGAAGAAACTGCCAGATTTTTGCCACTTAAAGGACCAGCACAGTTTTAGAATGTATGCAAACCCATCCACTCTGGGATTCACCACTAGGGCAGCAGCTGGAAGAGTGCCAGTCATGCACAGGAAAGAGAGAAAGTGACTGGAAACAGGTGAGCACTAGGAAAACCACCGGAAGCCAGGCAGCAGCACTGTCCCCTCTCTGAGCCCTTGCCACACACCTACAAAGTGGTGAAGCAGGTTGCCCTGTCCTAGCAATTGCCTAAGGCTCTGCCTTTCACAATTTACAGGTGACTTTTCTATATAGGTCATGCTACTAAGACAGGGAGTAAAAGCAGCTTTACCTAATACACAGAAACAAACACAGGGAGGCCGATAAATTAAGGAGACAAATAAATATGGTCCAAATGAAAGAACAGAACAAAACCCCAGAAAAAGAACTAAGCAAAATGGATATAGCCAACTTATTAGATGCAGAGTTCAAAACACTGGTGATTAGAATATTCAGAGAACTCCTTAAGTACAGCAAAAAATAAAAAATAAAAGAAGAAATGAAGGTTACACTAAGTGAAATAAAGAATAATCCACAGAAAACCAACAGAGAAGGAAAGGAAGCCAGGATTCAAACCAATGATTTGGAGCATAAGGAAGAGATAAACGTTCAACCAGAACAAAAAGAAGAACGCAAAAAAAAAAAAAAAAATGAGGATAGGCTTAGGAACCTCTGGGTCATCTCCAAATGTGCCAACATCTGAATCATAGGGATGCCAGAAGGAGAAGAGGAAGAGCAAGAAATTGAAAACTTACTTGAAAAAATAATGAAAGAAAACTTCCCTAATTTGGTGAAGGAAATAGACATACGAGTCCAGGAAGCACAGAGTCCCAAAGAAGTTGGACCCAAAGAGGACCACACCAGGCCACACCATAGTTAAAATGTCAAGGGTTAAATAAAGATAAAGAGAGAATCTTAAAAGCGGCAAGAGAAAAGCAGAGAGTTACCTACAAAAGGGTGCCTATAAGACTATCAGCTGATTTCTCAAAAGAAACTTTGCAGGCAAGAAGGGGTTGACAGAAAGTATTCAAAGGGATGAAAAGCAAGGACCCACAACCTAAATTACTCTATCCAGCAAAGCTATCATTTAGAATGGAAGGGTAGATAAAGTGCTTCCCAAACAAAGTTAAACTAAAGGAGTTCATCATCACCAAGCCATTATTATATGAAATGCTAAAGGGAATTATATAAGAAAAAGAAGATCAAAACAATGAACATTAAATTCACTGACCTAGAACAAATCCTCCAAAAATTCATATGTAACCAAAAAAGACTCCGAATAGCAAAAGCAATCTTGAAACAGAAGAACACAGCAGGGGGAATCACGATACCAGACATCAAACAATACTACAAAGCCACTGTGATCAAAACAGTCTGGTACTGGCATAAGAACAGACATACAGATCAGTGGAACAGAATTGAAAGCCCAGAAATAAACCCAGGCCTCTATGGTCAACTAATCTTTGATAAAGGAGGAAGGAATATAAAATGGAGTGAGAAGAGCCTCTTTAACAAATGGTGCTGGGAGAACTGGACAGGGACGTGCAAAAAAATGAAACTAGACCACCAACTTACACCACACACGAGAATAAACTCAAGATGGATTAAAGACTTAAATGTAAGCCGTGATACCATAAAAGTCCTAGAGGAAAACATAGGCAGGAAAATTTCAGATATCTCACATAACAATATCTTCACGGATACATCTCCTAAGGCAAGAGAAATAAAGGAAAAAATAAACAAATGGGACTACATCAAACTAAAAAGTTTCTGCTCAGCAAAAGAAAACATCAGCAAGATGAAAAGGAAACCAACCATATGGGAAAACATATTTGCCAATGATATCACAGACAGGGGACTGATCTCCAAAATATATAAAGAGCTTATACAACTCAACATCAAGAAAACAAACAACCCAATTAAAAAATGGGCAAAGGACCTGAACAAACACTTCTCCGAAGAGGACATACAGAAGGTCCATAGGCACATGAAAAAATGCTCAACATCATTAGCCATCAGGGAGATGCAAATAAAAACCACAATGAGATACCATTTTACACCAGTCAGAATGGCCATCATCAACAAATCAACAAACAACAAGTGCTGGCGAGGATGTGGAGAAACGGGAACCCTACTGCACTGTTGGTGGGAATGCAGACTAGTGCAGCCACTATGGAGAACAGTGTGGAATTACCTCAAAAAACTAAAAATGGAACTGCCATTTGAACCAGTGATTCCACTGCTAGGATTATACCCGAAAAATCCTAAAACCCTAATTCAAAAAAACTTATGCACCCCTATGTTCATAGCAGCCCTGTTTACAATAGCTAAGTGGTGGAAACAACCTAAGTGCCCATCTGTAGATGAGTGGATCCAAAAACTGTGGTACATCTACACAATGGAATACTATGTAGCAGAAAGAAGGAAGGAACTCCTGCCATTTGCGACAACATGGATGGAACTAGAGAGAATTATGCTTAGTGAAATAAGCCAGGCAAAGAAAGCAAAATACCACATGATATCACCCAATACAGGAAACTAAAGAGCAACACAAACAAACGAACTAAATAGGCAAAGTCTAGAATAGTAGTCAGTAGGGGGGAGGGGGGAGGGAGAGAAGGGGGATAAGTAAGGGAAGGGTCTAGTCAAGGACCGTATATGAATGACTCATGGACATGGACAACGGGGAGGGATATGATTGTGGGAGAAGGGATGGGCTGGGAGGGGGGAGCAATGGGGGAAAAATGGGACAACTGTAACTGAATAACCAAAAAATAAAATAAAAAAAAATGGCAATAAAATTTACAACTATAAATAATTGATCTAAATAACAATCTAAGCAAACAAGCAGAACAGGAACAGAATCACAGATATGGAGATCATTTGGAGTGTTATCAGCTGGGAGAGGGAAGGGGGAGATTGAGGGAATAGGTACAGGGATTAAGAAGCATAACTGGTAGGTATAAAATAGACAGGGAGGATGTTAAGAATAGTATCGGAAATGGAGAAGCCAAAGAACTTACATACATGATTCATGGGCATGAACTAGGGGGAGGAATGCTGGAGGTAATAGAGGTACCAGGTGGAGGGGGGCAAAGGGAGAAAAATTGGGACAACTGTAATAGCACAATCAGTAGACACATCATAATTAAAATGCCAAAGGTTAAAGATAAAGAGAATCTTAAAAGCAGCAAGGATATGCTAAATATACTAAAAAAAAAAAAAAAAAAGTGGCATAGAAAAAAAAAAAAAGAGAGAGCATGGTACCCACAGTCAATGAAAGAAGCAATCAAAACATGTCCCAAACAGAAAATACCATGGTCTTACAAGCCTTGGATCTGAAAGGAAAAACTAGTGTCAGGACAGAATAAACTGGAATCTGAGTAAGCATAAATTTTAATTCTTAAAATTTTTTTATTGAGTTTACTGGGGTGACATTGGTTAATAAAATTATATAGGATTGAGGTACATAATTCTATAATTCAACATCTATATATCGTATTGTGTGTTCACCACCCCAAGTCCTGTCTCCTTCCATAACCATTTATTCCCCCTTTTATCCTCTTCTATCTCCCCCACCCCTTTGTACCTCTGGTAATCACCATACTGTTTCCGTGTCTATGAGTTTTTCTTCCTTCCTTCCTTCATTCTTTCCTTCATTCTTTCCTTCCTTCCTCCCACCCTCCCTCCCTCTCTTTCCTTAAAAAAAAAAATCCTCACCCAAGGATACATTCACCAATTCCAATTCCAGAAAGAAAGGAAGAAAAAGAGAGAAGGAAACATTGATGTGAGAAAGACACATTGATCGGTTGCCTCCTGTATGCACCCCAAACTGGGATCAACCTGCAACATAGGCATGTGCCCTGATCAGAGATCAAACCCACAATACGTTGGTGTACCAGACGACACTCCAAACAACCGAGCCACCCCTCAGGGAGAGTTTTTTTCTTTTTGCTGGATCCACTCACCTTTTTCTCTTAGCCTCCCAACCCACTTCCCCTCTGAAAGCTTAAAAAAATAAAAAACGACACCCAGAAAATCCTAATTTTTTGAAGTAGGTGCATGTGTATGCATGATGTGCTAAACCCTGTATATGGATGAACCTGGTCCCTACAAGCTAGGTGATAACCCTAAACAGATTGAACATGGGGAAAGCAAAAAATTACAGAACCCCCAATTTTTTATTTAAAAACATTCTAATTAAAGTTTTTTAAAAAGAAAATTTTGTATGGTAATAGATACTAAGTTAAACATAAAATTAGTTAAAAACAATAGAATTAAAGTGGAGCAATTTTATATAAAATTGTTTTTTAAAAGCAAGTTTTGAAAATAGGAAATAATATCTTTTAACATTTTATTATACTTCCAATGGAGATTCCTGTATATCTAAACTGGTAGCCCCCATTAGCCAGTTTTCCAATGACCTTTTCCTTTTATAAATCCTATTAACCACACACAGCAATGATACATGGGTGTCCTTTGAAAGCTCCAGTGTACACAGCTTTTGCTCTGCTCCAGGGTCCTTACTTTTCTTTAAACTTTTGCGGTTTTAAGGCTGTCTTAAGCTCTTAGTCATACAGAAACTGAAGAGTTCTCCACATCAAACTACATTCTACCATACCCAGGTATAAAGAAAAAATGTTTCTTATAAGTCATTTAGTATCATACTCACAGAATAATTATGGAATAAAGAGAATGGCAAAAATCTAATAAAACCTGCAAATATCCATGAGTATAAAACTGTAACTTTAATTCTCCTGTATAGTTATTTGGCCAAATTCTAGTAAACTGTTCAATTCTAACTTAGGATATAAATAATTTTTCTTCTACTTTCTCTTTTACAATATTTAAATCATGAAGATTTTTAGTTCACCCACCATAGACATCAAACCAAACAAAACCAAACAGAACTATCCAGAAATATTGATGAATGTGGATTGATAAAAATTTATATTGCCAAGCTTTTTTCTTACTCTTGTTCTGCCATTGGTTTCATCATGTTCATGTTTCTCTTTTCCTGTGTATGTGGCAGACTTCATTTTTTAAAGTTCTGAAATACAGCCAAGTTTGGATTTGTCTTTTCTGCTTCTCCCTCTCTACATTTTGAGTAGCTTTCTATTTTTGGTAATTTTTCAATTATAGTTGACATTCAATATATTAGTTTCAGGTGTACAGCATAGTGATTAGACATTTATATAACTTACAAAGTGATCCCCCTGATAAGTCTAGTACCCACCTGGCACCATATAGCTATTACAATATTATCAACTATATTTCCTATGCTGTATTTTACATCCCCATGACTATTTTGTAACTACCAATATGCACTTCTTAATCTCTTCACCTTTTTCACCCTGCTCCCCAAATACCCTACCCTCTGGCAACCATCAGTCTGTTTTCTGTATCTATGAGGCTGCTTTTGTTTTGTTTGCTCATTTATTTTGGGTTTTAGAATCCACAAATAAGTGAAATCATATTGTATTTTTCTTTCTCTGTCTGAATTATTTCCTTTAGCATAATACCCTCTTGGTCCCCCCCCCCATATTATCAAAAATAATATATTTTTTCTTTTTTTATAGATTTTATGTATTTATTTTTAGAGAGGGGGAAGTGAGGGAGAAAGAGAGGGAAAGAAGCATTGATATGAGAGAGAAACATTAATCAGTTGCCTCTTGCATACTCCCTGACCAGGGACGAAACTCACAACCTAGATATGTGCCCTGACCAGGAATCGAACCAGTGACCTTTCACTTCTCAGGACGACACCCAATCAACTGAGCCACCCTGGTCAGGACTCAATTTAGTGTTTTGAATAAACACCAAGAAGTGGAATTGTTGAGTCATAAGACAGTTTTATTTTTAATTTTTTGAGGAACCTCAATACTAGTTTTCATAGTGGCTGAAATAATGTAAAATCTAGGATTCCCTTTTCTCCACCTCCGCCAACAGGTGCTTTTTGATTTATTGTTGATAGCCATTCTGATGGTTGTGAACTGATATTTCACTGTGGTTTTAATTTGCATTTATCTGATGATTAGTGACAGTGAGCATGTTTTCATAAGTCTGTTGGTCATCTGTATGCCCCTTTTGGAGACATGTCTGTTCAAATCCTTTGCTCATTTTTAAATTGGATTGTTTGGGTTTTTTTGGTTCTTTATATTTTTTCAATATTATCCCCTTATTGTATGTATCATTGGCGAATATCTCCCCCCATTAGGCAGGATGCCTTTTTGTTTTGTTGATGGTTTCTTTTGCTGCACAAAAACTTTTTACTGCAACAATTTTATTTTTTTTCTCTTGTTTCCCTTTCCTTGCCCAAGAAGATACATCCAAAAAACTATTTCTAGAAGCTATGTCAAAGAACTTACTGCCTATGTTTTCTTCTAGAAGTTTTATGGTTTCTAGTCTTACATTTAAGCTTTTAATCTACTTTGAGTATATTCTTGTATATGGTGTAAGAAAGTGGTCTAGTTTCATTTTTTTGCATGTATTTTGTTTTTTCAAAGCTATTCATTGAAGGGACAGTATTTAACCCGTTGCATATTCTTGTCTCCTTTGTAATAGATCAATTGATCCACACTTGTGGATTTATTTATGGGCTCTCTATTCTGTTCCATTGATCTATATGTCTGTTGTTATGCAACTACCATGCTCTTTGGATTACTATAACCTTGAAGTATTGTTTGGTATCAGGTAGCATGATACCTCCAAGTTTATTCTTTTTGAAGATCGCTATGGCTATTTGTGGTCTTTTGTGGTTCCATATAAAATTTTATAATAATTTATTCTAGTTCTGTGAAAAATGCCATTATATTTTGATTGGGATTGCATTGAATCTATAGATTCATTTTAACATTCCTAATTCTTCCAATCCATGAGCAATGTATATGCTTCCACTTATTCGTATGTTTGATTTATTTCTTTACTATGGTAATAATTTTCTGAGTATTCTTTTTTACCTCCTTAGTTAAATTTATTGTTATGCATTTTTATTATTTTATTTTATTTTTTTAATGTGTTTTATTGATTATACTGTTACACGTTGTCCCAAATTCCCTTCCCTCTGCTCCCCTCCACCCGGTGGCCCCCCTCCCTCCAGTTGTCCCCCCCTTGTAGTCCATGTCCATTGGTTGTGCATATAGTTCTTCTCAGCCTCTTCCTATCTTCTCCATTCCCTCCTGCTATGCTTCATAATTCCTGTACCATCTCCCTCCCTTACCCTCTTACCTCTCCCTGATGACCTCCCCCCAATTTGTTCCCCATACCTATAGTTCTTTTTCCACTCTCGTTGCCTATTTAGTTTGCCTTTCTTTCAATTCCCTAGCTTCTGTTGTTGGTGCTTGTGTTGCAGTTTTCATTTTAATGTTTATAGTTTTGATCCTTCTTCTTCTAAATCAGTCCCTTTAACATCTCATATAATAGTGGTTTGGATCTGATGAACTCCTTCAGTTTTACTTTGTCCTGGGAGCACTTTCTCTGCCCTTCTATTCTGAATGACAGCTTTGCTGGATAGAGTATTTGTGGCTGTAGGTTTTTGCTTTGCATTACTTTGAATATTTCTTGCCAGTCCCTTCTTGCCTGCAGGGTCTCCCTTGAGAAGTCAGCTGATAGTCTAATTGGGACCCCTTTGTACATGATTCTTTTCTTCTCTCTTGCCGCTTTTAAGATTCTCTCTTTATCTTTAACTTTTGACATTTTGATTCTAATGTGTCTTGGAGTGGTTCTCCCTGGGTCCAGTTTTTCTGGAACTCTCTGTGCTTCCTGGACCTGTAAGTCTATTTCCTTCCCCAAGTTTGGGAAGTTCTGCTTTATTATATTTTCACATAATTTTTCAATTTCTAGGTCTTCTTCTTTGCCCTCTGGCAATCCAATTATTCTTATGTTCGGTCTCTTATAGCTGTCCCAGAGGTTTCTGATCCTCTCCTCATTTTCCTTGCTTCCTGTTTCCTCTCTCCGCACTGGTTGACTATTTGTTCTTTCTCTATGTTCCAGTTTGTTGATTTGAACTCTGGATTTTATTTCCTCACCATCTGTCTCGTATGTGGTTTTGTTCCTTTCAGTATGAGTGTTTTTCAATCCTTTCTCATCTTTTTCCAAATCTTTTGTTAATTCTGTAAGCCACCTGATAACAATGGCCCTGAACTGAGCCTCTGACAGGTTTCTTATTTGTTCATCTGTCAGATTCTTCATCTGTTGCCTGGTGAGTTGCGCCACCGGGATTTCTATAGTTGTTTGCCTCTTGAGAGATGCATTTTGCTTTCTTGGGCCAGCTATAGGGGGCAGAGCCTGTGTACTCATCACAACCCAGCGACCGGCGGCAATCCGCAACCTTTTTTGCCGCTCTGTGGCCCTTTGTCGTCACTACCCAGCAACTGGCGGCAGTCCAGCAACCTATTTCAAGGCGCTGTGGTGCTTTGTGTGGGGCGGGGGTCCAAGATGGATTCCTGCCGCTATTCTTTGCTGGGAGACTCGGGTCTGTCCTCCCTCCCTCTGGGCCTCACCGTCCGAGGCAAGGTGGTGGTTGCTTTTCCTAGCTTTGGGGTCGGGAGCTGCTGCGGCTCACTGCAGCCAGGACTGTTCTCCCTGCCGCTGTCCCTGGTGCTACCGCAAACAGCACCGCCCACCTTCACTCCTCTTACCTGCCCGATGAGCGCCGCTGGTTTATAACTTCGCATGCTGGGCTTCCGTGTAGTTTTATTTTTTGGAATTTCTAATTATCTTTTGTTTTGAGGTAGTTGTATTCCTCTCTAGTTGTAGAGGGAGACTGAACGTGTCCATCTAAGCCTCCATCTTGGCCGGAAGTTTTTGTTAGGTATTTTTAGCTGCAATGGTAAATGGGAGTGTTTTCTTAGTATCTTTCTGAGAGCTCATTATTGATGTATAAAAACGCAAGCAGTTTCTGAATATTAATTTTGTTTCCTGTGACTTTACTGAATTAATCCACCAGTTGTAATAGTTCTTTTTTTTTTTTTTTTGTAGAATCTTTAGGGTTCACTATATATAACATTATGTAACCTGCAAATAATGAGTTTTACTTCTACACTTCTGTTTTTAATCCTCATCTGAGGACATGCTCATTCATTTTAGAGAGAGGGGAAGGGAGGGAGAAAGAGAGGAAGAGATACATTGATGTGAGAGAGAAACATTGATTGGTTGACTTTCCTGTGCATCCTGACCAGTACCAAACCCACAACTTAGGCATGTCCCCTGACCAGGAATTGAACCCACAATTTTGTTTGCAGGATGATGCCCAATGAACTGAGCCACACTGGTCAGGGAAGCTTTCCACTTCTGAGAGTGATGTTAGCTGTGGGTTTGTCATATATGGCCTTTATTGTGTTCAGGTATGTTCCCTCTATTACCACTTCACTGAGAGAATTTTTTTTTAAATCTTAAATGGATGCTAGATTTTGTCAAATGCACTTTTGCATCTATTGATTTAATCATATTATTTTTATCTTTCATTTTATGTGGCGTTTCATGCTAACTGATTTGCACATATTGAATGAAACTTCCATCCCAGCATAAATTCAACCTGATCATGGTATATGACATTTTTAATGTATTACTGAACCCAAGCTGTATCGACTCCGTCTTTCCCTTGGACCCTTCAGCTGCGAAGAGAGGGGGGGTCTGCTGCATGGGCAACAGCAGACCCTCCATATTACCCTGCCCAGGCTCTGTAGCTTCAGCGTCATCACAAGATGTCGATTCAACACGGGAGGAGACAGATATCATGTCACTCCCGAGTCGGACTGCACAGCCATTCTCGGCGGTGCAGATGGACTCTTAAGAAGCTACACCATCGTCTCTCGAGACGGACGGCTGCCGACGACTGAATTCAGTTTGTTAAAGTTTTGTTGAGGGTTTTTGCACCTACATTCATCACAAATATTGCTCTATGTTTGTTTTCTTTTTCCTTTGGCTTTGTCTGGTTTTAAAATCAGAGTAATGATGGCCTAATAAAATGAGCTTGGGAGTCTTCCCACCTCTTGATTTTTTTTTTTTTTTTTGAAAATTTGAGAAAGATAGCTGTTAGTTTGTTGAATGTTAGGCAAAACTCACCTGTGAAGCCATCCAGTCTGAGACTTTCGTTTGTTGAGAGTATTTTGATTACTGATTCAATTTCATAAGTACTTACCAGTCTGTTCAGATTTTCTGTTTCTTACTGACTCAGTCTTAGAAGATTGTATATTTCTAGCATTGGTCCATTTGTTCAAGATTGTCCTGTTAGTTGACATATAATTGTTCATAGTGTTTTCTTATAATCCTTTGTAATTCTGTGATTTCAGTTGTCATCTCTTCTCTTTCATTTCTGATTTTATTTGAATTGTGTCTTTTTTTCTTGATGAGTCTAATTAAAAGTTGATCAATCTTGTTTATCTTTTCAAAGAACCAGCTCTTGGTTTCATCTCTTTTATTGTTCTTTTAGACTTCATTTTGTTTATTTCCACTCTGATAGTTATTATCTCCTTCCTTTAATTCACTTTGGGCTTTGCTTGTTTTGACCTTATTCCTTCAAGTATAAAGTTAGATTTTTTTTATATGCTTTATTGATTATGCTGTTACAGCTGTCCCAATTTCTTTTTCCTTTGTTCACCTCCACTCAGTGACACCCCTCCCTCCAGTTGTCCCCCTCTTAGTCCATGCCTATTGGTTGTGCATATAGTTCTTCTCAACATCTTCCTATCTACTCCACTCTCTCCTACTATGCTTCTTAATTCCTGGACCATCTCCCTACCTTTCCCACTTCTCCCTCTCTACTGACCTCCCCCCAATATGTTCCCCATACTTATAGTTCTTTTTCCACTCTCATTGCCTACTTAGTTTGCCTTTGTTTTGATTCCCTAGCTTCTGTTGTTGGTTGTTGTGATACAGTTTTCATTTTAATGTTCATAATTTTTATGCTCTTTCTCCTAAATAAGTCCCTTTAACATTTCACATAACTGGTTTGGATCTGATGAACTCCTTCAGTTTTACTTTGTCCTGGAAGCACTTTCTCTGCCCTTCTATTCTGAATCACAGCTTCACTGGATAGAGTAATCATGGTTGTAGATTTTGCTTTTCGTTACTTTGAATATTTCTTGCCAGTCCCTTCTTGCCTACAGTTTCTTTTGAGAAATCAGCTGACAGTCTTATTGGGACCCCTTTGTATGTAATTCTCTTCTCTCTTTCTGCTTTTAAGATTCTCTCTTTATCCTTAATTTTTGACATTTGGATTATAACGTGTCTTGGTGTGTTTTCCGTGGGTCCAGTTGTTTTAGAACTTTCTGTGCTTCCTGGACCTGTAAGTCTATTTCCTTCCCCAAGTTAGAGAAGTTCTGCTTCATTATTTTTTCACATAATTTTTCAGTTTCTAGTTTTTCTTCTTCACCTTCTGGCAACCCTATGATTCGGATGTTGTTGGCCTGCTTATAGCTGTGCCATAGGTTTCTGAGCCTCTCCTCATTTTCCTCACTTTTCATTTCCTCTTTCTGCTCTGGTTAGAGAAGTTCTGCTTCATTATTTTTTCACATAATTTTTCAATTTCTAGTTTTTCTTCTTCACCTTCTGGCAACCCTATGATTCGGATGTTGTTGGCCTGCTTATAGCTGTGCCATAGGTTTCTGAGCCTCTCCTCATTTTCCTCACTTTTCATTTCCTCTTTCTGCTCTGGTTGACTGTTCCTTCCCTATGTTCTGATTTGTTGATTTGATCCTTGGTTTTCCTTCCCTCACCACTTGTTTCATATGTGTTTTCATTAATTTCAGCAGGACTATCCTTCATTCCTTCCCTGTTTGTTTAAGATCTGCTGTTAGGTCTGTAAGCTTCCTTATAACCAAAGCTCTGAACTGTGCCTCAGAAAGATTTCCTATCTGCTGGTCTGTTGGATTAGATATTTGCTGTCTGGTCAGTTGCATCACCAGGATCTCTACGTGATCTGTGCCATCCTGACAGTTTTGTGTTTACCTTTGCTTCCTGGGCAGGACTGTCACACCTCCTACATTATAGGGGGCAGTGCCCCGTATACTTGTCACTACTGGGTGATCCTTCTCACTGTGGTGTTTTGTGTGTCAGAGTTGGGGTCCAAGATGGATTCTTGCCATTTACTCTTTGCTGAGATGGGGAGCTTCTTCCTCCATCTCCACCCCCTCTGGCCTTCGTAGTCTGAGGCAATGGGGGTCTGCCTTCCCTGGTGTTGGAATCGTGAGCTGACGGGTCTGGTCTGCAGCTGGGGGTGCTCCCCAGGTGTTTCTCACCTCTTTTTAAATACGGGTGTCTGTGCTTACCGCCATCCTGCTGCTGTCACCACAGCTGCCACCACCAGCACAGCTTGACCTCTCCTCCCCGGCTTTGCCCCGCCTACCTGTCCGGATGAGTACCACTTCTTTGTAACTTCATATGTTGGACTTCCATGTAGCTTTATTTTCTGGAACTTCTGGTTATTTCTGGTTTGTGGTAGATGTATTCCTTCTTAGTTGTGGAGGGAGATGGAGCATGTCAGTCTAGGCCTCCATCTTGGCCAGAAGTCTCTAAAGTTAGATTGCTTATTTGAGATTTTCCTTGTTCCCTTACTTAGACCTATATTGCTATGAATTTCCTCTTATGACTGCTTTTGTTGTGTCCCATAGGTTTTGGGATGTTGTGTTCTCATTTTCATATGTTTTAAGGTATCTTTTGATTTCTTCCTTGATCTCATTGTTAACCCATTCATTCTTTAATAGCATATTATTAGCTTCCGTGTCTTTGTGTGTTTTTAGTTTTTTTCTTGTGTTTGATTTCTAGTTTTATACCATTACGGTCAAAGGAGATGCTTGATATGATTTTAATCTTAAATATATTGAGACTTGTTTTGTGTCCTAAAATGTGGTCTAATTTGGATAATGTTCCAAGTGTGCTTGAAAAGAATGTATATTTGGCTGCATTGGAGTGAAAGTCTCTAACAATAACATTTAAATCAATCTGATCTAGTGTGTCATTTAAGGCCACTGTTTCCATGTTGATTTTCTGTCTGGATGACCTATCCATTGATGTCAGTGGAATGTTAATGTCCCATACTATGGCCATATTATTGTGAATCTCTCCCTTTAAGTCCATCAAAATTTGCTTTATATATTTAGGTGCTGCTATGTTTGGGGCATAAATGTTTACAAGGATTATATCCTCTTGTTGAATTGATGTCTTTATCATTATGAAATGTATTTTTTTGTCTTTTATTATAGCTAGTGTTTTAAAGTCCATTTTGTGTAATATAAGTACTACTACCCAAGCTATTTTTTTGTTCCATTTGCATGAAATATCTTTTTTAAAAAATCCCTTTACTTTCATTCTGTGTGTCTTTTGATCTAAAGTGGGTCTCTTGTAGACAGCATGTGTAAAGGTCTTGTTTTCTTATCCATTCAGTCACTCTATATTTTCTGATTTATATATTTTATTTTTTTATTAAATTTATTAGGGTAATATTGTTTAATAGGAATATATAGGTTTCCAGTGTACATTTTTATGATACATACTTTGTATATTGGATTAGGTGTCCACCACCCGAAGTCAAATCATCTTCTGTCATCCTATATTTGGCCCCTTTTCCCCCTCACCAATCCGTCATCCCCTTCCCTCTGGTAAACACCATACTGTTGTCTGTGTCTATGAGTTTCAGTTTTATATCCTATATATGAGTGAAATCATATGGCAGCTTTCTCTAACTGGCTTATTTCACTTAGCATATTATTCTCAAGGTCCATTCATGTTGTTGCAAATTGCAGTATTTTATCTTTTCTTATGTCTGGGTAGTACTCTATTGTACATATGTATCACATGTTCTTTATCCAAACCTCTATTGAAGGACACTTTGGTTGTCTCCATGACTTGGCCACCATGAATAATGCTGCAATGATCATAGGGGTGCCTATATCATTGTGAATAAATGTTTTCAAAAATATAGTAAAGCTTCAGGATACAAAATCAATGTACAAAAATCCACTGCTTTCCTATATGCTAACAATAAAAACTTCAGGAAAAGAAATAAAAAACAATTCAGTTTTCAATTGCAACCAAAAGAATAAAATACCTAGGAATAACCTTAACAAAGGATGTGAGGGACCTGTATACTGAAAACTACAAAGCATTATTAAAAGAGGTTGAAAAAGGCATAATGAAATGGCAAGATATTCCATGATCATGGGTTGGAAGAATCAACATAGTTAAATGGCCCTATTACCCAAAGCAATATACATATTTAATGCAATACCCGTCAAAATCCCAATGTCATTATTTAAGAAAATAGGACAAGAAACAATCAGCCAAAGCAATCCTGAGAACAAAAGAACAAAGCCAGAAGTATCACACTACATGACTTAAAATTATACTACAGAGCTACAATACTCAGAACAGTATGGCATTGGCAGAAAAACAGACAGACCAATGGAACAGAACTGAGAACACATAAGTGAAACCACATGTATATGGGCAAATAACTTTTGATGAAGGAGACAAAAACACACAATGGAAAAAAGAAACCCACTCTCACCACTCATTCAACATAATTCTGGAAGTCTTAGCTAGAGAAATCAGGCAGGAGAAAGAAATAAAAGACAAAGAGAAAGAAGTAAAAGTGTCACTTTTTACATATGAGATGATTCTGTATATCAAAAACCCTAAAGACTCCACCAAAAAATATTAGAAGCAATAAACAAATACAGTACAGTTGTGGGATTTACATATACTATTACTCCATTTACATTTAAAGTGATTATTGATAGGTATGTAGTTGTTATCATTTTATTATTCATATGATTTTTTTCCTCCTTAAAGACGCCCCTTTCACATTTCTTATATTACTGGTTTGGTGGTTATAAACTCCTTTAGCTTTTTCTGTCCAGGAAGCTCTTTATCTGTCCTTCCATTCTAAATGATAACCTTCCTGGGTAGTCTTGGTTGAAGGTCCTTGCTTTTCATCACTTTGAATATTTCATGCCAATCCTTTCTGGTTTACAAAGTTCCTGTTGAGAAATCAGCTGACAGTCATATGGGAGTTCCCTTGTAGGTTAATAATGGCTTTTCTCTTGATGTTTTTAATTATAATGTGTCTTGGTGTGGGCCTCTTTGGGTTCATCTTGTTTGGGACTCCGCAGTTCCTGGACTTGTATGTCTATTTCCTCTGCCAGGATAGGGAAGTTTTCAGTTATTATTACTTCAAATAGTTTTTCAATCCCTTTCTTTCTTCTTCTGGTACACTATAATGCTAATCTTACTACACTTGATGTCCCAGAGATTCCTTAAACTATCCTTACTTTCTTGTCCATTTTTCTTTTTGTTGTTTGGATTGGGTGTTTTCTGCTACTATGTCTTCCAAATTGCTGATTTGATTATTTGCTTCATCTAATCTGCTCTTGATTCCCTCTAGTGTAGTCATCATTTCAGGTATTGTAATCTTTATTTCTGATTGGTTCTCTCATGTTTTCTATGTCCTTTTTCATGTTTGCTAGCTCGTTTTTTAAGTTCCCACTGAAATCACCTATTCTCCTTCTATATTCTTCAACCAGCCTTATAATGATTGTTTTGAACTCTGTATTTGTATTTTGTTTCAACTTTGTTTAATTATTTTTTGCAGTTTTTTCCTGTTAATGCATTTGAGTCATCTTTATTCATCTCCTCATTTTGGCTGCCTCTCTGTGTTTGTTTGCATGTACACAATATATTTGCTATATCTCCCAGATTTTACAGATTGTCCTTCTGTAGTAGGTATCCCAGTGGCACAGTATCCCTGGTAATCTGAGCCAGATGATCCAGAAGAGTCCCTTGTGTGAGTCATGTGTGCTCTTCTGTTGTAGTTGAGACTTGATTTCTGTTGGCATGTCAATAGGTGGGGTTGACCCTCAAGCTGACTGTCTGTGCAGACCGGCCACAGCCACAGTAGACAAGCTGTTGTGAGAGGACTGACTGTATGAAGTAAGTTTCACCCCAGGAGGACTCTGGTGCCTGTGGAGATCACTCTTTAGGTGTGCTGTTTGTGGACCTAATCAGGTGGTGCTCTACTTTGGTCTGATGCTGGCCACTGTGTGTTGATTATGGGGTTTCTTAGGGGGGTTGCCAGTGCAAAATGAAATCAGCCACTGCCTTTGCCTGGCCTGAGGCCACCTGTTGAAAGTTAAAAAGTGATCCTCAGTTGGTAGCTTCCTATGCTGGGACCAGAGGCTCATGGGAGAGGCCACACTGTGAACCAAGTTTGCTGACAACATTGTCAGGGCTTGAGGTGCTCAGCAAGAGGCACAGTGCACACTGAGGTTAGCCACCACCTGCCCTGGGTCTTAAGACCTTTGAGAGTTTTTAAGAAAGTCTTCAGTGTGAGTTACAGCCAGTTGACTGAACAACAGCTGAAGAGGCTTGGGTGGTACAGGAGTTGGGTTGGGTGGGGTCCCAGTGAGTGACCAGGGTGGGAAAAGCAGTGTTCACTTGGTTAATGCAGATTCAGATTTGATGCCCCCCTGTGCCTTCAGGCTATATGGCGGGGTGAGGGCTCAACACTCAATCAACGGCAGCTGCCCCTCCTGCCCTCACACTGAAGGCACGCATTTCTTTTTCTCTCTGTATATCCCTGGCACCTTTTGAGCTGCTGTCCCTTCACCGAAGTTTAGGGTAAGTGTAAACACATGAGTTTGTGGATGGGCCCTTTAAGAGGATGTCTGGACTTCCAGCAGCCCTCCATCTTATCTGGATAAAATCCCCACTATTTTTCACAGCCAGATGTTGTGAGGGCTCCTATTCTCAGCACAGATGCTCTGGGCTGGGTTGGGCAGTGTGGGGTCGGAAACCCTTGCTCCTCTGTAGGGACTTCCACTCCTGAGATATCCCTCCAGATTCTCAATCACTGCACGTGGGTGTGGGACAAGCAAGTTTTGCATCTCCACCCCTCCTACCAGTCGTGACATGGCTTCTTCTTTATATCCTTAGTTAGAGGACTTCTGTTCAAATAGTCTTCAAGGTGATGCTTCCATAATTTGCTTGTAATTTTGATGTGATCTCGGGAGGAAGTGAGCACAACGTTTACCTACTTTGCCATATTGACAGGAAAATTTTCTTTTCTAGAAGGACTGGAGTCTACTGCCACTATGCACTCAGTCTAGTTGCTATTAAAAATAATTATTCTGAGAGGGGGGGATAGTTAATTTTTACGAACCAGGGGTATGGACTTGGGGGGGATTGCTGGAGGAGGGGGGTGCTGGGTGGAGGGGAACAAGGGGGAGAAAATTGGAACTGTTGTAACAATATAATTAATAAAAAACATTAAAAAAAATTATTCTGGCCTTGACCAGGTAGGTCAGTTTTTTAGAGCATTGTCCCCATATGCCAAGGTACAGGTTTGATCTCCTGTCTGGGCACATACAAGAATTAACCAATGGATGCATAAATATGTAAAACAACAACTTGATGTATCTATCTATCGATTTATCTATCTATCTATCTCCCTCTCTCTCCCTTCTTTTCTCTGAAGTCAATAAATAAAAATAATAATGATTATCCTGGAAAAATAAACATGCATTCCATACCCTTTGATAATCTCACTCACTGAATTATTACAGATCACTTTTATCCCTCCTCAGAACCTTGTACAATTTAGAACAGTTAACATAATTTCCTCCCATTGTTCTTTATTCCTCTTAACCTAATTAGACTAAAAATTAGGTGATGGCAAGAGGATGCAATCTTGTTTATTTCTGCATTTCTCACAGAGATTTTCACATAGTAAGTATTCAGTATTTATTTAAGAATGACACTTTGGGTTCTCTTTATTTTTGGGGGGGGGGGGCTCTCTTTTAGAAATCTGAGGGAACTATCCCAGCACTAGTCTCTTCTTTGGATTGTATCACTGGAGGATCCTTCTGACTATTTATAACTCTGTAGCATTTTAAATTGCTCAACCTTGCATTTTATATAATTATCATTAATGAAAGTTCCTGGAATTAATGGGTCCTGTTTTGGGTTTTCAACACTTTTTCTCACTTCCTAAGGCTCCTTTCTCCCAAAACCACTAACCTCCAGAGAACAAAGAATAGTTGATTAAAGTAAACCTCAACTACTCTGACAAGCCTCATGAACACCTTATGCAGGTAGGGCTAGAAAAAAGAGACTGAGGAGATTTCTAGTCCACAGATGACTTGTCTGATTTCTCTTTAAGTGCACTAACAAGCCTCGTTTACTCATCTAAACCAAAATAACAGATTCTTTCTATAATTTTGGTTGTAAATATATCATAGCTTCAAGATATTTTAAAACAGACACTGCTGCTGATTTGATAGTTAATACATCTTTAAAATGTATTTATTTATTTATTGTTTTTCTATTACAGTTGTCCCACTTTTTCCCCCATTGCTGCCCCCCCCCAGTCCACCCTTTCTCCCACAGCCAATCCCCACCTCGTTGTACATGTCCATGGGTTATTTATACTAGTTCCTTTACTAAAACTTTCTCCTACTTATCCCCCTTCTCTCCCTCCCCCCTGCCCCGGTAACTGTTAGTCTTTTCCTTGTTTTCAACACAATAATTCAACAAGTATTTTTGGAATACCTCCAATGTATAAGGTTATGTAGAAAGAAATACAAACACAAGAAACTAGGATATCATGTTAACTGTATTGAGTAATACATCTAATACTGTTTTTTGGCAAAACCAGTTGGACATGAATGTTTTAAATGGGCCAGGGCTTGCTGATTGGTAGAGATGAGCAGATATAGCAATGGGGTAGCTAAAAAAAAAAAAACAATCAAACTATTTATAATCCCACCAGGGCAGCTATCTGTAAAGATAATTAATGATCATCTACACATATTGCTTGTTAACTACTAAGTATTTAAGTGCTCCCTGGCTACAGGAAATAGAATCCCCTAATTAGTCCGTATTTAATTGAGTGTCTACTGTGTGCATGACTCGGTAATTGGTGCTGAAGGAGAGAAGTTACATGGAGAAGTAGAAGCCATATTAAATAAAGATGATAAAATTATAATTTTCCCTATGATATAAAATAGGGGCCACATCCCTTGCCCTGCCACTAATATGCTATGCCTTGCTCCCCCTCTTCAGGAAATGGACAATGTCCTATGAGGATACACATGGATAAAAAATTAACCAAAATAAAAGTGCTATTTCCAAAAAGAAACAGACAAGGTCTCAAATGAGAAACTGTTCAAATAAGTCACATTCTATGTCCTTGTTTGCAGCGAGAGTTAGAAACCCCAATTAAAAGATTCAAGTATATTGGTATAAAACAGACATCGATCAAGAGCTCAAGATATATTGGGGGGAGGAGGGATGAAGAAGACAGTGAGCAAGATAGAAAGGGAAAGTGAAGATGCTAAGTAAATGGGTCTATATGGCCAGCCAAGTAACAACTGTATGAAGCTCTATTGTTTCCAGCATACATATGGCTATTACAACATTGTACAATCTCATGTGTGATGTAATTCAACAATTAAAGTGGAAATGTATTTGACCTCTGATGAAAACTGAGTCTTTCCTCCTGAGAGTGAGTCACAATTTGCCTTAAAAATTAAGCAATAAAAATTCAAAAGGGAAACAAAAAACTGTACAAACCCCTTTCTCCAGGTAGATAAAACAAATAATAAGCATACCTATCACTGTACAGGACTTAAGATATATACTACATTCTGTTTTCAGTCCACTCAAATTCTGCCTGTATTTTAAAGCCCAGTATAAGTCATACCTCCATCACAATACATTCTCAAGATCATTCTGTCCTATGAGTATCCCACTTATGCACTATTTTACTAGCTTTCCATACTCTTCTCTCCCTTTTATATGCTACCTAGTATCATTACTTAACTGTTTTGAATATATCCTGTTAAAAAATTCTGATATTGCGAAGATGAGAGAAGGACCTTAGGGTGCTTAGCCTGGAGGAGAGACAATTCAGGGGCACATTATGTAAATATATTATTTTAAATAATTGAATATTTGTAATATAGAAGAAGGAATAAGAATTAACATTTGTAGTTCCAAAAGGTAGAGTTTGAAAGAAGTACATTTTAGGGTTACATAGGCAACTTATAAATATTTATCATGTATTTTCTATGTTCCACGTACTAAACTGGGTACTTGCCTTCATCCAGTCTCATTTAACTGTAGAAGGATTTTCTAACAATGTAACTGGGTAACAATGGAATAGTGTGCCTTACAAAATAATCAGCTTTTTAAATATGAACTATTGGAGGTAAGTAACCCTTGAGGGGGATGGAACTAGAAGATCCAAAAGGTCTTATTTCAATGCTGATCTTATGTGGAGTGCACCCATAAAATAATGAGTAGAATTTGTTTTTAGAAACTAATCCAAGTAGACACATACATATGAGGTCTTTCCAGAAGGTATGCAGGCATGTAATATAAAAATTAAGAGACATTTATTGAAGAAGATACAAGATAAAAGAAACATACACAGGACAGTGATGCCTCAGTCTCCTTCAAAGTAGGCACCTTGGGACCTCACACAGTTCTCCCAATTGCCATCAGCTGCCCCATCATATTTTCCTGAATCTCATCGATGGTCTGAAATCTCTTCCGTTTTAAAGGTGAGTTTAGTTTTGGGAAAACCCAGAAGCCACAGGGCACCAAATGTTGGCTTTAAGGGGGCTGGGTCACCTGGGTGATCTGATATTTCACACAAGAAAACTGCGTAAGACATGATCCATGAGCAGACGCATTGTCATAGTGAAGTTGCCAATTACCAGCAGGGTACAAAATTAATATCCAGAAATTAGTTGCATTTTTATATGCCAATAATGAACTAACAGAAAGGGAAATTAAGAAAACAACCCCATTCACAATAGCTTCAAAAAGAATAAAATATGTAGGAATAAACCAAACCAAAGAAGTAAAAGACCTGTTCTTAGAAAATTATGACACTGAAGAAAGAAATTAAAGAAGATACAAGTAAGTGGAAGCACATACCGTGTTCATGGATAGGACGAATTAATATAATTAAAATGTCCATATTAACCAAAGCAATCTATAGATTCAACACAATTCCTATCAAGATTCCAGTGATGTATTTCACAGAACTAGAACAAATATTTCAAAAATTTATATGGAACCATAAAAGGCCCCACATAGCAACAGCTGTCCTGAGAAAGAAGAACAAAGTTGGAGGAATCACACTACCTAATATCAAACTCTACTATAAGGTCATAGTAATAATCAAACTGGCATAAAAACAGACACATAGATCAATGGAACAGAATAGAGAGACCAGAAATAAACACACACCTTTACATTCAATTAATATTTGACAGAGGAAGCAAGCACATACAATTCGCTAAAGATAGTTCATTCAATAAATAGTGTTGGGAAAATTAAACGGAGACATGCAGAAAAGTGAAACTAGGTCACCTTCTTAAACCACACACAAAAATAAATTTAAAATGTATTAAAGACTTAAATGTTAAACCCCAAACCATAAAAATCACATAAGAAAATATAGGCATCAAAATCTCAGACACTGGGACTTCCGGCCAAGATGGAGGCTTAGACGGACACGCTAGGTCTCCCTCTACAACTAGAAAGGAATACAACTACTTCAAAACAAAGGATAACTAGAAATTCCAGAAAATAAAACTACACGGAAGCCCAACATATGAAGTTATAAAACAGCGGTGCCATTTGGGCAGGTAAGAGTTAAAGAGGGCAGCGCTGTTTGCGGTCGCACCTGGGACAGCGGCGGGGCGGCGAAAAATCCCGGCTGCAGTCAAGCCCCTGGCAGTGCGCGACCCCAGTGCTGGGGAGAGCAGCCACCGCATCGCCTTGAACAGTGAGGCCCAGGGGGGCGGGAGGACGGATCCCGGTCTCCTAGCTGAATAACTGTGTGAATCCATCTTGGACCCCCGCCCCCAAAGAAAGCACCACAGGGCTGCGAAATAGGTCGCGGACAGGCGCCGGTCGCTGAATTGTGACGCGTACACAGGCACTGCCCCGGACAGCCGGCCCAAGAAAACAAAACGCATCTGTCAAAATGAGGCAGACAACTATAGAAATCCCGGTGGCACAGCTCACCAGGCAACAGATAGAGAACCTGACAGATGAACAGATAAGAAACCTGTCAGAGGCTCAGTTCTGGGCCATTGTTATCAGGTGGCTTACAGAATTCACAAAAGAGCAGGAAAAAGATAAGAAAGAAGCGAAAAACATTCATAACGAAAGGAACAAAACCACATACGAGACAGATGGTGAGGAAAAAAAATCCAGAGTTCATTTCAACAAACTGGAATATGGAGAAGGAACAAGCAGTCAACCAATGCAGCGAGAGGAAATGGGAAGCAACAATGAGAGGATCAGAAACCTCTGGGACAGCTATAAAAGGCCCAACATAAGAATCATTGGTTTGCCAGAGAGCGAGGAAGATGAACTAGAACTTGAAAAATTGAGTGAAAATATAATAAAGGAGAACTTCCCAGACTTGGGGAAGGGAATAGACTTGCAGGTCCAGGAAGCAAGGAGAGTTCCCAAGAGACTGGACCCAGGGAGAACCACTCCAAGACACATTATAATCAAAATGTCAAAAATTAAAGATAAAGAGAGAATCTTAAAAGCAGCAAGAGAGAAGAAAAGAATTATGTACAAAGGGGTCCCAATTAGACTATCAGCTGATTTCTCAAGGGAGACCCTACAGGCAAGAAGGGACTGGCAAGAAATATTCAAAGTAATGAAAATCCAAAACCTACAACCACGAATACTCTATCCAGCGAAATTGTCATTCAGAATAGAAGGACAGAGAAAGTGTTTCCAGGACAAAATAAAACTGAAAGAGTTCATTAGATCCAAACCACTGTTATATGAGATGTTAAAGGGACTGGTTTAAAAAACAGAAGCTAGGGAGATGAAACAAAGGCAAACCAAACAGGCAACGAGATTGGAAAAGGAACTGTGGGTACGGGAAGCATATTGGGGGGAGGTCAACAGGGAGGGGGAGTGGGGAGAGGGAGGGAGATGATATAGGAATTGGGGATCATGGTAGGAGGGAATGGAATAGACGGAGAGAGGTTGGGAGGAACTGTATGCACAACTAATGGACATAATCTAAAAGGGGGGGACAACTGGAGGGAGGGGGGCCACCGGGTGGAGGGGAGCAGAGGGAAGGGAAATTGGCACAAATGTAATATTTTAATCAATAAAACACATTAAATCTGAAAAAAAAAACTCAGACACTGTTCATAGCAATATTTTATCAAATACAACCCCCCAAGCAAGGAAAACAAAAGGAAAAATAAACAAATGGAAGTATATCAAACTAAAAAGTTTTGTACAGCAGAGAAAACATCAACAAAATAAAAACACAACCCACAGAACAGGAGAGTATACTCACTGATACATCTGATAAGGAGTTAATATCCAAAATTTATAAAGAACTTACAAAACTCAACATCAAAAAAGCACAAACAATCCAATTAAAAATTGGGCAAAGGACCTGAATAGACACTTTTCCAAAGAGGACTTACTGATGGCCAATAGACATATGAAAAGATGCTAAACATCATTGATCATCAGAGAAGTGCAAATTAAAACCACAAGGAGATATCATCTCACACCTCTCAGAATGGCTATCATCAATAAATCAACAAACAAGTGCTGGTGAGGATGTGGAGAAAGGGGAACGAACCCTTTTGCACTATTGGTGGGAATGCAGATTGGTACAACCACTGTGGAAGGTAGGTATGAAGATATCTCAAAAAATAGCTGTTGTTTTTAAAAGCAAATATTTTATACTTTATAATCATAGTCTGTATATGGTGTCTCTCCATCTCAGTTACAAGTGACTGTTGGCAAGGGCATTTTTCACTCAAGGTTATAAGTGAATTACACATAGTAATGATAACATAAATTAAATGTTGAGTACATGCTATGTGTAAGACACTTGTTGAGAATATATATTTATCTCACACACTAAATGGCTCTTTAGTCAACTAAATGGTCAAGGAACCAAGTTAGAGGTTAACTGACTCCTCCCTATCCCTCTGACTGAATTTTGCTTCATTCCAAGGTTCAATTATTTATTTGTCTTATGATCACCAGTACAGCTCATGGCTGGTCTGGACTGGTGTTTACCAATTTCATTCTATGTTTCTATAGATACAAGCTCTTCCTGTTGAATAACATTCAAAGGTTATGATTATTCTCTTTGCTTGATTTTGCTCCTATGTTAAAAAATTTTTTCTTATTTATTTAAGAAATTTATAATTACCTTTAGCAAAGCTACCGGTTGGGCAAGTACTTAACACAATGACCTACTCCTCCATGATAAACAAACCAAATTCAAGACACTTGAAAAAAAAGCTCATGCACTCAAAACACTGTGAACAATAAACTAGAGAACAAAACAGAAACAGAGGCATGGGCACATGGATCAGACTGACAGCTGTCAGAGGAGGCGGGGAGGGGAGACTGGATACAAGACGCACGGTGAAGGAATTGGCCAAAGAACATATATGCATAACCCATTGACTCAGACAACAGTGTGATGATGGCCAGAGGGAAAGGGGTCAGAGGCTGAGTGAAAGAGGGTAAAGTGGGGAGGGGGGGGATGAAGACATTTGTAATAGTGTTAACAATAAAAAAATTGTAATTAACTTAAAAATAATTGTATTAGTTTCCTGTAGCTGTTATAAAAAATTACCACAAACATGGTAGCATAAAACAACAGCAATTTATTCTCTCACAGTTCAAGAGGTCAGTAGAGCACACTCTCCTCTGGGTGTTCCAGGGAAGAGTCCATTCCTTGTAGCTTCTGTGGCTGCTGCCATTGCTTAGCTTGTGGACACATATTTCTATGCTCCATCTTCACATTACCTTCTCCTCCATATGTCTCTTTCCTTCTGTGTCCCTGTGTTCATTTATTCTTTCTTATACAGACATGTGTATTGGCATTCAGGGCCCACCCTGATAATCCAGGGTGATCCCATTTTTAGGTCCTTAACTTAATTACAACTACAAAGACTTTTTTCTTTTTTTTTCTTTTTGGTTTTTCAATTACAGTTGTCCCATTTTTCCCCCACCCAGCCCACCCCCTCTCCCGCAATCATATCCCTCCCCATTGTCTGTATCCATGAGTCATTTATACACGTTCTTTGACTAAATCCTTCCCTTACTTATCCCCCTTCTCTCCCTCCCCCCTCCCCCCTATTGACTGCTATTCTGCTGTTTGTTCTATTTAGTTCCTTTGTTTGTGTTGTTCTTTAGTTTTCTGTATTAGGTGATATCATATGGTATTTTTCTTTCTTTGCCTGGCTTATTTCACTAAGCATAATTCTCTCTAGTTCCATCCATGTTGTTGCAAATGGCAGGAATTCCTTCTTTCTTTCTGCTACATAGTATTCCATTGTGTAAATGTACCACCATTTTTTGATCCACTCATCTACAGATGGGCACTTAGGTTGTTTCCAGCACTTAGCTATTGTAAACAGTGCTGCTATGAACATAGGGGTGCATAAGTTCTTTTGAATTGGTGTTTCAAGATTCTTCGGGTATAATCCTAGTAGTGGAATCGCTGGTTCAAAAGGCAGTTCCATTTTTAGTTTTTTGGGGTAATTCCATACTGTTTTCCATAGTGGCTGCACTAGTCTGCATTCCCACCAACAGTGCAGTAGGGTTCCCGTTTCTCCACATCCTCGCCAGCACTTGTTGTTTGTTGATTTGTTGATGATGGCCATTCTGACTGGTGTAAAATGGTATCTCATTGTGGTTTTTATTTGCATCTCCCTGATGGCTAATGATGTTGAGCATTTTTTCATGTGCCTATGGACCTTCTGTATGTCCTCTTCGGAGAAGTGTTTGTTCAGGTCCTTTACCCATTTTTTAATTGGGTTGTTTGTTTTCTGATGTTGAGTTATATAAGCTCTTTATATATTTTGGAAATCAGTCCCCTGTCTGTGATGTCATTGGCAAATATGTTTTCCCATATGGTTGGTTTCCTTTTCATCTTGCTGATGTTTTCTTTTGCTGAGCAGAAACTCTTTAGTTTGATGTAATCCCATTTGTTTATTTTTTCCTTTATTTCTCTTGCTTTAGGAGATGTATCCCTGAAGAAATTGTTATGTTAGATATTTGAAATTTTCTTGCCTATGTTTTCCTCTAGGACTTTTATGGTGTCACGGCTTACATTTAAGTCTTTGATCCATCTTGAGTTTATTCTCATGTGTGGTGTAAGTTGGTGGTCTAGTTTCATTTTCTTGCAAGTCCCTATCCAGTTCTCCCAGCACCATTTGTTAAAGAGGCTCTTCTCACTCCATTTTATGTTCTTTCCTCCTTTATCAAATATTAGTTGACCATAGAGGCCTGGGTTTATTTCTGGACTCTCTATTCTGTTCCACTGATCTATATGTCTGTTCTTATGCCAGTACCAGACTGTTTTGATCACAGTGGCTTTGTAGTATTGTTTGATATCTGGTGTTGTGATTCCTCCTGCTGTGTTCTTCTGTCTCAAGATTGCTTTTGCTATTCAGGGTCTTTTTTGGTTCCATATGGATTTTTGGAGTATTTGTTCTAGGTCTGTGAAATATGTCATTGATATTTTAATAGGGATTGCATTGAATCTGTAAATTGCTTTGGGTAGTATGGCCATTTTGATGATGTTGATTCTTCCCATCCAAGAACATGTTATTTGCTTCCATTAATTTGTATCTTCCTTAATTTCTTTCTTCGATATTATGTTATTTTCAGAGTACAGGTCTTTTATCTCTTTGGTTAAGTTTATACCTAGGTACTTTACTTTTCTTGTTGCTATAGTAAATGGCATTTTCTTTTTTGTCTCTGTTTCTGATATTTTATTGTTGGTGTACAGAAATGCCTTAGATCTCTGTATATTTATTTTGTACTCTGCTATTTTGCCAAATTCTCTTATTATATCGAGTAGTCATTTAGTGGAGTTTATAGGATTTTCTAGGTATACTATCATGTCATCTTCATATAATGATAGTTTTACTTCTTCTTTCCCAATTTGGATGCCTTTTATTTCTTTTTCTTGTCTGATTGCTGTGGCTAGGACTTCCAACACTATGTTGAATAGGAGTGGAGAGAGTGGACAACCTTGTCTAGTTCCTGAATTCAGGGGGAATGCCTTTAGTTTTTGTCCATTGAGTATGATGTTGGCCTCAGGCTTCTCATATATAGCCTTGATTATGTTAAGGTATGCTCCCTCTATTCCCATTTTGCTGAGTGTTTTCATCATAAATGGGTGTTGTACTTTATCAAATGCTTTTTCTGCATCTATTGATATGATCATGTGATTTTTGTCTTTCATTTTGTTTAGGTGATGTATTATATTTATTGATTTGTGAATATTAAACCATCCTTACATCCCTGGGGTGAATCCCACTTGATCGTGATGTATGATCTTTTTGATGTATTGCTGGATCCTGTTTGCTAATATTTTATTGAGGATTTTAGCATCTATGTTCATCAGTGATATTGGCCTGTAGTTTTCTTTCTTTGTTGTGTCTTGACCTGGTTTGGGGATTAGGATAACACTGGCTTCATAGAAAGAGTTTGGGATTTTCCCCTCTTCTTGGATTTTTTGGAACAGTTTGAGGAGTATAGGAGTTAGTTCTTCCCTAAATGTTTTGTAGAATTCGCCTGTGAAGCCATCCGGTCCAGGGCTTTTGTGTGCAGGGAGATTTTTGATTACTGTTTCAATTTCCTTCTTTGTTATTGGTCTGTTGAGACTTTCCACTTTACAAAGACTTTTTAAAAATAAGATACCATTCTCAGGTTCTGAGAATTAGGATATTGATAGATCTTTTTTGAGGGCTACCATTCAGTCCACTACAACAATCAATGTATCTAAAATAAAGACATCTCCTAAAAAGTTCAGAATAGCTTAACAACTAATAAGGAGGACTTGATTAAAAAAAACCCTGGAGACTTACGGCCAAGATAGAGGTGTATACAGACACGCTGGGTCTCCCTCCACAACTAAGAAGGAATACAACTACCTCAAAACTAGAAACACCTAGAAGTTCCAGAAAATCAAACTGCATGGAAGTCCAGCAAACAAAGATATAAAGAAGAAATACTCATCCAGACAGGTATGAGGGGCAGAGCCAGGGTGGAGAAGACACGGTGTCGTGGCGGCAGCAGCGGCAGGCCGGCAGAAAGCTCAGGCAATGTTTTAAGAAGTCAGGAGGGACACCTGGGGAGCGTTCCCAGCTCCTCATTGGACCTTGAAGCCCACGGTCCCAGCACCGGGGAAAATCAAGCCTCATTGCCTCTGACTGTTCAGACCAGTGGGGGTTGGGGTGGAGGCAGAAACTGCCGGTCTCAGCACAGTCCGCTTGTCTAAAGGGCCTGCATGGTCCTAGAACATCCGCAGACCCACCCACTCTGGGAACTACGGCTAGGGCAGCAGTAGGAGGGGCGCCAGTCTGGAAGTGGGAAAGGTGCCTGGAAAAGGGGCAAGGGCTGGGCAGGTGACATTATTCCCTCTTGGACCCCTCCCCCACATACAGAGCCACAACATGGTGAAACAGGTCACCCTGTACTGACGATTCCTTAAGGCTCTGCCCCTTACAACGTAACAGGAGTGACAGCTTTACCTGGGATGCAGAGGCAAACAAACACAGGAGCCTGTCAGAATGAGGAGAGAGAGAGGTATGGCCCAAAATGGGAAATGGATCAAGGTTCCAGTGTGAGAACTAAACGATGAGGAGATAGCCAACCTAACAGATGAGGAGATAGTCGACCTAACACACGCAGAATTAAAAACACTGGTGATAAAGATGCTCACAGGCTTGACAGGTATGCTTGAGTACGGCAAATGCATAAGAGAAGTGAAGGCTATGTTAAGTGAAATGAAGGAAAATCCACACAAAACCAATGGTGAAGGGAAGGAAACCTGGGTTCAAATCAATGATTTGGAACATAAGGAAGAAAAAACAGTCTACCAGTGCAGAATGAGGAAGCAAGAATTGAAAAAAATGAGGAAAACTTCCCCGATTTTGTGAAGGAGATGGACATACAGGTTCGGGAAGCACGGAGGGTCCCATGCGAGCTGGACCCAGAGGGGACCACACTAGGACGCATCAGGATGGAGATGCCAAAGGTGAAAGATAAAGAAAGAGTCCTGGGGGCAGCAAGAGAGAGGTGGAGAGTTGCCTACAGAGGGGTGTCTATAAGACTATCAGCTGATTTCTCAGAGGACAGTTTGCAGGCAGGAAGGAACTGGCAAGCAGTATTCAATGTGATGAAAAGCAATTTACAACCAAGATTACTCTATCCAGCAAAACTATCATTTGGAATGGAAGGGCAGATGAAGTGCTTCCCAGACAAGGTAAAGCTAAAGAAATTCTTCATCACCAAGCTGTTATTATATGAAATGTCAAAGGGACTTAGTTAAGAAAAAGAAGATCAAAATTATGAACGCTAAAATGACAACAAACTCACAACTATCAACAACTGAATCTAAAAAATAAAAACAAAATCCAACTAAGCAAACCAGAATAGGAACAGAATCATAGGTATGGGGATCATTTGGAAGGTTATCAGCTGGGAGAGGGAAGGGGGATAAATGGGGAAATGGTGCAGGGACTAAGAAGCATAATTGGTTGGTACAGAATAGACAGAGGGAAGTTAAGAATAGTGTAGGAATGGGTGAAGCTAAAGAACTTATATGCATGGCCCATGGACATAAACTAAGGGGGGTGGGATTGCTGTAGGAAAGGGGGGTACTGGGTTGAGGGGAGCAAAGGGAAAAAAATTGGGACTACCGTAACAACACAATAAAATATACTTAAAAGAAAGAAAACCTAAACATTTAAAAGTTAGCAGTAATTTTTAATATACTTACAAAGACAATAGGGAAATTGGTTAAATATACAAATGGGCACAATTTTCATATTTTCAGCCACATCTGCCTATAACGATATTACAACTTACAGTGTCACTAAATTTAGAACAATAAACAGAAGCTTATAAACCTACAAACTTTCAATGAGAGATTATATTAAGAATGAAAGATGCTAGGCATAAGTATGGAAAACAGGAAGAAGCCAGGACATCTTTGCTTTAAAGATATCTTTAAAAACAATGATATTTTCATCAGTTTGGGATAAAGGGGTGTGTCTTCAAACAACCTTAATGCTGATGACTCACCAACCCAAGGATTTTAGTAGTAACATTTCCATTCCTAAATTGTAATAAATATAGGCATTTGTTTACTCCTTTTGGAGTACTCAGCAAACGGAAATGTGTTAATGTTCTAAAGCAGTGGTCTTAAAGCTGTAGTCTGTATCATGAAGATTTTTCAGTGGACAGAAAGAAAACGATATGTTCAAGGGAATCCATTTGACATACTAAACTTCAATATGTATTCTTTCCAAAATTTGAACTGTATGAGAAAGAATCTGTAGTTAAGAAATTCCCTTTCACTATGGGCCTTGCCTGTCTTTCCTAAAGAAATATGTACTTCTCACCTATTCTGACTCTTAATATATGCAAAGTCTCAGGATATAAAAACCTCCAGGGCACTAAATAAAAGAACAATTCCAAATACTGGTGTAGGTGTTGAGAAAGTCAATTATTCTATTAACTGAGTAACACATACTTTTACAAGGTAGATAGCATTTGATTCCTTACTTTGAAAAAAATTAAAGAATGATGTTCAGTTTATAAATCATTAAAATAATTTTTGATAATAGGTCATGGTAACTTGTAGAAAATAACTTGAAAGAAATTCAAAGAATTGGGTAACACTGATAAACTTCCATTCCCATTCCATTTACTTAAACAAGTATATAATCAAATAAATTGAAAATACAAAAACGTAAATAAAACTGGTGCTAAATGTATCATACTGTGGCAATAATGAATATTAATCCATAGATACATCAACATTGAAAAAAGTTCTATTCATTTCATTGATATATATTTGTTATAAAAGTTATAATTTTAATGAAGATTCAATCCATAAGAACTTTAAACCCTTAGGGATTTAGGGCATCAGAAAAACTATTCTAAAAAGGATGTGTATGTGTGTGTGTGTATACATAAATATATACTTTTATAATCATATATAATTCAAAACAGCTTGTGAAATAATACCCTGAGAGGTAAAGGGGCAATTAGAAGTTTAGACAGAGAAGAACAACATCATTTGCACTACCAAGAAAAGCTTCATGGAAGCATGATTCAGGTTTTTAATATGATTTGGTTATTCAATATTCAGGCATTCAATATTCAGCATCTAATGTATCAAGGCACTATTGCTGAGCACTACGTAAGGTTTAAAAATGAATAAAACAAGGTATCTTCTCAGAGTGCATAATTTGTTAACTAGGATAAGAATGGTAAAGATTTCAATAAATAGAGATGAAAAATGTGTAGGCCACAGGTGGATGAAATAGCATGGTGGCAGGTGAAACAGGGAAAAAAAGGCAAGAAAATAATCAATGAAGGACAATTCATCCAAAAGCAGGATACCTGACATTTAACCATTTAGAAGTGTTATTAAAGTAGGTTTCAAATTGAAATACCTAGCCTCTTAGAATTGTAAAGTGCAATGGATACAGTGCTGAGAAACAGTAAGTTCAAGATACAGAATTCTGTTTGATAGCAAATTTGTTTTAAATAAACTAAGATTAGATAAGAATTAAAATTTAATTTAAAGTGAAATAATCCAGTCAGAGAAAGACAAAATATCATATGATCTCACTTCTACGTGGACTCTAATGAACAAAATAAATTGATGAACAAAATAAAACCAAAGGCATGGATGCATGGAACAGACTGACAAATCTCAGAGGAGAGGTGGTGGTGGGGACTGGAAGCAATTAGCTAAAGGACATATATGCATATATGCATAGCCCATGGACACAGACAACAATGCAGTGAAGGCGGGGAGGGAAGTTAAGTGGAGGAGAGGAAAGGGGGGATGGGGGACATCCGTAATAGTGTCAACAATATAAAAAATAATGGTGAGGAAAAAAAGCATGCCTACATAGAAGTCAGAACATTCTCAAAGTGATGCCGTGTACTTTTCTGTATTTTTTAAATCAGAGTAAATGTGATGAATAAATACCAGACACTTGGTATTCATGCAAAAAAAATTAAAATAAAAAAATAAATAAAAAGGCACTTAACACAAATTAAAAATGCACAAATTTTAACCAGTTTTCTACTGGTTACAATAATTTTGGCAGAGACAGAGCAGCTATGTTATATGGGTAAGTAGATAATGAAGAATCTTTAGACCCAAGGCAGTCATTGGCTTCAGGTCGTAAATGTTCGTGTATATTGGGGGGAGCCATTAAATCAATTAAGGATGGAGTTAGCACCTCAGAATATCTTTTCCTTTATCCAAACAATAAGACCAATGGCAAATACAGTATTCCCTCACTTATCGCAGGTATTAAGTTCCAGACCCCACCCCCCACGATAGGTGAAAATCCACGAGGTAGGAACCTTACATTTATTTGAGTACTTATATATATTTTAAGGATTTATAAACCCTTGCTACACACTTATAAACCATTCCAAGTCCCTTATTAACCTTTTCTACTCCCTTATTAACCGTTTCCACACTTTGATAAACACTACTTAGGTTCTTAAACATATTCTATGCTCTTAAACCTATGTAACTTTAACAACATATGTATCCAGTACCACAAAATCCCGCGATACAGCAAAAAATCCGTGATAAATAATTAAATATAATATTTTTAAAAATCCCACGATACAGTGAGGCCATGATAAGTGAACCGCAATATAGAGAGGGACTACTGTATTGTCAGAATTAAACTTTTTAGAACTCTGGAAATTATCCAAAGACTTGCAGCAATCCAGGGAGCACTTATTCAAGAAAAATGGTTGTATCTCAGTAAGAACAGTGAGCTTTGTTAGCTTTTAAATTTTTTCTTATTTACACCTCCCCTCTCCCAACTCTAAAGAAGGCTTGAAAACCAACAGCCCACACTCACAGTAAAAACCACTGAAGAGGGAAGAATGGGACTGGAGCTCCTTAAAAGCCCCATTTATAGAAAATTATCATTATTTGACTTGCCTGGTAGTTTCCTGTAATATACCACTCACAAGCTTGTCTTCATTTAATGTGACTGGCTGTGTTCTCAGTGCAAACAGCCTTTTCCTTAGAGACACTTGTTGAAAACAATCACTGGCAATTGTTTAATGTCATGTCTATCTGAGGCAATGAATAACAGATAAGGCAAACAATAGGCTAGCCAAAAAGCTTTAAAAGAAAAGCTGGTGAAATATCTATGGGGATTTGAAAATCTCTACATGTTCCTGGGACTCTCAATAGGTACCTGCATGTGTAGGGCTATGCTCATGCCCAGGCTATGTGCATGTTCAGAAAATACCTGAGAAGGATCTGAGCTCTCACCTCTTGTTGAGTCTCTACACAAGTAGAAAGTGAAAGCTAGGATTAAATTGTCAACTACCTGCCTAAGGGTTGAAGACAGGCCTCCATAATGCACATAAAGCCCATTGGCGGACTGGAAGAGTTATTGGTTCCAGGTGTTTAAGAAAATCTCTGTCCAACCATTAGATGCCCACTAAACTGGTCAAGTAGAGACTTCAGTGCCCACAAGAATATAGGCTCTACAGAATTAGTTCAGAAAATAAGCAACAATAACAAACCCTGAGAATGTAGTAGAGGATCTGATTTCTAGATATGCCACGCTGTATTATTTAAAATATCCAGTTATCAACAAAAAAATTACCAGATATACAAAAAGCAAAGAAAGTATGTCCCATACACAAGAAAAAAATCGATAGAAACTGTCCCTGAGGCAGCCCAAATATTGAACTTACTATTTAAATAAGCTATTATAAATACTTCATAAAATAAAGGAAATCATATCTAAAGAATTAAAGGAAAGTATGAAAATAATGTCTCATGAAATAGAAAATGTTAAAAACATAGAAATTATAAAAATAAACCAAATAGAAATTTTGGCGTTGAAAAGTATAAAACTGAAGTAAAATAATCAGTAGAAGGGCAAAACTACATATTTGAGACGGGAGAAGGAAGAATCAGTGAACTTGAAGATAGGTAAATTTAGATTAACAAGTCTAAGAGAAGAAGGAGAAAAGAATGAAGAAAAATAAATAGAGCCTTACAGACCTGTGGGACACCATCAAATGCAACAACATACAAATGACAGAAGAGAGAAAAGGTAACAGAAAATATTTGAAGAAATAATTGCCAAAATATTTCCAAATTTGATGAGAAACAATCAACACATCCAAAAAAACTCAACAATTCCAAATAGGATAGAATCAAAGAAATGTATACCTAGACACATCATATATCTATTATACATCAATCAGTAATTATTTTATGTAGATGATGCTACAAAATGGGAGAAAATAGGCTACTGAGAAGAAATTAAAGAGAAAAAAGGGAAAAGGATAAGATTTTTAGACAATTATTTATCATTTAAAGATAGGCCTGTGGTATTTAGTATGTGAAACACCTGGGAAGTGACTTTTAGGAAAGCTATACAGAGTAGAGTACTTACAATTTAAGAATGTACTGACATTTAGAATGGTGGTCTGATGCTGAGCCATTGCTGAACACTGGTCATAATCCCTGTAGACTACATAATAAACTATTTGGTGCACAGTTATTATCCATATGGAACATTTGAAGTTTTATTTTTAATCCCATACTGACTTCCCATAGTTTCTTGACTCATAATATACTTTAAAACTTAACACAGAAGAATTTTAAAGTATATTTTATTGATTATGCTGTTACAGTTGTCCCATTTTATCCTTTTGCTCCCTCCACCCGGTACCCTTCTCCCTCCAGCAATCCCCTTCTTAGTTCATGTCCGTGGGTACTGCATGTAAGTTCTTTGGCTTCACCATTTCCTACACTATTCTTAACATCCCACTTGGTCTATTTTGTTCCTACCAATTATGTTTCTTGATCCCTGCACCATTTCCCCCCTTTCTCCCCTTTCCCCTTCCAAGCTGATAACCCTCCAAATGATCCCCATGCTTATGATTCTATTCCTGCTCTGGTTGTTTGCTTAGGTTTTTTTTAAGTATATTTTATTGATTATGTTGTTACAGTAGTCCCAATTTTTTTCCCTTTGCTCCTCTCTGCCCAGTAAACCCCTTTCCCTCCAGCAATCCCACCCCCCTTAGTTTATGTCCATGGGTCATGTATATAAGTTTTCTGGCTTCACCCTTTTCTATACCATTCTTAACTTCCCCCTGTCTATTCTGTACCAACGAATTATGCTTCTTAATCCCTGCACCATTTCCCCATTTCTACCCCTTCCCTCTCCCAGCTGATAACCCTCCAAATGATCCCCATACCTATGATTCTGTTCCTATTCTGGTTTGCTTAGTTGGATTTTGTTTTTATTTTTTAGATTCAGTTGTTGATAGTTGTGAGTTTGTTGTCATTTTAGTGTTCATAGTTTTGATCTTCTTTTTCTTAAATAAGTCCCTTTAACATTTCATATATAGCCAGGGTAGAGCCCCATGCACTCATCACAACCTGGCAACCCTTCTCACCACACTGTGGTGCTTTGTGTGGGGGCAGGGTCCAAGGTGGATTCCTGCCTCTCACTCTCCACTGAGAGACCGAGTGCCTCCTCCTCCGTCCCCACGTCCTTTGGCCCTCACAGTACAAGACAACGGGGGTCTACCTTTCCCAGTATTGGACTTGTGAGTTGACATTTTGGTCTGCAGCTGGGGGTGCTTCCCCGGGGCTTCTTGACTCCCATTAAATATGGGTGTCTGTGATTACCGCTGTCCCGCCGCCCTCGCTAAAGCTGCCACTGCCAGCACAGCTTGACCTCTCTGCCCCAGCTTCACCCGTTACGCGTCTAAATAAGCCCCACTTTTTTATAACTTCATATGTTGGACTTCCATGTAGCTTTATTTTCTGGAACTTCTGGTTATTTCTGGTTTTGCAGTAGTTGTATTCCTTCTTAGTTGTGGAGGGAAATGGAGCATGTCAGTCTAGGCCTCCATCTTGGCCGGAAGTCTCTTTCACTATTTTTTGAAATAAGTTTTCACTCCTATGATTCAGATGTTGGTATATATAAGTTGTCCCAGAGGTTCCTAAGCCTCTCCTTGGTTTGTTTGTTTTTGCATTCTTGTTTCTTCTTTTGGTTCTGGGAGAATGTTTATTTCCTCTTTTTGTTCCAGATTGCTGATTTGAATCCTGGCTTCCTTCCCTTCACTGATGATTCCCTGTTTATTTTTCTTTATTTCACTTTGTATAACATTCACTTATTTTTTTATTTTGTGGCTGTGCTCAATCATTTATATGAGTATCCTGATCACCAGTGTTTTGAACTCTGCCTCTGATAGGTTGGCTATCTCTGTTTCATTTACTTCTTTTTCTGGGGTTTTGTTATTTCCTTTCATCTGGGCCATATTTCTTTGCCTCCTCAATTTGGAACCCTCCAGTGTATGTTTCTGTGTATTGGGTAGAACTGCTTTTACTCTGTGTCTTGGTAGTGTGGACTAATATAATAGGTGTCCTATAGGGTCCAGTAGTACAGCCTCCCCTATCATCAAAACTGGGTACTCAAGGTGTGCCCTTTGTGTGGGCTGAGTACACCGTCCTCTTGTAGTTAAGCCTTGGTTGCTCTTGGAAGATCAATAGGAGGGATTTATCCAGGCCAGTCAGCTGCAAGGACTGGCTGTGACTACTGACCACCACCCTCCACCCTCTGTGGAGGGTCAGCTGTGCAGGGACAGGGTGGTGGTGCTCCTACATGGTCTGTAGCTGTCCACTGGGTGTGCTGGCCCTGGGGTGTCCTTGATGATGCATGCCAAGTTCAGCCCCTACCTGTTTTATTGCCTGGGGACATCCTGCCTGAGCTATAAAGCAATCTGAGATGGCTGGTACTTGTGCTGGGCTTGGAGATTCCCAGGCAAAGTCAAGCTGTGAATCTAGGCTGGCTGCTACTAATGCCAGGCCTAGAGTTCACTGAGGCCAGCTTTTGCTTGTTTGAGAGGATTTAGGAATAGTGCAGCATGAGCCAAGTCCAGCCAGTCATATGGAAAATCAGCTTGGTGGCCCCTTAAGTTGGGTGTGGTGGAGTCTCTGGGGGTCTCCAGGGCAGGGCAAACAGTGTTAGCCAGGTCGATGGTTTCTCAGATATGGTACCTGTTTGCTGGCTCTGGGGGCGGGGGAGCGTAGAAAAGGGACAATGGCCTCTGCTCACCTTGATGCCAGATACTTCAGTTTCTCCCTGTACACCACTAGTGCCTTTCAAGCTGCTAAACTGGTGCTGGAGTTCAGAGGGAGTGAGTCTGAGTAGGTGAGTCGATAAATGGGTTATTTAAGAGGGACTGCCTGGGGCTCCAGAAGTTCTTCCACTGACTCAATATTGCTCGTTTTTGTAGTCAGAAGTTGTGGGGACTTATATTCCTGGCTTTGGAACCTTGGGTTGGGGGGCCTGGTGTGGGGCTGGCACTCCTCACTGCTCAGATATCCTTCCTGAATTTTTATCCTCCATATGTGGGTGAGTAACCAGCCTGTTCCGCCTCTGCACCCCTCCTACCCATCTTGATGGATGCAGTTTCTTTAATTCCATACTTGTCCAACTTCCATTCAACTCACATTGACAGTTCTGGTTGATGGTTGTTCTATATTTTAATGTGGTTATGTAAAGAGGAGAGCCATGTCTGCCTACACCACCATCTTAACTGAATCCAGAAAAGAAATTTATATCACCCGATGCTTGGGATTAATAGAGAAATGAGCACATATTGAAATTTAAGTACATTGTCTAATATAACATACCAATGAAATATCTCCAACATTATGTATGTATATATAAATTCATAAGTACTCACCATTGAACTGTACCATATTTGGTAATGGCTGCCAGGCTCAACCAAAACTTCTGATTTTTAGAAACTTAAACGCATCTATTTCAAAGTTTTTATGGAAGGTGACTATCTCATTTACTTATCACCTTATCATACATCCTTTGTGTGTAAACATTCCCTACTTCTCAACATACAAACTCAGAGGTGAGAGCAAAGGAGGAATAGAAATCAAAAATAACTTCCCAAGGAAGGCCACGGACTACCCTGTCTCTCCCATCAGCAACAGAACTTACAACTCAGCATTGTATCACATATGAATTTCATCTGATATGAGGATGGCTTAAGAGAAAAGGAAAGGGGGAAACTGAAAAGGGCCAAGTTTTCAGAATTTTACCAACACTTGCCCTTGGTTACAACATTTGGTAATTCAAAAGCCCCACCCCTACATTACAAACCTTAACATTCTGCACATCACAGATAGAGGTTTTACAAAAGTTTGTAATTCCTTCAGGGCCACACTGAATTCACTGAAGGAATTCTTATCCCAGGCTTTTTTTCTACTCAAACACCAGCAATGTAGTAAAAGCCTAAAAGAACGAGTTTCATTTATTATCTACAATGTTAAAGTTGAAAAGGTTAATTACCATTAGTCAATGGAAATAACAATGGATAGGAAACTATTTATCACAAAAATGAAGGGGCTTTGAACTGAAACTCAAATGCAAAACCACAAACACATAACCAGATGTTCAGGCGTCTCTTCTGCACACCAAATGGCTATACCCATTCCTCCCATGTACACTATTCTCTTCTTGGATGCTGCATATTCACAACTGCAATTTCTTCACAATTTCTTCCTAAGCATAAAACTGTTGGAGAATAGCCTAGGCAACCATCACAGTTGCCAACCCCCACTTTTTCTCTCAGCTCATCCTAAGTGAAAGAACCCAGTGCATTCTCAAACTCCAAGAACACCTCTTTAGACAGCTTCTAAACACTTCTTGCCAGATTCTTGTCCTAAAGCTAAGAGCAGCCCCTAATGCCTGCTCCACAAGCAGGACTGAGGCTTATGAAAGCTGGTAATTGCTGGAGTCAGAAGTGAGACTGGAATACAGACAAAGAGACACACCCAGTGGAGTGTTGGTAGGTGTTTCTGTGTCCTCAGGTGTGTGCACTGTACCTACAACTCCAGAAGAGCCCAGGACCTGAAGTGAAGATTTCAAATTCACCATGATTCATACTCATTTCTTCAAAATACAGCAATGCTATTCAGGTGCTCTGAGACCTTTGCTTATATTTACTTAGATGGATAACCCCCAACATATACATATACACATACAGAGAGACAAAGAGAGAGAGGGAGAGGGAGAAGGAGAGGGAGAGAGAGAGAGAGAGACAGAGAGAGAGACAGCGAGAGAGAGAGACAGAGAGAGAGAGACAGAGAGAAGTGAGAGAAAAAAAGCAGAGACTAAATCTAAACAACTTCAATGGGACCCAAGCTCTTCACTTAGATCAGTTTTTCTATCTGGGCACTATTGACATGGTGTGTCAGATAATTGTTCTGTGTGTGTGTGTTTGTGTGTGTGTGTGTGTGTGTGTAGGGGGATGCTCTTATGAAATATAAGAGATTTAGAAGGATCCCTGGCCTCTACCCATAAATGCCAGTAGCACCCCCCACCTTCTGTAATCAGAAGTGTCTCCAGACATTGCCAAATATCCCAAATGGCAAAGTTTTCACACTTCCCCCTTGAAGATCACTGTCTTAGACCAGAAGAGTCTCCCCAATATGATTTCAATCAGCATGCAAATTTCCGCATCAGAAAAAACAGATGCAAGATTAATTAGTCAGTCCTTTAGTACAGAGTCAAAGAGGAGGTTGGGTTTTCATGATCAGAAGTCCCTCTCAGAAATAGGAAAGGGTCCCTGCTACCTAATAATGAGTTTTTCCTGTGACAGCCTAATCTAGGATTGCCCTGGCTTCCTTTATGACATAGATTCCCACATAACGTTGAAGAACCAAGCGACCCATTGGGGCCTCTCCATATGTAATTTCCTGCTAAACAATTTTCCACATTTGCTCTCTGAGAAAATTTTCATATTTCCAAGCAAATTCATATATATATTTCAAAAATAGCAAGAAAAAGATTAGGCTGGGGTAGTCATGGTGAGTTAACTGCAGTGGAACTTATTCATAATAAAAACCTTATTGTTTTTACCTTTAGTTAGCTGAACAGCCTTGAGCTAAAATGAGGTAATAATCCATGCTCTGCTTACCTACTGAGGTGAGGAGAGGATCAAATGAGATAACAGATTTAATATTACCTTGAAAATATAAAGCACTCTACAATTATGTGTCTGTTATTTACATTAATGTCCAGGTCTGCAAAACTAAGAGGAAAAAATAAGCTGTGAGGGGCAGGATGAGATAATTTAATTCCCAGGGCCAAAGTGGAAAGGTCGAAAAGAACAGAATAGGATGGAAAAGCAACATCTTAGGTTTTGAAAATAAAAACCACAGTGAGAGGGATGGTTGCTAAGTACTAACATCAGATTGTAAAACTTTTTCTTTCATTGGGGCCTAGAAGTGGCAAAGGCCAAACTGACATGGGAACCAAAATTATAAAAGAAATCTATAAAATCTATTGAATTAAACTTCAAGTCCCCTAAATTTCAAAGCCAGTATTTCTCAAAAATGTGTTCCTTGTAACACAAGTATTTGTCAAAATATTATTAATAGGTATTTTCAACAAATGAGTTTGGAAAATGTTGCGTCTTATATAGAGTCACAGTATATAAAGAGAAAGACTCCAGAAAGACATATAGTAAAGAAATTGTTTTATTTTGTTTAATCCATTATTTCCTAAATATATTCAACGTCAGAACGCTATTTATTTATTTTTTACTTTAATCTTTGTTAAGATCAAATTGAGAAATATAATACTCAAAGAATTTTAGGATCAGATGGACTATAAAGAAAATGAATCAGTTTATCTTCAGTATGTTCATTGCAGTGTTAATTGAAACAGCAAAGATATAAAAGGAACCCAAGTGCCCATCAATAGACAAGTGGATCAAAAAGCTGTGGCATACATATACAATAGAATATTATTCAGCTATAAAAAGAATGAAATCTTACCATTTGTGACTGCATGGCTACACCCACAGGGTATTATGCTAAGGTAAATAACTGAGAGAAAGACAGGCACCATATGATTTAACTTATATGTGAAATATAAAGAATATAAATAAACAAACAAAACAGAAACTGACTTATAGATACAGAGATGGTTACCAGAGGAGAGGGGGGTTGAGGGATTTCATGAAAAAGGTGAAGGTAATGAGAAGTACAAATTGGTAGTTACAAAATAGTTACAGGCATGTAAAGTACAGTATAGGGAACATAGTTAATAATGGATGGAACTAGAGAGAATTATGCTTAGTGAAATAAGCCAGGCAAAGAAAGCAAAATACCATATGATATCACCTAATACAGGAAACTAAAGAGCAACACAAACAAACGAACTAAATAGACAAAGACTAGAATAGTAGTCAGTAGGGGGGAGGGGCGAGGGAGAGAAGGGGGATAAGTAAGGGAAGGGTCCAGTCAGGGAACGTGTATGAGTGACTCATGGACATGGACAACGGGGAGGGATATGATTGTGGGAGAAGGGATGGGCTGGGAGGGAGGAGCAATGGGGGGAAAATGGGACAACTGTAATTGAAAAACCAAAAAATAAAATTAAAATAAATAAATAAATAAATAAAATAATGTAATAACTATGGTTTCAGGTGGGTACTAGAAATATTGAAGGGACCACTTTGTGGACTGTATGATTGTCTGACTACTATGTTGTACACCTGAAACTAATACATAATCATATTGAATATAAACTATAATTAAAATGAAAAAGAAAAACAAATATCAATAAAACTATTATAAAAAACTCAAAAGCCCTGGCCAGGTGGCTCAGTTGGTTGGAGCATCTTTCCATATACCAAAAGATTGAGGGTTTGATTCCTAGTCAGGGCACATACCTTGGTTACAGGCTTGGTCCCCAGTGGGGCACATACAGGAGGCAACCAATTGGTGTTTCTCGCATTGATGTCTCCCTTTCTCTGTCTCTCTCTCCTTCTCTCTCCCCGTCTCTCTCCCTCTCTCTTTAAAACTCCATTAAAACATATCTTTGGGTGAGGATTTTAAAACAAACTCAAGAAAAAAAGAAAAAAACAGAAAATGAGTCAGTAATGTGTTTGCTGAGAATACATGTAGTTGCATGTATACACATACAAGCCAGAATGCTAAATCCATCTTTCCAGAGCACTGATAAAAGTTTTCCTGAGATAACACAACTAGTCCTTGACTCCCAAAGGCCATGAAAAAGACAGAACTAAAGAAGACCATGAAAGTGATAACTTTCATGAAACGAATGGATTGAAAGATGTACATGGTGTACATTATAGACAGCTGAAGGATAAGCTGATAAAGACAAAGAGCAATAAAGAGTGTTCAGTGAACAGCCATAACCAAATATACTGCTTCTGAGTCTGCTTGCTTTCCTTCTGCCTGCCTGCTTCAGGTCCTTCTGGATGCAATTTGTCCTTCCACCAAACTTACACTTTTTATTCCTCCTCCCCACAGCTCACTACAGTACACGTTCCAGCTCTTATCTCATGGCTGCATGTCCAATTACCCTGATGCTATTCTCGGACTTTGATCGTATACCTACATGTCTCACTCAGCCAACTATGGGAGAGATATATGTTGCATGTGAGGAAGATCTCCTTGGGTTTAGGAGAGAGCTTTCATGGGAAGTGTTAAAATGGAATATTATTCATTAGATGCAATTTTATTTTAGGAGAAAACACAAACTAGAAGAGAATAGAAGCCAAGAGTGACCAAGAAAATCCAGAAGCTACACTGGAAATATACAACTAGCTTGAAAAAAAATGTAAAGGAATAAGATATAGACACTCTCAAGAGTCCTAGAAAAATTATAAATTAAAAAGATAAACCCCAATATTAAATATGGGTGAGCCCAAAAGTGCACTATTTGAACAATGTACATGTCATATTCTTCAGTACTAGGTTAAAAATACATTTTATCCCTTTTCCCCAAATCCTCAACAGAATCTGCAACCACAAGGGCAAACACAGCCTCCACTGCAACACTGGAGTATTTCTTAACTTGGAAACTAATCTCCAACTCTTTTGGGCCATTTGCCAGAGAGACAGTGACTAAGTACTGAATGGCAAGTGTGAAACTGCAAGAGATGGTGAGAAATGTGGCCACAGAAAGCCTTTTAAGCTCTGATCCTGCTTGCCAGACCAGGGAACAGCACAAGGGAGAGTAAAAAGCCTAACACTGGCAAGTCCACATCATAACTGCATCTTGCAGTATCCATTCTGACATCACCATAAAGGAAATAAGGGGAGGAAAAATCCCTTTTTCAAAACAGATCTAGAGTGGGTGTGTGGCTTTAATCTGACAGTCTCATTTTACTTTAGTGCTTTTGGGGAGGGTGGGAGTAGGACAAGAGAGAGAGGAGGAGGTGAGAGAAAACACACAGCCATTTTTGTAATTAAATTTCAGAATAATTTCATTACATAGTTACAATTCATTGAAAGTTGTTTTTCCTTCTAGCCCCCCTCCTTCCTTAAAAATCTTGCTCCACTTACTACCCCTCCTGCATGACACACACACACACACACACTCTTTCTCTCTCTCTCTCTCTCTCTCTCTCTCTCTCTCTCTCTCTGCCCCCCTCTCTCTCTCACACACACACAAACACACATTACCCTTGACAGGAATCAAAGCAGGCAGAGAAGCTCCGCCTCATTACTTGCCTTTGTAACCAGGGACATAAACAATATTCAGGAGGATTTTGGCCTTGAGAATGGTTTAACAATAATGGTACCATTCCACTTTTACTCAGAAAAAGATAAAAGGAAACTAAAATATTTAATAGGTACAAATATTGTGCTTCTGCTACAATCAATAAATAATGACAAAGTGAAAGAATAGCAATGCATGGTGACACATTGAATGATACTGTTATGATGTAATACCCCAGTGAAAGCCTTTATGAAGTTTTATGCCACTAAGCACATTAAATTGATCTCCAAGGGCCAGAACATAATGTTCTCTTATTGCTGTGTGTTTCTTTTACTATTTAATGACTCTAATTTTTAAGCCTAACTCACATTAGGGGACAGTGAAGAAAAAAACCCAAGCAACCTGAAGTAGGACTTCATGAATCTGTCTGGGAAAGAACATGAGACTTGGACATAGATACTTAGGTCTCTGGCCAAGGGGAAATTATTGCTGTGGAGCATGAGACTGGAGAGGCCAGGGCTTCAGTTTTGAATTAATCAAGCTGTGTTATTTACACATTTTATTCAGTCTAGTCTACTTCTTCAAAATGGCATTTGGCCCCCTCATGTTTTCATAGTTCGACCTGGAGAGAAGTCATAAAGAACATAGCACACATATGGGAAAATATATTTGCCAATGATACCTCAGACAAGGGACTGATTTCAAAAAAATATAAAGAACTTACATATCTCAACACAGAGAAGACAGACAGCCCAATTAAAAAATGGGCAAAGGACCTGAACAAACACTTCTCCAAGGAGGATATACAGAGGATCCATAGGCATACGAAAGAATGTTCAACATCACTAGCCATCAGAGAGATACAAATAAAAACCACAATGAGATACCACTTTACACCAGTCAGTATGGCCATCATCAACAAATCAACAAACAAGAGCTGGCAGGGATGTGGAGAAAAGGGAACCCTAGTGCACTGTTGGTGGGAATGCAGACTGGTGCAGCCACTACAGAAAACAGTATGGAATTTCCTAAAAAAACTGAAAATGGAACTGCCTTTTGAACCAGCAATTCCACTACTAGGATTATACCCAAAGAACCCTGAAACACCAATTCAAAAGAACCCATGCACCCCTGTATTCATAGCAGCGCTGTTTACAATAGCCAAGTGCTGGAAACAGCCTAAGTGCCCATCTGTAGATGAGTGGATTAAAAAACTGTGTGGTATATTTACACAATGGAATACTATGTAGCAGAAAGAAAGAAGGAACTTCTGCCATTTGCAACAACATGGATGGAACTAGAGAGAATTATGCTTAGCGAAATAAGCCAGGCAATGGAAGAAAAATACCGTATGATATCACCTGATACAGGAGACCAATGAATAATACAAACAAATGAACAAAATTGAACAAGGAACAGAGTAATATTTATCAGGGGGGAGGGGTGTAGAAGGGAAGGGGAATAAGTAGGGGAAGGGTTTAGTAAAGGAACTAGTATAAATAACCCATGGACATGGACAACGGGGTGGGGATTGACTGTAGGAGAAGGGGTGGGCTGGGTGGGGGGGTAGCAATGAGAGAAAAAGTGGGACAATTGTAACAGGAAAACAATAAAAATAAAATTAAAAAAAATAATATAGCACATAAAGCTGGATATTCCCAAGCTGGGCTAGTGTAATCATTTCCCTGAGGTCAGCAATACTCAAGGAGATATTTTGAGGGAAGTTTTACCAAGTCTTAAATATGTTTTATTTTTCTCTCAGAAATTCTAAGAAACAAAACTACTTGACTTGGCCACAGGCCATAAAACCTAATTAGTTCTGTGAGTTTGTTTAATGTTTAAGCCTAGCCATCAGTGGATAACCATACAGATCCAAAGAATTCAAAGCTTCAATGCAGAGGGACAAAAGCTAGACACAAGATAGAGAAAAATCAATTTATCTTTAACCTGGGCACTAGGGAAAAACAAAAACCTGTGAGAGGAACAGAAATTAGTTACAGAGCTTCCAGGATTCTGTAGGGGCTCTGGGGAATTAACCAACGATCATACACAAGACTAATAAAACATGTACATTTTTTTCTAGGCATTCAGGCCACTGTACACATAGTATATGCCTCCTTCTTTCCACAGCCTGGTAAAGAAGTGGCAGGTAATTTTCCCCCCACAACACTGATATAGTTTTAGCAGCTTTGTCCTCCTCTCAGTCTCCAGGATTTCACTACTAACACAGAGACACATATTGCATAAGTACAGCTGAACTGCTGCCTCCAATTCAGCTTCTTCATCAAAGCTCAGATCCACAGAAGAATGATCAACTTTGCATTCATTTCCCAACATTAGCTAACTCATTTGAATGACACTATTTTAATGATAATAAATGTTGCATGGGCACCCTGAAGTGAGAACCATCACCCTGCATCAATACCCCATTTGCTTGCCATCTCCCTAAAATCCCGAGGCATGTTTTAAAGCAAGAAGAACTTACACCTAATTAAAACCACTAGGGGAATGGAATGTCAAAGGTAGAATTTAGTTTCTTAGGATTAGAGTATTTTTGAGGCAGTCAGACTACTTTGTCCACCTTATCTGCTGAGGAGGGAGGAAGAAAGGGAAAAAATGTTGTATGTATGGGAGTGGGGTGAGCAGGGAGGAGGAGCTACAGAGTTGTTTTTAAAGATGTAGATTTAGGTATGAAGGAATGAGAGTACTAAAAAATGGGCTAATTTTTGCCCCCACATTTTCCTGTCTCCCCCTAAGACCTCCTACCTAAGACCTGGAAGACATTAATAACTAGAGAAGCTTGTTGTGAGGTACATGGGAACTCTCCATACTATCATCACAATAATTCTGTAGATCTAAAACTGTTCCAAACTGAAAGTTTGTTAAGAAAGCAGGAAAAGCGGTAATGGCATAAAGACAGACCTATAGACCAATGTAATAGAATGCAGAGCCCAGAAATAAACCCTCACATATATGACCAATTGATTTTCAACAAGGGTGCCAAGACAATTCAGTGGGAAAAGGACAGTTATTTTTAGCAAATGGTGTTGGAAAAACTGGAGATCCACGTGTAAAAAAATAAAGTTGGAGCCCTGGCTGGTGTGGCTTCGTTGGTTGGAGTGTCGTCCCAAGCACCAAAGGTCATGGGTTCAATTACTGGTCAGGGAACATACCTATGTTGTAGGTTTGGTCCGCGGTCAGGGCGCATATGGGAGGCAACCAATCAATGTTTCTCTCTCATATTGATGTCTAGCTCTCTCCCCCTCCCTCCCTCTCTCTCTCCTTTCCTCTCTTCCCCCTCTCTAAAAATCAATAAATGTATCCTCAGGTGAGAATTTATTTTTGGTTTTTTTTGAGAATTTTAAAATAATAAAATAAAGTTGGACCCTTTCACAAAAATTAACTCAAAATGCATCAAAGACCCCAATATAAGAGCTAACACTGTGAAACTCCTAGAAGAAAACAGGGTGGGGGGAGCTCCATAACATTGTATTCGGCAATTATTTCTTGAATATAATAGCAAAACCACAGGCAACAAAAGAAAAAATAAACTGTACTATATTAAAATGTAAAACTTTTGTGCATCAAAAGACACTACCAACAAAACGAAAAGGCAATCCATGGAATGCAAGAAAATATTTGCAAATCATATAAGTGAAAAAGGATGAATATCCAGAATAAATAAAGAACAAAAACTCAGCAACACCCCCCCAACAACCCAACCCAATTTAAAAATGAGCAAAGGACTTGAATATATGTTTCTCAAAAGAAGATTAAAGAGTGGCCAATAAGCACATGAAAAGATGCTCAACATCATTGACCATTAGGAAATTGCACCTTAAAACCACAGTGAGATACCACCTGGCAAACAGTAGAATGCCTATTATCTAAAAAGAATTGGTAGTGAGGATGTAGATAATTTGGAACCCTTGTACACTGTTGATGGTAATGTAAAATGGTACAGCCATTATGGGAAACAGTATAGCAGTTCCTCAAAAAATTAAAAATAAAATTACCATATGATCTAGTAATGCCACTTCTGGATATATATCCAAAAGAATTGAAAGCAGGATATTGAAGCAATATTTTTTCATAACAGCATTATTCACAAGAGCCAAAAGGTGGTAGTAAGCCAGGCACCTCCACCAAGAGATGAACAGATAAACAAAATGTTATATATACATATAAAGGATGAAAATACTGACACATGCAACAGCATGGATGAATCTTGAGGACTTTATGTTAAGTGAAGTTACAAAAGGACAAAAAAATACTATATGATTACACTTATATGAGGAACCTAGAGTAGTCAAATTCATATACACAGGAAGTAGAATAGTGTATAACAGTGGATGGGGGGAGTGACAGCTCGGCCTGGGACATGGAAGCAAACAAATACAGGAGACTTCTGGCCAAGATGGAGGCCTAGACTAACACACTCCATCTTCCACAGCTAAGAAGGAATACAACTACCACAAAACCAGAAATAACCAGAAGTTCCAGAAAATAAATGGGAGTCCAACGTATGAAGTTATAAAGAAGTGTTGCTCATCCAGACAGGTAGGAGGGGCGAAGCCAGGGAGAAGAGGTCCAGTTCTGCTGTTCGCGGCGGCAGCAGTGATGGTGGCAGGAAAGCAGTAAGCACAGACACCTGTATTTAAGGGGAGGCGAGAAGCACCTAGGGAGCACCCCCGGCTGCAGACCAGACCCATCAGCTTATGATTCCAAAGCCGGGGAAGGCAGATCTCCATTGCCTTGGACTGTGAGGCCAGGAGGGGGTGGGATGGAGGAGGAGGCTCCCAGTTTCTCAGCAGAGAGTGAACAGCAGGAATCCATCTTAGACCCCCACCCCTGCAGAAAATGCCACAGTGTGGTGAGATGGGTCGCCTGGTTGTGATGAGTGCACAGGACTCTGCTCCCTATAACACAGGAGGTGTGACAGCCCCACCCAGGAAGCAAAGGTAAACACAAAATGGTCAGGATGGCACAGATTATGATAGAGATCCCAGTGACGCAGCTGAACAGACAGCAAATATCTAATCTAACGGCTCAGCAGATAGGAAATCTTTCTGAGGCACAGTTCAGAGCTTTGGTTATAAGAATGCTTACAGACCTAACAGCAGATCTTAAACAAGATGGGGAAGGAATGAAGGCTAGTCCTGCTGAAATGAACAAAAACACATAGGAAAAACATGGTGAGGGAAAGAAAACCAAGGATCAAATCAACAAATCGGAACATAGGGAAGGAACAAACAGTCAACCGGTGCAGAAAGAGGAAACAAAAAGTGAAGAAAATGAGGAGAGGCTCAGAAACCTATGGGACAGCTATAAGCAGGCCAACATCTGAATCACAGGGCTGCCAGAAGGTGAAGAAGAAGAACTAGAAATGGAAAAATTATGTAAAAACATAATGAAGCAGAACTTCCCTAACTTGGAGAAGAAAATAGACTTACAGGTCCAGGAAGCACAGAGAGTTCCAAAAATACTGGACCCAGGGAGAATGACATCAAGACACATTATAATCCGAATGTCAAAAATTAAGGATAAAGAGAGAATCTTGAAAGCAGGAAGAGAGAAGAAGAGAATTACATAGAAATGGGTCCCAATGAGACTATCAGCTGATTTCGCAAAAGAAACTCTGCAGGCAGGAAGGGACTGGCAAGAAATATTCAAAGTAATGAAAAGCAAAAACCTACAACCATGATTATTCTATCCAGAGAAGCTGTCATTCAGAATAGAAGGGCAGAGAAAGTGCTTCCAGGACAAAGTAAAACTGAAGGAGTTCATCAGATCCAAAGCACTGTTATATGAAATGTTAAAGGGACTTGTTTAGAAGAAAGAGGATCAAAACTATGAACATTAAAATGAAAACTGTAACACAACAACCAACAACAGAAGTTAGGGAAATGAAACAAAGGCAAATTAAGTAGACAACGAGAGTGGGAAAAGAATTATAGGTATGGGGAACATTCTGGGGGGAGGTTAGCAGGGAGGGGGAAGTGGGGAAGGGAGGGAGATGGTACAGAAATTAAGAAGCATAGCAGGAGGGAGTAGAATAGATAGGAAGATGTTGAGAAGAACTATATGCACAAGCAATGGACATGGACTAAGGGGGGGACAACTGGAGGGAGGGGGGTCACTGGGTGGAGGGGATCAAAGGGAAAAGAAATTGGCACAACTGTAACAGCATAATCAATAAAGCATATTTAAAATATTTAAAAGCTTTTTAAAAAATCATACATCCAACTAAGTGGGAATTATCTCTGGATTGCAAGTTTGTTTCAATATTCACAAATAAATTAACATGATAACCAAGTAAACAAAATGAAGGATAAAATCATATGATCATATCAATAGATGCAGAGAAACATTCTGACATTGCCCTGGCTGGTGTTACTCAGTGGATTGAGTGCCAGCCTATGAATCAAAAGATCATCAGTTCAATTCCCAGTCAAGGCATATGACTGGGTTGTGGGCCAGGTCCCTAGTTGGGGGCATGCGAGAGGCAACCAATGTTTCCCTCACACATTAATATTTCTCTTCTTCTCTTTCTCCCTCCCTTCCCCTCTCTCTAAAATAAATAAATAAAATCTTTTAAAATTTTTTAGATAATCCAGCATGAATTTATAATAAAAATTCTCAGCAAAGTGGGAATAAAAGGAATATACTTAAGCATAATAAAGGCCATAAATGACAAACCAACAGTTCAATGGGGAAAAACTAAAAGTGTATTTCTTAAGATCAGGAACAAGACAAGGATGTCCACTTTCACCACTCTTATTCAACATAGTACTGGAAGTCCTGGCCAAAGCAATCAAAGAAGGAAAAAATAAAAGGCATCCAAATTATAAAGGAAGATGTGAAACTGATTATTTGCAAATGATATGATAGTACATATATAGAACCTTTAAAATCCCACATAAAAACTACTAGAGCTGATAAATTCAGTCAAGTAGCATGATACAAAATAGTTACTCAGAAATTGGTTGCATTTTTTTACACCAATAATGAACTATCAGAAAGGGAAACTAAGAAAAATCCCATTTACAATTGCATCAAAAAGGCCTAGGAATAAATTTAACCAAGAAGGCAAAAGATTGCCAGTTGCAAAATTATAAGGCATTGTGGAAAGAAATTGTAGAAGATACAAATAAATGAAAGCATACATGGAGCTCATGGATAAAAGAAAATTAACATCATTAAAACTTCCATACTAATTAAAGCAATCTATAGATTCAATGCAATTCCTATCAAAATACCTACGGCATTTTTCACAGAGCTACAACAAATAATCCTAAAATTTATTCAGAACCACAAAAAACCCTGAATAAAAACAGCAATCTTGAGAAAAAAAAAGAACAAAGTTGGAGGTATCACACTACCTGATATCAAACTATACAAGACTATAGTAATCAAAACAGCATAGTGCTGGCATAAAAATAGACACATAGATCAATGGAACAGAATAGGGAGCACAAAAATAAACCCACACATATATGATCAATTAATATATGACAAAGTAATGCAAGAATATACAATGGGGTAAAGACAGTCTCTTCAATAAATGGTGTTTGGCCCTGGCTGGTGAGGCTCAGTGGATTGAGTGCCAACCTGTGAACCAAAGGGTTGCTGGTTAAATTTGTAGTCAGGGCACATGCCTAGGTTGTGGGCCAGATACCCAGTAGGGGGTGTGCGAGAGGTAGCCACACATTGATATTTCTCTCCCTTTCTCCCTCTCTTTCCCTTTCTCTAAAAATGAATAAATAAAAAAAATTTTAATGGTGTTTGGGAAATTGGACAAATAACATGCAAAAAACTAGGCCACTTTCTTCACCATGTGCAATAATAAACTCAAAATGGATTAAAGGCTTAAATGTAAGTCTTGAAACCATAAAACTCCTAACAGAAAACAAAGGCAGTAAATAAACTCTGACATTGCTCTTCGTAACATTTTAAAAAATATATATCCTCGAGCAAGGGAATCAAAAGAAAAAATACAGTATGAGACTAAATCAAATTAAAAAGGTTTTGTACAGCAAAGAAAAGCATAAACAAATAAAAAAGATAAGCTACTGAATGAGAGGATGATACATCCAATAAGGGATTAATAATCAAATTTTATAAAGAACTCATACAGCTCAACATCAAAATACAAACAATCCAATTATAAAATGGGCAGAGGACCCGAATAGACTCTTCTCCAAAGAGGACACACAGATGGCCACTGGGTATATGAAAATATGCTCAAATTCACTGATCGTCAGAGAAATGCAAATTAAAACTACGAGTTATCACTTCACACCTGTTAGAATGACTATCATCAATAAATCAGCAAACAACGAATATGGAGAAAATGAAACCCTCATGCACTGTTGGTGAGAATGCAGACTGGTGCAGCGACTATACAAAAACACTATGGAGGTTTGTCAAATGATTAAAAAGGGAATTGCTTTATGTCCCAGCAATTCAATTTCTGGGTATTTATTCAAAGAAATCCAAAAGAGTAATTTGAAAGCATATATGCCTCCCTATGTTTATTGCAGCATTATTTACAATAGCCATGAAATGAAAGCAATCTAAGTGCCTATTAATATATGAGAGGATAAAAAGCTTTGGTACATACAGGTATATATAATGAAATATTACTCAGTCATAAAAAAGAATGAAATATTACCATTTGAGACAGCATGAATGAACCTAGAGGATATTATGCTAAGTGAAATAAGTTAGACAAAGGAAGACAAATACCGTATGTTTTCACTGATATGTGGAATCTAAAGAACAAATAAACAATATAAAAGCAGTCATAGATACAGAGAACAGACTGATGTTTACTGGAGTGGAAGAAGAATAGGGGACTGGGTGAAAAAAATAGAAGTATTAAGAACTACAGAACTTCCGGCCAAGATGGAGACCTAGACAGACACACTACATCTCCCTCCACAACTAAGAAGAAAAACAACCACCTCAAAACTAGAGACAACCAGAAGTTCCAGAAAACTGAGCTGCATGGAAGTCTAACAAACAAAGGTATAAAGAAGAAATACTCATCCAGACAGGTAAGAGAGGTAGAACCGGGGCAGAGAGGACACGGTGTGGTGGCAGCAGTGGCAGCAGCAGCAGCGGCAGCAGCGGGCCGGCAGAAAGCACAGTCACACATTTTAAAAATTCAGGAGGGACACCTGGGGAGTGCTCCTGGCACCAGACCAGACCGCACAGCTCATGATCCCAGGATCAGGGAAAATAAAGCCTCATTGCTTTTGACTGTGAAAACCAGTGGGGGTTGGGGCTGAGGAAGAAACTCCCTGTCTCTCAGCAGAGACAACTTGTTTAAAGGACACCCACAGTCCTAGAACATCCGCAGACCCACCCACTCTGGGAACGACAGCCAGGAAACAGCTAGAGAGGTGCCAGTCCCATACGAAAGTGGGAGAAGTGCCTGGAAAAGGCACTTTGCTGAGCAAGCAGCATTGCTCCCTCTCAGACCCCTTCCCCACAAACAGCACCACAATGTGGTGAAACAGGTCATCCCCTACTGACGAATACCTAAGACTCTGCCCCTTACAACGTAACAGGAGCGACAGCTCTACCTAAGACACAGAGGCAAACAAACACAGGAGCCTGTCAAGATGAGGAGAAAGAGAACTATGGCCCAAAAGAGGGAGCGGATCAAGGTTCCAGTGGGAGAACTAAATGACGAGGAGATAGCCAACCTACCAAACAAGGAGAGAGCCAACCTAACAGATGTAGAGTTCAAAACGCTGGTGATAAAGATGCTCACAGACTTGACAGATATGTTTAAGTATGGCAATCACATAAGGGAAGAAGTGAAGGCTATGCTAAATGAAACGAAGGAAAGTTCACACTAAACCAATGGTGAAGGGAAGGAAACCAGGGTTCAAATCAGTGATTTGGCACATAAAGTAGAAAAAAAGTCAACCAGTAAAGAATGAGAAAACAAAAATTGAAAAAAATGAGGAGACACTTAGAAACCTCTGGGACAACTTTAAATGTGCCAACATCCGAACCATAGGGGTGCCAGAAGGAGAAGAGGAAGAACATGAAATTGAAAACTTATGTGAGAAAATAATAAAGGAAAACTTTCCAAATCTGGCGAAGGAAATAGACATACAAGTCCAGGAAGTACAGAGAGTCCCAAACAAGCTAGACCCAAGAAGGACCACACCAAGCCACATCATAATTAAAATGCCAAAGGTGAAAGATAAAGAGAGAATCTTAAAACCACCAAGAGAAAAGCAGAGTTTCCTACAAAGGGGTGCCTATAAGACTATCAGCTGACTTCTCAAAAGAAACTTTGCAGGCAAGAAGGGACTGGCAAAAAGTATTCAATGTGATGAAATCAAGGACTTACAACCAAGATTACTCTATCCAGCAAAGCTATCATTTAGAATGGAAGGGCAGATGAAGTGCTTCCCAGACAAGGTGAAGCTAAAGGAGTTCATTATCACCAAGATATTATTATATGAAATGTCAAAGGGACTTACTTAAGAAAAAGAAGATCAAAACTATGAACACTAAAATGACAACAAACTCACAACTATCAACAGCTGAAACTAAAAAATAAAAACAAAATTCAACTAAGCAAACTAGAATAGGAACAGAATCATAGGTATGGGGATCATTTGGAGGGTTATCAGTTGGGAGGGGGAAGGGGGAGAAATGGGGAAATTATGCAGTGATTAAGAAGCATAATTGGTTGGTACAAAATAGACAGGGGGAAGTTAAGAATAATATAGGAAAGGGTGAAGCCAAAGAACTTATATACATGACCCATGGACATGAACTAAGGGGGGTGGGATTGCTGGAGGGAAGGGGGGTACTGGGCAGAGGGGCGCAAAGGAAAAAATTGGTACTACTGTAACAACATAATCAATAAAATATACTTTAAAAAAAAGAACTACAAATTGGTAGTACAAAATAGTCACAGGGATGTAAAGTACAGCATAAAAAACATGAACAATAATATTGCTACAGCCATGTATGGTACCAGTTAGGTACTTGAAATACTGAAGGGATTACTTTGTAAAGCATATAATTGTATAACTGCTCTGCTGTACACCTGAAAAAATGCAAAATAATGTTGAATGTAAACTAATTGAAAAATTAAAAAAATATTTTGGCGTGGGGAAGAGTTCTTTTTAGAGGAATTTGTTTTATTGTTTCAGTTTAAAATCTTGAACATTCCTAATCCTGTAGTCCTCACTAATTTGCAGGTGCACACCCACATGCAACCACACATATACAACACACACACACACACACACACACACACACACACACACACACAAACCAGCCCTGAACAAGCATGGGGTTGAGATGCAGCTACCAGTTAGTGTGACTCCTGGCTTTCCAGTGGGAAAAAATAGAGCCAAGAACTAGAAAGTTGAAATTGTCAGGCACTTCTGAATGACTACTGCAAATTGGCATTTGGCCAATGCAAAGAGAATGAAAGGCGGCAAGGGCAAGCTAGCAGTAAATTAAACGGATTAAAGCAGAAGCGCACTGAGCTTCAGTGGGCTAAAGTCTGGCTTTTCAAGACCAAACACCAAGAATAACAGCGCTTATAATTTTTTTTTTTAATCTCAGTGTTATTCTTTTTTTGCTGTGTTTTAAGCAAGTAGCTTAATTTCTTGGTGCTTTGTTGTTTCAAACCTGTTGAACTATTTAGAATGATAAACTATCACTTCTCTGTTCCGGAAGGTCTTGATAGTAGAACGCCATTTTGCAAGTATTACAATTAACTCAATCAAAATTGTACTCAATAATTCTAATCATGTATGTGTGCATGTATAAGTGATGTGACTTCGTCTCTTTCCCTCATAAAAAATGAAGAAGTTTTAAAGACTTTCACTTTATTTGGGTTCTAACTCTTAAAAAATTGAGCACCCCACCCCACTGAATGAAAAAAACAATCACTATCTTTTACTCAGAGTCAGCTTATCTAGTTAGGAAGCCCAGAATTGACTCCCTGTGGGCCTCAAGGGAGACTCCTAACCCTTAGTTTGGAGGTGGAGGGATCTATCAGGGTATCTCCTGGTCACACCCCAAGCAATTCCAGCATACATTTCATCTGTTCTGAGTGATAACTTCAGGAGCAGAAATCCTGGAAATGCCAACCTAGGTTTTGTTTTTTAGAAAAACAAGATCTGATCAAAATTGCTGGGGAATATACTATGATCCTGTTTCCTTCTTTACGTAAGCCCCTGTCTATGCAATATTAATGTCTGTGAACCCTGAGAAAGAAGATACTTACTAGGAAGAACTCCTGGTGGTTAACTGGGCTCCATTTGAAAAGCAGAGCCTAGCAGCTGTTTCTAAACAGGGGCCTCTCACACAAACTATACTGAACTGCCTGCCTGCACTGTGTTCCTGCGATCTGAGCCAGCCTTTATAAAGGAGTTCCTGGAATTGTGTTTCAACCAATAAAACTGAAGCTTTCATTGTCCAAATGGCACTGCACAGCTATGTCCCCATGGGCATCTTTACTGACCAGTCAGAGCAGCTCCATTCTGACCAATCAGGGCATTGCTTTTTGGAGCAATCAAACTACAAGAATTTGAAGTTCTTATTTGCATGAGGACAAACCAATCAAGACCAAGGGTTAGGACTTCTGTCTATGTCAGTCATCTCCCTTCTGATTCTGAGTGTACACTTCCACAAGACTGAAGATTGCATTTCCCTGAAAGATGGCTCAGCCAATGAGTGTGGAGCAGACCGGCACGAAACAGAGCAGAGCAGAGCTGTCTAATTGAAGAGGGGCCCCATACCAGGGCTGCCTTGCCCCAGGGCCACCTTACCCCAGGGCCTCCTCACAGCCATGTTGTTTCACAGCCGTGCTGCTTCGTAATTGAGTTGTAACACTACTGAGCTGCTACATAGCAGTGCTGTTCTCACAGCTGTGCTATATCACAATTGACCTGTACACACTGAATAAAGTTTTCTTTTTCACCGCACCCCGAATTGGGGATTCCTGTTGGTGTTAAATTGGCAACAACCATTGCTTGGCACTCCATGGTGCCCAATGTGCAGCTCTAAAGCAACAACCCGATCTCCTGACACCCTCTTGAAACCAGTGCATCTCGAAGCCAATGCAACTTGTGCCTGCACGAGTACTTTGTACTCACAAACTTGTCTTCCAGGTGGCACCTGAGGCTCTTGGGTAAGTCCTCTTAAACCTCAGATCTCCCACACTTGCTTTTGAGTTCTCAGAGGCTTTATTCAGTTTATGTAGACCCTTATCTGGGGACCTCAGTTCGTATAATTGGACCAAGAGGGCCCCTACATATGATTTGGGCTTGGTACCCATGAGGGGTATCCCTCAGTTGTGTTTGTCACCAGGGAGGGTATCCTCCAAAGAGGGCTTTCCTCCATCATGTTAATATACTGGGGAGAGTATAAACAAGGTTGGGGCTATGCCTTGTCCATAAGGTTTGTGAGGATACTAACAGTAATGCACACTTGTTGGAGGTGGAGAGGAGTACCACCCATAAGAAGGAGTGCAAAATGGGTAATCGATGGTCTAAATTTTCATATGCTACTCAGCCACATCTGGGACTTCGGCTGATTACATGTACCAAAATTATGGTCCAGAGAACTGCAAATGGCCAAGCCTCTGGACAAAAATCACACAAGATGATCTTAAGCTTTGTTGGCTAAGATGTGGTTCCTTTGAAACCCCAAAACTCATCTGCATGCTCAATTATAAAAAAGAAAATATGGTATCTCCCAGAGACAATGGGAAGCCTTTTTTTAATTGGTAACTTGAGAGCTCTAATTAAAATCAAGAGGCTGCTATTGCCTCCCTTAGGAAAAAAATAATTCTAAGTTGGGTAAATGCCTTGATAAATTAAAAAGAAAACCAACACTCATGAAACTGGAACAGAAGAAGGGGGATCACTGAAATAATTTTCCTCTGACCCTATACTTGTGACTCTAAAAGCAAGTTTACTGAAAATCCTCAGAAAATTCCCTCACTTACCAGCAGGCCCCCTTGCCTACCACCCTGCCTACCATCTGCACCTTTCCTTTCCCTCCCTCCCCCATCGTCTTTGTCTCAAGATAAGCAGCCACCATCTGATGCTCAGGCCTCACCTCCAAAGCCATTTTTCAATCTTTTACCCAGGAAAACTTGCCATTTTTAAAATTCAGGCATTTGAGGTCAGTCTCTTTACTTTCTGAGTTTTCCAATTTTATTGTGAACACTTGCTTTCTATTTATTTTTAGTATGTTTGTTGATAAGCCCGCCATTAAGAGGAAACCTTAAAGGAGAGGATCTCAAACTTCTCAAAAACAATAGAGTGCATGCTTTTTTAAAATTATATTTTATTGATAATGTTGTTATAGTTGTCCCAATTTTCCCCCCTTTGCCCACCTCCACCTACCCATCCCCCACTCCCTCAGGCAATCCCCACACCATTGTTCATGTCCATGAGTTATGCATATAACTTCTTTGGCTACTCCATTTCCTATACTGTACTTTACATCCCCATGGCTATTCTGTAACTATCCATTTATACTTGTTATTCTGATTGATTTTTTCTTATTTTCCAAATCATTTACTTGATTCTCAGCTTCATCCACTATACTGTTGTTTCCAGTAAATTGTTCTTTATTTCAATTAGTGTATCCTTCATTTCTTTTTTTTTTTTTAACAGTTGTTCGCTAGTGCTTTATTTTATTTTTTTTTATTTTTTTAAAATGTGTTTTATTGATTATAATATTACATTTGTGCCAATTTCCCTTCCCTCTGCTCCCCTCCACCCGGTGGCCCCCCTCCCTCCAGTTGTCCCCCCCTTTTAGATCATGTCCATTAGTTGTGCATACAGTTCTTCTCAACCTCTCTCTGTCTATTCCATTCCCTCCTACCATGATCCTTAATTCCTATATCATCTCCCTCCCTCTCCCCATTCCCCCTCCCTGTTGACCTCCCCCCAATATGTTCCCCGTACCTAAAGTTCTTTTTCCACTCTCGTTGCCTGTTTAGTTTGCCTTTGTTTCAATTCCCTAGCTTCTGTTGTTTCTTGTGATGCAGTTTTCATTTTAGATTTCATTGTCTTGATCCTCCTTTTTCTAAACCAGTCCCTTTAACATCTCATATAACAGTGGTTTGGATCTAATGAACTCTTTCAGTTTTATTTTGTCCTGGAAACACTTTCTCTGTCCTTCTATTCTGAATGACAATTTCGCTGGATAGAGTATTCGTGGTTGTAGGTTTTGGATTTTCATTACTTTGAATATTTCTTGCCAGTCCCTTCTTGCCTGCAGGGTCTCCCTTGAGAAGTCAGCTGATAGTCTAATTGGGACCCCTTTGTACATAATTCTTTTCTTCTCTCTTGCTGCTTTTAAGATTCTCTCTTTATCTTTAATTTTTGACATTTTGATTATAATGTGTCTTGGAGTGGTTCTCCCTGGGTCCAGTTTTTTTGGAACTCTCTGTGCTTCCTGGACCTGAAAGTCTATTTCCTTCCCCAAGTCTGGGAAGTTCTCCTTTATTATATTTTCACTCAATTTTTCAAGTTCTAGTTCATCTTCCTTGCTCCCTGGCAAACCAATGATTCTTATGTTGGGCCTTTTATAGCTGTCCCAGAGGTTTCTGATCCTCTCATCGTTGCTTCCCATTTCCTCTCGCTGCATTGGTTGACTGCTTGTTCCTTCTCCATATTCCGGTTTGTTGAAATGAACTCTGGATTTTATTTCCTCACCATCTGTCTCGTATGTGGTTTTGTTCCTTTCGTTATGAGTGTTTTTCGCTTCTTTCTCATCTTTTTCCAGCTCTTTTGTGAATTCTGTAAGCCACCTGATAACAATGGCCCAGAACTGAGCATCTGACAGGTTTCTTATCTGTTCATCTGTCAGGTTCTCCATCTGTTGCCTGGTGAGCTGTGCCACCGGGATTTCTATAGTTGTCTGCCTCATTTTGACAGATGCGTTTTGTTTTCTTGGGCCGGCTGTAGGGGGCAGTGCCTGTGTACTCGTCACAAGCCAGCGACCGGCGCCTGTCCGCGACCTATTTCGCAGCCCTGTGGCGCTTTCTTTGGGGGCGGGGGTCCAAGATGGATTCACACAGTTATTCAGCTAGGAGACCGGGATCCGTCCTCCCGCCCCCCTGGGCCTCACCGTTCAAGGCGATGTGGTGGCTGCTTTCCCCAGCGTTGGGGTCGCGAGCTGCCGGGGGTTCGACTGCAGCCGGGGTTGTTCTCCCCGCCGCTGTCCCAGGTGAGACTGCAAACAGCACCGCCCCCTTTCGCTCTTACCTGCCCAAAGAGCGCCGCTGGTTTATAACTTCATATGTTGGGCTTCCGTGTAGTTTTATTTTCTGGAATTTCTAGTTATCCTTTGTTTTGAAGTAGTTGTATTCCTCTCTAGTTGTAGAGGGATACCTAGCGCGTCCGTCTAAGCCTCCATCTTGGCCGGAAGTCGCTGTATCCTTCATTTCTGACTGGATCTTTTTTATGCTGTTGAGGTCCTCACTAAGTTCCTTGAGCATCCTTATAACCAGTGTTTTGAACTCTGCATCCGATAGATGACTTATCTCCATTTTGTTTAGTTCTTTTCTAGAGTTTTGATCTATTCTTTCATTTGGGCCATGTTTCTTTGTCTCCTCGTTTTGGCAGCCTCCACGTGTTTGTTTCTATGTATTAGGTAGGGCTTCTTTGACTCTGTGTATTGGTATCATATCTTTTAGGATCCAGTGACACAGCCTCCCCCATCAGTCAAGCTGGGTACTCAAGGTGTGCTCTTCATATGAGCTGAGTACACCCTCCTCTTGTAGTTGAGATTTGGTTGCTGTTGGTAGGTCAATGGGAGGGATTTATCCAGGCCAGTCAGCTGCAAGGGCTGGCTGTGACCACTGACCAACACCTTCCACCTTCCATGAAGGATAAACTGTGGAGGGGCAGGGTGGTGGTGCTCTGACATGGTCTGTAGCTGTCTACTGGGTGCACTGGCCCTGGAGTTTCCCAGATGGTGCAGGTTAGGGTCAGCCTTCACCTCTGTTTTTCCCAGAGCCACCCTGCCTGAGCTATAAAGCAATCTGAGATGGCTGCTACTTGTGCTGCACTTGGAGCTTCCCAGGCAATGCCAAGCTGTAAATCTAGGCTGACCGCTGCTAGTGCCAGGCCTGGAGCCACTTTAACAAGAGGTGTGGGGGCTGTGGGCTCACTGAAGCCAACTGTTGCTTGTTTGATAGGACTTATGAAGTTGTAAAGCATGAGCCAAGACCAGCCATTCATATGGAAAAGTTACCATTAACAGTTTGGGTGGGCCTGTAAATTGGATGGGAAGGAGTCTCAGGGGATCTCCGGGGGTGGGGGCAGACAGTGTTAGTCAGGTTTATGGAGTCTCAGATATGACACTGGCCTGCTAGCTCTATGGCTCTGCTTGGAGATGGGTCAGAAAGGGACAATGACCTGACCCTGCCCTTCTGTCTTGGAGAAAACTGTCCCTCTGCTCTTGACTTGAGGCCAGACACTTAGTTCCTTCTCGTATGCCGCTGGTGACTTTCAAGCAGCTACCTCAGTGCTGGAGCTCAGAGAGAGTGACTCTGAGTAAGTCCATGTGTGGGTTATTTTAGGGGAACGGCTTGGGACTCCAGAAGTTTCTTCCACCCACTCAATCCCAGATGGTTTCTGCAGACAGAAGTTGTGGGGACTTACCTTCCTGGCACTGAAACCCTGGGCTCAGGGGATTGGTGTGGGGCAGGGACTCCTTACTCCTGAGATATTACGCCTGAATTTTTATCCACCATCCATAGATATGGGACCAGCCTGTTCTGCATGTCTGTCCCTCCTACCAGTCTGGATGGATGTGGTTTCTTTAATTCTGCTGTTGTCAGAATTCCATTCAACTCGATTTCTGATGGCTCTGAGTTATAGTTGTTCTATAGTTTAGTTGTAGTTTTAATGTGATTGTGCGAGGAGGTGAGCTGTGTTTACCTATGCCCCCATCTTGACCTGAGGTCTCCTAGAGTGCATTCTCTGATTTTAAAAACAGATTTAAGGGAATTCTTACAGCATGCAAAAACTTTGGCCATCTGAGTAAAACTTTAACTCAGTTTATCTGCCAGAAAACATATTTGGATCCACAATTTTTCTTTAAAGTTTTATATTGTGTTGTCCATGTGTTTATATATGTCTATGTATGTATATTATAAATACAACATGTTTCTATTACTAGATGGTATTGCCAAAAATTGATTTGTAAATTCAAATTTAGATTGTAAAAGGATCCTATTTAATTGGCTTAAAACAACTAAGTGCTCATACAAATTGGAGAATTAACAGAAATTAATGCAATTTCTTTTCAATTGCACATGATCTAGGATTAATCCTTAGTAAATAAAAGTAGCTAAGAATGTTGGTTTAATTAAGGACATGCAGTATTCCACTGATTTCTAGCTTTAGAGAAAACAGGCGAGATGGGAAATTGGGGTAATAATTTGGGAGACCTTGGTGTGCTATTTTACAAGGCTAAAAGGGCAAAATATTCCTCAGATTAAGATTAAGACACTGGTGACAAAGCCTGATTAGGATGTTATGGTGACTGAAAATGACTGCATATAAAGAATAAGATGCATGTTGGGTAAAAAAGTATGAGGAATCAAAATCCATTTTTACTAAGGGATGAAAAGTAATTTTGTCCTAAAGTAAAGTGATGATCCTAGAATAAGAAAGAGAAAAAGAGGACAAAAGATGAAAGGTTTATGGAAGTTGCAGAAGTTCTATAGAAGTTGTAGAAGGTTTATAGAGGAAGAATATTGATAAATGATGTTTTATGTATGGTCAAACTTAGATTGGAACACATTTATTTAAGTTAATTTCAAAAGTAAACTGATATAGAATTGGAATTTGGGTTTCTTTCTCTGTTAAAAGAACAAGAGTTTCCCTAAACTATTTGTGTACTCCTACATTTAAAGAGCTAAATTTTGCTTGTAACCATTTGACTTTTTACAATTGCCTGTAAAGTTTTTAAGTGAACAATTAAATAGATAACTAGAATAATAAGAAAAATCTCTCTTTACAAAAAGGGGAAATGAAACTACCTGGTATATTTGATCTTTGGAATGTGGATTTCAATCTAATTACTTTCACTAAAATATAAATGTATTAATCATGATTTATATGCACTCTCATTGAGTACAAACATTTCCTCATCAAAGTGCTACAGTCATAGCAGTTACTAAAATACTTCTAGAAAGTATTTTTCCTGCTTGGAGAATCCTCACAGAGCTCCACAGAGAATGGGAAACCCATTTTACTAAACAAATTCTACACTAGGTATGCAAAATTTAACTGATATTGCAGCATTTCCATTGCACTTACCATCCAGTCTTCTGGTTTTATAGAACTGAAAAAAATAGTTAAAATTCATTTGGTAAAACTTGTTTAATCTTTTAATCTCCTTTGGCCTAAAGTCCTTACCTTGCTACTGCTTAGCTTAAGATCTATTCCCTTTGGTAAACATCCACTGTCCCCTTTTAAAAATCATTACTGGGAGACCTATGAGGCTAGATCAGGGAATGTGTGAACCTACCTTATTAAAAAGACCTTCTAACTTATTGCAAATAACTTACAAAGGCTCTTGAAATTAATGCAAGCTCATAGAGCAATTTTTTCACCGTTCACTCCTGGGAGATGAAAACACCAAATATGGCCTCCAACCTGGATATATAAATCCATCAAAAGAGACATCTCCCAGCTGATAATCCTCGAAAAGATTGGTAGAATGGGAGTGTTGGGAGGAAGGTGCAGGGATTAAGAAGCATAATTGGTAGGAACAAAACAGGGAGATGTCAAGAATAGTATAGCAAATTTATATGCATGACCCATGGACATGAACTAAGGTGGTGGAGTTGCTGGAGGGAAGAGGAGTACTGGGCAGAGGGGAGCAAAGGGGGAAAATCTGGACAATTGTAATAGCATAATCAATAAAATATATTTTAAAGAAGGCATCTCCACAAGGACTCCCTTCAGCCTCACTGAATGGGACCATGCTGGGTATTATTAACTAATCCATGAGTTGGAAAGTTAAAAGGAATATATGTTTTTTTTTTTAATTTAAGAAGTCTCCTACACTTGCACTTCACTCAACTTATTGAACACCCCAGCCTATAGGATACCTCAAATTAAAGTTATCCAGAGCAATCACTCAGACAAAAAGCAGATGGCACTGAAAGCAGATGGCTTTTCCCAGGAGCCAAAACTGGGCCACTGAAGTCAACTCCTGCTATATATAATCCTTATCTTTATTTCATAGCTGTGTTTTTCCTAGGTATATTAATGAAGTTAATTCTTTCATGACAAGCTGGACACCTCACCTATGTTTTAGATTGGAGATTCTAGTTATGCCATATAATTTAACCCTCAACTATATAGTACTTTCTAATTTTGTTGTTTCAACCATTTTAAATGGGAAACCTTGGCATAAAAGTATTGTGATACAATGATTTCAAACCTCAGCCTCCTCCTGGAACCTATCTGAATGCTACATTGCCATCAATTCCTGCCTCTACCTTTGGTAAAACTGATAAGTCCATAGTTACTTCTGTTAGCAATTTCTCAACTGTTCCTAACTATTCCATTGCTTTTACCAGAGCTCCCCCTTCTGAAACTTATTGAGTTAAATTGCAAAATGGAGTTCCACCTTTCACCTGTGCCTTCCTAAACCCACCTTATTCATCAGCCACATCCTTCCTAGGAGGGACCCAACCATCTCCCAGAGTTGAGTAAGTTACTAGCCAACCCTTATCACATCACAACCTATATCTTTTTTCTTTTTTTAATTTAATCTTTATTGTATTTTTCCATTACCATTTAGTCCCCTTATACCTCCCTCCCCCCAGCAATCACCACTGTCGTTGATGTCCATGAGTTCTTTCTCCTTTTTGTTCAACCCTTCCACGCCCCTAACCTCCTCCCCACCCCTAGCTGTTATCCTGTTCTCCATCTATGAGTCTGTCTCTATTTTTCTTGTTAGTTCAGTTTGTTCATTAGATCGCACATATGAGTGAAACCATATGGTATTTGTCTTTCTCTAACTGGCCTATTTCGCTTAGCACAATGTTCTACTATCTATGTCTTAAATGCCTTAAGTTTGGTTGCAATTATTTCAACCCTGATTACTGTGGAACTACCCTTTTTAAGACCTTTGTGAGTAGAAACAGCCCACACTGTCATGAATCTAAATGTTCGCCCAATGATATTCAAATATACTGGAAAGAATTTCTATAGGGATGTTCAAACAAAACTGATTCCTGGTTGGAAAATGTTCTCATCTCCCTTCCTGTTAATGAATCCAGAAGTGAAAAAACTCTTGCAGACATCCTTTGTGTCCCCACAGGTTATATGTTTGTCTGTGCATACAAAAATAAGCTTTGGGTATTTGATTGTCTAGATAGCTTGGAGGCTGACTGGGCAATGTCTTTGGGGTCCCTTCACATTCTCTTTTACTATCCTCAAAATGACAACAGCGACACCTCCAAGTTCTCATCAAGGGAAAAAGAGGGCTTTATCAATAGTAGATTACTATCCTGATGAGGATCCCTCTGTGTATGAAGGTAACTAGTGTGGCCTCTCTGTGGAATGCCACTTGCTAGCAGTTTTTCAGGAAATAAGGATAAATGCTTTCTCAGAATTGTATATTCACGAGGTGGCCTTGGTACTGCTTAATTAAATTTAAGAATGCAAAACCTAACTAGAACCATCAATTGAATCATTCACTCAACCAACAGAGTGATTTGAGCTCAGCAAACATCTTCAGACTCTTTATCATGCATAGTTCTCAACAAGAGAATCACCCTTGATTATGTCTTCATAGCCCAAGGAGGAGTTTATACCATAGTCAATACCACCTGCTGTACCTGGATAAATACTTTTTCCCAGGTAGAATTAGAAATAACCAAACTCCTCAGTCTTGCCAAATCCCTTAAGGGACATTTCAGTTTTGTTTCTGCTGTCAATAGCTGGTTAGGATTTAAATTTTCTGACATTTTCAGTTGGCTCCCAACTGAAATGTTTTAAGGTCTGGGTTGCAACTTATTTTTCTTATTATTCTGATTTGTTCAATATATTTAATTGCCAAGCCATTAATGTTCTGTAAAACCAAACATTTAAAATCTCCTACAAAAACTCGAGTAATGGTTACATGAAGAATAGAAATGATCCCTCAAACCACTGTATCCCTCTGTGTTTATAATTCACGATGGTTGGAACCTTTACTAGTAATGCCAAAAAGTTTTGTCAATTAACCCTGATTTCTCTTATAAACTAAGTGCCTTTGTTGTTCTTTGACCTTTCCCAAATTGTTTTGGCTGCTTTCATAAGACACTATTTTTTTTTTTTTTTAGTTTGGCAAGTGCTTAAGAGACCTCTTGTAAGCAAATTACCCTACTGTCACAGGGCGGTTGAACAGGAGTACCACTGAGGGACTAGATGGAACCAGCGCAGGTAGCCAAGTCACTCTGGCACCAACATGGGACAAATTGACCTGACCCATCATCAACACTGTCTGTTGGTAGTTTCTGATCAAAAGGGGGAAATGTGGATTCTGAGAAAGAAGATACCTACTAAGAAGGGATCCTGGTGGTCAACTGGGCTGAAATTTAAAAGAAGAGCCTAGAAGCCATTTCTAAACAGGGTCTGTCATGCATGCTGCACTTCAGGAAGAAGCCCACACTGAACCGCCTGTACCCCCTCACTGAACTGCCTGCCTGCACTGTGTTCCTGCGATCTGAGCCAGCCCTTATAAAAATGTTCCTGGAATTGTATTTCAACCAATAGGGCTGAGTCTTTCCTTGTCCAACTGGAGCTGTGCATCTGTATCTCCATCCGCATCTTCACCAACCAATCAAAGCAGCTTCATTCTGACCAATCAGGACAGTGCCTTTTGGACCAATCAAACTGAAGATTTGGAGTCCTCATTTGCATAAGGATGGACCAATCAAGAACAAGGGGCAGGGACTTCTGCTTATATAAGTCAGCTTCCCTCTAGCTTGAAGAGTGCAACTTTCCCTTTTTACTGAAGGCTGAAGACTGTGGTTTCCCTAGCTGGAGCTGAAACACTAAAGGTATCTTACCAGAGCAGAGTGGAGCAAAGCAGAGCAGGCAGAGCAGAGCAGAGCTGTCTAACCAGAGAGAGGCTTTGCCCCAAGGCTGCCTCCTTATAGCCGTGCTATTTCACAGTCATGCTGCTTCATAACTGAGCTGTAACACTATTGGAGCTGTTACACAGCCATGCTGTTCTCACAGCCATGCTGTAGCACAATTGAGCTGTTTGCACTGAATAAATTTCCTTCTTCACTGCACCCTGAATCGGTGATTCCTGTTGGCACTGAATTGGAACTAACAACCATTAGTTGACATGCCTAAATAGCAAAATTGTGCCTTAAAAATTATTCACTGGGAAGATTTCAATCTACAAATTTACCCTTTGAAAACTGTGCATTATGACATTATAATGTTAAGTGAAGAAAAGCAAGATAAAGTATAACCACAGAAAGGAAATATACAGGAAAATAGATTAGAAGATCAAAATATTAAAATGGGGAGTCCTTGAACCTTTGTTACTCCTTCATAAAATGTAGAAAACTGACTAGGAGGTATTATTCAATGTTTTATAGCTAAATCACTGGCCTGACTGAGCTGCCTAGAGCCTTTGCAAATTGAAATCTACAGTAGGACTTAGAGCTTTCTAGTCCTAAAAGTTATGAATTGGCTGGATTTTCAATTTACCTGTAACATGATTATATATTATTTTACCACAAAAATATTATGAAAAGGTAATGTGCATGTTACTGGCTCTAGGGCACAGTGAGAATGGAAAAAGAAAATATGAAAAGGAAAATAGAATACATCCCCAAACAAGATGTTGAATGAAAGAAAAACACTAGTTGCACAATGACATATACATTAGGATATTACCTATGTAAATTAATAAAAACAGAAATATATATGTACACACACATAGACACACATACATCGTCGTCGGCAGCCGTCCGTCTCGAGAGACGATGGCGTAGCTTCTTGAGAGTCTATCTGCACCGCCGAGAATGGCTGTGCAGTCCGACTCGGGAGTGACAATCCCTGCCGCACTTGTTACAGGTGAAGGCAGATGGCTGTTGTTGCTGCTGTTGACGCTGCTTCCGCCTCGATCTTTTCTGGACCGCCTCCTCGTTGCGCGCAGCCTCTGCGCGTGACGTACCTTGCCTGACCGCGAGCCTCCAGGCTAGGTGGTCGTCTGCTTGAACTTCCCATGTGTTGAGATTGATGGAGCATTGTGTCATGTCCTTTTTGCAGATGTCTTTAAACCGCAGTTTTGGGCGCCCTGTCATCCTCTGACCTTCTGCTAACTCGCCGTAGAGGAGGTCTTTGGGGATACGGCCTGCATCCATTCTTTTGACATGGCCGAGCCACCTGAGGCGTCTCTCACTAAGAACTGCATGCAAACTGCTCATGTTGGCTCGCTTCAGCACCTCGGTGTTGGGGACCTTATCCTGCCAGGCGACATGCAGGACGCGTCGCAGGCACCTCATGTGGAAGCTGTTGAGTTTCCTTTCGTGCCTTGCCTAGGTGATCCACGTCTCGCTGCCATAGAGGAGAGAGCTGAGTACGCAGGCTTGGTAGATGCGCAGTCTGGTTTTCTCAGTGAGGCTGGAATTGTTCCACGCTCGCCGGTTCAGTTTGGCCATAACTGTGGCTGCCCTGGCGATTCTCCGGTTGACCTCCAAGTCGACTGACAGAGAGCTCGAGATGGTGGACCCGAGGTAAGTGAAGTCGTTGACAACCTCCAGGGTGTATCCGTCGATGGTGATGCATGGGGGAGTCCCCGTGCCTTGAACCATAACGTTCGTCTTCGTCAGGCTGATGGCTAGTCCGAACTCCTTGCATGCGTGGGAAAAGCAAGTGACTAGCTGCTGGAGTCCCTCTTCGGAGTGTGATGTCAAGGCTGCGTCGTTGGCGAAGAGCATCTCACGGATGAGCACCTCTTTGACTTTGGTCTTGGCTCGTAGACAGGCCAGGTTGTAGAGCTTGCCATCGGATCTGGTGTGAATGAAGACACCCTCGCTGCAGTCCTTAAAGGCGTATTGGAGGAGCATGGAGAAGAAGATTCCGAACAGCGTAGGCGCGAGGACGCAGCCCTGCTTTACTCCGCTGCTGACTGGGAAGGCCTCAGAGGTTGTGCCGTTGTAGGACACCGTGCTGTGCATGTTGTCGTGAAAGGACATGACCACATACATATATGTAAAAGTATACAAATGAAATAGAAGAATATATACCAAATTCATCTTTGCCTCTGGGAATGGATGGAGAGGAATGAGGCTGAATACAGGGAACATAAATTAACTTGTCTGTAATGTTTTATTTCTCCCACTGGAAAAAATCTAAAGCAAACTTTATGTTGAAAATGGTAACAGTTGTGGACTTCCAGCCAAGATGGAGGCATAGACGGACATACTCCATCTCTGTCCACAACTAAGAAGGAATACAACTACTGCAAAACCAGAAATAACCAGAAGGTCCAGAAAATAAAGCTACATGGAAGTCCAACATATTAAGTTATAAAGAAGTGGTGCTCGTCTGGACAGGTAGGAGGGATGAAGCTGGGGCGGAGAGGTCAAGCTGTGCTGGTGGTGGCAGCTGCAGTGACGGCAGTGGGATGGTGGTAAGCACAGACACCCGTATTTAAGGGAAGGCGAGAAGTATCTGGGAGCACCGCCAGCCGCAGACCAAACCCATCAGCTCATGCTCCCAACGCCGCAGAAGGCAGACCCCCATTTCCTTGGACTGTGAGGGCCAGAGGGTGTGGGGATGGAGGAGGAGGCTTCCAGTCTCTTAGCAGAGAGTGAATGTCAGGAATCCATCTTGGACCCCTGCCCCCACACAAAACATCACAGTGTGGTGAGAAGGGTCACCCAGTAGTGACAAGTACATGGGGCTCTGCCCCCTATAGTGTAGGAGGTGTGACAGCCCCACCCAGGAAGCAAAGGTAAACACAAAACTGTCAGGATGGCACAGATCATGATAGAGATCCCGGTGACACAGCTGACCAGCCAGCAAATATCTAATCTGACAGCTCAGCAGATAGGAAATCTTTCTGAGGCACAGTTCAGAGCTTTGGTTATATGAATGCTTACAGACCTGACAGCAGATCTTAAACAAGATGGGGAAGGAATGAAGGCTAGTCCTGCTGAAATGAACAAAAACACATAGGAAACATGTGGTGAGGGAAAGAAAACCAGGGATCAAATCAACAAATCAGAACATAGGGAAGGAACAGTCAACCAGTATGGAAAAAGAAAACGAAAAGTGAAGAAAATGAGGAGAGGCTCAGAAACCTATGGGACACCTATAAGCAGGCCAACAACATCCGAATCATAGGGTTGCCAGAAGGTGAAAAAGAACTAGAAATTGAAAAATTATGTAAAAAAATAATGAAGCAGAACTTCCCTAACTTGGGGAAGAAAGTAGAATTACAGGTCTGGGAAGCACACAGAGTTCCAAAAAAACTGGACCCTGGGAAAACCACACCAAGACACGTTATAATCAAAATGTCAAAAATTAAGGATAAAGGTAGATGGAAGGCGAAGCGGCATGGACAGCGGCCCCGGCACCCCGCGCCTTGCTGCTCAAAGCTGCGCGCCCACCCACCTGCTGCACCCTGAGCTGGCTGCTTCTCGCCCCAGTGCCCAGCCGCCACTTCTGCCGTGGCCCACCAAGTGGCCCAGATACAGGCCATCAAGTGTGTGGTGGTGGGAGACGGAGCTGTAGGTAAAACTTGCCTACTAATCAGTTACACAACCAATGCATTTCCTGGAGAATACATCCCCACCGTCTTTGACTACTTTGCCAATGTTATGGTGGATGGAAAACCGGTGAATCTGGGCTTATGGGACACGGCTGGACAAGAAGACTATGACAGACTATGCCCCTCTCCTACCTGCAGACAGACATGTTCTTAATTTGCTTTTCTCTTGTGAGTCCTGCATCATTTGAAAATGTTCATGCAAAGTGGTACCCTGAGGTGCGGCACCACTGTCCCAACCCGCCCATCATCCTGCTGGGGACCAAGCTCAACTTTAGGGATGACAAGGACACTATTGAGAAGCTGAAGGAGAAGAGGCTGACGCCCATCACCTACCTGCAGGGCTTGGCCATGCATAAGGAGATCGGTGCTGTAAAATACCTGGAGTGCTCGGCTCTCATGCAGAGAGGCCTCAAGACAGTGTTTGATGAAGCCATCCAAGCTGTCCTCTGCCCACCTCCCATCAAAAAGAGGAAGAGAAAGTGCCTGCTGTTGTAAACGTCTGGGCCCCTCTCCCCACTGCCCAGCCCCGGGAACCTTTCTACACTTTGCTCAAAAATGATGGAGCCCTCGCACTCAATGCCAAGTTTTTGTTACAGATTAGTTTTTCCATAAAACCATTTTTGAACCAATCAGTAATTTTTAGGTTTTATCTAAACAAATAAGCGTAAGAGTTCAAACATTCATATTCTATTAAAACTTAGCCCTAAAATGACAGGCTTCCTTAAAGCCTTATTTTTCAAAAGCCCCTGGTCTTGCTCAGATGAAGAGTTGCCAAAGTACCTTGTGAACTAAATTGCATTGTTGTGCTAAAACACTAAGCACTAAACTCCTTAAAGACCTTGGTCTTGGAGAAGACTGTAGCCTCTGCAGGAAGGGAAGGCAGACACTTTCTAACGAGTTTCACAAATAACAGTACAGCTTCCCTCGTGAAATGTTGCCATTTAATGCATTGATATAATTTATCAACCCATGTTCCTTACCTAACATTGTACTGTACATCATAATGGGATGAGTGTAACAACTCAACTCTTTGGATTCATCTTTTTTATTTCAGAGTGAGATTTTTAAAAAACTAATGTATTAGCCTTTGCTGAGATTTTGAACAGAACTCTGACTCATGTGTTCCCTCTGAAGTATCCTGCTCCAGTCGTGGGCACACTGGGGTGGAGTGTTGGAACACTTGATCTGACAAAATGTAAAGTGGAGATTAATTTACTCTACAATTTACACATAATACTAGTTAAACTGGATAAAGTGTCACAGGTAAATTTTTCAATAGGTTAATTTCTGTCAAATGTAGTAGGTAATGAAGAAAGTTGGTATTAATAGTGTTTTCTTAAGCTTTTCCTTTTTCTTAAACCTGCAATCCCTCCCAAAATTGGGCATTGAATTCACCTTTGAACTGGTCATTCCCATGGTTGCTGAGAAAGGGCTCTTCTCACAGAGCTCCTTCCCAACGAGCAGTATGCTTCCTTGTATAAAATCTTTCTTGATAACACATTAGGAGGTTTTTTTGCAGATTAGAAGTGCATTCCTGTTTTCGTGTTCCTTTATTCAAAGCTAATAAGTGCTTTCCTTACTTAGTTTTCTAGTAACTAGATGTAAAAATCACGCGTTGCATCTTTACAGTTTTTAAAATATTTTCTATATTCTTACTACAAACCTTAACGTCACTGTCTGGCTAGATCCCCACCACTGTACTGACGTGCTGGCCCCCTACCTCCCCCTGTGGATGTGCTTCCTGTCGCTCTGCATAATGATGCCCCTGGGTGTGAGGTCTGTAAGCCCCGTGCTTGTGCTAACCAAGTTCTATACGATTTACCCACTGGCAGGAGTACGCGGTGGGACCTTCCAACCACTAGAACAACATTTTTTAAAATCGACAGTTGCAGAAATGTGGAGTGTTTTTACATTGATCTTTTGCTAATGCAATTAGCAGTATGTTTTGCATGTATGACTTAATAAATCCTTGAATCATATGACTGGTAAAAAAAACAACAAAAAAGATAAGGTTAAAGAGAGAACCTTAAAAGCAGCAAGAGAGAAGAAGAGAATTACATACAAAGGGGTCCCAATAAGACTATCAGCTGATTTCTCAAAAGAAACTCTGCAGGCAAGAAGGGAATAGCAAGAAATATTCAAAGTAATGAAAAGCAAAAACCTACAACCATGATTACTCTATCCAGAGAAGCTGTCATTCAGAATAGAAGGGCAGAGAAAGTGCTTCCAGGACAAAGTAAAACTGAAGGAGTTCATCAGATCCAAAGCACTGTTATACAAAATGTTAAAGGGACTTGTTTAGGAGAAAGAGCATCAAAACTATAAACATTAAAATGAAAACTGTATCACAACAACCAACAACAGAAGCTAGGGAATCGAAACAAAGGCAAACTAGGTAGGCAACGAGAGTGGGAAAACAATTATAGGTATGGGGAACATTCTGGGGGAGGTCAGCGGGGAGGAGGAAGGGGGGAAAGGGAGGGAGATGATGCAGGAATTAAGAAGCATAGTAGGAGGGAGTGGAGTAGACAGGAAGATGTTGAGAAGAACTATATGCACAACCAAGGAGCATGGACTAAAGGCGGGGGGACAACTGGAGGGAGGAGGGTCACTGGGTGGAGGGGAACAAAGGTAAAAGAAATTGGGACAATTGTAACAGCATAATCGATAAAGCATATTTTTAAAAAAATGGTAACACTTGTTATGCAACATGAATAAATTCTAGAGATCTGCTGTAGAACATAGTGCCAATAGTTAACAATACACTTAAAAACTGGTTAAGTGGATAGATAGGTTAAGTGTTCTTACCAATAAAAAATGTTCTTTATCAATTCTGAGTAGGGATCTAGATGTATTTGTTATATTATTGATTCTCAGTACTTTTCAGTATATTTCTACTTACTCAAAATTAAAACATATCATTTTTAAAAGTAAAATGTTAATTATTTCTTTTCTGTATTTTTAATATCTATTAAATGTCCATGGATTATTTTGATAAATGGTAAGTGAAGTTAATCTCAAAATTAGGTTATGAAAAAAGAGAAAAAAGAAACAGGACAAAGGAAAATGAAACAATTACTGGCATAAAATAGAGAGAGGCCCTGGGACCCTCAGGAACTTCTTGCCCAAAAGTAACAAACGAATTTCTTGTTCTGGAGCATAAACCAAAGATTTAACAGATGGACCCATTAAAAGATAAAGGTTCTGGGTGTTCAATCCCCCATCATATGAATTTAAAACCCCACTCTGTTTCATTGATTTCTCCAGACAGAAATTTCTGGTGAGTCTCCTCCAACTGTTTAGCCTTTCAGGGACAAATTTCCATCTCACTTTCCAACGTCGTTGTTAGAACACCACATATCACCTTCTGCCATCACTTCTTGAGTCAAATTTCTACTGGTTTCCAGGAATCATATGGGGAATATGGTTCTCGGAATTTATTCCCTCACAGTACTCAGCTTACAACATTTCTTAAACTAAATGTCTTACTACAAAAGCTGAACATGCTGAATATAAAGCTTTTTCCTTTTTCTCCCACTGCCCTCCCTCAAGCTAAATTTCTGTCATACTCAGAAATGTCATTTTATTCCATAACTCCAAAGAAATCTCAGTAATCTTGGCTCTTTGCTGCACAGTGATTGACAATTGAATCCATTTGCTTTTATCAACTCACTGTCTCTTGATTATTCCCATAGCCCCTTTTTGTGAGCTCTTTCCCCTCAGACCACCTTGCTTTTTGTGGGCACCTCACAATATGGCATTTCTGAATGACTCTTTCCGCCCTCACTCTTTCACACTCAGAGCCACAGCCTCTCTTGGTTGATGTGACTGAAATGCTGACACCAGATTTTGCTGTCTAAGGGTAGCAGTGACTTTGTATCCAGACACATAATATGCCAGGAAGACAACTGTAGTCAAACAATATATGGGTTCTGGGCAACATCAGGTGAAAAGTTGAAGGCCCTGCTGATAAATGAGGGGAATAGCTTGGGAATATGGTCAGGCAAGTGAGACTGTTAAACAAAATAGATAAATATGGGCTTCATGTGTTCGGAAGCAAGAGTCCCCCTTACACCTCACTGTTCAAATAGACCACTGATAGGATAATCTAAGGAAAAGGATCAGAGCTTGACCTGTAATTATCACTCTTCCTAACTTACAGTGTGAGTTTGGGCAACTTTCTTTAAAGTATCTCGGATTCAAATCCTCCATATGAAAAATGATACCATCATGGAAACTTGTTACTGTGGGGAAAGACCTTAGAGATATGCTCTAGACCAAGCCCTCATTTTACAGTTTAAAAATTCTGAGGCCCAAGAAAGGGAAGCAACATGTACTACGTGGTCTTCAATATTTACCTTTCCTAAGTCCAGGAGGTTGTTTGTGAGGTCAAATGAAATAAAACATAGGAGCCCTCTTACTCCTTTAGAAGAGAGGGATTATATGAATATAATTATAAGGTATTATTGGCAGCCTTAATTCCTACAATCTCTTAACATAACTGTCTCCTGAATGAAGACACACCAGTCTTGTTTACATTTCCTTAGGACCACTGAACACACAACTGTCTCCTACAGCTGACCATTTCAGCAACAAGCCCAGACAGCAGCTCTCTACCCTATCATCCACTGCAGTCTCCCCACTTCAGGCTGTCCCAGCTGCTTGAGGGCCTGGAAACAGCTGATGCCCCAGTATTTTCCTCTGAGCCCATTGTAGCCAATGCTACTTTATACCATGTGACATCGAGCATTTCAGTGCCACGAGTAGGTGACAGAGTAAGGAAAAGTTAATTATGAAAGGCCTCCTACAGGGTTGTTGGGAGATGGAGTCAGAATCATACAGATAAGAGAAAAGAAAAGATAAGGAGGTCCAAAAGTACAGAGGGCAAAATAAAGAGAATGCCTAGGATCACACTTTTTCTTTCAGTACACATTACACTAAACTGGCTTTTCACTTAAGACAGTAATTTATCTAGTATGTGGATTTTTCAGTCTAACAAGTTAAATTTTCAGAAAATAAAGGAATCCTGTTTCTGGCGTTAGCTGCATCCACTTTAGGCCTCCATTAACAAAATGGTATTTAGTGCTGGAAGATACCTGAGGGTAGAATGATGGACGTGAAAATCAAAAAGGAAAGATTAGTTCAACTACTTGCTTTTCCATATCTCTCAGTGTTTGGCTAGAAGTGACTTGGCGTTGATTCATGAATCACTGAGGTCAGCAATATCATGACATCACCACCTTAGACAATAAACAAATGAGTCTTTATCTAGATAAATAATACATGAGTCCTTCCATTTTTCCAGGTGCTAAATATATGTATGTGTAGCTACTAAAGCATTATTGAAATAAGTAAAACAAACAAACAAACAAACAAACAAAAAACAGTAACTTATAAGAAAGGGTGAGTTCAATGGCGAGGAAGGCTGATTCCAGCTTGTCTACCCAAATCTGTATAGCAGTATCCTGATCCTTTGGCTCCTCTGATTAACTGGTGATCACTGTTTTCAAAATTAAGTGCTGTATTTGGAGCCTTCTTGAGAGACAAAGTGACAAATTGGGATTTTGTTTGCTCCCACATTATTTCCATACCTCTGTGTAACAAACCAGGCACACTCACCTCTTCCCCACAAACACACATATGGAAGGATCTACGTGAGTCATGGTCTAGGATTTAACAACAAAAACCTCAGCCTTGACTTATAAAGCATGCTTATCTCTCTCTTTACAGCCTAACTTCCAGACTGCTTCTTTCTCAGATGAGTATGTGTTTTGTCTAGTTTTAACTCAAACCACATATATCTGAAAACTCACTATAGCACTGGCACCATTCCCCTTCCTTTCACCTATTTAGCCAAACGAATATGACTATGTCATTTATAAAACATCTTAACATGTCGCAGCTACAGCTTTGCAAGTACAGGATTTTCTATGGAAAAAACAATGTGACATATACCACACATACAACACATTCAATAGGCAATGGGTACATCTCTTTCCTTGCCAAGCAAGTATAGTACATAGGCAGCTCACAAAAACAAGCACACACAGATGTATACACAAATACAGAGAGCCAGTAAGGGAAACTGAGAATAGTGTATTTACGTTGAATATAGCCCTATGAGTCTATGCAAAGAAAAATTTGAGAAGGCAACAGTTATGCCAGTACACAAAGAAGGTGTGCAATAGGGTCTACTGATTCTCTGGGCCTTGAACAATAATGCCAATAAGTCAACAAGGAGCTCTGTGAAAGACAGAGCTCTTTCCAAAATGCCCCCCACCTGGCTAAGGATCAGAGCATTGGGGCCACCAAGATGCCAAATAAACCCTAGATTCTATAAACTGAATGAATATCCCTTTCATAACCTACCCTTTTCTGTTAATATTTCCTCAATCAATAATTACTTTGGTCACAGAGGTGGAGTTTGTTGCTATGAATAAACCAACTAACTTCTCCCCATTAGGGGAGGGTTTCCTTTAACAAAATTGAGTGGTACACAAGACTCTGCAGCATGATATTCCATCTCTGTTACAAGGGTTAGGAAGAAGAAACTTAGTTAATGCTATGGTATCTATAGTTTCTACCAACTCTACTGGTTCCATACTGCCCAGCTGTTTTCCTTGTGCTCATATCTCTCTAGTACTCATAGAACCTCAGGTTTTGGAACTAAACTCCAGGCATAGACCTCAGATTCAATAACTAGGTCCTTGTCTTATTCTACCTGGGCTACATCTAACCCCCAACTTCAATTCTTATAAGGTCAAACTCCCTTCTGAACCCCCAGTCCTCCCAGAAGAGTGATAAAATGTTCTGTATATATGTTGTACAATATGGCAGCCACTAAACACAGATGGTTATCAAACACCCAAAATGTGACTGAATTCCAACCCCACACTCAGCAGTAATGAGAAGCCCTGCTCTCCAAGTGTCAATAGAGGCTGAATGGGGAATCTTAACTTCTTCATCCACCTGAAAGTAACAAGGCAGCACACTGCTTTCCCCTGCTGGAGCAGTATCAGAGAAATGTAGCTAAAACAGAAGGATAAAGTAAGACCCAGAGTCTCATAATACGCTACAAAAATACTTAGGTTTCTGTCAAAAAATCACTCATCATAACAAGAATGAGAAAGATCCCCAATTCAATGAAAAAAGTCGATCAACAGATGCCAAACCCAACATGGCATAAATGTTAGAATTATCTGACAAATATTTTAAAGCAGCCTTGATAAAAAAAAAATACTTCAATAAACAATTACAAACTCTCTTGAAACACATGAGAAAGTCTCAGGAAAAAATAAAAGAACATGGAAGAACCAAGAGGAAATTTTAGAAATGAAAAATAGAATAACTGAAATTTTAGAAAATCAACATGACCACAGCAAGCTGGTGAAAAGAGCAGTGCAGTGGTCCAGGTGAGAGAGGGCAGGAGCTTTGTGTAGGGCGGGAATGAAGGTGGGGATACAGGACATGGGCAAGGTGAAGCTGAGAGGAGGTTGTACAAGTGTGGGCAGAGGTGGGCTGCTGCCATGTCAGGAGTGCAGAAGTGGGATAAGAGATGGTGAGTTGAGTCTGGGACATGTTGACTTTGAGATGACATCTAAGATGTGCCTTGGCACATCTGGTAAAGTAATAAAGTGCCACTTTTTAAAACATAAAATAAATCAACAGATGGGCTCTACAGCAAAATGGAGAGGACTGAGGAAGGAATTAGGAAATTTGAAGATAGAAAAATAAAAAATTATCCAATCCAAACAACAGAGAAAATAAGTGAAAAAAATAAATAGTGCCTCAGGGACCTGTGAGACTATAAAAAATATCTAACTTTCCTGTCACCAGAGAAGGTCTGACACAATAGTTTAAAGAAGGCTTTATATAAAACATATTCAAGGAAATAATGGCTGAAATCTTCCCCAAATTGGTAAAAGACATAAACCCACAAATTCAAGAAGCTGAGACTATTCAAAATTGGATGAACACAAATCCATGCTAAGGTAAATCATAGCCAAACTTCTGAAAACTAAAGACATTAAAAAGAAAGGTCTTGAAAACGATAAGAAAAAATGATGCCTTGCCTACAAGAGGGGGAAAAAAAAACCAATTCGAATGACAGTAGATTTCTCATCAGAACCCATGGAGGTTAGAAGAAGATAATACCTTTTTCAAGTGCTGAAAAAGAGTTGTCAATTCACAATCCTACAGCCAGTGAAAATATCCTTCAGGAATAAAGGGCAAATCAAGAAATACTCGATAAAGGAAAACTAAGAGGATTTGTTGCTGGCAAACCTGCATTAAAAAATGGCTAAAGGAAGTTCTCTCCCGCTCCTCAGAGTCTGTCCAGAAAGTATCCATCCATATACTATGAAAAATAGAGGCATTTATTGAAAAAGATACAAGATACAAGAAACATTGTACATAGGACAATGACACCTCAGTCCCCTTCAAAGTAGGCACCTTGGGATCTCACACAGTTCTCCCAATCGCCGTTAGCTGCCCTGTCATATTTTTCTGAATCTCATCAAAGTCTGAAATCTCTTCCCTTTCAAAGGTGATTTTAGTTTTGGGAAAAGCCAGAAGCCACAGGGCACCAAATGTCAGCTATAAGGGGACTGGGTCACCTGGGTGATTTGATGTTTCACAAAAATCTCTGCATTGTGATGCGTGAACAGGCATGTGGTCATGATGAAGCTGCCAATCACCAGTTGCCCACAGCTGCAGCCTTCTGAATCATCTGAATAGTTTCCATGGAAAAATGTTCAAGCGTCATGCAAAATTCAATGCAAATTCATTGCTCTGCTCACTCAGTCATTTTGGACGCGATGGACACATAGTATACTTGCTCACTCAATGGTGTGTGCCGCCTCCACTGACTAGTGGATTGTTCACACATGCATCTTCCAATCCACTCTCCTTGGCTGCCAGGTCACATTGATGTTGCACAAACCATTCTCATTATATTAACAACGGCTGTATTTTTTTTCAGACAGAACGTGTATGAAGGAATATTGGAATATCAGAAAGGAAGAACAACAGAAAGAGTAAAAGTAAGAGTAAACACTATTGCCTTTTCTGCTCCTGATGAGTTTTCTCACTCACGTTTGACAGCTGAAGCAAAAATTGTAACATTGTCTGATGCAGCTCTACATATATGTAGAGGAAATATTTAAGACAATGATATTATGAATGAGGAAGGATAAAAAGACTTAAAAGAGGCAAAGCTTATCCATATAGTAAAATGTTGATATTAGTAGACTCTGATAAGTTATGTACAGGCACTCTGGAAAACAGTTTGGAAGTTTCTTAAAGAACTAAACATACACTTAATATGTGACCCAGCAGTCACACTCCTAGACATTTTCCCCAGAGAAGTGAAAACTACATTTATACAAAAACTTGTACACTAGTCTGTACAGTTTTATTTATAATAGTCAAAAACTGGAGGCCACCAAAATTTCCTCAACAGGTAAATGGTTTTAAAAAGTGATAGATTCATACCATCAAATACCGTTCAACAGTAAAAAAAAAAAAAAAAAAAAAGAATGTATTGTCTATACACAGAACTTGGATGGATCTCTAGGGCCTTATGCTGAATGAAAAAATTCAACCCTAAAAGGTCACATACTCTATGACTCCATTTATATATTATTTTTGAGATGACAAAATATAAATTTAGAAAAGATTAGTGATGGCCAGGAGCTAGAGATAGTGGGAGTGAGGGGGATAAGTGTGACTATAAAGACAATAAAGGGCTGGCACAGAGATATGGTTGTGGTGTTGAAATAGTACTTTATCTTTGTGGTGGTAGTTTCCCAAATCTACTCATGTAATAAAATGGCATAGAACTAATCACACCCATTGTTCCAATGTCCAGTTTATGGTTTTGATCTTATGCTATAGTTAGGTAAGATATAGCCATTTGGGGAACTGGGTGAAAGGTACACAGAACCCCTTTGTCTTTTCAACTTCCTATGAATCTATAATGATTTCAAAGTTTTAAAAATCAAGTCACTGTTCAAAGGTGGGGAGGAAATGGGGAACATCTCTAATAGTCTCAACAATAAACAAAATCAAGTCACTGAGGCAGGCGGAGTAATGACCCTACAAAGTAGTTCACGACCTACTCCTAGAACTTGTGAATATGTTAGGTTTTACAGCCCACAGAGAACTAAGATTACAGATGGAATTAACTTTGCAAGTCAACTAACCTTGACATGGGCAGATTATCCTGTATTATTCATCCAGGTAGATGCAATGTAATTACACGGATTTTTTAAAGTGGAAGAGGATAGCAGAAGAATGAGAGTAAGAAAAGGAGATGTGACGATGCAAGCAAGATTGAAGTGATGCAATGTAAGGATTCAATCCCCTATTGCTGACTTTGAGAATGGAAGGAGACCATGAGCCAAAAAGTGTGGGCAGACTCTAGAAGCTGGAAAAAGCAAGGAAATGGAGTCTCTCCTAGAGCTTCCACGAAGGAATTCAGCCGTGCTTACACCTTGATTTTAATGGAGTGAGACTATTTCAGAGTTCTAACCTCTAAAACTATAGGATAATAAATGTATGTTGTTTTAAACCACTAAGCTTTTGATAATTTGTTACATCAGCAATAGAAAATGAATATAACCACCAACCAGGGGTTAAAAACTAACCTACTCAAAGATGGACAACTGGCTTTTTGCAGAGTACATTCAATTCATTAGTCAGAAGTCAATAACTCTGTACTATAATCTTAAGTCAATGGTCAATACAGCATGGCTAATCCTATTTGCAATTCCACATTGCCAATGATAGAAATCTTGGCTCAAATTGCAGAAAAAGAAATATATCACTGCCTATTAAACGGGACCTGCTAAGCCAATGCGAAGTGAGAATAGAAACATTTGTGCCATGGAGGCTGGAAATGTTGTCTCAACTTAGCTAGAAATACCTGTTTGCCAAGGAATTTCCTGCTGTGTTAGGAAAACAAGGAATCTTCACTTAGTTTCTAAAGAGAATATAGAAATAATAGAAAATGCATTGAATTAGAAAAATAGTGAGGTAAATTAATACAGATGGTAAAAAGGCCCAGCCAGGAACAAAGCTAATTTCACATAAGAGAGGAGAATATGTTTTAATTTTTTATGTCCCCAGTATCCCAGTGCTTAGCACATAATAGATGCTCAATAAATGTTTACTGAATTAAATTAGAAATTATCATTAATAGACCCTTCCAGATTCAGGATTCTATTAGCCTTCATACTGTGCATGCTCCAAACTGCTAAGACAAGAAGCAAAGAGACAAATAATAAACATTTATTTATGGATAGGAACATCACCTATTCCTACCTCCTCAACTGCAAAGCATTGATATGGCATATATTTGTGTTTTCAGAGCTTAAGGAAATTTGCCTTTAATGTATAATACTAGATTTCCAGGATGGCTAATACTCCAACAGGCCCATGAGTTCCAAGGGTCCTCATGAAGATATCTGGATACCACCTCCCTACCTGACTCCATTACCATACCTAACAATCAGTGCTGGCAAGAGTTCCCAATTTCTATCAAGGTCATTAACTAAGAGAAATACACAGAGATGGGGAACCAGATGAAAGATAGCAAGAGATGGGGGTGGGTGAGCACGAATGAGCTTTCATGGAACCTGTTTTATACATTAATAATGAACTTGTGGAGGGTGAGTGCTCAATAGACATTTGTAAGCATCTGAAAGTTGACGAGTAAAGGATCTGGGGAAACTAGCCTTGACTTGTTCTTGGTGAGAACAAAAATGTCAAAGTGAGTGCTAAATGACTCTTTTTCATAATAAAAAAAAATGCCTGTGAAGGCCAATCAGAAAAATGCTCTCAACACTAGCTGAGAGCTGTAGCCCATAAGTATACTAATAACAGGCTTTTTTGAGAGTCATTTTCATGGCTTCCATTTCAGGCTACTATGACCATGACAGCCATGCAACAGTAATCCTTGTAACTACTAGGCAAAGGCTACTGCAGAAGTTTTTAACTCACAGTGCATGGTTGAATTTCCTGAAAATGTATACAAGTGTCATATGTATGAATATGCACTTTTTTGAAAAGAGTATCTTCGGCATTCACTAAATTTTCACAGGGGTTCATGCCCCCCTAAAAAGGTTAGGGACCACTAAACTACATGGTGATGGCTCACTTTATCTACTCTCCTACTCAGTAACACATACTTTCAGAATGTGTTGCAGTTATTTAGTAACCAAAGAAACAGCAGGTCTCTGTTCAAGCAAGTGGCAAAAACTGGTCTCTGGGTTAATAAATCATGAATGCCTGGAATAACATGGCAAATATTGGAGAGGAAGGCAGAAAGAATTTAGTAGCACCACAAAATTTTGGTTACACAGGAAAGAAAAGATCACTATTGACATTTTGACTCAAACAAACAAATTCACACATGGATTTCACTTTTTGGGTCGTCCCCCTGCCACTCTACCAGGTTCTGGACAATCTCCCAAACCCTGGATATCAGCTGATAAGTATGTGCTCAGGAAATGTGGGCTCAACATTGGCCTAAGTAAAGCTCAATCACAGAAGGGGAAGCTTGAAAACATTTTCAAAAGCAACTCCATACGGACTCAACAGTTTTTTCTTGTCCACATGATTTCTTTTACCATAGCAGACACACTTGGCCTGTGGACTATAGTTTCTTTTGATGCCTGCCCTAGATCAATGAAAGCCAATCACGGGTACTTAGGACTGAAAGACAGTTGAAAATATTATCTTGTCCATTATGGAAATGGCAAATGGAAATATGTGTAATATAAATGTATCTATATATTTGGCAACACCATGTGCAAATTATTCTGGACAGAGAGAGTTACCTGTGCACTTCTTAAAACATATTTTAAAGAGAATTCACACTTCCATTGGTATCACTCTCTTGTTTTACAACTACCATGGTCAGGATGATCTTTCTAAACCTAAGTGCCTCCTGACATGCTTTAAGGTTATTACCTATTACCAGTCTTTCATGAAAGTAAGAGCAGCCACTCTCCAGCATGCAGATAGCACCTCTTTGTGTATGTGTGTGTGAGTTTGTGCACACATGCACACACACATGCATTTCAGAGGGGTGTCCAATTCTGTCAAGCCCAACGCTAGGATTGTTTTGGGGGTTCTCATCCTCCAGAAATACTTCTTAGCTAGGAAAAGGATAGGCTAAGCCAGTTAAGGGACTAGAAACCTTGAAAGTTCATTATCCCTTCCCCAGAGAGATATATGGAGAGAGACAGAGAGAGAGAAATTTGTTGTTCCAGTTATTTAGACACTCATTGGTTGATTCTTGTATGAGCCCTGACTGGAGATCCAACTGCAACCTTCGCATATTGGGATGACACTCTAACCAACCGAGCTACCAGCCTGGGCCCAAATTGGGACACTTTTAAGAGTAAAATAAATATCTTGGGACAACAGGTATAAACTACAACATATGGCCACACTAAGTTAAATGCTTTAACTTGTCCCAAATGAAATGAAAATCGATGCCTATTCTGGATGGGGGACTGCTACTCAAGCAATCAAGCCCACAGTATGTCTTGGTCTCTAACCTCTACCCCCTCAAGTTAAATATTAGGAGCAGTGTCTTGTTTAAGTTAGTTGTGTAATACTAAAGGGCTACCGAGGGGGAGAGCTGTAACTTTTTACATGGGGTTTGGGGGTGTTTGAGAAAATAGTAGATAATTGTTTATATCAAAATCACCTTACTGGGAAGTATAAGATGACCTATTAAAGTGCTCTTTAGAAAAATAAAAATTATGTGCTTAGTAGTTGGTCCTGAAGACCTCAGTTCTTTTTTCCACCACAGAGCAAGGCAGGGAAAAGCATCAGGTCATAGTGCTTATCCACAGGGAAAGAGATCAAAAAGAGCACATTCCCAAGCAGAGCCCTGTGAATCACTGTCTGGGGTCAATGAGGGGCCCACAGGAAGAGAGACAGAGTGACCCTCCCCCCTTACCTGTAGCTGTTCCAGAAAAGGCCCAACCATCACTAAAACGCATCTTTCCCTACCCTCCACTGGCTGACTCTACCCCAGGCCAGATTTCTCCAAGGTTGTGATGTGCTTAATATTGCACAAGGCCACTGTTGTTTGAGAAGAGAGGAATGTTTACCTCTGCCTAAAACAAAGTTTTCTGCATGAGAGAAAATTCTGAAATTAAAGGTAGCCTCTTGTGATGCAGCCTTGTCCAGTGCTGTTTGTTTTGTTTCTAAGGAGCCCTGGAGAAGTGGCATGGAGAGCCCCACAAGTCCTTTGTGCCTAACCCTGTGACCCTGGTTTTGAAAAGGTGCTTTCTGGTGGAGAAACTGTCAATTAGGGAGCTGATGGGAAACTTTTTGGAAGACGTAAAAGGGAAAAAATAAAGAAAAAATTAAAATCTCCAAGCCTGCTTTCCCCATGAAACCAAAAGTGGTTAAAGCAGGGAAACAAAATGTCCTACTCCTTGATATATCATTTCTCTTCCCTATCATCTACTTTGCCCCTTTACTCCTTTTGCTTACTTCAGTGCAGAACACTTAAACCATGTATGTGCCAGCAGATAAATACATGTAAAGATAATGAAAAAGGGTCAAGGGCCAATTAGAGTTTCCTTTTCCCCCTTACTAAGGAATTTGGAGAGAAAAAAGTATTCACTGGAACTGGACTTAGGAACAGAGCAACTGCAATCATTGCTTCTTTGGTAAAGCTAGTCCCTCTCCAAAGCAAATACTTCCATGAGAGGAGGACCTCCACGGTGATTGTCAGAAATCCACGAGTGTATCTTTGAATGTTTAAAATCCAGCACTTATCACTTTTCTCATCTGTCTTCTCCCACCTCTTAAACACAGGCAACACCACTACATCTTTAGTTCTCTCTGCTCTGGGGAGTTCACAGGCAATTAGAAGATTGTAGAAAAGAGAAAAAGAGAGGACTGAATAAAATAGAAAGTGGCAGTGTTCTGCACTTGTTTGACTTTGATAACAGTGTGTGTGTGTGTGTGTGTGTGTGTGTGTGTGTGTGTGTTTTAAAAAGCATTGATGCATTGAAGATTTATTCACTGAACAGGTTGATTTACTTAATAAACTTGACATATCAGATTTTATCAGGTTCTCACAATAATTGTTATCCATTTATCAGAGCTGTTATTTAGCCAAATATTTGTTTTAAAGTATTTTCCTTTAAATGACTGTCTCTAGCCCCCTGCAAAATCAATCCATGGTTCATTTTAGTTATGTAATGTGTTATGTTATAGCAACAACTATTTAGTAGAGGTCTCTGAAATCTAATATTTCCAGGGACATTTAATCTCCACCCAAAATCTATTCTTTTTTCCTAGTAATAAGTTTTTGGTTAAAATCACATCAGAGGGAAATTTTTTTTAAATATGGACAATGTCCTTTCATGTTATGGTATTTTATACTTTTGATTTACAAAAAGAAAGCAGTTTCTAGACATACTGTTAAAATTTTAAGTGTGAATACTGTTAACCTAAAATTGGTTATAAGGATAAAAGGATATGATTTTTTTGTGTGTGTTTGTGTGTGTCTGTGGGATGTGAAAGGATGGTTAGGATGGTTGGGGTGAGCTAAGTGGATAATTTGAATAAGAGAAAGTAAATGGAGTAAAATTTCAAGTTTAAATTTGTTGAATAACCCTACTCCATCTGTACACATGTCCACAAAAATTATATTTTTTCCACTGGAATGCAATCTATCTAGGTTCTGTGGGAGGTAAAATATTGGAAAGTATTTCCAAAGAACAAAAAATGTCTAATCACTAGCTTCTCTGGCTGCTTTGAGTTCCTGTTGTAAATATGCCATTTGCAAAAGCAAAAGGCTCATTTTTACCTCCCAGGCCAAGGAGTATGGGGACTAGGAAAGATGAGGTGGGGGTGGGGGGGGAGGATCCCACCACCACACAAGTAAATTTTTGACCTAGTAAGCAAATATGTTTTTGTTGTTACTGCTGGGTAAAATGTACAAGTCTTCCAGAAATTAGACACTGTAATAAAATTGTACCAGCCCAAATTTAAATTGCTCACTAGACAGATGGTTAATTATATTCACAGCCACATACTTCACTGGGATAGAGTTTCAGACACTCAGCCAGTTTTATTTGATTAGCAGGGTTCCCAGTTAATATGTAAAATGACAGTTACTTAAGGCTTTTTTGTTCCCTTCTAAAAATATTTTTAAGTAAGTGTAAATTCTCCTCAGCCATGACAACGTCATTGCTGTAAATAAAACGTTTGGTCATATGTTGCCGTATGTGTAAAAGATGTAAGGGAGATTTATCCCTGGAAGCTCAAATGGTCTCTACAGTTCAGGGAAGACCATTGGAGCACCTTTCCTCACCAAGCGAAATATTACAGGACTATCAGCACACTCTGCTTTGCCAAAAACAACCGAGGAGATATTCAAATCCTGGGTTAAACTGTTTTGGGTGTTTTTGTTTTTTTTTTTTTTAAACAGCCTAGTAGCCATACACACAAATCATGTCTTTTCAGATAGCAGTCTATAAAATGGAATGTTAGGGAAAGGCCACATAGCTAAGTACTGCACAGAATTCAACAATATGCTGGGAGCCAAAACGTAGAAGGGAAACATGAAACCCACTTATTCCAAACTGCAACCAGAAACTCGGCAAAATTCAAGTGTGCTGGTGTCAAAATGGGGGTGCCATTTTTTTTTAACTTCAAAAAAGACAGAAAACCTTGCTCCAGTGATTCAGTCCCTCACGAATCCGACCAACAGAAGCAGTCATGCTGAAACCACTGGATTCCTCAGCAGAACGGCGCCAACTCAGCGGCGCGTTTTCCACACTTTCCCAGAGCCGGGCCCGCTCCCCGCGCCACCTCACGGCCTCCCCACCCCACTCGGTGAGCGGATGTGTGCGGTGGGGCATGGCAGGGCGAAGCACTAGAAGCCACGCAGGAGAGCGGCAATTCCACTGCCATCCTGAGAGGGAAGGGGCCTCGGGGCAATTCCTGCAACGGTGACAAGCTGGGTGAGGCTCCATAGAGCCCCCCAATCGAGACCCGCCCGCAGCCCCAGTCGAGTGGCGCGTGCTCAGAGGCGCTCTGTGGTCCGCAGGGCAGTGCCGCGGCGCGCGCGGGAGGCTCAGGAGGTGCGGGCCGCGGCGCTTCGCACCTTTGCCGCTTTGGCCCGGGCTCCGGGTCCTGCTGCCGCGTGGGTTTTCCCGCTCAAGCCGAAGCGTTCAGTGTCCGTGCCCATTCCCCGGCCAGGGTCTCCAGGGCAGCAGCCTGAAAGCGGGCAGCACTTGGTTGGTCCCCGCTGCCTGGCCCTGTGCGTGTGAGCGCGGAAGCTCCAGCCGCCTGCTTCCCCTCCCCCCGGCGCCAGCATAGAGAGAGGCCTTTCCTAGATTGCAGTGCCTGTCAGGGCGAGCCGGGACCGCGCGTGCCCGCGGCCCTGCTACCTAGTACACAGACACACACACGCACGCCATTCTCACACGGACACCCTCCCTTCCGTCTGCCCTTCCTCCTCTCATGTCTCGGCCTCCCCCAATCCTTCCCACCCGCTGTCGCCGCCACCCGGAGTCAGCTGGGGAGCCGGCGAGGAGGCCAGGGGGCTGCATGGCAGCGCCTGTACTCACCTCACAGGCCGACTCCTGGGTACACGTCGCGAGCGGGCTCAGGCAGCGGGCGCCGGAGCGAGCGTGGCCACAGTTAAAGCTGGGCTCCCGCCACCACCGCCGTTGCTCTAGCTGCCGCCGCTGCTACTGCCGCCGCTGCCGCCACCTCTGCCTGAGCTCCATGCGCCAGGCCCGCCAGGTGGAAGCGCCTCTCTCCCTCCAGCGCCGCCGCCGCCTTGCTAGATGCTGTCACCGCAGTTGGGCTCTGGCCCTGGAGCTCAGAGCCTCAGTGGCTGCCGGCTGCGCCCTGGGTCCGCGCTTGGCCCGCACCAGCGCTAGCTCGGGCCGTGGCTACCTCGCGAGACGGCTGCGCGCAAGGCGACGGAGCCCGCTCAGTGCGGTACTGTGGCTGTCGGCGGGAGGGAGACAGAAGGAGGGAAGCTGCCACTGTCACTACCCCGTTAAAGCTACTGCTAAATGCTGCTACTGCCGCTACTGCTACTGCTGTGGCGGCGGCGACGGCTGCTGCTGCTGCTGCTGCTGCTGCTGGTTTTCCTTCCCGGGTTCTCCCTCTGCCTCGTCCCCCTCCTCCTCCTCTTTCTCCTCCTCCTCTTCCTCCTCCTCCTCTTCTTCCTCCTCCTCCCCCTCCTCCTCCTTCCGCCGCTTTTCTCAGAGCCTCCGCGGGCGCTGCCTGGTCTCCTCTTCTCCCTGAGCTGCCACTGCCCATTCAGAAAGGTGCCCAGAGTGGGACTGCCTCAGCTGCCACCATCACTATTGCCCCTGCCATTGTTTCCTCCAATCTGACTGTTCTTGCTGGACGCATTCCCCCTTTACCTCCCTTCCCCACCACTGTCCTCTCTTTCCCTCCCGTTTTCTCTACCCTTTCTAAGGTCCCTTCCCCATGTCCCCCCTCCCACTCTGTCCGTCTGTCCCTCCCTCCCCTCAGACTCCCGGGAGCGCGCACTGCGCAGCCACCTGTCATAAAGGGCGCGCACCCCCTTTCCCACCCCTACCCCACCCCCCACTCATTCTTGCAGCTAGCCCTGTCCACCACGCCAGTGAAGCGTTCTTTCCCCGGCAGACAAGCAGGCGAACAGCACTCTCCCACGTCTCTTAGGGTGGTTATGTGTACAGAGGGGCGCTCTGAAGTTTGGGAAAGAACATCTCAATGGCTTCTCTCACCAAACATCTAACCATTCAACCTCTACCTACCCTTAACTTCAGAGCCTAGGCCTCCAGAAGGGTGGGTCCTGTTGGAAGGGTTGGATGAAGGGCCATTTCCCAGAGAATTGGACACGGATGTTTTTTGGAATAAAGAAGAAGAGAAAAAGGGAACCCGAAATGTGCCAGGAAGAAAATGGGGTCTGCTTAACTGCTGTCATCGAGAAATCTCTTAGGTGGTCATGCCCCTTCAGAATTCCTGGGACCCCAACAGGAAACAGCAAAGGGGTTGAGATTAACTTCGAAGGGACCGTTTAGCACTTTTGGATCCCTGGGTGTAAGATTGGGGCCTGGGGCCTTAAACCACCACCACTAGGAGCCAGGGTGGGAGATAGAAAGAATGGTGCCAGAATAAGAGGAGTCAAACTAAGCTACTTTGTGTGCACTTGCTCCAGCAAGCCATCGCCAAAACACAGCTTCTTCAGTCAGGTTTCTCTGCTGCCACAGCTGCGGGCCCATTTTGCTGCCAATGCTCAGGCTTTGAGACCTGAAGTGTACAACTTTTCACCATCACCCTCAACAGAGGCTCTATGGCCTGTCACAAAACCCCTTCCCAGAAATAGCACAGGTTGGGGGGGGGGCGGCTATTTTCTTTTCCCTGGCAAAGTAGAAGAGACAAATGTTCTAGATACCTCATTGCCAACAAGGTCTGGGATGTCTAATCAAGTTTAAGGCATGCTCCATGGGTCTTCCATCACTGAGCGGTAATGTGTCTGGGCACAGAGGGCCCTTTTACAATTCCTCATCTATGTGCCTTGGTTTCTACCATTGCACCTGCCTGGAACACTCTTGTCCTTTCCCCCTCTCACTTTATATATACAAAACTCATCCATAAATAAAATTCATCCTTAAATCATTGACAGTTAATAAACCTTAATAAACCCTTCTATGTACCAGTCACCGTGTTAAGCAATTTACATGAATTATTTTATTTAATCCTCACATCAAACACAATTTTATTACTCCCATTTTACAGGTGAGAAAATTGAGCCACAAAGAAATTAGATGTACGTATCTTGAGACTGGAAAGAATATCTTCTTTATCTTGCATCTGTCAGGCATTGTACAAATACATTTGTATCTCTCAGGTACTGAGGTGAATATGAAGAAAAATAATATTTGGCCTCAGTCCTCAAAAAAGAAAAGAAAAGAAAAGAAAAGGTTAAACATCGAAATACCACCCATCTACTGGCTGGATCTCAATGGCCACTTTTTCCATTGTTGGAAAGCATATTGTTTTCACCTGTATGAACCACATATGCTATTCTTCCCTTTTAAAGTTAGTTGCATGTTAGTTACGCGTTATAATTTGTGTCAGTGCCCTCCACCCAAAGACTACAAGCAACACACCACTAGTTGAGCAAGTTGAGTTTATTACTTGTTACAGTTACAAAGAATGTACACCATAGATGTTATAGGCTGAACTGTGTCCTCTCTCAGATTTATATGTGGAAGTCTTACCAACAATACCTCAGAATGTGATTGTATTTGGAGATAGAGCCTTTGAAGAGATAATTAATTTAAAATGAGGTGGTTAGGGTGGGTCCAAATTCAATCTAACTGTGTCCTTATAAGAGGAGAAAATTTGGACACATAAAGAAACACCAGGGGCACACAGACACCGAGAAGGCATTCATCTGCAAGCTAAGGAGAAAATTCTCAGGGGAAACCAAATGTGCCGGCAACTTGATCTTAGACTTCTAGCCTTCAGAACTGTGAGAAAATGAATTTCTGTTGTTGAAAGCAATCAGCCAGTGGTTTTTTTTTTTTTTTTTTAATGTTAGCCTTAACGGAGTAATACAATAGGGAACTGTGGGGTGTCTTAGTAAAAGAGTGGTAGAAAGAACTTATTACAGGATTTTGGTTTTGGTTGGGTGATTTGGGGGAGAATCTAAGAAAGTTGGCGTTCATTCTGTATTGAATGCTGTCAGAAAGCAAGGACAATTCTGTAACTGGGCATCTTAATAAATCTTATTTATAGGGAGCAGACTGAAGTGGGCATAAAGCTTTTATGAGTGGCACAGTGAACTTGTTTTTGTCTATTCTTAGACTAAATTATGAAGTGGCATTCTTTTGTCTCACTTTATCATGTTATCAGAGTAACCTTGTCTGATGTCAGTATTTTGTGAGATTTTTTATATCCAACAGGAAAACAACATGGTCTACCTGTGAGTTCCAGGCCAGTTTCCAGATATCAGGGGTGTCTTTTTTTTCCTTTCTCATAAATGACTACCTAACATAATATATTAGTTGTAACTAACTTGGCCTTAGTTAGGCAAATCACTTTCCTTCTCTGTACTCAACTTCCTCACCTATAATTGAGAGAAATGTAATTACACATAAGATTGTTGTGGGAACTAAAAGATATGTGTGTGTGTGTGTGTGTGTGTGTGTGTGTGTGTATACATATAATGTTAGAACAGTGCTTGGCACTTAGGTAGCATTCATTAAACCTGGGCTATTATCCATTTCTGTCTTTGCCAATAGACCATCTAGCATGAATTAGATATTTATTATAGTTATGTATTTGTATTTTCTCCCTTACTAGAGCATGAGCTCCTTGAGAGCAGGGATAATGCTTATTGCCATAATAATGATACCTAACTTTTGTTGAGTGATTTCAACAGGCCAGGCACTGCTGTTATCTGTAGTTACTCCAAGAAAACTACTGAGACCTGTAGGCCAGCCTCTGTGCCCTTGTAACACCTGTGTTTACTTTAATTACTATACTCAGCATATGATACTGACATTGTCTGATTAGGTGTCTTCTTTCCTTTCTAGATTCTTTACTTACAGAGAAGAAAACAAGTATTTTTTAAAATTTACAAATAAAACTTGTATATACTTAATGTGTACAATGTGATGTTTTGATATACATGTACATTTTGAAGTGATTACCACAATCAAGGTAATTAACATACTCAACACTGGCATAATTACAGTTTTTTTGGTGTGGTGAAAACACTGAAGATCAACTTTCTTAGCAAATTTCAAGTATAAAATACAGTAGTATTTATTAATTATAGTTACCATGCTGTACATTGGATCTCCAGAACTTACTCATCTTGCATAAACTGCAACTTTATGACTTTTGACCAACAGCTCCCCATTTCCCCCACCCTCAGCCCCTAGCAACCACCATTCTGTTGAATGTTTTCATGGGTTCAACTTTTTTAGATTCTACATGAAAGTGAGATCATAAAGTATTCATCTTTGTCTGGCTTATTTCACTTACCATAATGTTCTCCAGGTTCACCCATGTTGTCACAAATGCAAGATTTCCTTCTTAGGCTGAACAATATTTCAGGTGTGTATGTGTGTGTGTGTGTGTGTGTGTGTGTGTGAGAGAGAGAGAGAGAGAGAGAGAGAGAGAGAGAGAGAGAGAGAGAGAGAGAGATTTTTTTTATCTATTCATTTATTGACAGACACTTAAGTTGTCTCATTATCTTTGCTATTGTGAATGATGTTGCAATGAACATGAGAGTTAGATATCTCTTCCAAATACTGATTTCACTTGTGAGCAGGTACTTTTAACTTTGATGCCCATGTCTGACCACAGTGCCTAGCACAACAGAGGCACTCAATATAAAAGCATTGATCAGATTTTCACTACATTCTTTGCTTTGTCTAGGGTGGAACTTAGGTCAAGGCAGCTGTCTTAGCTCACATCATCCCTTTCCCTGGGGTTTTATTGACTAAAAAGTAACAAGGGCTCTCTTACATACTCGTTTTCCCTGTAAAATAGATCTAAAGGAGAGAATTACTGTGGGACTTCAATGCAAAAAGGTGCCATTTGGGAACAGTTGGTCCCTACTATTTAACAGTCAGTTGTAGCAAGTCTATTGGGGCAAAGTGGGATAATGAAGGAGTATAAGACTATGACCTAGAATCTTGGGTTTTGACCTTAACTTTACCATTGACAAACTGTGTGATGTTCAGAAAGTTGCTGAACCTCTCTGACTCTATTTCTCCCTGTAGGAAAATGAGCATAATCTCTTTACTCACTGCTTAATAAAACTTTATGATGAAGATTCAAAGAGAGCTCACTGGAGTTTCTCTTTAGGGAAAAACATTTAACTTCCCCATTACTTCCATGTTACATTCCTGGGTGATTCTCAGCCTTTCAGGTGCCACCCAAGTGCCAAGGTTGTTGTAGTTTTCAGCCTGCCATAGTCCCTAACAGTCCCACAATGGCCTGTGCCCAGTGAAGGAAGCTGTAGTGTCTGGAATTTAGGGGCCATAAGAGGTATTGCCATCCTGCAGTTGGACTCAGAAAGTTTTCTTCCTTCGTGCTGAGGATAGACACAGGATGTTTTTCAGCTCAAATTTATGTTCTACCTTAACCCAGAGGGATAAAATAAAGTGAGTGACAGAATAACATTATCACAGTATCATATGCATATACAAGGTAGGAAGCTATTATATTATTTTTTACATAATGTAACACTATTGTACTCAGAGGCTATAAAACAATCATAATAATGGCCTATGGCTGGGAATTTATGGCACCTTCGCTTGCTGAATTCCAAAGGATGGTCCAAAAGAACTCAGGTGGTCTAGATTTGAGAGGTCAGTAAATTAAAACCAGCATTGGTTCTTCCTCTTGTTGGAAGGGCAGCACCACACCGAAGGATCCCATTAAATATAATGGAACTGACAAGCTGCCTCAATACTCCCCTCCTTTGTCCTAAAAGAGCATTAGAAAACTATAGATCTCTCCTTCCTGACTGTAGACAGATACTTCGTTTTTTCCCTTTCAGCAGTCCGAGGAGGGGCAAGGTAATCCTAATTCTATGAGTTATTCAGTTAGTGTTTGGTTGGGACCCTATGTTGGGTCTCAGGAAGAGAAAACAGGGACAATTAAAGGCATAGTCTTTACCTCAAAGGAGCCTATAGGATGTTAGCCTATAGATAGAAACACAGGAAATCAATACTCTCAGGATGTGTAGAATGAGGCCTGCATGAGAGGCGAAAATAAGTCGGGTCCTCTTTAGTAAGGAGTCGAAAGGAGTTTGGAGGGTCCCTGGGCATGCACTGGTGTGGTGGCCCTGCAGAGAAGTAGGGTTGTGCAAGGCAGTGAGGAGAAGAGTGTATTGAGCATGGGGAAGAGCATGAGCTGAGAAAGTGCCAAGGAGAGAAGGTGAGCAATGTATCTGGGAGTCACTGACATGTCTAGAGTGGCTGGAGCCAGGGCTCACTCCAGAAAGTAAGCCAAATTTAGATGGGTTGAATGGGGCCAGACTGGGAAGGCTTTGAAACTCTATGATAATTTACCCTTAAATTCTCACTCTCTATAAGCATGGGAACTAAAGGTCATGGGTACATACTGTTTAGGTAGCTAGGTGAAGCACTAAACTCTAGGGTTCAGATGATAGCAATGATGAACATTTATGATGAATTTTCACATACATTATGTCATTTGTTCATGACAATCTATTAAAAAACAATGCCCCCATGACTTCCGGCCAAGATGGAGGCATACACAGACATGCTGCGTCTCCCTCCACAATTAAGAAGGACTACAACTACCTCAAAACTATAAACAACCAGAAGTTTCAGAAAATCAAACTATATGGAAGTCCAGCAAACAAAGATATAAAGAAGAAATACTCATCCAGACAGGTAGGAGGGGCGGAGCCAGGGCGGAAAGGATGTGGTGTGGTGGTAGCAGCAGTGGCAGGCCAGCAGAAAGCACAGTCACACGTTTAAAAAAGTCAGAAGGGACACCTGGGGAGTGTTCCCAGCTCCTCACTGGACCTTGAAGTTCACAGTCCCAGCACTGGGGAAAATTAAGCCTCATTGCTTCTGACTGTGCAAACAAGTGGGGGTTGGGGTGGAGGAAGAAACTGCGGATCTCAGCAGTCCACTTGTTTAAAGGGCCCCCACAGTTCTAGAATGTCCGCAGACCCACCCACTCTGGGAACGATGGCCAGGGCAGCAACTGGAGGGTGTGCCAGTCTGGTGCGGAAGTGGGAGAGGTGCCTGGAAAAGGGCTGAGTGCTAGGCAGGCAGCATTGTTCCCTCTCGAACCCCTTATTCACATACAGCACCACAACATGGTGAAACAGGTCACCCTGTACTGATGAATCCCTAAGGCTCTGCCCCTTACAATGTAACAGGAGCAACATCTCTACCTGAGACACGGAGGCAAACAAGCACACGAACCTGTCAGAATGAGGAGACAGGGAAGTATGGCCCAAAAGGGGGAATGGATCAAGGTTCCACTGGGAGAACTAAATGATGAGGAGATAGCCAACCTGACAGATGAGGAGATAGACAACCTAACAGATGAAGAATTCAAAACACTGGTGATAAAGATGCTCACAGGCTTGACAGATATGCTTGAGTATGGCAAACGCATAAGAGAAGAAGTGAAGGCTATGCTAAGTGAAACAAAAGAAAATCCACACAAAACCAATGGTGAAGGGAAGGAAACCGGGGTTCAAATCAATGATTTGGAACATAAGGAAGAAAAAAAACAGTCAACCAGTGCAGAATGAGGAAGCAAGAATTGAAAAAAACGAGGAAAACTTCCCAAATTTTGCAAAAGAGATGGACATACAAGTCCGGGAAGCATGGAGGGTCCTGGGCGAGCTGGACTCAGAGGGGACCACACCAGGACGCATCATGATTGAGATGCCAAAGGTGAAAGATAACAACAGAGTCCTGGGGGCAGCAAGAGAAAGGCGGAGAGTTGCCTACAGGGAGGTGCCTATAGGACTATCAGCTGATTTCTCAGAGAACACTTTGCAGGCAGGAAGGGAGTGGCAAGCAGTATTCAATGTGATGAAAGTCAACCTGCAACCTTTACTCTATCCAGCAAAACTATCATTTGGAATGGAAGGGCAGATGAAGTGCTTCCCAAACAAGGTAAAGCTAAAGGAGCTCATCATCACCAAGCCATTATTTTATGAAATATCAAAGGGACTTACTTAAGAAAAAGAAGATCAAAACTATGAACAATGAAATGACAACAAACTCACAACTATCAAGAATTGAATCTAAAAAGTGAGAACAAAATCCAACTAAGCAAACCAGAATAGGTACAGAATCAAGGTATGGGTGTCATTTGGAGGTTGTCAGCTGGGAGGGGGGAGGGTGAGAAATGAGGATATGGTGCAGGGATTAGGAAGCATAATCAGTTGGTACAGAATAGACAGGGGGGAGTTGAGAATAATATAGGAAAGGGTGAAGCCAAAGAGCTTGTATGCATGACCCATGGACATGAACTAAGGGGGTTGGGATTGCTGGAGGGAAGAGGGGTACTGAGCAGAGGGGAGCAAAGGAGAAAAAAATTGGAACTACTGTAAAAACATAATCAATAAAATTTACTTAAAAAAAACAATGGCCCACTGCAGACATTCTCCTTCTTGAAGCCTGCTTCCTTGAAGCCTTAAAACAAATAATCAAAACCTGTTGGTTGAGCTTATTGTCCTATGGAGATAGATTTGAGTTATAATGGCTGGGCCTAGAAACTGGGGCCAGATGAGCAAAGTACTGGTTTAAATCAATAGTGTTTGGGATGTCCTGCTTTATTTGCCTAGCATGCTCAGGTGCCTTGGCTACTGTGTTCAAAGCCAGCCTAGGCAAGGACTGCTGCCACTCAGCGTTTTCTCTCTCAGGGTAAGTCTTTGAAATATGCTAGGACAGGCTGAGCGACTCAAAGTTAAGGAACTGAGGTCTGGAAAAAAACATTTCCTTCTTCAGTTGTCAAAGGCCATTGGAGAAGACCCAGATAAATCCACAGGTCAAATATTTGTGACCTGGCAGCACCGAGGAGGGCATGAACAAAGTAGAAGTGTGAGTGTGAGTGTGAGTGGTGAGGAAATGTGTCCAGACTTAGGACAGGACCATGGACAGAGATCAGTAGTTCTCTTGAACCAGATCCCACAGTCAAATGCAGCTCTCCATCTTGCCACTGTGCACGTTGGTGACACTGCAGTTCTGTGCATGGTGTATAGAATATGTAATGTAAATTTTGGGCTTCTGAGTTGGGCACCATCAGACTGCTCTGTACAGTATGAGCTCCCTCTCAGGCACAGACTCATAGGCCTTATTTAGTGTGAGAAGTAGTAGTGTGAAATGTACACTGTTGGAAATTGCAATGTAGTTTCCTAGTTTGAAGAGTAGTCCCAGAGTGAAGATACCCAGCCAGACTGAGCTCAACTAGCCCTAGAAATAGCTGGTTGAGGACTTCTTAGACATGGTTACCTCTTCTCTTTTAAAGAAAGGATCTTAAATAACTTTTTTTCATGTAAAATCCAATACCTTGGAGTGTACTTTATTCTTCCACCTCCACCAATCCAGGCAGAGGAAAGCAGGGTGAGCTGTGTTAAAGTATAAAATCATTGGACTTGGTTCTTCAAATTACCTTGGTTCTTCCCTTTAGTAGTCCTGGGAAGTTTACTGAGTCTTCTCGAAGCTACAATCTGTTGAAAGGGGATAGCTATAATAACCTCTACCTCACAGAGAACTTTTGAGAAATTTGTGAGTTAAGGTGTGTGAAAACACCTGGCAAAAGGCTTGGCATGTAGAGGCCTATAATAAAATTGTCTGTGTATATATTCCAGAAGTTCCTGAAATTTCCCTTTCTGCAGGAAGGCTTTATTAAGTCATTGAGGAAGAAGTTGTGAGTTTCCTTCTATCTACACTTAGTTGTGATATCCTCCTTTTACTGTTAATATCTGCTGCTTCTGATGTTGATGTTGATAATGGTGGTGATAATGGTGACAGTGATAATATAATGTGAAGAATAATGACTGGCTCAGGCCATAGGACAAATATAAGTAAAAGAAGAGTCAGAGATTACTTTAGGAAGAAAACTGAAGCACTGGCCTGACCTTCCCTGAACTAGCCTCTCCAGATCCATCCACATACACAATCATGCCAAATCCCCAAGGACGTTGCACTGGGAATTATGCAGCAAAATGTGTCTTGAGTAGATATATTTCAAAAGAGCAAATCAAGAACAAAGCAATAAGAAATATCCCCGTGTATGCAAAGTACATGCTCCTTGAGCATCCTCTTTGGCTACTTGCAAACCAATCCAATTGGCATCTAGGGAATGTGGAGTCAACACACATACAGTGTGGCTATTTGTTCAGAGCAGTCAATGAGTGTCCTCAGCTTTGTTAAGTAACGGGGTATTCTCTCTTGTTACTTCAAGCCTTCATATCTTCAGTGACTCTCAAAAAGTCTGAGCAACAAAATGTCAAAATGCATAAGCTAATAATTATAAAACAGTCCCAATATCTTTCCAGCTCTACATAGCTGGTACTCTAACCATACAGACATTCTCCATTTTATCTCTCCATAATCTTTGCTCATGCTGTTCCCTCAGCCTGGAATGAAAGTCCTCTCTACCCCTAAGTTCTAGCTGATGTCTCATATCCTTTTAAAATGTTTCTTTAATTCCCCTGTATAATTTTTCTATGGCTGCTACAACAAATTACCACAAATTTAGTGACTTAAAATAACAGAGGCCAGTAGTGTGAAATTAAAGTGTCAGCAAGGCCATGCTCTCTAAAGATTATAAGGAAAGATCCTCTCCTGACTCTTCCAACTTTTGGTGGATCCTGGTGTTCCTTGGATTGTGTCAACATAACTACAATTTCTGTTGCGATCTTCACATGAACTTGACTTCTTCTCTGTATTGCTAATCTTCTTATATGGAGACTTATCATTGGATGTAGGTTCTATCTGGTTAATTCAGTATGATCTCATCTCAAGATCCATCACTTATACCCTTTCCCCACAGAACCTTACATTCACAGTTATCAGGGGCTGGTAATTGGACACATATTTGGGGGGATTACCCATCAACCCACTACATCCCCCATACCAAATTAGTATCCCCTTCTTTTGACCTTACACAACACATTCGTGCTTCTATATTATAGGTGTGTGAATACAAGTCTGTTTTCCTGACCAGAGGTCAAACACTTCAAAGCTAGAGACTATGTCTTATTTACCTCTATATAACTAATTCCTTATCCCACTGCTTGACATATAGTAGGTGTTCAATTAATTAACTGTTGACAATTTTAAATAGTTGATTTACCTTCCACTTACAGGATAAAGGGAAGCAGTTGTGGAAGGTAAGCTGGGGGCAGCAATGTACTACTTAACCATCAGAGTTATGACGTAGAATAAGCATCTGCATCTAAGAAAGTATTTTCTCCCCTATCACCAGGAGGCAACTGTAACTCCCTATAGTATTATAGTCCAAACAGCAAGGGTCTCAAGAATTCCCAAGTCAAGCTATCCTGTCTACCTTAACATATCTGTGATTTACTCAGGTAGCTATCATTCATTCATTCAATTACATGAGCTCCTATGTGCCAAACACTAGGTTAGGCATAGAATAAAGATACATAAATCCACAGGATACAGATATGAGCTTAGAGTTTCTCTAGAAAGGAAAGACTCACACACATGTGACATTTATGGGGACATATATAATTATCTGCAGGTAGCTGTGATTGAGAGACTACTGCCAAGGATAAGTTGGAGAGTTCATTGCCTCAATAGAACTTAGAACTATAGACTTAGCCAGGAAAGCCTTTTTTTTTTTTTGCCAAAACATCCATTCTCCTTGGGCTTCCTGTGATACAATACTAATTACTCAGGGCACATATACCCTACCCATTTCATGGATTAGAGAAAACATGCATGATTATCAAATCCTAAATAATAAAAACCCTTTAAACACAAGAATAATCCAACTCTTTATTTTATATTTCAGCCCTAGAAGGTTAAGGCAAACCACGAGGAGGTCTATTTTGCATGATGTCCCCTAGACACACACCATCGCCCAACCCTGAGAGACACTGAATACAACTTAGGAACTGACAATCCAGCATCCCAGATGCTGGAATTAAGTGGCTTGAATAGCCCTGGCTGGGTGGCTTAGTTGGCTGGAGCATCATCCCATGCATCAAAAGGTTGCTAGTTTGCCCTGGCTTAGTGGACTGGGCATTGACCTGTGAACCAAAGGGTCACCGGTTCGATTCCCAGTCAGGGCACATGCCTGGGTTGTGGGCCAGGTCCCCAGTTGGGGGCATGTGAGAGGCAACCACACATTGATGTTTGTCTCTCTCCTTCTCCCTCCCTTCCCCCCTCTCTGAAAATAAATTAAAAAAAAAAAGGTTGCTGGTTTGATTTCCAGTCAAGGTACATACTTGGGTTGCAGATTCCATCCCAGGTCTAGGGGGAGAGGGCATGTGCGGGAGGCAACCAATTGATGTCCCTCCCTACCCGCCTTCATTCCTCTCTGTCTAAAACATAAAAATGTATTCTCAAGTGAGGATTTTTTAAAAAGATGCTTGAGTAAAGCAAGAGTTAAAGGCTGACTGAAACTCCTGAAATGAAGTAGTTGAGAGTGGAGTACGAAGGGGAGAACTGAAGAATATGTATCCCACTTTGATGTCCAGAAATAAAAAGATAAGAAAGTAAGAACAGGATGGGGTTTGGGTACAAGAAAATAGTCTTGGTCACATCTTCCCACCAACATAAACTAATTAAAAGTTACCATGGGGGTGAAGAAATGGAGCGAGGAGTCCCAGTACCAAACTTAGTTGGGGAGCAATTGCAGTCAGGTGAATGAACACTGTGACTGAAAACTGAACTCTTGAGCTTTTCTGTGGTGCTGAGATTTGCAGTATCACCAATAAACATGTGTCTGGTGCTTAATAATTTATAAAGTTATTTCACATCTGCTATTACATAGCCTTCAAAGGTTGAAAAGAATGACTAAATTCATACATCCACATGATGCCAGAATTTCATGTTAACCATTTTGTTTGCTTCTCATATAATCTCAGTGAGATTCACAGTGTTTATAATATGATCATTATTATTATACTTAGCATTTAACAGAGGAGGAAGCAAGCCAAGAGGGACAAATGACTTGGCCCAGTCATACAGTTGGTAAGTGATGGAGTTGAATCTAACAGAAGTACTGAACTATTTGGTATTCCCAGAAGCTGAATTTTCTTTCATGTCTTCATGTCTTTGCATAAGTTCTTTGTTCTGCCTGGTATATCTTCTCCTCCTTCTTTGGTGATCTATTGTTCACCTGTCAAGGCCTAGCTTGACTGTCACCTCCTTATTGAAGCCCTCCCTGACTCTTCCTATCCTCCCCAAAAGAATGAGTGGCTATTTCCTCTGGGCTCTTATGGCACCTAGTATAATTTAAAGCTCTATTAAAGAATTTATCTCTATGTATTATAAGTATTTGGGTACATGTCTGCTTCCACATTGAACTTAGAATTCCTATATCCTTGAGGGCAGGGACCTTGCTTCCTTCTCTTTGTCTTTCCATTATTCAGACAGCACTAGGCACTTGTATTTGAAGAATAAAATGTCTAAATAAATCAATGAGCTGAAAATCTCATGCATACTTTTACACCAGCCATGGCCCTGCAGATGAGTATTCCTAATGAATGTCTCCAAATAACATTTGGTTCTCTCTTGAGCCTGCCTCCATCAACATGTTTATCAAAAACTGATAAGGCTGGGCCATTTGCCAGGCTCTTCATTCAATATGAGGTCACCTTGACTGTGACTATTTCCCATAAAAGAGGTTCAGTTCCCAGGTTGGTGGGCCCCTGAATAAAACCCATTTCACAGAAGATGCCATCATATCTCTCTGCCTGAACTCAGATGGACCTAGTGATGAAGAAGAGATTGGAGGAAACAGAAAGAGGAAAAAAAGAGAATAGGAAAGGAAATAGAAAGGAGACACGGAGGGAGAGATGGGAGGCACAAAAAGAGCTGGAAGGGAGGGGATGCAGGAAATAAGCAGATGTGCCACCTTAAATCAGATGATGAATTGTGTAGGAATTAGCTAGTTGGCACCATGTGAAATAATATCGATTGAGTTCCCAGAAGTATACAGCTAATGCTTCTTGTCATACATTCTGACTCTAAATATGAACACCTGTGCTCTTTACACTTTGCAAGAATGATAGCAAGGTACAGTTGACATAGGCTCTGATGTGAAGCAGATGTGGATTCAAACCTTGAGCTATGTGACTGGGCAAGGAACAACTCTCTTAGGTTCATTTTCCTTATCTGCTAGATGATGATAATATCTACCTTGTAATGTTATCTACCTTATGAACATTAGTGGTACTGTATATAAAGTATTTGGTAAATAGGCAGTCAGGAGACTGCATAGTGAAAAAAGCACAGACTTTGGAGATATACCAAGATTTCAATCCCATTTCTGTTATTTATTAGCTAGATTTCATATCCTTCTTCTGAAGATTAACTATGTCACCCTTTGAATCGCTACCTAGGCAGTGTGTATGAGAGTTAGGAATATGTTCTCTGGAGTTTTAATCCCGGTTTACTGTGTGACCTTGAGTAAATTACCTAATATTTCTGAGCTCCAGTTTACCCATCTGTGAAGTAGAAGCAATAATAATAGTACCAGTTTCCTAGGGTTATTGTGAGGATTAAATGAGCTAATTTATGTCAAATGCTTAAAACTGATTCTGGCAAACACTAAAATCTCAATAAAAATCAGCTATTGTTATCCAAAAAATGCTTCCCACATTCATCATCTCAACTGTTTCTCACAACATCTTGTGATCTATTCTCACTCTCATTTTCCAGGTAAGGAAAGTGAGGCTTACTTATATAGATAGTAAGCAACAGAGCCTAGACTGAAAGGTGTTTGCTTAGTATCTATAATGTTTCCCTCTTCTCTTTCACTTTTAACATCAATACCTGTGCTCTTCCTCAGTGCTTTTCTTTGAATGCTATGCAATTTGTCAGGTGTGCCAGGAACTTACTCTGGAAATGCAGTATAGACTAATTCTCTAAAAACATGCTGATGGGCTTTGACTTGTCTGTTAGAGGAGATGACTTCTGAACATTCAGCTACATATCACCTCCTATGAAAGCCAGATCCACCACTTCCCTGCTTTGCAGAATTCATTGAGATCAGAATTTTCTTCCTTTGTACATTTGGTCATCCTGCCAATATGTTTTACCCTTTGGCCAAATCAGCTAGAATTTAAAGCTCTAAAATAATTTCCACAAACACATTTACAAACCAGCAAAGTTGGCTAAAAACACATTTCTGTAAAAAGAATCCTAATTATTGACTTCCATTATAAAGTATTCCCATGGAAACTGTCCTCACAAGCAGAATCAAAAGGTTTTGGTGAAGAAAGTAAAATATATTGTGTTGGCAAGGACTGGGCAAGACTGGGCAATGTGTGAAATGATGTACATTAAAACAACGTGCTCTATAAATAGAACATAGTACCAGTAGTCAGCAGTGCAAGCATCCACTCTTGTTCCCATAGCCATACTTACCTACTTTCAACTTCTGAAAAGTATTAGGAGCCTCCCTACCTTAGAGCTTTATAAACTGTGCTCCACCCCACCCTTCTCAGTACCTGTTCATTAGCACTTCTTATCATGCTTTACTGCTTTTTGATTTCCATAGCACTTACCATCTAACATACTAATTATATTACATATTTGTGTTATATATTTTTGGCCCCTCTCCCATTAGAATGTAAGCAACATGAGAACAAAAATTTTGTTTGTTTTCACTATGGTATCATCAGCACCTGGAACAATGCCTGGTACATGGTAGGTGTCTAGTAAATGTTCATTAAATAAATGAATAAACAAACAAATGAATGATGAATGTTGCTCCCTCTGTCTGAAAAGATCATCTCTCTGCCTCAACCCCTTTCACCTGGTTGACTTGTCCATAGCCTCTAGAATTCAGCTTCCTTAAGAAAGCTTTTCTGCCACATTAGCATTGGTTGGATCCTCCTATCACATTTTACAGCACTTTATACTTTTCCTATAGAGCAAAATTGCAATTAAATAACAAATATTTAATGTCTGATTTGTTGCCTGTTCTCCTCAAGACAGAAGGCCCATGAGGGCAGGGATTACATTGTGTTCATCTCTTAATTCCTCAGTGTCTATAATTAGACCTGACACATAGTAGATATTTAGTAAATAAGGTATTAATGATTGAATGAAAATTGTATCAGCTATGGGATGGGACAGGGAGTCTCACCTTAAGCACGTACTGCTTAGCATAGGTTGAGACATGTCTAGAGAACTTATGGAGTCGTCTCTTTAGGGATCTATTTAGATAGGGGATTGAGAAGTCTTCTAGGAAACAATTCAGCCTAAGGATAAAAAGAATGGAAGCCCACAAGGTTGGATGAACAGCATGAGAAAGAAAAGTAAAACTGAGTACAGCACTGGTTGCATTGTATACCCCTTAGCTTGTGATTTGGCCCAAATCTTGGGACACCCAAGCCTGGGTTTTAAAAAGAGTGTGACAGAAGGAAAAACAGTGATAGCTCTTTTGCCAAAAACAGAGCAGATATAAGAAACATGAGGCATTCTTGATTCAGGAACTTTCTTTTTAAAGGTAGCCTGAAAATGGAGGCATATCCTGGTTCAAAGAAGATCAATGATGCAGAAAATAAGGTCCTTAATGTCAGGTCCTGGTGGTAGCACCATTTTTGGTGTGTATTGGCAGTGGCTGTGGCAGCTCAGAAGTACCAGAGGCCTGCAGCTAGCTAAGAGCCACAAAGAAGAAAACGGTGGAAGATAAGCTTCAACTGTGAAAACTGAACTATGAGAACATCTTCTGGCAATGCTTGAACATAATTAGGTTATAATATTCTAATCCCTGTCCAGCAATTTACTTTTCCAACTCTAGTTCTCTCTCCTTCTGTAATCCAGGGACCACCTAGCCTCAACTGCCTCATGGAAAGTCTTTTTATTTATTTAGGTCTTAATTTCTTTTAACAATGTTTTATAGTTTTCAGGATGTAAATTCTATACTTATTTTGTTAAGTTAATTGTAAGTAATTTATTATTTTTGATGCTATTATAAATGGAATTGTTTTCCATCTGATTTATTTCACTTAGCATGATATACTCTCAAGATCCATCTATGTAGTCACAAATGGCAGTATTTCATCCTTTCTTATGGCTAATATTCCATTGTATATATGTACCACATCTTCTTTATCCAGTCATATTTTAAGGAACACTTAGGTTGTTTCCATGTTTTAGCCACTGTGAATACTGCTGCAATGAACATAGAGGTATATAAGTTTTTATAAACAAATGTTTTCAAATATTTTGGGTGGATACCCAGAAGGATTTCTAGATCACATGGCCGTTCTATTCTTAATACTTTGAGGAAGCTCCATACAGTTTTACATAGTGGCTGCAGTATAATCTCACCCATATGTGAGATATAAAACAAAAAACTCAGAGCAGAATGGTGTTTACCAGGGGGGAAGGTGGGTGAGGAGAGGATGCAGAGGCTAAAGAAAGTAAAGAGAGTCGAATAGATGGTGATGGAAGGAGATGTTTGGGCGATGAGTACGTAATAAAGTATATAGATGTCGTATTATAAAGTTTTATACCTGGCATTTATATACTGTTATTAACCAATTTTTACAGCAATAAACTTAATAAAGATAAAATAAAATGGAATCATTTTCCTCATTTCACTTTTGGATTTTTCATTGTTGCTGTATATATAAATACTAGGGGTTTTTGTGCATTGATTTTGTATCCTATAATTTTGCTGAACTTGTTTATTAAATCTAATAGTTGTGTTTTTTTTTGTGGAATTTTGACTATTCCTGAGATATAAGATGATGTTATCTATGAATAAGAATAGTGTTACTTCTTCTTGTCCAATTTGGAAGATTTTTATTTCTTTTCCCTAGTAGCTCTCACTAGAACTTCCATTACAATGTTGAATAGAAATGGTGAGAGTCATCCTTGTCTTGTTCCTGATCTCAGGGAGAAAGCTTTCAGGCTTTCACCATTGAGTGCGCTATTAGCTGTGAGTTTGTCACATAGAGGGCTTTTAAAATCATATTGAGAAAGTTCCTTCCTATTCCAAGATTATTGAGTGTTTTTATCATGAAATAATTAGATCTTGTCAAATGCTTTCTCTGTATGAAATAAGATGAAACAAAAAATAAATAAATGAGAAAATACATTATTTAAAAAATGTTTAAGAAAGAAAGAAAGAGAAAGAAAGAAAGGAATAAAGAAAGGAAGAAAGACACTACTTGGTATAAGCAAGCACAACAACCTAAGTCACTGTTTCAGCAGGCACATTCTTGAAGGCCTCTTTGTTCTGAGGCCTTCTGTTACTCACACAGAAAGAAAAAATAATGTACTCTAGGTAGAAGCATCACAGCTGAAAGAAGCTCCTTTGTGATAATATTTTATAGTCAGTCACAGCAGGAGTGTTAAATTTTAACTAAGTTTTAACCTCTCTGAAGTGGCCTAGGTTAAAAAAAAAAAAAAAAAAAAAACCCTTCTGAAACCTCTCTTCCAGTTCAAACCTGCTTGCCTGGCCTCCAGAGGAACACCATTTTCTCATTAACTCTCTGGGACAAGTGTGAAATATATCCTCATTTCTTGACTTCTCTTGGAACAGCTGTAGAAGACTGAAAAAATTTAAAGACTTGAAAAATATTAAGGAAGAACACAAGGAAAATAAAAAAGTACAAGACATACACACACAAAAAAACCAATTTTCTAAAGAACTTGTTTCTAATTCCATACTAGTTAACTTTCTTACAAGTCTCCTACACGCTGGTGTTTCAGCCCCTAGGTAACCCCTAGGCTAATCCAACTTCTCAGACACTTTGTTTACTCAACCCTCCACATCTCCATGTGGCAGGCATCAATGTTGCTGTATAGCATAACTTCTCAATTGATGTGCCAAAAACAAGTAATAAGTAAGACCAGATATTGATTCTTTCAGATTTTGGGAAGATGAGTCAGAGCCTGGGGTGACTTGAGCCCCTGAGCTCAGTAGACTCAAGCTGTGAGCTGATTTGATCACATATCTCGGGAAGCCATGTCAATATAAGAATTTTCTATGTGTATTCAACATGAAAAAGGTCAGGAACATAAATGCAGTACTTTCAGAGAGTCTAAATAAATATTTCATATTTCATCAATATGAAATATGCTGAGAACTTGGATCTGATGACTATTCTAGAAAAGGACACTGTGATACTTAATAATGCCTTGAGTTTGCAAGGTGCTCCTTAGAATATAGACATGCTACCCAAGATTTGTGTGTAGGATAGACATTATAATTCAGTTAAAACTGAAATTTTTTCCTATGTAATTAAAAGAAAAAGGCACAAATCGTTATAAATCTATGTTAATGGGCACATAGAATGTATAAAGGTGTAATTTGTGATAATAGAAACATAAAGGATGAGGGAAGAAGCTGTTTAGGAGAAAAGTTTTGTAGAAGACTAAAGCAAAGTTGGTATTAATTCATACCAGATTGCTGTAACTTAAGATAGTGATTGTAATTTGGGGGTAAACATTAAGAAAATAACTTTATAAATACATAAAAGGCAAAGAGAAGGGTATCAAAATATTACAATACAAAAAATCAATTAAACATAAAATAAGTCAATGGTGTTGAAATTGAAGAATAAAAAAGGTACAGGACACAAAACAAACAACGAAATAGCTGAAATAATTCTTTTCTTATCAGTAACCACTTTAAATGTAAATAAATTAAATATCACAGTCAAAAGGTAGACATTGGTAGAATGAATGAAGTGACATGAGCCAAATATATGTTGCCTATCCCACTGCTGGGGATTATACCCTAAGGATCCTGAAACACCAATTCAAAAGAACCAATGTACCCCTATGTTCATAGCAGCATTATTTACAATAGCCAAGGGCAGAAAACAGCCTGAGTGCCCATCAGTAGATGAGTGGATCAAAAAACCGTGGTACATTTACACAATGGAATACTACACAGAAGAAAGAAAGAAAGAACTCCTACCCTTTGTGACAGCGTGGATGGAACTGGAGAGTATTGTGCTAAGTGAAATAAGCCGGGCGGTGAAAGACAAATGCCATATGATCTCACCTATAAGTGGAACCTTAATGAACAAAACAAACAAATGAGCAAAATAGACTCAGAGACATGGAAACAAGGAACAAACTGACAGTGACCAGAGGGGAGTGGGAAGCAGGATAAGGGAGGAAGGAAGGGGAAGGGTCTAGTCAAGGAACAGGTATAAAGGACCCATGGACATGGACAACAGGGTGGGGATTGACCATGGGAGATGGGGTAGGTGGTCATGGCAGGGGAGAGCAATGGGGGGAAAAATGGAACAACTGTAATTAAACAATAATAAAAAAAGAAAGTAACTTTAGATTCAAAGACACAAATGGATTGAAAGGGGAAAAAATGGAAAAGATGTCTTATGCAAATAGTAACCAAAAGAGTTCTGGGGTGGCAATACTTGCATTGGATAAAATAGACTTTAAGTGAAAAATTGTCACAAGAGACAAAGGATATTATATGTTGATGAAAAAATTAAGAAGATATAAAAGTTATAAACATACATATGTCTGACAACGGAAACTTCAAATATATGAAGCAAAAATTGATGAAACTGAAGGGAGAAATAGAAATTTCTATAATAGTGTTTGAAGACTTCAAGACTCCACTTTCAATAATGGATAGAACAACTAGACATAAGAGAAGTAAATAGAGGACTCAAGTGACACTATAAGCCAACTAAACCTGACAGAAACAGACACATACAGAACCCTCCATACAACAACAGCAGAATACTCATCCTTCTCAAGTGCACATGGCAATAATCCTGGAGAAAGCACATTTACAAAACAAGTCTAAATAAATTTTAAAAGGCAAATCATACAAAGATGTTCTCCAAATACAATAGAATAAGACTAAAAATCAGTAACAGAAAGAAAACCGGGACTTCCAGTCAAGATGGTGAAGCAGTTAAACCCCTGAGCTTGTCTCCTCCCATGATCACATCAAAATTACAAATAAACTATAGAACGACTATTGCTGAGAACTACATGAAGATTAGCTGAACAAAATTCTTATAACTAAGGATATCAACAATAAGCCATGTTGGGACTGGTAAGTGGAGTAGAGATGCAGATCAGGCAGGTTCCACACCCATGGTATGGTGATTAAGAATTGGGAGAAATATCTCAGCTGTGGAGGAACCTCTGAGGAGTGAGGGCTCCTCATCCCAAGGCACCAGTACCAGAAAGAACAGTTCCCATAACATCTAAGTGTGAAAACCAGTGGGAATTGTGTCCAAGAGAAACAAAGGGCTGCAGGAGATCATGACATGCTACTTAAAAAATATATTTTATTGGATCTGAACCTTCGGAAGGATGTGGTCGCGGGATCTCCCTCGGTGCAAGGGTCTTGCGGTTCAGGTGCGCCCCCACACCTCCTCCTCCTGGGGTCAGGGGATCCTTCCTAATACGTTGTGCTCCGCTGCCGGGCTCTTTTTTGGTCCCCCGTAGCCTGCTGGGATACCTGGTCACTTACCACCCTGACTTTGCACTGCTGCCCAGATAGAAGTGTGGGCCATTTTCTCCAGGCTTTTATGTGCTAACTCATTTGCTTTTCAACACAGTCTTCGAAGGTATAGTACTGACCAGGAAGTAACTCCGGCAGCCATTTCAGATCATGAGGTGACCCTGCGAAGTGGGAGGACAGATGGGGGGGGGGGGGACAAGATGTTAGGGAGCCCTTAGGTGGAGTTGACCTGAGAGGCCCCTACAGCAGCCGATTCCCGCATACACGTGGGACGTGTGTCTGCATATACAAGGCTGGCCTAGTGAATGTGAATAGACGCGTCCGTGGCGGAGAGCCCCCTTGCCGAAGTCCATCTGGCGAGGCAGGCGTGTCAAGTCTGGCCGTTTGGGCCCGACACAGAAGCCTCTGATGAGCAGCACAGGGCGCCTGCCAGAGCTTTGCTGGGCCTACCTGCACTTTCTCTGCCCGGCCCTGCTTCCTTCCCCTTCCCCTCACAGATGTTGATACCAAACACCTATTACCACAATCTCCCGTCAGCATCTGCTTCCAGAGAAACCATTCTGCAGCAGGTCCCAAGAGTACTGTGAAAGCAGGTGATAAAATGGGGTTCGAGGCTGCTCACTGGTCCCTTGTGGGTGGAGCACTCAATCCCTGTGAGGCAGGTGATAGGAAACTCCGGAGGCACGCCAGGACTAGGACAAGGGACATTGATACAGGATCGAGATCCTGTTCTAAGACCAGTTGTCACTGTTTTCTGGAAAAGCGCTGAATCATGGTGAATCATGACTGCACTTTCACAGATGCTACATGACCCCTTCTTCGTTGTAATAAATCAGCATTGTGGGACCCCCCGCCCCCAGTGGGCAGTCAAGGAAAATCATGGGAGACCGCATGCATAGTAGCTTAAAAGTACTATAACTGTCTGTACATGCACAATAAAAAAGCCCACCAACACTAGCCAGGAAGTATCTGCCCTATGAGAATAGAACTCCTCCGGCCAGTGGGGGTCAATCTCTGCTTGGAGTTGACCCGCCCCATATTCTGTTGAGTGTACTATAGCTTAATAAACTCTCTCTGCTATAAAAAAAATATATATATATATATTATTTATTTATTTTTAGAGAGAAGGAAAGGGAGGGAGAAAGAGAGGGAGAGAAACATTGATTGGTTGCTTCTGATACATGCCCCAGCTGGGACCAAACCCACAACCCAGACAACTACCCTGACCGGGAATTGAACACTTTCACTTTGCAGGACAACGTTCAATCAACTAGCCACACCAGCCAGGGCAATAACATGCTACACTTAAAATGGCCAGCACATGAACTCATTTTCTCACACACTAATGCTCTAAGCTCTAGTGCAGGGGCAGCAGCCCAAAAAGTGCCACAGGCATATGGGGAGGAGCTAAATTTACTATCTTCAGGCCAAGGGTTAGAGAGGCAGGGGGTGGGGCCACTCTCTCTGGAAACGGAAGTGCTGGTAGGTGCCATTGTTTCTTTGTTGAGCTTCTTAAACCCAGCCAGCCAGGTGCAGGCAGGCACCAAATCTGAACTCTCCACTAACCTGGCTAACACTGTTCGCCCTGCCCTAGTGATTCCCTCACACCCTGTCCCACCTAAAGCACAGGCCCATCCTGAGACTCTTTCAGTGATCCACCCTTAGACTCTTTCAGTGGATCCTCGACACAAACAGCCTGGCTAGGTTCATGCTGTAGATTCACTCTAAGGAGTGCAAACTCCACACGAGTAATGGCTACACTAGGCTTACACTGCAGATATTCACAAAGGTCTACAAATTCCACACAAGTAGAGGCCACAGTTGGTTCACTCTAGACTCTCTCCAAGGTACACAAACCCACATAAATGTCTACTACCCACAGTGTACATTAAAAGTCCCTCCAAATGGCCCCAAGCCCAGCACAAGCAGTGACCAGTCTCAATTTCCATTAATACTCCCATCAGTTGGCCCCAAGGCTGACATAAGTGGTGGCCAAGATTGGATTGTAACATAGTTCCAACTAAGGAGATACAAGCCCGGCACAGGTGAGAGTGGGCCACAGCTTGCATCATAGTGCTGTAAATGAAAATCGAGTATATGATCCAGTCAAAAGACCTGGTGCAGCTGAATGGTTAAAAAAACAAGACCTGTACATAGGTGCCCTATGAGACCTATTTCAGATAAAAAGAAAACAAACTTGAAAGTAAAGGGATGAAAAAAGATATTTCATGCAAATGGAAATTTAAAAAAATGAGAGAAGAAACATTAATGTGAGAGACATTGATTGGTTGCCTCCCATATGTGCCCTGACATGTGACTGAACCTTCTATATATCTAGGTAAGTGACCTGACTGGGAATCAAACCTGTGACCTTTTGGGAGAATGCTCCAACTAACTGAGCCATACCGACCAGGTTTGGTCAGTAAGATTTTCACCCTTTACCATTGGATGTATGTGTGCTTGGAGGCCACTAATATTTCATGATGTTCAGCCAGGGACTTGGAGCTTGGTGGTGCATTCTGTCTTCCAGATTGCCACGGATAAATGTGATTTTATTTTTAAGCCTGTGTTTCTAGGAGTCAGCTCTGGGTCAGAGAAACTTTTGCTCAGTTTGGCCAAGTTCCTTGTGCCAGTAAACCTATTGCCCTGTGTTATGACTCTGCACGTATTGGAAAATGCTTTTAAATCTGTCTCACATTCTAGCCTGATGTCCTAAGTGTGGGTCCACTTATACAAAGATCTTGCTGTTCAAGCGTCAACTGTATGTTTGAACATAACTTAGAGTGGAAATGTGGTCCAGCAAAAAGAGAAACGGACTGGGTGTCCGTTTTCTTCCCAACATGGTCTCTAGCAAGTTCAGTGATTTTTTTCTGTAGTTCAGTATTCACATTTATAGAATGAAGAAATTGTACTCAAAGACCTCTAAATTCCTTCCAACTGTAAAATCCAATGATTTTATGAAATAGAAATTGAATAGAAAGAAATCAGTGAAAAACATTCTACCATAACTGTTTGAGAATATGGAAATAATTCACTGACTTTTTAAAATAAAAAATGTTCTAACCTGTTTGTAATTAGAAACATACTTCATTTCAACTGCCCCTAGCTAGTCAAAAAGCTAGTTTAATGAATAGTTTGCAGTTAAGACATTTATTTCTCCACCCCAAAGGTTTCCTTCTTGATTTATTAGAACTGAGAAACTGGGGGCAACAGGAAGTTGCCTTTCACTGATTTGTAATAAAAAAAGAAAAGACAGCTCAATGCTAAGTGAAAGAAGTATAATTTCCTACCATTTAACCCATATTAAAAGCTATTCAAGCAATTACTTTCTTTCTGAAATAATTCCAAGTTTTCTCCTCTGCACAAGGCTATAGGCCATACTCCCAGAGTGTCTATTAATTATCTGTACTTATTTTAAGTGTGAATGACAAAATATCAGTTCTCCCTATGCACTGCAGAAAAATGTTGCTTCATTGGGACACCCATTGCTAGTCACATGGACATACTGTTTATTTAGTACTGATTATCTGCACATACTGCTACAACAGTAAACTATAACTGTAGTAAAGGGCCTTACTCCCTGAGTCTTAACTAATTTTGTCTTATCCAATCAGTTTCAGCCTGCTTCTTTGACTTAATATTGTCACTTAATTTACCATTTACATTCAAAATCTATATACTGTACTTAAATCAAGGAGAAAAGGGACCTTTCTCTAATTTAAGAAAGCTGGCATTGCAAACATATTTAAATGATTGCAACTACTACTCCACAATGTCCTATGATAAAGCTACAAGGTAAAATAAAAGAATTATGAATATACAATGGCAAAAGTTGCAACTCACTGACACATCCAGCAAATATAGGAGCAAGATGGCAGTATGGACAAAGTAATCCAGAAACAAAGAATCATATAATCTTTAAACTATCTTGCCTTTAAAGCAAAATATATTTTTGAACTAGCCATCTTTACAAACAGCTTAGTTTTTAAAGGAAAAGGCCAAATATTGATCTCAAGGTATAAGTTTGGTGCAAAAATAATGTCCGATATCGAGGTCTATTTTAAAAATGAAAAAGCCCTTATCGAGGTGATTCTGATCTAAAAAAATAAATAAAAATGAAAAAGCCCATGATATAAAAATATTTATTCATTAACATAACCTCCTTTACTTTCCAGAACCTCATTCTATATGTCAACAAGCTTATAAATGCCATGCTTGTAAAATTCTTTAGGTTTTGAAGCAAAATATGAATCCAACTCATTTTCAACCTCTTCTCTTGATGTCAACCTAAGACCATCAAAATGGTTCTGTGGTCCCCTAAACAAGTGATAATCAGAAGGAGCAAGGTCAGGAGAATATGGAGGATAAAGCAATATTTCCCAATCAAGCTCTTTCAGGAAATTTTGGTGAGTCGAGCTGTGAGGACGAGCATTATCATGATGGAAGATGACACCCTTTCTGTTGACTAAGGAGGGTCGCTTTTGGTTCAAAGTTGCTTTCAAACGATGAAGTTGTTCACAGTAAAGATTAGCAGTAATTGTCTGATTGTTGTCTAACAGTTCGTAATGGACAATTCCTTCCCTATCCCACCGTACACTCAACAGGATCTTCTTTAGATGAAGTCCTCCTCTTGGTTGGTGAACTCTTCTTCCTCCTTGAGTGATCCACAATTGGCGGCGTTTAACGTTATGGTAAAGGACCCACTTCTCAGCACCTGTAACAAGCCTACCTAAAAATGGTGCTTGAAGGTGTCGCAAAAGCAATGATTCACAACAAGCAACATGCTGTTGCAGATTATCTGGAGACAGTTCATGTGCGACTCATTTTCCAACTACTGAAACCTTTCTGATCCTTTTCAGTTGGCATAGCACAGTTGTATGGGCTACGTTACATTGTTCTGCATGTTCCCTAGAGGTAACGGTGGGGTTTTCTGTGACAACAGCTTCCAACACTTCGGAATCAAGTTTTTTTGGACGACCCTCTTTTGGCTCGTTTTCCAAACTGAAATCCCCACTTCTGAAATGGGAAAACCACCTCCTGCAACTTCTTTCAGTTACTGCATCGTCCCCATAAGCGCTCTGAACAGACTTTGCTGCTGTACTTGCATTGGCACCTTTATGAAACTCATAGAGTAAAACATTTCTAATGTGGTCTTTAGATGGGACAAACATGGATGCAAATATTGAGGACGATTATGAATACTTTGATAATCTGAAAAAATAAGGTATAAGTCACTGTGACATCAAAAAGTTATAAGAAGAGGCACAAATTTAATAAATACTACCTAAAATTTTCTTTTAAAAAGGTCGGACATTACTTTTGCACCAACCTGAATAAAAGGTACAAATCTGTGCAAAGAAAAAACAAACGCATATTTTAAGTTTGTCCAAAAGCTAAGGGTTCTTTCTGATTCTAAGAAACGACCTTCAATTTCCAAATGAGCACATCTGCTCACCAAGATATTTCTATGTTAAAAACCTTCAGGAAGGCAGCTGGCCCAATTTTTTTGATCCCAAATTACCTTGGTTTCAATTTAAATTTTGTCAACTGGAATTCCCTTGGGAAGAAAGTAAATTTTCCAATCTTTAAAATAACAGGATAGGAGAGATTAAACCCTATCATCTTGTTCCTTTTTAAGAGGACATATTCCAAAACTGTGGCTTATTTATCGCAATACAGTACATTGAAAACTATGTTGCAGTGCTGATTTAGACATTTATACCTTTATCCTCTTGTGTATGTAACATTGTAATGTGATTATAATAAAGGCCCCCTTTTCTTGCCATTTCTTCAGAAAACTTTTCTCTCTTTTTAAATTGTTGTTTCACTGTATGGAATCACCTTAATATGATGAAGTTAAGAGAAAAATATTTAAAATTTAGTTATAATCCCTACAAAAAACTTTGTGTTTTAGGTAACTTTTTATTAGTTGAAAATACTGGTTTATGACCACAATGACCCAATGGTCTAGAAACCACCTCCAGTTAATCTCTTACTGGGGAAATTATCCCCACCTGAAAAATATTCCTATCTTTCTTTGACTATATGTTTTGCATATTGCAGAATTACTTACTTTGAATACCACTATTCACACTCAGAATGAATATTTCTAATGGTTACTTCAATCTTACCTGCTGGAGTACACAACTAAGCTAAATCTTTTCTATCAGTACCATTGGAAATGTGTAGGAATTAACAGAAGGAAAATCTCTACCTGGACTAACCATATTTCTAGAAATACAGCCAATTTATTCAAAAGAATTGCTTTTTTTTTTCCCCTTCAGAAGAGCAATAATGTCTATGGCTTCAGAGTAAGAAATGTCTAACTCCCCATCCCCCTCCATTTTGCAGACAATTAAGTATCTTAGTGTTAACTACAACTTCAAAAGCAAGATCTTTGATTGAGCAAAAAGGAAAAATGACTCATGGACATGGACAACGTGGTGCTTGTGGGCTGAGGGGGTATAAGGGGACTAAATGGTAATGAAAAAAATACAATAAAGATTAAATTAAAAACAAAAAACAAAAGCAAGTGCCTACATGACTTACTCTGGTGCCAAAGACTAACTTTGAGACACTGGTTTCAAGCTATTGATACTTATCAAATTGCCCTTATATAACAAAACTGAACACTCAAGGTAGGTAAGTTTATGTACCCATGAATGAAAATACAGAACAGAAAAAAAAAATTAGCCTCACCCATACCAAATTATCATTTAAAACACACTGAAACCATAAACCAATAAAATAACTCCTTTAAAAACTTTTCTGAGAAATAAAGCCTCATTATATACAGTCAGGTGGTTAGTCATGAGGTACACAGTGTTTGAAACAGAACGATTACTACCAACCAAATTAAAGCATATTCAAATTATAAAAGAGAGGCGTTTTCTCAGTGAACATATATCAACATTTTATTAATTATTTCTAGCAGGTAAAACTTGAATATTTCAGTTGGGCTACTTTTTGTTACATCAAAGCTTAAAGGGACTCATTAAATTACTGAAAAAGGAAGAGCAGATCTTGTGATAAAGTAATTCTGAAGTATCAATACAGATTCCAGTCCAACCTCTCCTATTTCTCTAAAGGTCATTAAGAATTTTTAAGTGGATGTTGCTATTTACCCGTTTGAGCATGTGTACACACACACGCATGCACGCACACATCTCATTTAGTTGTTTCTTTTTATAACTTTCGATAACAAAAGCAGTGTATTTAAGATAGAAACAGAAAAGGCAATTAACTTCCTAAGCTTTTTAGATCACTCCCAGTATGACATGTCTCAAGTTACATCAGGGTTTGTAAGTCTTTAAAGAGAAATATATAAATTTTTGTCCAAGACAAAAATGATACCTCATCTTGGCGGGAAAAAATAAAATTCTTACCGCTAGATGATAGTTATAGTGCTGGTTAACACAAGAATTAGGTTTTTCCTCAAAAGGTACATAGTGGCAAATACTTTTTAAAAACATGAGTATAGATATCTATCACTGAAGTATTTCAATGGTGGTGGCAAGGAAGAGAAACAATGAACCTCACTGTCTTCCTCTTATTTTTATTTTTTTAATTTTAAGAAAAAGACACTTTCCATCTAAATTGTCAGCCTGAATAGGGTTTTAAAAACTACCAAAAATTGGAAACCAGTCTGATTCATTTGGTTATGGATATCATCAAATGACTATCGGGCCTCCAAAATGGAAATGGGGTAAAGTCAAATAGTAAAACAAATTGTGATTTGAGCAAAATGAAAGCAGTAACAACAAAATAATTTGGGAATAAACAAAAATAACACATTAAAATAGATTGTGAAAGATATAAAGCTCAAACCATCATTCAAATAAATCTTATCTAAAAGAAGGAATATAGATAATGGGAATATATAATTTTTTTAATAAAACAATTTTGCTCATACATGTTCTCTGTGTAGTCCCTAAAATTTTTTTTTGCTTCAGTGCAAATGTATAGTCAAAAAAGAAAATGTCTCATGTGACTTAGCAGGAACAGTTTCCACAGCCTTTCACACTGTTCACAATTTCTTCTTGTAGTTTCTTCCTTTCCTCTTCTTTGGACAGATTTTCTTTCTCCGTATGCCATTTTGGGTTATCATGGCTCTGCACATGGGTGCTCTGTGTATGCCACATTTCTGAATAGATACTGCCAGCATTAGCAAGCAAACCATGGTGGGTACCACGTTCAGCTACTTTACCCTAAAAAAGCAAAAACAAGAGAAACATAGAGAAAGGTTGTAAAACTAGCAAAATAACTGAAAATACATAATATTTTATAACTGAGGAGTTAAGGGTTTTAAAAGATTTGTATTCATTAAAATACCTCTCCCAATTCCTCAGCCATAGTACAGTGGAAACATTTGAGGTAGAAATGGTTTCTTCATTGCTGAGCTATTAGTTCAGTGAACAAAAGCTATGACATTTCACATAATGTAAACTATTTCACTTAAAGCAAATAAGATTTTAATGTTTAATTTTACATTTTGAAGGGCAGAAAAAGGTAAAATTTTTAAAGGTGGTATTTTCTGTAATTAGTAGTAAATATTTAAATCAAAGCACTGTTATTTATATAGAGTCTTAAAAGAATTAAAAATAATATCCCTAAATCCTTATGTGTAGTTTGAAATAAAAAAGATTTCTCCATGAAAATTTTACTTTGCCAGTAGCTATTTTTGTTAACAATGGCTATTAAATTTAACCTTGCAGAGAGATTTGGTATAGATTCCAACCTCTTATTTATAATCAATCAGTCTGTTGACAGCTATTGTTAAAACATGCTGACAGAGTAAAGGAATTTTGTCACTTTTACTGATACTCCTGGTGATAGGACCTTTACAAATATATCCTTAAGCAAAATAACCAAAATTTGTGCCCACTTGTGAGTGGTCAATTTAAGGCTCCTCGGTCTAAGAGAGAACTATTTTGTTCAGCTATTTCAATTTCTCTGGATCCTAAAGAATATAGTTCTCAATCTTGGTATGTAGGGACCATTTCATTGGCACAAAACTCTCCATGGATTACATATTTTATACTTTTCCATTTATCACTGTCAAAAACAAAAATCCTCAATGAAAAGTCATAAAAAACTATTAGAATGTAATTATTTTTATAGAAACATCAATGAAGCAATTCAAAAATAATTCTTCCTACAATAAAAAGTACAAGATATATTTTAAATTAATTTGTATTAAAGCACAAATGTACACAGCTTAAAAAAGTCAAGTAATATTGCAAAGCTTACAATAAAAAGACTTTTGCCTTCTTCTCTGTGCATGAGTATCTCCTTCCTACCCCAAATTCATAGCCGTTTCTTCCAGTATTTACAAATAGACACATACATACACAGACACACCCACACAAATGCTGTTCAACTTACAGTGGGGTTATGTCCTGATAACCCCATTTTAAGTTTAAAATATTGTAATCCAAAAATGCATTTAATATGCCTAACCTACCAAACACCATAGCTTAGCTTATCTACCTTACATGTGCTCAGAACACAATATCCAAAAGAACAGACAACATAATACATAGAGAGCATTGGTTGCTTACTCTCCTGATAGTGTGCCTATCACTAGCTCAGATTAAGATCAAAATTCAAAATTCAAGTACAGTTTCTACTGAATGCATATAATTTGTGCACCATTGTGAGGTTGAAAATTTTAAGATGATCCATTGTAAGCTGGGGAACGCCTGTACATATGTATCACAGGATATACATATATACGAGATTCAACACTTTTATACCAACTCACCTTCCCACTGCCTCTTCACTCTCCTACTAACTGGTTATATTGTAAATGCTGTTTAAGTTAATATTCAATGTTTAGCTTATAATGACTGTGTAAGCATTATCTGTTGAGTCAAGCAGGTACTATGATTTCATATTTTTTTCTATATGATTTTTCATTCTTCCTGGATTTAGTAACTTTTTTCACTTACTTCTCTCTAAACTTTATTCCAGAATTGTAAAACCTGCCTGAACTCTACTTTCCTCATAATCATCTATATTAGGTAATGAATTAGTTCAATTCTCCCACAGCCCCAGAGATATTCCTCTCACAGCTTTTAAGATCTTTTCTTTATCCTAAATTTTGAAATTTTATGATACTATGTCGTGGTGTTTTTTATTTTCCTTTCCATTCGTTGTGATGGTTACTTGGCATGTACTTTCTAAATGGAAATTCATTCTCTGAAATTTTGGACATATTATTATTTTTTAAATAATTTTCTCTCATTTTTCTGATCCTCTCTGTAACTACCATTAGTCAGATGTTGGACCTCTTTGACTGATACTCTCATTTTCTTATCTTTTCTTTATTTTCTCTCTCTTTTTATTCCATTCTTTGGAAATTTACTTGACTTTATTTAAGCAATGATATTTTTCATTTCCAAAATATCTTGATCTCTGGTTGTTCGTTTATATATTTATTTACCACCCTCATTTTTAATTTTCAAATGTTGCAAGAATAATAACAATGAAGATGTATATATAGTTCTCCTAGTTTAGCAACTGTGAATATTTCCATATTTGCTTTCTTTCACTTCATCCTATTTCTAAATGTATATACTATTTTTGCTAAATAATCTGAGGATGAGTTACATACGTCACTACATTTCAATGCTAAGTATTTCACTAACATGTACCTTCTAAAATCAGAGATATTCTCCTATGTGGCTGGAATATAACTATATCATATCCAAGGAATTTATGTAACATATAATCTGTATCCAGATTTCACGAACAGTTCCAATAATGTTCTTTTTAAATACATTTTATTAATTATGCTATTAAAGTTGTCCCAATTTTCCCCCTTTCCCCCCCTCCACACAGCATCTCCCATTCCCTCCAGCAATCTCCCCCCTTAGTTCATGTCCATGGATCCTGCACATAAGCTGTTTGGCTTCTCCATTTCCTATTCTGTTGTTAACACCCCCCCAGCCCCATCTATTCTGTACCTACCAGTTATGCTTCTAAGGTCTTGCACCTTTTCCTCCATTCTCCTCCATCCCCCTTCCAACTGATAACCCTCCAAATGATCTCCATATCTCTACTTCTACTTCTGTTTCTGTTCTGCTTGTTTGTTTATAGTTTTTTAGATTTAACTGTTAATAGTTGTGACTTCATTGCCATTTTAATGTTCATAGTTTTGATCTTCTTTTCCTTAAGTAAGTCCCTTTAACATTTCCTGTAATAAAGGCGTGGTGATGTTGAACTCCTTTAGCTTTATCTTGTCTGGGAAGCACTTTATCTGCCCTTCCACTCTAAATGATAGCTTTGCTGGATAGAATAACCTAGGTTGTAGTTACTTGCTTTTCATCACTTTGAATACTCCTAGCCAGTCCCTTCTAGCCTGCAAAGTTTCTTTTGAGAAATCAGCTGACAGACTTATGGGGTTTCCCTTGTTATGCGACCTGTCTTCTCCTGATGCCTTCAAGACTATCTCTTTATCCTTAACTTCTTCCACTTTAATTACACCATGTCTTGGTGTGGGCCTCTTTGGGATGATTTTGTTTGGAACTCTGCACTTCTAGGACCCGAATGTCTGTTTTCTTCACCAGATTGGGATGTTTTTCAGCCACTATTTCTTCAAATATACTTTCTGCTCCTTTCTTTCTCTTTTCCTGGTATGCCTATAATGTTAGTGTGCTTGATGTTGTCACAAAGGTCCCTTATCCTATCCTTGTTTTGAAAATTCTTTTTTCTTTTTGATATTACGATTGGATGATTCCCACTATTCTGTCTCTAGGTCACTAATCTGTTCTTCTGTATTAAATCTGCTGTCAATTCTTTGTAGAGTATTTTTCATTTCAGTTATTGTATTCTCTATCTCTCATTGGTTCTTTATAATATTTTCTAACTCTCTGCTAAAGTTCTGAGTTTCTCTTTTGTACTCTCAAGTTTGTTGAACACCCTTATAGCCATTTCTTTGAACTCCTTATAAAGGAATTACTTATCTTCATTTCATTAGAAATTTTTTTCTTGGTTTTATTTTTGTTCCTGTCTTTGGAGGATAACATTCTGTCTTATTTTGTTTGACTCCCTCTGTTTGTTCCTATAACATGAATGAGATAGGTATTTCTCCCAATCTTGAAAAAGCGGTCTTGTGTAGAAGTGGCCTCTATGTAGACTGGATGCTAGTTGGTTTTGGTAGGCTGGTTCAAGTTGGGACAGGTGTATGTGGCCCCAGGGTTGCAGCCTGGCCAGAAGGAGTGGGTTAGGGGCAGGGCAGCTTGGTGTGCACACATGTGTGGTAGCTCCCTGTTGTTCCAGCTGTTTGCTCACTGAATGGAGCCATGACCGGGCAGCCTTGTGGGCACATGCAGCAGCAGCCCAATGAGAGTATCTCAGTACCTTATTGGACTCATTGAATCAAGCTCCAGGTGCGGGGTGGGTTGTGTATGCACATGAAAGCATCTTGTTTTTACTGCTGGAGCCAGCTCTGGGTAGGGTGTCCAGGAATGCACTAAGGTGGCCTTGCAGGTCAGTCAGAACACACGGATAGAGTTCCTGCCTGCATTATCCAAGTGCAGGGAGATGAAAACAAGGCACTCACAGATTCCTCCTATCCTGGAGAGTTTCCTCAGATCCCAGAGAAGTCTCATGGTTCCCCAACCTTCTCTATGTGGTCTCTCTCTCTCTCTCATTTGTTGTGCAGAAGCTGTTTAATCAGCCCACAGTTGTCTCAGGAGGAACTGCTGTAAATATAGGTGTACATTCAGTGTGTTCGTGGCAGAGAGTGAGCTCACTGTACTTCTAGCTACCCTAGACCTGCTTCCTGTTTATGCAATTATTTTCGCTCTTTCTGCTTGTATTCAGTTTTTGCTTTTCCCCATCCTTATTGATTTTTAAAATTTGAATATATAAAAACATTAGCATGGTTCAAAAGTAAAAATAATATAAAAATAAAATCAGGAAAGTTTTGTTTCTCCCCTATCTTTTCTATACCTTTTCTCTCTCCACCTTGTAGGTAGCCAATTTCTTTAGTTTCTAGTTTATGCTCCAAATGTTTCTTTTTGCAGAAATAAGTAAATATACATTTGCTCTTCCCCCATCCTTCCTGCAAAAAGTAGCACACCATCTACTCTTTTGCATCTTTTTGCCTTTCAATTAACAACATACCCTGAAACTTGCCCCATAGAAATCTCCCTTTTTTTTAACAGCGTTTTTCCTTGTTTTAGAAATGTTATATTTTCCATGACCTCTAATAGTAATTATATTTTTATGTTTTCTTATGCTCACTGTACTGTCTACATTTTTTACTGCATTCTTTTTTTCCTGTTTGTTTTGGAGGTCTTCCTTTATTATCCACTGACACTTAAGAACTGTGCATTGAAAAGTTGACTGGAAACTCTATGCATAGGAGTGGGTTTTTCAACGGTTGGGTTTCACTGTAGAGTGATCACATGGGTGCCTGGTTATTTTGCTGGGGACCCCAAATTCAAATACCTTTTATTCTAAGGATACTTCTTTTTTTCAGAGAAGAATCCTCCAATTATCTGATGACAAGGGAAGGAGTAATGATAGTAGAAGTAAACCACTGGTTGGCAAGGTTCTTTGACCTGGTGGCACAAGAGGGTCTGTGATCTTGTTTTTTGGTATGTTTTGATTCCCAGTTAATCTCGCACCTCTTTTTTAATTTGCCTGGTAACTTTCATGTGTCCAGAGCATCTTTGACTCAATTTCCTGACAAGCAAAAATCTAGCTTCTTGCCAAGGCTGGGGAAGGGTAATCCCCGGGCTGTGGAGGATGAGGAAGGGCCTTAAGAATGCTGCTTTTTGGGGGGGGAGGGGAATGTTATTTCTTATGTAGACTCAACACTAATACTACAAGAGACTGCTGACAAAACAAATGAGATCACATTAGTTTCACTGTAAAATAAAAATCTCTGATCTTCATAATCAAGCAATTACAAAACCATCAAGTTATAAACCAAAGAGATTTTAGATACAAGTGCTATAATCATTAATAAATTAGTTCCAATTATAATCCAAACTCTAAGTGGCAATGTTGTGATAAAACGGTACATACTGTGAACCTCATGGCATGAGGCAGGTAACTACAGACTTGCTAAAATACTTCTAACATTTTATATTTATAAGAAACGGCTCAACTGTATTGGAAAGTTTAGTAAAAAGCAAAAAACAACAGATTTTTTTTCAGATTCTTGAACATCAATGAGATAATAAAGCATATTCACAAAATTCCCATTTAAGACGTTCTGGTACAATCATACTGGGAAAAAGTCATTTTATTTTCTAATGAATGCAAGCAGTGATGAACAAATAAACAAAAAGCCCTAGGGTCTCCAGTATCCAGGTAACTTATAAAGGGAATAATAGATACACCACAGAACTGAACACCCTATAAAAAATTTTAGAGGTGTGAAAAGTTCTCTCAATAACTTAATAGAGAAAGTATATAAGAATGTTTTTTCTCCCTTAACACCCAGTACTCCAGCTTTCAAAATTATAAAGAATTGAAGGTTTATTTATTAGAAGGGAAAGATAATCATAAAAAAAGCTGAATGGGAGATGAAAAACCAAGCAATGTTAGATGTAACAAGTACTAGGGGGTGGGGATAAGTCCCTACAGAAAGAAGAGAAAATCTACTATACTTTTCTAATCTACCAATCACAATAGTGGTACCCTGATTTGTTTAGAACATTTTAGATAGTGCACTTTTATAGTAATTCCCTCAGAAGAGAAAGTGCATTGTTCATTTTGTTACTTTCTCCAGGAGAAAAAAGATAAAATGGCCATGTTTGAAAATGACCACTTTGTGATATTTTATTTTAGATATAGGGTATGTGCAGATATTAGAAAAAATGAAAATATAAAATACAGTAAAGATGCTGAGCAAAAATTCTGTACAGAGCAAAAACAAAATGCAGTAAAATTATCTTATAATATATACATCCTTTAAAACCTGCTTCTATCAGATGAAGATTTAATGCTTTCCTGACCTAACTTTGCTTTTAATACTTTAATAAAAGAGTGTGTTAATGTAGTTTCTTCCTTCTTGGATGTGACATGCATTATTTATTATCAAAAGGAGGTAAAAACAGAATCCTATCAAAATGCAATCTCATTCCAAGAACACAAATTCTGTATATTTCTTTAGAAAAAATATTTAATTTGCTTGTGTCTGTTACAATTCCCAATGTTCTTCAAACACTAAACTTTAAAAGTTAAGTCTCTTACCTGGTCCAAGACAATGATTTCATCTGCATCAACCACTGTTGACAATCTGTGTGCAATGAAAATAGAAGTTCTGTGTTTGACTGCATCCCTCATGGCACTAAGAATTGTCTGCAGGTTTGGCAACAAGAAGAGTAGAAGGGGGGAAAAGGTCTATATATTAGGTAAATGTAAGTTAAAATAATCATACATTCCTTAAAGGGACATATAAAATGCCAATCAAATTTATATTATATAAACTTTATACCACTGCCAAGTATTTGGCCTAATCTAATAACTAAGAAGAGGCGAAAATCAATCAAAAACAAAAAACAAATATGGCCACATCATCAGAAAAAAATCACCTTTAAGATAGGCAACATTTCTGTAAATTACAAAATCTGGAAGAAAGTGGATATTTTCTATACTTAAAAACAAGCAAGCTACAATGATGAACCCAGTGATATTAGGAGCAGAGCCAGGTGTGATATTTTATCTGGTTGATGAGGGCAAAAATGAAATGAGGAGGGATGCAGAGAAATTTTTAAAAAATAAGAGTCAAAGGGTACAGGAGCATTCACTTTTCCTTAGTTCAAACTCAGAGGACAGAAAGAACAACACAGACAACTGTGTATGTGCAACTTGAGGAAACTTCTTTTTTTTTTAAAGGAAACTTCTTTTTCAAAAACATTTTGCCTTCTTAATGGATTCTGGAAAATACATTTTTGTTTACTGCCTGTAAAGTATTTAGAGAGCTGTGTGTGTGTGTGTGTGTGTGCGCGCGCATGCGTGCACACGTGTGTGTGTATACACATACATATATGGCTGTATTTGGAAACATGGGTCCTAGTACAGCTAGCTAGATGGAAACAGCTATGTGGGAGATGGGGGAATATACCAAATGGCTTCCTATAGATATTTCTAAACATTGTATTTATTAAAGAAATAAAATTATTAAGAGTACATGGTGACCCATGAGAAGAAGATCTTATATTTTACTACTGCAGACTGAAAAGTGAAGGGCTAATTCTAAAAAATATTGTGATGGTTTTGGGGACTCCATTTTCTAACCCTCAAGAAATTAAACTCTCTGGACCTATTAAAAAGGGCCACAAAAATTACCATCTATTGTAACTCATTCCCATGGGGAGGGGAGGTATCTCTGCTACCTCTTAATGGGTTATGCTCTGAGATAATAAAGCTACATGTTTCAAATAATGATTGCTAAGACTCTTAAATTGTGATACTTGTGGATGACATTTTAAAGTATAAAGTTCTTGTAAACAGATTCCTACTCTGCCTATGAATGGGGTCTGGTCCTGCCTAAGGTTCTCTTTAAATTTAACAAATTCTTAACGCTAAACAATTCACTTAGAAATTAAGCTGCTTTAAACACATGGCATATCAAATAGTATGTCCTGAATCTTAACTCCATATGCAAATACATGCTGAAAACCTGAAATTAGGCCTAACCTTCAACACTAGGTTTTACCTATGTAGTCAAGTGAAATATAGGTGAAACGGAAGCAACTGACAAATAACATCTAGCTATCCTCAACTGTAGACTAAAGGGATTCATTCATGAAATTATCATCACTGTTAAAGACTTTCGTGTTTAATACAAGGATGTTGTTATGAAGTCTAATGTGGTTGACAGGTAATGCCATGACATCAGTGTTACAACATCTTGGTATTTCACAATATTTGTTGTGAAATGAATATAAATTACTACCAGCACTGCAGGCTGTGTTTGCCTCATCTGCACCTCAGTAAGTTGTTCCATGATAAGTGTAAGGCTTTCTGGTGTATAACTGTATCACAATCATTTACGTGACTTGTTTTAATGAATGATAAGTGTCAATAGCAGGAAGATTAAAACCTTCTTCCTTTGTTAGCAGATTAGAGAATTCCTACAGCTTTGCAAAATGCAAGGGTAATACAACAAGAGCATAAGTTGCCACAGAGTTCCCAAAGAAGACCTGTTCGCAAATGGACTTAACAATGTAATTGTTCATCACAACCCATTATTTTTACTATCAACACTTGGTATCTGGGCGGGGAGGGCAAGGTATTTTGCTCTGTAGTACCTCCTACTGAAGTTCACACAAAATACAAAACAATTAACCATTTTACTGAAATTTCCAAGGAGAAAAATTAAGCATTGATAATGGAAGAACTTTGTATTTTACCTCTTCAGTAATTGAATCTAATGATGAAGTGGCTTCATCATAGAGAATGACTGGAGGGTCCTTCAAAATGGCTCTTGCAATTGCTACTCTTTGCTTTTCTCCTCCTGGTTAAAAAAAAAATTAGTTTAAGGAAGTATAATATAAAGACATATTTTGTTTCTAGTATTCCCATTGAATATAACCACCAAGTAATACCTTTAACATTTACCTCTACTCCTGATCACTGTTCATTTTACTCAGTTTTGAAAGCGTAAGTTTATTTTTGATATCCTTTGATAAACTACATTCCCTGGAACATAAATGTAATTATGGACTCTGAGTTCATGGCAGGTAAAATAATGAGAGGGGAAGTAATAACTTTGATTCTACCATATTCCTTTCACTAGAAATATGCTCATTACATATTACTTTATATTACTTCCCCAAGAACAGCAATATTAGGTAAAAATTTTCACTATTAGAAAATTAACAAAGCCAAAAACAAATTCTCTATCTGAGGCCTGAAAACCTGAAGACATAAAACTATGAATATCTAAACTTATCTCTTAACATGAAAAAGTACCATTCAGCCAGTATTCTCAAGGATTTGGGGTAATAAAGGTATTATTCTCACAGCACTCTTCAAAGTTAAGGGTATATACCAGATATCTCTTATTTCACCTTAGCTATTGGCTGCTGGGTCTCTAGTATATCAGGATTTTAAAACAGAAAGGGCTTTGGGTGGTAAACAAAATGCAATATGTAAGTAATGTGTCATAGAACTGTATGCTTGAATCCTACATAACCTTATTAACTAATGTCACCTCAGTAAGTTTAATGAAAAACTAAAGACTTACTTTACCAGAAAGAAAACAGAGGTCCAGAAAGGTTAAGTGATTTGCTCCAGGTCACAGAGGCTGTAGTGGAATCTAGACTAGATCTAATTGACTCACAGTTTACTGTTCTTCCTATCACAAGGTGCAAGTACACATTTATTCCTAGATATGCTCTATTGAAAATGAAGCAATATTTCTTTCTTCACTGGGACTCCTGTAGGTCTAAGGTAAGCGTCAATCTCACATAGAACTATGGTTGGAAATACAGGCACACTTGTTTTATTGCACTTTGCTTTACTGCACTTCACATATGCTGTAATTTTAAAAAAATAATAAATTGAAGGTTTGTGGCAACCATGCATCAAGCAAGTGGTTTGGTGCCATTTTTCCAACAGCATTTGCTCACTTTGTATCTCTGTGTCGCATTTTGGTAATTCTTACAATATTTTCAACTTTTTCACCATCATTACTATAATTATTATATTTGTTGTGGTGATCTCTGATGTTACTATTGTAATTGTTTTGGGGCACCACAAACCATGCCCATATCAAATGATGAATTTAGTCAAAAAAATGTGTGTTCTGACTGCTCCACCAATCAACCATTCCCCCATCTCTCTCCCTCTCCTTGGACCTCCCTGAGACACAGGAACATTGAAATTAGGCCAGTTAATAACCCTATAATGGCCTGTAAGTGTTCAAGAAAAAGGAGGAGTCACACATCTCTCACTTTAAATGCAAAGTTATTACTGATTAAGCTCAGTGGGTAAGGCATGTTGAAAGCTGAGACAGGCTGAAAGCTAGGCCTTTTGTGACAAACAGTTACCCAAGTTGTGAATGCAAAGGGGAGGTTCTTGAAGGAAATTAAAAGTGCTGCTCCAGCAAACACATGAATGATAATAAAGGGAAATCTAATCAAGATGATTAATGAAGGCAGTTACACTAAATAAGTTTGCAATGCAGACAAAACAGCCTTCCTTATATTGGAATATGCCATCTAGGACTTTCATAACTAGAGAGAAGTCAATGCCTGGCTTCAAAGCTTCAAAGTACAGGCTGATTTTCTTGGTAGAGGCTAATGCAGCTGGTGACTTTAAGTTGAAGCCAGTGCTCATTTACCATTCTGAATATCCTAGGAGGCCTCAAGAATTATGCTAAATGTACTCTGCCTGTGCTCTATAAATGGAACAAAACTTGGATAATAGCACGTTTGTTTACCATGTGGTTTATTAAATATTTTAAGACCACTGTTGAGACCTATTTCTCAGAAAAAAGATTCCTTTCAAAAATACTGCTCATTGACAATGCACCTGGTCACCCAGGAGCTCTGATGAAAATGTACAATGAGATCAATGTTGTTTTCATGCCTGCTAACTCAACATCCATTCTGCAGTGCATGGAGCAAGGAGTAATTTTGTCTTTCAGGTCTTATTATGGCTGCCATAGGCAGTAATTCCTGTGATGGATTTGGGCAAAGTCCATTGAAAACCTTCTGGAAAGGATTCACCATTCTAGAGGTCATTGAGAAGATTCATAATTTGTGGGAAGAGGTCAAGATATCAACACTAATGGGAGTTTGGAAGAAGTTGATTCCAGCCCTCATGGATGACTTTGAGGAGTTCAAACCTTCAGTAGAGGAAGTAACTGCAGGTCTGATGGAAATAGCAAGAGAACTAGAATTAGAAGTGGAGCCTGAAGATGTGATTGAATTGCTGCAATCTCATGATAAAGCTGTAATGGATGGGGAGTTACTTCTTATGGATGAGCAAAGGAAGTGATCTCTTGAGATGAAATCCACTCCTGGTGGAGACACTGTGAAGACTGTTGAAGTAAGAACAAAGGATTTAGAATACTTCATAAACTTAGTTGATGAACAGCAGCAGGTTTCAGAGGATTGACTCCAACTTGAAAGAAGTTATACTGTAGGTAAAATGCTACTAAATAGCATCACAAACTACAGAAAAATGGTTTGTGAAAGGAAGAGTTAATCAATGAGACAAGCTTCATTGTTATTGTATTAGGCACCTCAACCTTCAGCAACCACCAATGCTGATCAGTCAGCAGCCATTAACATCGCAGCAAGACTCTCCATCAGCAAAAAGATTACAACTTGCTGAAGGATCAGATGGTTAGTATCTTTTAGCAATAAAATATTTTTAAATTAACGTATGCACACTATTTTAAAGATGTAATTCTATTGTATATTTAACAAACTACAGTGTAATGTAAACTTTAACTTTTATATGCACTGGAAAACCAAAAAAAATCACGTGACTCTCTTTGTTGTGATATTTCACTTTATTACAGTGGTCTGGAATCGAACCTAAAATATCTCTGAGGTATGACTGTATAAAAGATGGCACGTTGTTGAATATGCCCCTTTTGGCTTCTTTTCTAATCCGTTATCTATTAATTTATTAATGCCTGAAAAAACTATTTTTTAGCTTCAGTAACCTCTTCAGGAAACAAGTTCCACGTTTCGATAATCTGGTACACTAAATATTATTTCATTTTTATTTGTTCTGCAATTATTATCTTCAACCTATAGAAGGGGCTCCTTATATCTAATATCAATGACTAAGTTTATATTCATACTATTCACACTCTTCCCCATTTCATAAGATCAAAATTCTCCTATCAAAGCAGGCAGCATGACAGAACTATCTGCTTATCTACCTAGCAACTCAGGAGCAGAAAGCTTCTAAAAGAAGCAGACTCTCAGAGGAGGGACAAGTTTCTTTTTATTTTTTATTTTATTTTATTTTATTTTTGAGATTATCAAAAGGAGCTGTGATGTGTTTTATTTTTTACTTTTTTAATTTTTTTAATTTCATTTTTTTTTTAAATTTTATTTTTTGGTTATTCAATTACAGTTGTGGGACGAGTTTCTTTTTAAATTTGAGATTTTTAAACAAAATTAGTGGGGTGATATTGATTAATAAAGTTATATAGGTTTCAAGTGTATAATTCTATAATACATCATCTGTATATTATACTATATTTTTACCACCCCAAAATTTTTGACATGCATCCCAAAGTTCAAATGGAAACCAATCCAGTTTCAATTTTATTCAACAGAATTCTGGAAATTAAAGAATAGCATATGTTTCCAATATTCCCTTACCGCGGGTACTACGTTCCAGACCCCCCCGCAAAGTAGGAACCTTACATTTATCCTACACTCTTAAATCTATGTAACTTTAACATACGTATACAGTACCACAAAACCCCACAGTAGAGCAAAAAAATCTGTGATAATTAAATATATATTTTTTAATGCTTTTATTGATTATATTGTTACAACAGTTCCAATTTTCTCCCCTTTGCTCCCCTCCACCCAGCATCTCCCTCCCCCAGCAATCCCCCCCCCCCAAAATCCATACCCCTGGTTCGTAAAAAATAATTACTCCCCCCCTCTCAAATATTAGGACCCTTTGTAATCTTGTAAAGGACAATGGGTGAAGGTCTCAAGCTCCTCTAGCTGCTTCAAGCTGGACATGGTCGTCATCCTACCTGACCGCGATACAGTGAGGCCGCGGTAAGTGAACCGTGATATAGTGAGGGACTACTGTATACCTACTAGAGTTATGATCATAAATGCTAAATAATGTATTGCTCATTTTGAGATGTCTGGTTGTAAGGTGATGGGTATTAGGTAAGAATAAAATTTCTTTAGCCATTCTTACCTTCAAAGGCATGCTGAGAGGAAAAAAAGTGATTAAGAAATGGAATGTGGCACAGCCATCTGAGTCAAAGTCTTAAGTTGGGGGAGCTAGTCTACATTACATGACAAATTGGGAATTTCCAGAAGTAGACAAATGGACAAATGATCTGAAGGTAAGCTCATTAACTGAAAACTATTCCTATTAAAAGCAATGCTAAAGCATAACAGTGGACTGGAATGATAGAGGCACCTTATACTACTGGGTAATGACCAAACAACTACTACAAATCAACTTACCTTGAAAATAAACTTGCTTAACATTTTCCCAACCTAGATCAAAATTTTCTAATAGACCGTAAATTCCTTGAGAGAAGATTAGCTTAGGCTTCATCTTTTTATTTCCAAAACATTTAGCCTAGTAGATTGCACCTAGTATGAAGCTAATCAATGATGCCAGTTGTTAACAAGGAGGAATGGGGATTCATTAAAATCCATGCATACTATTCTTTATTCCCTTTTTGCCTTATCTGCATCCCTACTATATACATTTCCCCCTCAAACTAAAGTAGAATGAAGAATAATTGTAAAGGATGTAGTATGTTTATATAAATTACATTAATACTTTCAGGCATTAGATATCATTGTATTCTAGAATTCAATTAGGGCAAAGAAACACATTTATAGACCCTCCAAATAATCCAGTCATTATTAAACCTTACCAATCTCATAATTAAACACTTAAATAGAAATATACAAGCCCCCCAAAATGTACATGACCACTGAATCAAAAAGGACATGAAAATCAAGATGGCTGTAAGGAAAGTATAGCGGCTAAATGTATGGTGTCTGATGGATACTAGATTTATTGGGGCGATCATTTTATAAGGTATATGGAAGTCCAAGCACTATGTTGTACATCTGAAACTAATATAATATTGCATGTGAACTGTAATTGAAAACTTAGTTACAAAAAAAGAAAGTATAGCAATTAAGTATGTCCAGTACAAGCAGGGCTAAAATACTGAAAACATCATATAATAATCTAGGAAATTGCCCTGGCTGGGTCATTCAGTTTATGGGAGCATTGTCCCATACACCAAAAGGTTGCAGGTTCAATTCCCCGTCAGGACACATACCTAGGTTGTGGGTTCGACCCTGGTCGGGGGGCATATGGGAGGCAACTAATTGATGTTTCTCTCACGTTGATGTTTTTCTTTCTCTTGCCCTTCCTCTCTCTCTAAAATCAATTAAAAAAACATCCTTGGGTGAGGATAAAAATGGGGGGGGGAATTGGGACAACTGTAACGGAATAATTTTTTTTTTAATAATAAAATAAAATAAAATAAACCTGTGGCCCAGATACTACTTAGCTGCAAGAGGCAGAGCTGGGTCTCAAAAAGAATCTAAAAGTAATCTAGGAAATCATGATGAGACACACTACTTACTACCAAATTACTTCTCTCTACTCTTACCACTTTCCCAAGTGAATAATGATCTGGGCTTTCCTTTAATATTAAGAATATGGATAATAAGTTAATACTGTCTTGAGCTTACACACGTCACTTACTATTAAGCATTTAACATGCTTGCAGCTGCAAGTGAAAAGAAAAACTTGCATCACTTAAAAAGTTACTTCTAGTATTGTATACTAGATTGCTTACAGCGATGGATAGTAGACTGGGGACCTTAACTAAAGCATTTGGATGAGCATTAAGTTTGAATTCTGTTACTACATTTTCTAGAAAATGGCTCTGACAAATGAAAGTTTGAAGGGAGCATCCAAGTGGGAGGGGCAGATTTAAAATCTTCAATTACCTGAAAGCTTGAGTCCTCGTTCCCCTACTTGGGTGTCATATCCATGTGGCATTCGAAGAATTGCATCATGGAGTCCAGCTAATTTTGCTACTGCATACACATCCTCAGGTGAAGCATTGATGTTTCCATATAACAGGTTGTAGTAAATGGTATTATGGAAGAGGACAGCATCCTGGAGCAAAGATAGATAGATAGATAGATAGACAGACAGACAGATAGATAGATAGATAGATAGATGATAGAGAGACAGAAATATATAGATATATACATACATACCTTTATGGACATCATAAAAGTTATTAAAACAACAGTACAGACATCAAGGCATAAGGCGTAAAACATGATAACTGCCTTTACCACTCCCCTCATCCCTGCAATCCCATTTCCCTTCCTGGAGCTAATCACCATCGACAATTTCTTGTGTATCATTCCCGACTTTCTTCAGTTCATTCAGATGCCTCAGCACAGGCTTTTTTCAACACAAATGGGGCCATACTATATGTATTGTTTTGCTTTTGTTTTTTTTCAGTTAACTTATCCTGGAGATTGTATATATCAGTAACAGAAACCTACTTCTTTCTTTTTAACAGTTGTATAATACCAGGGTATATTGTAATTTATCTATCCCTCTATTGATAGACATCAATGTAGTTTCCAAATTTTTGTTACTATAAAGCGTGTTGAAATAAAATATCATTGTATATATGACATTGTGCACCCATATATTTCTGTAAGAAGGATTCTTATAAGTAGATGAATGAGTTAAAAGGTAATCATATGGATACACACTGATGGTTTTGCACAACTGTCTTAAGATGCTCTGACAAGTATACATTCTAACCAATAGTGTATGAGGGTGCCAAGTCTCCACATGCTCAGCAATCCTGGATATTACTAAGTTTTAGTTGTTGCTACTTGAGGGGTAAAATGTGCTTTTTGCTCAAATTTGCATTTCTAAAATTACTAGTGAGGTAGAATATGACTTCCTAATGCTTCTCGAGACTTTTAAGTTGAACTTAAAACACAGAAACCAAAAATTTATGTACTGTAGCTTTTTGTTTTTGTTTTTGTTTTTGAGAAAGTTCACTGCAAACATCCATTCACTATTTCAACTTATTCTGACGTGGCAAACTTAACCTAATTTAATTAGAGCATCCATCTCCCACTTCTCTTTAGGTCTCCAAATGATTGGAAAGCAATAGTAAGATAAAATAAAATGACTCCTTTAGTTCACATTAACCAGGATACTCAATTAATTAAGACTTCTTTAACATCATAATCAGTCCCAGAGTTTCAGATATTATTTCAACTAATATTTTAAACATTTATATTCCTACTACTAATATAGAATATCCTTTTATTTAGTACTTAAACCCAATAAGCTTAATGTTCTATAAAGAGAAAACACTTATTTTAAAATATCTTATATTCAGAAAAAAGTTAACAAACAAATGCTAATCAAAAACGAATGCTAACAAAAACTTTGAAAATACAAAAAAATAAGGTAAAATAAAAATTAAATAATCTATAATCCTACCATCCAGCAATAACTATTAACCAAAATGTTTCTCCAATGTTTTTTCCTCTACTAACACATATTCATTTAATATTATAAGACTCAGATATTATGGTTTGTTTTGGTATCCTCTTTTTCAACAAACTTTGTATCTGGGTATTTTGCCCACACCAAATATTTTTTACAAACATGGCATTTAGAAATGGCTGTATGACATTTGATATTATGGTAATTTAACCATCTACTTATTGTTGGACATTTATACTGTTTCTAACTTCTGCTATTAAAAATACTGCTGTAATGAATATCTTTGTATATAAAAATCTGTTCACATCTGTTTATTTCCTTACTAAAAGTTTCTAGGGGCAGAAATAAAGGGATGGATATTTTTTAGGCTCTTTATACAGACTGTCCATTTGTTCATCAGGAAAGCTGTATACTTCCATCAGCAAAACAACAGACTGGCCATTTTACACAGCCCTGCTCAAACTAGATGTTATGAATTTTAAAATCCTTGCCAATCTGGTAAGTAAAAAATGGCACCCCATGGTTGATTTAATTTATATTGCTAAGGCCTCCAATAAGAATGAACATCTCTTTCTTTATTGACCACATATATTTTTCCTTAATGAATAAAACACTTCATTTTTCAAAAGAGAATGGCAAGAATTCAGTTATACATAGTTATATGGATGAGGACACTGAGCCCTAAGTAGGCATAGAACAGAATTCAGTTCACTTGATATACAGTTTAGGTCACTGTTTCCCAACATATAGTCTACAAATGAGCTGTATCAGAATCACCTAGGTGACATATTTAAAAATGTAGGTTTCTGGGCCCCCACATTGCCATCCTAAACGAGAACTAAGGTGTGTAAAAGAGAGCTGGAATTTCAGTTATCTCCCCAGGTGATTCATGTATACTAACACCTAGGATTCTCAGTGAAAGGGAGGACAGGACAGAATGGAATGTGCCACACCACTTGGGGACTTTTTACAAACTACGCACCTTTGTCTGATCCTTTTTCCATTGTTCTCCCAGGGATCTGATTCTGATTCTAGGTTGCATGCAGGCTGCAACTAAATCCCAGGTCTCTCTATTGGCTTTCAGCATAAGAAAAACTCACATTCTATAATGCTATCTCCTTGTTGTCTTCTCAACTCTTACTCTGAATTTATTTTTCCCCCTAAAGTCATTCAGCAAATACTTCTTAAATGTTTATTATGTGTCCGGAAATGTGCTTGGTATTGAGGGGACAGTGGTGAGTAAGGCATACAAACTTGAAGTTGGCAGCCAAAATTACTTTGTAATTTTTACTAATTTACTATGTCCAGAGCTATTCAGAATTATAATAACAGTTTCCATTTACTGAATAATTATGTAATAGACATTGTGCTTGGTGCTTTACACATATTATCTCTAATCCATAATAATTCCATCTTATGAGTAATAGAATCCTTATTTTACAGATGAGGAAACTGCAGCACAAGACCACAGAATTTGTAAGGGTCAGAGCTGGGGTTAGAATCAAGTTCTGTTTGATACCAGCATTGACTCTTTCCTCTATATTACACTATCTTTCTAAAACTTAAAAAATATATCCATTATACACATTTTCCATTCACTTTTTTTCAGTCTTTTTGGTAACAGTTTGACCTGTAGGGCCTACTGTTTCCTAATTAGCATATAGTGACTCCTTGGGTTCAAATTATTCTAGTGAAAGGGCCACCAACTCAATAAATAAATCTCTCCCCATGCAGTTTTAGTCTTTCATTTAAATACCTGAGGTACTACTCCCACTGCCCTCCGAAGGCTCTCCAGACTCACATCTTGTATATTTTGACCAGCAAGGTAAATGTTACCTTTTTGAGGCTCATAGAAGCGAAACAACAGCCTCACTATAGTGCTTTTCCTAAAATTGGAGACAAGGAAAGTTTATTTAGCTTCTCACGGCATTAGAGAACCCTTGTTTTAAACCATAGTAATCATTCTATTTTGATAAAGAAAAAATATTACATTGGGAATCATTGATCAATGACGCAGAACTTTATAAATAACTGAATTACCCACCCTGACCCACTACCTCCTACAATGGCCACTTTCTTTCCTGCAGGGACTTCAAAAGATACTCCATTAAGGACTTTCTGCCCCTCAATGTATTCAAAATGCACATTATCAAAGGCCACCGTAGCTGTCTGTGGTGTGATCTGAAGGGGAGATGCCATCACTTTGTCCTAGCAGAGAGAAGAGAAAAAAAACAACCACTTTACACACTGCCTAGAGTAAAGCTATGCAGATAGTTTTCTAATTCATAGAGAGAAAAGGGAAAATAATGGGGAAGATGGAGATTTATAAGTAGAGTTAGACCACTTCCAAGCATACTTTTAAAGATTTGTTTTTTCACTTCTCACTGCTAAGGTAAAATATTCTGCATGGATGGTTTGATTTTTCAGTAATTTGGGGGGTGGGGGGAAGGGAGGCTGGACAGGGCAGTAAGGAAGTTGAGGCAATCACACATTTTATATCATTATTATAAAAGTAAATCAAGTGCAAGTACAAATAATTCAAGTTAACAAAATTTAGCTTCTAGGTCTAATATTCTTTGCTAACATTGTAAGGTTTCTAAGCATAGAAGTGAAAGCTATAAATGACCTCTTAATACACATGATACTTCCAATTTCTGCAAAAAAGGAATTGGTTTGTTAACATGGTGATGTAAGAATATTCCCCTAGAATAATCCTTTAATGGGATAAAGTTCACATGCTTTTGAAAAGGTACTAAATAAATTACTTACTTTGATTCGGGTGTCTACCTTAAGTAGTGTAAACAAGGTATTCATGTCTATGAGTGCTTGTCTAGTTTCTCTATATACAGTTCCCAGAAAGTTCAGGGGCAATGACAGCTGAAAAAGCAGTCCATTCACCATTACTAGGTCTCCAACGGTAAGGGTACCTTAATATGCATTTGGCAGAAGAAGAAAAGGATATTTTAGATATGATGAACTGTTTTGACTTCGAGAAGTTTACGTCTATTACTCTGGAATACAGCTCAAAATGTACAAAATCAGCAACTCAGACCTACTTAAATTTCAAAACATTTTTTAAAATTAAATTTATTGGCATGACATTGGTTAATAAAATTATACAGGTTTCAAGGGTACAATTCTATGGTACATCACCTATATGTTGCATGGCGTGCCCACCACCCAAAGTTAAATCTTTTCCCGTCACCATATATTTGACCCCCATTTCCCTTTATTCCATAATTTAGGAATACAGGACACTTGATATATGCTAAGTAGAATGGGAAAAATCCATCCATACACTATACATAACACACACACACACACACACACACACACACAAAATGGCTTAAGTGACAGTAGAAACAGAAGGCAAAAAATCTCTCCCTAAGCTAGTTTCTTTGTAATATAAAACAGAAATTTTAAAAAGAATAAATATTAAAAGACTGCAGAAAATGGGTGTCATGATTAAAAATGATAAACCATGTATTAAGGTCGCAGTGAATATATGAATCCTGAGTAGGCAGGTTATTAAAAAAAGGCACAAAGATTGTTTATTTAAAAATGTTTTGCAAATGAAAAGCTATTAGAAAGGTTAAAAGGCTGCCAGTATTTCTAAAGGAAAGATTGCTTGAATTTTAGTCCTTTGGACTACACACTAGATTAGTAGTACAAATCGGTAGGTACAGTATAGACAGGGGGATATTAAGAACAGTATAGGAAATGGAGTAGCTAAAGAACTTAAATGCATGACCCATGGACATGAACTAACGGGGGGAGATTGCTGGAGGGTATGGGGGGGTACTGGGGGGAAGGGGACAAATGGGGGAAAATTGGGACAACTGCAACAGCATAATCAAGAAAATAATTTTAATAAAAGAAATAAAAAGACATCATACAGTCAAGAGAACACATTTTGATAGAAAAAAGGAATGTACTTCAAGGATATTAAAGCACATAATTGAATGTGCATTATAATTAAGGCTAATATACACATTCCTTACATTAATCATTATTCATAAAGGTTAAGTGAGACATCTATAATTGTTAAAAACCACAGATTCATTACCTGCCACAATTCCCTGACTGGCGAGCACCATTATAGCCGTTAAACCAACACTGAAAATAGCACTTTGACCAAAGTTCAGCATAGCCAGAGTAGAGGTACTTTTCAATGAAGCAGTCTCATATGTCTTCAAAAATCCATCATATCTTTGTGCTTCATAGTTTTCATTATTAAAATACTACATAATATACAAAAACAGTAACTACATACAAGTGTAATTAGATTTTATTCTCTTAAATGATTTGTATCCTTTTATCAGACTGCACGTATGGAAAAAATTTTAAAAACTGACTTTCAATACACTGGACTATGGGTACTCTTGCAGTTTTCTACAAAGCACTATACTTGCAAAAGTCCATAAAAATTCATCCCACAAACACTTACTGAATGCCTAGTTAATTAAACCCAAATCTTTAAAAAGTCATCAACGTCACCTCCTTCATAAAACTTTCCCGTTCGCATTGCCCCCATTGAATTATGCTTTCTTGTATAGTCACCTGTATACTTACTTTAACCCTCCTAGTAGATTAGCAAATTCTGGGAGGCCAAGGATTAAATAGGAATCATTTTTTCCCCTCTTCCTCCATCACAGGGCTTAGCATAATGCTTTGCAGACAAGAAACATTCAATAATTATTTTAATGGGAAAATGAACAAATACATGAAAGGAAACACTATGAAAAAAGAAAGCACTATGCTAGGCACTCTGAGGGATACAGAGTCAAGAACTTACATGCTAAATTGATTAGCTTAGTGTTCATTCTGAATCAAAATGCTAACCATACTCTTATCACTTATAAATTAATTCAGATGGTAAAATCTGATGTCACAAAAAAACCTGAGGTAGAAATAAAGGACAATTTCTAAATAAGAGAAAAACAATTTAGTACTATTATTCTATCACACGTACAGACACTATTTGAATCTGAGGCTCTAACAGCACATATTAAATTAAATGGCAGAACAATTCTTAGTGCAGTGTGAAAGGCTGAGGAAAGTATAATTAAACATAGTACCTTCACAGTTTCATAATTCAGCAGCGAGTCTATGGCAGCGTTACCTGCATCATTATCTGCTTTGTTCATTTCTATTCTAAATCTAGTTCTGTAAGACAAAGATTTGCATAGACATGAAATGTTTGTTATAAAAGTATAACTAATTTCTGAAGCTTGACCGACCTCTGGGGAATACCTTACCTCCATCGTGTGACGGCAACTGTGAATGCTGTGTATGCGCAAAGTGTCCCAAGAGTCACCAATGCAAACTGGGCACCACATCTGTAATACTGAAGGAGGCAAAAAAAAAAAAAAAAGAAAAGAGAAACATTGTTCTTGTCAAATAGTTTATAATATATAGCAGCACATCTCAGTCAAAAGATTTTTTAAAATATGTTGGTGAATAAATAATTATTTGGGTAAGAAATCAAATACCTTAGAAAATCTACTTTAGGTAACAAGGGAAGAAAGCCAAACTGCACTAGCCACATTGATGCTATTGTCAAATGCTGATTAATAATAGTGCAAAGAACCATAAGAGGAATAAAATATATACATATTTTAATTATAAGATATGAAATTGCCTAAAATGTTATGAATGGCAAATAGAAATCCAGATAATCTGAGCATATCAGTCTAAAGTTCTACACAAGAATCTCTGCTAACAAAAATTGCAAGCACTAGCTAAATGACTGATCAATATTTAGACCTGAACAGCTCTTTATAATAACAACACAGTAAAGGTTTTGGATAGTCCCTTGAAGCTTGTAGTAAATAATCCAATGAATTGTATAATCCTTCCAGCACCATGAAATTTTGCTTTCAAACCACGGACATGTAATACCGCAATAGCTTCAAGTACAACACTAAATAGCTACTAATGAGAATGTAAAAGCTTGTTATGAATAAAAATGTTTTACTTACCAAAATAGCACTGACAAGAGAGACCTCAAACATAATGGGAAGAAGATTAAATACTAAAGCACTCAGAACAAAACTGATACCCCTCGTCCCTCTGTCAATAGCCTTTGATAAAGCTCCTGTCTGTCTGCTCAGGTGGAAAGCCAGGTCCAGGTTGTGAAGATGAAGAAAGACATTCTTGGCTATTCTTCGTATTGAATTTTGGGCTACCTTGCCAAATACTGCATTTCGAACTTCATTAAAAAAGGCAGCTCCAGCTCTTGATACACCATCTAACAATACATTCAAGAGAAAAAATGGGGTGTAAAAACATTAAATCATAGGAGTGTAAAAATGGTAAAGGTTCAGAAAGTGTTTGTACAATGCATGACTATATCACTGAATACTTTCACTAAAAGAAACCTAGAAAGCATCGAGCTTAGTGAGTACCAATCTTTCCACCACCATGGATCCCTTTTAATGTTATTCCCTGCCCCCTAAATTCCAGGTGCTAAAAGATTTTTTTCCCAACTACATACTCTCAACACATAACAGCCCATATGGCCTTACTGTGGATAAATATACAATAACTGTTGAGTTTTTTTTTTTATCTAACTCAATTCTCCTAAATAACAAATGATAAAACTGAAATCCAAAAAAATCAAGTGCATTGACTAAAGCATGGCCCCATTCTAGTCTCCTAAGTCTCATCAAGTGTAATTTCTAATGCATTATATGCAAAATATTCTCTTCTTGACAAATTGTAGATCTGTGTTGTGGCTCTTGGATATAATTTAATAAAGCATTAATGCACATATATCATTATTTAGCTGTTTCCTATTTAACAGCTAATAACAAAAACAGCAAAAGAATAACTAGCCTTACTGAAAAGGTATCTCATAAGAAGCCTAACTATTAAAAGAGGTTGTTATAAATTTAATGTCTTATTTCATGTTATTATTTCCTAGAACTTGGAGGATGAGACTATTGTTAACAGAATTTTTGGAAAGTATATCATATAAAGAATTTTTAAAACCACGTATCAAAAAATTCTCACATAAAATGATAGCTATCCAAAATGCTAAGTTGTGTTTGTAGTGAAAAGGTCATCTGCTCAAATATGATGAAACCCTCTTTAAGAAAGTCAACACCTGTAGACAGATTAAAGAGTCACACATACAGCCAATCAGAACTGCCGTTGCCATGGTTGCAACTGTATTTGGTGCATCACTCAGGTTCAGCATGTTTCCCGACATCTGGTTGAGGCTGTCTACAGCATATTTAAACATGAAGGGAACCACAATATTCATGCCCTAAAAACATAAAAGCAGCAGTTACCCACCATATGCAAAATATTTATTTATAAAAGTATAAACATCTATCTAAAATTAGTATTTATGGGAATGTTTAGCTATTAACCATTTACTAGTATTGGAATGATTTTCCCACTTTATAAAGGTAAAATCTTTGTCATTGGGAGAGCTGATATTTCAGGATCCTACCTCACACTGACCGCCATGTTAACATTCATTTACAAGCTATGTGTGTTAGTCAAATGCTCCTGCCTCCATGAAATCATCTCTGATCATCCACTCAAAAAAGCTCTCTCCATTATCTGGCATCCTACAGAGCTCATAACACAGCAAACTGCCTTATAGTTATTTGTGTGTATATTTTTCTTTCCTACTACATTGTTAATAGTCTGTACCATATTCCTCTTTTTGTCCTAATCATGTTTAATACAATGCTTTGTATATTATAGGTATTCAATAAATGCATATAAAATTATTCATTCACCAAAATAATAGTAAAACTGAAATTATATAGCAAAAAAGAGTCTCAAAAGCAAATAAATTACAATTACCTATGGCTGATTCACCACTGGGAAAACAAATAACACTGCTAGATCTATTTGCCTCACAAAAAAGATTCCTGTGTTCCAATACTACAGAAAATTAAACCCACTGAATACCAAACTAATTTACAAAACCTAACATATTTCTTCATAATACCCTCCAATATATGAAAATTAGGAATATAGTGCTTTCATATATTAAAGGCAAATATTCAATCATCACATTTCTATGCAAAGTTATAGTATCAAAGACATCAGCCATCATTTAGAAACAGCAACCTGGTTAGACTAAGTTTTCTTTGAAGAAATTAAATTTATATACATTAATAACATGTGAAAACAATTGTATGAGGGTTAACAAAAACACTGAAATCCCAGTTCTTGTTAATGTTCCATTATTATGTCTTTCATCTTTGTTAAACATAAAGAATGTATTGTCAACAGGCCTCAGTTTATCTACAACTAAGAGGAGCTATGTAAATCAAGATTTCAAAGTAAGGTATAGCAACCAAGCAACAGTATTAAAATACTCAGCAGGTATTCGTATATTTTTAAGAATGTAACACTATGGGATAAACTTCTTAAAACTTTTAAGATTTCTAACTTCCAGAATATAATCTAATAGAATATTAGGTTTCAAGTAGTAGTAATTTTCAATTGTGATTCCCATAGAACCATTTAACCTCAGGCTCTTGCTTTTGCTTATAATGGCCTCCCACCTCATTTACCTCTCCAGACCTTTCCATTCTTCAAAACCCACTTTGACTCCTAGTCCCATCATGATGCCTTCTCTGAAAACGGCAGCCTACTTGGTACTTACTGTCTTCTCAATTTCAGTGTAACTTTCTCTGGCAAAACATTTTGTGAACAAGAGCTACGTGAGCTAGGTATGGTGCTAGGCACCTTTCACAAATGGCTGAATGAGAGTTGAATGAAATGAACAATTCTATGAAATAGGTATTATCCCTATAATTGAGAAAAATCAGGTCTGGTAAGCAGCAGAGCTGGGATTAAAATCCACGTCTGACTTGAAATTCAGAATTTTTTCTAGTATACCATAGTTATATCAGCAGCATATAAGGCAGGGACCATAATATTTTACTCTTTTTGCACCCTAAAATATATGTCCTCAAATGTGCTGCATAAACCAGCTACAGCATTAAAGTATGGTACAAGTAATTTAAATAAATGTGAGCAGATTCTAGGTTTTCCATATAATACGGCCACATCCCCCCATTTGCATTCCAATATACTTTCTTAAGTGAGAGAAACAGTGATAGTTACAGCTAGCAGATAATTCTCATAACTCACAGCCTATTCATTATATCTTTGCTACAGCAAGAGTGAGTGGTGATTGAAATCAATGTATCACCAAGAAGGTTGTGCAATTTTACTTTCTTGAAAGTGTGTTTGAGTTTGGTCACATCTGGGAACATCCTTGTAAGTGTGTAAAAAATGTGAATAACAACTGTCCTGTGTGTATATTGGCAACAAAAGGGCAGTTATCACAGTGCTAAAAACATAATACCACTATCTCTAATAACTGTTGATTACTCTCAGTTTTCCCACAAAAGTAATTTTAAAAAAGGAAAGGAATGAAAAACATCAAGGAAATGGAAAGGATATTATGTGCAGATGTTTTTATAAGTATATACTCATAAGTGTGGGTTCCATTGGCCTTGTGATATTTTGGGGGTAGAGAAAAGCAAATACTGGTTTTCCCTAATATTCTGCTTTCAGCAGAACTAGACAAACCATCTCAGATAAGTGTGAATTTTCAAAAACATTTTTATTTTGAAGTATTATGAGTCTTCATAGAAAACTGCAAAAGTAGTACAAACTCATAAGCCTTCACAAAATGTCTCCTAATGGTGACATCTTACATAGCTGTACTTCAATATGAAAAACCAAACATATATGTTGGCACATTACTGTTAAATATACTACAGAACTCTGTTTTCACCATTTAAAAATGTATATTCATGTATATGTGTGTGGTTTGTGTCATGTATATGGTCCTATGCAATGTTATCCTATGTTCAGATCCATGATCACAATCAAGATACAGAACTATCCCATCACCACAAAAGAACTTCCACCCTGAATGGTGTGGCTCAGTGGACTGAGCACCAGCCTGCGGACCAAGAGGTCACTGGTTCAATTCCCAGTCAGGGCACATGCCTGGGTTGCGGGGCCAGGTCCCCACTGGGAGCATGTAAGAGGCAACCACACACTGATGTTTCTCTCCCTCTCTTTCTCCTTCCCTTCCCCTCTCTCTAAAAATAAATAAATAAAATCTTTTTTTAAAAAAAGAACTCCCTTGTACTACCCCTTTTATATTCACGCCTATTAACCTTGCCTCACCCCACTCCCTGTCCTCTGGGAACCACCACTTTATTCTTGATCTCTATAACTTAGTCATTTTGAGAATATTATATATATGAAATCATAATAGCATGTTAACATTTTAAGATTGGATTTTCACTCAGTATAACGTTATTGACGTTCATCGAGGATGATGCATGTTATCAACAGCTCATCTCCTTGTGCTGCTGAGTACTCTCCCATAGATCTACCAGAAGTTTTCAACCACTCAGTCCTGAAGGACATTTTGGTTGTTTCTAGTTTGGGGCTATTACAAATAAAGGTATTATGAACATTTTCATACACATGGTCATAAGTAATGGCAATGATGTTGAACATCTTTTCATGTGCTTATTTGCCATGTGTTTATCTTCTTTGGTGAAATATTTGTTCATATCTTTTGCACATTTTATAACTGGATCATTTTTTGCTGTTGAATTCTAGGAGTTATTTATGTATATTCTAGATATAGGCCTTTGCTGGATATGAGATTCGCACTCTGTAGCTTGTCTTTCATCCTACTGAGGAGCCTGAACTCCTACGTGACCTAGCAGTCTGGAGCAGTCCCCTCCAGTGAGGTGAGAGCTTGGACTCTCATCTCCACCTGTAGTAATGGGGCAGCAGCCCATCCTTATTTGGAGCACTATCACAGGAGGCTTGCTAAACAGAAGATTTAAATAAAATCTACAGTGTCATAACATAATACCCAAAATGTCCAGGTTTCCATAAAAAATCACACCAAGTACTACTAAGATAACAACTTGAATGAGAAAACAATAAACAGACACAAATGTTAGAACTGTCTCACAAGGATTTCAGAGTAGCCATCATAAAAGTGTTTCAAGGATCATTTATGAGCATGCTTAAAACAATAAAAAAATTAATGCCTCAGCAAACAAGTAAAGGACATAAATAAAATCCAAATGGAAAATTAGGAATTGAAAAATATTATAACTGAATTAAAAAAAAAAAACCTGAATAGATGGGCTTCATGGCAGAATGGAGAGGACAAAGGAAAGACCGAAGATGCTGCTGGCTTTAAGATGGAGGAGGGGCCCCAAACCAAGGAACTCAGGTGATCTCTGGGAGCTGTAAAAGGCAAGGCAACAGATCCTCCACAAGAGCCTCTAGAGGGCACAGTCCTGACATATGCCTTTATTTTGATCCAGTGAAACCTAATTTTGGACTTCTGCCCTTTAGAAATGTAAAATAATAAATTTGTGTTGTTTTAAACTATTAAGTTTGTTATAAGTTGTTATAGCAACTTCCAGAAAAACAGAGATAGCAGGAACATTTCCTAATTCATTCTGTGAGGCCAGCATTACACTAATACCAAAACCAGACAAAGACCTCACAAGATAGGAAAACTATCTTATGAAATATATTTTTTAAATTCTCATCAAAATATTAAAAATCAGAGACAATAACAAATAAAAACAATTATGCAGCATGACCAGGTAGATTTTATTTTAGGTATGCATGGTTGGTTCAACATTTGAAAATCCATTAGTCATGTGCTGCGTAACAACATTTAGGTCAACGATGGACAACATATACGACAACAGTCCTGTAAGATTATAATTGAGCTGAGAAATTACTACTACCTAGTGATGTTGTAGCTATCATAACATCTTAGAGCAAAGGGTGAAAATCAACAAGGCTGTGGTTGAGATGACAAGCTCCTAAAGGTGGTTTCTGAGGAATTCACTCACAAGGAGTTGTTGGGACTGGAACAGAAAAACACAGGTGAAGAAACAAGAGAAAAGGACACTGCAGAAGGAAAGGAATGCTCAAGACAACTTACAGTGAAGGGTTTAGCAGAAGCTTTTGAAAACTTCAACAAGCTCCTTAAAAAGTTTACAAACCTGGACCTCGGCTATGAAAGGTTTTCAATAAAAGAGAGGCATGTTCAGGTGTATTATCTGTTTACAAGCAAATTTATGATGACAAAAAGTGAACCACCATGGACATATTTCTGAAAAGAGTGACACTTCCTCAAAAAGAGCCTGAGGGAGGTCCTTCAAGAGGTGTTTCAAAACAAGGAATTGCTACCATAAAGACGACAGCTGCACGTGTTGTTACTGCCCCTGCAGACCTTACAGTGAGATAAGGTAGGGAGGGAGAAGACAGAGATATTGATGATCCAGATCCTGTGTCGGCCTAGGCTAATGTGTGTTCGTGTCTACGTTTTAAACAAAAAGTTACATATATTTTTAAAAAAGAAAACTTATGGTATAAGAATATAAAGAAAATAAATAGAAAACTCACAGTATAAGGATATAAAGAAAATAGTGTTGTATAACTATACAATGTATCTGCTTTTTAAATTAAATATATTGGGGTAAATAACATTAAATAAAATTTCAGGTGTATAATCATACAACACCTGTAAACTCTATTGTATGCTCACCATCTGAAGCCTAGTCTCCTTCTGTCACCCATTTAACCGCTTTTACATTTTTCATCCTCCCTCCCACTACTCTTTCCATCTGGTAACCACCATTCTGTTGTCTGTATCTTTGAGTTTGTTTTTTGTTGCTTTTTTTTCTTTTGTTTTATATTCCATGTGTGAGTGAAGTCATATGGTTCTTGTACTTTTCTATCAGACTTATTTCACTTAGCATAACACTCTCAAGATCCATCCATGTTGTGGCAAATGGCAATATTTCATCTTCTCTGATGGCTGAGCAGTATTCCATTGTATATATATGAACCACATCTTCTTTATCATGACACTTAGGTTGTTTCCATGTCTTGGCTATTGTGAATAATGCAATAATAAACATATGGGTGAAATACCTTTTTTAATTGAATTTATTGGGGTGACACTGTTTCATAAAACCATACAGGTCTCAAGTATGCAAATCAATAAAACATCATCTGCACATGGCATTGTATGTTCATCACCACACGCAAAGTCTGTTTCTGTTCCCATTCCCCTTCCCCTTTGCCCTCCTCAACCCCCCACTCTCCTTTCTCCTCAGCTTTCACCACACTCTTGTCTGCATCTATGTGTTATGTTTATACGCTTTCTGGTTAATCCCTTCACCTTCTTCTATCTAGTTCCCCAACCCCCTCTCCACTGATATCTCTATGAATAAGTGTTTTCAAATTCTCGGGGTAGATACTCAAAAGAAAGACTGTGGGGTCAAAAGGTAGCTCTATCCTGAATTTTCTGAGAAACTTCCATAACTGTTTTCCACAGTGGCTAAACCAACTTACAGTCCCACCGGCAGTATGCAAGGGATCTGTTTTCTCCACATCCTCTCCAACACTTGTTATTTCTAACAAGGGTAAGGTGGTAGCTCATTGTGGTTTTGATTTGCATTTCCCTTATAATGAGCATCTTTTCCTATATCTGACTATCTGTAAGTCTTCATTGGAAAAGTGTCTATTTAGGTCCTCTGCACATTTTTTAATCAGATTTTGTTGTTGTTGGATTGTATAACTTCTTTATATATTTTGGATACCAGCCATTTATCAGAGGAATAGTTTGCAAGTATCTTCTCCCATTTGGTTGATGGTCTTTGTTTTGTTGATGGTTTCTTTTGCTGTGCAGTAGCATTTTATTTTGATGTTGTCCCGTTCATTTATTTATTTTTGCTCTTACTTCCCTTTCCATTGAGTCAACTTCACAAAAATCCCTCATTGACCAAGATTCATACATTTAGTGCTTATCTTTGCCTCTGAGTATTTTATTGTTTAAGGTCTGATATTCAAGTCTTTATTATGAGTTATATTTTGTGTATGGTGTCAGATAGCAGTCTAGTTTCATTCTTTCACATGTAGCTTTCCAGTTTTCCCAACACCATTTATTGAAGATGTTCCTTTCTCTCTCATATGCTTTTAGCTCCTTTGATGAAAATTAGTTGCCCATATATGTGTGGGTTTATTTCTGAGCTCTCAATTCTGTTCCATTGGTCCATGTTGTCTGTTTTTCTGCCAATACTATATTGGTTTTTTTTCAGTCCTCACCTGAGAAGACATTTACTGACTTTAGAGGGAGGGAAGAAGGGAGATGAAAGGAGGGAGGAGGGGGGAGAGAAACCTCATGCGAGAGAAACATCAATTGGTTGCTTCCCATACATGCTCCGACTGGGAATCGAGCCCACAACCCAGGTAGGTATGTGCCCTGACCAGGGATCAAACCCTCAACCCTCTGGTTCATGGGACGATGCTCCAACCAGCTGAGCTACCTGGCCATGGCACCATACTGTTTTGATTATGTTGCTCTGTAGTACTGACTGAAGTCCAGCTTTGTTTTTCTCAGGATTGCTTTGGCTATTTGGGATCTTTTATGGTTCCATACAAATTTATGGATTTTTGTTCTATTTCTGGGGAAAATGCCATTGGGATGTTGATGGGAATTGCATTAAATCTGTTTATTGCTTTAGGTAATATGGCCATTTACACAATGTTAATTTTTGCAATTCATAAACACGGAATATCTTTCCATTCTTTGTGTCTTTGATTACTTTCAACAGTGTCATATAGTTTCTAGTATACAGGTTCTTCATTTATATCATTGTTTTATTCTTTTTTGTTGCAATTGTAAAATGGGATTTCTCTAATATTTCCTTATGAATATACAGGAACACAACAGATTTTTGTATACTGATTTTGTATCCTATAACTTTACTGTATTTGTTTATCGTTTCTATTAGTCTTCTGGTGGCACCTTTAGGGTTTTCTATAAACATAATCATGTCATCTGCAAATAGTGACAGTTTTATTTCTTCATTCCCAATTTGAATATCTTTTATTTCTTCTTCTTGCATGACTGTTCAGACTAGAACTTCCAATACTATGTTGAATAGGAGTGGTGAGAGCGACCATACATGTCTTGTTCCTGACCTTAAAGGAAAAGCTTTCAGTTTATCACCATGGAGTATGACACTGGCTGAGTATTTGTCATATATCGAGGTACTTTCCTTCTATAATCATTTTATTGAGTGTTTTCATCATAAATGTATATTGTTTCATGACAAATATTTTCCTCATCTATTGTTATGTTCATGTGATTTTTATTCTTATTTTGTTAACGTGGTGTATCACACTGATTGATTTGTGAACGTTGAACTGATGCTGTACTCCTGGAATAAACCCCACTTGATAGTGACATATGATCCTTTTTAATATATTGTTGTATTTGATATGCTAGTATTTTGTTTAGGATTTTTGTATCTGTATTCATCATATACTGGCATGTAATTTTCTTTTCTTGTGTTGTCCTTGCCTGATTTTGGTATCAGGGTAATGTTAGCCTCATAAAATAAATTAGGAAGTAGTCCCTACTGTTTAATTTTTCTCTGAAGAGTTTGAGAAGTACCAATGCTAAATCTTCTTTGAATGTTTGTTAGAATTGACAGGTGAAGCTATGTGGTCATGGACTTGTTTTTTTGAAGAGATTTTTCATTATTGTTTCAATGGCCTTACTAGTGATTAAACCATTTAGGTTTTCCAATTCTATATAGTTCATTCCAGGAAGGTTATATATGTCTCAGAATTTGTACATTTCTCCTAGCTTTTCAAATGTGGTGGTATATTGTCTTTCATATTATTCCTGCACAAGTCTTTGTATCTCTATGGTGCCCACTACAACTACTCTTTCATTTCTTATTTTATTTTAGACTTTCTTTTTTTCCTTAGTGAGTATAGTCAGAGGTTTCTCAATTTTCTTTATCTTTTTAAATAACCAGCTCTTTGTTTCCTTCATTTTTTTTCCTTTTTTTTTAAGGGATAACAAGTCACTTTTTATTTATTTTTTAAAAAGATTTTACTTATTTATTTTTAGAGAGAGGGGAAGGGAAGGAGGAAGAAAGGGAGTGAAACACCAATGTGTGGTTGACTCTCGCATATACCCGACTGGGGACCTGGCCTGCAACCCAGGCATGTGCCCTGACTGGGAATTGAACCAGTGACCCTTTGGTTTGCAGGCTGACACTCAACCCCCTGAGCCACACCAGCCAGGGCTGTTTCCTTTATTTTCCATTGTCTTTTTGCTCTTTATTTCCACTGTGATTTTTGTCATTTCCTTCCTTCTAATGACTTTGGGCTTTATTTGTTCTTGTCCTAGCTTTTTACAATGTTAAATATTTTATTTGAGATATTTTTTGTTTCTTCAGTTAGGCCTGTATTAATATAAAAATTAGCAACATCCCTCTTAATACTACTTTCCCTGCATCTCAAAATTTTGATACGCTATAGTATTTTCATTTTCATTTGTATCTATGTATCTCTTTATCTCTTCTTTTATTTCATCTTTGATCTAATAGTTGTTCAGTAGCATGGTGTTTAATCTCCACATACTTGTATTTTCTCCAACTTTCTGCATGCAATTAATTTCCAGTTTCATACCACTGGAGTCAGTAAAAATGCTTGGCATGATTTCAGTCTTTTAAAATTTGTTAAGACTAGTTTTGTGCTCCAACATATGGTGTATCCCCTTCAGAATTTCCCCTGTGCACTTGAGAAGAGTTCATATTCCACCATCTTGGGGTGGAAAGTTCTATACATATTGAATATGTCCCTGTGGTCATCTAATATCATGTAAGGCCAATATTTCCTTACTGAATTTCTGTTTGGTTATCTGTTCATTGCCGTCAATGGGGTATTAAGGTTCCCTACTGTAGTTGTATTTTTGTCAGTTTCTCCCTTTAGCTTTGTTACTAGCTGCTTTATACATTTTGGTGTTCTCAGGTCAGGTGAATATATATTGATAAGTGTTATATCTTCTTGATGAATTGTCCCCTTTCTCATTATAAAATGTCCACCTTTCTCTCATTACCTTTTTATGCTGAAATCTACTTTAAGTACACCTACACCTCCTTTCCTACGGATACCATTTGCTTGGAGTATTATCTTCCAAACCTTTTCTTTGAGCCTGTGTTTGTCTTGGAGTTCAGATAGGTCTCTGAAGGAAAAATAGAATTGGGTCTTGTTTTGTGATCCATCCTGTTATTCTGTGTCTTTTTATTAGTGAGTTCAATCCATATACATTTAGGGTGAATAATGATATATGAGGACTTACTTTAGAATCATTTAATCTTCTGTTTCTTGTTGCTCTTTATTTCCACTGTTTCTTTTCCCTTGTGTTTCTGTCTACTATTTTAATTTGGTGGTTTTCTATTATTTTTCTCAATTTCCTCTTTTTTATGTTATGGTCTAAGCTCTAGATTTTGATTTCGTGTTTATTATTGGTTTATGTAAAAAAAAATACTTCATACACACAGTAGTCCTTTTCTTCTGATTGTATCTTATCTTCATTCACCTACACAAATTTCATCCAACACCCTTCCATATTTTTGTTCTGACAAATTACCCCTTTGCATGCTGTACATTCATTTCCAAATTGCAGAAGTTTTAGTCTTTTTAAATATGTATTTCCCCCTTTAACCTTTATATTAAACTGTTTAATATCCTATTCTGAAAAACGGTGATATTTTCCACCTTCTGTCTGTCTGTCATCTTACTCAAAGTCTGGTATACTCTTTGTCTTTTTGTTTCAGGTACAGGAGCTCCTTTCAACATTTCTTGCAATGCAGGTCTTATGGTGGTACGTTCTCTCAGTTTTGTTTTTGTTTTCTTTCTTTCTTTCTTTTTTTTTTTTTTTTTTTGACTGGGAAAGCCTTTATTTCTCCTTTATATACAGGTTGGGGCAAATGTAGGTTTACAATTGTTCATATGAAAAATAATACAATAATTAGTAATAATACAAGAATAATATCAGTGTTTCGCATACTCACAACTGTAAACCTACATTTGCCCCACCCTGTATTATTCTTGGTTGGTGGTTTCTCTCTTTCAACATTTTGAACATTTCATTCCACTATCTCCTGTTTCTGATGAAAGACCTGATTATAATCTACTAACTGGGTTTCCTGTCTAGTTGGTTTTTTTTTTTAAAACCCCCGCCTTTAGAAATGTTTATTTGCCAGTAACTTTTGACAGTTTTAATATAATATGTCTTGAAGAAGGCCTTTTTTGCTTTGATAATTAGGTGTCTGTTAGCTTCTCGAATTCAGGGCTCAAGTTCTTTCCATAGGTTTAAGAAGTTCTCATCAATTATTTGTTTGAATAGGCTCTCTGTACGCTTCTCTCTCTCTTCTACTTCTGGGACACTCACTATCCCTATGTTGCTGTTTCTATTGGAGTCAGATAGTTCTCATAGAGTTATTTCATTTTTTTTTTAAACTCTTAGTTCTCTCTCTTCTTCCCCTTGGGTCATTTCCAGGTTTCTATCTTTGAACTTGCTAATTCTACCTTCCATGTGCTCTGCTCTTTCTGTAATGCTAATATATTCTTCACCTGATTTATTGATTCACTCAGCTACAGAATTTCTATTTGGGTATTTTAAAAAACTGCTATCTCTTCGGTAAAAGGATGAAAAGGTCACTAATTTTCTTTCTGAACTCATTGAACTACATTTCTTAGTTCTCTTGTATCTCATTGAGCTTCATAACTGCAACCTTAAATTCTGTGTCATTTAAGTCACAGTCTTCCATGACTCTGAGTTTGGTTTCTGGAGATTTTGGATTTTCTTTCTGCACTCACATGTTACCTTGGTTGTTCAGGGTATTTGATGGACTGTTTCTTTGCCTACACATTTGAGGTAGTGAGCTCTATTCTTGTTTAGATATGACTTGCTATTAACAATTCAGAAGGTTGATAGGTAGGGTACTTTCTTTTGTTTTCCAGTGAATGGTGTTATAGTGAAAATTTTTGTTTTCTCTTACTGGCACTATTTTTGCCTCTGGAATCAAGGTGGGGTGATATCACTTGGGTTAAGGAATATACCGTGTACTAATTTTAAGAGGAGAATCAAAGGAGTCTTCTTCTCACTCTGCCATGATGCTTATGTCATCCCCAATGTGTCTATGTTTTAAACTAAGTGATATTGCCAAAAAAATCAAATTTTTAAAAAATTAAAAATTTTATAAGTAAAAACAGTTATAGTAGCTAAGGTAATTTATTTTTGATGACACATTTTAAAGATAAATTTAGGGTAGCCTATGAGTATTTATAAAGTTTACAGTAATGCACAGTAATGTCTGAGGACTTCATACTCACTCACCATTCACTCACTGACTCACCCAGAGCAACTTCCAGTCCTGCAAACTCCACTCGTGGTATGTGCCCTATCGAAGTGCAGCATTTTAAATATTTTATACTGTATTTTTACTGTACCTTTCCTATGTTTAGATATGTTTAGATACACAAATACTTATCATTGTACTACAATTGCCTATAGTATTCAGTATAGTAACATGTACAAATTTGTAGCCTAGGAGCAATAAGCTATGTCACATAGCTTAAGTATGCAGTAAGCTATACCATCTAGGTTTGTGTAAGTGTACTCTATAATGCTTGCACAAAGAAATCACCTAATGGTGCATTTCTTAAAACATATTCCTGTCATTAAGTGACACATGGCCATAAAGTAATTTATCACATTAATAGGCTAAAGAGAGAATATCAAATGATATCAATAGATGCAAAAAAAGCATGAGACAAAATCCAACACCTATTCATAATAAAAACTTTCAACAAGCTGGAAATAGAGGGGAATTTCTTCAACTTGTTTAAGAACATATACATAAAACCCCATAGCTTAGAATATACTTAATAATAGGAAACTAAATGGTTTTCCCCCAAGATTAGGAACAAGTCAAGGATGTCTTGTCTTACCACTATTGTTCAACATGGTACTGGAAGTCCTAGCTAATGCAATAAAGCAGGAAAATGAAATTAAAAGTATACATATTAGGAAGAAATAAGCAATTTTTGCAGATATGATTATCTATGTGGAAAAATCCAAAAGAGTTAAAAAAACTGAAATTAATAAGCAACTCTATCAAGACTTAAGGATAAAAAGTTACTATACAAAAGTCAATTGCTTTTCTATATTCCTCTGACAAACATTATACAACTTCAAATTAAAAATATAACACCATTTAAGTGAGTACCAAAAAATAAAATAAAGAGCTATAGATCTAACCAAACATGTACAATATCTATATGAGGAAAACTAGAAAACTCTGACTAAAAAAAATTATAGAACAACTAAATGAATAGAGAAATATTCCATGTTGTGGATAGGATGGCTCAATGCAGTATTGTCAAGATGTCAGTTCTTCCCAGACTTGATCTATATTGATGATGCAATACTAATCAAAATCCCAGCAAGTAATTTTGTAGACACGAACAAACTGATTATAAATTTTATATAGAAAGTAAAAAGACCTAAAATATCCAACATAATATTAAAGAAGAAAACAAGGTTGGAGGGCTGTTGCTACTTAACTCCAAGACTTACCATAAAACTACATCAATCAAGACAGTGCAGTAAGGGCAAAAGAACAGACAAATACATTAATGGAACAGAACAGAGAATCTAGAAATAGACGAGTATACACAAATATAGTTCACTGATCTTTGGCAACAGAGCGAAGGCAGCCCAGTGGGAAATTAAAAAAAAAAAAAATGGTTCTGGAACAAATGAAAAAAAAAAAAAAGAATGTAGTCACTGATCTTACATCTTTTCCAAAAATTAACTCCAAGTGGATCACAGAATTAAATGTAAAGCACAACTCTATACAAATTCTAGAAGGTAACATAAAAGAAAATATAGGTGATCTTTGGTTTGGCTATAACTTAGTTGCAACACTAGAGGCATAATCCACAAAACAGTGATAAGTTGGACTTCATCAAAATTTAAAACTTCTGTTCTGTGAAAGATACTAAGAGAAGGAAAATACAACCACAAATTAAGTGAAAATATTTTGAAAATATCTGATAAAGGACCAGTATCCAAAATGTAACATAAAGAACTTTTAAAATTCAACAGAAGAAAATGAACAACCCAATTTAAAAATGGACAAAAGACCTGACACCTATCTCACTAAAGAATATATACAAATGGACAAAAAACATATGAAAAGTTTTAGGTCAAATTAGGCAATTTCGAATTAGAATAAAAGTGAGATACTACTACTTACCTCTCAGAATGGCTAAAATCCAGAACACTGACAACACCAAATGCTGACAAGGATGTGCAGTGACAAAAACTCTCATTCATTGCAGGTGGGAATGCAGAATGGTACAGCCACTTTGGAAGACAGTTCTGCAGTTTCTCACAACATTAACCATTGTCTTATCATATAATCTAGCAACTGTACTCTTTAGTAATTACCCAAATGAGTTGAAAATTTATGTCACACAAAATCCTGAATATAATGTTTCCTGCAGTTTATTTATAACTGTCCATATCTGGAACCAACCAAGATGTCTTTCAACAGGTACACGGATAAACACACCATGGTACAGCCATACGATGGAATATTTTCAGTAATAATAAAAAAAGAAACTCTCAAGTCACAAAAAGATATGAATGACTCTGAAATGCATACTGCTAAGTTAAAGCAGCCAGTCTGAAAGGGCTACATGTTATATAATTCTAATTATATGACAGTCTGAAAAAGGCAAAACTTCAGAGATAGTAAAATAATCACTGGTTGTCAGGGTATGGGAAGGTGAAGAAAGAGATGAATAGGTGGAACACATGGAATTTTTAGGGCGCTGAAAACCATTCTGTACAATACTTTAAATGGTGAATACATGATGATATGTATTTCTCCAAACCCATATAAACTAAAACAAAATAGTGAATCCTAATGGAAAATATAAACTTAGTTGATAAAAGTAATGTATTTTTCATAATTGCTATATCAATTGTGACAAATGCAGCGAGTGCACTAATGCAAGAGGTTAGTAACAGAAGAAACTGACTGTTTTTTAGGAGGTAGGATATATAAGAACTTTCTGTACTTACTGCTTAATTTTTCTGTAAACCTGAAACATATTATTTTAAAAGTACTCTAGGATATAAATTATCCTTCTCAACTTAAAGTGTTCAGGTAGCATTGTTTCACGTTAAAAACTATTTTTCATAAAATTTTAAAGAACTAAAATTAAGCAAGAAGTGCATGAATCTTTTGAAGTTATAAATGTCAAGTTCGTAGTTACTGAAAAACTCTAGCTCCTGCATGAAGCCTTTCTTAAATGCCTAATTGGTAAAACTTCCAGACAGCTTCACTTGTGACTTCCTTTGGGTATTTTTAATGTTATATATATTTCATCATTATTTCTATATTTTTCTCCTTCGATATACTTCAACTCCAGAAGGGCAAGGAGCGCATTTTATTCATTTGTATTCCCAGCTGCAAAGCACAGTACTTTGTTTGCTCAATCCTTAGTGCTATGGTCTGAATGTTTCTGTCCTGCCCCTACTCTCTGCCCTGCTCTCAATTGTAAGTTGAATTCTAACCCCCAGGGTGATGGTATTAGGAGGAGGAGCCATTAGGAAGTGATTAAATTATGAAGGCACAGCCCTCATAAAATGGGATTAATGCCCTTATAAAAGAGTCCCCAGAGACCCTCTTTGCCCATTACATCATATGAGGTTAAAATGAAATAAAGAAAACTGGATAAATGACTCAGTTTATGGTATTTTGTTATAGGGGCCGAAATGGGCTAAGACACATATATTATCCTTTACCTTATGTAATGCATTCTTGGAGAAAATGGGTATTGATTGTATTTTTATATATTATACCTTTTTCTAAAATTACTTTATAACTTTAAATATGACTTATTTTAATTTCCAACAGATTATTGAGAACATCTTTTTGTACTTGATATGTTAATTTTAATGTGCCTTCAATTTCTCTGGCAACTAACTGCCTCACAAGATGGTGGTGGTTAGAGAATATGAGTAAACTTTTTATAATATTAAATATTTATTTTGTGAAATCAAATCTCAGTAAATGTTTTATATTTTCTTTAAATCTTGGCATGGTTGTATGTAATATACTAATAGACTGAATTTTAAAAATCCTTAGGAGATATCAAAATCCCCAGATTAAGGATGATGTGATGGTCCCATAACATATGTGCAGATGGTAAGAAAAGCCATTGCATATTTGTAGGAATTTAAGAAATAAAGGCAGTGTTCTGTCTCTCTCATCAGAACCCTTAAAATATACACCATACAGAAATCTACATAGTACAGTTTATCTTAAAAATCTTTCTTGGAGGCAATGACAGAATTAAGACCCTCAGAATAAAAAGAGCATTAAAAGGCAAATAAGAAAGCAGATGGTATGCTGTAACTCCATATGTTCAGCATGAAATCCTTCTCCCTTTTACTTCTCACTTGACATTTCTCACTTTCTCTCTTCCACCTTTTTCATGGATGCCTCGGGGCTCATTATGAAATCACTACACGCTGTTCACATGGTGAGGCAGCGTCCACTAAGAGATAAGATAGGGAGGACCACAGAATAAAGAAGTATAAATTGGTCCAAGTGCTTATTTATCAAAGCATGTAATAACGTTCAAGAAAAAAATAGGAAGCCATGGAAGGACAAGGATATTAGTCCATCTTTGCACATTAATTATAAATAATAACTGCAATACTACTCAAAAATAAACAATGATTATGTTTTAAAGATTTGGGAGAGTGATCACTTTTAAAATGAGGACAATGAAGAAGGTGGGGAAATGCTGTTAGAAATTATTAAATCCTACTAGGGACTACATTCCTAAAGGTATTTTATGATCCAGTTCCTATCTAGAAAAAAGAAAACTGTTTTTCCATATTCTCTGAAAATAAGAGTAAGCACACATAATAACATCTGGTATCTTCTTCCTTTTCTAGATCCAAAAGAAATTTTAAAAAGCTGTGTTTTAAAAGACTGGAATTCACTCTAAAAATAAAGTCTATACAAATGCCATTATTTAAGGAACTTACATTCAGCTAATAAAGGAATAAAGGCCAATTTCCTAATTCTGCTTGAGCAAGAGTTCAAAATAAGCTCTACCCTTAAGTAATTTGTGGGTAGAAGATAATTCAGCAATCAATACTGCCCTAGAAAAAAATATGAGCTTTTAAAATTTCAACATTAGATAGGTAAAATTATTCTTTCTCTTCAGCTTAAACAAATAGAATAAAGTATAGGTTCTTGGTCTGTTGCTCAGCATCTTGATTCAAGTCCTCCCCCAGACAACGGTCTGGTTCATTGAAACAGCACTTAACAGAGTCAATAGATGAGAAAGGAGACTAGAAAACTGAACAGTCTGACTAAATTATTTTGGTTTTACTCTTACCTCTCCAATCATTCTTTCCATGTTTCCACTACTATTAACTTTATTTTCCTATAGGAACACATTTATCATAGATTCTGTCTGCAGTCATCTTCTACCTGTTCTTTTCCTTAGTGAATTCATTAATTTGCATTGTTTTAACTATTATCTCTTAATCTCTAAGTCCTGGGCTCCTTTCTCAGCTTGTCTTGCATTTTGTATTACCGGCTCAATCTCTCTCTCTACCCTGATGTTCCATCAGCACCTCAAATTTAACACTCCCCAAACCAAAAAATTTTTAAATTATTTATTTATTTGTTTGTTTATCTATTTTATTTTTAGAGAGAGGGGTAAGGAGAAAGAGAGGGAGAGAAACATCACTGTGTGGTTGCCTCTCACTTGCGCCCCCAACTGGGGACCTGACGTGCAACCTAGTTATGTGCCCTGACTGGGAATCGAACCAGCGACACTTGGCTCGCAGGCCGACGCTCAATCCACTGAGCCAGAGCAGCCAGGGCTCCTCAAACCAAAATTTTTGTCTTCCTGAAGATCTCCCAACACACTACCTATTTCTGTTATAAAGGCATTATCATTCTCTAATCCTTGGCAACATCTTTGAATCCTATTCCTCTTTTGATCTGTCCCTAAATCTTACTGACTCTTAACTCACAATATCTTTGGTATCTTTTTTCTTCATATTACCATTTATACCACTTCTCTAGTAGAAAATATTACTTCTCATCTACACTATTAAATTAGTATTATAACTGGTCGGTAAATACCGTTGAGTGAATTCATGAATTGAAAATGAATGGTATCCCTACTTTAGGTCTTTCATCACCCTAACCCACCTTATACAACAGGGTCAGATTAATTTCCTAAACTAAAGCTCTAACTTTATTACTCTTCTACTCAAAATAGAGCCTCCTACTTCCTGCATAATTAAGTAAATTTTTGTTTTACAATTAAGGTATTCCACATTAGGAGCTCTATTTATTTTTCCAAGATTACTTCGAATTCTTCTGAAACATTATCCTTTCACTGGAACAAAGCTTCACTCCTCACTTCTCCACACATACTCCATGTTCCTTCTCATCTTTTTGTTATTCTTACACCTGTAACAATCCTATTCATTAATCCAAGCCTATCTCAGACATCACCTCCTCTGTGAAACCTTTCCTGACACCCCATCATAGTGGTTCTTTCCTTTGAAATACCCCCAACACTTCTTTTAAATCATTTATGACCTACTTTGTATTATGGCAATAAAATAAAACATCTTATCTTGTATGATATGAGAGAGTAAATGTGCTTTGTTTACATTTGAATACCCTGCAGGGCCAAGAACAATACTTTGTATGACAAGTTCTCAATAAATGTTTTTGGGGTAGGGAAAGAATAAGTAAATAAATGGGAATGTACATGATATATAGAAGAAGTAAGTGAAAAGACCTGTTCTAAAACAATATATTAACACATATATGAGTGACAGCCAAATTATAACCAAACCTCATTTATACTTTTGAGCAGACTTTTACCATATTTCTGATGGAAATTGGAATTTATTTTTATTTGCACATGCACATTATGCTTCACTATGTGCCAAGCACTGTTCTAAGCAAACCTTTTGTATGCTAATTTATTTAACTCTTATAACAACCATATTTTATTTTATTTTACAAATTAAGAAACTGAGGCATAAAGACCAAGCAACTTGCCCAAGGTTACAAGGCAGACCCCAGGAAGTCTGACTCCAGAGCTTATATATGTACCATTACTCTATATTGTATCTAAAGATATATACATTACTAACTTCAAAACATGAATAAATTGAAATTAAGGGATTTCTACTGAAAGCTCAGTTATTATTATTATAAGTTTTCCTTACTGAAACATGTTACAGTACAGTAACAAATGGAGGAGGCTGCTAAGATGTAGAGAGCTCCTATACTGAATGGTACCAAAATGCCCAGCTTTTCCCTCTTTTTTCCCTTGATGTCACCCTGGTATTTACCACCTATGACTACCAATGTACCAAAAATGTCTTCATCCTTTTCAACTCACTGGGAACTCAGAACAAGGCTTACCATAAATTTGTATTACATAAAAGCTAAAAGGGCTCTGAGGAGTTCCTTGCTCCAGTAAGTGATCTTGTGTCTTACACTGGTTTCAGCAATGAGTTCCATTACATTGAAGCTGTTTTAAATCTGAGCCACAGATAAATCAGGCATCACCATATAATTTCTGCTGACTGCATACTAGAATTACATAAATAAGGGTCCTAAAAGTTGACAATGTTCCCCCCAAAGTGGCTTACCTCAGCCCAAGTTTCATTACTAGAAAACATCATAGCATTCCTTATAGCAACAAACAACATATAATTTCTCTTATTCTTACCTTTGCGCAACCCAAAAATCCCAGGGAAATGGCAACCCTAGCTCGTAGATCTGGCCTGTCTTTGGGCCACACATAAGAAAGCATTGCTTTTATGATTTTCTGAGTATCAACATCTTTTAACTGTTGAGAGAAAACAAAGCAGTGAGTAGCATGTTATTTCAAATATAAGTATATTTCAATAATGTAGAATTACATATCTATTTCACAAAAATATGAAAACATTACAAACTTAACTTATATTCAGTCTAAGGTCAATGTCTTTCAAACTCAAACTATTTTGGAGAACAAGAAACTTTTAATTGCTTTCAAAAAGTTACTCATGTAAGCCCTGGCTGCTGTGGCTCAGTGGACTGAGCATCGACCTGCGAGCCAAGTATTGCTGGTTCGATTCCCAGTCAGGGCACATTACTAGGTTGCACGTCAGGTCCCCAGCTGGGGGCACAAGTGAGAGGCAACCACACAGTGATGTTTCTCTCCCTCTCTCTCTCCTTTCCCCTCTCTCTAAAAATAAAATAAACAAATAAATTATTAATAAATAAATAAATAAAAATTATTAAAAAAAAGAAGTTAAGAAACAATTCCAAAAAAAAATTAAAAAGTTACTCATGTTTCTAATTTCTTACTTTCAGTTATAGCTATCCTTATACTGCCAAAAAGTTATTAAGTTGGGGTGAGGGGACATGTACTATATATTTATTTCTTACCTATTAAACTATTAAAACATTACATAAAATTTAAACATTTCCATATTTCCATCTTTGTGGACTCCCAGTCAGGGCACATGTGTGGGTTGCAAACCAGATCCCCAGTTGGATGCATGCAAGAGGCAAATGAGCGGTGTTTCTCTCACATGTTGGTATTTCTCTCCCTTTCTTTTCCCCTCCCATCCCCTCTCTCTAAAAATAAACAAAAATTTTTTAAAAAAAAGATCAATACAGTATTCCCTTACTTATCGAGAGTATTACATTCTAGACCCCCCCGCTATAGGTGAAAATCCACGAAGTAGCAACCTTACATTTTAGTATTTATATATATTTTAAGGCTTTATAAACCCTTCCCACACACTTCTAAACCGTTCCCAGCCCCTTATTAACCTTTCCCACTCCCTTATTAACCTTTTCCACACTTTTATAAACACTACTTATGTTCTTAACATATTCTACACTCTTAAACCTACGTAACTTTAACAACATATGTATACAGTACCACAAAATACCGCGATAGAGCAAAAAATCCGCGATAAATAATTAAATATAATATTTTTAAAAATCCCGTGATAAGTGAACTGCGATATAGAGAGGGACTACTGTACACTGTTGTATACAGTAATACCCCCTTATTCACAAGGGGGTATGCTCCAAGACCCCCAGTTAAACTGTGGATAGTATCAAACTCTAAATATACTGTGTTATTTCCTATACATACATACCTATGATAAAGTTCAATGACTTAATAAGGCACAGTAGGGAGTAATAAAAATAAAAGAACAGTCATAACAATATACTGTAATAAAAGTTATGTGAATGACTTTTGGGGCATTATTAAGTAAAATAAGGGTTACCTGAATAAAAGCACTGTGATACCTTACAGTGGATCTGATAACTGAGACGGCTACTAAATGACTAATGGGCAGGTAGCACATATAGCATGGATATGCTGGACAAAGGGATGATTCACATCTTGGGTGGAATGGTGCAAGACTTCATCATTATACTCAGAATGGTGCATAATTTAAAACCCGTCAATTACTTATTTCTGGAATTTTCCATTTAATATTTTCTGGTCATAGTTGACCTTGGGTAACTGGTCTTCCTGTATCCACTCTGTTCCCTGTATGATTAGTTCATCCTGCAATCAGGTATTACTACCAGCTTAAAACCCTTTGAAGGCACCCTATCACTCTTAGAATAAAGTCCATAACATGGTTTATGAGACCCTCCTTGGCCAGGCCCCTGACTACCTCTCTAGCCATATCTTATATCCCTACTTTCCATGTTCATACTATACTGGCTTTCTTTGAGTTTCTCAGATATGTTGTAATCCCTCTGCATCAGGGCCTCTGCACAATACCATTTGTCGGTAATCATCTTTCTCTCTACAATGCCAACCCACACCACCTGCAACCTCTTACTACTAGTTAATTGCCATATCAAGCAGCACTTTCTCAATGAGGTCTTCCCTAATTCTAGTCAGGATCCTAGGCTATATTTTCTCACAGAAGAACATTCCTTTCTTTCAGAGTCTTCATTTAGATTATAGACTACATATACAGCAATGTGGTTATTTGATTAATATCTGCTCTCCTGCTAGAATTCAAAATCCATGTGATTAGTTACTTTGTGTTTTGTGATCACTGTTGTAACCCAATACCAAATACGGTGGCTGACATACATTAGGTATTCAACAAATATTATATTTAATAAATGAATAAGACAGTTAGCTATAAGGATACTTATTCCCATGTCCTGTTAATAAGAAAAAAGTGGGAAGAGCCTAAATAAGCAATGATGCAGAACCTTGTAAAGAAATTACAGTGAATGCACACACAAAATATAGCCATTCAGAAATATATGTAGTGACACAGACACATTAAGTAAAAAAGCAGTTAAAAAGTTATGTTTTGTAAAAAAAAAAAAAAAAAGAAGTAATGTATATAAGAGTTTATACATGCATACATATAGAAAGCAATACCCCAAAAATGTTAACATCAGTAGCTGAGAGTAAGAGGGATCACTGATGATTTTTTATATCCTTCGTTTTGCTTGCTTGTATTCTCTGTAGCTCACATATAATAACAAAGAAATTTTATTTTGAGGGGGAAATGTTGTATAATCTCAAGTAGACTTGCACAACAAGGAATGGGGGAAAACTGTAGACATATTAAAGACCCAGGACAACACAGGGTGGTTTTATATTATGGTTATTTCCCCTAAGGCTCAGCAAATTTATTTTTCCAAAATCTTTTAGTCAGTTTATTGAGTAAAATATAACAGAAATAAGTGTTCATATTGTACTGAAAACGGGACTAGCATCCTAAGCTGCTTTAAATACATTAGATAGCAAAAACATGAAGTATTGAAAGTATAGTTCTTAATGATTGTATACACACATATACTCACACAAGCACTCTTAACTGGTAAGGTGTTTTTAAAAGGAAATGTGGCTGTTACTTTAAAATTCACTTTTACAATTGAACTATTACTAAATAAATATAGTGTAATACATTATAACACAAACAGGGGCATTTCAACCACTTTCCCATTTCACAAGTTTTGTGTTTTATTTTTCTTGATGCAATAATGGCAAGAGACCCTGTTTCCACATATTGCTGGAAGTACTCTCTTGTGTCAATGCCTTCTACAACACACCCTAAAATTTCTTCCATAAGGACACAGAGAAATTATAGCTAAGAGCAAGAAAATTATTCTAGTTGGCTTAATAGGGCATAAAATGTCACTACTTTAACAAAATGGGTTCTGAAGTTGTGTACTCATGCATTACGATTCCATTAAGCTGTAAAGTATATGCCTTCAGTTATAGTTTAGATAAATTATAAAGTTTGAAAAATAATGTCTTTTTTAAAGTACAGGCCAAATCAAAGAGATATTTCAGAGGCTGAGGTACCTTTTAAAAGAATTTTAAACCAACTTATTCCTGCTGCACAAGAGTAAAATAAAATTGAAGTCCTCAATTCAAATCCTAAAAGACAATCAAGATCAAATTCTTAAAAGACAAAGTGGGAAATGTAGGGAATGTCAAGTAGGATGACAATAAACTGGGTTATTTGAAAACTCACTGTGTAAACAGTAACAATATTATAATATAGAAAAAAATCATAATTTAAGAAAAGGAAAGTCTTTCTTAAGGGTCAAAATTTCTGAAGTAACCAACAGTTAATATCATAATAGTTTTTATTTAAGCCTGCTTACACATAAAAGGAAAACACGAAATTCTTTAACCTTTCTCCTTATCATTTTTCTAGTAAGTAGAATTTAAAAATTATTTTAAATGCATAACTGTGACAATTATATCATGATTACAAAAGCTCTTTAAAATTGAACACTACAGAAATATTAAAAGTCCTATAAAAGTAAAAGTGAATCTACTTTTCTTCTAATAATATGTTTAATATGGCCTTTTTGCTGTAGCTAATACTCAAATTTAAAACATGGAACTGACATTTTAATCCCCAACATAATATTATAAAACTGGTACTGTGTTAGTATGTGAAATAAACATTTCTAAAAAGGTTTTAACTATATATAGGGTGGGCAAAAGTAGGGTTACAGTTGTGAGTATGTGAAACAGAGTTCATTCTTGTATTATTTATTAATTATTGTATTTTTTGCCAAAGGAACTGCAAAGCCATTTTTGCTCACTCCTATACTGGAATGGGCTAGCCATAAAAAAGGAAAGAAATTAGATTCAGAAAGACAACACAAGGTTAACAATAAAAGGAATTCAAATTGGCTCACTAACAATTTTGAATGATAACAAAATTTTGTTGTGTTTTTCCCCTAGAAATTAGTTTGGAAGAAAAGGTTTGGAAACATCAGAGAGCTGTCAAAGAGGAGATGGCAGTGACTGAAAACAATGTGAACCAATAGAAAAAAGCAGGTCCCTGAGAAACTTGATTGATACCAGAAACAATGATCAATAAATGTTTATTCAATTAAATAATGTATCTATTCTTAAACACGTGGGGGCAAATTATTATTAATATCCAGGAGATATATCTAATACTTTATTTATTGAGTCATGACAACTTTTGACAGATTTTTAAATATTTATTGATTTGGTAGTAACATATAACTTCACAACCCTTATGAGGCTGAGCAGATAAAAATAATGAAAATATCTACTTGTACACAAGAAGTTGAAATAGCACAATCATAGCAAGGTGGACCCCAAAACAAACACAAAAATAAAACTGGAAGCACTTGACCCAACAGGGTAAGAGTGGAAAGCTACAAATTGTACTGCTTATATACAGCAGGGTTCAATTAAACAGCATGACCTAGATAGATGCAGGTCATAAGTGCTGAAAAGTGAACACCTATAGCTAATAACCATGTGGTTAGGACACAATAAGGAGACAATTAAAAAAACTCAAAAATTGGGACAACTGTAAAAGAACAACAATTTTAAAAACAACCCCCAAAACCCTCAAAGCCTATCTGGGGCAGCTCACTTGGTAGAATTTTCCAATATTAAAGATAACTGTATATTGATCAACTGAATATATACTGTGCTTCTCAGGACTGTAGTTTTCTAACTCTTCCCAGAATAGGTTGTTGGAGGATCCACGGTGGTGGCAGAGTAGGTAGAAGCTACACTCATTTCCTCCCAGGACCAAACTGGAATTATAACTAGTGGGAGGAGGGCCAGATCTTTTCGCCTCTCTACGCTTCCTACCAGTCTCAGTGTGGCTTCTTCTGTATAATCCTTGGTTATAAGACTTCTGTTCAGCTAGTCTTCAGTTGGTTATTTAGGATGATTTGTCTATAATTTAGATATTTCTTGCAAATTGTAACCTAAAAAAAGCTGAGGTAGCAATGCTTATATCAGGGAAAATAGACATTAAAACAAAGGCCAGAACAACCGACAAAGAGGGACATTGCATAATAACAAAGGGAATATAACAGGAGAACATAACCCTTGTAAATTCCACATCGAACATAGGAGCACATAAATACATAAAGAAAACATTGATTGAAATAAAGGTAGAGATGGACAGTAATACAGTCACAGTAAGGGATTTAACACCTCAGTGACATCAATGGGTGTGTCTTCCAGACAGAAAATCAAGAAACCAGTGGCCTTAAATGACATAATAGATCAGATGGATTTTATATTTTCAGAAAAGGTCACCCCAAAGCAGAAGAATATACATTCTTTTCAAGTGCACATGGAACGTATTCTAGGATAGACCACATGTTAGGACACAAAACAGGTCTCATTAAATTTCAGAAGACTGAAATCATTATCAACCATCTTCTCCAACCACAATGGTATGAAACTAGAAATCTATTACAAGAAAATACTGAAAAACACACAAACATAATAATATGGTACTAAACAATAAATTGGATCACACTGAGATCAACAAAATCATAGCAGTAATAAAAAAAAACTCCCAAAAAACTAAAGTCCCAGACTAGATAGCACCACAGGTGAATTTTGCCAAATGTTCAAAGAAAAATTAACATCTAACCTTCTCAAACTATTGCAAAAACTTCAAGAGAAGACTCCCAAGCTCATTTCAGGATGCCAGCTTTATCCTAATTCCAAAACCAGATAAAGACATTACAGAGAAAGAAAATGATAGGCCAACGAACACAGGTACAAAAATTCTCAGGAAATATTAGCAAACTAAATTCAGCAATACATTGAAAAGATCATATAGCATGATCAAGTGTAATTTATTCCTGGGATGCAAGGTTGATACAATATCCACAGGCCAATTAACATGATACGCCACATAAACAAAATGAAAGGTAAAAATCATATGATCTTATCAGTAGATGCAGAAAAGCATCTAACAAAATAACAAGACAGGGATATCCACTTTCACTACTTTTATTCAACATAGTACTGGAAACCCTAGTTACAATAATCAGAAAAGATGAAGAAATACAAGGCACCCAAATTGGGAAAAAGTTAAATTGTTATTATTTGCAGATGACATGATACTGCATATAGAGAACCCTCAAGATTCCACCAAAAAAGTACTACAACTGATCAATGAATTCAGTAAATTAGCAGGATACAAAATCAACATTCAGAAATCATTCACATTTTTTCCCCACAAGAAGCCATAACTTGATTATTGTTATAAAAATACAAATTTCAAACCAAGCTACAGTAACTCTTTTGAAACACCAAAAAAAGTTTCCTCATTTTTAGATGGTTACATTGTTAATTCCATAATAGCATTTACAATATCATCACTGTTGTTCTTCAGGGCTCAAACTGCCTTTGCTCTTGACACATTTGCTTGTGACACGACCAATCCTATGTTCTTAACTTCTATACCTGTTTCATCAGTCTCTTCTTCACTCTCCTCTTGTACAGTTGGAGGCTGTGTGCGTCCTTCAATGTCCGAGACAGCTCCACCATGGACTTTGAATTTCTCAGCAGCTAATAGCTGTGCTTACGGAGATAAATCCTCAATCTTGGCTTTCCCCAAAATTATGTAGGTATCTGAAGCTGGACTCTTGTAGACATCAGCTTTGTGATGACAAAAAGTAGCTTAGATTTCCGGATAGTGACCCTAGTAACCCCTGCGACGTGTTGAAGACACGGGTTGGACATAGCCTTCCATGCCTTCTTTTCACTCCGGCTCTGTCTTGCTTTCCTGACTGGTTCTTCATTGATTTCAGCTACTGCTTCCAGCTGGGCTTGCTGTGCGGCTTCCTGCGAGGAATCTTGTTCCTGGAGCTCTGGTACTGATTTATCACTGTCAAAGATTCTGTTCCAGACCCTGTCTCTGCCTGGGGCCATGGCAACACCTGCTCTATAGTGGGGAGGTTTCTGTGGCTTCATTGAACATTTTGTGCAGGGAACACAGCTCAGGGGCATTTTTATACACCAATAAGGAACTACCAGAACAAGAAACTAAGAAAACAATTGGATTTAGTATTGCATCTAAAAAATAAATTAAAAAAAAGCTTGGAATGAATTTAACCAAGGATGTTAAAGATCTATACTCAGAAAATTATAAGACACTGAAGAATGAAACTGAAAAAGATACAGATAAATGGAAGAATATACTGTGTTCATGGACAGGAAGAACTAAAATCATTAAAATGTGCACACTATCCAAAGCAATCTACAGATTCAATGCAGTTTCTATCAAAATACAAATGGCATATTTCACAAAACTAGAACCAATAATCCAGAAATTTATATGAAACCACAAAATACCCTAAATTGCCATAGCAATCTCGAGAAATAAGAAGAAAGCTGGAGGTATCATTTTACCTGATATCAATCTATACTACAAGGTGATAATAATCAAAACAACATGGTACTGGCATAAAATAAGACACATAGATCAATGGAATGTAATAGAAAGCCCAGAAATAAAGCCCAGAAATAAGCATATGCCTACATGGTCAATTAATATTTGACAAAGGAGGCAAGAACATACAATGGGGTGAAGACAGTCTATTCACTAAATAATGTTGACAAAATTGAACAGATAATATGCGAAAAATGAAAGTAGACCACCTTATTACACCATATACAAGAATAAACTCAAAATGGATTAAAGACTGAAATGTAAGATTTGAAACCATAAAATCCAAGAATAAAACCTAGGCAGTAAAATCTGACACTTCTTTTAGTAATTTTTTTTTCTAATATACTTTCTTGGGCAAGGGAAACAAAAGAAAAAATAATCAAATTTAAAAGTTTTTGCAAAGCTAATTGAAACCATCAACAAAACAAAAAGACAACCTACTGAATGGAACAAGATATTTGCCAATGATAAATCAGATAAGGAATTAATAGCCAATATTCATTTTTAATAAACTCATACAATTCCAACCCCTCCTCCAAAAGCAGTCTAATTCAAAAATGGGCAAAAGACCTGAGTAGACACTTCTCCAAAGAGCACATATAGATGGCCAAGAGACATATAAAAGATGCTCAATGGTAGTAATCATCTGAGAAATTCAAATTAAAACTACAATGAGATATCACTTCACACCTGTGAGAATGTCTACCATCAATAAATCAAGAAACAACAAGTGCTGATGAGGATGTGGAGAAAAGGGAACCCTCCTGTACTATTAGTGAGATTGGTGCAGCTGTTGTGGAAAAGGTTGGAGTTTCCTCAAAAAATTAATAATGGAACTACCTTATGACCCAGCAATTCTACCCCTGGGTATAATCCAAAGAAACTCAAACCAGTAATTCAAAGGAATATATACACCCCTGTGTTCACAGCAGCATTATTTACAATAGCCAAGATATGGAAGCCTCCCAACAGACCATCAACAGACAAGTGGTTTAAAAAGTGGTGGTATGTATATAACGGATATTTCTTCATCAAAAAGAGAATAAAATCTTATCATTTGTACCAGCATGAATGTACCTAGACAACATCATGCTAAGTGAAATAAGTCAATCAGGGAAAGAGAAATACCATATGATTTCACTTATATGTGGAATCTAAATAACAAAATAAATAAACAAATAAACAAAATAAAAAACAGCCTGATTGATACAGAGAATAGACTGATAGTTGGGAGACTGAGAAAAATAGGTGAAATAGGTGAAGGGATTAAGAAATACAGATTGGTAGACACAAAATAGTCACTGGGATGTAAAGTACAGCAAAATATTATAATAACTGTGAATGGGGTCAGGTAGGTACTTGAAATATCAGGGGAAACACTTTGTAATGTATATGATTGTCTAACAACTATGCTGTACAGCTGAAAACTAATATAAAGTCATATTGAATATAAACTGTATTGAAAAGTAAAATTAAAAAAAAAAAGAAAAGGTTGTCAAGCACTGAAATAAGGGTAATTTTTTTCTACCAGGAGCCCACTCCTTTCAAGGGATTAGAGAACACTGGGCTTTGATAGAGAAATGAAAAAGTAAACAGAAAATGATGGTTTGTTAAAAATGGAATATTCACCTTTTCTTTTGCTGATGAGGAATTTAACAATTCTAATTTTAGAGACATACCTAAATTCTAACAGCATGAAAAGTCCTAACTCACAGAAACAAGGAACTGGTTTAGAAAGAAACTACCTGGGGAAAAATTTGTGATAAGGGAAAATATATACCAGAAATTTATGGACGCTCTTGGTTTGATACCAATGTGGTCTATAGGCTGAATATTTTCTCCCTGAAGAATTTTAGTATATGAATCTAATGAATAAAATAAACTAATGAGAAAAATAGAACCAGAGACATGGAAACATGGAACAGACTGACAGCTGTAGGAGGGGAGGTGGGAGGGGGATATGGTGGAGGTAAGGGAAAGGGACTAATCATAGAACATGTATGAATGAGTCATGCACAAAGGAGAGGGGATTGCCTGTGGGTGAGAGCGGTGGGCTGTGTGGAGGGGGGCAAAAGGGAAAAACGTTGGGACAACTGTAATAGAATAATTTTTTAAAGTATATAAAAAAAGAAAGTAACAAAAATATATTTTTTTAAATTAAAAAGAAAAGAATCCTAGTTCTATGTGCTGTTGAAGAAAACACACCCTAAAGAATTAATTTGCAGGGAATTTGAAAGTGTTCATAATCCCAGGCATAAGCAAACTTTCCAGAGAAGAGAACTCTTTTCAATCCAAGCTAAAGATAATTAACTGCAATTAAGGGAATAATTTTAAACACTACTTCAATACTGTTAGGGTGGCTTGATGAAAATAGACACAGGTTGAGTAAATGGAAAAATCCAAAGGGTCACTGGAAATTTTTCCCCCCACCTTATTGGGTACAGTGAATCTCTGGGTGGGAGAGTAAAGATATATTGCAAGGAAAAGCTTTGGAATTGTTACTTTCTCTAAACCTCAAGTTTTGTTTTCCAAGGTCTGTTAGTTTGAAACCACAATAAGGATCTTATCTGGCAGTGAAAAGTCCCTAGAGGGGGAAAAAAACAGCTTATGGTACATGAGATGGATTTGTACTCAACTGTTAATGTCATCGTTTATAATGAAAAAAAAAACAAAAAACAAACAAAAAAAAAAAACCAACCGCTAAACTAACATTCACATTGGCCAGTCAGTGAATTCTATATCTCAAAGAGAAGTCAATTTGAGAAATCATACAAAGACCATACAGTCACTCTTACAAAGGTGTCTCCTGGGTGATTCTAAACATGTGGGGCACAGGGTGGGTGCCCAGGCCTCTTTGCCCATGGGTGGCCGTGTGGTGTGTGTTGATGGACCTGCGTCCATGCTCAACTGGGCAGTATGCCTTTGAGAGGGAAAGCACAACAGGGCACCATGGGGATCCCTTTCATGCGCTGGTCTGGCAGGGGTACAGGCCCTCCAAAGGACCTGGCAAGAAAAGCCCACACCACCCCCACCACATATGCAGGTTCTGAGTGCATCGATTTTTTAAAACATCGTGGCTGGAGACAAGGTCAGGACACAGGAACCGACCAGACTCCTGGTTGTGGTTCTATGGGGTTGGAGGGTTTTATGGTTTCCAGCCCACCATGGGACCGAGAGTTTTGCTTATCCCACACTTTGAAGGCAAGGTTGAGCCCAGCTCTGGTGTTCATCCTGCAGGTGGCCTGAGCAATGGGCAGAGCAGGGAGACGTCCAAGATGACGGAAACAGAAAGTAGAGAGAACCTTTGAAACTCCAACCAGTCCATGGGCCTCCATCGGCTTCTCTCTGCCCCTTCTCTGCCTGTGCCAGTGCTTAGCAAGTACTAGTTGGCTAGCCAGTGCATTGTGTGAAATTTAATTATATCTTTATCCACAGTTAACATGCGGTATCATTTACTCTTTTCAGCATCAGGTTCTAAAGATCCATGGCAATCAGACAGCAAAACAATCCTGTCACTCCTCAGCATCACTTATGCTAACTTTTGCCGCCAACTGGCCTCTTACCTCCTGGCCACCACTGATCTCTCTCTATTCCTACAGTATTGCCTTTTCCAGAATGTTAGATTAATGGGATGAACAGCATGCAGCATCTTGATTATGGCTGCTTTCGCTCAGCAAAACATATCTGAGATTCGTCCAAGTTTGTAGCAGGTGTAAAAAGTCACTCCTGTTTTTAAAAGGAAAGTTACAGCTGCTTGATGATGAACAAAATCAAAGCTACAAAATAGCCTTTCATGTCATACAGGTATTCTTGCCCACTGGCCTGTGTGCCCATTCATTTTAACAACCACGAAGACTCATTATTCCATTATCTCCCCAATCCTCCAATTTTTCTTTTAAAATTTATTTATTTATTTATTTGTTTGTTTGTTTATTTATTTTATTTTTATAGAGAGGGGAAAGGAGAAAGAGAGGGAGAGAAACATCGCTGTGTGGTTGCCTCTCACTCGCGCCCCCAACTGGGGATCTGACGTGCAACCTAGTCATGTGCCCTGACTGGGAATCTAACCAGCGACACTTGGCTCTCAGGCTGACACTCAATCCACTGAGCCACAGCAGCCAGGCAATCCTCCAATTTTTAATACTCCAAGTTTCATTTCTGATTTATATCAAATCTGACCACTGATCTTTTAGAATTACTAGCTTGCATTATTTTTTTTATTTGCACCCAAGGACTTTTTTTTCATTGCTTTTTAGAGAGAGGAAGGGAGAGAGAGAGAGATAGAGAGAGAGAGATATCGATCAGTTGCCTCCCGTACCGCCCCAACCAGGGATCAAACCCACAACCTGAGTACGTGCCCTGACTGGGAATCGAACCCACAACCTTTTGGCCTATGGGAAGATGCTCCAACCAACTGAGCCACACAGGATTAAGTAAATTTACTAACAGATGCTTCTTTAAAAGAGGCACATAAAAAAGTTTAAATGTAGGAAGAAAGCTACAAAATCCTTAAAAAATCTGAAGATTCTATTATAAAACAAATAATTCCTTAATTCATCTATTTTAAAAACAGGAGCTTCCAAATACTGACACTGCAACTCTTTTGACAATCCCTTTGCTATAGCCACACTGGATAAACAGATGACTTAAAGACCTCTGAGCAGCATTATTAATGCTGATTAATGGTTGTTAACAACACATGTGTGGAAATGCATAAAAAAATAAAGCAGTAGAGATTTCAGTTGGTTATAAGGTAAAATTTATAATTTGTTGGAGTCATAAAATTTCTCTAAGGTAGTTTAGATATTCTGCCATCTAAATTGTTAAGTTTTTTGACAGTAAAGACTGTATCTTGTTCATTATTGTGTCTACAGTATTTAATAGTTATGTACACAGCATGTATTCAATATGTATTTTTTAAATGAATGCATAATGGTAGTCGATAGGACTTACGATACCACATTACAGTAAGCAGCTAATGTTTATTGAACACTTACTTTGTACCAGGCACTATTTAAGAGCTTTACATGGTGTGAGGATTTAACTCATTTAAATCCTGTTTGGTATATTATCATCACCATTTTACACATGAAGAAACTAATGCACAAAGAAATTAAGTAACTTGCTCAGAATCATTCCACTAGGAAGTGGCGGAGCCAAGATTCAAATCTAGGCAGTCTGGCTCCAGAGTTCAGGCTCTTAACTAGAACTCCGTACTGCCTTTTTTCTGGTGTGGCCTTTCAAGCTCTATTATTCTAGAATCTCTTTTAGCTGAAGTAACACAAAAATGGCAGGGGAAAAAGATAAAGAGACTAAATATAAAGTATTGCAATGATTTTTGCTTTGTTTAATTTTACTGGAGAATAAAGATACTATCTTGAAGTTCATAAAGCTTGAGCTTAAGAGAAGTGATTGCCTCTCCTTTATTAGTCAACATGTATTTGGTATGTTTAGAGCATTATTTGCAACTGCCCTTAAGAGGCATTGGTGATAGATAACCCTGAAAGCTGGCAAATATCATGCCAAGAAAAACACATGAATAAACAAACCTCAGTATTTTTTTAAATTATATTTTATAGTATTTTGCAGCTTCTAAAGAGTAGTATATAAAAAATGGGATAGAAATATGAAAGTGACGTGTTTTGAGTTCTGTGAAAGGAGCTATTTTGGAGATCAAACAAACAGGGAGAAAAGCACTGGAAGTGTTTCCTTACCAATTACTTCCCACAAACAAAATAACTAATATTCATCGCTCTACAACTTAAATAGCACATTTACATAAAATTTGTCAATTGCCAAAACTGTAAAAATGTCATTTCTACTTAGAGATACCATATATATCCTGGTTGGGTCAAGTCCGAGGAAAAAACAAAGGCAAGCTCAGAGTAAGAGGACCACATGGAGAACTGCATAACAGTATTCAAATGGCATTTTTACTTACCTAAGAAAGTATAATACAATTAAATATTTTGATTTCAGTGGCCCTACTGTTTAACTTGTCAGTTTGATGATAATAATAAAGAATATGGATGATTAAATAAATGGATCAGGTAGATGGAGGATTTACCATGAAGCTAGGGGACATTCTAAGATATTTCTAAAATAACTATACAAAAGGGAAAATGTTAACCTTAAAATACACACATACACACACACACGGGCACACACAAATTACTTGTAAACGCTAAATCTAAGTTACCTCTTTATTTATAAGGATAAATGAAATAACATGAAGCAATGCTATTTTAATAAAGCACTAAAATGTTTAGGTTGATAACTTTTTGTCTTTTTAATCAATCATGATTTTTTTGTTTTTGTTTTAAGCCTGAGAAAATCTCTTCTATATAACAGCAGTCAATTCATATGGCTCCATATTAGAAAACCTGCAGTTACAATACATGAGTCAATCAATATATTCTGGAAAATGATAATCTTTGATATGCCTTCTATACAAACACAATCTTCTGTAAGAATTTTCAGTTCCTTATTATTGGCTCTTACCCCTTCTTTCGGGTCTGAGTGGAGTCCTCCTCCTGCATGACCATGCCAACATGTCCTCTTTTCTATCAGCGGCCATACCTGGGGAGCCTAGTTGAAGATGACACCAAGCCGTCCATTAGCCATTACGGAATATCAGATCTTTAAAAATGTGAGATAGTACAATATATCGGTTTTCTTGCTATCATCTGCTACTATAGTTCTGGGTAATGTTACTCTATCATTGTCAAGGAAAGTATATTATACAGTTAATTAATGATAACCCATTTGCTTTCCATGAGTGTACAGTTGTGCTTTGCAATTTACTATAGCTGATTTTATACAACTGATGTTTTTCTTATTATTTTGGTTCACATATGTACATTTAGAAATGAAGTATTTTTAATACTTCACAGTCTATCTTATGCTACAGTAACTTGCACACATGTTTTCTCTCTTCTATTACATGGTAAATATTTTAAGATTGGGACAGTCTCATTAATCTTTATATCTCCCATGGCACATACCACAGTGTATTGCACGTGAGTAGGGTAGATTTCAATGTTTGTTGAATTAACTTATAAAAGAGAGCTATCTACAAATTTTCCAACTAGCCCTGAAAATACACAAACATCTCGCCTATTACAATTTTTTATTTTTTTGATTTTATTTATTTTTAGAGAGAGGGGAAGGGAGGAAGAAAGAGGGAGAGAAACGCTAATATGTAGTTGCCTCTTGTGTGCCCCCAACTGGGGACCTGGCCCACAGCCCAAGCGCGTGCCTGACTGGGAATCGAACCAGCGACCCTTTGGTTTGCAGGCCGGCACTCAATCCACTGAGCCACACCAGCCAGGGCACCTATTATAATTTTTTAAAAGGCCTTAACTGCTCAGGTTAAAGGAATAAAAATTCTCTTTTTATGTTAGGAGATTTCTCTTTCTCTTCTAGCTGCCTACTTTTTAATTGTCCGTTTAGTACTATTAATGGCATTCAAACCTGAGAAGGTTGCTAATCTCTATTCCATTATCTCCTCTGGGTCAAATTGAACAGACACAATATAGAATGCAACTGTATTTCTGGTAACACAATTATTGCCCAAAATAATTGCATTAGCTTTTCAAATGAAAAAAGTGACCTTTTCAAAAGACATTACACCCTCTCAAACATACACAAAAATGTCTTAATTTTGCTGCCTCTCACGTCATTTATGTATTTGAGCCCTGAAAACCTGTCAGTTTTTTTCTAAGAATATCAATCTTTCTTTCAACAGCACTTTGAAAATTCCATAAGATGACCATAACTCATACAATGGCTAGAACACTTATTTTCACATAATGCCAGGAAGGAAACTGACAGCTCTTAGAAGCATTTTAAAAGCTGTATTTTTTTTCTAACCACCTTTAAAAGAAGCACCTAGAGCCTTAAAATCACTCTAGAATGTTTCAAGAGTAAACAAACCTGCTCTAAATTGCCATATCAACCTCCTTAAATTAGATTCACTTTTGCAATACAAAAAGGGTTTTATCGTACACTCTATACACCACAAAACATTTAAGTACATGATTCTTTATGCTTTAGGAGTTTATAATTAAAAAAAAACTGACCGATGCAGGTATAAATATTACAGTAAGACAAATGTAATGGTAAGATGTATCTTGACTGCCATTCTACTCTCATCCACCTAAAAAATAAATTTCAATTTTATTTACTTCATCCCTAGACATGTTTAGCCCAGAACAAAATAGCAGGTTCACTGAAGGCCAAGATAGTTAGTAGTTATCTATTTTTCATATTTTCATTGTAGTCTTTGTTTTGCTACGGTATTTTTTGCATTATAAGGCAATGTGGATTAGAAAGAGCTATACTATAATCATTTTTAGTAAGAACCACTTACTAAGCATTCATATTTGGCTGGCCTACTCAACACTAAATTATCTCACTTCTTGCCCTGGCTGATGTGGTTCAGTGAACTGCTGGCCTGGGAACCAAAGGTTCACCGCTTTGATTCCCAGTGAGGGCCACATGCTTGGGTTGTACACCAGGTCCCCAGCTGAGGGCGTGTGAGAGGCAACTGACAGATGTTTCTCTCACATCAATGCTTCTCCCCTTCTTTCTCCCTCCCTTCCCCTCCCTCTAAAATCAAATCAATCAATCAATCAATAAATAAATAAATTTCAAATGATCTCACTTCATTTCCACTACTATGTATTTATTATTGTTTTTATTATTATTCCCATTTTACAGACTAGATACTGAGGCTCAGAGAGGTTGCCTTGCTCAAGTTCACAAAACTAGGAAGTGGTGGAATGGAGGTGTACATTCCTAACACAGTTCAATATTAACAACATCAGTAACGTTACTGGAGCTAGAGAGCTTAATGTCATCTTCCTGCTTGATAACCTTGAACATCTGCTTAATTTTGCTGTTGTTAACATGGCACACATGATGTTGTTGAATTTTTGGTAAAATCATCAATGCAACTGTGATGTTAAAAATAAAAAGTGACATCACCAAAAGTGGCAGAGTAAGGAACTTCGGAAATGTATGCCTCCACTAAAACAATGATTAAGTTGTCAAAAATGGACAGAAACAACTTTTTTAGAACTATGGAATCTAATTAAACTTATAATAACCAGAGAGTACATATGAAGAAGGAAGTTTCTAAATTTCAATAGAGAGCATTAGGACATTTGTGCATACTCACCTACTATACGCCATTCCCCAGCTCCAGAGGCAGCCATGGGGATGGAGGAATCTCTTAATCCTGGTATGGCTTGCTGGTACCAGAGTGAGAAATATGGGCCTCATTCTCAAAGAACTGTGGTTGTGTGTTTTGACTTGGCACCTCCCTGAACACCTGGCTTACCTTGTTTTGCACCCATCACAACTACCATGGGCTGGAGCAGCCTTCAGTGTTATTTTTTGGAAGAATATAAAGGCATATACTAGCCCTGGCAAGGTGGCTCAACTGGTTGGAGCATTGTTCCATACACCAAAAGGGTTGTGGGTTCAATACCTGGTCAGGGCCTATAGGAGAGGCAATGAATCAATGTCTGCCTGTCTGTCTGTCTGTCTCTCTCAAATCAATAAATATATCCTCAGGTGAGAGTTAAAATAAAAAAATAAAAATAAAAAACAAAGGCATATACTAGCTTTTAAATATATTAAGGCATATGGGGCAAGGGATAACAGGGGGCAATCAGGGGACAGAATAAAAAGCCTAGAAATGAACAGTCTGGAAAGAACATAAATGAGAATAAGGCTTGAAAAGGGAGTAGCAATATTAAGTTTTAAAAGTAACAAAAGTTTACTAAAGGAACACAAAACTATACATATTAATACCATTTAATATGATGCCAAGAAAAAATTAAAATGTAGAAAAAACATTTACAAAAATGAGAGATTAACTATACCAAAATTAAAGATGAAAGATCCCATACAGGAAGAACACAGAGAATGCCAAGTGAAAAAATATATTCTACAAGAGGCTAGAAATAACAAATAACATAAAGTAAAAAGAATCAGACTGACATAAGACTTTTCACCAAGTTAGACTGGATGCAAAAAAGACAATGGAGTAAGATTTTCAAAGCCTTGAAGGAAAAGAATGTCTAACCTAGAGTTTTTTAAAAGATTTTATTTATTTATTTTTAGAAAGAGAGGAAGGGAGGGAGAAATAGAGGGAGAGAATCATCAATGTGTGGTTGCCTCTTGTGTGCCCCCAACTGGGGACCTGGCCCACAACCCAGGCACATGCCCTGACTGGGAATCGAACCAGCGACACTTGGTTCGCAGGCCGACGCTCAACCCACTGAGCTAACAGCAGTCAGGGCTTAACCTAGAGTTTTAGATGCAACTAAATTGTCTTTCAAATATGATGACATTATGGATACAAGTTTACATGGGTCTGGTCAGTTTGTAAAAAGTCATCAAGCTGTATACATATGATATTTGCATTTTCTGCATATATATCATACTTAAAGAGTTAAAGGAGTGACATCACAAGATGTCAGAAAAAGAAATTCCAGCACTTTTTCTCCCAAGGAAGCACCAGCTTAACAAGGATATATGAACCCAAAATACCTTTATGAAATTTCCACTTTCCAGTTAAGATGCTGCAGTGCCCTGGACAATGGCAAAGTCAAGAACAATTGCACTGAAACAGGTAAAAAGATCAATTTCACTATTGTTACATAAATCCCTCCCCTAAACTGGCAGAACTCAGCGCCAAGACAGATCATCCAATTCTGCAACTTCTGCACCAGGTGAAAACAGAGTGAAACATGTATCCAACACCCCAGAATTACAGAAAGCTACCCAAGGTACTGATTTCTGTCTCAGCTCACTAATTAGTACGGATGGAACCAGAAAAGTTTGGGTGCCCGGGGGTAGCTAAGAACAAAGGAAAGCAGCTGGTGTGTTGCTACAGTTAACATGGCTTTCCACAATTGGGAGGAGACACACAAAGCTTCCCTCCTGATAGTGAGGGAGAAGAGTGGAACGGGAGTCCAACATCCCAGCCTTTCTGAGTGCTGCCTGAGGGGTTGGTTTCTGTCTTGCCTCACTTGCAGCTGTGACAAAACAAGTCTAGTTTGGGTGCCTGAGGGATAGTGAGAACAGTGGAAAGCAGTGAGTGACTTGCATACTCAGCAAGATCAGGAGAAAGTGCACAACTCGAGGCTTATACCATGGGAGGGAAAATAAGTGAAGCATGCATCTAACATTCCGGTTTTTCAGGAGGCTGTCCAACGGACTGGTTTCTGTCTTGCCCAACTCAGAGCACTAATTAGAGCTGGCATATTGTAGCTGTCTGGGGCAGGTGAGAACAAGAAATACCTTAGTGGTTGCATACTGTTTTAGAGACTTACCAGTATAGCAGACAGTCACAGGAGAAACTGAAAGATTAGGAGGCCGTGAAAAAAAAAGACCAACAAATCTCTCTAATTACAAATCTATAAATACAAGTCCAGAGAAGATACATCCACGGACCCCCAAAATCTCTAACTGGAATGAATGGGGAAAGTCTTTCCCAGTCAGAGCCAGTGTGTAAAACCTAGGAGATATGCCGATTTCTTCCAATGTGCAGATACCAACATAAAGCTAAAAGGAATATGAAAAGAGGGAAAGAAGGTCCAGTCAAAGGGAAACATGAAGCTCCAGAAACTGACACTTAAAGAAAAGTAGGTATATGAATGACCTAACAAAATTAAAAAAAATAAATGTCATAAAGATTCTCGATGAGTTTGGGGAAATAGTTCACAAACAAAATAAGAATATCAAGAGAGAGACAGAAGATATAAAAAATAAAATTTTGGAGCTAACTAATACAAGAACTGACCTGAAAAATTCAATAGCTGGGTTCAACAAAGGACTTCATCAAGCAGAACAAAGAATCAGCCAACTTTATGAAAGGTCATTTGAAATTATCCAGTCAAGAGGCATGAAAAGGAAAAATAATGAAAAAGAGTAAAGAAAACCTAAGGGACTTAAGGGATACCATAATATGAATGAATCACTCTTCATATTACGGGAGTCTCAGAAAGAGAAGAGAAAGAAAGGCAAATAAAAATTATAATGGCTGAAAACTTCATAAATTTGGAAAAAGAAATGGATAACCAGATCCAAGAAGCTCAAGAAGACATGGATCCAAAAAAATCCACACCAAGAAACATTATAATTAAATTGTCAAAAGTCAAGGACAAAGAGAACTTTTAAAGCAGAAAGAGAAAAGTGACTCATCTCATAAAAGGGAGCCCCAGTAAGACTAATAATGAACTTCTCATCAGAAATTTTGCAGAACATAAAGAAACAGAAATATTCAAAGCAATTAAAAAAATTGCCAACAAAAACACTTCATCCAGCAAAAATGTCCTTCACAAAAAGAAGGACCAATAAAGACTTTCATAGAGCTAAACAGCAACACAAAAGCATATGAAAGTACAGAGCTATCTAATAAAGATAAATACAGGGTGGGACAAAAGTAGGTTTACAGTTGTGAGCACAAAAAGCAGTTTCTTCTTGTATTATTATTGATTAATTACCGTGTTATTTTCCATCTAAACATCTGTAAACCTACTTTTGCCTCACCCTGTATATGGACAAATAAAGAATACTGTAATAATCTAAAAGTGGTACAAACCCCCCACTTTTCTATTATAAAAGTAAAAAATAAAATCACAGTCAATAACTATAACGAGAAATATTTGAATATATTTTGAAAAGATATAACTGCGACAGCAATAATATAAGGTGTTTGGGGAGAGTAAAACTGTAGTTTTTGTAAGTGATCAAAGTTTTTAATAGCATAAAATATTTTGTTATAAAATATCTTATGGCAACCCCTTGCTAACCTCAAAGGGAATACCTATAAAAAATATACAAAAGAAAACAACAACAACAAAATCACTACACAAAAATAATCAATGAAACACAAAGCAAGCATCAAAGAAAAAGCAGTACAGGGCTACAAGACAGAAGACAATGAACGAAAATGGCAATAGTTAAGTCTTTATCAATAATTACTTTTAAACTTTAAAGGATAAATTCCCCAATCAAAATAGAGTGGCTGAATGGATTGAAAAAAACAAGATCCAATTACGCTGCCTACAAGAGACTTACTTGAGACTTAAGGAGATACAGACTGAAAGTAAAAGGATAAAAAAATATTCAATGCAAATAGTAATCACATCAGACTAAACGTTAACACAAAAATTGTCACAAGGAATTATATGATAAACATTTCAATTTACCAGAAAAAATGATCAACTATAAATATATATGTACTCAACATCTGAGCACCTAAGTATATGAAGCAAATCTGACAGAAATGCAGGGAGAAATACATAGCAACACAATAATAGTAGGAGACTTGAATACCCCTCTTTCAATAACAAAAAACCACAGACAGAAGACCAATGAAATTAGAGAAATTGAACAATACTATAAACCAAATGGACTTAACAGACCAATGAAGACATGCTACCTAACAGCAGCAGAATACATATTGTTCTCAAGTGCATACAGAACATTCTCCATGGTCACAAAACAAATTAAAATTTTTTTTAATTTAAGAAGACTGACATTATATAAAGTATCTTTGCTGCTTAAGATAGACTAAAACTAGAAGTTAACAGAAGGAAAATAAAAATTAAAACTACAGTGAGACATCACTTCATACCTGTTAGGATGGCAATTAAGAAAAAAGAAACTTTAACAAGTGTTGGTGATGTGAAAAAACTGGAACCTGTGTACTGTTGGTAAAAATTTTGGTATAGCTGCTATGGAAAATGCTATGAAGGTACCTCACAATGTTAAAAAAATAGAACTAACTTATGATCCACCAATCTCAGATCTGGGTATTTACCCAAAAGAATTAAAATCAGGATCTTGGAAAGATTCTTGCACCCCCATATTCACTGCAGTATTATTCACAATATCCAAAATGTGGAAGCAACATAAATGTCCATTAAGGTATATGAATATATAAAGGAAATGTACACCCGTACGATGGAATGTTTTTTTAGCCATAAAAAAGAAATCCTGTCACATATGGTAACATAAATGAATCTGAAGAATATCATGCAAGTTGAAATAAGCTAGTCATAGAAGGACAAATACTGCATGATTCCACTTATACGAGGTATCTAGTGCAGTCAGACTCATAGAAGCAGAAAGTAGAATCGCGGTTGAAAGGGGCTAGGGGGAGGAGGAAATGGGAAGTTGCTATATGATAGGTATAAAGGTTCAGTTATACAAGATGAATAAGTCCTATAAATTTCTTGTACAACACTGTGCTCACAGTTAGTATTATACTAAACACTTAAAAAGTTTTAAGAGTGCAGATCTCTTATTGTGATTTTTACCATAAAAAGAAAAAAATAGTTAGAAAACATGATAGGGAAGATGGCAGGGCAGTGGAAGCATAGCATTTTCATCTCCTTGAATTATCACCTTGTGAGAAACGCTCACAATAAAAACTGGGACACAGGACTTGAGCAGTAAAATGAGGCCTTTATTCACGATTCTGCAGAGCCGGGCGCACCCTCACAGCCAGGAGAATGTGCGCGCCAAGTAGACAAAGGAAACTGGTTTTATAGTCTTAGCTTCCCCACCCTGAAATTGCCACCCTAAAGTGACTATCTTTTCCACCCTGAAATTGCCACCCTAAAGTGATTATCTTCTCCACTCTAAAATTGCCACCCTAAAGTGATTATCTTCCTTACCCTAAAGTGAGAGCGATTAGCTTCCCCGCCCTAACGCAATTAGCTCCCCCTCCCCTCTCCTTCTTCCCCTGTTTCTCCATTACTGGTTACTCCGGAGTTACAATCTAACACGGTTATCTAATTGCCCCTTCTGTGGTTTGTAGATATGCCAGTGCTGTCAGCTCCCTTCTCAGAGACCCTCTAATTACATTTGCCCTTTGTTACTAATGACTTTTTACTGGTTTGGGAGTCACTATGTCCTTGTTTCTAACAACCTTACAAACAGAATAACTAAACAAAACCAAGAAAAGAACTTCTGAACAACATTCACAACAAAATTGGGATATAAGAAATGCCTTTGACCCTCAAAATACAAGCACAAGGAGAGAAACGACCAACAGCCATATGATCTGCATGGTATCAGCAATTCTGTGGTAATAAGCAGAGGCCACATGCAGCCCTGAGACCAGAATAACCACATAGTATTCACTGTAAAACTCAGTGGTCAAATTAGGACCTGGAGGTGAAACTGGAAGGGCTCTTTTCCATCCCAATAGTGGATCAATGCATGTTCTGAAGGAACTGGAAAAATCTAATCCCATGAACTCTTATAATTAACCAACAAATCTTCCTTGCAGGACACAATGAGGAGAAACTACTAAAAGTTGAATTAAAATTAGGCAGGACAAGGACAATCAAAGCAAAGGAACAGAAAGCCCAGAGAAAAGAAAGGAAGGGAAAGTGAGATAGGATATTACAGAAAACAACACAAAAGGGAGCTCTGTGAAGTTAGAAAAGCTAGCTGAACCAAGCCTCCTTCTAAAAGTTTAGGCAATCATTTTTCACATAAAAATGAACAACATAAAATGATCTAGATCAAACTCCATACAAACTTCATATAAAAACACAAAATAAACAAAATCACAGCACTATACACAAGGAAAGTACAACAGAAAGGCATGTTTATAAAACAACCAAAATAAGCTAATTTTTTAAAAAAGAAACAATATATGAAAGAATATAAATCAAAATTGAATACACTCAGAAATTAGATGAGAGAACTCAAAAACAATTATAAATTTTAAAAAGCCACATTTTAGAAACAAAGCCCAAACTGGAAAGAACACAAGGAAATAAACAAGGGCAAATAAACTCAACACACGTCTTAAGAGAAGCTGAAAGCAAGAAGGAAGAAAATGCCATTAATTAAAAATAAATGAGACAAAAATGGATTCAAGAGAAGATGACCTAATTAAAGATAGGAAAATAAGATCCAGCATATGAATAATAAATGTACCTGAAGAAGAAAATTAAAAATACACTTCTCAATTTCAAAACTTGCCACAAAACTGCAGTAATTAAGACCATGTGGAACTGGCAAAAAGACAGAAACATAGATCAATGGAACAGAATTGAGAGTCCAGAAATAAACCAATACATTTATCGTCAACTTGATTTTGGACAAGTGTGTGAAAAACAGAAGAATATTCTTTTCAACAAATGGTCTTGAAGCAACTGGATAGTCATGTGCAAAACAATGAACTGGACCTCTTAGCTATACACACACACCAAAAAAAAAAAAAAAACCCATTAAAATAGATTGATAACCAAGTTATAAAAAATATAAACTATAAAACTCTTAGTATGCATACATAGGAGAATTTTAATTTTTGCTCTTGTTGTCTGTACTTTAGGTGTCACATCTAAAATACCTTTGCCAAAACCAGTGTCAAGGAGCTTTCTCCTACACTTTCATCTAGGAATTTTATGGTGCCAAGTCTTATGTTTAAATCTTTAATCCACTGAGTTGACTTTTGTGTATGGTGTAAGGGTCCGATTTCATTTCTTTGTCCATGGATATCCAGCTTTCCCAGCACTGTTTATTAAATAAACCATCCTTTCCTTATTGTGTAGCTTTGGTACTTCTGTTGAAGAGTAGTTGACCATATATGCGTGGGTTTCTTTCTAGGCTTTCCATTCTACTGCATCGGTCCCTATGTCAATTTTAGGACTCTAAAGATGACTGCAGAGTAGATGGAAGCTGCGTCCACCTGCTCCTGTCCCCAAACCGGATTTACAGCTGAACTGCTGAGCAATCAACCCGAACAATCAACTGAAACCTAGCTGATAAGAAATATTATAACTAAGGAGTACAGCAGATGGTACCGTAAGAGGGGTTGAGACATGGAAGGGGAAAGTCCTGCACACAGGTGAGGTGCAGCTGAGAGACCAGATAGATATCGTGGCTGCAGAGTTCCCTCCCCCTTGGACGTGGGGGTCTTAACCCCATGCAGGGATCCCGAATCCAAAGCAACAGAGACAGGAAGAGGAAACTGTGTATTATCTGGCGGTGGGAATCACTGGGGACCCACCACACGTGGGAGATTCAGAGTGCACCCTCCCAGTGTCGAGCCCTCCTGCTGTTACAGCACTAGCCTGGAGAGTTCACAACACGGGCACCGGGCACTGACTGCTGGAAAGGCCATGCTGCCACACTCAGGTCCTGTGGAGAGGTCTGCTGGACACAGCCAGCAGAGACTTGAAGGGGCCTTTGATTTTTCTGGGGAGTCTCTGGGTAGAGACCCAGAAAGCCTGCCAGTGACTTAAATGAATGGCTTGGGAAAGAGGTCTGGTCTACCTTATCTCAAGTGTACAGGCGGGCGCTCCATCCCCACATGTGGGGCTGCTCCTGCTGCTGAGTTCAGAGGTGCAGAGGAGCTAGACAGGGCTGGGAATTTTGGCCCACGATGCAGTCTTCAGAGTTGTGACATGCAAAGCTGGGACTTTAGGTCCTGCTTTGCTGAGGTCAGCTGTGCAGAGAGATCAGGGCACAGAGCAAGTCTGGGAATTTGGGCCCTGACCTGCTTGCTTTGGTGGTGAGCCGGGTGCCACACGGTGCTGAGAGTTTTGGACTGTGTCTCCCAGGGAAGGTTCTATCTGAGAGCCAGACAAGGGAGTGCTGAACTGCTTTGGATATTTGCAGAGGCAAACCCAGTCTCAGCTCACAGCTACCCTGGGAAGGAAAAGTGCCCATCCCCCTTCTACAGGTTTGTGGGCACCACCCACAATGGAAAACTGTTTAGATCAGCTCTGACAAGTTCCAGATACCCCATCTATGTATACTTCCATGGGGTGAGGGGGAGGAACAGCTCAGAACAGGGGCTTTCAAAGTGTGAGACACTCGAAGGCCATTGCCCAGGAACAGGACAGAGAGCTTAGCCTCCTTCTGTGGGCTGGGCCAGCATCAGCCACAATAGGAGACTCTTTGATCTATCCCCTTTAGCCCAGGGCTGCTGAGCTGCTCTTGCAAAGGTGATGGCTGGCTGTATCCATCCTGAATCAGCAGCAACCGCCCTGAGGGAACTAGAATTGGAAACTCTGGAAGAAAATGAGGGGGTTAGCTTTGAAGCAGGGGCTACTTTCCCCTCATCGAGTGCCCTAATTGTTAGAAACAAGGACATAGTGACTCCCAAACCAGTAAAAAGTCATTAGTAACAAAGGGCAAATGTAATTAGAGGATCTCTGAGAAGGGAGCTGACAGCACTGGCATATCTACAAACCACAGAAGAGGTATTTAGATAACCGTGTTAGATTGTAACTCCGGAGTAACCAGTAATGGAGAAACGGGGAAGAAGGAGCGGGGAGGGGGAGCTAATTGCATTAGGGCGGGGAAGCTAATCGCTCTCACTTTAGGGCAAAGAAGATAATCACTTTAGGGTGGAGAAGATAATCACTTTAGGGTGGCAATTTCAGGGTGGGGAAGCTAAGACTATAAAACCAGTTTCCTTTGTCTACTTGGCGGCACATCTCCTGGCTGTGGGGGTTCGCCCGGCTCTGCAGACTCGTGATAAAGGCCTCGTTTTACTGCTCAAGGCCTGTGTCCCGGTTTTTATTGTGAGCGTTTCTCACATAATGACTGCATGACCCACAAGTAGGGAACTCACTAGCTCTGTCCCAACTTGCCTGGGCTCAACTTACAGTCTCTCATCAAATGGCTCAGAAGGAAGACCAGGCAACCTCTGGGAGGCAGAGTAGCTGAAATGTGGAAGTGGGCCTCAGGTAGCCTTGGCTCTTTTCATAGAGCTTTCCCAAGCTCTAAACAGGAAGAAGTTGAATCTTTTTCGCAGATTGGCCCCTCACACACACATGCTGATGCTGGAAATCAAGACTTCTGATTTGAGCTATGTTTACATGCCTATCGGTCCAGGTGTTTAATGATCCAAGCAGCGAGCTGGACTCGCTGGTGCCCACGACAGTCTCTGACTGCTCAGGCCTCAGGATCTTAAAGACATCCTGTGACTTAAAAAGAATCTTGCTGAGTACTCCATCTTCCCTGATGTTGATAAGGAAATCAAACAAAACTAAGCACAAATGGTGTTTAACCTTGATTGCTTTCTGTTAGTGTTTAAGGAACAGTGCATCTGTTCCATAGCCTTAAAAGAATAAGTGATTGGATTTCTGTTTTTTTTTGTTTTTGAACTTATAGAGGATATATAGACATGTTTATCAGGAAACGTTCTCTTCAGTTAATCCTTTAAGCTTCCTCTGTTGTAAGTTTCAAGTACATTGTAATCATTCCTGGGATGTGCCTGAGCTCATTCCTGGACCCTCCCTGTTGACTAGCATATCTGCAAAATCCAATAAAAGGAAGGTGCTTGCACTGCTCAGGGCTGATGGTCTGAGCGAGCCACAGTCCTCCGTGCGTACTGGCCATTCATCCTGCTTGCTGGAATTATCTCAAGCGTCCCCGACCATATTCAACACTTCAACATGCAGGTCCAGTAGACAGACACAGTGAACAGAGTGGTAGCTACAGAGAGGTAGCCCAAGGCCAGTCACACACAATATCTGACAGTGATCTATATCTGAATCCCATCCAGGTGGACCCAGAACCAACAAAACCAGTGGTGGGCTTCAGAACACACCACAGCTTGACTCAACTAGCCACACAAGCAGTATACCCAAGGGGGGATTCCTGCAGGTACCATACCCTGCTGGAAACAATGTCTCAAGGGGTATCCCCTGCACAGCATCTCACAAATGGCGATTGAGTTTTACCCTTACAGTTCCCAGCCTGAAGGGTTAACTCTACCCACAAAAGGGCCAACAGCATTCAAGACTCAACTACAATAGGGGGAACACATAACCCACAAGAAATGTTCTTGGAGCATGGAACTCAGGTGATCTGAAAGATTGTGCCACTGAGCCCAACAAGACACCTTAATCATAAAACCATCAATTCAAGTTTGGAAGATATAGCACATCTACCTAACACACAGAGAGTATATGGGGAGAAAAAGAAAAATGCCCCAAACAAAAGAAATTCCCAGAAAAAGAACTACAGTAGTCCCTCTCTATATCGTGGTTCACTTATTGCGGCCTCACTGTATCACGGGATTTTTTAAAATATTATATTTAATTATTTATCGTGGATTTTTCGCTATATCGCAGGCTTTTTGTGGTACTGTATACATATGTTGTTAAAGTTACATAGGTTTAAGAGTGTAGAATAAATGTAAGGTTCCTACTTCGCGGGGGGTCGAGAATGTAATACCCGTGATAAGTGAGGGAATACTGTAAATGAAACAGATGAAATGCAAGCAACCAATATACCAGATGCAGAGTTTAAAATAATGGTTATAAGGATGCTCAAGAACCTTAGAGGAAGAATGGATGATCTCAGTGAGAAATTAAACGAGATAGTAAATATTATAAAGCACATAGAAACCATAAAAAAGAACCAGACAGAAATGAAAAATATATCTCAAATGAAGAATACACTAGAAGGAATCAACAGTAGGTTAGATAAAGCAGAGGATCGAATCAGTGAATTAGAGGACAAGAAAACAGTATTCACTCAAAGAGTAAATGAAAAAGAAACCAGACTTAGGAGAGACGAAGAAAGTCTAGGGACAACACCAAGTATAACATCATCCTCATCATAGAGGTACGAGAGGGAGAATAGAGTGAGCGAGAGACAGAGAAGACATTTGAAGAAATAATGGCAAAAATGTTCCCTAACCTGGTGCAGCAAAAAGCCACAAAAGTTCAGAAGGCACAGAGAGTCCAATCAAGCTGAACCCAAAGAGACCCACACCCATATACATCACAATTAAAATGGCAAACCATAAAGACAAAGAGAGAATCTTAAAGGCAGCAACAGAAAGACAGTTGCCTACAAGGGAGTTCCTTTAAGCTGTCAGCAGGTTTCTCAACAGAAACACTTCAGGCCAAAAAGGGTTGGCATAAACTATTCAAAGTGATGAAAATTAGGAAAATGAAACCAAGAATACTCTACCCAGCAAGGCTATCATTTAAAATTGAAGGCAAAATAAAGAGTTCCCAGACCAAAAAAAAAAAAAAAGACTAAAGGAGTTCATTACCACCAATCTAGTGTTTCAAGAAATGTTGAAGGACCTGTATTAAGAAGAAGAAATAAAAAGAGAAAGGAATACACAACAACCCAAAACCTATGGGACACAGCAAAAACAGTCCTGAGAGGGAAGTTTATAGAACTATGGGTCTACCTCAAAAAGCAAGAAAAATCTCATATAAACAATCCAACTCTACACCTAAAAGAACTACAAAAACAAAAACAAACAAAGCCCAGAGCAAGGAAAAGAAATAATAAAGATCAGAGCAGAAATAAATGACATAGAGACTAAAAAAAAAAAAAAAAAAACATAAGATCAATAAAACCAGGAACTGGTTCTTTGAAAAGATAAACAAGATTGACAAATCTTTAACCAGACTCATTAAGAAAATAAAAGAGAGGATCCAAATAAAATAAAAAATGAAAGAGAAGTAATACCTGATATCACAGAAATAAAAGGGATTGTAAGAAAATACTATGAACAACTATATGCCAAGAAATTGGACAACCTGGGCAAAATGGATAAACTTATAGAAACATACAGTTTTCCAAAACTGAATCAGGAAGAATTAGAAAACCTGAATAGACTAATAACAACAAATTAAATTTAAGCAGTAATCAAAAAACTCCCAGCAAACAAAAGTCCTGGACCAGACAGCTTCACAGGTGAATTTTACCATTCAAAGATCTAACACCTATCCTTCTTAAACTATTCCAAAAAAATTCAAGAAGAGGTAAATATGTTATTAAACTCTTCTTCTCCTGTTAATCTGTCCTTTAGTAGTGGGATGTCTCGACCAAAAACCCAAAAGGATAGAGGAAAAATTATTCTTCCTCCCGTACCAAGAAACAGACTACACCATATGACCTAAGTGTGCAGTAGGCTATATCATCCAGGTTTCTTTAAGCACACTTAATTATGTTCGCCCAATGAGGAAATCACTGTGGATGATAAAGTGGTCACATACTGAACCAGAAAAGTCCAGAGAAGACCTGCATGGCAGGTCTTACAAACCCAAAGACCAAAATCAACCACATAGGATGGTTTGAACATAAAACCTCCTAACTAAAAGGGATTCAGGGCGGATAGTCATGTCCTGGGTCTGTAGCTTCCTTGACAAAGGTCAATCCGTATCTTAAATAAGCCTGTTTTATTGTATTTTTGCATCTAAGATAACATACTTTTGGATTGTCAGAGTACTCTCCTTTTCCAGACCTTTCAGGGTATATCCACCATACCAGAATCCCACATTGTTAACTGGTTCCCCAATACCAACTCTGTGCTGTAAATGTTAATTAACTATCCTGTAACCACCAATGTAAAAATGTCTCTCCATTTTACTCTTTATCCAAGCACAGAGGTGTCCTCACTTTGCCTTCTCCCACCTCTCTAATCTTCTACTAATGTATTTCATGTAACCTCTACGTCTCCTCCTTTGATTCTAATGTATAAAATAAGCTGTAAAACTGCCATCCTCTGGAGCAGTTTCTCAATCTGTTGAGATTTTACTTCCTGGCAATTGTCAGTTTAGCTCAAATAAATTTATAAAAATTATCTACAGCTTTGGATATTGATTATGTTGACATCATCTAACAACTGTGGCCAAATAAAAAAAAAAAAAAAGAGGTTCTGTGGAAAGCAACTTCACAGACTGATCTGATCATAAATTCCTAACTGGGCAGGTCATGGCAGGTGGTCATGACACAGATATACAACTTCTTCACTAGAAGGCGTATCTTTGCCTTAAGCAAACCCTCTCCATTATTTCTGTGCATCTAGGTTAACACACCTTTGAAATGCCAGAGTAATCATGTTTTTTAGGCACCTCAGAAAGGTCACCACTCTGACAATACATAATCTTGTTAACTATTCCGTAATTCAATCTCCCCCTTGCTTTCTCCCACTTTCATGTAATCTTCCTTATGTTCCCTCCTTAATTCCAAAAGTATAAAAGAAACTTCAAAACTGTCATTCTCAGGAGCATTTGAGATCTTACTTCCTAGCAACTGTCACCAGTTTGGCTTAAATAAATTCTTATAAAAGTTCTTTACAGGTTTAGATGTTCTTACATCAATAAAATGATATGTACATAATGTATTGTTGAGCTTATAACATGTAGAGATGCAATATATTTGCCAATAACATCACAAAGAAGATGGGTGGGAGCACAGCTATTTTGAGATAAAGAAATGACTCCAGATGGTAACTCAAACATAAGAGAACAGATCTAGAGAACGAGAAATGATAAATATGAGGGTTAATATAACAAAAGCCATAAATATTTACTTTTCCTTATCTCAGCTTCTCTCAAAGTCATAAAATTAGATAAAGTAATATTTATGACAATGATTAGGATTGTAATGTTTCTAATTATAATGTATAAATAAAACAAAGCAGAGAAAAGGAACTACAGCTATACAAGAGTAATGCTTCTATATCCCAGTAGAATTAAGTTATAAAATCCACAGAAGAAAACATATGGGTAAATACTCACAACCTCATATTTGGCAATGGATTCCTAGCTATAACACCAAAAGTTTGAGCAACAAAAGAAAAAAATAAATTTGACTTCTTCAAAATAAAAAACTTTTGCACTTCAAAGGACACTATCAAGAGAGTAAAAGAATAATCCACAGAATTAAGAGAAAATATTTGTAAATCATATATCTGATCAGGGACTTGAATTTGGAATATATATAACACTCTTGCATCTCAATAATAGAAGACCAATCACCCAATTTAACTCTTTTGAGTGCCAACGTCGTTATGAGCGATGCTGACAAATTTTCCCAAAAGTGCCAGCATCGCTCCCAGTAACTCTTTTTTTTGATGGCTATAAATGTAAATGACATTGGAATAATTTGTATTTTATGTTTTGTTCTCTTTTTTTTTGTACCTCAGGTTATATATTGATATATTTTTTTCTCATGTTGATCCAAATTTTGAATTATGCATGGCGCTCAGAGGGTTAAAAATGGGCAAACAACCTGAATAGATATACAGATGGCCCGCAAGCACATGGACAGATGATAAACATCTTTAGTCATCAGGAAGATACAAATCAAAACCACAGCGAGATAACACTACATCCACTAGGATGGCTTGACTAAAAGAGTCAGATAACAACTACTGGCAAGGATGTGGAGAAATTGGAATGCTCATACACTTCTTATGGTAATGCAAAATGATGTAGTCACTTTGAAAATGAGTCTGGCAGTTCCTTAAATAATTAAACATAGAGTTACCATATGATCCAGCAATTCTATACCTATGTATACACCCAAGGGAAATGAAAACTTAAGTCCATGTAAGACTTGTACATGAATGTTTATTGTGGCATTATTCATAACAGGCAAAAGATGGAAACAACCCAAATGTCCAGCAGCTGAGGAATGCATGAAATCTTGTATATCCATATAATGGAATATTATACAACAATGAAAAACTATGAAGTACTTCATACATGCCCAACATGAATGATCCTTAAAAACATAATGCTAAGTAAAAGAAGCCAGTGTCAATTCCATTTATGTGAAATATCCAGAATGGACAAATCTATAGCGATTGAACATAGATTAGTATTTGCTTAGGGCAGGTTGGGGAGAGAAATGGCAGGTGATAGCCATAATGGTAACATTATGTTATGAAGTAATGAAAATGTAAATTGACTATGGTGATGGTGGCACATATCATTGAGTATACTAAAATCCATTGAATTGAATATTTTATGTGGGTGAACTGTATGATATATGAATTAACCTCAATAAATTTGTTTTAAAAAGCAAATGTGGTACAAATATATAGTGGGAATACTACTCAGCCATAGGATGAAATACTGTCATTTGCGACATGGATGGATCTTGAAAATATCATACAAAGCAAAATAAGTCAGACAGAAAAAGTCAAGAACCTTATGATTACACTCACATGGTATATAAAACTGAAAGCAACAAATCAACAAACAAGACAAACAACATAAACTCATAGACAGCAGTATGGTGGTTACCAGAAGGGCTGAGGAGAGGTAGTAAAGGGTAAAGAGGGTCAAATATATGGTGACAGAAGGAGATCTGACTTTGGGTGGTAAACACACAAAGCTATACAAGGTCTGTATGGAAAAAGTTCCACTATTGTTAATATAACAAGAACAGTTTGCACAACATTGATGTAACCTGGCAGCCAAGGAGAGTGGACTGAAATGCACATGTGCGAACAATGACAACTGTACTAGTCAGTGGGGAGGGTAGACGCTACTGAGTAAGCATGTGTACTGTGTGGCCATCACATTCAAAATGACCAAGTACAGTAACGAATCTGCATCAAATTTTGCATTAAGCTTGAACATTCCTCTGCAGAAACTATTCAGATGATTCAGAAGGCCGCAGCTATGGGCAACTGGTGACTGGCAGCTTCATCATGACAATGCACCTGCTCATGCATCAAGTCTCATGCAGAGTTTTTGGTGAAATATCAAATCACCAGGTAATTCAGCCCCACTACAGCCCAGATTTGGTGCCCTGCAACTTCTGGCTTTTTCAAAAGCTAAAGTCACGTTTGAAAGGGAAGAGATTTCAGACCCTTGATGAGATTCAGGAAAATACAACAGGGCAGCTGATGGCAACTGGGAAAACTAGATAAGGTCCCAAGGTGCCTACTTTGAAAGGGACTGAGGCGTCATTGTCCTATGTACAATGTTTCTTGTATCTTGTATCTTCTTCAAAAAATGCCTGGATACCTTCTGGACCTCATATACAGATGATGAATTATACAATTGTACACTTGAAACATATAGAATTTTATTACCCAATGTCACTCCAATAAATTTAATTAAAAAAATAAAGTATATGATCAATACCAGGATCAAGAGTCAAGGATGCTTTAAACGTAGATAAAAAGTACTGTACATGATGCCTCAGTTTCTACCATTTAAATGTTAATGAAATAAACCCAAAATTCTATCATTCATATTCATAAGTCCTTTTAATATTAACTCAAGTAGTAAAGAGGCAACTGTATAATAAATCATTACAATTTAAATCTTATCCTTTACAAGATTACAAAGGGTCTTAATATCTGAGAGGGAGGGATAGTTATTTTTTACGAACCAGGGGTATGGACTTGGGGGGGTATTGCTGGGGGAGGGAGATGCTGGGTGGAGGGGAGTAAAGGGGAGAAAATTGGAACTATTGTAACAATATAATCAATAAAATACATTTGAAAAAAAAGGGGGGGGGAAATAAATCTTATCACACAAAATCTTCCAATTTTAAGAAAAACTTCATGTTTAAGGTATTTCCCTCTACTACTAGTGCTCTAGTACTATTAGACCAGTATCTTTACAATTCAACAAATAGTTATTGTGTGCCTTGTGTCTGCCAGAGTCTTATTTACCCTTCTATAAATACCTGACACACAGAAGACAATGAATGAATGGTTTTAAAGGCTGCAAATTATCTAGGACTTAGTTCCCTCATCTGCAAATATAACTTTCTGCAATGATGGAAATGTTCCATATCTATGTGGTTATTTAGCCCTTGGAATGTAGCTAATGCAACTGTGGAATTAAGCTTTTAATTTAATTTAAATTTAAACAGCCACATAAAGCTAATTACTTCCATATTGCACACAAGCTCTAAGACATAATCCTGTGTGAAAAACACAATTACAATGCATCCCGGAAATCAAATAATTGTGTGTATATATAAATATAGAAAACAAAAGTACATAAAACAATACTTCCCTCAATATGTAAAGCACTGATACTCTTTCTTATTCTACTGAATGTCATCCTTAAAAAAGCACTGATCCAACCCACTAACATGATTTCTTAACACTGTACTAAGGCTTCTTTCAGCTCTAAAATATTTTGCTATATACTAAGGATTGTCCTAAAAGTATGCATTCAGTATTTACTTTGTAATCTTAACCACAGGTCACTAATTAATTTGAATGTGCTTCATGTTATATCAGACTCTACTTTATAGTCTTATAATCATTCCTTCATCTCCATGTTAAATTCACATTTTTTTAAAGATGGTAAGAGTTGCATACCTCTAAGAAGTAGAAAACAAAGGAAATATCTTTCCCTTGTTTTTCACATTATAGAAATGGTAATCAAAAAAAAATAATAGGGTGTAGAGAAAAGAGTAGGGGAAGATGTAGGGATAGTGCTCATGACAGGAGAGAAAGCTGTTTACTGCCATCACCTTCTCTAAAATACCTAATGACTTCTTATCCCCCTCATTCTTCCAGCCTGACAAAGTTCTACAAATTTTACCTTAAGTTCATTTCACTATTAGAGGACTACAGAACAAGAATGGTTCCCAGGAGATCATGTATTACAAACTTTCAATGATAAAGTATTTTTAAAACCTTAAGAAGAGACTTCCAGCCAAGATGGAGGCATAGGTAGACACCCCTCATCTCCCTCCACAACCATGAGAAGGAATACAACTACCTCAAAACTAAAAACAAGCAGAACTACCAGGATATTGAACTGCATGGAAGTCCAACAAAGATATAAAGAAGTAATACTCATCCAGAGAGGTAGAAGGGGTGGAGATGGGGGGGGAGGACTCAGTGTGGTGGCAGTGGCAGCGGTGGCAGCAGAAGCAAGGCAGTGGCTGTGGCTGCCTAGCAGAAAGCACAGTCACACACTATAAAAGTTGAGAGGGACATCTGGGGGAGTGCTACCAACCCTAGACCAGACTGAGAAGCTCACAGTTCCAGCACCGGGAAAACAGCCTCATTGCTTCTATGAAAACCAGTGGGGGTCAGGGCAGTGGAAGACACTGCTGGTTTCTTAGTAGAGTGTGTTTGTTTAGGGGTCCCCACAGTCCTACAACGTATGCAAACCCACCCACTCTGGGAACCACAACCAGGGCAATAGCTAGAGGGGTGCCAGTCCCATTTGAAAGTGGGAGAAGTACCTGGAAAAGGGATGAGTGCTGAGCAACCAGTATTGTTCCCTCTCAGATCCCTCCTACACACATAGTGCCATAATGTGGTGAAATGGGTCACGCACCGCACTGATGAACACCTAAGGCTCCACCCCTTATAACATCTGCAACAGCTCTACCTAAGACCCAGAGGCAAATACAGGAAGCTGTCAAGTTTAGGAGACATAGAAGTATGGCCCAAAGGAGGAAGCAAATCAAGATTCCAGTGGGAGAACTAAGCGATGAGGAGATACCCAACCTAACAGATGCAGAGTTCAAAACACAAGTGATAAGAGCGCTCACTGACTTGACAGACATGCTTGAGTGCGGGTAACACATAAGGGAAGAAGTGAAGGCTGTGCTAAGTGAAACGAAGGAAAATCTACACAAAACAAATAGTGAAGAGAAGAAAACTGGGGTTCAAATCAACAATTTGAAACATAAGGAAGAAATAAAGTCAACCAGTACAGAATGGAGAAACAAGAATTGAAAAAAACAAGGCGAGGCTTAGGAACCACTGGGACAACTTGAAGCATGCCAATATCCAAACCATAGGGCTGTTAGAAGGAAAAGAGGAGAAGCACAAAATTGAAAACTTATGTGAGAAAATAATGAAGTGAAACTCCCCATATTTGGTGAAGGAAATAGACATACAAGTCCAGGAAGCAAAGAGAGTCCCAAACAAGCTAGACCCAAAGAGGACCACGCCTTAACACATCATAATTAAAATGCCAAAGGTTCAAGATACAGAGAGAATCTCAAAAGCAGCAAGAGAAAAGCAGTGAGTTATCTACAAAGGGGTGCCTATCAGACTATCAGCTGATTTCTCAAAAGAAACTTTGCAGGCAAGAAGTCTACCCAGCAAAGCTATCATTTAGAATGGAAGGGCAGATAAAATGCTTCCCAGACAAGGTAAAGATAAAGGAGTTCCTCATCACCAAGGCATTATTATATGAAATGTAAAAGGGACTTATTTAAGAAAAAGAAGATCAAAATTATGAACATTAAAATGACAACAAACTCACAACTATCAGCAACTGAATCTAAAACATAAAAACAAAAACAGAAACAAACTAAGCAAACAACCAGAACAGGAACAGAATCATAGGTCTGGTGATCATTTGGAGGGTTATCGGCTGGGAGGGTGGAAGGGGGAGGAATGGGGAAATGGTGCAGGGATTAAGAAGCATAATCGGTTGGTACAAAATAGATAGGGGGGTGTTAAGAATAATATAGGAAAGGGTGAAGCCAAAGAGCTTACATGCATGACCCTTGGGCATGAACTAGGGAGGGTGGGATTGCTGGAGGGAAGGGGGGTACTGGGCAGAGGGGAGCAAAGGGGGAAAACTTGGGAAAATTGTAACAGCATAATCAATAAAATATACTTAATAAAAAAACCCTTAATAAAATGATCTGGATTTGCTTCTCTAGCCTAATCTGCCACTTTCTATCTTGAACTCCTCACTAGTCTAAACCACATTCAGTTCTACGAAAGGTCCACATTCTCTCTTACCTTTGGGCCTTTGCCCATGCTATTCCCTCTTTAACTAACTTCTAATGTTTCAGGTCTTTGCTTACTATCACTCACTGAAGGCAATTTTCCCCACCTTAAGATTAGACTTAATGCCCCCATGTAAATCTTCCAGTATTTTGTGCTGTCCTCATCGTTGTACTATTGCCTTTTTACTTCATCTATTTCCTCTACTAGATTATTTTAATTTTGAGAGTATGTTTCTTAAAGCTGGGGAGACTGAAATGCAGAATGGATTAAATAGAAGAAGCAATAGGAGGGAGCCTAGGTGGAGCTGCTTCGGTTCTATAGAAACGTTATAGGAAAGAAATGAGCCTAGGCTGGTGTGCTTTGACTCACTGAAAAGTCAGAGAAAAGGGTGCTTTGGGGACAGGGTCAAGGGGTTGGCCCAGGAGGAGCTGCTGCTGCCCATTGTTCCCCTGGTTGCAAGCGTCATGGGGACCCTTAGAGTTTAGGAGATGCAAGCCTGAGAGGGATGAAGAGTGGGGAGGAAAAGGCATGGGGATGCTCCTAAGAAGGAGAGCACACCTCCCCTACTAGATTTTAAACTCTTTAAGGTCAGGGCCCATATTTTGTTGTGTTCGCTGCTAAAAAGGTGTTCATTAATTACTGAATGAACAAATTCATTCCATTAGCCTAGGATCATCCCCTATTCTCCGTGCTTGGAATGTTCTCCACAGTCCTATCACCAGCATGAGATCTGCTCTATAATCTGGTCCTTAATTATCACTACTTCCTCTGGATGTCTACAGCCCTTATCGATTATACTGTTCATTTGATATCTAACCTACTGCCTTATTTTTTAGTTGCTCTTGTAATGCATAGATCCAATCTCCTTAACTAAATTGACCAATCTTCTAGGCATTAAAGTATCTGTTTTTCTTGGTACCCCATTATCGAGCATAGTGCTAGGTACAGAGTTGACATTAGATATTTGTTGATGAAGAGTCAAAACTTTAAGAGGTTGCTTCTCATACAAAGCTGGCAATACTTTAGTAATACTGATGAACAAGTGGTAGCAATTAAATGGTTTATAAATATATAAGAAACAAAAAGATACACTGAAGTAGAGCGAGTACAAATAATAAAAAACCTGTTTCTGAGAAGTAATAACGGACACAAACATTAAGAGGCGCTATAACAATTACATTCGTTAGTTAAAGAGAAGTAGCCTTGCGGCTTCCAAAGCGACCGGCGTACACGAACCCTATGTTTAGATCAAAGGACAATCGTGTCTACATATAAACTTAGGACGGTCTGTGTTTTGGAGACAAAGATAACTACAGTTTTGTCTTATCACGGAGCCCTGTCAGGAGGAGGGATAACGGGTGCCAAGTCAGGTTGCCGCTTGTTTCTACGGAGCCTGCTGTCATCTCACCGTGCTCTCCAAATGCTGCTTCCGACTGAGGAAAACCTGAACCAAAGGCAAATTGGCCCCGAATTCCATCACTAACTTTGGAAAGTAGCCCAGTTTTCCTTGCATTTACAAAGGTAAGCAGTATGGGAATGGTGTCTACCGCGTCTCTCAAAGTAAAATGATACAGTGTAAATCCTCCGAGTCACCGGCGTTCCAGGTGACCTCTGTTTGAAACCTCCCATCCCGTTCCCACTTGCTGTACTCTCAACGGGTTTCTTCGCCCTTTTTTCAAATTACTAATCCTGATTGCCTTCACTTACTGCTGCTCTGAGTTAGCCCTGACAACCTTTCTCCTTGGCTCTTTCTGTGACCCAAAGTTGTGAGGGCTCCGTTTTCCCCATAAGTGCCCCCGTCCTTCACCCTACTCTTCCATGTGAATGGCATCTCACCTGGCAGACTCGTGCGGTTCCTGGGACGCCGAGCTGACGTGCCCCCCATTGCGAACTTGATCCGCGCACAGAGACTAGAGGCCGGATCCGAATCGAGAGGCGCGGACGCTTTTCGAAAGCAGCCGCCGCGGCAGCCCAGCGCCACGAATGTATCGCGAGCAGCGCCATCTTGAGCGAGGAAAGAGGAACCGAGAGCAGAGGATTGTGGGACGCTGGAGGACTGAACCCGGCTACCTGAGTCCTTTCTCCCCTTCCCCCTAGTTTTCCCAGGGCCCAAGAGTAGAAATAGTTTCTCTTAAGATTCAGGTTCTTGAGCGAGGCCGCTTATTTTTCTTCTAGGGCGGGCCTTTCAGTGTTTTTCTTACACAACCGGGAACGTCAGAGTAATACCGCCGTTTTCTCTTTTACTAGGTATGCCACATAAGATACAGGATGAGAAGTTAAATTTGAATTTCAGATGAACAGTGTATCACTTTTTAGTACAGGTATGTCTCAAATATTGCATTTGCCAAATCTGACAACCTTGTCTTGTCCCTCATTTCACTTTTCTCTTACCTCCTCCAGCTCACTGCCACACTCCACTCTGCGTTTTCCCTTTGCATATTCTTATCTTCACTCTGCTATGCACTAATGCTTAGGGTAGATCAAACTGCAAATATTAATTTCCCCAAGGAGGAGGCTTCATCCGAGAGATTCACTGCCTCTCCGTATTGTAAGCAATTTTATTTGGCTGATTGCGCAAACCTTGGGGCAGTTTTCCTTTGGTCCGTTGCTTTTGGGGCAATTTTACACTCACACAGCTTTACTCTGCTCATTTGCCTCTCTAGCTCTTCCCTTTGTTTTCTGCAGCCTTTTATTATTTCAAAAGAGCTAGACTGACTGAGGGATAGTAAAATGTAAATGTATGTCCAGTCCAGGTTTAAAGATAGGTTTATATTCTTTTGTCACTACTGTGATCAAACAAAAGGATGTTGAAATATGTTTACAGTTGTCTGGGAAACTGCATTTCCAAGTGTAAATGTTACATGAAACTGTGAAGACAGTAATGCTATTGCAATTTTATATTCATTGCTGTGTTCTCAAACCTGTCACACAGGACAGGCAAATAATTATGAACTACTTAAGTAGAAGCACCCTAGACTAATGATATGTCTGATGAAGATGAAGAATATGCCTGGCCCAGGCAGTTAGCTTTACTTTAAGATTCATATTATACTTCAGGTTTCCAGGTAAGAGGATGTTTGAAGGGAGTTATTTAAATAAGAATAAATTTTACAATGGAAAGGAATTCCATATAAATGAAATGACATGCGGAAAACAAGAAGGCATAAGAAAACTTTTCTAGGTTCAGGAGTTTAGGGACTGTATGGCAGGGTAGGAGGAGACAAGCCTGGGTGAACAGAGGCCTGATGGTAAAAAGGCCTCTAAGACGTTAATAATTGATCCTGTAGCCAGTGAAGTGTTTTAATAAGGAGAGTCACACGATCAAATTTGTATGTACATTAAACCACTCTTTTAAGTGGGAAGGTGGAATTGAAGGGAGTTCAGACTGGAGTCATGATGTTAAATTAAGTGATAAAATAAAGGCCTTAACCTGGTAGTAACAATGGCATTAGATCAGTTCCTAAGATATTATGGATCTGTATTTGAAAGGACTTAGTGACTACTTGGATGTTTCTGGCTTATTGTTGTCTTAATAGATCAGTAATAATCTCATTTATTAATGCCTATATCATCAGTATACTCAGCATCTGTTCTGTTACAGAGCAACACTCGACACTGGAGAAGCCCTGGATACTTCCTATGATTTCTGTCAGGGCTGAATATTGCCACTGAATCTTTCTACTCAGGTAAGACATTGTCCAGTACTGTTCTAATTTTTTTTTTTAAATGCAGGAACCTATACAACATATATTTTGTGAGAAATTGTCAGATATAATGTGACAAAATGAAATCTAATTTTAATACTTTCAGAACTCATACACGTTATCTTGCTAGATCTTAATAACAGATTTTTGGGGGGCGTATCTCATTTCTAGTAGATAAAGAAGACCAGGGCCACGTGGTGGTAGTCAGAACTAGAACCCTGCTTCGTATTCTGGCTCCTCTTCCTCTGTTCTTTACACTAAAGATGTTGCCTACATCAAATATAAGATTTAATTGAAAGTCTCCAGAAGCCATATAGATTCATAAGGGTTTTGGGGTTTTTTTAAAGTATATTTAATTGATTATGCTGTTACAGTTTTCCCCCTTTGGCCCCTCTGCCCAGTACCCCCCTTCTCTCCAGCAACCCCACCTTCCTTAGTTCATGTCCATGGGTCATGCATGCAAGTTCTTTGGCTTCACCCTTTCCTATATTATTCTTAACTTCTCCATGTCTATTTTGTACCAAGCAATTATGCTTCTTAATCCCTGCACCATTTCCCTATTTCTTCCCCTTCCCCCTCCCAGCTGATATGGCTCCAAATGATCGCCAGACCTATGATTCTGTTCCTATTCTGGTTGGTTTGCTTAGTTTGTTTCTGTTTATAGTTTTTAGATTCAGTTGTTGATAGTTGTGAGTTTGTTGTCATTTTAATGTTCATAGCTTTGATCTTCTTTTTCTTAAATAAGTCCCTTTAACATTTTATATATTAATGGCTTGGTGATGATGAATCCTTTAGCTTTACCTTGTCGGGGAAACACTTTATCTGCCCTTCCATTCCAAATGATAGCTTTGCTGGATAGAGTAATCTTGGTTGTAGGTCCTTGCTTTTCATCACCTTGAATACTTCTTGCCAGTCCCTTCTTGCCTGCAAGTTTCTTTTGAGAAATCAGCTGATAGTCTTATATGCATCCCCTTGTAGGTAACTCTCTTCTTTTCTCTTACTGCTTTTGAGATTCTCTCTTTATCTTTAACCTTTCGCATTTTAATTATGATGTGTTAAGGTGTGGTCCTCTTTGGGTCTAGCTTATTTGGGATTCTCTGTGCTTCCTGGACTTGTATGTCTATTTCCTTTGCCAAATTAGGGAAGTTTTCCTTCATTATTTTTTCACATAAATTTTCAGTTCTTTTGTTCTACCTCTTCTCTTTCTGGCACCCCTATGATTTGGATGTTGGTATGTTTAAAGTTGTCCCAGAGGTTCCTAAGCCTCACCTTGTTTATTTCAATTCTTGTTTCTCCATTCTGTACTGGTTGAATGTTTATTTCTTCCTTATGTTCCAAATTGTTGATTTGAACCCCAGTTTTCTTCCCTTCACCATTGGTTTCGTGTGGCTTTTCCTTCATTTTACTTAGCACAGCCTTCACTCTTCCCTTACACGTTTGCCATATTCAAGCGTGTCTGTCAAGTCTGTGAGCATCATTATCACCTTTGTTTTGAACTCTGCATCTAATAGGTTGGATATCTCCTCATCGCTTAGTTCTCCCACTGGAACCTTGATCTACTTCCTCTTTTGGGCCATACTTCTCTGTTTCCTCAACTTGACAGCCTCCTGTGTTTGTCTGTGTGTCTTAGGTAGAGCTGTCACACCTGTTACATTGTAAGGGGTGGAGCCTTAGGTATTTATCAGTGCGGGATGTGACCCATTTCATCACATTGTGGCGCTGTATGTGGAGGAGGCGCCTAAGAGGGAACAATGCTGCTTGCTCAGCCCTCTCCCCTTTCCCAGGCACTTCTCCCATTTCCTGTATGGGACTGGTGCCCCACTAGCAGATGATTTCTCAGGATTCTTGAGAAATTTCATTAGAATCATGTATAGGCATTATTGGCATGGAACAACAGTCGTGAGGTCTTCTAATGGAGTGAACATATTTATACTGGAGTAGTGCTCATTGTAAACCAAGTCCTCTGATTAAGAAATGTGGACAACATTAGACTACACAAATAGTTACTCTGTGATGAGCTAAAGTAGGCAAATGAGCTAAAATAAGCCAAGGAAAATTTCCAGAGCACCGAGAAATAGAACATGAAGCATAGTGAGAGTTGTGCACTGCTGGAGTACATCAGCGACAGACGGGCCAACTTTCCCTCCAGCAACTTGACATGTCAGTGTCCGAAATAAAGAGACAGAGGAACACACAATAATTGCCTGTACAAATAGCTGTTGCAGATAGAGATCAATGTACTTTATTTACACAATTATTATACTTATGTATGGATATAATATTTGGTAATTTACAAAATGCTTTTTCATACCTCATTTAATATTCTCATCAACCTTGGAGATTATATATTATTTATTAATATTCCCATATTTATGAGGAAAAAGGTTGAGACGGGTTGTGACCTGACAGAGGTCACAGAGCTAATGGGATGAAGAACTAAGCCTAGGTTTCATGTATCCAAATACAATGCTCTTTTCAGTTAATTACAACTGAAATGTGTAAGAAATACTTGAGTACTTCAGGAAGGCCACAGTGATCTTTTCTGTTTTTAGAAAAATGCCAGAATTTATTCCTACCTCAGTGCCTTTGCACTTGCTTTCCCCTCTACTTGAGAAAAGTATCTCTACTGGAGACTTTAATGATTCAGATATCACCTGCTTAGAGAACTTTTCTAGTGTACTTTATCTAAAGAATTCACTCCCTGTTTCTGACCAACTCTCCTACTAAAAACTAAAAATATTGGATGGATGCATCAATGAGTGAAAAGAAATTAAGAAAGAATAAGAAAAATTAGAAAGTTATGTTAAAAACCAAGAGATGAAAGTGAGGCACAGAATGTAGCTTTCACAATGAAGGCATATATTGTCCCCAATTAAATTGGACTTCAGATTTTATAATCTGATAGGATTTGGGTAGAGAAGAAAAAAGCCAAGTGCTTGTCTCAAATGGAAAAAAAAAGAAGACCCATTGTAAAAGTGATATACCACTGACTATACCTTCAAAGAACATTGATTTAGAAATAAACCTGTCTTCCTCCTCACTCACTAGACTGAGGAAATTTCCTGTCTCAAACGTTGGAGAAGAGTAAAAGAAAAAAAAAAATCCTCCCTGAGAGACTTATTAAGCAAAAGCCAGTAACTACACTCACCTTTACACCACTTAGTGAATTAAAAAACTTAAAGCCAACAATTTTGCTGTGCAGCAGCAAACACATTTCTCTGGAGAAACTCACTTTGATCTCATGACTCAGAGAATCAACACAAAGTTCCAAGAAATATAAACTCAGAGAAAAATTACAAAACATTTAGGGACATATGGCAACATGAATAAGAGCAGAATATATAGGCAGCAGAATCAGACCCTTGAAAGCCTTCATATTTTGGAATTATCAGACATAGAATATGAATAATATTTATAATGTTTAAAGAAATAAAAGAATCCAAATATAAATAATGTGCTAGAGATTATAAAACATATTCAAGCTGCTTTGATAAATAATACAAAATTTTAGAAATAAAATTATAATAATTGAAATAAAAATTGTAAAAATCCCGTGAATCATTAGGAAAATGACTATGTAAAATATGTCTGACATAGGACTTGTATCCAGAATATATAAAAACTTCTAAAACTAAATATTATATGGACAAAAAAGAAACAATAATAAATGGGCAAGAAATGTAACAAATGCTTTATAAAAGCCAAATAATCATGTGAAAATAATGTGCTCAACATCATTATTCTTCAGATAAAAGCAAATAAAAATCACAATGAGATACCAGACCACTCCACTAGAATAGGTAAATATTTTTAAACTAAAAGTATTAAATATTGGAAAGGATATGGAGTTACCAGATCTCTCACACATTTCTGATGGGAGTGTAAAATAGTTCAGCAACTCTGGAATAAGCTTCGGAAGTTTCTTTTAATTGTAAATACACCTACCTTTAACACTACAATTGGACTCCTAGGTATTTACCCAAGAGAAACAAAAATGCCTGTCCACTACACGCTTTAACAGATTATTTATAGCAGCTTCATTCATAATAGCTCCAAACTGGAAATATGTCAGATGTCCTCCAACAGGAGAATGCATAAATAAATTGTAGTATGTTAACACAATAAAATACTACTTAGCTATAGAAGGGGATGTATTACTGATACTTGCAACAATATACTGCAAGTATCATGCTGAATGATAGAAAAATGAAAGCAAAAGTGCACATACTGTATAATTCAATTTTATATTAAGTTTTAAAATAGGTAAAATTAATCTAAGGTAAAAAAATGCAATTGTCTCTGGCAATGGGAGACTGGGAAATGGCATGGAAAAGATTGCTAGGTGTATCCATTTACCAAAACTGTATAGTTACAGTTAATGTATTTCAATATATTTAAATTATACCTTAAAATACCTATAAAAATAATGAAGTTGTGGGTGGTGCAGGTAATCAGGAAGATACAGATAAAGCAAGAATGGCAAAAGTTTCATGGTAATTGAAGCTGGGTGATGGGTATATGGACATCCATTTTACTATTTTGTTTACTTTGTATTCTTTTAAAATGTCTGTACTACACAAAGGTATCTATAGATTTAATGCAATTCCTATTAAAATACCAATGATGTATTTCACAGAAGTAGAACCAATAATCCAAATTTTTATATGGACCTGCAAAAGACCCATGATAGCCACAGCAATCTTGACAAAGAAGAACAAATTTGGAAGTATCAGGCTACCTAACATCAAACTATTATACAAGGCCATAGTAATCAAAACAGCATGGTACTGGCATAAAAACAGGCATATAGATCCATGGAACAGAATAGAGAGCCCAGAAATAAACCCATTCCAATATGGTCAGTTAATATTTGACAGAGGAGGTAAGAATATACAATGGGGTAAATACAGTCTATTCAACAACTGGTGTTGGGAAAATTGGACAGATACATGAAAAAAAAAAAAAAGAAGCTAGACCACATTCTTACACCATACACAATAATAAACCAAAAATGGATTAAAAACCTAAATGTAAATTCAAAACCATAAAACTCCTAGAAGAATATATAGGCAGTGAAATCTTGGGTATTTCTCATTTCAGTAACATTTCTGATATATCTTCTTGGCCAAGGGAAAGAAAGAAAAAAATAAATGGGACAACATCAAAATAAAAAGCTTTGCATAGCAAAGAAAACCATAAACAAAATAAAAATACAACCTACTGAATGGGAGAAGAGATTCACCAATAATATATCTCTTGATAAGAGGTTAATATCCAATATTTATAAGAACTCTTACTACTCAACACCAACAAAACAATCCAGTTTAAAAATGGGCAGAGTACATACAGATGGCCCATAGACATATGAAAAGATGCTCAACATCACTAATCATCAGAGAAATGCAAATTAAAACCACAGTATCACCTCACACCTGTCAGAATGGCCATCATCGAGAAATCAACAAACAACAAGTGCTGGTGAGGATGTGGAGAAAAGGGAACCCTCATGCACTGTTGGTGGGAATGAACATTGGTGCAGCCAATATGGTAAGCAGTATGGAGGGTCCTCAAAAATTTAAAAATGGAATTGCCTTATACCCAGCAATTCCACTTTTGGGTATATATATGAAGAAACCCAAAACACCAGTTCAAAAGAATATATGCACACCCCTGTGTTCATTGCAGCGTTATTTACAATAGTCAAGACATGGAAGCCCATCAATAGACAAGTGGATAAAAAAGTAGTGGTGTATATACACAAAGGAATATCACTCAGCAATAAAAAATGAAATCTTAACATTTGCAACAGCATGCGTAAACCTAGATGGTATTTCCTCAGTGAAATAAGTCAGTCAGAGAAAGACAAACAGCATATGACTTCACTCATGTAGAATCTAAAACACAAAATGAACAAATTTGAAACAGACTCATAGATACAGAAAGTAGATTCGTAGTTCCTAGAAGGGTGGTGGGTTGGGGGACTGGGTGAAAACGGTGGGGGGATTCAGAAATTAAATTGGCAGTTACAAAATAGTTATGGGCATGTGAAGTACAGTATAGGGAGTATAATCAATAATATTGCAATAACTGTGTATGATGCTAGGTGGGTATTGGAAATTTTGAACTGGAGGGAACACTTCGTAAAGTATATGATTGTCTAACCACTATGCTGTATACCTGAAACTAATAGAAAAGAATATTGAATGTAAACTGTCATTGAAAAAAATTTAAAATGTGAAATGGAAAAATTAAAAGCAGAGGAGTAAATGGTAAAGATTATCAGATATACATTTGAAAATATATACAAATGGACACTTTTAGATGATTGGACTCCCTAGAACCAAGGTAAGGTATATGGCTGAAAGGTGATAGTTATTTTTTTTTGAAAGAAAATGAATCATAGTAATTTTCAGAACATCGGCCAATATTTAATTAATAGATTTTTGTTCATAAGGAATTTAAAATTACAATGCAATGGCTTAAGCATCACCAAAGTCAATTTAAATTAAGGAATTCTTAGAGTTTAGAGTACAAAAAGATTGCTAAAGAGTTCATCACAGGACTAAGTATTAATACAAAATTATATCAGGATTTCCCAGCTAAGTCATATAGTACAATGTTTGGTTCATAGGTTAACTCTACTACTGAAGGTGAGATATTATTTAGTACAAGCATAAAGTGTGATATAGAAAATCAAACTGTTCTGCTCATACTTAGGTTCAAATTCCTGCTCCTGCACTACCGCCTAAGAATTAAATGAGATAACTAAAGCATACTGCAAGAAAAATAGCATTCAATATTAATATTCTCTTTTGTCTTCTTCAAATTCTACTACTTATTATGTAAATCTAAATTAGACTCATAAGTCTTGATTTTCTCACCTGTAAAACAGGAATTAATAGTACTGAGTCTGACTGCTTCATAGTTTTGAATGAGACAACCTATAAAAAAGTGTTTTGTAAAGGCACTATATAGATGCATGTGAAGGATTTCTGTTAATACTCATAATTGGTTTGCTGCTTCCTACTATTTTTAAGGCTCACCTCAAATTTAGAGCTCAAAACCTAAGATGAAGTTTATAGTCCTCTCAGTTATTGTAAGAGAATTTTTAGGTTTCTGCTTTATCTGGCTTGAACCTCCATCAAAAAATGGGATGCAAGTGAGCTAACTTTTTAGGAATATTTTTCATTTTTAAATTATAATTGACATACAGTATTATGTTAGTTTTAGGTGTAAAATATAGTGATCCATCATTTATATGCTTTATAAAGTGATGACCACAGTAAGTCTAGTAGCCATTCTGTCACCACACAGTTATTACAATGTTATTGACTTCATTCCCTATGCTGTACGCTACATCCCCATGACGAATTTTATAACTGGAATTTTGCACTTCCTAATCCTCTTCCCCTTTTTTGCCCCTCCCCCCACCTTCTTCCCCTCTGGAAACTATCATTTGTTCTTTGTATCTATAAGTTTGCTTCTCTTTCATTTTGCTTGTTTTGTTTTTTAGATTTCACATATAAGTGAAATTATATGATATTTGTCTTTCTCTGTCCAACATATTTTACTTAACAATACTCTCTAGGTCCACCCATGTTGTTGCAAATAGCAAGTTTTTTATTATTGCTGAGTTACATTCCATTACATAACTGACATCTTCTTTATCCATTTGTCTACCAATGGATACCTAGATTGCTTCCATATCTTGCCCATTGGAGAGAATGCTGCAGTAAACATAGGGGTGCATATCTCTTTTTGAATTAGTGTTTTTGTTTTCTTCAGATAAATATCCAGAAATGCAATTGCTGGGTCATAGAGTAGTTCTATTTTAAATTTTTGGAGTAATCTCCATACGTTTTTACAATTCCACTAACAGTGCACAACAGGTTCCTTTTCTCCACATTCTCACCAATAATTATTTGTTGTCTTTTTAATAATTGCCATTCTGACAGGTGTGAGGTGATATCTCAGTGTGGTTTTGATTTGCATTTCCCTGATGATTAGTGACGTTGAACATTTTTTCATGTGTCTGCATGTCTTCTTCGGATAAATGTCCTCTGCCCATTTTTAAATTGGATTGTTTGTCTTTTGATGTTGAATTGTATGACTCTTTATGGGATGTATCATTTCAACTGTCTTCTCTCATCAGTATATTGCTTTTTCTCAAGAGAGCTAAATTGAAATTTGTCAATTATGCTGTTAGGGCCTTTGGTGTAGGTTTCCATGATGTCTAATGTTATCTTTTGGTTTTCAAAGATACCTACTATTCATAACCTCCTTGACCTCTATAACTATAGTAAATTTCAATTTCTTGACTCATTTTTCTTTGTATGTATTCTAACGCCTAACAAAATGCTTGGCAAATAGCAAGGACTAAACCATTATTTGTTAACTTACTGATTTTATGAATATATAGCTGTGTGTTACAAAGACTGGGTTTAAAGTTAAGACTAGGGTTACTGTCTTGGCTCTGTTCTTTTTTGGATGTGCAACCTTGGACAAGTCACTTTAGGAAGAAGAATTACACATATGTGATCTATAAACTGGTATTGATAATCCTCAAGGTTTTTTTGTTTGTTTGTTTGTTTTGAGAACCAAATGAGAAAATGTATGGAAGCTTTTTGTAAATTATAAATCACCAAATTTAAGGAGTTGTTAAGATTAATAATTAAGGAATTTTGTATCTTAATATAGCATCTTAAATACTTAATCTGACTAGATTTGCTAGTGAATACTGGTTACTATAGGTAAGTATATGCATGGGTGTTGTTTATAAGAGTAAAAAAATACCCTTTCAGTTGCATTCTGTGCTAGGTGAAAAGATGCATAGGCTTTCAAAAGTGAGTTGGATTACAGTTCTAGACTGCAATTCTTACCATCCAATAAAATTTAAACTCTGTGTAATTAAAGCTAATAGTGTACGGACCTAAAGCAGGAATTTTCAACCAGTGTGCTGCAAGAATTTTTAAAACATGCAGTTCTTGACTATTTAGTCAGGGGCACTGGACTCTTTTCCCTTAGATTGTCAAATAAAAAAATGACAACAGCCAATACAACCATAGTCGTCCAGTGTGAATGAATCAAAATTATCAGATCAGCAAAAAATATATCTGTATAAACTAATTACTAAAAGTCAGTGGCATACCAAAAATATATTTTTTGCCAATCTGACATGTGCCATGAGATGAAAGGCACAAAACAGAGAAAATGGAAGAGAAAGCGAGAAAAATAATACCAAAACAATAAACAAACATAAAATGGCTCAAGTCCCATCAGAAGCCTGTATATTCCTGTTATGTGTTATTTATATTTATCTGAATCTCTGCATTTGTTGCTTATGCTCCTGTGTGGAACAAGAAATTTTAATAAATGGCTGTTTGAAAGGCAAATACAATTATAGACCAAATAGTTACACATCTCACTTATAGATGGGGAGGAGACTTGTTAAATGCTACTCAATGTTTTTTTAGAATTATGAGGTTTCTGACTTTAAGGTTGCAGCTCTTCTAAAATAAAGCCTGTAAGGCACTTCCTCAGAGTATCATTTTTCAAAAAATAAATTTGCTTGCTTACTTGTTAAGCATAAAAATTTTTGGTTTCCACCCATGATTTACTGAAACAAAGTAGTTCATTGTAGTGCATTGTAGCAAGCTCTACAATTGTAATACACACTGACATTGAAAAGTAATGCTCCAGACATTCTTATTTCAAGCATATATAAAAAAAAGTGTATTTCTAAACATTGAAAAAAGTGGTAGTGTTAGTCGTGGCATTAGACCTCAGTTCTTAAGTTTGGCAAAGAAAGAATTTAGAGCCAAGAACTTTAGCACCTGAAGTTTAGAAAGAAAGTCACAGAGGGAGAGGTGAGCCAGCTGGGCTTCATGGACTCAGGAAACAAGTTATAGAGGCAAAAGAAGGGCCCGTGGAGAGCAGTTTAGGGTTTTAGCCAGGGATGAGTTCCTGCTGTCCACTGCCCCCCCTCCCCCCTGTTTGCAAACCTCCTAGGAACCTTTGGGGCTTAGGAGAAAGCAAGCAAAGATGCATGCCTTAGCAAAGGAGGGCAGGAAAGGCACAGGCATGCTCTAGAGAGAGAGAGAGAGCATGCACTGGGTTCCTTGTCTTAGGGCTTTTATCTGTTTTCTAAAGGCAGGGGTTTTAGGGGAGGTCTCAGGGGAGGATCTCAATAGAATATACATCAGCTTTTCCAGGTATTTCTCTTTAGGGTCAGGATCTCTACTGATTGGTTGGCACTGGGGGTGGGGGGTCATTAGTCAATATAGCTGGTCCTGAGACAGCCATAGCTGGCGTTACTGTGGTTTTGGGGCTTTGCTTGTCCTAGAGCTAAAACACAACTCAGGCCTAGATGTTATCTCTAGTTTGAGGAAAACTCTTATCTCTGTGGTCAGCAAGCCTGAGGCTTTGTTCCTAAGATTATCTGATGCTCATCAGGACTTCATTTTCCTGTGGGCTTAAGACTTCATGGAGTAGACAGGCACCGGAGGAGATAGGGGAGTCTGAGTGCTGGATGGGGCCAATTTGAATCAGCCATCTGTCTGTTTCTCCATTCTACTTGCCAAGGAATTTTCCTGGCTTCTTACCATCCTGCCTCAGTAGTGGATCTAAAATGTCAGAATCCCTATAGTAACTGTACACTGTAGGGCCCAACCAGTACAGATAAGGAAAACTCTTAGCAGTCAAGCACACTTGGGAAGCTGCAAGTTGTAGAACAGTCTAGTAGAGGGCAGGTTCTTGGGCAGCTTGCTAGGCATATTTTACTTCCTGTTTTGGTTATGTGCGGGCTGAAAATAGTAATACTTCCCCTCCCACCTTCTAAGTTCTTCTGGCAGGGCTAATAACCAAATTAACAGAGACAGATTGACAGAAAATCAAGTTTAATTCATGCCCATGGGGAATTTACATAGGGACGATATTCCATGAAAATTCCAAAGACAGTGAAGCAGCATTGGGTATCTAAGACATTTTGGAAAAAGGAGAAAAGGGGGGATGGATGGGGTATTAAATTTAAGAAGTGAGAAAGGGGAATCTACAGGTAGTTGAGGAAGAGAAGAACACACATGGGAAGAAAAAGCCTTGATAGGTGGCTCCAAAACAGTGGGACACAGTGACTATTCTCACTAACAGGCGTCTGCCTGAAGCCCTCTTGTTTACCATACTTCATTCAAATTAGGCTAAGGCTACATCCTAAAATCTACTCCCTGAAGCAAGATTCTCTGAAATCTCTTGGGCATTAAAGTAGGGAGGGTCAAAGCTTCTTTTTGAGCCTTTTGTTTCTTAATAAAAAGCTTAAAATCAACGTCCCCCAAAGCAGCTTCAGGGTGGCAGAATTTTGGTCCCTTTGGCTGCATAGACAAGTTAACTGAGGATCCAGTTACTAAAGTATAATCTCTGCCAAGACACAAAGTCTAAAAACATGGGCCTTGTGTGTGCCATCATTTTATCACGTCTCCCCGCCCCCCCCGCCACTCCTAGTTCTTCGTGGCTCTACTGCTTACCCAAAGCACTGCATGCAGAATCCTTAGGGGTTCACAGAAGACCCTGAAACTGAGCATCCCTCGCCTCACCTGATCTGCCTGGCTAGGTGTGGGAACCCACATTACTGGAGTAACACAAAGGGTTAAGAAACAGTGCGCCGCAGAATGGCAGTGAGAGAAGCCAATAGCGTGTCTAGACAGTCTGTACATCCGGTGACGGCGGCTGTGATGGGGCGTGACCAAGTGGAACCTACGGAAGCCCAGAGGGTGAGCGGAAGTCGAGAGGGTGTGCGTGAGGCAGACTCCGGAGGTTCTGAGGAGGTGGAGGCCATCGGGAGAGCACGTGAGCGTCCGCTAACTCTCCGTGCTGGCCTTTATCCTTAGGGGTTGGTCTTGCGGGGACAGCCCGGGTCCGGTATATGGCCACGGAATTACGGTTTCAGGACTCCATGCCCTGTCACAACCAACAAGTAAAATCTGCCTCTACCCCAAGCCATGAGTCGCCGCGACCTGGCGACCTGATCCCGGATCCTGCGGGAGGAAACAGTCCCTCCAAAGCGAAGCCTACTCTCCTCATCAATAACGGCCATTCTAGCGTAGCGGGGGAGGGGAGCCTTCAGGCCTCCGCTGGCGCCAGCCTCAACCCCGAGAGCAACGGTGGCATTGGCAACTATGACGCTTTGATCCGTGACTTCCTCGTAAGGGACAGCCAACTCTCCTGGCAGATTGGGGCTCAGCTTAAACTGCTACCCATGAATGACCAGATCCGGGAGCTGCAGACCATCATCCGGGACAAGTGAGCCAGGAGTGAAAGGGGAAAGGGAATTGGAGGGTGTCTTTGGAGGCGGGCAGGAATTAGAAGCAAAAGGGCTAAGGGGTAATTTTCTTGGCCTGGTGAACCTGGCTTGCGTAGATCTGGGCAGGGCCTTTTCTTTGAAGGGGAGTGTCTCGACTCAGACCTCACACCCCCTTTTTCCTAGTCCCAGCATTTAATATCACTTTGTGTTCAGGACGGAGGAAACCTTGTTGGTTGCCAGCTGGTTCCTCTTGTCTCTTCTGAGCTGTGAGGAATCCTAGACATTTCAGACAGGTAAACGCGCTTCTGCTATCTGTGCGGTGTCCGCCCACATGGTAAATCTATACTACTACTCAAGGTTATACTCTTACCTCCAATCACCTCAGGCTCACACATAGAAGTAAAGCAATTTCAAGGAAATTCTGTCGTGCTCAACAGACCATTTGTGCCTTTAGTGTTTGCTATTGCAGATATCATTTTCTCTAAGGTCTTTTAGTCTTGGTGTTGCGGTTTACTTGATCACGTGCAAGCTTATCAGCCAGCTCTTATTAGGATTGTTTTACTGTAGATTGATAGAATATCCACTGTTTCCTGTACAGTTAATGGAGGAAAGGGAGCCTTTGGCTCCTTTCTAATCCCGCAAGCTAAGGTAGCCAAAACTCCATGTTAAATGCTATTTTGAGATCTGAAAACTTACGTCGTAGACGGGGTTTCTCAAGGAATATTTGTATGATGGTGGAAGTATAGCTGGCTTCTATATTGGCAGCATTTTAAATGAGTAGGTACTGCATATCTAAAAATAATTTTTCGGTGGATGCTGTGATCTTTTAAAATGACTACTGACTCAGGATGCCTCTCCCCAAATCAGATTACTGTAGTCACTTTTTCTTCATGCTATTGTAATAGGCCCCTTGTTTGTTTCCCTGCTCCAGTTTTTCTCTCTTTCACGTGCATCCACACATTACTGAACAATCTTATTAATGTACCACTTTGATTAGTTAACTGTTCTACTCAGCAGCTCTCTTTGGCTTCTCAGGGCCTACCAAATAAAGTCCAGGATCTGTAGCTTGCCACTGAAGCCTCTCTTCATGGTTCCTAGGAACTACTTTGAAACATCTCTGCTTCTGCTCTCATCTGCAATTCTTTTTACTCCTCTGCATGTTCACATTCTACCTATTCTTCAAGGTCGAGTCCAGCATTAACTGTCCACCTGGCCTTTTTAATACAAGATTCACCTTCTGTTTTGTATATTGTTGTTTGTATATTGATCTTATCTCATCTATTAGATTTTAAGCTCCTTGAGGACAAAAAATTGTATCTTTCACATTTTTGAATTCCAACCATGCCTTTCAAGTACTAGACAGTCAGTTACTAAAGGTTCTCTCTAAACTTCTTAAAGATTATAGTTATGAAACTATACTATTTAACAGCTTTTAGTGAATCCATATCGAAAACCACTGTGGTCATGAGATCTAACAGATGAAGTAGTGATCTTAAAGTGTTGGAGGCATAGGGTTGGGAGTTATGTTGGGGGAAGTCGAAATAACATCTGTTAAAACAAAGAAAGTAGGATGATGATTCCAATTTCTATAGAGCAGGAGATACTGACCTTGAATCTTGAATCTCTTTGCACCTGTAGATGGGCTTAGGGGCTTTAGCAAATCTTTGGAAGTTTTCTGCCAAATGTTATTTGTATGTGCATTTTTTAATGGTTGTGTTTTAAATAACATCTTTATTGAGATAAATTTCACATACTGTATAATACTCTCTTTAAAGTGTACAGTTCAGTGGCTTTAAATATATTCATAGCTCTGCAACCATCACACAATCAATTTTAGAGCATTTTCATCACTACACAGGAAACCCTATACTGATGAGCAGTCAGTCCCCATTTCCCCCCAACCCACCCAAAGCTCTAGACTACTTTCTGTCTCTATTAATTTGCCTATTCTGGACATTCCATGCAAGTGGAATCATACAACATGTGGTGTTTTGTGACTAGTTTTTTTTCTGTTTATCATAATTTTTCAAGGGACATTCATGTTGTGTCAGTACCCCATTTCTTTTTTGGCTAGATGATATTCCATTGTATGGATATACTACATTTTTTATCCATTCATCAAGTGATGGACATTTGGGTGAATTTCACTCTTTGGCTGTTATAAATAATGCTGGTATGAATATTTGCATATGTACCTTTTTTATGGGATAAGGTTTTCTTTAATTTCATTAGATTTTACAAAGGAGTCTTCATGACAATGTAAGAGTGAACCATTACTATAGAACCTGGAAAGGGAATGACACTCAGCATTTATATATGACAATAGCAATACCTGATTTTACTGCATTACTTAGTATGGTAAACCTGGGTGTTAAGTGAAATCGTTTTTTATTTGTTCTTTTTTCTGAATTTGGAAGGAGACTTCAGGATCCATAGTAATCTTAGGCAAGATGTTTAGCATCTCTGTGCTTCAACTTTTATCATTTGTAAAATGAGGATGTTGGCAGTATTTCATGGAGTTACTAGGAGGTTAAAACAAGATACTTTACCGTCTGAATATTGGTTATAAATGGTGAAGAGCTGTGCACATTTAAGGCATTTCAAACCTTTATGTTTGGATTTGTGCATGATTCTGATTTCATTCATAATAAGTACTGGTTTGTTGAGCTTTTGGGAGATAGTAAAAGGAATTACATTGTACATAAAATTCACATTTTTATCTTTAAAAGAACACAGAGATTCTACATAATTTTTATCATGCTATGATATAGTATGGAAAGACTCACACCTTGGCTGGTGTGGCTCAGTGGATTGAGTGCTGGCCTGTGAACCAAGGAGTTGAGGGTTCAGAACATTCTCAGTCAGGGCACATGCCTGGGTTATGGGCCAGGTCCCCATTTGGGGGTACGCAAGAGGCAACCATAAATTGAAGTTTCTCTCTCTCTCTTTCTCCGTCCCTCCCTCTCTGTCTAAAAATAAATAAATAAATTTTTTAAAAAAAAAAGACTCACTACGATTTTTGATAACTAATTGATGCTTAGTTATTTAGGCTGGAGACAGTGGTTTAGTTTTGTTTTTGCTAGTCAGATCTGTAAACAGAGGCCTCTGTTGCTTTTATCTTCAAAAATTAGCAACCCCCCACAAAAGCAAGACCTGTTTCATTCCCTTTAAGGGGCTGGTGTCGGGTGCCTATAGTGAGAGGAACTATATTTACATAGGTCTCGTTATGGAAGCTGCCATCACTTAATCATATCCTGTCTTCCTCGAGGCTCTATACGCTTCTCTATTTTGATGTGACATAATATATGTGCACTATGGGCTGTCTGATAATAGAAAACATTAGAGGACTTGTTATTCCTTTTATCGTTCTGGTCTTTAGTATCTACCTAGTGAAGGGATTGCTTGCTGAGTTGACTTTGCCATGGGGAAGTGTGGGTTGAGCCAGCAGGACTGCATGTTGTTGTAACTAAAAGCAGGCAAGATTGAGAAAATTGGACAGATTTAAAATGTGTTTTATTGAAATGTGCAGTATTTGAACCATAGTATGTAGGTTGTATTATGGAATTTCAAGGAAATTTTCTTTCACTGGGAGTGAAGTAATCTAAAAACATCAGTGGTCAGATAACTTACTAATATTCAGTCACACATGGGTCACACAAAACAAATGACTCTTTCATATCCACTTTCTATTGTTACAATAGATTAAGGCACACATACTGCCCCTCCTGTCTTCTTTATGTTCTAAACCCGGCAAAATCTGAGTGTAATGCACTTTTTCCTTATAGTTCATGACCTCATATGTAAAAGGCAATGCACTGTATTTAAAAGATCATCTTCCCTCTCCGTTTTTGTTGTTTGTTGTTGTTGTTGTTTTGTTTTCTTTTATCTCCTGAAACATGAAAGTAAAGCTGTTTCATGAGCTGTCAAATATTTGGATATTTCCTATATACTTGTTCTTGAAGGGAGTTTGCCTTGGCCTCAATTTGAAGCGTGGAGGAAAGTTGAGCAACCTTAGCAATTTTAGTCTGTGAACTAGCACTAAAGAAAGAGCGCGTTGGGTCTTGTTTCAGTCACCTGAAGTGGAGAAAAGTAACCTTAGGATGGATACACATCCAGTGCAGCCCTAATGTGGGTGTAGCCTAATGTGATTTGGGTCATCTGGCTAAGTAATGTAATATTTCTAACCAAGCTGTGCATCTAAATTATCTGGGGAGTCTTTCTTCCCTCAGTTTTTACTTCCCATTCTTACGAGTAGTCTTGGGGGGGGGGGGGGTAACCTGAGCACCTGTAGCTTTACAAACACCTCTGGTGATTGTGCTGCACTCAGGGTGGGCCACTACCCTTTGTATAGTGATTTGCCTGGCTTCAGGTTCGGGACACTAAACAGAACCAGCCTAGAGAACCTGGCCTGGCATCACTCTGGGAATGGAGGAATCTCAGAACTTTTTTACTTTAACTTGTACAAAACCAAAATGTCCTCAAAAAAAAAAAAAAAAAAAAAAAAGCCTGTCTCCTGAAAGTTGTTTAAAACATGGGCATGCCCTGGCTGGTGTGGACCAGTGGACTAAGTGCCAACCTGTGAATCAAAGGGTTGCTGGTTTGATTCCCAGTCAGGGCACATGACTGGGTTGTGGGCCAGGTCCCCAGTAGGGGGCATGGAATAGACAACCAATCGATGTTTCTCTCCTCTTTTTCCCTCCCTTCCCCTCTCTCTAAAAAATAAATAAAATATTTTCTTAAAAAACATGAACATGTTTTTGGTTTCCCTGGGTATTCCATGTGAATTTTCCAACTGGCTTTTAAGCCAGGAGGGAGGAATTCACATCTTTAACTATACATACTTTGGTTATTATATTTATTGGACATATGCTAGTAATGTCTTCTGAACTAGTCTGGACCGGGAGTGGGGGTGGCAGAAAGAAGGTCTAGCCTGTCATAGTACCTGGAACATAGGGGCATTAATATTCCAATCATCATAAAAAATAAACTCTGAATGACTGAGTCCTGGGTTCTAAGGGAAAATGATAGTTTCTCTTCATTTTTTACCTGATTTTGAATGTTTTCATTGAACTCTGCTTTGAGGTGCAAGTAAATAATTAATGACACTATTTAATGAGATTTTAAAGAAGGTACTAGAGCTGTAGCCTTGATGACTTACACCTGGCAGGTTGTAAAAGCTTCCTTTTTTTTTTTTTTTTCAACTTTTGAAGTCAGTTTAGGTTGGCTCTAAGTATTTCAATGGTGATATGTTTTTATGAGGCTGAAGGAAGGAGAAGGAAAATTATTTATAAATCATCTGCATACCATGACCAACATTGGAGCTATTCATTATTTTAGTTATCACGTAATAACAAAGTAGCTATGGAAATATAGTTGATGTGTTTAGAGCTTTCACTAAACATTATCTTTAAATGAAACATTCCTTTGGTTTAAACCTGCCAAAAAAGCTTTTATGTTCCACTTCCCTTTCACCTGTTGCTTAAAAAAAAGCCCAACACTCCCCTGCTTAAAACCCTGCACTGTTTTCCACTACATTTAGAATAAAATTCAAACTCCTTAAAAGAAAACACACCAACTAATGAATGTGAGTAGATATTCACTAACGATATATCTAATAAGGGGTTACTATCCAAAAAATATAAGGAACTCATACATCTTAATACCAAAAAAAATATCCAGTTGAAAATATGGGCAGAGAGCCTGAATAGACACTTCTCCAAAGAAGACATACACATGGGCCAAAAGACATATGAAAAGATGCTCAGTGTCACTAATCATCAGAGAAATGCAAATTAAAACCGTAATGAGATATCACCTCACCTGTCAGAATGGCCATCGTCAGTGTATCCACAAATGGCAAGTGCTGAGCATGCGGAGAAAAGGGAACCCTGGTGAACTGTTGGTGGGAATGCAAATGGTGCAGCCACTGTGGAAAAGTGTGGAGGTTCTTCAAAAAGTTTAAAATTGTAAATAATGCTGCAATAAACATAGGAATGTTTATATTCTTTCCAGTTAGTGTTTTGGGTTTCTTCAGATAAATTCCCAGAAGTGGAATCGCTGGGTCATAAAGTAGGTCCATTTTTAATTTTTTGAAGTGTTTCCATACTGCTTTCCACAGTGGCTGCACCAGTCCCATTGGTTTATTTTTCTTTTGTTTCCCTTGCCTAAAGAGATATATCAGAAAAAAATATTGCTACAAGCAATGTCTGAGATTTTACTGCCTTATTTTCTTCTAGAGTTTTATGGTTTCAGGTCTAACATTTAAGCCTTTAATCCATTTTGAATTTATTCTTGTGTGTGTCAAAAGAAGGTGGTCTTATTTTTATTTTTCTAGCACCTATCCAATTTTCCCAGCACAATTTATTGAATAAACTATCTTTAGCCCATTTTTTGTGCTTGCCCAAGAACTGGAAGCAGGCCAAGTGTCCATCAGTAGATGAGTGGAAAAAACAACTATAGTAAATATAGACAATGGAATGCTACTCAGCTCTAAAAAAGAAGAAAATTTTACCCTTTGCAACAGCATGGATGGATCTGGAGAACATGCTAAGTGAAATAAGTTAGTCAGAGAAAGACAAGTACCATATGATTTTACTCATGTGGAATCTAATGAACAAACTGAACTAACAAGCAAAATAGAAAGAGACTCATAGATAGAGAGCAGGGTGAGAGCTCTAGGCAGTTTAGGGGGTGGAGAGATTGAGCAAAAAGGAAAAAGGACTCATGAATGTGGACAATAGTGTGGTGATTGTGGCGGAGGGAAGGGTATAAGGGGATAACTGTTAATGGAAAAGATAAAATAAAAAAAAAATTTGTTTACATTTTAAAATTGAATTACCATATGACCCAGCACTCCCACTTCTGGGTATTTAGCTGAAGAAATTCAAAAAGATATGTACATGCCTATGTTCATTGCAGCATTATTTACAACAGTCAAGATATGGAAGCATCCTAAGTGTCCATCGATAGATGATTGGATAAAGGAGATGTGGTTACATATATAAAATGAAATCTTACTTGGCCATAGAAACGAATGACATCTTACAATTTACATCAACATGAATAGACCCAGAGCATATTATGCCAAGTGAAATAGATCAGACAGAGAAAGACAGGTACCATATGATATAACTTGTAAATGAACAAACAGAACAGAAACAAACTTACAGATACAGAAAACAAATAGATGGTTGCCAGATGGGAAAGGGGCTGCAAAGATGGGTGTAAAGGGTGAAGGGATTAAGAAGTACAAATTAGCAGTGATAAAAATAGTTGTGGGGATGTAAAGTTCAGAATAGGGAATATAGTCAATAATATTGTAAAAACTATATGGAGTCAGATTGTACTAAATTACTGGAGTGATCACTGTAAGTTATACAAATTATCTAATCACTCAGTTGTACACCTAACGTGAATATAATATTGTATGTCAACTGTAATTGAAAAATAAATATAAAAAAAGAAAATTCTATATCTTGATAGTAGTGTAAGTTAAATAAGTATATGCCTTGCCTAAAGTTGCGGGTTTTATTGATGCAAATTGTACTTAAATAAACGAGTTCAAAAGTAAACTGGGAGTGGAGTCAGATTGAGTAGGGAAATTTATGAAACAAGATTCGTCATTAGTTGATCATTGTGGAAGAGAGTTGAAAATGTAAATCATTATTCCGCTCTGTCTATGTATGTGTTTATATTTTGCTCTTTCTATGTGTTTATAAAGAAAAGTTTTTTTTTAATACGCAAAAAGTAAAAACATTAGAGCTGAATTTGAGTCCATTTAGTTCTTCCTCTTTTACTTAGGTTGCCAGGTAAAATACAGGATATCCAGTTAAATATGAATTCAGATAAACAGTGAATACTTGGGACATATTTCTGAAATACAAATTTAACTAGGTGCTCTGTATTTTTGTTTGCTTAATTTGGCAACTCTGTGCCCAGCCCTAACTTCTCCCACACCAAATGCTGTAAACAGTACTTAAATATAATCTTCACCCTGGCTGGTGTGGCTCAGTGGATTGAGCGCTGGCCTCTAAACCAAAGGGTCACTGGTTTGATTCCAAGTCAGGGCACATGCCTGGGTGGCGGGCCAGGTCCCCATTTGGGGGTGCGCAAGAGGCAACCACACACTGATGTTTCCCTCTTCTTCCCTCCTGTCCCCTCTCTCTAAAAATAAATAAAACCTTAAAATATATATATAAAATCTTCATTTTTAAAACATCCTCACTTGAGGATATGTTTATTGATTTTAGAGAAGGAGAAAGGGGGGGAGAGAGAGAGAGAGAAATATCAATGTGTGAGAAAAACATCCATCAGTTGCCTCCCGCTCGCACCCTGACTGGCAATCAAACCGGCAATTTAGGCATTTGCATTGACTGAGAATTGAACCCACACCCTTTTGGTGTGCAGGACAATGCTCCAACCAGGTGAGCCACCCGGCCAGGGCTAATCCTCATTTTTGAAATTATACCTATTTTAGTGCTACTGAAACTTTATTTAAATTAACTTGTTTTAAGTTATGGGACAAGTTCTGATGTAATCATCTTTGGGAAGGGTGTATTCCTATATGCATTAACCTTAGTATATACTATTTGTAAGCCGTATTATAATAGCAGCTGCTCCCTCTTCAGAAGGACATTTCATGTTTTATTTGCCTGCCAGACTGTATTTTATTGTTTGCATTGTATTTATATGCCAATGTGATTCACAGTGAGAGAAATATCATGAAATGTATCTAAAAACTGGTTGCCTTTAGTAAACGTTCCCTTATTAAAGCAAAATATAAGTAATGGGTTTACTCAAGGACTTGGAATCAGAGAGCTGCAGGCTGGGAAGAACCTTGAAATACTTCACCTATGTGAGCCTCCATATTTTCATCACTTTAATAGTGGTAAAATAGAATCTACCTCTTAAAGTTTTGTGAGGGTTAGATGAGATAATGCACCAAAAATGCTTAATACTTGGCACCAAGGAGGCTTTTAATAAATGGTGACCTGTGGGAAAGAAGGGAGTAATATATGTATAATATTCCGTATCTACTGTAACGTTTGGATCTCTTTAGAAAAGCTTTATAAATAAATCTTTGTACACTTGGTATATACATATATGGATAAATAGAGAGTTAAAATAATTTTTTTTTTTGTAGAAAAAAGGAGGGATTGTCAGGTTTATTCTGAATAGGGAAAAGTAGCAGAGAGTGATCAAGTGGGAATTTCTGCTGGAAAAAAATTGTAGTTATAATTGTAAAGTTTAATAAACAGGAATGTCTTTTAAATTTGATTTGGGAGGGTCTGTAGGTGGAGCACTAGTGCCCTACCATTCATTGTCAGTTACTCCAAACTAGCAGAAATGTGCTTTCTATGTCCAACCGGAAGATTATTTTCTACTGTACTACTCCATTAAGAAGCAGGAGGATCTTCTCCCACGCCCCCACTCAGCCAGTGAAAGACTCAGCCAGCGATAAGTCACTATACTTTGAACTCCCACTTTCATCTAGTGGATTCTTTGTTTCTCTTTAAAAAACGTTCCTCTCCTTTGTTCTCTGGACTTGTCATGATTCACCGCTGGGCTGCATGACCTGAATTGCAGTTCCTTGTTCCCAGATAAACCCATTTTGCTGGAGAAATATCTGGGTGTCTGTTACTTTAAGGTCAACAGTCTCTTTCAACAACTAAGGAACCCCTCTAGCAGCAGCAGCAGCAGTGAGGCCTAGTAAGAAAGAGGGCAAAGGATCTTTACCTGAAGTCTTAAATTTTTAATATTTTAAAAACATTCCTCTCATATTTCTATATATTATGGATGATAAGTAAATACCTATTGTATTGATATTAACTGTTTGAAAGAAAGGTCAGTGAAATTCAGAGTTTCATTTTGGTTTGGATTTGCTGTGAGATGTACATGTTTTTTAAATATAGCTAAAGACTCTCAGGTGGGGGGCGTTGAAGTGCTTTATAGACAATCTTAGGGAGGGAAAAAGTCAGTGAAGTACGAAAGAGTGCTGAAACCTACCACCCTGTTTGGTGGACCTGTATATACTTAGCTTTACCAAGTCCACATTAAAATGGTGATTTGACTTCCAATATGATTCTCATTCTTTTGTTGTTTCAGCGTGACGGTCATTTTAAAAAATGGCTGCCTTTGGCTTTCATTTCGTTGCTACAGATGTGTGACATATGTTTGGGGGGAGTGTTCAGGAAAGTATGTTCTCAGATATGGTTAGGTCTGCACTGTTAATCCGGTTTGGAGTTTGTATAATTTAAAAGATGCTCAGCTTAACATTAATTAGATTTCCGTGCTCTGAATTGTGAGGGTCTGGATATCACTCTTTAAATATTTGCGTTTTGATTACTTGGATATATTTTATAATATTCCAGGGATGTGTGTTAATGTGTGTGTTGCCATGTAATAATTTTAGATTTTATTTGGGGCTGTTATTAGATAGACGGTGGTTAAAGTGTCTTTGTATCTAGTATGAGAGATTTTTTTAATGGTTTTAAGACAAAATTGAATAGAGTTATGATTTAAAACAAAGTGTGTAGGATTAATAAAACCTGGGGTCTGGTTTACAGTAAAACACCTTTATTAAATACTTTAGTCCAGTATTGGGCCTAAAGTAGGGGCTCAGAGAAAATGTGTAATTTGTTTGATCTAACTAGTAAATATCTGCTTTGTGAAACTCTAGTGTTAAACAGTGTTAAGGACTTAGATGCAGATATTGAAAATCACTGTGGGTTTTTAAAAATGCAACCAACTTATTGTATTCTGGCTGTACTTTAATTTCTAAATTAATGAAAGGAAATAGTATGGGTCTTAAGTCTGTCTAAAACAATAGGAGATAGGTTAGTAATTACTGGTTGGTTTTTTTTTTTTTGTTTTGTTTTATCCTCACTCGAGGACATTTTTTCATTGCTTTTAGAGAAAGAGGAAGGGAGAGAGAGAGAAACAGCAATGCAAAAGAAGCATTGATTGGTTGCCTCCCATATGCAGTGGGACAGGGGATTGAACCCACAGCCTACGTATGTGACCTGGCCAGGAACCTGCAACCTTTCAGTTACAGGAGAACACTCCAACCCACTGAGCCACACCAGCGAGGACAAGTAATTACTGTTTGTAGTGGATGATTTGGAGCAGTGAATGCTTTAATTGGAAGTCAAATAACTATAAAGAGATGACAGTACATATTAGTTCATAGTGTGTACCATTTTGGGAATGTAGAGAATGTGATTATTACATGAAAGTTATCAGCTAAGGCTGATAGTTTGCAGGAGAATATGACAGGTGTTAAAATGTCTGATTCCAGAATAAAGTAATAGATTTGGTCAACTCTGATCACTTAACCTAATAAACCTTTTCTATGTAATAAATTTACATGTAATCGTTCAGAAATTAAAAAACAATATTTCAGGGGTGTTCCCAAGGTATGTTACTGTATATTTCTTTAAGACCAATGCAGACTTCCTCCCCACTGAAAAACTGTGTCCTGGTTGACTAAACAACTTTGTACTCATACAGGTCCAGCAAACAGGACAGTAGGCTTCAGTATTTTTTTGTAGTTCACTGATTTTTTCTTCCTTGACAAGCATGTTGTGAAGATTAGTTACAGAAATGAAAGGTGCTAGTGTAATAGTATGGTTTCATTTGAAAACCACAGTACATAATATAGAGCCTGTTTTAAGTGGGCTCTCTGTGTATGTAGTAGGTGTGTATGAATAGTTTTTTGAGTTTAGGGAATATTTATATATAAAGAATACAGACCTATATTCTTGCTATTGCTCAATTATGGTCCATATTTTAGAGAGTTATGGTAACTGAACAGGATGAGTGTTCATCCATTTTGGCACACAGCAGAGCCAAACATCCAACACCCAGAAATGCAGTGGTGAAAGTACAGTCACTTTATTTGCAGAATGTTAAGCAAGGAAAGCTTGGGAAGCTGTAATGCTTAAAGCCAGAACAATGACTTAATCATTTGGGGTTTTTAAGGGCAAAACTCATGAGTAAGGGATTCAGGGTCCTAGGCTGTGACTTCTTAAGCAAACTTCAACAATCTGATTTATTCCGCTCCTGGCAGCATCCTTCTTATCCTGGTCTACATAATTATGGCCAAGATGGTCTCAGACAGAAAAACTTCTGTAAGATATCGTGGATTGTGAGTCATTGACTTTATCTTCAGAGCATAAAGAAAAGACCAGAGCTATACGGGGTCTGTCCAGGAAGTATCCAGCCATGTACTATGGAAATAGAGACATTTATTGAAGAAGATACAAGATACAAGAAACACTGTACATAGGACAAGGACACCTCAGTCCCCTTCAAAGTAGGCATCTTGGAACCTCACACAGTTCTCGCAATCGCCACCAGCTGTCCCGTCATATTTTCCTGAATCTCATCAGTGGTCTGAAATATTTTCCCTTTCAAAGATGATTTTAGTTTTGGGAAAAGCCAGAAGACACAGGGCACCAAATCTGGGCTGTAGTGGGGCCGAGTCACCTAGCTGATTTGACATTTTGCCAAAAAACTCTTCAGGAGATGTGACGTATGAGTGGGCGTGTTATCTTGATGAAGCTGCCAATCACCAGTTGCCAGTAGCTGCAGCCTTCTGAATTATCCAAATAGTTTCCACAGAGGAACGTTCAAGCTTCACACAAAATTTGATACAGATTCGTTGCTCTACTTGCTCAGTCATTTTGAACATGATAGCCACACAGTACATGTGCTCACTCAACAGTGTCTACAGCCCCCCACTCCTTGGCTGCCGGTTACACTCATGTCATGCAAATCATTCTTGTTATATTAACAATGGCTGGACTTTTTCCGGACAGGCCTTGTGTATTGCATCCTTATCAGGCTGCATTCTTCTGTTATCTTAAGCAGAGCATACTTTCTGAAGCTTGCTTTACAGGCTGGGGCTGCAAGGCCCCAAGACATGACTACATTCCAGTGCAGCTAAGACTCTTGAGAAGAGCTAACTTAATCATTTTATTTCAAAGCTAAATTCTAATATAGCTAGTCTGTTATGATTTGCTGTCAGTTTCCATTAATATCCTTAATATGATAGAACTCTAGTTACATAAGAAATGTAATGACATTTGTATCAGAAATATTTCATTGGTTTTCCTTGTCAGAGAAAGTAAATGAAGCTTGAAAAAAAATCATGATTAATGGTATACTGAGATAATACATGTTTGCATATGCCATTTTGATAGTATATAGGGAATGTTTTAGGTATGTTTTGCGAAGTCAGATGGGGATTTTTAAACACATAAATTATAACTCAGTCTGTTTAGTTGAATTATTTAACATGTATGGGAGAAAGAAGAGGACCAATAGTAGATATCTGTGTACAGAAAAAAAAAGTCAGCTTTTTAACATTTTTTTTTTTTGGCTGGTTAACAGCTTGTGGGTAGGTTCAACCCCTGATTATTATTCCTTGAGTATGTCAGGATATGTAAGGATTGACCAGAAAGAAATGTACAGGAAAATGACAGAAAGATCTAGGGAACAAAGTATTTGATTGAAAAATAGGCAAAAGGAACAAATTATCAATCAATAATTTGAGAAAGTGATCTTAGAAATTAGGTTGTGCATTCTTGAAAGCAGTGGCAAAAGTATAGTACTTATTTGTTTGTACCATTCTCATTCCAAAAAGGATTAGAGGGCAAGAAGATGGGTTATGGCAAGGTAAATGGAAGAGGAGGAAGGGGGAACCTAATTTCCTTACAGTGTTTTTCTTAACTTGAGCTGTGGTCTCACTGCCATCCTCCAGGGGAAGCTTTGTTCATCTGGTTAAATAATGTACTTAGGCAGCTCTGTGGGTGGCTGCATCATCTTTCCAATTCCCAGCTCGAATGTTGATATCAAATAAGTTCTCAATAATACTTACCAAGTCATTCCACTTAGGCTCCTGTATCCTAGTAAAAAATATCTTGCCTTAATACATATAAACTTTTAAGTTTTTAGTATGTAACAGGTCATAATATCAGTGTTAACTATATATAATTATTAATATTTTACTTTAAAGCTCTAACCTAGACTAAAACTTGTACTACTTTTTTTTTTTAGGACAGCCAGTAGAGGGGACTTCATGTTTTCTGCGGATCGTTTGGTAGGTGGAGGCTTTCCATTTTCATTTCATTGTTGTTCTAGTGATATAACTATAGTAGGCCAAGGGTTTTTTGTTTTTGTTTTTGTTTTTGTTTTAAGCATTCTGGGGGTAAGAGAGATTGTACCAAGTAACCTTCATCTTGTTAGACTTCTGAAGTATTGTTTCTTCTGTTGCATTAAAGCTCTGGCTCTGTCTCAATTCCTTTCACCTCGAAGCATTGCCCATAAACTCATTTTTTGAAGCTTTCAGGTGCCCCTGTCTCTCAAATGGATCTTTGAAACCTGGTCATAAGTAACCACTAAATGCCTTATTTTAGGGCAGTGAAGTGTTCAATTGGACAAAAAGTTACTTCGTTTTTTTTTTTCTGTAAGATGGCTCTAGTAACACTCAGTTGACTTTAATGTCATTCAAAACAATTTTGTTAGAGTGTAGTGTGACATTTGTCATATCAGCGTGCATTTACAAAAAGCTTATCAAAACTGGTGAGTTTTTATGTAGCTGTTTTAATATTGAAGATGGAAGAAAATATGTAACATTTTTGGTATGCTCTGCTTTACTATTTCAAGAAAGGTAAAAATACAACTGAAACGCAAAAAAATGATTTGTGCAGTGTATGGAGAAGGTGCTGTGACTGACTGAGCATATCGAAAGTGTTTTGTTAAGTTTTGTGCTAGAGATTGCTTGCTGGATGATGCTCCACAGTCAGGTGGACCAGCTGAAGTTGACAGCAAACAAATTGAGACATTTATTAAGAACAATAAATTATATCACGAGAGATAGCCAACATACTCACAATATCCAAATCAATAAAGTTATTGGTGAAAATGAAAAATGTGTCTTTTATTTTACAGAAAAAGCTAAACAGACATTTTGGCCAACCCAATATATTAAAAGAAAAAGGTGTAAGGAGGCCTAATAGTTACCCTATGATATCCATCTAATGCACAAAAATTAATAACTCTTGCAGTTTACATGGGAGGTGTTTTATTTTGCCTCTTCTTTTTGGTACTGTCCTCACATGTGAAATATTAAGTTGGACTGTCTATGCTTTCCTCAGGGTCTTTCTTTTAAGGATTAACCAGGCTCAATTCTGTTTAGTGTGATCTGAGAATATCTCAGGCCAGACCGTGTTGTCTTCAGGGTAAACACTGTGTTTCCTTCTTATAAGTGTGCTCAGTTCTTACAATGACATTGACACATTTGCTGCTGTGGTTATTAATATTCATTCATTTGTGAAATGTATATTGAACTCCTGTAAGTCAGGCAGGGGGAGGAGATACAACAGTAAAGAATACAGACATGTTCCTGTTCTCATGGAGTTGGCAATCTAAAGAGTGAAGAATGGCTTATTAATTTTCATTTAGATTTTTCCTATGAAAAATCTTTTATTTCAAAAGACTATAGATAACTGTTTTACTTTTGGCTTTAAATATTCTTGGTTCAGAGGCAACTTCTATTTACAATTATTTGAGTTTGTAAGGGTAGTAATAATTCTCGGATTTTATCAAGATAAATGTAGTTGACATTTCTGGAGTGATAGTTAGGCCATTCTGTCATTATGCTTTTTATCAAATTAAAGGAGCAGGTTCAAGGAGGAAGAAACTTGTGTCAATGATAGCTGTGGGGGAAAAGAGAGGTCTTAGTGTTCATTGGTAGAAAATGGTTCTTTCTTTGCTTTGCTTTTCATATGCCTCTTTTCTACAGAAAGTGAGAGTTAAGTTTGTAGTTATTGTAAAATTCTTGCCTGACAGGGCAGGCATTATATGAGAGGAGACCCCCCCTCCAAACCAGAATTATCTTCTGGATGGTGGGCCCCTTGGAGTACAGGCTTCCCCCGCTAGGTGAGTGTTCTAGGAGCCCATCTGTAACAGCTGGCGTTGTTGTGAGAGGCTGCATTCAGCTTCAGTGAATAATTTTTTGAAAACTCAACACATTTGCCCATTTAATGATGGGTGATTTACAAGCACACCTGCCCACGCCATGCTGAATGTTCAGCAGTTTTTGACCAAAAATAACATGACCCCGTGCCCCACCCACCCTATTCACCCAATCTTGCCCAGAGCAACTTTTTTGTTTGTTTGTTTCCCTGGCTGAAAAAAGTCCTCAAAGAGAAACATTTTGCCGATGTGGAAGAAGTGAAATAAAAAAACAGCAGAAGTACTAAAAGGCATCAAAATCAATGGGTTCAAAAATTGGAGCAGTGGAAAAAATGTCTCAATAGGTGTATTGCATCAAATGGAGCGTACTTTGAAGGTGGCTGAAGTTCAAACATGTAAGAATAAATACACAATTTTTTATAAATGAATTCCGGGGTTTTTGGGGTCCCCCTTCATATCTTAATCAAATGAGATAATAAGGATCCAGGGCGTAACTCAACTGAGGGAATGATAATTGGGGCCTCTGTGTTCTTTGCAGTTGGCTGTGAAGGTCCTGATATTGGGAGGTGGAGGGAAGAGAGCCTGTGTGCTGTGGTAGGTACTAGAGCTGTTTAGGTTTCCAGTGTTGAGGATCTCTAGTACACTGTCTCTTCTAGGACAAGGGTCCCATTAGAGATGACATTAATTCTATCCTGAATTTATCAGGATTGGCTTCCCTGGCACTCAGATCTTAGGTTCTTTATACTTTATTCAAACTTCTTCTGGTTTTCTATTCTTGTATAAGGCTTGGACACAAATTTCTATCCCAGGGTTGTAGGAAAGGTACGACTCTTTAGAGAAGTCTTACTAGGAGGAGATTTAGGCTCTTCAAGGAAAAGGATCCTTATGTTGCTCATAAGAAACATTAACCTCCACAGGAGGTGATGATTAGAGGTGAGTGTTCTGACACACAGTATTCGTGAGATTCCTGGACCCTCTGTCTGATGCTGCAGCCTAACAAAGTGCTGGCCCACCTGCATTGATCATTTCATTGACAAAAGGGTGTTGTGTTGTGGTAACAGTGCATGGGGCCTGGTATTTCTCCCTGCTGTTCCTGATTCTTAATCAATAGTGTAACATTGATTGCAGAAAATGCATTGCAGACTCCACACTGCCTTTATGGTAGTAGACCCCACCTGCTCATAGGAAGGAATAACAGACCTGGCTTTTGGGTGCTGTTTCTTCTGGTTCTGATGGGATTCTTTCGTCTATACCACACATTAAGATCATTAGGAGCCTTTTTTTTTTTTTTAGCTAAGCCCCAGTGCATTCAACTGGTTCCTACTTCAAGCTCAGTACATTGGTTCAACCTCATCCACTTATTTACTTCTTACTAACAAGTTTCAGGCTTTATTTTGCATTATGGTGGGATGTCACGGACCTCTGACCAGCAGAGTCCACATGGCGTTGTGGATGAGGTAATAAATGCACAGCGACTGCAAGAATCCTGTGGAGAAGAGGGGACAGCACTGGCCACTTTCTAGAGGAGAAAGCGCAGTTTGCCCCTGCCTTAACAGGCTTTTATTGATTTCTTAGGTGGGTTACATCCAAGAAAATTGTGAATCATAGTGCCAATCATTGCCTTATATGATTATTACTTTTACATATGAGAGAAAAGAATGCTACACATGCATGGATAATAAGGATAACTTGTCTAGCCACATACTGTTCTTAGAAATTGACCCAGAGTAGGCCCTAAGAAACGGCTTCAAGGTTACATGCTAAACATCTGTTGTTTTCAGCCCAGGATGAAAGAGTCCTTTAGCAGAAAGCAAGCTTTTAACTATTAGAGAAATGCAGGCCTGGTTGCCCACGGGAAAACCGGTGTGTGGAGTGGGTCCTGCGTGCCACCACGCTCCCAGTGGTTTTCCACTCTGGGGCTGAGCTGCATTTGTCACCAGCGAGCACCCCGGCTTCCCATAGTGGGACTTGTTGAAAAGAACCTAACTGAACAATTTCAAAGTACTGAAAAAGGCAAAGAAGTTCCCTCTGGGCTCTATTTCCAGAGTAACCAGAAGTTTATTACTTCCAAGGGTATCTGCCATGACTCTTGTCACTTCCTGTAGTTTCCCATCTCTGTTAATATAGCCCGGACTGACCGAATGAGAGTCATTAAGGCGTACTTGAGCTTTCTCTTAGCAATCAAGTGCCTAAGTGAGGTTGAACACCTAGTAGCAAGCAGCCTGTCATTTTGATCTATCTCTGTATCTGACACATGATAGGGGTCCCCTTCCTTCCTCCATAAGCTAAATCCTTGCCTAATGTGTTAGTGAATTTTGCCTAGTGTTCAGCTCTGGAGGCTAACAGGTAACAGGAGGTTCTTAGCAGATTTTCAACTCATTCTTTCTTTGACTTTCTAGATCAGACTTGTTGTGGAAGAAGGATTGAATCAGCTGCCATATAAAGAATGCGTGGTGACCACACCAACAGGTAACCAGAGCTGTTACTGTCATATTTTCCTCCTAAAACTTCTGCGTTAGAATTGGAGGAAACGGAAAGAAAGCAGTCTGCATAAATTAGTAGGCAGAATGTGGAGTCTAGGTGGAGCTGTTCTTTCAACAACTTAATAACCTGGAGACATTTAGTAAAGAAATTTATGTGGATGACTTTTCGTTAATGGCTTGCTTGTGAATTCAAGTTAAAGGTTAATAAATATTCTTTAGTATGCAGGTGTTGTGTTTGATGGTGGCCCACTGGAACCGGGGTTATAAATTGCTGGCAGCTTATCTTCACCTCTGTGGGGAAGCAAAAATGGATGGGCTGGTTTGACATTGAAACTCTACGTAAAAGTATGAGAAGTAAACAAGAAAAAGAAAACTAAAAACGAGAATTGGAGAAGGTGCCTTGTGATGCTCAAATAAAAGCAGCCAAAGATCCCCATTTCAGGGATTTGAAATTCTAATTTATTTATTTATTTATTTATTTATTTATTAGTAAATAATGGAATCTGCTCTATTCAAAGTTTGACTCTTCAAATTGGGGGCTGAGCTTGCTGCATAATTGAAGCACATTTAGAATGAGACCAAGGGCTGAACCTGTCTTGGTAACTACTTAAGTCCCTTGCTTTTATTTTTTAAGGCAGAATGCGGGTTCATAAAGGACAGAATGAGGGAGTTCTCTGCTGTGACTCACAGTGGGGGCCAGTTTGAAATGATGGTGTTGATAGCGTTCTCAGAGTGCAGTGATTCTCCGAATTCAATTTGAGGAACGTGTTTGTGAATATCATGCTGTCATATGTCGTATTGCCACTTGAGGAAGTCCACCTGTCCCAGTTGTCTCCACAGGTTTCTTATGAGGAATTAATAAGTAACTATGAAAAGTTTTGACTCTTCTCTTTACTTCCACAGGAAACCTAAGACATTATACAGGGTGTCTGGACAAGGGTTGCTCCATACCCATCTGCTTTAACCCATATGCACTTTGTAAAATAAGTAGGTTGTTCCTATGATGAAAGATAAATTCTTTGGATTTATTCCTCAACAGGGTACAAGTATGAAGGAGTGAAATTTGAGAAGGGAAATTGTGGGGTCAGCATAATGAGAAGCGGTAGGTTCACCTGTGTGATTTTGTCTCTTTGCATGCATAGAAACAGTTCCTGTTCTTCAGGAGAGATGTGAGCTTGTCTGTCTGTCATAATTGCAGCCTGTTTTAGCTTACATCTCACTACCTGTTTTGTCTTTCTTCATGTGGCCTTGGAATCGTCACCTGCGTGTTACTGATTTTGGCTAATTTTAACTGCAGAGCATCTTCCCTAGTGGCCTACCTGCCCCATGGGCAAGCCAGCTTTCAAAATGATTCAGAGGAGGGTGTAAGGATAGGAAGATGTAATAATAATGCCTTGGGGAGAATAGGGCAACTTGAAGACTGATGGAATATGGCACAATTTCAGGCCTGCAGAACTTTGCGTAGCTGGCTGGAGAAAATATATTTTCCGTTTTTTATCTCTTTTGTATAGAACAGTCATACCCTGTCAGGAGCTGGACTGAATGACCTGTTCAATAGTTTTAGTTTTATGTTTGATGAGCATGTGACCATCTAGGCAAGAGCACTTAACTGTCATTAACCCTAGGCGTTTCCAGTTGCTGGTCTCATAAATGTTGTATTTGTGTTTGAGTCCAACTGATTACCCTTATAAACTAACCTTTGTACAGCAAAATCACATGCCTGTAATTAAAACATAGGTTACATGGAGGTGATTATTTCCATTTAGCAACTTAATTATGTTTTGCAGAAGATCCAGGGTATATTGGAAACCCCACTTGCTTGCACTGGAAACAGTTGGGTTATTATTATTTTTAAACATATAAATGTTCCCTTTTCTCCTCTAGCTGTAAAGTTCTATTTGTGAACAACTGAATGCCTAACTGAAAATAGGAGCTTTAAACTCCTTTCGTATTAGAAAGTAGCTCTTAAACAATGATAGGATTTTCAGGACAATGTTGTTTAACCTTTTAAAACTGTTAATACAATGGAGATGGGCTTTTAAGTCACAATTTCTTCTGTTTCAGTCCAGCTCCTGCCCTAAAGGCAGCAGCACAGTCCTCGGACCCCTAGTGTCTACCAGACGACTATGGGGTGATGCATTGACAGGATTGTTTTTAACCTTAAGGGCTCTTGGTCAATTTTCATATATATTTGAAACTGTTTTTATGTTCTCAGTAACATAACGTTTCCTCTTAAAGTACATGTAAACAAAAACAGTTAATTTAAAGAAAAATATTAAGTAAATAATAATGGAAGTAGAATTCTGGTGTAGCCTAAAATCTTTAAGGTGGTATAAGGATGATTGACTTTTGGCAAACACTTCCTTAAGAGAATTCAGACACAGAATGGCTCCATGTTCAGAAACCAAGCAGGTGGTGCTGCTGTTGGTTTTGGTTCTCTGGAGGGAAGAGAACAACCCATTTTTTTTTTTTTTTTTTAGCTATTTGCCAGCAAAACCTTTGTCACTGAAGTTATTGCCAGAGCTAAGTGATGTCTCCTGATGCCACCTTTATCTAAAAGGAGATCCTTTGGTGTGTAGCCTTCATTGTTCCAGCAACCTTATATATATTTTTTTCAGATGAAAGTAACAAGTTTAGGTGGTTTAAAGGCTCCCTTAAATAATAAGAGTACAATGTTCCAGATATTGGAAAAGCTCAGGGAGCAGCTCAGCAAAACACTTTATGTCCTGTAACCATGGAAGCATGACAGCTCTAAAACTTGTAAGCCAGCAATAAAATTAGCTTATCCCAGTTTCATTGACTAGTCCATCACCTAGTTTCATTGACCTACACTGAATATAAAATATAACCATCAGGAGCAAAGCTATTAGCTTAAGAAGAATTGCTGTATCTTGACAATGTCTTTTGTGTATTAATAACCGTCACAAACACTGCTTTTGCCTATTCTTGACTTTCACTCTATATGCCCTTACCCTTTTTTCCTTCACTTTTATTTCCTCCTTCAAGGTGAAGCAATGGAACAGGGTTTACGAGATTGCTGTCGATCCATCCGTATTGGAAAGATCCTGATTCAGAGTGATGAGGAGACCCAAAGAGCCAAAGTATATTATGCCAAGTTCCCTCCAGACATTTATAGGAGAAAAGTCCTTCTGATGTATCCAATTCTCAGTGAGTTGTTTGAGTTTAATTTGTAACCTTTGGTTAGATAAGTTTAAATTCAATTTAGTACCTGCCTTCTGGGTACCCTTTATAAGGCAAAAACTGTTTCTAAATGTGTTTTTCTCAGTTGGATTTGGAGTTGCCTTGGGCAGTTCACTTGAGAATTTTTATTTTGTAGTAAGTGAATATACATTATTCAAACCTTATTAGTTCCAAAGAGCTTCTTTCTTAAAATGAACACATTGAAGCAACAGAGCTAATGAAGCAGAATATATAAAACACAAAAATTATATTGAAATATGTCCCCTCTCTAGCCCAATGAGTTATAGCAATGATTTTCTCCAGGATTTATCCTCTCTGGAGGTAATATTTTTTTTTCTTAATCTATTCCGTTTTCTAAGATTACTTAGATCACACATGACATGGTCTCCTGGGGTTGGGGATGGAGGGTGAGTGCTAAATTTGGTATCTCAAATACTGAATGAATTTAGGACTTGTTGTGCCTTTGAAATCAGTAAAGTATATGTGTCGTGTCCATTATTGAAAATAATGTCATTGGTAAAGGACAGGTACCTCAAATGAAGCTTGGCCTAGTGGTGTCTTATGTTGGATTACTAAACTGCCTTTACTTCAAAGAAACATGAATACATTTTGAGATAAATGTTAAAGGTGGCAATTCATTTGGGTGTCATTTGGTTTCAGGCACTGGAAATACTGTAATTGAAGCTGTAAAGGTTCTTATAGAACATGGAGTTCAACCCAGTGTTATCATCCTACTTAGTCTGTTCTCCACTCCTCATGGTAAGTTCAGAATGAAGCAGTAACTAGAGCTCTGGATGGTCATTGGATGGATAAATGTGCATCTGTCCAGCCTCTCATCCTGACGAAAAGTTTATTTGCTTCCACATTAAATATAAGTCTCATTTTGGTAGTAAGACTAGTGATAATATTTTACACCATTCTTATGTTCAAATTGAAATGGAAAAGTATGAACTAACCCCAGGCAAGGGGATTGCAAATAACCAAAAGGTCACTTTTTCTCCTGGTTCTGCATATGAGCCTGAGAACTGTGCCCAGACATCAAGAAATGATAGGTTCTAACTAGCCTTGTGGTCTTAACTTAAGTATGCTTTGCAGTGTGAAGCAAAGAGCAGTTTTTAAAATTAGCCTTCTGCTCAAAGGGCCTTGTGAGAAAACTGTGTTCTCCATTTTCTGAGGGAGGTAAGCCTAATTTAAGACCCTACTTTTGTTTGACATGCAATCTAGAACAGCTGTGAGAGTATCCTAATAAAATTATCATAGATACATATAGAATTATTTAGTGTAAGAAAAAAAATGGAAGTACATAAAAAACTTAAAATAAGGAAATGGTTAAACAAATATATATTCAAAGGATGTAATACAATGTAACTGTTAAGTCATGTTTTTAAAAATAATGACATCAAAAAATCTATGTGGTGAATGTAAAAGAGCAGGATACATAACAGCATTAGAATAGTGTTAAATGTTATTACCAAGTTTAGAGATGACTAATACAAACTATGACTATTATGACTACTAAAATCAGACTTGGATTTAACATGGGCCCTAATCTTTCCTCAGCAAGAGAGGCTAGACAAATGCGTAACACTATTTCAATTTTCATTTTAAAATACACATATGACATTAATAGTGGTTATTTTAGGATGGTAGGGTTCTAAGTGATTTATTTTATTTTTAAAGTTTTTTATATTTTCCAAATGTTCTACAGTGAGTTTGTGTTTATTTCATAATCGAAAAGAAAGAGAAATATATGACTTCTAGTTAGGGCAGTTCTTCATTTTCAAAGGTTCCAAGTCGCAGTCAAACCCTGAATTGGCTATAAAGTGTCCATTTTAGGAGGGCTGTGTTTAGTAGGCCATTGATTTTTTTTCACTCTTTCATAATAAAAAATTATCTGTAGTTCAAATGTTGATGGTGGCAAAGTGTGATTTGCTTGGTCATCCATTTATATATTAACAGGTGGCACTGTAAACATTGATATAACCAAATAATTATTGGTTTGTGTGCCTTTGGGAGGAGACAAGTAATTGTGTTAGTTTAAATAGTTTACATTACAATATTATATTATTCTTTGACATTATAGATGAAAAAATCATATTCTGTGGCAACCTTGGTATGGCTTTTTAGCTTGACTGGGGTACTACCTAGTCCCTTTCCCAGGTCCCTTCCCTGTAAGAGCTAGAATATTAATTTCTTAAAAGCTACCTTGCGGTGACATAACAAAGAAGTCTTTGCACTTCTTTCACATTGTTCCAGTTGAGGAATCATCATTTTATGTATGATCCCATTTTCAGAAAGAACTATATTCCAGCTGCCTTTAAAATGAAACAAAAGACTCTTCAGGGGAAAAGTTGCTAAAATTTAACATGTTTTTCAAATCTTGAATATAAAACAGTTGATTTTAAGAATTTATTAGTGAGTGGGTGGGGGTGTAGTCTGACTACTATGAAAGCTTTTCAGATATTAGACAGTAAGAAAACTTAAGTGATTACCCAAGTCTCACTAGGTACCCAAAGGCCGTTGCTCTTGGTCTTCTGTCAATATGAGGCCCAGTTACTAACCATAAAATTCTTGAATTCCAACTAATGTTACCAAAAATCCTTCAATAATAATAATAATTTTCTTCCTTTTATTTTTTGAAGGTGCCAAATCAATCATTCAAGAGTTTCCAGAAATCACAATTTTAACCACAGAAGTTCATCCTGTTGCACCTACACATTTTGGACAGAAATACTTTGGAACAGACTAAGTTATTAAAGGAAAATTAATCATCTTGTGTAATATTACAGTTATATTTTGAGTTTCTACATGTTTTACTGATTCCCTTGAGGAATGGCAAAGAAAATTGTGTTAAAGATGCTTTGTAATTTTTAGAAGTGGGTATAGTAAAAAGAAAATATTTGAGGTTTATTTATTTTATTTGGTCATTTCTTCAGTGTTTGCACCAAATTCAACAATGAAGCACACATAAGTTTTAGAAAATATTTTAATAATATTCTTACGCAAATGCTGATCCCTCAGTGCATTGAAACTGGTCTCTAATTTATGAACCTCTCAGTTTGGAGATTGCTTTCAGCCACAAACAAAACCAAAATGGGAGTAAATTCTTTGGCCCACTATAGTTTGCATTTTGTTTAGTTTGCTTTTAGTTCTAGGGAGTTTTCATTTATGTGGCTGTCTTCACCTTCCTCTACTATTTATTTCCCAGTACTATACATGCTGGTAACTTGCAGAGGAGGAAAAAAGAAGTCCTCCTTGAATTTTACATTTCCTTCATATCCTCACTCAATGGGCAGACCCAGGATAAATGGTTAGTTTTTCAGTCAGGCCATTATGTTCTTCCTGACTCATTTTCTACCCTGGATAGTGCTAGTAGGTGACTTGCCAAGTGTAATGCAATGAACAAAGTGGTGGCACATTTCCTACAGGTGGAACTATGTATAACATTAACTCAAATAGATCAAACCAGGGATGTCTGTATGCTGATGAGAGAGAGAGCTAAGTACTGTTAATGCCATCAATGTCCTAGAAAGAAATTGGTGGTGGTTTTTCTGAGGTGAGGGAGAAAAGGACAGTTTCTTGCTGAGTTTATGGCCAATAAGTAAATTAAAATGCTGCGGGTTTTTTTTTTTTTTTTGAATGTTCCTATTAGAGGCTTTTGATGTGGAACTTAAGTTATTTTTGCATGCTTGTCAACTGTAGATAAATCAAAATGAAAAGGATATCATTATATATTTTTAAATCCGTAAACTTTATGTGTTCATATTTAGGCTTCTGAAAGGAAGATAAACCTTTTTTAGAATCTTTTCTGAAACTTTCTTGTGAAACCCTGATCTTATTTTACATTGATGCTGAAACATTTTAACAGTGGTTACTGGCTGATTATTTGATTAATTATAATCTCATAGCCCCATAGGCTGCTGTTGTGGATCTCTGTTTAAAAAAAAAAAAAAAGAGCAGATAGCAGTATGTTAGAAAGAACCAAAGCTGAAGAAAATCAGCAAAGATTGAGGTAAATTAAAGAAGGAAGACTGGTGTAGAATAGAATGGACTGCATTTTCCCTTTGGGGCTTAGACATACTAGAACTTCACTATATTTTTTTCTTTTATGTTTGAAAACTGTCATAATAAAGTGAGGTTAGTTAATAGATAACCCATATTATAATTCTTCCATGGCAAACGTTGCTTTCATGTTATTATTGAAATTATTATTTATACTTGCCTGCTAAGCATTTTGACACAATATTGATTTTGTTTATTCCTGATTAGCAGAAGCTGTCACTGAAGCCCATTAAAACCAAAATCTTTATCTACCTCTCCCAGGAAATATGTTAGCCAGTAAATTAGATAGAGGCTTGACCTGCTTTAGGTTGATACATAGAATAGGTGGGAAAGGTGCTAACTATAGGAGTCAGTGCTTCTGAGTTAGTGCTTATTTTAGGGCTTCAGTATTTTGTTTGAAGTGATTTGCTAGAACATCAGACAAATTCACATTCAAGTGTAGGCATAAAACCATATTTCAAGCAAATTATTTTTATATTATCAGCCATTTATTTTTTCATGAAAAAGTTTATTTTCTTTTTTTCTCATTTATTTTATTTTATGTTGTTCAGTTACAGTGGTCCCAAATTTTCCCCCATTTCTCTCCCCTGCCTCTTCCACACCCCCACTACCACAGTCAGTCCCTACCCTGTTGTCCATGTCAATGAGTCCTTTAGATCAGTACCTTGATTAGACCCCTTCCCTTCTTTCCCTGTTATCTCCCTCTCCCCTCTGCTCTTGTCACGGTCAGTTTGTTCCTTATCTCCATGTCACTGGTTCTATTTTGCTCCTTTGTTTTGTTCATTAGGTTCCATTTATAGGTATTTGTCTTTCACCACCTGGCATATTTCACTTAGCATAATACTCTCCAGTTCCATCCATGCTGTTTTAAAAGGTAGGAGTTCCTTCTTTCTCTCTGCTACATCATACTCCACTGTGTAAATGTACCACAGTTTTTTGATCCACTCATCTACTGATGGGCATTTAGGCTGTCTTCAGCACTTGGCTTTTTGTAAATAACACTGCTGTGAACATTGGGGTGCATAGGTTCTTTTGAATTGGGGTTTCAGGATACTTAGGGTATAATCCCAGCAGTGGGATCACTGGGCCAAAAGGCAGCTCCATTTTGTTTTTTGAGGAAATTCCATACTGTTTTCCACAGTGGCTGCACCAGTCTGCATCCCCACCAACAGTGTACGAGGGTTCCCTTTTCTTTGCATCCTCGCCAGCACTTGTTGTTTGTTGATTTGATGGTGGCCATTCTGACCAGTGTGAGGTGGTATCTCATTGTGGCTTTAATTTGCATCTCTGATGGCTGGTGATGTTGAGCATTCTTTCATATGCCTACGGACCCTCTGTATGTCCTCCTTTGAGAAGTGTCTGTTCATGTCCTTTGTTCATTTTTTAATAGGATTGTTTGTATTCCTGGTGTTGAATCATATGAGTTCTTTATATATTTTGGAGATTGAATGCTTGTTCAAGGTATCATTGACAAATATGTTTTTCCATATGGTTGGTTCCCTTATCATTTTGCTGATGTTTTCTTTTGCTGAGCAGAAACTCTTTAGTTTGATGTAGCCCCATTTGTTTATTCTTTGCTTTATTTCCCTTGCTCTAGAAGATATATCGGTGAAAATATTGCTGCGAGGGATATCTGAAATTTTGATGCCTATGATTTCCTCTAGGATTTATCAGCCATTTAGATTTAACATGTCTTTGTTTCTTTTCATCACTGAACATGATAGGGAGTTGACTACATTTGGTTCCTATATGGAGGGAATTTCTGTAAACAGTAGGAATTATTCAGTGGGGCCATATTTCCACTGGTGAATGTCCTCTACCCCCCCTGCAGATTTCAAGAAAAATTGAAACTATATCTTCTGAAATTTGGATCTTTTCAGCAAATGGGGCATTATTTGTAAGATGAATCACTTGCGGTACTGCTTGGGCCCAGGAAACTTTCTAAATAACACAAAATTAACATCCTCTTCAAAACAAGATTTTTTTAAATGTTTTTTATTGATTATATTGTTACAACAGTTCCAATTTTCTCCCCTTTGCTCCCCTCCACCCAGCATCTCCCTCCCCTAGCAATCACCCCCCTAGTCCATACCCCTGGTTCGTAAAAAATAACTATATCCCCCCCCTCTCAAATATTAAGACCCTTTGTAATCTTGTAGAGGACAATGGGCGAAGGTCTCAAGCTCCTCTAGCTGCTTCAAGCTGGACATGGTCGTTGTCCTACCTACCCTTGGGTCCAGAAGACCCTAATAATAGTGGGGGTGTGGAGGGGAGGGTGGCCTTCCCACATGGGGAAGGATCGTGCAGACTCCAGGTCAGTTGGCTGTCTCCGGTCAACGGCATGCTTGCTTTAACAGGCTGGCATCCTTGTTGTGTTCTGGGGGCAACAGATTTGGCGAAAAGGGTTAAAAGACATCATTCAATCCATAACTACCAGATGACAAAAGGCAGGGATTAATTTTTCAATGTTCCATATTAGGAGAAAGAAAAAAAAAAAAAAGGGCTTCTTTGTAGGAAGGTGTGCTAGGCACATCTCACCTGTCCAAAACCCTTTTGCCCATTATACTTAGTTTGGGCTGAGGGAAGTAGTTTAGGTTTGCCCCCTCTCAGACCTCTGGGCCTTTTCTGTCCAAGCCATTAGGATAGAAAAGAGAAACCAGTTTTAAAGTGAAGCCCACAGACTACCCCATTCTTCACCAACCCAGCCATTTAGTTCAGCCAAACCATTGAGTCTCAGGAGGCAGCGCTGCAGAGAGGATTAAGTGAGGCTTATGCGTACAGACAATCACTCAGGTAATGTGATCATAGGCTTATGTCCTTTGAAAACAGAAAACACGTGTTAATTTATGTAACATAACCCACAAACAAGTCTCTAAATCTGTAAGACTGTCTTATTGGGAAGACATCCAGTTGCAAGGCACTTGAAATTCTATTTGCAACTTGAATATCTTTGATGATATCACAGACATGGTTTAATTTTCAAGTGAAACCATATTTTAAATGAGAAGAAACTTTTAAGATGGTTAGTTGCCCTATTTTATACTCTACTACTGATCATTGTGATTTTCCTTGAATAATGATTTTTCTCCCTAAGGTTACCCTCCTTTTCTTTAAAGGGACTACATTAAGTCCATTTTTAATTTATCCTGTTCGTTTGCATAAACATAACAAGAGCAGCAAATGATCACTTATGATCTTGAGTTCTGCTTTGCTGGAACTTACCCAAGGAATATTTGGGGTGACCCTCAGTCTGTTCTTCAGGGCACAGAAGCTGAGCCGCATATCTGGCATTCATCCTTGCCTGTACACACCTGTTTTTTCCAAGTCTTTCTGGTTTTTCATTGTGCCTTAAGGTCCCTTCTAGCCATCTTTCAGGAAAACAACCTTCGTTCCTTCCCTGGAAAGATTGCTGTGGACCGCACAACCAACCATGGTACCAGGCCTTTTATCTCGTGGGCTTTTATTACCTTTGAAAGTCATTCCCAGTTCCTCAGGGCTTTTTGGTAACAACCTGAGCCCAAGTATGTCTCCTTTAGGCTTGACATTCCAGTCAAAGACTTCGTCAAAAAAAAAAGGAACCTCTATTAACAACTGGTCTTATTAGTTCTATGCAAAGAAACTTATGTCATTACTTACTTGTTTAGAATGCCAAACTCTGGAGGGATCAAATAGGGAGAAAAATATACAACGTGAAGGAAAATCTTTGTCCTAATATTCACTGAACTGGCATTTCCATTCTTCATATTTTCATTTTTTTCCCCACTAAAAAAAATTTTTGTTTGTTTTTTCCATTACAGTTGTCTCACTTTTTTCCCCCTCTTGCTTCCCTGCACCCTGCCCCTCCCTTCCCCTACATTCAGTCTCCACTCAGTTGCCCATGTCCGTGGGTCATTCATACATGTTTTTTTTTTTTTACTTGACCCTTCCCCTTCTTACCCCCTTCTCTTCCTCCCCCCTCCCCCCTTGTTACTGTTAGTCTACTTCTTGTTTACATACCTCTGGTTCAATTTTGCTCATTTTTTTGTGTTAAAACAAGATTATTTTTAATGACATGACCCTCAGAGTAGTATAAACTATGTAAATTCTTTATTGAAAAAAGAAACACTAACACAATAAATATGACACTGTAATAGTATACAGGGTGGGGTAAAGGAAGGGTTACAGTTCTTCATATGGAGAAATAATACAATAATTAATAAATATACGTGAATAAACTGTTTCATGTTTTCACAGCTGTAAACCTACTTTTGCCCCACCCTGTACATCAGTGTTTCTCAAAAGTTGAATGTTGATCACAGTCACCTGGAAGGTGACAGATGGCTAGGGCTTACCCCTACAGTTTCTTATTCAGTAGGTCTGGAGTAGGATTTGAGAAGTTATATTTCTGAGTTCCCAGGTGATGCTGATGTTGATGGTCTGGTGACCACACTTTGATTTCAGACATTTCTTCTTCTATTTAGGATTGTTTAGATGTATTATTTAATTTCAAAATATTTATAGTATTTGTAGATTCCTTTTTGGTATTGACTCTTAGTTTAATTCAGAGAATATACTTTATATTATTTGAATTATTTTAAATTTATTGAGATTAGGTTTATGGTCCAGAATATAGTCTCTCTTGGCAAACCTTCCCTGTGCACTTGAAGAGTATGCATATCCTGCTGTTGATGGGTGGAGTGTTCTATAAATGTTAGATTACCTTGGTTGATAGTATTGTTTACTATCAAGTTTTCTATTTCTTTACAGATTTTTTGACCTTTTGTTCTATTAATTATTGAGAGAGGGTTGTTGAAATTTCTGACTAAAATTTTGATTTGTCTGTTTCTCCTTTCAATTCTATCTCTTTGCTTCAAGTATTTTGAAGTTCTGTTGTTAGGTGCATAAACTTTTAGGGTTGATAAATTGGCCCTTTATCGTTATGAAATGTCTCCTTTCATCCCTGATAATACTTTGTTCTGAAATCTACTTTGGCTGAAATTAATATAAACATTCCAGTTATTTTTTCTAAGCAAGTTTGTCATTTTATTAAAATAATAGAATAAATTATCTTTTTCTTCATTTGTTTTGACTTTTTTTGTTTCCATTTACAGTTTACATTCAGTTTTGTTCTGTATTAGTTCCAGATGTAGAGCATAGTGGTTAGACATTCCAGCTTTTTTTTTTTTTTTTTGATAGTTTAGTATGGCATATCTTTTTTCATCCTTTTGCTTTTAACCTATTTGTGTTTTTATATTTAATCTGAATTTTTTTTTATAGGCAGCCTAGACTTGGCTCTTGCTTTTTTATTCAGTTTGACACTCTACTTTTTAATTGGGATGTTTAGACCATTTTAATTTAATGTTATTATTGTTATGATTGCTTTTAAACCTACCATCTTGCTATTTGCCTTGTATTAGGCCCATTTGTTCTTTATTTACTTTCTCCTCTTTTTCTACCTTCTTTTTGGAATGAATATTATTTATGATTCCTTTTTATTTCTTTTAATGGCTTATTACCTATAATACTTTCGGGGTTTTTTTAGTGGTTTCTTTAGAGTTTATAGTATACACCTTTAACTTATCACAGTCCATTTCCTGTATAGTATAAGAACTTAATATTCTTCCATCCCTCCAGCCTTTGTGCTATTAAAGCGATATAAAAAGGTGTAAAAGAAATAAGAAAAAGTTATTTTTATTTATCCATTTTTGGTGCTTTCCATTTCTTTGTATAGATCCAGATTTACATCAGGTTTTATTTTCCTTCTACCCATATTACATCCTTTAACATTTCTTACGGTGCAGGTCTCCTAGTAATGGATTCTTTCAGCTTTTGTGTCATAAGAAAGTCTATTTCCCTCCACTTTTCGAAGACATCCCACTACTATAGAATTCTAGGTTGGCAGCTATTTTTTTTTCAGTATTCTAAAGACATTGCTTCACTGCCTTTCTTGCATGTTTTTGATGTCTGCTGTTATTAATCTACTTACATTTAATTACTGATAAAGTAGGATTTACATCTGCAATTTTGCTATTTTTATATGTCTTACATATCTATTGTGTTCCTTTATTCCTCCATTACTGTTTTCTTTTATGTTAATTGAATATTTTGTAGTGTACCTGTGTTGGGGATCCCAATGAACACTCCCAGAACTCAATAAGACTCAATTCATTATATTTATGGTTATGGTTTATTACCGCAAAAGGATACCAAGAAAACTTAGCAAAGGGAATTAGGTTCATGGAGAAAAATCTGGAGAAAACCAGGCACAAGCTTCCAAGAGTCCTCTTCTAGTAGAGCTGCACAGGACACACTTAATTCTTCTATTTACAAATTGTAGCAAGCAATATGTGTGAAGTGTAGTTGACCAGGGAAGTTCACTTGAGCCTAAGATTTCAGTTTTTATTAGGGGTTGGTCAACACTGCCTGCATGATAGACCATGGTTATCAAAACAGACCACCTAAGGAAAGCAGATGTTCACCGTAAATCACAATATTTACAGAGACTTTCTAGACATTGACCCAATAAGGTTCAAAGAAGCTACAAGTATGCAAAAAACCTTTTAGCCCTGGCTGTCATCAGCCTGAGAGCCAAGTGTCGCTGGTTCGATTCCCAGTCAGGGCACATTACTAGGTTGCACGTCAGGTTCCCAGTTGGGGGCGTGAGTGAGAGGCAACCACACAGTGATGTTTCTCTCCCTCTCCTTCTACTTCCCCCTCTCTCTAAAAATAAAATAAATAAACAAATTAATTAATTTAAACAAAAAACCTTTTATAGGTTTAAACATTCCAAGAACTCAGTGTCCAGCAGTTGAACAATTGCCATTCATGAAAAGAGACTTCTGGGAACATGCAAGTTTTGGGCAACTTAGACCTGCTAAGTCAACTCTTTCCTACACAATTCACCTGCCTTGCCTTTGTCCCAGGCTCTCTGACAGGAAACTAATGGTGTTTCTCTGAGCACCTAAATTTAGTGTAGGATTTATGTAAAAGATATAGTAACAATATCAACATGAGTATACACAGCATTTGGAGGAGCCAGTGTGGCATAGGAATAGACATGAAGTAGCAACTAATCCATACTATGAAGCCATTATGTGTCTCTTCATACATATTTTTGTATTAATTTATACTGTTATCTATAGTTATTTGCACTTTATTATCAACTTTTGTAGAACTACAGTAGTTGCCCCTTATCTGCAGGGGATGCTTTTCCAAGACCTCCAATGGATGCCTGAAATTGCCGATAGCACCAAACCTTATATATCCTATGTCTTTTTATACATACATACCTATAATAAAGTATAATTTATAAATTAGGCACAGTAAGAGATTAACAACAATAACTAATAAAATAAAGCAAACATAACAATATACTGTAATGAAAGTTATGTGAATATACTCACCCTTCTTATGTGCGATGATAAAATGCTTATGTGCTGAGATGAAGTGAGATGAATGATGTAGACACTATAAAATAGTGTTAGGCTACTATTGACCTGACAACACGTCAGCAGGAGGATCATCTGTTTTGAGTGATCGTGGATCATTGAGCCATGATGTTGATGCCTGTCAGAAGCAGATGTTGTCGATGGTTGTGAATCTTCAATAGTTGAAGGTTTGTTTGTTTTTTTCTGAACCCTTTGGAGGAACATTGCAATCCAAAGTTGTTGTCTCTTTCTTTTTAACTCATAAAAGTGTTGCTGCAGACGTAATCCTTTGGTGATCATGTGGGTGACTTTAATGCTGAATTCCATCTGGGAGTCATATTCCTTAATTTTGTCCTTTAATGTCTGCAATTTGAAACACTGCAGCAAATTTTGGTTAATGTCCACGTTGCTGATTCTGCTTTAGTTTCTTCATCTTCCTCTTCCTCTGTAAGTGACTTAACAAGTTCTTCAAATTCGTCATTTGTCAACACTTGATAGCCTTCAATATGTTCTTCAACTTCTTCATCAACCATGTAGGCAATTTTTCTCCACCAACTTGTCTTGTTCTATGAATGACTTTTCTAACTTCTCCATCAGTCCTTGGGAGTCCTTTAAAATCATTAACAACTTCAGTCCATCAGTTCTTCCAATAGACATTTATAGTTCTCTGCTCTAATTCATTCATTGCAGCTTTGATTAATGTTACTGCATCAGCAATAGTGAATGAATTCCTGCACTGCATTATGTCCACATTAGGGTGTCCATCAGTCACTGATCGAGTGCAATCAAATATCAGGTGAGTGTATGTGGCCTTGAGAAACTGAATGATGCCCTGGTTGAAGAGGCTGAAGCAGTGAGGTTATATTTGGAGGTAAAAATACAACCTTGACATTTTCGTTTTCATAACAAACAGATTCAGGATGGTCAGGTGCATTGTCTGCTATTAATTGGACTTTGAATTCCAGCCCTTTCTCTTCCAAGTTGTTGGTTTGTGTGTGTGTGTGTTTTACTTTTGAGATCAAGTGTTAGTGGAACTATTCCATAAACAAGATAGCTGTCACCTATGTTTTCTGATTATGTTGCTAGATCATGGGCAGATAATTTTTGTTTTTGTTTTTGAAAGTGTATGGGTTCTTTGCTCTGTACATTTATTCCTGGCTTTATCATAAACCCTGCAGTGTTGCCACATAGTACCAGAGTTCATCTGTCCTTCCATGTTTTATACCATTGTGCCTCCTTTGCACTTTTATAAATATAGATTCTCTTGGACACCTTCCAGAAGAGCCCAGTTTCATTGCAGCTGAAGACTTGCTTTGAATGGTTTTTTTTTTTTTTTTTTCCATAATCAACTTCTTCAACTTTGCAAGAATTGTGGCAAAAGTTTCCTCATGGGCAGGTGCAGCATCTCCAGTAATTTTTGTTTCTTAGTCCAAATCTATTCCTGAATCTGTATAACCATTCCTTAAAGTAAATGACGTGGTGTCACTCGTTTCAGGGGATCCCTTGCTTAAGTCTCCATAGTACTAGGCTCAGTGCTTTTTGACACAACACGTTATTTGGAACATGCTTTCTGTTCACGTCTTTCATCCACAAATTTAATGCTTTTTCCATCTTAACTAAGTATTGATTATGCACTGAGGCCAGAACTTTGCACTTTGATATGTGACAGCAAAACTAGCATGAACTTCTTTTTCCTTATTTACAATTTCATGGATAGATTTGTTAGCAACCTCAGCAGATAACTTTTTTCTTTGAACTTTCACCTTTCACTTAAAGGAAGTACTCACAGCTTCTCTTTGGCATATCTGAATTGCCAACATCACTTCTCCTGCACTTTGGGGCTGGTATTAAGGAAAATAAGGGTCACTCAGACATAAACATTGTGACACCACAGCAATATGATAACTGAGATGGCTACTAAGTGACTGATAGGTAGTATATACAGCATGGGGACACTAAACAAAGCGATGCTTTATGATCTGAGCAGGATGGCAAGATTTTATCACACTACTCAGAATGGAATGCAACTTAAAACTTACGAATTGTTTAGTTTCTGAATTCTCCATTTAACCTATTTTAAATATTTATTTATTTTTTAGAGAGAGGGGAAGGGAGGGAGAGAAACATCGATGTGTGAGAGAAACAGCAATCCGTTGCCCTGAGCAGAGACGGAACCTGCATCCTAGGCATGTGCCCCTACTGGGAATAGAATTGGTGACCTTTCACTTGCTGGATGACGCCCAACCAATTGAGCCACATCGGTCAGGGCCCATTTAATATTTTTAGATGGCAGTTCATCATGAGTAACTGAAACCACTGAAAGCAAAACTGGATAAGGGGCGGGACTACTGTGTTTAGCATATTAACTGATTAACTAGATCTAGTTCCTCCTAAAACCAACCATTTTCCATTGATACCACATCCTGAGGATGCTTTAATTCAGTTTCCTAATACATGTAATTATTAATATCTATATTATAGGACTTATTTATATAAGGTAATGTCAATATTGCACCATATTACACTATAATTATAGTACAGTTGTTTTATTCCACAAGTCAGTAATAATTAAGGAGGTATTTATTATACCTTCCCAACATAATTGACCTTTACCCATATAACAGATATTATAGACAATTATCACAATTGGCCAGGATTTGGTTATTTCTAGGTTCCAAATCACATGGTGTATTAGTTTACTAGGGCTGTCATAACAAAATAGCACAGGCTGAGTGGCTTTAAGCAACAGAAATTTATTTTCTCACAGTTTTGAAAACAAGAAGTCCAAGATCAGGGTGTTGGCAGGTTCAGTGTCTTCTGAGGATTCTCTTTGGCTCACAGATGGTCATCTTCTTCTTGTGTTCTCGTATGTCTTTCCTCTGTACTGTACACATATACCTTTTGTCTCCTTGTGTGTCTAAATGTTCTCTTATAAGGATACCAGTCAGATTAGATTAGGGCTCATCCTGATGGCCTCATTTTAACTTAATCACCTCTTTAAAGTCCCTTTTGCCAATACAATCACATTCTGAGGTGCTGGGAGTTACTACTTCGATACATGATTTTTGGGCATATGCAATGCAGTCCATAACGTGAGGACAAAGCTAGACTAGTTATCTTGTCTCAGTTCACATGATATCACTGAGACTGTTTCCACTGTATGCTGTTGTGTAGCAAGGCGGCCCATCCCTTTCCTATTGCAAGTACAAAAGTGTAGTTCAGAATTGTTCCTATTCCCGCTAACTCCACTATCATTTTTGATCCATTATTGGGATGAGGGCAGGCAGAGTGCATCAATGTAAATTACTCTTGCCCTCAGAACTTCCATAAGTTTAAAGATCCCTAAGTTTTCCATAAGTGTGCCCTAGTATGAAGAGTCATTGCTTGCATTGCTACTTCAGAATCAATCTATATTAAAATAGTCAAGAGACCCTATTGGGCAAAGGGACAAGCCCATTTCTGCAATGAGTCCTAACATTTTCCAGCATTATTCATTGGGTCTGCCTGATCCAGTTCACTAAATCCTCATCATCATTCCAGGTTCATTTTCATCCTTTTCCTTTCCTCTGGAAGAGTATTCCTTCTAATGGGTCTATTATAGCACATTTTTTTCCTTAATGCCACTCATTAAGAGTGAATTCAGTTTGTCTTCATGACATTTAAATTGGCACTTATCTCTCCTACAGCTATCTTCTATCTCATGGACCAATGTTTAATCCACCAGGCATGCTGTTGACATTGTGCACTAATTGCCTGGGTGCAATTAGTATGCATGATTTGTACCTAAAAATATTGGGCCCCCAGTACTAAGGTTATATGAGTAGTAGTCACAACTAGATGTAATTTACTCTGAATATGCTATGAAGGTCTTCCCTAGCCTTCCTTTGTCTCCAGGTGGAGTCATTTCCTGTGGGGATTTGAGCCCACTGTTATGATGCCCATTAACTTATTCCTACCAGAAATCCATTGTTTCTATTTGATTGAGTAGCTTTACATCCATGGAAACAAGGGTTATAAGTATTTATACACAGCACACTTTGGCATCATAGGCATGCACCTGCTATGTTCTGTCCATAATAGCCAGGAGCCTTTCTAAATATTTGATGGTCAAAGTTTATAGTCACACAGTGATAAGTCTACCAGGAGTTGTATACTGCATGGTCTAAGTTTTTGGTGTAGAGTCATACCTGGAAGTTTCTTAACAAACAATATCTTTTATGGTAAATATAATTTGAAATTTAAGAATCAAAGGATATTGTCACATTACTAGAGTTCTACTCAGTCATCAACAGTTGATCATCTACGTCATAGTACATGACCAAAATGTCTCAGGTTTCCAGGCTTCCGTTTGACCTTGTTAAGATCTAAAAGTAGGTGTGGTGAGAGCAAACATAACTTCACCTACTTGGCCATCTGTTATAATTATACAGAGACAGTATTTTTCTCTTCCTCTGAGCCTCCCTTGAGGAACCAGTATAACGTTGGATGTCCCTCATTGGGAGAATTTACCCACAGGCTGTTAAACTGCAAGGATTGGTTGTGACCACCAACCACTGACCTTTGACCACCATGGTGGATCAGCTGTTCAGGGGTCCACCCCACAGAGCAAGCCTTACTTTAGTGAGGCTCTGGTGCCCACTGAGTTTTCCCTCAGTGTGTTGCTTGTGGAGGTGGTTGGGGTGGGGGGTGCTTCAACATGGTCTGAAGCTCTCCACTGGGTGTACTGGCCCTGGGGCCTCCTGGGAGGTTCAAGCCAAAGTCAATCACTGCTGATGTTCTGCCTGGGCCTACCTGGCATAAGCTACAAAGCAATCTGCAGATGGCTGCTACTTGTACTGGGATTGGAGGTGCCCAACCAAGGCTGGCTGCTGCTAGCGCAGGGCCTGGGGCCACTTAGTGAGAGGCATGGGACACAGGGAAGCCAGATGCTGCTTGTTTGAAAGCCTTAGGAAAGTCTGAAGTGTGAGGTAAAACAGGCCATTCGTATGATAAAGCCACTGGGAACAGCTTGGGTGGGCCCACAAGTTGACTGGAGCAGGGTCCCAAGGAATCACCAGGGCGGGGTGAACATGAACAGTGCCAAGCAGGCTGATGGAGACTCAGATATGGCACCTTCCTGTTGGCTCTGTGTGTGTGGTGGGGGGGGGGGGGAGGGCTCATCAAAGGAACAATGGCCTCTGCCAGCAATTCCGTCTGGGAGAAAGCTGCCCCCCCCTCAACTCTCACCCTGATGCCAGACAATTCAGTTCCTCCCTGTTTGCCTTTGGTGCCTTCTAGAAGCACTCTTGTCTCACTCAGCCTCAATCCCTGCTAGTTTTTTATAACCACAAGTTATGGGGACTTCTCTTCCTGGCACTGGAACCCTAGGATAGGGGGCCTTGTGTAGGGCTTGGACTCCTCTCGCCTCAGGGGGGGGCTCTGCATTGAGATATACCGCCCCCCCCAGTTTTTATCTGCCACACATGGGTGTGCGACTAGTCTGTTCCATGTCTCCACCCTAACTACCAGTGTTGATATGGCTGCTGCTTTAATTCCCTAGTTGTAGGACTTCCATTCAGCCAGATTTCAGGTGGTTCTGAATGATGGTTGGTTTTTAGTTGAGTTGTAATTTTGATGTCTCATAAGTCTTGTTTTTAAGCTTTGCTGAGCAGGTCCAGAGCACCTTTTAGTCTAGACATAATTTGCCTCACTACTCACCACGTAAAACCCTGTCAACACTCTAGCCCATGTCAATGAATGACCAGTTTTTTCTCCTTTGGTGGTAGGTAAAATGAGTTGTTTCTAGCCCGTAGATCTAGAAATTGTTTCTTATGTTCCTTTCATATGGTTCTTTGGGGTCTCTACTTTGAGAACGACTGCCATGTAGCATTTATTCTTACACAATTAAAAGAACTGTTAAAACTTTGGTCATGCAACTTTTAAGATCCAAGAAATGACAAGGGGGGGGGTTTGAGAACTAAAAGGAACATAATGCTTATATTAGAAAATTCTCTTTAAAAACCAATTTCTAACATTTAAAAATCAATGTCAGTGTCACTAAAAATAACACTGACATGAGCTAAATATTCCAACAGTTGTCATCTTAAAATTTTTTTACTTTGATAAGAAATATTTTGTCCCCTGTTGTCTGAAGAGAGGATTTCACATAGTATCTGCTGTATACACAGCTCATCTCTCTGGTATTCTTAGCAACAACCATTCTGCTGCTCATCCCATTGCTCCAAAGCTTCAAGTAATGGGGTGGAAGATTATGCAAATAGCAAATTCTGAAAATATAATAAACTCAGTAATATACATTGCACTAACTGATAAAGTGTATCCCAGTTTGAAATGTAACACAGTATCCCATACAGTTTCACTTATTTGAGGATTCTATAAAAATGGGGCAGAGTTTAAGGTAGGAATTCTTAACTAGGGTATATGAATAGATTTCAGAATCTCTGAGAATCCTCTGAAATTGTAAAATTCTCTGTGTGTGTTAATGTATTTTATTGTGGAGAGTGTTCATAGCTTTCTTTAGATTTTCAAAGTAGTACATGACGAAAATAAGGCTAAAGTCCCTGATTTAAGGCAACCTCAAATGAGTTCAAACAACATCCCTATCTCCCTTTCTTTCTAGTACCCCCCTTTCCTTTTTGACAATAGTGTTCCCAAAAATGATAACTCATGGAGGTAAAAATTATTATCATGAAGAAGTAGATTTAAAAGCTAGATTGGGTAGCAATAGAAAGATTCCAAGGGGAATATAGTCAATAATAGTGTGATAACTTTGCATGGTGACAGATGGTTACTAGACTTAGTTTGGTGATCATATTGTAAGATATGAAATGTTGAATTGCTCTATTGTACACCTGAAACTAATATGATATTGTATGCCAACTATGCTTTAATAAGACCAACACAATGAGATACCACCCATTAGGATGGCTGTAATAAAAAAGACAATTTTAAAATGTTTGCAAGGGTGTGGAAAGATTAAAAGCCTCATACACTGCTAGTGGGAATGTAAAATGATGCTTCTGCTTTAGAAAACAGTTTGGAAGTTCCTCAAATGGTTGAACATAGTGATATGATCCAATAATTCCACACCTAGGTATACATCCCAGAGAAATAAAAGTATTTTCCCACATACATTGTTTTATTTATCAACTAGGATTGTAGTGTCTTTATCCTTTGACAACAGTCATATGAATGCAAAGTTGTTTCTGAAGACTTTGGCTGAACTGAGGTTATCCAGAACTTTCAGGAGAATAAAAGGTAGAAAACTTCGTAAGATCATGACAAATGAAAAAATGTAAAAATAACGTTTAGGAATAGATGCTCCATGTGGTTCTTTAAGAAAATTAGAGGCAGTAGAATACAAATCTGAAGTTTCTGGATCAATCAACTCAAAGGATAAACATAGAAGAGTTAAATTAATTTTACCCTCAACAACATTACAATTTTAGCAGTTTGAAAATAGAAAGCTTCAAAGTTTAGAGGAAATTATAATCAAGTGGGAAAGGGGTTAAAATGTCAATGTTTTCTATCTCATCTTGGCTTGTTCTCCCTTCTCTCCCCCTCAATATTTTACATCTCAGAGAACTTTCAAGCCTTAGTACCCAATAGCCCTGATACAAAGACTCTTGTGATTCAGAAACAACTTAAGGTTTGCATTTGTATTGAGTCCCTCTGAACCACATTAATAAGTATTTTCTAATTGTCCAAGGTAATTTATGAACAATATAACAGTGAATTGATAAGTATAATTTAATGACAATTTTTTACTAATTAAAATAACCTGCATTCTTTAATGTTCTAAGAATAAAACTCCCCCGCCCCATGTACAAAGAGTTTTATTCAGCTGTTAGAACCATGTGGTCATTGAACAGGACTGGACATGTAACAACACAGGCCTTGGGAGGAGCTGGGGAGACCTGCCTGAGCTCCCTCATGGGACTTCCATATGTACAGGGAGCAGCCAGTGTGCTCTCTGGTGCGTGTTTGAGGTTTCTCAGGTCAAAGATTGTGGCCACAGTGTGTTCAGGGGACATGCTCCAGCCTCTTGGCCCAGGATTCCTTATAACAAGTAATGCCCAGGACTGAACAGAGACCTTGGAAGCTCTTATGGCGTCCTTGCTGCCCTCTCAAGCACAGCTGGACGTTTCCACAACAATCACCCCAAAGTTCCAAGAGTCACTGAAACCGGGCTGTGATGGGCAGAACCACATGAGCGCTATGGAGGCCACAGAAACCTCAGTCGGGGGCGCCCTGCAAAACCAAACTGCTATATTTTCCAAAAATACTTTTTATGATTCTTGAGATAATTTACAAAACTACAAAAATCATACTTACCAGGACACACGTGTTAAATAAGGACATCGTTTCCCGTGAGTGCACATGTGTACAGGGCGGCTACAGTGGCTCCTGGGAGAACAAAACTTTTGCTTTCTCTGTACAGTGAATTGTATTTTATTTTCATTGAAACTCTTTCCTTTGTTGTTGTCATTTGCTTATTTATCTAAGTACACTTGACATAAAATGTTGTATTAGTTACAGGTATACAACACAGCAATTCAGCATCTCTATATCTTACGATGTGATCACCGCACTAAGTCTAGTAACCATCTGTCACCATGCAAAGTTATCACACTATTAATTGACTATATTCCCCATTACCTTTTTCACCCATCTCCTTCCTCCTGGCAACCATCAGTTTGTTGTTTGTTTCTGTGTGTTTGTTTTTATTTTGTTAATTTGTTTTGATTTTTTAAGTTCCACACATAAGTGAAATTATGTCTTTATCTGTCTGACTTATTTTGCATAGCATACCTTCTGGGTACAACTATGTTGTCACAAATGGCATTGAAATGCAACAGCCAGATTTATTTTGGAGTTTACTGACATTGTCAGGACCTGGGTCTGATATTGTTCTAATTAGCAGAATTATTTTGAGTATTTCAGTTAAGGTTTATAAGGAAAATTTCTTTCAAAACCATAAACATGTTCAAATACTTATTTAAAAGTTTGCTTAAAATGTGTGTTTTTACTATCATATTTTCCATCTCTTGTAGTTAGAAGTCTAAGCATTGAAACATTATGCTACTCTGTGAGAATGAATATTTTAATATTCAAGAAGGAACTGACTAGTTTTTCAATGTCTGTAAAAATTCTGTTTCTATAAAATATAGAAATGCATGCCAATATGTTCACACATTCCTGTAGAAATCATTGTATGTATATCTTTATATTCATATATACATTTTCCTTTTAAGCATCTATATCCTGAATTTCCTTAGGAACCTCTACTCAAATAAGATTCTTGTATATAGGTCTCCTCTTTGATGCCTTTTTTAATCCAGATAAAAATTAGTTGTCCTTTGTTTCTATTATTTGGGTTTTTTACATTGTGTTTGTGATGCAAGTTCAAGCTGTTTGTGGGTAATGCATTGGAATAAATGAAATGGAATTTTCAGCCGAGATGTACTTTTTAAAAATGAAGTTAACTGAAATAAAAGATTTCTGGCTTTGTGTTAAGGCTGAGCTCTGTGGGTTGGCTTCTCTGAAGTGATTCAAGTTCTCCATTAGTATTTATTCACAGTCAACAATGACATCAAAACTTCAACTTCTAATGCTATGCATTTTTCAGTGATTCCTTGCCTTCTTGTTGGCCAATTGATGGGGCTATTCTTTATTCTTCTGATAAGTACTTTTTGTGCAAATGTTGCATCTATTGAGGAGAACACTATTTGGGGCTTAATGAGGGTCTTCAAATATTTCTCTAAGGATAATGTATAATTTAAGAGCAAGTGGACCACTGTGTTCTTTTCTCAGAATCATTGTATTCTTTTTTCAGGTGATATACATCTGGAGAATAATAAACATAGTCTTAATTGTACAAAAAAGTGAACCAGAATTCCTGTTACCTTTAGGTACATAAGTTCCTTCTTTTTCTTTTTATTTATCACAGTTACAGAGGTAACAGCAAAAGATATGTGAGGCTGAACAGAAACTGAACATAATTAAGTGCCATTAGACTAGTCAGTTTTCTGTCTAAAAGCCATTGCTGCTAATTTCCCAACTCATCCATGTTGGATCATAAGAGAACTACTGAGCACAGGATGGGGGATGTGCTCGGAAGACAAGAAGTTATAGAGGAGTCTACATACCAGACATACCAATCAACCCAGGAGTTAATAAATTCTGCTAAAACCCCGTGAAATGAAATGTATAGAAACTTCTATCAAAGTAGTCTGAAATTTTAGGCTTTGCCAACATTGTTTATCAAAACCATAATATATAAAAGAAACAATTTTATGCATATACCTTTAATAAAGGACATAGGAAGATAAGGCTGGTCAGTATTTGTGGGTATTTCCGTAGCAAGACACAAGGTTTTCAGAATGCTATATATAATCACTATGAGCGGATTGGAAGGAAAAAGGACTTGTAGCAAATTGGCAACTTGAGCTTAATTGCTGAGGTCCCCAGTGCCTTTCTTTCTCTGGTTCTCCAATACATTTCATATATAACCAAGACTCAGTACTGGTTTTTCTGTTGCGTCTCTTTGCTGATTTAGCCAGCAGAGTGACAGCAATTATTCCTTGAATGCATTTTATTGTTATTTTCCTTTAACACGATTCCCTACTTAGAATTTATTTCCTGATATATTACATCCATTGTCCATTTTAACTCATTCTGCTGATGGCCATATACGAGACTTCTACAAAGAACACATCTAATAGTTTTGAACACTGTGTGGGACACAGCCATATTCATTTTGGGAAAGTAAACATTCATGGGTTGCATGCTGTTAGGAGCCACCCATTCATTATTATATTACATAACACCTGCATGCAAAAGATTACAATTTAATATGGCACATTACAGCTATAGTTAAAGACATGTAAATGTACCATACGTAATAGAATATTTTCTACTGATTGGATAGAGCTTATGGATTTTCTAATAACATAGGACCTGTGGAAGGGTCAAACAATGTTGTTGGGTGTCTTCTATGACTGAAAGAAACACAGAATATGTCTTTTGAACCAACTGAGTATCTTAGCTACTCTGGGAGCAGAGGTTCTAGAATGTATAAATGGAATGTTTTTCACTTGTAGTGACTGTTGGACATTTTTCTAGGAGAGGACAAAAAATTATTCCTTTAAAGTATTTGCTTCTCCTCACCAGGCAGCCCATTTTGGAGGCAGTGTATGTGCATGTGCATGTGCACACATGTACGTAGATATATATGTGTGATGAGAAGTGAAAGGGATCGGTTCTGCATTACTGTTCCATTACTACGAATTTGGGTCATGTTAAATTTCAGGTGCACTTTAATGTGTATTCAATATTTTTAAAAGATACCTTCTAGGGTTGTGCTTAAGTCTCCATTAACTGCAATGTCTACATTTTGTGCCATTTGGCATAAACATGGGGAAGCACATTAATTTCACTGACAAAGTCAGCCCTGAGATTGGGCTCTATGGGGTTCCAGAGGAGATCATGACACTGGCTGATGCCATGTGGTGTGAAATATATGTCACATGGGGCCAGTGGGGCAAAGAGGCACATATTACATTTTTATCACATAGCGAATAAGAGTTGTATAAAATGCATGCTTTCAGATTTTAGACAAAGTAGGACTCTTCTGAAATGTGATCTCGGCCTAATTGCTCTCAATGTTCTAAGCTTCTCCATGGTAATTGCAGTACGGAAAAACCAAGTCTCTCTTAACAGTGCACTGGCCATGGTTTTGCTCCAGACAGTTATGTGCCTTTGGAGGGCACTTCATTTATGTTGCCCTTAATTTTTCTACCTGTGCCATAGGTTAATAATTTCTACTCTGTCTATTTCCAAGGATATTGTTGGAATTAATGGAAAACATTGATAAAGTACTCTAATCTCTGGAAGAACAAATCAGCAATGAGAACATGGAAGAATGGAGAATGCTGGATTACTTAGAAATACTGTTACGGTTAAACTCTTCATTCGAGTCCAGCAATGACACATATAAGAGCACTAAAGATTACATATAGCACCTTTTAGCTGTGGGATCCTAATGAGCATCTTCATGTTGCAAATGGGAACCAAAGATTGGGGGATGAGATCCCACAGAGGTTATTGGACAGGGCTGTAAGGAAAAGCAGGCAAAGGAGCCAAATCACAATATGCTAATTATCAAACAAATCTCCCTGTCTTTTCAATAGTAAACCAATTGGAGGAATGTTTATGTACAGTAGACAATACTCAATAATCTATGGATATTATCAGTCTATAAACTAGTGAGATCAAGGTGCTGAGATGGGATTAAGGTTTCTTTATTTCACTAAGCCCCCCAGTAAAAACACTGATTTATTTGGCCTTTTGAAGATTGTAAATCTGTCAGCGTTGCATTGTATCTTTCCTGAGCTTTATGACCTGATTTCTATGAGTACTGATAGACTCTATGCATCAAAGAAGTTCTTGCTTCCTTTCTGACTTTAAATTATAGTGAGCAGCTACTCTTCCTAAACCCTTGGCAGAAGATGATACTTGGGAAAGGGAAAGGTTTGCTTCAAGGCCCACTGGTTATGGAGTAATAGGCCTACCTTTAACGGTGCATTTCTATATGAATGGAAGGCAAATCTTGTCCATCATAAGACCATGTGGATAGCCAAATAAGCTTTCAGGAGAAACCTAAGAAAGAGAGTGTCTTGGAGGGAGAGAAGAAGGGGAAAGCTCTTCCCATGTGAACATATAGAATTTCATTGTGAAATCCAGTATGCATAGTCTTATAGGCTGCTTCTTAGCATTTGAGTTTGAGAAACAGTCCCTGGCCCTGATATATTTAGTCATGTCTAGTATTCTCTCAAATGATATGCTGGTAACAATCAATTTACTTTATGATAAAAGTCTTATCTTGACCAAAATTACCTAGAGAATCCACATAAACAGTTCTTTTGTTGCTTTAAGTAGTTGGACTGCTCACTTTCTCAGCTCCACTGGAGCCTGAACACTGAGTTGATTGTGGCGGGCAACTCTTTTAACTCAATAGGGTTTTAGGGAAAATAATTTAGTAAACCTAACATTTCTCCAATAGCTCAACTCCTTGATAATCTGTAAGGTGCCAATAACACTCACTGGTCTCTGTAAGAGCTGGGGCTTCCATGGTCAAGAGTTGGGCATTAGAGCACTGCCTGAGAAATACAAATCATCAATACTCTTAGGTATTATTATAATAAAGAAACAACATTAGTGTCCATGATCATTAATTTAGGTACTAGGACTAAAAGAATGAATGATTATAAGTTAATGGGGAATGAATGTAAACTCTCTTAATGGCTGAGATACCACTGACACTAAAAAAAAAAAAAAAGAAACAAAAAAGAAAGGATTGTCATATTACTGTTAGATTATCATTATCTTTACATTAACACTTGCTGTGAAAACATGGATCTTTAGTGTTAACCCTTAGGCCAATTTCAATTGTAAAATTTTATCATGATGGATAGTATTGTAATGAAACCTGAAAATCACCACTAACCCCCCTAACAAAATATATGGTCCATAACTTAGGCTTATAGTTTTTCTTTCATCATAACAATAACTCATAAAGGCTAAAATAAAGCTAGGTAACAAAAAAAGAATAAAAGCAATTAGAGAATTTTACCACAGGCTGGCATTAAAAGTCTATAAAACACTAATTGTTATATTTAATAAAGTAGAAATCTGATCTGATCTTCCCTATTAGCTGTAGTACTTTCAGGAACACCACACATCTATGACAGAAATCAGGTTTAACATTCACTTTGTTGTTCAGTTCCCAATTTGAGGACCCTGATCACAGTGTATCGAATCTCTCTTGAATTTTAGGTACCTGATATAGGGATGGTGTTCACAGCTCAGCATATATTTAAATAGCTATTTAGGAAAAAAAATTGAATAAAAACCTCATATTTTTAAACTTGATTTTCACAATACCATAGCAGAATTTTGTGTAAATGTACTACACATATGCATGCTTGTAAATGCACATGTACACAAGCAGCAAATGTAGTCTGTAGTGTGATTCCCCTCAATAGCACAAAGACCCTATATATATGATTAATAGACTTTCCAGGGAGTTAACGACCTCAAGAAAGTCTTTTTAATTCTGCTTTACCTTATAAGAAGGAAAGTAGCCCCGAGAAAGATTTATACACATTTAGGCTTTAACAGATTGAGGCCAGGAGGAAGATGGAAAGAGAGGAAGACTGAATGGTATTAACTGCTACCAGATTGATGAATTCAGTCAGTAAATTAAATGACCTGTAAAGTTCTGAAATACCTATCTTCACAGCAAGTATTTGATAAAATGCTTTCATATAGTGAAGCTTTCAATCCGCCATGGTGACTTATTTTGAAGATTAGAATGGTTCCCAACATTGAACTCTGTAAGCTTCATGGGAGATAGAGGGTCCTGAGAATTAAAAAAAGAAATTCACAGGTAAGCTGAACAAGTTAAATATATACATGGTAACATCCATTGACAATAATGTGCAATTGTTAAAATTATGTTTATAAAGAATATGGATCAGCATTAAAAATATTAAGTAATAAAAGCAGAATGCAAAATTATATATGCAATATTTTAGTTATTTTTAACCTAGAAATTATATCTGGAACAAAAGCCTGAGGAATTACACTAAATTGTTGTAAGTGATGGATTTGTGGGTAATTTATTTTTATTTTCTCTACTTTCTACTTGTATGTTCCACATTTTCTCCTGTAAATATATAATAATATCACCATGCAAAACAATTTATATTTTAAATTTCACAGGGAAATGACATGAGCTTTGAAATTGGGCAATTCTGAATTTGAATTCTAGCTTTGCTACTTATCTCTGTGACTCTGGACAAATAATATCAATGGACCTTAGTTTCTTCATCTGTTAACTAGGAATAATAAAATCTATCTAAAACTATATTTGGCATACAGTAGGCACTCAGGTAGCTACTATTAGTATCAGCTTTTTGGAAAACAATTTGGCATATATATTAAGAGTCATTAAACAGTTTGTACCACTGATTTTGCTTCTAGAATTTTATCCTAAGAAAATGATTATTAGGAAAAAGGTTTATGCCCAGTGATATTATTGAGACCCTTATTCATAATAGTGAAAATTAGATAAAATCTTAATGTTGGACAGCAGTGAATTGGTTACATAAACAACAATACCGTCATATAATGGGAAATTATTTCAGCATTAGTTAAAAAAAGCAGAACTTAAAACTGAATACAATATGATCTCAATGTTTAAAATATATATTCATAGAAAATATTGGAGGGGACAGAGCCAAATGTTAAGTAGTCTTTCAGTGGTGGATTATGGGTGACTTTAATGTTCTTCATACTTTTTTATCTTTTCTAGTATAAATATGTTTAATATACTTTGAAAATGGATTCTAGGTCAGAGGACTGCCAGTATGAGAGGTCCCCCCTTTGTCTCTCTCTCCCTTTGAAGTTTCAACAATTTGAACAGCTATAATTCAACAAAGGATTCTTGCTCAATGCGCAAACACGTCTGACAGATCCACTCATTGAAACATCTAAAGGTGGGCAAGTGGGAGCGAAGTGGGGAGATGGGAAAGGAGAAAAACAGAGATGAGCCACAGACACAGTCCTGCAGCCCAGCACTCACTGTGGGACTCAGCCTGGAGAGGGGAGAAATCAGGTTGTGGAATGGCACTCCCTTCAGCCAGTAGGAGCAAAGAGATTTTAGAGAGCATTCTTGCAGGAGTGGGCAGTACAAACTGCAGTTGAGCCCAGTGACCTGGGCAGAGAGGAAGCACAGAGGTGTGGCCACGAGTGGCTGGCAATCAGCATTTCAGACAGAGAAACGTAGCAAAAGAGCCTGACCAGCTTCCCCCAACCTCTGAGAGCTCGCCTTTCCTCACCCTTCAAGTCAGAATAAAGAGCACACTGTCAGCAGACTAACTGGTGTAAACCACACCACCATTCTCTTAAAATCGTTTCTGTAAATAATGACTTGTAAATGTACATGTAGCTATGGATAAACTGCCCGTTTCCTTAAAGGATTCTAGGAGCTAACCTAAAAAGGAAGCAGACTCCAGCTTTCAGGTATTTTGGCTCCGGCACATTTGTTTGCCTTTGACCATAAAACCAGGATGACAAAAACCAGATTGATGCTTGACTGGCTCTGAGATGGTTATTGGAGCATACTGTGCTGAGTCACACATTGCACTTTCAATGGTGAACCCATAACCCCCTTCCTCCCATCAGTTTCCTTTGTTCTTCCTCCCCCTTCCCAGCTAATAAAAACCCCTGCCTACACAGAGATGTTAAGATGGCCTTTGTGACATTCGTCTTCCCTCTTCTCAGACTGCTGGCTCTTCAATAAACCGACTTCCCTTGCACCAACCCTTGCGCCTCAATAATTGGCTTTTGGGCCAAGGATCTGAATACTCAGTTCTTCAAAGAAAACACACAGATGGCCGAAAGACATATTAAAAGATGCTCAATATCACTAATCATCAGAGAGAGGCAAATTAAAACCACAATGAGATATCACCTCACACCTGTCAAGAATGGCTGTCATCAATAAATCAACAAACACCAAGTGCTGTCAAGGATGTGAAGAAAGGGGAACCCTTTTGCAATGTTGGTGGGAATGCAGACTGGTGCAGCCAGTATGGAGTTTCCTCAAAAAACTAAAAATGGAACTGCCTTATGACTCAGTGATTCCACTTCTGGAAATATATCCAGAGAAACCTGAAACCCTGATTTGAATGAATATATGCACCTCTGTGTTCATTGTAGTGCTATTCACAATAGCCAAGATTTGAAAGCAGCCCAGATGCTTTCAGTAGATGAGTGGATAGAACAGCTATGGTATATTTACACAATGGAATACTACTCAGCCATAAAAAAGAAGAAAAATCTTACCTTTTTCAACAGCATGGATGGACCTGGAGAGTATTATGCTAAGTGAAATAAGCCAGTCAGAGAAAGACAAATACCATATAATTTCACTTATATGTGGAATCTAATGAATAAAATAAACAAAATAGAAACAGACTCATTGATACAGAGAACAAACTGACAACTGTTGAAGGAGGAGTTGGGGGGCTCAGTGAAATAGGTGAAGGGATTAAGCAAAAAAACTCATAAACACAGACACCAGTATGGTGATTAACAGAGGGAAAGGGGATGAGGGAGGTGAAGAGGGTAAAGGGGGGTAAGTGGTAAATTTGAGTGATGAACACATAATATAATATATAGGTTACATAGAATTGTAACCCTGAAACCTAAATAATTTTATTAACCAATGTAACCCCACTAAGTTCAATAAAATTTAAAAAGCACCTGTTTTCCATATATCCTTGCCAATACTAGGTACTCACAAATTGGCTGCTTTGTAGACAAAAATTTATTTTGGGGTATTTTTAATTTGCATTGCTTTCTAGTGAAGTTCAACAAATTTTATGTTTATTTTTCATTTTAACTTTCATTTTGTCAAGTGTACCTTTGCCTATTTTCTAACTGCTGTGTTTTTCTTTTTTATAACTGATTTCCAAGATCTTTGTAAATTAAGGATGCTAAATTTTGTTTTATATGCTTTACAAATGTTTCTCCAAGTTTATATTTTCATTTTGAAGAAAATATCATCTGGGATCAGTGCTTTTTGTGTAAAAATTAAGGCAATAATTTTTATATACAAAGATTTGAGAAAAAAATGAAAAAATGTTAGCATTCGTTAGTTCTAAGTTGTAAATGGATGGGTATTCACTTCATTTTTCATATCTTAATTATTAAAACTTTTTAAAATAAAATACATATAAAATATCTAATAGTTTGGACATAGACATACTTATCCAACTATTCTGTTATTGATGGACATTTAGGTTGTTTTCTATTTGGAGCTTTTATAAACATCACTATAGTAATTATCTGTACACATTAAAAATTCTTCATATCTTGGTAAGTTTTGAAATGATTCTCCCACTCTTCCCACAAAAATAATCATTTAACTTATTTTAACAGAGTTCCCTGGGAAAAGCATTGCTTAAAAGGAATTTTCCTTTCCAAGAAAATCATATAAAAATATGTTTTATGAGTTAACATTCATTCAAGGTGTTCTGAAAAAAGAGAGATATGGTAATATAAGTTTGGCAAGATTTATTCCATTTGGGGGGATTGACAAAGTTCCTTAATATATTGTAAGTCTTGATAAGTACTACACTAAAGACAAGGTTCCATGATCTGCACAAAATAAAAGAAGTTCAGTCAAATAGGTTCACAGGGCTACTACATCCTCATTTTGGGGAGTCACAAAACTCATTTGTATAGTAAAAGTCTTGGGAATCCCTATGGTAAAGACAACTCTGATTTTTCTCATGCAGGGTTCCCTAAATTTACTTCAACAGAGAACTTCATTCCCCTTTAACATCTGTTAACATGTCAAAGTAGTAGCGCTTCATAGAATATCCATAGTAAAATATGAAAATAAGAAAATGTGAGAGGTGCACACCATGGATAGGTGAAATCTAAATGCTACCATACGAGCTGTCTCACTTAAATATCAAACATTTCATCAGGGCTTTGGATAAAAAGACATTTAATTCTTCCCACTTTTTAACCTTTGATTGTAAGTGAAGGTACTGGTAAATAGTCAAAGTCATGTTTTTAAATGTAGTGCCACAGTGGTTAGAGCATGCTCAGAGGTCAGACAGACCTGGGTTGCAATTTTAGTTTATCCATTGACTCCCTGGATAGGTGATTTAACCTCTCTGGACTTCAGTTTTCTCATGAGTAATATGAGAATAATAATATTCACCTCACAGAGTTGCTGTGAAGGTTAAATGAGATCATAACATACACCAAGTACAATAGCAAAGTGGCTGGCAAATACAAGGTCTTATGTTATACAGTAACTGTACTGGCACACAGCAACGTTTTATAAGGGGAAAAAGTGAAGACCCAAGAGCTCATAAACAGATTGACAGGCTTCTGAATAGTTGCTAGCTTTTTCATGGGAATAAAATTGGAAGGCTTTTCAGATCAGAGCTTTGAACCCAATGGTATTTCTAGCACTAAAAAATGTCCATGGATACGGACAACGGGGAGGGATACGATTGCGGGAGAGGGGGTGGGCTGGTGGCAGAGAGAAATGGGGGAAAAATGGGACAACTGTAATTGAAAAACCAAAAAGAAAAAAAAAGTCCATTTAATAATGAATTACACTCGGTTATTACTCGTGAATGTTGCAAAGAGAAAGCTGTTTAGCTTTTCACTAAACAAAGAGAATCTCATGTGTAAGGCTGCCTGATACTGCTGGACAAATTAGCATTTGGGGAGAATTGGAGTATAGGGATGGTGTTTTTGCCTGTGAGTGGGTCAGAGTAGGTTGTTAACTGATATAATGGACTCAGGCAAAAAGGACCTGGAATCTAATGAACCAAATGAACTGACAGATAAAATAGAGACAGAGGCATGGATACATGGAACAGACTGACAGTTGACCAAGGGGAAGTGGTGGAGGGGGACTGGACAAAAGGAGGTGAAGATTAGTCAAAGAACATATATGTGTGACCCACGGACACAAACAACAGGGTAGTGATGGCCAGAGGGAAGGGTATACAGGGGCTGGGTGGAGGCCGGCAGAGGGGGCGGAGGGGAGGGCGGCAATGGGGACATCTATATAGTGTCAACAATAAAAATAAAGTAAAAAAAAAAACCTATTCATAATCTGTATCATTTTAGAGGCCTAAAATGTACCAGAACAAGATTTACAATTCGTAGTATAAAAGCACATAACCTGAATGGGATGTTTGGCTGTTTCTGGATACCCTGGGGATCTTTTAGTCCAAATGACTGGTGTGAGTTAACAGAGAGTAAAGGTATCTGTTTCAGTGCATTACACAGGAAAATTATGTCTAGAATTTATACTTATATGAATAATACAAGAGTGAAGAATTTAACATCTTGTTCACCAAGGTGAGAACTTACTCCTTCCCTAGTACTTCCCAAAATTGCCCCTTAACAGTCCAAGTTGCTCTCTACGTGTCTCCCTCAGAATACTGACCTGTCTTAGAGATGCAGGAAATGTGAAAACTGCTACGTTTCTGTTTCCACCGCAAGAGATGATGAACCTTCTGGATAATCTGTAAGGTTGAAAAGTGAAGGTGATCACCAGTCAGAAGGGCCATCATCAACAAATCAACAAACAACAAGTGCTGGCGAGGATGTGGAGAAAAGGAAACCCTTGTGCGCTGCTGGCGGGAATGAAGACTGGTGCAACCACTGTGGAGAACAGTATGGAATTTCCTCAAAAGACTAAAAACGGAACTGCCTTTTGACCCAGTAATTCCATTGCTAGGATTATACCCGAAGAATCTTGAATCACTAATTCAAATGAATTTATGCACCCCTATGTTCATTGCAACTCTATTTACAATAGCCAAGTGCTGGAAACAGCCTAAGTGTCCATCTGTGGATGAGTGCATCAAAAAACTGTGGTACATTTACACAATGGAGTACTATGTAGCAGAAAGAAGGAACTCCTACCTTTTGTGATATCATGGATGGAAGTGGAGAGTATTATGCTTAGCTAAATAAGCCGGTAAGTGAAAGACAAATACCGTATGAACTCCCCTATAAGAGGAATTTAATAAACAAAATAAACTAATGGACAAAATAGAACCAGAGGCACAGAAACAAGGAACAGACGAGACTGACTGTGACCAGAGGGGAGTAGGGAGAGGGATGATGGAAAGAAGGGGAAGGGACTAGTCGAAGAATATGTATAAATGGCTCATGGACATGGACAACGGTGTAAAGACTGATAAAGTATGAAAGGCAATTCTGGAAATGCAATGCACTATTTGTCTTGCTACTTCTTGCTGATGGTTGGCTGCCTGAAAGTTTTGTGGATATGGATGGGCAATGCACCATTTCAGAAACTGGCTTTTATTATTCCGCTAAATGCGTTTCTTTCACTCTTTACCACTGCAATCCACACACCTGTTTGGCACAGGACCCTTCCTTCCAGCCATTATTTGAATTAAAATTAGGCTTGCAGACATTAAGCCTGAGCTTAAAAACCTAATTATCACCTTCCTTCATGGTTTCACTCCCAGGGGAGATTAAGCTAAGGCTGCAATGGTAGAGTCATCACCTGGTGAGGACTAAATTGAAAAAATGCAGATTCTTCAAAAAATTAGGCTCTGACAAGTAGAATCAAATGCAGAATTTAGGAAGTCAATTTACCTTCTCGTTCTACCATCTGCACTTAATCACTTTGCCAACCCTCGCGAGCTTCTGCTGCCTACGCTGTAATGATTTCACCATTATTCAAGACATGTCAATTTCAACCAAGAATGATGCCATTTTAGCCTTAGTGTATGCTGTCAGATCTGGTTGTCTTCCTGTCTTGTCCTAGAAATCCTGTCTTCTTTTAAAATCTTATGTTCCCACATAAACCCCTGATACTTGGGAAGTGACCATAACAGTATATGTAAACTTCTTCTAGCCATTGGTTCTCAGAGATTGGGAAGAGTAGGGAAATGAACACAATGTGGAATCTGGAAGACCTTAGGCTGAGTTGCAAATGCTTCATGACCTTACATAAGTCACTCTACCTCCCCAACCTCAGTTTTTTCATCTGTATAACAAGGTGATACTCTGTCATTTGCAATATTTTTGTGATGCTTTCCCCTGAATTGTGTCATCTAAGATTCTATCTTTACCCTATGACTTTCTTTTTCTCCATTCATTTCCTTGTCCACACGGAGGGATGTCAACGTTGCTTAGGTGATTCCAAATTTTACATTGTATGTACTTTCTGAGCCTTGATTCTCTCACTTGATTATCTTCTACACCTCTCATGGGTTTAACTATCATCTCTATACAAATGCCTCCCAGATCTCTCTAGTCACTGGGACTCTTTCAAGTTTTTTAAAATGTCTTCTGGCTTTGATCCTCCCTCTACATTTCTAGTGTTATCACTGTTCATGAAGCCATTGTGACACATGCTCAACTATCTATTGCTCTTTCTGGTTCTTGTATTTCCAAATTTCAAGCCATTCTGCATATTAGTACCTGAGTAATCTTTCTAAAATTTATACTTAATTGTATCACTACCACTTGAGGGAGAACAAAAGTTTTGCCACTCCAAACTATGCCTTTTGGCATATTGATTTTAAGAAAGAAACTCTGACCCTCCCCCTTTACTTACCATTAATTGTGACTTTCCTTGTATCTTCTCCCTCTTCATTCCTTTCCACCAGTCCAAATCCTATATAATTTTTAAGACCAAATTTTTACTTTCTCTGTAAAGCCTTTCCTGACCAGACCAGCCTATGGGAACCAATCCCCTTAGAATTCCTATAGCACAAATTTTGTGGTTCTACTCATTTGGTCAAATACCATATCCTGTATTGTTTTGTTAGGCAACTTTTCATGTATGTGTCTTATCTCCTGAAATAAATTTAACAAATGTTAGTCTCTCCCTCTCCCCTCTCTTTTTCCTATATACTGTATTTTCAGTTAACCAGCCAGACATGCTCCCCCATAATGGTAATGCCTCTTATACGTAGCAATGAGAGAAAATAACCTTGTGGAAAAGAACCATGCACCTAATCATATGTAATCATATGTATATTTCTCATGGGAAGATCAGTTTGATACGATGTTAGTACAGGCCTATATCTGGAATTCTTATACAGACAGCTGCAAAAGAATTAACTGAGACTAAGGACTGTTCCACAGTTGGCCCTACCTATCACCACTATGCATGGGAATAAGTAAGGTCCACTTGGTGCCTTTGAGGTAGATAGTATGAATTTAACTTAGAATCTTGCCTAAGTCCTATGGTAGTATTTTAATTTTCCTCAAGCATAATCACAGAGGTCTGGTTAGGTGCCCCCAAACTAAATGATAAGGTAATCTTTTCTTCAAGCAAGATTCAATGGCTGTCTGACTGGGAGGTGATTGCATAGAATATCACCCAGAGATACTTTCAAACAACAAAGCTCTTGATGTGAAAGGCCTCTTATGTCAGAACCAGTGCTCGTATGTGCAGGATGTACTTGGAAAGTCTGAGTTCTGATGAAGAGACAGGCTCTTACCAATCCTCTCAGAAGGTCTAAGAGTTAGAGCAGCCACTGTCACAGGGTGGAAGTGTGCTTTGATAGTACAACTTCATTATCTTCCTACAAAAACATTTTCCTTACATCATGCCCCTTCTCCAAAACCATTAGTAGTTCCATATAATTCATAAAATAGAGTTCTTAGTCATATCTAAGGACCTACCTGATATGACAACAATTCACCTGCTGAATTAATCTAGCAATCATGTTCTATAATGCAAGCCTATTCTACCAGGGTTGCAGAGAATACTAAAATAAAGGTGAGAAGTCCCTTACTTTAAGGAGTCCCCATCTGTCCCTTACCATTTAAACTCTAGGCTACATTCTTCGTATCCCTCTTACTTAGCTTGGAGTCTTATGCATTACAGCCTGTAACTTTCCTTGTACATTCTGCCTCTTCATTCCTTGCCATCAATCCAAATTCTATCTAGTATTTAAGCCCCAAATTCTACTTCCTCTGTAAAGGCTTTCCTGACCAGCCCAGCCCTTAGTAATCACACTCTCCTTTTATTTCTTCTAGCATAAATTTTATGGCTCTATTTATTTAATCAAAAACATATCTTGTACTGTGTTTTGTTAGGCAACTTTTCATGTATATGTTATCTCCCCAAATAAATGCAAGATCCTTGAATTCAGAGACAATAACGCATAACTCTCCTTATGAGTCCAATATTATAGCTTTAATAAATACTAGTGTATTTCTTCTGCTATTTTTCTTATTAGTTCAACTTTTTATTTTTAATTTTATTTTTTAAAATATATTTTATTAATTATACTATTACAGTTGTCCCTATTTTCCCCCTTTACTCCCCTCCACCCAGTACCACCCATCCCCTCTGGCAATCCCTCCCTCCCTTAGTTCATGTCCATGGGTCATACATATAAGTTCTTTGGCTACTCCATTTCTTATGTTTTTAACATTCCCCTTCTTATTCTATAACTACCAATTACGCTTCTTAATCCCTGCACATTTTCCCCCATACTCCCTCTTCCCCTCCCAATTATTACCATCCAAATGATCTCCATATTTATGGTTTTTGTTTCTGTTCTGCTTGTTTGCTTAGTTTGTTTTTTATATTCAATTATTGATACTTCTGAATTGATTGACATTTTATGTTCATAGTTTTGATCTTTTATTTAAATAAGTCCCTTTAACATTTCATATAATAAGGGCTTGGTGATGATGAACTCCTTTAGCTTTACCTTGTCTGGGAAGCACTTTATCTGCCCTTCCATTCCAAATGATAGCCTTGCTGGATAGAGTAATCTTGGTTGTAGGGCCTTGCTTTTCATCACTTTGAGCACTTCTTGTCAGCCCCTTCTTGCCTACAAAGTTTCTTTTGAGAAATTAGCTGACAGTCTTATGGGAACTCCTTTGTAGGTGATTATCTGCTTTTCTCTTGCTGCTTTTAAGATTTTCTCTTTATCTTTAACCTTTGGCATTTTAATGATGATGTGTCTTGGTGTGGTCCTTTTGGGTCCAACTTTCTTGGGGCTCTCTGTGCTTCATGGACTTGTATGTCTATTTCCTTCACCAAGTTAGGAAAGTTTTCTTTCATTTTTTTTAAAGTACTTATTTTTACTTTTTTTTAACATTCATTTTTTATTTTTTAATTTTTTTAGAGGGAAGGAAAGGAGAAAGAGAGGGAGGGAGACATCGATCAAGTTGCCTCTCACACACCTCCAATCAGGGACCAGGCCCACAACCAGGCATGTGCTCTAACCAGGAACTGAACCAGCAACCTCTTGGCTCACAGGCTGGCACTCAATCTACCAGCCAGGGTTCTTTCATTATTTTTTTCAAGTTAAATTTTCAATTCCTTGCTCTTTCTGGCACTCCATGATTCAAATGTTGGTACATTTGACATTTTCCCAGAGGCTCCTTACTCTATCCTCATTTTTTAAAATTCTTTTTTATTCTTGCTGTTTTGGTTTAAATGTTTTTTCTTCCTTGTGTTCCACATCATTGATTTGATTTTTGGCTTCATCGACTCCACTGTTGACTCCCTGTAAATTTTTATTTATTTCACTTAGTATAACTTTTATTTCTGCTTGGGTCTTTTGTGTGCTGTTGAAGTACCCAAATGAGTTCCTTGAGATCCTAATAGCCAGTGTTTTAAACTCTGCATCTGATGATTGCTTATCTCCATTTTGTTTAGTTCTTTTTCTGGAGTTTTGTTCTGTTCTTTCATTTGGGCCATATTTTTCTCCTCCTTTTGGCAGCCTCCTTGTGTTTGTTTCTATGTATTAGGTAGAGCTGCTTTGATTCCCTGTCTTAGTAGTGTGACCTAATGTAGAAAAGCACACTGCTAAGTCAGATGGGGCAGAGCCTTAGATAATCACCAGGGTGGGGCAACCTCTGGGAACTATGTTGATGGTCTCAGATATGGTGCAGGGCTCTGTGGCTCTGTGTCGGGGAGGGCTCAAAAAAGGGACAATGGCTGCTACCTGGCCTCTGGAGTTTTGTCCAAGAGAAAGCTTTCCTCGGCACTCACCCTGATGCCAGACACTTCAGTTTCCCCTCATATGCCAGTGGTGCCCTTCCAGCTGCTGACCCCATGCTGTAGCCCAGAAAGAGTGAGTCTGTGTAAGTCCTAAGTCTGTTGCAGGCTCCTTAAGAGGAGATGCCTGAGAATCCCACAGTTCTTTCTGCCGCCCCAACACCCACTGGGTTTTGCAGCCAGAAGTTGTGGGACTTATCTTCTTGGCACTGGATCCCTGGGCTGGGTGGTCTAGTGTAGGGCTGGGATCCCTTGCTCCTGAGATAACCCTCCTGATTTTTATCTACCACACGTGGGGGCGAGACCATCCATTCTGCATCCCCATGTCTCTGCATCTCTGACCCTCCTAACCATCTGAATGAATGTGACTTCTTTAATTCATTGGTTGTCAGACTTCCATACAGGTCAATTTTCTGATGATTCTGATTGATAGTTATTTTGTACTTTAGTTGTAATTTTTGCTGTGGTTGTGCAAATAGGCAAGCGTTTACCTATGCCTCCATCTTGACTGGAGGTCTTTTATTTTTCTTAATGGATTATCATGGCAGCAGAAAGTACCAAATTGAAAATAAATCAGAATCCTCTTCTACCTGGAATAGTTACTAATAGCCTCATACAAAAAAAAGTTCTGTTTTTGACCAAACAGAGGAGTAGAAAATTAGGGTATATTTAAGGCCTATAATATTCTAGAGTTTGAAGTCAATATTTTTCTGAATAAGTGTCCAGCATTTTAAAATAATGAGATCAATTCTTCCAAGCCCTGGTTATCATTAACACCAAAGGCTATATTAGCAAATGCAAGCAAATTTTTGGTTTTATATTTTAGAGATTTGGAAGCAGCCCAAGTGTCCATTACTAGATGAGTGGATAAAAAGGCTGTTGTACATTTACACAATGGAATACTGCTTGGCCATAAAAAAGAAGGAAATCTTACCCTTTGCAACAACATGGATGGACCTGAAGAGCATTATCCTAAGTGAAATAAGCCATTCAGAGAAAGACAAATACCATATCATGTCACTCATATGTAGAATGTAATGAACAAAATTAACTAGCAAACAAAATAGAAACAGAGAATAGACTGACAGTTGTCAGAGGGGAGGGAGGCTTGCAGGACTGGGTAAAAAAGTTGAAGGGATTAAGCAAAAAAAACCTTCATAGACACAGATAACAGCATGGTGATTACCAGAGGGAAAAGGTGTGGGAGGCAGGTAGGATAGGGTAGGGGGACATGTGGTAATGGAAGGAAACTGGACTTGGCATACTGAGCACACAATACAAAGATGATGTTTACAGAATCATACACCTGGAAAAAAAAAGAGAAAAAATTTAAAAGATAACAGAATCAACTGCACAAATAGTGAAGCATAAGAACTTGTATTAGAGAAAAGTACAGTTTTCTAATAGTTAAATTTGTTAGATACTGTAATGGGTGATAAAGGAGGATTGTGGAATCTGTTTCAATGGACTTTAAAAAACCTTCATGTACCTGGGATGGTGTAGCAATCTTGCTAAAGCTAAAGACTGTTTATAGTCTATGATTTTACAGTTTATGTAAGGTGTTGAACGCATCAGACAACAAGATGGCATCCAATCACAACACTATGTCTCTGATGTATTTGTCCAAAGGACAGACAGAATACCTTACTGTAAATCCAAGTTCTGCCTTTTCCTTGCTATATGATGTTGGATAAGTATTTAACATTTCCAAATCTCGGTTTCCTCAATTATAAATTGGGGATGGTACTAATAATAATGCCTACTAAACCTGAAAATTGTGAGAGACCAAGGATATGAAAAAAGTATATGAAAGTACTTTCTAAATTATAAAATAGTATACCTTTTTTTGACCACTCAGTTACATATTTAACAGTTGTGAAGATGCAAAAAAACCTCAGCATCAAATCTTGAGATCACAAGTGAATTGTTCTTGATGGACTGGTTTTACTAGGCTGGATGTGTTCCAGTCTTCCTCTGACCCACTGAGGCTGCCACAACTAACCAGGGAATGGGTCTGATCACTACGCCAACTTCATATTCTCTCAATCTTCTTTCATGTACTATGTGTTTAGTTTCAATTAAGCATTTGTATCAATGGCTCTGGAGCTTGGAGGAAGACTAAAGGAATGTGTAGTGAGCCTGAGTAACATGTGGGCCTGTGCAGCACAGCTATCCTTGGGGGAGAAAAGTCTATTCTTCTAGTATCAGGACAGTCACATGTGGCAGTCCTACCCAACTGGGCCATGATGTCTAACAAGCTGGACCTCATCCTCTGTCTCTGAACCATAATAGGCTTTTGCTCTTCTGGGTGAGAGGGAAGGAGCTTGCAGTTGGGAGATTTCAATGAATGAGCACCATGACACAGCCATTTCTGATCCCTACATACAGGTGCCATCAAAATGAAGCAAAGGAGGCACTGAGCAAGAAAATGCATACTCTAGCAGACAAGAGAATGGCAGTCCTACCCTTATTTATGCCAGTCATCACAGTTCCTGACCACTTTTAAATGCCATGATGCTACTGGATTCCCTTCACTGTGTAACTGTAGTTCTAGGTCTAGGATCAAACAATTCTTAACTTCAGTCTCTATAACACTGGAATCTTCAGGTTGCCTTTGAGGCATTTAGTCACACCAACTACTAACCTCTGTCACAGACAGCGTGGCTTTGCAAGGGTCCACTTTCTTGTTTACAGGCAATCAGTGAGTTAATGGTCTAAAATTTAGGTATTTTACAGAAGCCACATAAGTAGGGGCAGGACTCCACAGGAGCTGCCCAAGACCTTTATTACTGAGATTTCTATTTGTATATCATAAATCTGTCTACATGAAAGATTCAATACTCTGGTTAAGATATATTCAATTCTTGTGTGAGTTCTGTTCTCTCAGGACATTATAAGGAAGGCAAAATGATTGGGGGGGGGCGGAGATACCAGAGTGGGAGTCCAGCTATCTCAAACTAGCTGGGAGGCTCTAAGCGAGTCATGGAAGGCCTCAAGTTCCTTATGTGCAGGTGGTTTATTGGAGTGGATAGTCCTGAAGTTTCTTTCCAAGCCTGAGGTTTTGTATGGTCATTAAAATGTCTGAATACCTGGGCTCCTTAAGAAAATAGGTATGCCCCTCCCCTCCAACTTAGGCTAGATTTGCTGAGTATGATGTTTTCCTAGTCCCCAATAACAACCCACTGCCTCCTGATCTGCCCTGGCTACCCTCGGAGAAATGAAAGAAGGGGTTTGTGACATATAAAAGTATGAATGTATTGACAGCTGACCATTTAGTATAAATGAGCCTCGCCTTTACATAGCTTTGTATAACAACTAGAAAAAGCTCTGTTTTTCCTCTTCCCACCCTCAAGCCTATTCCTTTAGGCAGGCAGGTTTCTTCCTGTCCCTCCCTCCCAGTTATTATGCCACCAGGGAACCCTGACTAAGGAACAAAGAAGTCCTACAAAGAGAAAGTCTCAGGTACCCATTGGCAGCCATTTGAGATTGCAGGTAGGTCTGACACTAAGAAGAGGTTGTGTCCAGCAGAATCCAATTCCATAGGAATCGAAGCTCCAAGGCTGGGAGGCAGCAGCTGTTGAAGACAAGGTCACTGCTGAGAATCGGTCTCCCACTGGAGGATATCATAGCTACACAGATCCGGAACGCATTGTCTTAGATGGTGATCATGCTGATGCAGAGGCTGCTGCATCTCTGTCACCAGTCTCGCCACCAGCCTACTGGCCATGCACAGCAGTAGCTTGAGCACAGCCCAGGACCACTTGTGTTTCTGGGGTGGCCTAACGGGACAAAGAACCAGACTTGGATTTCAGGACCTGATTTGTTTCCTTCTTAGGTTTATTCTGCTGCCATTTGGATGCTTTGAGGGCACCATACTCCTTTATCCAGTGTTCTTTCTCTTCCACCTTCTCCCACTTCCGCAGTTCCTGCTCCTGAGCCTCCTTAGCTCACTGCTTGGCCTCTCATTCTAATACTTCCAGCTGCCACTGCCTCTTTCACTGCCGAGCCACCTGCACAGCCTTCATGTGCTGTATGTAATGCCTTGTTGGCACACTGCTTAAACTGCTTCTCATCCAAGCAATCCCCTGCCACTTTAGTCAGGACAGGATCCAGGGGGTTGTCCTTCAGTCCAGCCACTTCAGGCTCTTGAACTGAGCAAAGGTGCCAGGCAGAATGACCAACTTACTGTTGAGGATATTGTGCTGGAGGTTCACCAGACAGCCAAGGTCTGTGGCAGTTGTTGCAGTTTGTTCTTTCTCAGGTCCAGTGCAGCAGGTATGTGAGGCCACAGAAATTCAACAGTAGAGAAGTCAGTTTATTGCAGGACAGATCCAGTATGGTGGCCTTTGCAAGGGTAGCCAGCTCCTTGACCAGGATCTCATTCAGGTCACTGAGGCTCAGGTTCAGTTCGTTGCCATCCAGCTTGCCATGGAGATTCCTGCCCTTGCTACTGGCCTTGGTCATGGTGACACACTCTGAGCAGGTCCTCACTCTGGGGCTTTGGTTGGCAGGAGATGCATAAGAAGTACCTCCTCAGCTCAGCAAACTCGCACCCAACCAACAACACCTGTGTCCTCTGCCGCCCCAGGTATGAAATTGCCACCGCTGTCTGCCCCCTGGCCACATTATGATCCCTGCTTCCAGCTCCCACTGGTGATGCTATACCTTTTTTATGGTTGGATATTTCTTATCAAGTCTGGAATTGGAAACTGGCTCAAGAAAATAACCTCTTTATAATGTAGTGCTACATCTAGACTTGCCAACACCAGGCTCAGATATGAATTGTTTTTTCCATTATGGAGATATTTTAAACCAGGTTAAGACATTGTAAATCTCTGGTTTCTATTAGTTTGGGTTTTTTAATACCAAAATAAAAATTATTACCTTTACTAGAAACTGCTATAAGTAAAAGTCTGTTCAAAAAGACTGATACCTGCTGGATGGAGGGGCGTAAAGGGAAAATAAATTGGGACAACTGTAACAGCATAATCAATAAAATATCCAAAAAAAAGGACTGATACCTGAAGGAAGGTCAATCAAAACACAATCAGTTTTTCAATAGAGTCAGCAAGAGAAGGTAAGGGAGTTTCTACCGTTACAAATTCTTTGGGCTTGGCAAGAACACTTTCCTTTTGGAATTATGGATTTGGGACTGCTTTGCTTTCCTTAGTCTTGTTAACATAATTCACTCTAAAACTGGACTTCCGGGTACAGAATCTGGGCCTAGATCATCTAAGTGGGTGAATATTTAGAAAGGCTTGTTTCCCAGCTCTGTCCCCACCTTAATGAGCCTCAAGTTATTACTCAAAATTTCTGTCAGCTACTGCATTATTGGGACCAGCCACTAAATATTACCCTCTGAAGCCTGTTATTAGCAACATAAATAAATGTTGAAGACACAGTGGTAAGCATAGCATTACACAAAGACAAAGAATAGGTGGCAATGGAGGTACATGGCTTGAGAACTTAACTTTCAGCTCTTCACAAAAATATTTCAAGATGACCCAATAATCTGGTGGGAGAAAGGCGGAAGGGCAAAGTTTGCTTCCTTGTTTTTCCTTTGCTCCTCTGCCTTTTAGAAAAGTAGACTACATGCATCTGTAGCCTTGCCTGCAATGCTATCTTTTATTTTTTCATGTATTTAAATCATTCTAAAAGAGAACAGGAACGAGATTTTACAGAAAACATAACCACTGTGAATGAATCGGGGTAGAAAAAGGTAAGCTGTTGCCCACTAATTAAATTAACTCAAGCAAAGGACAATGAGTGACCAACTGGCAGAACTGTTTACAAAAATGCATAGCACTGTTCATTATATTTTCTGATTTATCTGACTATTTATCATGGTATCACAAGCTGGTGATGAACCTCCCAAGTTGCCACCTCATACTACCTAAGCCACTCATATTTGCTAAACAAATCTGCCCATACTTGTCCTTGTCCATCCAAAGGGAACTTACAAGATTGACATGTTATATAATCTTTCTGGACCCTGTTTGCTCACCACACTACCATGGTTGTATCAACATAGTCTTTATTAGTGCTTGGACTGCTGGGTGGAGAAAAGAATTCCTTCTTTTTGAGCCTACTTACCTCGGCTGTGATCATCATTGTCTTCCCAGGCCTCTTCGTTTGCTAGCAGTGGATTCTGCGACTCATTCATAGACCTCATAGGGAAGGAGTGTCCATCACCAGGGCTGGTGGGAAAAGGAAGGCAGTGACTTCTTGCAACTGACATAGACTTTTGGTAAGTTAATAATCCTACTAGAAATAAGAAGGAGGTTCTTAGCAACATTTAAACCATTTAGCCTATTTGCTAGAGCTGTAGTGGAATAGAATCTTATAATAGCATCATTTAGTTGCTGTATTGCCTTCAATTTCTATATCTTGTTTGTCTGTATCACTTGACTGGGCATTGTAAGAAACAAATTAAAGAGCTACTTACAAACAAAAACATCTTATGTGTGTATAAAACACTGCATAAATATCATTTAATATGGTGATCTCAATTATATGCCACTATCTTATTGTTTGCTTCTAAATTTTCAAAGAAAATTGCCAGATTCAGTATCATTGAATACAGTAGAGATAAGTTGCTTTGAACTGGTGACAGATAATACTGTCTGAATGCCCCACTCTTTGGCCTGTATAGCAGAAAGGTTATTAAGAATTGGGCAAAAGAAACAGTGAGGCATCCCTAAGAGTGCAGATTCTGGGTGCAATTATTCACATGTGGAACCCAATTTATGGATATCTGTGGTAACCTAGGACTACCTCTGAGGTTAATCTGTGGCCACTAGCAGATGGAATGCCTTTGAGGAAACTGAGCTGGCCCTAACTAAAGTGGGTTATAATTTGAACATTAGAGTCTATATATCTGAATGCATTCCAAATCTGTAGAAGTGACTTCCGCATTATTCATTTGATATTACCTCTGCCTTTTATCATGTTCACAAATGTGTTTGACTGAAAGTTAACAGATTTCAAGTCCTCTGCCCACTTTTTAATTGGATTATTTGTTTTTTAAAGACTTTATTCATTTATTTTTAGAGAGAGGGGAGTGGTGGGAGACAGAAAGGGAGAGAAACGTCACTGTATAAGAGAAACATTAATCAATTGCCTATTGCATACCCTCAGCCAGGAACCCAGACCACAATCCAGGCATGTACCCTGACCGGGAATCGAACCAGTAACCTTGAGGTTCACAGGCCAGTGCTCAATCCACTGAGCCACATTTGCCAGGGCTGTTTGTTTGTTTGTGTGTTTTTGGTGTTGACTTGTATGAATTCTTTGTAAACCGTGGATATTAACCCCTTATCAATCACTGGCAAATATATTCTCCCATTCAGTGGGTAGTCTTTTCATTTTGTTGATGGTTTCCTTTGCTGTGCAAAAACTTTTTAGTTTGATGTAGTTCCATTTGTTTTTCCTTTCCTTCCCTTGCCCAAAGAGCTATATCAGAAAAAAATACTTCAGAAAATAAATGTGAGAGATTTTACTGCTCATATTTCTTCTATGAACTTTATGGTTTCACATCTTACATTTAAGTCTTTTATCTATTTTGAGTTGATTTTTAAGCATATTTTATTGATTGTGTTACTACAGTTCTCCCAATTTTCCCCCTTTGCCCCCCCACTTTGTCTAGACCAGCCTTCCCTCCAGCAATACCCCCTTAGTTCATGTCCGTGGGTCATGGGTGTAACTTCTTTGGATTCTCTCTCTCCTTTACTATTCTTAACATCCCTGTGTCTATTTTGTTCCTACCAATTATGCTTCTTAATCCCTGGATCTTTTCCCCAATTTTCCTCCTTCCCCCTCGCAGCTGATAACACTCCAGATGATCTCCATACCTATGATTCTGTTACTGTTATGGTTGTTTGCTTAGCTTGTTTTTGCTTTTTAGATTCTATTGTTGATACTTGTGAATTTATTGCCATTTTAGTGTTCATAGTTTTGATCTTCTTTTTCTTAAATAAGTCCCTTTAACATTTGATATAACAATGGCTTGGTGATGATGAACTCTTTTAGCTTTACCTTATCTGGGAAGTACGTCATCTGCCATTCCATTCTAAATGATAGCTTTGCTGGATAGAGTAATCTTGGTTGTAGGGCCTTGCTTTTGATCACTTTGAATACTTCTTCCCAGTCCCTTCCTGCCTTTCCTTTTGAGAAATCAGCTGACAGTCTTACAGTAACTCCTTTGTAGGTAACTTTTTTTCTCTTGCTGCTTTTAAGATTCTCTCTTTATCTTTAAACTTTGGCATTTTAATTATGATGTGCCTTGGTGTGGTCCTCTTTGGGTCCAACTTGTTTGGGACTCTGTGCTTCCTGGACTTGTATGTCTATTTCCTTCGCCAAATTAGGGATGTTTTCTTTCATTATTTTTTTCCAATAAGTTTTCCATTTTTTGTTCTTCCTCTTTTCCTTCTGGCCTCCTATGATTTGGATGTTGGTACATTTAAAGTTGTCCCAGAGGTTCCTAAGCCTGTCCTTGCTGTTTTTTTTGTTTGTTTGTTTGTTTTGTTTTTTTGCATTCTTGCTTCATCTTTCTGTTCTGGGAGAATGTTTATTTCCTCTTTTTGTTCCAGATTGCTGATTTGAATCCTGGCTTCATTCCCATCACTGATGGTTCCCTGTCTATTTTTCTTTATTTCACTTTGTATAACCATCACTTCTTTTTTCATTTTGTGGCTGTACTCAATCATTTCTATGAGCATCCTGATTACCAGTGTTTTGAACTCTGCATCTGATAGGTTGGCTATCTCCATTTCATTTACTTTTTTTCTGGGGTTTTGTTCTCTTCTTTCATCTGGGCCATATTTCTTTGCCTCCTCAATTTGGAACCCTCCCGGTATTCATTTCTGTGTATTGGGTAGAGCTGCTTTGACTCTGTGTCTTGGTAGCATGGACTAATGTACTAGGTGTCCTATAGGGTCCAGTGGCACAGCCTCCCCTATCACCCAAGCTGGGTACTCAAGGTGTGCCCTTTGTGTGGGCTGAGTACACCGTCCTCTTGTAGTTAAGCCTTGGTTGCTCTTGGAAGATCAATAGGAGAGATTTACCCAGGTCAGTCAGCTGCAAGGACTGGCTGTGACTACTGACCACCACCCTCCACCCTCTGTGGAGGATCAGCTGTGCAGGGGCAGGGTGGTGGTGCTCTTACATGGTCTGTAGCTGTCCACTGGGTGCACTGGCCCTGAGGTGTCCTTGGTGATGCATGCCAAGTTCAGCCCCCACCTTTTTTATTGCCTGGGGACACCCTGTCTGAGCTATAAAGCAATCTGAGATGGCTGCTGCTTGTGCTGGGTTGGAGATTCCTGGATGATGCCAAGCTGTGAATGTTGGCTGGCTGCTGCTAGCGCCAGGCCAGGGGCTCACTGAGGCCAGCTTTTGCTTGTTTGATAGGATTTAGGAAGTTGTGAAACATGAGCCAAGACCAGTCATTCATATGGAAAAGCAGCTTGGGTAGGTCCCTGAGTTGGGTCGGGCAGGGTCTCTGGGGATCTCTAAGGCAGGTCAGACAGTGTAGCCAGGTTATGGAGTCTCATATATGGCACCAGCTTGCTGGCTCTGTGGCTCTGTGGAAGGAGGGTTTAGAAAAGGGACAATGGCCTCTGTTCGCCTTGATGCCAGACACTTCAATTTCTCCCTGTATACCACTGGGGCCTTTCAAGCTGCCACCCTAGTGCCGGAGCCTAGAGGGAGTGAGTCTGAGTAGGTGAGTCCATGTGTGGTTTCTTTAAGAGGAACTGCTTGGGGCTGAGGAGTTTTTTCCACCAACTCAATCCCTGCTGGTTTTTGCAGCCAGAAGTCGTGGGGAGTTATCTTCCTGGCACTGGAACCCTGGACTGGTGGGCCTGGTGTGAAGCTGGAACTCCTCGCTCTTGAAATATCTCTCCTGAATTTTTATTCACCCCACTTGGGTGAGAGACCAGCCTGTGCCATGTCTGTGCCCCTGCTACCCATCTTGATGGATGTGGTTTCTTTAATTTCGTAGTTGTCAGACTTCCATTCAACTTGACTTCTGGTGGTTCTGGCTGATGGTTGTTCTATAATTTAGTTGTAATTTTGATGTGGTTATGCTAAGAGGTGAGCCATATCTACTTACACTGTCACCTTGACCTGTTATTTCTCATTAGCATTAAAAAAATTTTTTTTGCTATGCCCATTGGGTATTTCCCACTACCCTGTCTTCTAAATTGCTGATTTAATTCTGTTTCATTTAACCTGCTATTCTTTCTTTTACTGTATTCTTTATTTCAGGTACTGCATTCTTAATTTCTGATTTTTTTAATGCTTTCTATGTTCTTTTTTTATGTTTCCTATCCCTTTGTTGATGTTTTCATTGATTTCATTTATTCTTCCCTTAAGTTCCTTGAGTATCCTTATAACCAGTGTTTTAAACTCTGTATTTGGTAGATTGCCTGCCTCCATTTCATTTAGTTCTTCTTCTAGAGTTTTCTCCTTTTCTTGCATTTGGGACAATTTCTGTGTCTCCTCATTTTGGCTGACACTTTTTGTTTCTATGTATTAGGTAGATCTGCTACATCTCCCAGTCTTGGCAGGGTGGCCTTCTGTAGTAGGTATCCTGTGAGGCCCAGTGGTGCAATCTCCCTGGTCACTTGAGCTGGATTTTCCTGGAGTATCTTTTGTGTGGGCTTTTTATGTACTGCTTTTGTCTTTGAGCCTTGATTGCTATTGACACATCAGTGGGTGAGGTTGACCCTCAGACTGGCTGTGAAGCCTGGCCTGGACCGCAGGGGGCGAGCTGTTATGTTAGGGCTGACTCCATGAAGCATCATTCCCCACATTGGTCCTCTAGTGTCTGCTGTGACCACGCTTTGGGTGTGCTATATGTGGAGTTTATTGGGTGGTGTTCTTTTGTGGTCTGAACCTGGCCGTTGCGTGTTTTGATTCTGTGGCCTCTTGCATGATTGGTAGCTGCCTGTGCTCTGCCCAGAGTATCATGTGAAGTGCCTCACTGCTTACCTAGGGCAGCTACCATCATTTCTAGGCCTTGAACCACTCAGGAAGATGCACAGGGTGCACAGAGGCCAGCTGTCACCTCCCTGGGGCCTGTGGACCTCTGAGGGGTTTTAGGTAATTCTCCAGTATGGGCCACGTCCCTCTGCCTGTAAGAAACAACTGCTGAAAGAGACTCTGGTGTTGCTGGAGTTGGGTGTGGTGGGGTCCCAGAGAGTCACCAGCATGGTGCCAGGAGTATTTACCAGGTTAATGCAGATTCTGATTTGGAACCTACCTGAGAATTCAGGCTGTCTGGGGAAAGGGCTCAACACAGGAACAGTGGCACCATCCTGTGCCTATAGGCTATATGGGAATAGGGCTCAACAAAGGAACAGTCATTGCCTGAAGCCACACAATTCAGTTTCTCCCCATATGACCCTGGTGCCTTTTGAGCTGCTCTCTCTTCACTAAAGCTTAGGGGGAGTTTTTGTAGTTGAGTGAGTCTGTGCTCGGGCCCTTTAAGAGGATGTCTGGGTTTACAGCAGCCCTCCATCTCACCCAAACAGAATCCAAACTGATTTGCAGATATCACAGGGACTCCTCAGCACTTGTATTCCAAGCTGGTGTACGCAGTGTGGGACCAGCCCATTTCCAGTATCCACACCTCCTACCAGTTTCGATGTGGATTCTTCTTTGTATCCTTAGTTATAGGAGTTATAGGAGTTCCATTCAGCTAGTGTTCAGATGGTTTTCCAGGGTGATTGTTTTATAATTAGTTGTAATTTTGATGTGATCATGGGAGGAGGAGAGCATAGCATTTACTTACTATTCTATCTTGACTGGAAGTCCTATTTTTACATATTTTTTATTTTACAGATTCACTTTTAAAATATATAAGCTTTAAATAAATAAATATTATAGTGCTCTATAATAAATTAAAAAATAAAAATATGTTCTTAGCTCTCTAGGTTGCTTTCAAATTAACGCAAGTGCACATCTCACCGAAATGATATTCAGTGTACATACCATTTTGAATTCTACATTTTTTGACTTATTGTGACATAATCTTTATAACCATTATTTTTCACTTTTTAATTTTCATTTATGTATTCCCATATTGTCAAACTTTAGGTTGTATCCTAATTATTGGTTGGAAATAATGCTGTGATAAATATTTTTATGCCTAGTTTGTCTCTGTCTTTATAATACGTTCTCAGACATGGAATTATTGACCTGTATATTCTTATGATTTTAAAATACATATTACCAAATTCATTTATAAAAGAGTTGTACCAGTTTACACTACCACAAAAAAAGCACAAGAATGTCTGTTTTATCATACCCTTACTTCCTGATTTATCTTTGCTAAGTTAGAAATGAAAAACTTAGGGAATAGAGTTTTACACTGCACTGATACCAGCTGCATCTTTCAATCAAAACTGAATCTGATACTTCAAGGTATGGCCCAGCATCAACTTCTTTCAGTGGTAATAATTACCTACCTGGACCCAATAGGTATTAACCAGAACTTCTTGTTGTCTCCAAAAACCTGCTGGATATTTTTGATGAAGCCAAGGTTGAACCCATTTTTCTTTGGGCCACTTGTAAACACTGGAGTGCAGAAGGCCTCTAGTGCAGGGTAGGGGAGTTGAAGAAAAGAGGAAGAAAACAATAAAGAAATAAATTTCAGGACTATCATGATTTAATAGTTCTCCATGCATGTGACTTGGTTCTATGAGATCTTTTTGCTGTGGTAGCATAGGCCCTTCATTCTTAGTGACTGCTATATTACTTAGGAAAAACCATTTTAACCACTTAATACAAAGTAACTTCATTATTAAATACAAAGAATTGTTATTCTCTTTTTCTTTAATGGCAGAAAAAACATATGATGGAGGAAATAATTAGGCAGCCACAGGCACAGAATATATTTTGTAGTGCTGCATGTAAGTAGCAACAGAATAAATTTAATAGCACTTTATTTGAATCTAGTTGACAACAACCAAATAGTCTCCATCTTTAAAGTTGGGGCCAAAGCAATAAAATGCAAAGAGATGATAATAACATTGATCTGGATTTGAATCACTTCAGAAATGAAGATGTTCACACTGAAGGCTGCAGTATAAGAAACCGGGCAAACTATAATCACCTTAAGGACTGAGAAACTGAACCATGTTACTACATATTATATTTAAACACACATTTATTCCATTAAGCAAATACTTTCACTGATGGACTCTGGCTGTATCTGGCCATTTCCTATTTGTTCTTTGTTTTCAGACTCTTATCATGAAGTTTTTAGTACTTTTCCATTTGCAGCTGAATCTACCATCCTAGCAACTAGGTACTACATATATATTTGGTTTAGAAAATGAGTGTAAATGCTTTCTTACCTGTTAGTGTTATTAGCAAATGAGTTTAAAAGTATAGTGGATTTTGTACTAAACTTTCCTCAAATCTGTTTTAGCTGAACATTACCAATATGACCCTTTCTCCTCACTCCTTATGTATTAATTTGCATACAATGGAAATATTTCTTTCACTATAGATGAAAACATTGCTGCACTGTAATCCATCAGAAATATAGTTCTCCAAATAACAGCCCAGAGTACAAAGTAATGGACAGGAAAAAAAAAAGTTCATTTCTTGTACTCATTTTCCAGAGACTCAATTGTTTAAGGTGTTTATCTTATTCCCACAGTCCCTACACAGCTCCTTGATGATTGTAGATATTCAATAATTTGTTGGTCTGAATTCTTTCTTGGGACTCTATTTTTGGATGTGCGCAATAAATTAGACTCTTCTATCTTTATCAACCTTTACCTCCTGCTTCGGGTATTCCCTTCTGTACTGACTCTGCCCTTCGCTTCCTCATGTGAACATTTTTTAGGAAATTTTCCACCTGTACATCTGGAGAGCTATTATGCAATATGAACTATAAAGAGCAAAGGTCATTTTTGGTTTTGTGTGAGGTTTCATTCACTACTGCTATCTTCCTTATGTAAGCTTCCTTCAGCATGGCTCTCCAGTTTGGTAAAATGTGTTTACATTTGTCTCCGTTTGGAGACAAAGGGATGTCACTGCAGCTAAAATGCTTCACTGGAAGTTTTCCTCTTCCTTGGGAACAATTCTTAGGTCACTATGATATACATTACTGTGTTTTTTTTCTAGTCTTAATATTCAGTCTTACCTAAGGTGGTTTTGTTTCTGCTGACAAGCCAACAATGGTAACCGAAGAGAATCACGAGGCTGACAAAAAACATGCAGGCCACAAAGAGGAGAAAAAGGACATGGAACTTAGAGCGAACACTGGGCAATTCCCCCTAGGAAAGAAATAATAAACAGAAACAAAAGGTTAAAGTAGTGAGGCTTGACTAGCTTTTCTATACTGGTTAGAAATTTTTCATACATTTAAAATGTCTAGTTGTGACTTAAAAGGTAGATTTTGTAAAATTTCTACAGAACAGTTCTTTCTGTTGATGACCATACCTCTTATGGATATGCTTTCAGCTTACAAAGTCTAAAATGGATTCTTGCTTAAGTGCAGTTCAGTGTAAAATAAGAGTCTATAATGTACCCAATAGAAAAGGGTAATGTGAAAAGGATATACTCAGTCCATAACTGGTATGCAATGTCTTAAGACTTGTTCTCCCAGTTAGTTTCCAAATTGTGAGTCCTTAGCTAGAGGTAATTTAGAGATCGTACGGTTCATCCTGTTACCTCAAGGTGGGTTATTCTGGAATACTTTATATGGCATGTTTCCTTGGACACATATGTGTGTTGAAAATGTCATGGTGATATATGTAAGAAGTTAAAATACATAGGTAGAGCTCCTTTTCTCACCCTTTCCCCCTTCTTTCCTTGCTCCTTCCTCTTTTTCTTCCTCCTTTCCTCCCCCCTTCCATTCCAATAAACATTTACTGCCAAAAAAAGTACATAGGTAGAATTTTAAAACATTCTTCCCATAAGCCATGACCTTATTTTAAGGCCACTACCAACTATATGTGTGTGTGTGTGTTTTGTTTTGTTTTGTTTTGTTTTTAGTAGCTGAAGTACAATATGCTGATATATTACATCCTCTAAAATTATGTTTAGACAGTAAAATCAAGCAGTATTTGACAGGCAAATTTAAAAGTAGATAGCTAAAGACTTTTTAATCTTTAAAAAAATTATTTACACTATTCCAGATGTTCCCATTTTCCCCCTTTGCTCACCTCCACCCAGCCCTCATCCCTTCTTCCCTCAGGCCATCACTGCACTTTAAGATTTCTATAGTTAGCTGGGGCATCTTATCATCTATGTGGCACCAGACTTTCTTTTAATATGCAGCCCTACACCAAAATGAATTTTCTAAAGTTATACAGCATGCACAGCATGTAACGTTTTGTTTTCTGAAGATAATATTAGAAACTTCTTTCAATTTTGGTGTGAGCAGTTGTGAGAATGACTTTTCTTCATTCCCTCCTTTCCTGTGCTGATCATTATTTTGATGTGATGAATTATTTTCAAATGTTTCCAAGTGACCTCAAGTGATACAGTTAAAGGTGATTCTTGAAGTAGGCCTTACATTAGGATCTGGTTCTACTCTAGTTGGGAAGGAGAAAGTCAAGGCTGGAAAACACTTGGCAAATTTGGCTACTACAAATATTATTTTCTTCTCTTAAGAGGAGATTTTTATTCCTTTTGATGTAAGGAAATACTGGCAATCTTCCAGAGTGTGTGTGTTTGAAGAACAAACATAAGCAGAATTAAGCCAGTGAGATGATTTCATTTGAGGAGTGGTCTGGGTGAAATTTGCATGAAATTTGTACCCCAGACAATAGCTACCCCCAGGACTTCAACCTTCAGGAACTTTTATCTGAAGCTCCCTTTTAAAATGATACCTCTTGGCCTAAGCACTCAAACAGAATATGATTGTTTTTTGTTTGTTTTGTTTTGAATTTATAGGATAAAACTCCATATATCATTCTGTAGTAGTTTTTGCCTGGCTGGATTTTTATTTCACATCTCTACTTTTTCAGTATGTTTTTTAAAGCTTTTAAAACTCATATTTATTTTAATATTTACCTTTTATGTTGAAATGGACAATAGAAAATGACTACACCAGAGGGAATGACATAAAGTCACTTCACACCCTGGATAGCTGAGCTGGACGTCTTTCTCTCCCCTAATTACTCTTACAGGACTCTCTTCTATTTGTCAAATCATATCTATTGTGCTGTCCCTTGATAAAATACTTAATATTTAACATTTTTTATTAGAATAGGGTGATGGCCCTATGCTCAAAATTACTTTTTCAGGAGAAAACCAAGCTAAACTACTCAAAGCAATAACCACCAGAAACAGTTCCGGGGAATACTGGTAAAATAATACCTATTACCTTGGTTCCAAATTAATTCATAGCCTCTGTGAGGAGATCATGGCCCAGAACTAGAGAATTATATTACTAATTTTTCATAAGATAAAGATCAATTTCCTAACAAAATAGCAACTCTTTAAGTTAATATTGAGAGGAAAGACACAATCTGATGATCTTCTGAATTCTTTATTCCAAAGGAACTAGAGCTTCTCCATAGCAGGACCATTATGGGCAGTAACATCACTGGGCTTAGAGTCAGATTCAAATCCTGACTGAAACTTACAAGCTGGGTGATCCTGAGCATGTCGCTTACCTATCATAAGCCTCAGTTTTATCATCTTTAAATGAGACTAACAATTCCTGCTTTGTTTACTTCACAAGACTGTGGTGAGGATAAAATGAAATAATAGATATAAAAGTGCTTTGAAAATGGTAAAGTACCACACAACTGAATGTTGTCGTTCTTAGAAGCACAGCTAGTTTCCTTGTTTCAATAGCTTTTAAAATAAATGGCAGTGTTTACTTTTCATTTTAAGGGAGACCCGATTCACACTGGAAAAAAAAAAAAAATTCTAAACTGCTCCAAAGTGCTCTCCGGCTGGAGAAACTGCAAAGAAGCATTTCTCTGAACTGTCAATGTCCTTTTCATTTGAAGGAAAGCCAAGACAGGTTTCTTTGCCTCTTTCTCATCTGTCAGGAATGAGCTAGTATATTGTGGAGACAAAATAAGGGCATAGGAAAGGACAAGGCTATGTTCACTGCTGATATTGCTTGTGAATATTGACAGATTTCTGGTGATTGAGTCAAATCCAAATATTATCTTTTAAGAGTGAAAAAAAGCATATGGCACTTGGCTAGCATTTTGGTATTTGATTATTGGCTGACTAGGAATGCCAAAGGCAAAACGTGTTGTTTACTCTGTTGTGAGAGAATTGAGTAGTTCTTAAACAGTAGCTTACTGTGTTAAGGGCCAAGTCAAGTCTGTAGTGAAGACTAAGGCTGACGCATTGCCTGCTGAATTGGATGCAGTAGATTTTATTTACTTTCAGAGTAGTAGCTCAGTGTGTGAATAAAACACCAAACATGTCATAGAAACAAGCAATAGAGAAGAGATCCTGTGCTGTGGAAAAGAGCCAATGAAAAAACACCAAGATGGTGAAGCATTTTGTATTTGGGGAAAAATACAAAACTGATGAGAAAATCTCATTTCTGCTTATACTTTTGTGTCTCTGAGTTAAAAATTTTGATATCCATTACATCGTTCCTGATTCTTACGTTTATTAAATATTTGAATCGATTAAGTAAGTGGACAGGAGGATGGAAAGCACATGTCACTATAATTTTCTACACTATACTTCCTATATTAGTAGGGATGAATCACTATTTAACAATTTAAATATTCTCAGCTACTTAGGTTCTCACTGCCTTGCTTTTCTCCCTTTTCCCCCTCCAGTTTATTATAATCCACATTCTGATCACAGGATTCACGTTCTTTCCCTGCTGCTTTATCTCTACCTGGTGCGAGATATTCCCGTTATACAGGCTCTGGTGTAATTCCTAAAATCACTAATGGCCCTGCCTACATCTGTCTTTTGTTATTCAGGTTCAGTTTGAACAATTCTCTTCATGGAAGGTTATGATGTCTTTGTAATTACACTAGAGTTGTGTGGAGGGAATGTCTTCTGGAGTCTACTGGCATGAAACAAAACAACATATTTTACTATACTTCTGCCAGACCCTGTATACATGTGTAAACTCAAAATCTGCCTTCAATTCTTTTGGAAATAGATGGGATATGATATATATCTTCAAGTAGAAGAAAAACGAAAGTAGGATATTTTTTAGATTTCATTATAATTATTAGAATCATATTTTGAAAAGTAGAGTGCTTTCAGCATCTGTTTTATTTGGTTTTGGCAATAAGCCAGTGAAGCAGGTAATAGAGCCAGTATTAGAACTCCAGCTTTGCTATACAAAGTTCAAATAAGACTCTTAATTTCATTTGGTCATATGTGAAGATGAGCCAATGTACCTTTCTTTCCAGCAGAAATTTTGCAACTCTCCTTTGAATAAGGAATTAGAAATTATTTTCTAACAATGAGGGAGTACTTTGTTACCCCTTTTTCTTAAGAAGCTGAGGATGTGGAATTTGTTTCAGCATTTGTCAAATCTATAATTGGTAAGATGTAAATTTTTAAAACTTGACTAGAGAAGTACATTGTAAAGAATCAGTAAGAGTCAAGAGCTTAGGTTCCTGAACACCTTAAAAAGATTCTCATATATGACAGAAACTTGTTCAATGGGAATCTTTGAATCTCCTGAATCTCAGAATATTCAAGATGGAAAACTTGCTTTTGGTGCCTTCCCTTCTGGTTACTTCCATACTAGTTATTTAAAAGCATAAAAGAAAGATAAGGTGAACAATGTCACAGACCGTACTAGGTGTGTATTTGGGGTTTTGGGGTGGGGGTGGCCGGGAACTTCAGGGTTTTTAAACTTACTCTCCAGTATTTGATGAAATAGCTGAAGACCGTTGTAGCAATGTACAGGCAGTAGAGAACAGAATAAGCTAAGAACTGAAGGAAGAATTTATAGTTGGAAAATCCAATGCAATTATTAACCCTAAAAAAAAGAGAAAAACTAATTTGAAATCGGACCCATTTATTAAGAGCACACTGACACATAAGTGAATTAAGCAATTAAAGTATGTTGCTCCTGATGTTTCATTATGTGTTGCATAGGAACTCAACAGAAATAAAGTCCCTTTAGAGGAACAGATTAGAAAAACAGGTTCATGCCTCACTTGTTTCTCCTTTTATTTACAGGTACAGAGACACCTGGCCATTCTACTCGTTCTGGGCTGGTTCCTGACACACCCAAGCAAATCTAGATCTTGCATGCTGAAGACCTATTAAAACCTTAGTAGCTATACTTAGAACAGTGGCATGATTTCAGACTGGTTCCCTAGATCAGAGAGAAATTTTGGAGAATTGCTGAAGTTAACAATCTAGAGAATTTCAAACACCAAGACAGAAAAAAAAAAAAACAGATTGTGTAATGTCAAAGAGAATTATTTTGTGCTCTATTTCATTATTATATCTAATTACTAAAGCTAATGGACAAGAGACCATTAACTCTGTGACCACAAGAATTCACTACCATGCCTTTGGTGGTATATTTCCTCTTGCTTTAAAATATTAAGCCCCCTTTCCCTCCCACAGATAAAAAGCCCAGTGAATAGCAGAAACAGGCATGTTACAACTATGCTTAGTAAAGTAGGCATATGAAGCAACTTTGATCTTTTTAAAGGAAATAATTAAATAAAAGGAACTTACCAAGGGCAGTGATGGTCCATTTTTAATACACACCTAAAAAAGGAGCAAAATACAGTCTGATAAGTAGGGCTATGGATATGAAGCAGCACCTCATAATTGAACTGAAGGTCTCACTAGTATTTTTACATGGTGCCAGTACACTCATGCTTAGATTTCCACTATAGCTACTCTAAAACAATTGTGTTCTCACTTCTTCCTAAGATTAGCCAATCACAACAATTTACAGAATCATGCTGGTGACAAGTTACATGCCTAGAAGTCCAACCTTTAAAAGGGATTGTGAATTCTAGGATATTGATACAGAGAAGTCTAAGACATCATCCTTCATTTTGCTCAATACTTAGTTTACTAAAAGTACATAAGAAAATTTATGGTTATAGCTTGTGTTTGAATCAAGGGTAAAATAAATACAGGTGGAACAAGCACCCAAGAAGAAAGATAAGATTATGTTTATTAACAAAAAATGGGGTTTTACAAAGCTGAAGCAATTTGAGTAATGAAACAAAGGAGTAGTGAGTTGTAAAACAAAATATAAAATAATTATCCATACCTACATACTGATATAAATAAATGATTGAATAAATAAATAAATGAAGGAAAAGAGACAAATATCCCATGCAGAAGAATTCAAAATAACATATGTAGATAGATACTCTGCCTTCAAGAAGGGGGAACATAACTCCTCAATCCTTTAATGTGGGCTGCACATAATGACTTCGTTCCAAAGAGTACAGCTTGGAAAGGGGAAGAGAGTAACTTTATAGTGGAAAAATCTGACACAAACTACCTCAATCCAGATTATCTAAATTGACACCACAATGATCAGTCATGTCTATACTATGTACCCTTGATATGATACAGTGAGAATGGCACTTTACCTCTATGGTCCTCCTCCCCAAAATACATTACCCAAGTCCATTCTTGAGAAAAATATCAGAAAAATCCCAGCTGAAGTATATTCTACAAAGTACTTGACAATTCCTAAAAGCTGTCAAGACTATTAAAAAAAAAAAAAAGTCTGAGAAACTGTCACAGCTAAGAGAAGCCTAAGAAGACATGACAACTAAATGTAATGTGATGTCCTGAATGGGATCTTGGAATAGAAAAAGAACATTAGGGGAAAACCGAGGAAATCTAAATAGAGGATAAATTTCAGTCAAAAATAATGTATAAATATTCATTAATTGTAACAAATTTACCATATTAATATCAGATGTTAATAATAAGGAAACTTGGTGTGGGACATATGAAAACTATCTTTACAGTAATTCTATTAATCTAAAACTGTTCTAAAATAAAATGTTCATTTTTATTGAAATGTTTATTTTTTAAATGGGGTTTGATTTTTCTTTCCTATCCTTAGAATAGTTTGAATAATATCCCTGTGAAGGTGTTTGGCATGTACTCATTATGATTGATAGGAAATGTTCTTATTTAGAAATGGTTACATCTTAAGATCAGTCACATTGTTGTCTAGGCAACCATCAGTGGCCAAGCTCAGTCCAGGGGAAATATGACTGTCACTTACATAGCACAGACAGAGCAGTGGTGGCAGCGATCTGGCTTGATCAAATGGCACCGGTCACAGAATCTTACAGCTATAGGAAAAATAAGATGGTTAGCACTGATTATGGTCAATGTGATACCATGTATCTTCCTAGCCTATCTGAATGGCTTGCTATACACTGATTACAGGTAGTCAAACTCATTTCAGGTTATCAAGTAAAAAACAGATGGCATAAGAGAATTGTGGCATGTATTTTTTCCTGCTGTACCATGCTTTCTTTTTTCAAATACAAGCAATAGTTACTTAGAAATTTACAAAGGTAGAATAAATGAGTCAGCTGGGCTGCTCAGGAATTAAGTTACAGAGGCAAAAGAGGGCCCTTTGAGAGGGAGAGTGAGCCTGTGCAAAGGTAACATGCCTGAGGGAGGAAGAAGGGGAAAGGTGCTGGTGTGCCCCAGAGAGAGGGAAAGGGGAGAGGGAAACAAAGAGGGTGTGGAAAGGTTCAGGTATACTCAAGACAGAAAGAGGGAGAATGTTCTGTTGTATAGATCTTGAAAGTGCTTTTGGGGGGATGAAGGTAAGGGGAAAGCTTTCATATCTTAGGACTAGATAAGATACTTAATCATAAGATTTTGTATTATAAAACAAACCATATAGTCAACTGAGTGATCTTGGGAAAATCATTTAGCCTTTGTTTACTTCAACCCTCATATCTGAAAACTAGGATTCATATTTTATGTTCTGTCTTCAGAGGCTTTATGAGGTAAGTAAAATTCTTAAAGCATGGTAAATATATTGGTTCTTAAAATAACAATTTGGAGAACATAAGAGACATTCTAGAACAATTACATCAAGTGATCATTTCACAGATGAAAGAAGACCTCAACCAAACCAACTGAATTATATAAGTTCACACAATGAGTGAGTGGCAGGCAGGCTGTGACCAGTACAGTTTTCTTGAACCCATAGTTCAGGGTCCTCTCTACTCAGTAAGTCTGATATGAAAAATCATTTCTCCCTCCCTCCCTCTTTCCTTTCTTACTTTATTTTCATTACATGAAAGGCATTTTTTTTATAATTTTTAAAAATCTTTCAATTACAGTTGACATACAATATTATATTACTTTCAGGTATACAACATAGTAATTATATACCTTACAAAGTGATCACACTGACAATTCTAGTACCCCTCTAAAACCATACATAATTGTTACAATATAATTAACTATATCCCCTATGCTGTACTTAACACCCCCATAACTGTTTTGTAACTGCCAATTTGCACATTCAGCTCTTCTGTCCATTTTCTAATCAGATTGTTTGCTTGTTTGCTGTTGAGTTGTATGAGTTCTTTCCATATTTTGGATAGTAAACTCTTGCTGTTGGTTGTCTTTTGTTTTGCTGGCAGTTTCTCTTGCTGTGCAGCTTTTTAGTTTGATGCAGTCCCATTAATTTATTTTTGCCTTTACTTCCCTTGCCTTTGGGGTTAAATCCATAAAATCTTCTCTATGACCAAGGTCCACAACATAGTACCTATGTGTTCTCCTATGTAATGTATTGTTTCTGATGTCATATTTAGTCTTCGATCCATTTTTAATTATTTTTTGTGCATGGGGACAAACGGTAGCCATTTCATTCTTTTGCGTATGGTTTTCCAATTTTCCCAGAACCATTTATTGAAGACGCTTTCTTTTTTCTGTTTTATGTTTTTGGCTCTTTTGTCAAAAATTATTTGCCCATATACATGTAGTTTTATTTCTGGGCTCTCAATTCTGTTCCACTGGACTGTGTGTCTCTTTAAATGGGGATTGCATTAATATTGCTTTAAGTAGTATGGACATTTTAACTATGTTGATTCTTCTAATGCATGAGTAAGTAATATCTCTTCATTTCATTGTGTCTTTTTCAATCTCTTTTAATAATGCTTTGTAGTTTTCAGTATATAGGTCCTTCACATCCTTTATTGAGTTTATTCCTAGGTATTTTGTTCTTTTTGTTGCAATTGCAAAAGGAATTGTTATTTTCATTTTTTTTTTCTGAAATTTCATTGTTAGTATGTAGAAATTCAGTGGATTTTTGTGCATTAATTTTGTATCCTGCAATTTTACTCTATTTATTTTTCATTTTTAATTGATTTTTGGTGGATGTTAGGGCCAGAGACCCCATGTTGCCTGCCCACCTGTGTCAGAATTGGCAAAACAGACTATAATCAGTGGCCACTGTATCCTTAGAAACTACAGCCTGCAGCCATGCAGGACCTGAGCCACCACCTGTGCTGAAACAAAGAGGGTCTGCGACACCAGCCATGCACCTGATCACAAGGTTCCCTATTATCATCAGAGGCAACTGAGGCATAGCCACTAGCATCCTGCTGCAAACTAGTTACACCCCCATTGCCCCTTCCCCCCTCCCATAATCATTTCTGAGAAACAAGGACCATAAATCTCATGACAGCCAACCCTAATCAGGGGACATTGTTGTTTTGCAAACACCTATACCCTGGACTCTGGAGTTGACCAGAAGGATGACTCACTCCCTGAGGGTCTGTTCCATGCCCTTAGAATTTCCTCTACTCCTTCCCTTGGGGCTTCATTCTGTCCAGACTTAACCGGTCTGACCACAGTGTCTCCCTCCTAATAAAAGCCTCAGTTGGACTTTTCCAGCTCCAGATCCTTTCTTAGCCACCACGGCAACCTAACATTTTGGTGCTGAAGCCCAGGACCGGAAACCTGGGACATTTCCTCTGGCCTCCTGAGACCTGAGACTAGGGGAGCAGTGGGCAGTGGAAGCTCGACCTGTGATAACCCCCTAACCCCGTCTCTGTGAGGTTTGGAGGCCTGAAAGCCAGACCTAGGAGACCCAGGGACACCCATTTGCCTGGCCTTCTGCATCCACACCAGCCTCTACCAGGGTAAGGAGTTTGCTTTCTCCCCATGCTTCTAGTCCTCTCTCTGCTCCTGTTGTCACTGGACAACATTCTGGAACCCCCAGCACTGGGTGAGAGGTGCTACTGGGTCTTGGACCCTTGAGGGTGAGACGATCGAGAGACACCTGGCTCTGATAGCTCACAGGGTGGGGTGGCCCCTGAGAGGCCCTCAAGCTGGGAGACAGGTCTTACTCTTCACCCCTCTCATATTTATTCCTTGCCAATAGGGGTTCGAGCCAATCCAAACCCCTGCAGAACACCCCCCCCCCCTGGGGTGTCTCCTGAGAAGCCTCAAGGACTTAGTCCTTGAAGTGGACATCAAGCCTAAAAGACCGATATTTCTCTGTAACACTGCCTGGCCTCAATATAAATCAGACAATGGGTCTGTTTGGCCTGAGAACAGGACACTTGACCCCCTAATATTAACTTATCTCAACAACTATTGTCATTATGTGGGCAAATGGAGTGAAATCCCCCACGTTCAAGCCTTTTTTGAACTGCATAGGTACCCCACCCTCTGTCAATCCTGTTCCACTTACCAGATCCTCCTTCTTCGATCTCCCCTCCCGAAATGCAGCCATTTTGATCCTACAGATACCACTGCTCTGTCTCTGACTCCCCAAACTCCTTCTGATCCCCTAAAAAACTGCCTGCTCTCCATTATTCCTCCCTATGCTCCTCCACCTCCTCATGTCCCGGGGGCAGCTGGTCCCAACCAGCCAGCTCCCTCAGACTCTACATTGTGATGATTCCTCACCCCCTCTCTTACCTCACAGAACTAGGTTGACCCGGCCCCAGCCCCTCTCTCAGCCTCACCCTGTCTTCCCTCTTAAGATAGCTTGCCAGACCCCAGGGCCCCATTTGGGTTCATGTTCCTTTTCCCTCTCTGACCTCTCCCAAATAGAACAATGCCTCGGTTCTTACTCTACCCGTTTCATTAAGGAATTTCAATATCTCACTGTCTTCTATGACCTCTCCTGGCACCGCCTTTACATTATCCTTCTACCTGCCTGACTCCTGAGGAGAAGGAAGAGGTTTGGTTGGTAGCCCAGGCTCATGCTGACACTCTTTAACAGACAGGACCCTAATAACGGTCCCATTGGGACTACTGTGGCCCCCCACAAGAAGCCTGATTGGGACTATCAGGAGGGAAAGTCTAGCCCACAATCGTATGATAACTTGCCTAACTGGGGGACTCCAGGCAGCTGCCCAATAGGCAGTCAACTATGATGAGTTAAAAGAAATCTCACAAGGAGCAAATGAAAACCCCACAGCCTTCTTTGCCCAATTATGAGAAGCCCTCCAATGCTCCACCAACCTGAACCCCGATTCCCTGGAGGGATCCACACTCATACACATGCATTTTATCTCTTAGTTGGCCCCGGACATCTAGCTTAAACTCCAAAATTTACAGGTGGGACCTCGGATGGGCCAAACTGAATTAGTTAAACTGGCCTTTAAGGTTTTCAATAACAGAGGCAAGAAAAAGGCCCATCAGGAGAAGTGAAGGGAAGAGGCTAAGGCCAAGACCTATAGTCAAGCTTTCCAACTGCTTGCTTTGGCTTTCAAAGAGACCTGAGAGTCTCCCAGGCAAAAAGGAAAAGCCCCTCCATGGGCTTGTTTTAAGTGTGGGAAACCTGGGCACTGGGCTAAACAATGCCTAAATTCCCAATCCCCTCTGGGGCTGTGCCCACCGTGCAAATAGAGGGTCATTGGAAGTCCAACTGCCCCCGGGCCTCTCAGGGCAAGGGGGTATCAGTTACCACTTGAATTGGACCCCTGGTTTTGAACTCCCAGACCTTCTGGGACTAGCAGTGGAAGACTGAAGGTGCTCAGGGATCACTATGGTTTCCATGCCCATCTCTCAGACAGAACCTTGGGCAAATCTGTCAGTAGCAGGTGAGCCAATCTCCTTTCTCACCAACAAGAGGCAATTTATTCTGCTCTCCCTGAATACTCCAAACCTGTGGCCAATCCCTCAGTCTCCATCATTGGGGTTGATGGCATTGTACCACAGCCTGCTGTTACCCCATTACTAGCTTGCACCTTAGAGGGTCACCTTTTTATGCACTCATTTTTAATCATCCCTCGCTGTCCCCGTTGTCCCCACTGTCCCATGCCAATTCTGGGTAGGGATATTCTTGCCAGGTTTAAAGCCCAAATACTCATTCCCTCCCCTCAGGACTCACACAGCATTTTCCTCTTCTCATTGGCTGATCCCTCTCTAAACCCTGACACTCCTCTTCCATTTCCTCCCACCATCTTCAACCCAGAAGTTTGGAACACAGACCCTCCAGCAGTCATGACCCCATCATCAGCCCATTTCCATCATACTGAAAGACCCACCCAATATACAGCTAAACCTCAACACCCCATTCCTGCTAGGCCCTTAGGGGCATCGAACCTACTATCTCCCATCTCCTGTAGGCAGGACTGTTAAAACAAATCAAGTCTCCTTACAACAATCCCATTCTACCCATAAGCCCAATGGGTCCTACTACCTAGTCCAGGATTTACAAATCATCAACCAGGCCATAATTTCAATACATCTTATTGTCCCTAATCCCTATACTATTCTCTCTCATTCTATCTAACACTACCCACTATTCAGTTTTAAACTTAAAAGATAACTTCTTTACTATCCCTCTACACCCAGATTCCCAAAAACTCTTTGCCCTTACCTGAACTGATCCTGAGACAGGCCTCTCTCAACAGTTAACCCGGACAGTCTTCCCTCAAGGTTTCAGATACAGCCCACACTTATTTGGGCAGGCACTTGCATGGGACTTATGGGAAATAGATGTCTCTCCCTCTACCCTTCTACAATATGTTGATGACCTGCTGTTATGCAGCCCTTCCCTAGCAGACTCCCAACAGCATACAGCTAGATTCTTAAATCACTTGGGAAAATTAGGGTATTGGGTATCTCCTCAGAAGGCCCAAATCTCTCAAACCTCAGTCACTTATCTGGGCTTCACTCTGACACCACTGAAAAGGGAATGGCAGCAGACAGGCGCACACTGATTGCCTCAATGCCAGTCCCTACCACTAACCAGGACCTACTTTCCTTTTTAGGGCTGGCTGGATATTTTATAAATTGGATTCCCAATTTTGCCACTTTAGCCAAACCGCTTTATGAGGCAACAAAAGGACCCTTACAGGAACCTCTACCACCAGATAAGCCCATAGAGCAGCCCTTTCAGGTCCTAAAGGAGGCCCTTACTAAAGCACCAGCACTCATGCTGCCAAACCTAAATAAGCCATTCTTCTTATATACTGACAAAAGGTAGAGCATTGCTCTAGGACTCTTAGGACAAAGATCTGGCCCTGACCTTAAAATCATTGCATATTTATCCAAAAAGCTAGATCCCACTGCCAGAGGATGGCCCACCTGCCTCAGAGAACTTGCAGCAGCCACCACTCTCTTAATTGAGGCACGTAAACTCACCTATTCTCAACCCAGCACTCTTTATTCTCCTCATGCTATTGCTGACCTCATCTCCAATCAGGCTGGAAAATTCTTACACCCCTCTCGACTCCAGTAGACATTCCTCACTCTATTGCAAGCCCCTCATGTAACTCTTCAGCACTGTACCATCAATCCAACCACCCTTTTACCCTCACCTACTCCTCAACAAGACCCTCACTTATGTACTGAAGTTCTCTCTAGCTTACTCTCCCCCTTTCCCCAAATCTCTGGAACTCCCCAGCCCAATGCAGAAGATACATGATTTATTGATAGGAGCTCCTTCGTCACTAATAGTAAATGAAGGGCAGGATATGCAATAGTATCCCATTCACAAATCAGGGAATCAAGCCCATTGCCACCAGGGACATCCTCCCAGCATGCAGAATTAATTGCTTTAATTTGAGACCTAGCCCTAGAACAAAAAAATGATTATCAACATTTACACTCACATCTTGCACTCTCATGCGGCTATATGGGCAGAAAGTGGTTTCCTCACAACAAAAGGCTCATCCATCACCAATGCCTTAATTTCTAAACTCTTACAGAGGGCCCACGATGCCTCTCCAGTAGCTGTCATTCACTGGAGGGGCCACCAAGGTACCTCTTCAGACATTGCCCTGGGGAATGACAAAGCAGGCAGATAGGCAAAAAGAGCTGCTATGGCAGCTCCAAGTGGTAACTCCTCACCATCCCCTCCCTTATTGCTCACTACACTCCAAAAGAAACTAAAGCACTAACACAAAACAGAGCTGTATGGGAGGGGCAGTGGCTTACATCTGGAGGCTGGTTAATACTCCCCTTAAAACAAAGGGAGAAAATTCTTACTCGCTTTCACAAGGCCCTACATGTAGGGTTTAAACCTTTGCTTAAATTCCTCACCCCTTTAATAACCTGCCCCCAACTAGCCACCACTTTACAGCCATCACCCAATGTTATATTTACAGCCAGACCTCTTCTCCCATGGGGGACTTAGACCACCTCCCTCCTTTCCTATCCAGCAGGCTAGGGGACAAGTTCCAGGACAGGACTGGCAGATTGACTTTACCCACATGCCTCCCATCAAAAGATACAAATACCTCCTAACCCTAGTGGACACCTTTTCAGGGTGAATTGAGGCATTCCCTGCCACATCGGGAAAGTTATCAGAAGTAACCCCTGCTCTCTTAAAAGAAATTATCCCACGCTTTGGGGTCCCCACCCCTTACAACCTGACAATGGCCCTGCTTTCATATCCCAAATTACTCAAGAGACAGCCAAGGCACTTAATACTCAGTGGAGACTCCACATTCCCTATCATCCCGAATCTTCAGGCAAGGCAGAGAAAGCAAATGCCATCCTAAAAACGCATCTAATGAAGCTTTCCTTAGAACTAAAGATGGACTTGATCTCCCTCACCCTACTGGTGCTTATCAGGATTTGAGACACCCCCAAAGCACCCACCTTCCTTAGCCCCTTTGAACTCATGGACGGTCAGCCATTTTTAGTTACCAATTTCCCCAGCTCTCCCACCCTGCTTGGAGATTATCTCCCAACTCTAACCCCGACTAGGCAACTCTTGAGAACATGCTAACAAAGTTCTCCTCAGACCAGTAGAGGGCTCTCTGGCCCCCATTACCCTAGAGCCCAGGGGCTGGGTCCTCCTCAGAACACCGTCAGAAGTACAGGAAACCTTAACTCCCAGATGGACAGGACCCCACCAGGTTGTGCTTACTGCCCCTACAGCTGCAAAGCCTTGGGGGCTCTCCCAATGTATCCACTCTTCTAGGCTCAAGAAGGCATCCACCCCGACAGACAACCCTGCACTGAAGACACTTTCACTCCGCTCCACTCCCAGGTCTTGTCACCCATCCGTCACCAACTCACCGGAATACCAGAGACAAGGATGAAACGAGCTAAGTACCTGCAGACAAACTTCCCCTCAATCTTTTCACCAGTCTCCTCCAGGACACTGGTTACTCCCGAGACCTTTTTCACCCTTGTCCTCCGTCTTATTGCTCAACTCCCTACTCCCATCGCAACTGAGGAGGACCTCCTTGCTTTTTTGTGGGATGCTTTTCTCCAAGGGGATTTCCAGGATTACTCTTACCAGCAAATTATAACATGGCTCGAGCTCAATTAGCCCTAATTAGCATATTACTCCTGTCCTTTTCTCCATCTGTCTGACTGAATTGGCCTAAAACCCCATTTGATTTAGTGGCTCGCTTTGCCTAATCCCTTAAACTAAATTACTCCTGCTGACTTTGCCTTTCTGACCTCAGTTGAGGGTATGCCCAGCCCCTGACACTGTCCCAATGAGGAAATACTTCCTGTAATCTTAGACTCACGAACAATTATACATACACTGGGGCCCCTGGATTCTTAATAGGTACAAAACCACATCATGGCCAGGGCTCTTCATCTCCAAATGGCATTCTCCCCAGGGCCTGGTGTTTTCTCTTATCATTGATCATTGAAAACCACCTATCTCTTCTGCATCACGAATCTAAGGAGCACAGGAACCCCAGCTGAGCCAGAGCAGTGTCAGTATAACTTCTCCATTCCTTCAGATGACCCCTCATAAAATACCACCCATTCCTACTAGAGGATGAACAGACCTAGGCCTACCACTACATCTGAAACCCACAACCTGCTGTCCTTACTAACACACCCTCAAATGTTAGCTCTGCTTATTGTATAGGTAGGCCCACCAAAATCCATTTCAGAAACAGGCCCCCTTCTTGCCAAAATAGAAACCCAGAGCTTCCCCACTCTGTACCAAGACCGAAATGTAGCTCTCCAGTTCGGAGAAAATCAGGGCTCAATTTTCACTGAATACATAAAAATTCCAGTCACAGGGAACCTTACCCCCATCCTGTACCCTCTGTTCATAGCATCTTTAGTGGCTTAAGGGGTAGAATGATGGGGAACTAGGGTTACTCATGGCACCTCAAGAGAAGGCAGACCAGAACTACTCTTAACTCAATACTTGTTTGCAGAATTACACCCACCCTCAGGGATACACTGGATCTGCAGAGTGCGTGCCTACTGGACCACATCCTCAAACTGGATAGGGCAATGCTCTTTAGGATACCTATTCCCAGAGTTAGCCCTTGCTTGGGAAAACACCTCACTTCCCTTCCCCCTTAAGGGAAAGGGACACCTTGTTGAAAGAGGGGGACCCCTGCTAATCCCCACAATAGCTTTAATCAGTGCCACTGCCAGGGTTGCAACAGGGGGCACCTCAGTAGGCATATGGCACCAAATTTCCCAAGACACAGCTGAAATATTAACTAAGATGGGGGAAACTCTAGCTGCACTCCAGAACAGCTAGGCTCCCTAGCCGGGGTGGCTCTACAAAACTGGAGAGCCCTCGACCTTCTCACTGCTTCAGCAGGTGGGACATGCCTATATCTTGAGGAAGAATGTTGCTTTTACATACACAAGTAAGGTCAAGTCTAACAAAATATCCAAAGCATATTAGAATCAGCATCCAAAATTGAAAACTTAAGCCCCTCGATTGATCTTACTTCCTAGCTTCCCAAGATGACATGGTTGCTACCCTTCCTAGGACCCCTTTTCATGATACTTCTGCTTCTATGCTTGGCCTATGTATCTTTAACCTCTTTGTGAAGTTTATATCTTCCAGACTCAAACAATTCTGAAAGCAACAGGAACAATCTTCGTCTTACAATAATACCAACTCAAGCAGGCCCAACTCCAGGCCCAACTCATGGACATGGCTTAGGGACAGCTCTACACCCTAAATGTCAGCCTGAAGCAGCTTCAGAAGCCAGACCATCGCCCTCTTTCCCCAGTAAAAGTAATAAAAACAGCCTGGAATGTTAGGGCCAGAGACCCCATGTTGCCTACTCTCTAACCTGCTACCTGTGTCAGGACTTGCAAAACAGGCTATGGTCAGTTGTCATTGTGTTCTTGAGAACTGTGGCCTGTAGTCATGCAGGACCTGAGCCACCACCTGTGCCCTGCACCCAATCACAAGGTTCCCTATTATCAGAGGCAACTGAGGCATGGCTGCTGGCGTCCTGCCGAGAACTAGTTATACCCCCATTGCCCCGTCTCCTCTCCTGCAATCATTTCTCAGAAACAAGGACCATAAGTCTCTTGACAGCCATCCCTAATCAGGGGACATTGTTCTTTCACAAAAACCTAAACCATGGACTCTGGAGCTGACCAGCAGGATGACTCACCCCCCAGGGGTCTGCTCCACACCCTTAAAAATCTTTCTACCCCTTCCCTTGGGGCTGTGGCCTGTCCAGACTCAGTCTGTCTGCCTGCAGTGTCTCTCTCCTAATAAAACCCTTAACTGGACTTTTCTGGCTCTGGATCCTTTCTTAGCCACCTCGGCAACCTAACAGTAGAGTCCTTACGGTTTTTGTTTTTGTTTTTGTTTTTGTTTTTAATAATTTATGTATTTATTTGTTTGTTTGTTTATTTATTTTTAGAGAGAGGGGAAAGGAGAAAGAGAGGGAGAGAAACATCACTGTGTGGTTGCCTCTCACTCGCGCCCCCAACTGGGGACCTGACGTGCAACCTAGTCATGTGCCCTGACTGAGAATCGAACCAGCGACACTTGGCTCGCAGGCCGACGCTCAATCCACTGAGCCACACCAGCCAGGGCCCTTAAGGTTTCCTATATAAAGAATTATGACATCTGCAAAAAGTGACACTTACTTCATTCCCAATTTGGATGCCTATTTATTTTTCTAGCTTGATTGGTTTTAAAGATATAGGCCACCATCATCTCTCACTTAGATGACTACAATAGTTGTTGCCTATTTATTCACTTTGCTTTTATTCTTGCCTCATACCCTACAATATATTTTCTACAAAAGAGCCAAGTGATCTATTAAAATGTAAATTAGGTCATATCACTCTCCACTTAAAACTTCCAATGGATCTCCAAAACTCTTAGAATAAAATCCCAACTCCTGAATATGGACTGCATCATCTGGCCTTAGACTGCCTCTTCAGCTTTAAGTTGTATTACTCTCCTCCAGCCACACCGCATGTCTGTCTTTTCTTCTAATGATGCAAGCTTGCTCCTTTCCCAGGGCCTTTTGTATTTTGCAGTTCCTCCTCATTTTCAAGTCTCAGGTCAAATGATATTTCTTCAGAGAAGCCTTCTATTACCCTGTATCATGGGGGCTTCAAACAAATGCTTCAAGGATCCAGGGAATAGGGTGCAGGGAGTGAAGCAATATATATTTATCCAAGAAAAATGAAGACATCTCTTCAAAAATACTTGTACAAGAATGTTCGTAGCAGATTAACTCAATATCTAAGCACCAGAGAAAACCCAAATGTACATCAATGGATGAATAAATAAACTGATATATTCATACAACAAAGTATTACTCAGTAATAAAGGGTATGAAATACACAATCATGTGAATAAGCCTCAAAAACATTATGCTAAATACAATAAGGCAGACAAAACAGTAAGTACTGTATAAATCCATTTATACAAAATTCTAGAGCAGGTAAAACTAATCTATGGTGTAAAAATATCAGAACAGTGGTTGTGTTTACTGGGATTTACTGGGAAGGAGCATGAGAGAATATTATGGGATGTAACAATGGTTATAGAAGTTTTTGTTACACAAGTGTATACATTTGCAGAAACACTGAATAGTACACTTACTATCTGTACATGTTTTCACACATACATGTATACTTCAGCCCCCCAAAATGATAAAATATTTAGGTGGATATGTACTGATATCTGCTATTTACCTTAAAATGTACCAAAAAATAAGTTGGCTTTATTAATGATGAGTTGAGGGATGGGTTTGTGAACAGATGTGTGATAAAGCAATATAGTAAAATGTCAGTGGTAAACTGTAGTGGTGGGTATACAAATATTCATTGTATAATTCACCCATCTTAGATGTATGCTTGAAATTTCTTATAATACAACGTTGAGAAAGACTCCATAGTGTTTTTCAGAAGAGAGGAGAAAAAAAGGGGCTAGCCTGAGGATAAATATAACAAACTTTCTGCTGATGTACCTCTCTAGTTGACTTTAGATGAACTGACCTCCACTCCCGGTTCTTGTGTAAACTGGTAGCTTCTTGGCAATATCAACAAGCATCTGCTTTTGGACTTCAGGTCTCTCTTCATTTTCATAGCGCTCCTTGTCTGTATAGGATAAGTGGAACTGAAAGCAGAAATAAGAAACAAGACTGTTTTTCAAGATTCACAAAAAATGAAAAAAAAAAAACTAATTATTTAGAAGAAAATATTTGTTACCTATCCTTAAAGCTCAGGCACCGATTTGGCTTATAATTTCTCTGGATATTTATCTCAATTATCTTATCTGGCTTTTATCTCAATCTTCATAACTCTGTGTGCTAATTGGCATTGTTTTATAAATAAAATAAAACTTAGATTAAGTAACTTGAGTATTTTTACACTCACTCAACTAGTAAGGAGCAAAACTAAGTTGCAAACCTAGTTCACCTTACTCCAAGACTTGTGCCCTTTCCACTCCATTATACCACAATATGATGTTGCATACAGATGTGTGACACCTTGCTGACAGGACCCTACTGATAATTAACTATGCTTGTTATTAACTTGTAACTATTTTTCTTTTCTTTTTAAAAATGATATTATAGAAATTTTCCTATTTATTTTTAAAAGATTTTTAAATTTTATTTTTAGAGAGAGGGAAAGGGAGGGAGAGAGGAAGAGAAACACCAATGTGTGGTTGCCCCTTGTGTGCCCCCAACTGGGGACCCAGCCCATAACCCAGTTATGTACCCTGACTGGGAATCAAACCTGCGACCCTTTGGTTTGCAGGCCAGCACTCAATGCACTGAGCCACACCAGCCAGGATATAAATATTTTTCATAGGTGACACTTTGTAGAATCTAGATGAGACTGCTTGTTATATTATCTGCATATTCTAATCTTGCAAATGAGTAGAAATTTGGAAATTCAAACTTGTAGTCTGGTTTGGAGCTTCTTGACATCTCTGCACCATACTTTGCTAGTCTTGCAAAAAATACACCAACAATTTCCCAAAATTACACAAAACTTAAAGCTTTCTTCTGTCTGTGCCAAAGTGTAAGCAGAAATAAAAAAGAGAAGAATCTGTGTTCAGACTTTCTGGGTTTGAATCTCATCTCTTCCACTTAATAGTTAAAAAAATCACTTTTGAAAATCAGACGCTTTCAATTTAAGTTTATTCACCTGTAAAATAGAGGCAATAATACCTATTTCATAAGTTGGTGTAAAAGTGCTAGAAGTACCAAGTTATAAAAAGTCTCTTTTTTGAGATTCAAGATGGTGGTAGAATAGATGGAAGGTACACTCACCTCCTTGCAGGACCAAAGTAGAATTACAACTAAAATATAGAACAATCAACCTGAATGACCAATTGAAGATTAGCAGAACAGAAGTCTTATAACCAAGAATTTACAGAAGAAGATACATCAAGACTGCTCCAAAAAGGATGCCCAGGGCCAGTCACAGGCAGCATCTGACACTGGACTGCACCACACTCCCTCCCAAGAGGCCCAGAACCAACACACCCAATGGCCAGCTTCCGACAGCATCAGAGCAGGATCCAATTAGGTTCACAAGAGGCATATCCAAAGACATATATTGGCAGGCACCAGGCTCTACTGAGGAAAATTCCACTTACTGTGGTCACAGCTACACAGTAGCTGGCATACTATGGTAAGAGTTGATCCTTAGAGTTAGTAAGCCTGAAGGTTGAACTCATGCATGAACTAGCCAATAGCAATCAACACTCAATCACAACAGGAGGGCTCACATAATCCACACAAGAACATTCCTGGAATACCCAGATCAAAGAGATTGCTCCACTGGATCCCATAGGAAACAGAGTGGATCTAGCTTGCACATAGGAAAAATCAGAAAAAAAAAAAAACAGCCTAACTGGGGAGACAAAGAAACATGCCCCAAAGGAAAGAACAGAAGAAATCTCCAGAAAAAGAGCTAAATGAAATGGAGGCAAGCAAACTACCAGATATAGAGGTAAAAAAAAAAAAAAGGTTTTGGGGATGCTCAAGAAATTAGTGAGAACTACAACAGCAAGAAAAAGGACATATAAACCATAAAAATAACCAGTCATAAATGAAGAATATAATATCAAAAATGAAAAATACACTAGAAAGAATAAGCAATAGATTGGATGGAGCAGAAAATCAAAACAGTAATTTGGAAGACAATGTAGCAGAAAACACCCCATCAGAGCACTGAAAAATAAAAAGCAATACTTAAAATGAGGATAGTTAAAGGAACTTTTGGGACAACGTGAAGTGTAATGACAGCTGCATCATAGGGGTACCAGAAGGAGAAGAGAGAGAGCAAGACATCAAGACCCTATTTAAAGAAATAATGAGGGAAAACTATTACCTGGTGAAGGAAAAAGACACACAGTCCAGGAAGTGCACAGAGTCCCAAATAAGATTAACTCAAAGAGGTCCACACTGAGAACATCATAACTAAAATGTCTCTGTCTCTTTTCATTTAATTTATTGGGGTGACATCAGTTAATAAAATTATATTGGTTTCAGATGTACTATCCTATAATACATCATCCGTATATTGTATTGTGTTCGCCACCTAAGTCAAGCATACTATCATTCTTTTGTTGTGAGTTTCAAATATAGGCAAAGCTGATAGAAGTCAGATTAGTGGTTACCTTTGAAAGGAGGTTGACTGGGAAGTGGCATAAAATATATTTCTTCTCTTTTTTACCTTTGTTTTTATTTTTTACACTATTACAGATGTCTCCATTTCCCCCCCTATGCCCACCTCCACTCAGCCCTCACTCCCCGTTCCCTCAGGCCATCACCACACTGTTGTCTGTGTCTATGGGTTATAAAGGATATTTCTGAGGTGTTATAAATTCTCAAAATTTAACCTGGATGGTGATAATATGGGTGTATATATAGGTAAAAATTCATCAAATTAGTCTTTACAGCTTAATTGTTGGAGTAGAATATGTATGTTATACATCAATAAAAGAGTAAAACAATGAAATATTTAAGATCATTTACATGTATCTAAGTTTAAAAATTGGAAATGCATAAAATCAAACACTATTTTAAGAAACATTTCAAGTGGTGCGTTTTTATGGTATCATGCCATGTTTATGTAAAGTGAGAGGTGAGTATTGCCAGGGGGTATGTAGGAATATGTAGGGGCATTTTTGGTTGTTATAAATATGGTGCACTACGAGCATTTAATGGGTGCTAAGGATTCTGTAATGAACTGGACAGATATATAAAATCCAAGAATTTTCCCAACCAAAAGGCTATAGATCAACATTATACAATACTAACTAAATAATGTAAATTTAATAAATAACCAGTTATTTTGTTTCCTTAGAAGAAATTATATTGACTGACTCAAAAGTATGAAGTTTGTAACAACTATTTTTAATATTAATAATACTAGTACCTTGGGACCAGCCCTGGCTGGTTTAGCTCAGTGGATTGAGCGTCGGCCTGCGAGCTAAGTGTCGCTGGTTCGATCTTCCAGTCAGGGCACATCAGAGAAGGAAAACTCTGACTCCAAAAAACCTCCGCTGCCTTGCGGCATACCTCTTCAGGGGAAAGGCTAAGGGAGTAAACCCCGACAGAAAATCCGGAGCCGGAGTCCCTAAGGCGGTTTGACGTTGTAGTCAACACCGGCAACTCCTGCGGCGCACCTGAAGCCAAGCTGTATTGACTCCGTCTTTCCCTTGGATCCTTCAGCTGCGAAGAGAGGGGGGGTCTGCTGCATGGGCAACAGCAGACCCTCCATATCACCCTGCCCAGGCTCTGTAGCTTCAACACGGGAGGAGACAGATACCGTGTCACTCCCGAGTCGGACTGCACAGCCATTCTCGGCGGTGCAGATAGACTCTTAGGAAGCTACACCATCGTCTCTCGAGACGGACGGCTGCCGACGACGAGTACCTTGGGACAACACTTAAATTTTTGGGATGTCTTTCGGAATATAACTTTCTGGTAGTACACAGCGCCTGCATAAAAGGTAGAGGCAGGTTTGTTACTGCTTGTATATGATGAATACCTTGTGATTATTCAACAAGTTGGCTTTTGTTTAGAATAATAAGCCATGCCTGGATGCCCAATTTCTGGTACTAACCAAGCCTTTTTGAGGATTAGAATACAATGAGCCAGCAAATGAATTTTGGGTGGGACAATTGGTGATAGAACAGGATATAGCTGATATTTAAAATATTAATATTGTGGCTATCAGTTAAGCCCAAAAAACTCATCATTCCTTTTTACCAATTAAAATTATGAAGATAGGGAGTGCTTCTCAGAGCTGGGACCTTCAGAGCATGTCTCCCTCAGAGCCTCCTGTCCAGGATTCAGATGGCTGTGATTGTGAAGAAGTGGAGAGGCAAAGTACTTGCATCCCTCCTGCAGCTTAGGTTAGAATCAACCAAAACAGTAGACTCTTTTGATCAGTCCTTCAGAGTCTCAGTGACTCTGCTCTGCTGAGTTTGCTCCTGCAGAGGGGATGGCTGGCTCCACCGAACATAAACCTACAGTGCACTCCTTCTGGGGAGCTAGAGTTTAAGACTCTAGCAGAGACTAAGTGGTAGGGCTCTAGACTAGTGGGCACCCCCACGCACACATTAAGAGACTGACCATGCTGCCCCCACCATCCTCCTGACACCAGTCAACCCACCCTACTGAACTTGCACCTTGTGGAAGGGTCAGTGGATTGTTTTGTTCAGAAGGCTCTGGAGCAAGTCCAGGAAATTTCAGTGAAAGGCAGAGTAACCAACAGAGAGAAGTGAATCTCAGAAAGCCTTGTACCTTTTATTGATCTGCCTCCAGCTCAGAGCTGCAGGAAGCTGACCCTCATACACAGCATGGCCCTTCCAAACACAGCCAGGCCCAGTAGATGCAGCCACTGACAGTGAGTAGCATGGTAGCTCCCCAGAATGGTAGCCCAAAACCTGGTACACACAACATCTGACATCAACCTACACCATACCCGGCCCAAGCAGATCCAGAACCAACACAACAGTGGTGGGCTTCAGACCACACTAGAGCTACCCAACTAGTCATACAAGTAGCACACCCAAAGGGGGGTTTCAGCAGGCACAAGACCCTGCTGGAAACAAATTCAGCTCATGGGGCAGCCCCTGAACAGTGACTCATACACAGTAATAGAGGTCTATCCTTACAGTCAACCTGAGGATTAACCCCACCCACGAATGGGTCAACAGCATTCAAGACTAAACTACAACAGAAAGGTAAATATAACACACAAAAAATATTCCAAGAGCACCTACCTCAAGTACCTTGAAAGATTGTGCTGCTGAGCCCAAGACACCTACATCACAAATCCATGATAAGAAGTTTGGGAGTGAGAGAACTATCTAATAGAGACACCCAAAAGGCAGACAAAATGGGGTGACAAAGAAACATGCCACAAATGAAATAACAAGATAACTCCACAGAAGACTAAATAAATGAAATGGAAGCAATCAAGATACCAGATGCACAATTTAAAATAAATGGTTATAAGAATTCTCAAAGAACTTAGGGGAAGAATAGATGATTTCAGTGAGAACTTAAACAAAGAGATAGTAAACCTTAAAAAAGACACAGAAACCACAAAAAAGAACCAGTCAGAAATGAAGAATACAATATCTGAAATGAACGATACACCAGAAGGAATCAACAGAAGGTTCGATAAAGCAGAGGATAGAATAAGTGAATTAGAGGAAAAAGTAACAATAACCACCCAAAGAGAACATTATAAAAATAGAATTAAGAGAAATGAGGGAAGTCTAAGAGACATCTGGGACAACATCAAGTGTAACAACATCCACATCATAGGAACACCAGAAAGAGAAAAGAGACAACAAGGAACAGAAAAACTGTTTGAAGAAATAATGGCAGAGCCCTGGCCAGTGTGGCTCAGTGGATTGAGCACCAGCCTGCGAACCAAAAGGTCGCCAATTCAGTTCCTGGTCAGGGTACATGCCTGGGTTGCAGGCCAGGTCCCCAGTTGGGCTGGGGGTGTGCAAGAGGCAGCCAATCCAAGTATCTCTCTCATATTGATGTTTCCCTCTCTTTTCCCTCCCTTCCGCCTTCTCTGAAAGTAAATAAAGTCTAAAAAATAAAAACATAAAGAAAAAATGGCAGAAAACTTCCCTAACCTAATGAAGGAAAAAGACACACAAGTCAAGAAAGTACAGAGTCACAATCAATATGCATTCAAAAAGGGCCACACGAAGACATATCATAATTAAAATGGAAAAGGCTAAAGTCAAAGAGAATTGTTATAGCAGCAAGAAAGAGACAGTTAGTTACCTACAAGAGAGCTCCCATAGGCTGTCAGCTGATTTCTCAACAGAAACATTTCAGGCCAAAGGGATTGTCAAGAAATATTAAGTGATGAAAAGGAAAGACTTACAAGTAAAACTACTCTATCCAGTAAGGCTATAATTTAAAATTGAAAGCAAAATAAATGGTTTCCCAGACAAAAAGAGATTAAAGGAGTTTATTACCACCAAACCAGTACTGCAAGAAATGTTAAAGGGTAGAAGAAGAAGAAGAAAGGGAGGAGGGGGAGGGGGAGGAGGAGGAGAAGGAGGAGGAGGAGGAGGAGGAGGAGGAGGAGGAGGAGGAGGAGGAGGAGGAGGACCTTACATAATACTGAAGGGAGAAAATATAACTCTTGTAAACATATATGCACCCAACATAGGAGCACCTAAATATATAAAGAAAACCTTGTGGACATAAAGGGAGAGATTGACAGTAATACAGTCATAGTAGAGAATTTTTAACACCCCATTGATATCAATGGATAGATCTTCTAGACAAAAGAAAGCAGGCAAGAGTGATCTTAAACAATAAACTGGACCAATTGGGTCTCATTGATATTTTCAGAACATTTCACCTCAAAGCAGCAGAATGTACATTCTTATCAAGTGCATGTGTAACATTCTTTAGGATAGACCACTTGTTAGAACACAAAGCAAGTCTTAATAAGGTTTAGAAGATTGAAACCATATCAAGCATGTTTTCTGACCACACTGGTATGAAACTAGAAATCAATTACAAAAAAATAAAATAGAAAAACACACAAACACATGAAGGCTAAATGACATGTCACTGAACAATGAATGCATCAACAATGAGATCAAGGAAGAAATTAAAAGTTATCTGGAGAAAAATGAAAATGAACACAAAACACCCCAAAATCTATGGGACAGAGCAAAAAGAGTTCCAAGAAAAAAATCATTAGCATTTCAGGCCTACCTCAAGAATCAAGAAATCTCAAATAAACCATCTAACCCTACACCTAAAAGAACTAGATAAAAACAAAGCCCAAAGTAAACAGAAGGAAGGAAACAATAAAGATTAGAGCGGAAATAAATGATAGAGACAAAAAATACAAAGGATTAATGAAATCAAGAGCTGATTCTTTGAAAATGTAAACAAAATTGACATACCTTTAACCAAACACATCAAGAAAAAGAGAGAGAAGATGCAAATAAATAAAGTCAGAAATGAGAAAGAAGTAACAACTGACACCACAGAAATATAAAGGTTTGTAAAAAAATATCACAATTATATGCCAACAAATTGGACAATCTGGGCAAAATGGATAAATTTATACAAGCCTACATCTTCCAAAACTGACTCTAAATAGATCGATTATAATTAATTAAAGCAGTAATAAAAAATATTTCAGGCATACAAAAGTTTTGGACTGGATGGCTTCACAGGAGAATTTTATCAAACATTTTTAAAAGAACCCCTATCCTTCTTATACTATTTCAAAAAAATTCAAGAGGAGGGAAGACTCCCAAACTCATTTTATCATGTAATCTGTGAACAGAAATAATTTTATTTCTTCCTGTCACATTTAGATGACTTTCTTTTTCTTGCTTACTAGAGGAAGTGTTTCTCCCTCTCCCATTTTCCATTTTTGGGGGAAAATTTGAGAAAAAACTTGTGGTAATTCTTCTTTAAATGTTTGTTATTTACCTCTGAAACCATCTGGTCCTGGTCTTTATTCTTTTATTTTTTACAGATTTTTGAGTAATGTTATCTTTTTACTTACTATAGGTATATTCATACATTTTATTTCTTCTTGATTCAGTTGTAGTTTATGTGTTTCTAGTAATTTACCCATATCATCTAGATTATTTTATTTGTTGACACATAATTCTTCATAATATTTTCTTATAATTCTTTCTGTTTATGTAAAGTTTGTAGTAATGTCCCACTTTTCTTTCTAATAGTAGTAATTTGTGTCTTCGCTCTCTTTTGTTTCATTAGTTGAGCTAAAGGTTTGTCAGTTTCATTGGTCTTTTCAAAATCCCACTTTTGGTTTTATTTATTACCTCTATTGTATGTATTCTATTTTTACTTACTTTATCTCTGCTTTAATCCTTATTATTTACTCTGATAACTGGGTTTAGATTGCTCATTTTTTGATTCTTTAAGGTGTAAAGTATGTTGCATTGATATAGTGCTCCTTTTTATAATATAAGTGTTTATAGATTGTTGACATATCTTTTTCACTGTGATTAGTGGCACAATGAATATAAGAGTGTAGATATCTCTTTGAAATACAGACTTCATCTCCTTTAGATATATGCCCTGAAGTGGCATTGTTGGATGATATGGTAATTCTATTGTTAATATTTTGAAGAACCTTTATTCTGTTTTCATAGTGGCAGCACCAATTTACATGCCCACCAAGAAGATTCCATTTTCTCCACATCCTTCACTTTTTGATAATAGCCATTGTGACAGCTGTGAGGTGATCTCTCTGTGATTTGATTTGCATTTCACTGATAATTTGCATTTTCTTGATATTTAGCACCTTTTCATACACCTGTTTGCTATTTGCAGGTCTTCCTTTAAAAAAGTTTATTCGGGTTTTTGGTCAGTTTTAAATTGAGTTACTTGTTTCGTGTTTGTTTTTTGCTATTAAGTTGTTGAGTTCCATACAAGGTCTGTCCAGAAGGTATCCAGCCATGTAATATGAAAAATAGAGACATTTATTGAAGAAGATACAAGAAACATTGTACATAGGACAATGACACACCAGTCCCCTTCAAAGTAGGCACCTTGGGATCTCACAGAGTTCTCCCTATCACCATCAGCTGCCCCGTCATATTTTCCTGAATCTCATTGACAGTCTGAAATCTCTTCCCTTTCAAAGGTGATTTTAGTTTTGGGAAAAAACAAAAGTCACAGGGTGCCAAATGTGGCTGGTAGGAGGGCTGAGTCACCTGAGTGGTTTCATGTTTCACCAAAAACTTTGCAGGAGATGTGATGCGTAAGTCAGCACGCTGTGACGATGAAGCTGCCAATCCCCAGTTGCCCATACCTGCAGCCTTCTGAATCAACCAAATTGTTTCCATGGAGGAATGTTCAAGCTTAATGCAAAATCTGATGCAGATTCATTGCTCTGCTCACTCAGTCATTTTGAATGCGACATCCATACAGTACACATGCTCACTCAACGGTGTCTACCACCCCCACTAACTAGTACAGTGAAGTCATCATTGTTCACACATGCATGTCCCAGTCCACTCTCCTTGGCTGCCAGGTTACATCAATGTTGCACAAACCATTCTCATTATATTAACAAAAGCTGGATTTTCCAGACAGACCTCCGTATATTTTGGATAATAATCTCTTAGCAGATATAAAGTTTGCATATATTTTCTCCTATTTCATATATTGCAATATCATTGCATTGTTTCTATTGCTGTGCATACAGTTTTTAGTTAAATGTAGTTGTAGTTGTTTATTTTTGGTTTGGTTACATATACTTCTTGTGTCAAATCCAAAAAAAGAGAAAATCATTCCAAGACCAATTTCAGGGGGGTTTTCTTCATTTTCTTCTAGGAATTTCATCGTCTGAGGTTTTATATTTAAATCATTATTCCATTTTAAATTATTTTTTGAATGGTGTAAAATAAACGTCCAGTTTCATTCTTTTGTGTACTGATATCCAGTGTTTCCAGCAAATTTACTAAACAGATTATCATTTTCCCATTGTGTATTCTTGACAACTTTGTTGAAGATTAGTTGATTATATATGCATGGGTTTATTTCTGAGCTTTTGATTCTGTTACATTTATGTATGTGTCTATTTTTATGTCAGTGCTATACTGTTTTGATTATTAGAGCTTTATAACATGATTTGAAAACAGGAAGTGTGGTGCCTCCAGCTTTGTTCTTTTTGCTCAAGAATGCTTTCTTTGGGATCTTTTGCAGTCCTAAGTGACTTTTCATGGTTATTTTTCCTTTTGTTGAAAGAATGCCATTTAAATCTTGATAGAGATTGCATTGAATCTATAGGTAGCTTTTATGGTGTGGACACTAACAATATTAATTCTTTTAATCCATGAACACAAACATATTTCCATTTATTTCTGCCTTTTTCATTGTCTTTCATCATTGTTTTATAGGTTTCCTTCTGCAGATTTTTCATCCTTTGGTTTAATTTATTTCCAAGTATTTTATTTTTTTCAATGCTATTGTAAATGGTTCTTAATTTCTTTATTTAGTAACTTATTTTTAGAGTATAGAAATCCAACTGATTTATGTTTGTTTTTTTATCCTGCAACTTTATGGAACTCACTTATTTTAAAAGTTTTGTAGAGTCTAGGGTGTTTTATATATAAGATGTCATCTGCAAACAAAATTTAATTTCTTTCTTTCTGAGTTGTATGCCTTTTTTTATTTTTCTATTGTCTATTGCTCTAGATAAGGCTTCAATTACTATGCTGAAGTGATGAGAGAGTGGGAATTTTTGTCTTGTTCCTGATTTTAGAAAAAAAGCTTTCAGATTTTCGCCATTGAGTGTGACATTAGCTATGGGCTTGCCGTATATGGCCTTTATTATTTTGAGATACATTACTTCTATACTTAATTTGTTGATAATTTTTTTATTATAAAAGGGTGTTGAAATTTGTCAAATGTTTTTTCCTGCATCAATTGAAATGATCATAATTTTTATCATACATTTTGTAAATATGGTGTATCATATTTTTTTATTTACATGTGTTGAAACTTCCTTGTATCCCAGGATTTACAAATTCCGCTTGGCCATGGTATTTTTTCCCCATAATGCACATTCCCATAATGCATATTTGCTAATATTTTGTTAAGAATTTTTCATTTATGTACCTCAGGAATATTGGCCTGTAATTTTCTTTTCTTGTAGTAGCTTTGTCTGGCTTTGGTATCATGGTAATGTCGTTCTTGTAAAATGAGTTTTGATGTATATTGTCCTTTTCAAATTTTTGGAAAAATTTGAGAACAATTATTGTTAACTCTCCTTCAAATATTTGGTAGAATCACCAGTGAAACCATTTGGCCCTGGACTTTTCTTTGTTCAGAGATTTTTTATTGTTTTTTAAATTAAATTTATTGAGGTAACATTGGTTAATAAGATATATAGGTTTCAAGTGTACATTTCCATGATACATGATCTGTAAATTGCATTTTGTGCCTAGTACCCAAATTCAACTCATCTTCTGTCACCATATATTTGACCCCCTTTACCCTTTACTACCCACCCAAACACCCTCCCTCTGGTAACAACCGTACTGTTGTCTGTGTCTATGATTTTTTGTTTATTGATTCAAAGTCCTTATTTATAATTTATCTGCTCTCAGATTTTTCTAATTTTTCATATTTTACTCATGGTAGATTGTATGTTTCTAGAAATAGCTATATCTTCTGTGTTGTCCAATTTATTAATTGTTTACAGTAGTTTTTTATGATCCTTTTTAATGTCTCTTCCTTCATTTCTGACTTTATCTCTGAGTCTTCTCTCTTTTATTCTTAGTTTACCTAAAGTTTTGTCAATTTTATCTTTTAAAAAACTAGCCCTTAATTTCTTCGATATTTTCTCTTTATCCTAGTCTTTATTTCATTTATTTCTTCTCTGATATATGTTATTTCCTTCCTTCTATTAATCTCAGATTTAGTTTCTTCTTCTTTTTCTAGTTCTTTGAAAAAACTTAGGTTGGTTATTTGAGATATTTACTTTTTCTCAATATAGTTATTTATTGTTATAAAATTCCCTCTTAAGAGCTGCTTTTGTTGCATTACTTAAGTTTTGGTATGTTGTACTTCCATTTTCATATTTGTCACTATATTATTTTGATTTCTCTCTTGATTCCTTCCTGACCCATAGATTGTTCAGGAGGGTGTTAATTTCCACATATGCATGAATTTTCCAGTTTTGTTCCATACAATTATAACCAGAAAATATTGTTCATATGGTTTTAATTTTCTTAAATTTTAAGACTATTGTTGGTTTAACAAATGACTTATCCTGGAGAATTTTCTGTGTGTATATTTTAAGAACAAGTATTTTGCTACTGTTGTGTAGAGAACTTTCTGTATATGTCTGTCAGGTTCATTTGGGCTATAAGTATTCTACAAATTTGCTTTTTCTTTATAGATTTTTCTATCTGAATATTATATCCATTGATTAAAGTCAGGCATTGCAGTCTCCTTCTGTTATTGTATTACTATCTATTTCTCCCTTAAGTTCTGTTAATAGTTCCTTTATATATTTAGGTGTGTCAATGGCTGATGCATATATACTGTACTTAAAATTGTTATATTTTCTTGATAAATTTACCTCTTCATCATTATATAATGACTTTCTTGGTCTCCTGTAACAGTTTTTGAATTAAAGTACATTTTGCCTGGTATAAGCATAACTACCTTTGCTCTCTTTGGTTTCTATTTTCATGAACTATCTTTCTTCATCCCTTCACTTTCAGCTAAAGAGAATCTTTAAACATGAAGTCTTTTATAGGCATCATATAGTTGTGTCTTATTTTTTCTGTTATCTGATCAGTCACTCAATGTTTTTTCATTGGATAATTTAAATCCATTCACAATTAAAGTAACCAGTGATAGGTAAATGTGTACTGTTACATTTCATTAATTGTTTTCTGGCTGTTTTGTAGTCCTTTTGTTCCTTTGTCCTTCTTGCTGATTTCCATTATTGTTTATTTTCTGTAGTGGTGTGTTTTGATTTTTTTCTTCTTTATTTTTTGTGTATCTGTTAGAGGGTTTTTTTTTTCTCTTTCATTGTGATTATATTGGAGCTTAAAAAAAACAATTTATATTTATAAAATTTTATTTTAAGCTTGTAAAAGTTGATTTGAATTACATGCAGAATTGCTGCCTTATTTTCTCTCAAACATTTTATGTTTTTACTTTGTCTTCTTAACCTTGATACTCGAATTAAAAGTGATTTACACACCACCTTTATAGTATTAGAGTATTTTAAATTGGTCTATATACTAACCACTACCAGTGAGATTTTAACTTTTATATGTTTTCATGTTACTAATTAGCACCTATTTTATTTCAGCTTGAAGAACTCCCTTCAACATTTCTTGTAAGGCAGTTTTTCTGGTGATAAACTCTATCATGTTTTGTTTTTTGATTTGTTTATTTTTGGTAGAAAATTCTGCCCTTTATTTCTGAAGGGTAGCTTTGCTGAGCAAAGCAATCTTTGTTGGTAGCTTTTTCTACCAGTATTTTTCATATATTATACCACTCTGTTCTTGCCTGCAACGTACCTGCTCAGAAATCCACTGATTGTCTGTGGTGCGTCCCTTGCAAGTGACCAGCCTTTTGTTTCTCACTGCTTTAAAAATTATCTCTTCAACTTTGATTTCTTTTTAAAAATAATAATTGATTTATTTGTTTGTTTATTTATTTTTAGAGATAGTGTAGGGGCACCAAATAGTCCCTGTAAAAAGTTTCAATAAGTAAGTACGTAAGGGCTTTAAATGTTCTTTGTAAGAAGAAGCAAGGACTTGCTAAAAGGCCCTGGAAAAAGGAATGCAAGAAGGAGTGTTATAGCAATTAGTGATTTACAAGCTAAAAGCACCTCAGCCTCTATCACCTCCCATTTGCTTGCTCGTGTCTGGTTTATAACATTTGTGAAGGTTGTGCTTTGCAGAATGTCTAGCCCTTTGAAAATAAATTGCTTCACGGGGAGTTCGTCCCTGGCTGAAGAGCTATACTGCTGTCGAAGATAACCTTTAGCCTTGCGAATTTCTGTTCCTGTTACTGCCAAGACATTCCTGCAGTCCAGCCCAGCCCCCTTTTCCTAAGGCTGTTTCCCGCCAAAGAAGAAACAAAGAGACTGCACCAGTATAAAAACCCAGCGTTTAGACTCCATTGTAGGTTGGAGCATGTTAGAGACCTGCTCAGGGTCTGCCCAACTCCTGGCCATTATTAAAAATCCTTTGCTTAACTTTATACACCGCTTCAGAGTGTTCAATCTCGCCTATGTAGCCGTAACAATAGAGGAAAGGAGAAAGAGAGGGAGAGAAACATCACTGTGTGGTTGTCTCTCACTCGTGTCCCCAACTGGGGACCTGACGTGCAACCTAGTCGTGTGCCCTGACTGGGAATCGAACCAGTGACACTTGGCTTGCAGGCGACTTTGATTTCTGAAAGTTTGATTATAATGTGTCCTCGTGAAGTCCTCTTGTTTGAAACTGTTTGGGTACTTTAGAGCTTTATGTTCCTGGATGTCCATATCTCTCCTCAAACTTGGGAAGTTTCGGGCCATTGTTTCTTTTAAAAAGCTTTATGCCCCATCCCCGTCCTCCTTCATTTCCATAATGCATATATTCTTTTCCCTGATGGCGTCTCATGGTTCTCATGAGCTATCTTCATCTTTTCATTCTTTTTTAAATTTTTTATCTTTGTTCTCCTAATTTTGTAATTTCAAATAACCTGTCTTTAAGTTTGAAGATTCTTCTTCTTGATCAAGTCTGCTATTGTTCTCTATATAGTTTTCCATTTTTATTCATCGTACTCTCCAGCTCCAGAATTTGTTTGGTACCTTTTTATGATTTTTTGTTTAACTTCTTGTTTTGTTCATGTATTGTTTTCCTGGTTTAGATTAGTTGTCTATCTGGGTTCTTTTGCAGTTTTCCGGGTTTCCTTAAAACAATTATTTTGAGGTTTTTTTTTCCCATAAGATCTCCATTTATTTGCAGTTGGTACTGGAATATTGTGTTCTTTTGGTGGTGCCATTTTTCCTTGACTTTTTGTGTTTTGTGAAGCATTGCATTGATGTGCACACACTTGATGGAGCAGTCACCTCTTCCAGATTTTATGGACTGGCTTCAGTGGGAAAATACCTTTACCTGTGGGTGGGTATAAGGGTGCCAGTTGGATGGCATAGGGAGTTCCAGTTCCAGGGAAGATGCAGTGTCACAGTCTCTTTAAAATTCTGTCAGCTGTCATCAATATCAGCAAAGACTGAAAGAGTCCTCGGTGACCAAGAACGCATGTGTCTGCAGCAGCAGTGAGGTCTGTTAGGGTCTTCAGCGGTAAAGGCTGCTATAATCCTGATCTCTTTATCTCCCAGGGTGGCTATGTCAGTGGTGTTTAAAGAATGGGTGACCATGGGGTGGCCATGGAGCCAGACTCTGGATTGGAGGCAAGCATGAAGTTCCTGGAGTGTCTCTGGGGTCTGGGGCAGTGGTGGCACTAGTGCCTGAGGTACAGGCACCCACACTGCAGTGTTGGTAAGGTCAAGGGGCTTGGGAAAGAGCCACACAACTGGGTTCCAGAGCACAACCTCACAGAGCTACAAAGGCTCTGGGGTCTGAGGCATGGGTTCTATTGACTTAGATGCATGCATTTACAGAGCAGTGATGGAGCAAGAGTCCAGAGAGCAGGTATATATGGTATATACATGAATCTTATATGGTGGTGACTTGGGTGTCTTAACTTTGAGTACTTGTGGAGAAGCTATGGTAATGGGTTCTAGAGGACAGGTGCATACACTGCAGCAGTAGTCCAGTTTCCATATTGTGAACACTTGCAGAGCAGCTGTGGGTCCAGGGTCCAGAGCACAAGTGTGCATGGAATGATAGTGTCTCTGGGATCTGCAGCATGGGATATCATGTGTTGTTAGTGGCTCTGGTGTCTGAGGTACTGGTATAGTCAGAGTGGCTATGGAGCCAGTGTTTGGAGCATGGGCATGAGTGGAATGGGCTGTGATGTTGGTGTCTGGTGGCAGGTGCATATAAAGCAGCCATGGCTCTGGGGTCTAGAGAAAGCACAAGGTTGGGGGTGGCAGCCTTAGTACTGGATGGCACAACAGTGGCTTCTTTTTGTAAGGAGCTCTCAGCAGCATCCCACTTTAAGGAGAGTTTGTGGCAGTGATGGCTATCGGTTACCTCAGTAGCAAAAGCTGCAAGTATCCTCTGTGGTAGAGACTGCTGGGGTCCATCCCAACAAACATTCTGAGGTCCTCTGCTGTTAAAACTGTGGGGATTCGTGGCTGTCCTGGGAACTGTTGAGGTCCTTGGTGGCAAAAGCTGCCAGGGTTCTCCACAAAGCAGACCACTGGTGACTGCATTAGCACCTGCCATGTGGCTGGTACTGTTAGCAACCGCCCTGTTTATTTGTTCTTAGCCTTCTCAAGATGTCTCCATCATATTAATCTTCCTAGCAATCCTTCCTGTATGATTATTCTCCATTTTTGGTTCCACTGTGTTGCTGCAGGCACTTGGACTCTTTAGCCCCACCCCTTGCCATGGCTATTTTCATTCATGCATAGCTGTCTGTTGTTTTTTGTGTGGGGGAACAAAGGCCAGTGTCTTCTACTCTGTCATCTTTCTGACATCACTCAGGGAGATCTTTTCCTTCTTTGTATCTTGCAACAGTTTCTGGCTTAAAACCTCTTTTATGTGATGTTAGTACAGCTATCCTTGTTGCTATCTTTAGGTTACTATTTGCTTGGAATAACATTTTCCATCCTTTTACCTTTGACCTAATTATGTCTTTAGTTCTAAAGTGACTCATTTGTAGACCGGATAAAACAGATGATATTTATCCATTATGGAAATATCTGCTTTTCAATTGGATAGCTTAATTCATTTATATTTCAAATAGCTACTTACAAGGAGAACTTGTACAACTTTGCTATTTATTTTCTATAAGCTTATATCTTTTATGTTCATCAGTTCTTATATTACTGCCTTCTTTTGTATTTAATTTTATTTTTTCTTGTGTACCAACTTGATTCCATAAATCATAAAATTTAAACCAGTATTTTCCTTAATGTTTGTAGGCTGTTTAAGTCTCTTCCTGGGTTTTTTTGTTTGTTTGCTTTTTACTTTGGAAGTAAACTTGTTTTATAGTAGTCACATAATATAAATGCCTGATATAATTACAAATTCTTTGATAAATATTCCCGAATATCGCAGGGAACACTTTGATTCAATGTAGCACAATTTGAAAATAATCAACTTAACCATTGCAAATTATTCCCAACAGTTGTCTCCACAGTCTCACTGGGTTCCAAAATAATAGTTTCATAGAATTGAACTAGATGAGTTCTCAGAATCCAAATGGATTCTTGTTTCTCTAATTATGTCACCAATGCAGGCAGTGGTTTTCTATTATTAAATATATCCATGGCTGGTGATTTCACAAATACCTTCAATAGGCAATCCTACACTTAATTTATCTTTATCACTAAGAGTCCTTTTGAAAGATTACTCTGAATCTCTATTTTTGTAATAGAAGGCTTTTTGCTTCCCTTTTTGTCCTTTTCTTGCATTACTGGCATTTCTACCTGCCTCTGTTTTTAGCCTTTATGAAGTAACCAGTATTCTTACCTTCTGGTTTGGCTGTTGAGGGAGTGTAAAAATAGACTTCCAGTAGGTCCAGGTAAAGAACACAAAGATGGCATGGTAGAATATGAGGTAGATAACTGAAATTTAAGAAAATAAAACAGTGTTTACACTGTCCTTTTGCCCATTTCTAAGAGTTCAAAAAGACATAAAGCTCAACAACAGATTTCTATTTTGTTTTCTAGTAACAAGTATTTTTTATAGTATTACCATGAAACATTAATTTTTACTTTTTCCCCACACAGTGAGGGTAACAAGTTATAATGAGAACTTCTGAACCAGAGATGTTCTGGAAGTTGCATGTTTTAAAAGTTGACATGCAATTCTAGGAGTAAAGAGGAAATGTCCTTTATGACAATATGGGGAAACTACTGTAACCAATCGTCCTTAACTCTGTCATTGTGGGTGATGAAAAATAATGACAGCACTTGCACAACACTATATAATTTAGAATGTGCACTCATAATATCTCATTTAATTGTTTAGTAAGTTTCTGAGATAAGTAATAGGATAGGGATAGTTGATTAACTACAGGAGTAGTTGATTAACTATAGGGGTAGTTGATAATCCAGATTCACACAGCTGCTCTGTAATATAGCTAAGTTTAAAAAAGAGGATTTCTGACTCTAAATCACAAGCTCTTTTCAATAGCTCTAAACACTACACACTTTCAAAATGTGAGGTGTACCTTCGGGACCATTGTAAAAGTGGTTATCCACTACTTATCTTTTTATGCCCTTTGCCTCCTAGAGAGTTCTTCTGGTATGGGAAATTTCAGCACTCTCCGCAAAGGTCATTACAAGACTGAAGGTCAGCTTACTATTTCATTTGAGTTCTTGCATGGTAAGTTCTTATTCCTTTTTAAAAATTATTAAATTTATTTGGGTGACATTGGTTATTAAAATTACATGTTTCAACTGTACAACTCTATAATATATTATTTGTATATTGCATTGTGTGCTTTCTTGGATTTGGGTGGTGAACACAAGTTCTTATTACTTCAATCCATCAGAAATACTAAAGGGAATGATGTTACAGACAGACATGTTAATAGTGCTGAGCCTTTCATACATTTATGGTTAGATTTTAAAAAGCTGTACACTCTTGGTACAGTGCCCCCAGACCTATAGTATAAGATTTCTTTTTATGTGGTTGATTTGTGTAATTATAAAATCTCCTTTCAAATACAAGCAGCATAAAGTAAAAAAGTAAATGTCCATCCCACACATACATCTAACTTTCCACCTCCCCTTACTAAGTCCTAATACCTGTTCGGTGTGGTGTTTGTTGTATATCATTCCAGATGTTTTTTATATGCTTTGATAAATATATATAAACATAATACACATATAATAGAGTTTTTATACTTAAGTTTTTCATTGTATTTCTTATGAAAGGGAATACAAACACAAGGTTCAAAATTTGAAGGTATATAAGATGGAGGTGTAGAGACATGTTGCATCTCCCTCCACAACTAAGAAGGAATACGACTACCTCAAAACTAGAAACAACCAGAAGTTCCAGAAAATCAGACTGCATGGAAGTCCAGCAAACTAAGATATAAAGAAGAAATATTCATCCAGAAAGGTAGGAGAGGTGGAGCCAGGGCAGAGAGGACGCAGTGTGGTGGCAGCAGCAGCAGTGGCGGCAGTGGCAGGCTGGCAGAAAACGCAGTCACACGTTTTAAAGTCAGGTGGGACACCTGGGGAGCATTCCCAGCTCCTCACTGGACCTAGCAGCTCAGGGTCCCAGCACCGTGGAAAATCAAGCTTCATTGTTTCTGACTGTGCAAACCAGTGGGGGTTAGGGTGAAGGCAGAAATGCCGGTCTCTCAGCAGAGTCCGCTTGTTTAAAGGGCCCCCACGGTCCTAGAACATCCCCAGACCAACCCACTCTGGGAACAATGGCCAGGGCAGCAGCTAGAGGGGTGCCAGTCCGATGCAGAAATGGAACAGGTGCCTGGAAAAGGGGCAAGTGCTGGGCATTGTTTGTTCTCAGACCCCTCCCCCACATACAGCGCCACAACCTGCTAAAACAGGTTGCCCTATACTGATGAAATCCTAAGGCTCCGTCCCTTACAATGTAACAGGAGCAACAGCTCTACCTGGGATGTGGAGGCAAGCAAACACAGGAGCCTGTCAGAATGAGGAGAAAGAGAAGTATGGCCCAAAAGGGCGAACAAATCAAGGTTTCACTGGGATAACTAAGTGATGAAGAGACAGCCAACCTAACACAGAGTTCAAAACACTGGTGATAAAATGTTCACAGACTTCACAAAGATGCTTTACTATGGCAAATGCATAAGGGGAGAAGTGAAGGCTAAGCTAAGTGAAATGAAGAAAAATGCACAGAAAGTCAGTGGTGAAGGGGAGGAAACTGGGGTTCAGATAAATGATTTGGAATACAAGAAAGAAATAAACTCTCAAACAGTAAAGAATAAGGAAAAAGAATTGGAAAAAAAATGAGGAGAGGCTCAGGAACCTCTGGGACAACTTTAAATGTGCCAACATCTGAATCATAGGAGAGCCAGAAGGAGAAGAGGAAGAGCAAGAAATTGAAAATTTATGTGAAAAAATAATGAAGGAAAACTTCCCTTATTTGGTGAAGGAAATAGACATACAAGTCCAGGAAGCACAGAGAGTCCCAAACAAACTAGACCCAGAGAGAACCACACCAAAACACATCATAATTAAAATGTCAAAAGTAAAATATAAAGAGAAAATCTTAAAAGCAGCAAGAGAAAAGAAAAGAGTTATGTACAAAGGGTTTCCTATAAGACTATCAGCTGACTCCTCAAAAGAAACTTTGCGGGCAAGAAGGGACTGGTAAGAAGTATTCAATGTGATGAAAAGCAAGGACCTACAACCAAGACTACTCTATCCAGAAAAGCTATCATTTAGAATGGAAGGGCAGAAAAAGTGCTCCCCAGGCAAGGTAAAGCTAAAGGAGTTCATCACCACAAAGCCATTATTATGTAAATTTTAAAGGGATTTATTTAAGAAAAAGAAGAAGATCAAAACTATGAACACTAAAAATGACAACAAACTCACAACTATCAACAACAGAATCCAAAAAACAAAAACAAACTAAGCAAACAACCAGAATAGGAACAGAATCATAGGTATGGGGATCATTTGGAGGGTCATCAGCTGGGAAATGAAAAGGGGAGAAATGGTGCAGGGATTAAGAAGCATAATTGATAGGTACAAAATAGGTATGGGGAAGTTAAGAATAATATAGGGGAAGAAGTCAGAGAGATTCCAATCAGTACAGTTCTCCAACTGACTGGAAAGAAACAAACTGTCCTGTTGTGGACAGGGACCCATGGCAGGAGACAGCAAGACACCCTGAGGAGCTGAGGGCCTCAATCCTACAACCATAAGGAATAAAATTCTGCCAAAAAGCAGTGAGCTTGGAGAAGGACCCCCTGGTGAGACACTGAGCAGAGGACCCAGTTAAGCCATGCCGAGACCTCTGACCTACAGACACTGTGCAATAACAAATGAATGTTGCTTTAAGCCTCTAAGTTTGTGGTAATAAGCTACACAGCAATGGAAAATGAATATAGGAGATATGGGGCCATGTTGCAGAAGTATCTATGGTTAACAACCCTTGGGGCACTGTTTTCGGTTGTCCATAAGAATTCCAACCAAGCCACACACAAATGCTAGAACAAACATTTGTTTGTTTCCCAGGAAGTTAGGTCCTAAAAAGCTTTACTTCAAGGACCTCTGTTTAAACCCTCTGCAAGCTTCTGGGATCCACGTGCTGAATGGTCTAAGGAGAGGTATCAACACTGTCAGTCAACCGATCTCAGCTGTGACCTTCTGGGATCCCCCTCCCCAACCCCCTGCCCCACCACCGCCTGGAGAATGGAAGAGATCATTAACTATTTGGATCACAGGGTTAAATTGTGGTTGACATGGGGGAAGCCTGAAACAGCAATAGTAGCAGATTGCAAAAGAGCAGACAATTTATATATTTTACCAGATCTTGTAAAATATTTTATTGTATAAACATAGAAAAGAAACATAGTTGTATACTGGCATACTAAGACATGATTTTAAATCCTAAATTCTAACTTTAGAAACTTATAGCATCTCATTTCAAAGCTAACATCTTTGAAATGATGAGATACTATTTTCATTGACTTTTAAAAATACATAAGAAATAAATGTCCCCCAGGGGCCTTGTTTTATTGTGCGTACTCAGGGAATCCAGCTCCTGTTGGCCTGAGTCACTGGCTTTCTTTCTGGGATGCAGAAGCCCCGTCTGACATTAGCATCACATGTCACAAAACACATTCCACCTCCGCAGCATTTCTACAGCCATCCTCATTTCCTCTCGTTTTCTCAATAACTGGGACTTCCTGTTCCACTCCTGTCAGTCACTCTACCCCCTGCTCCTGTGCTTACTGACTGCTATAATCTTTCTCATCTCTGTAACTTTTTCTTTAACTTTCCAACATGGACTCCTCTGAAGTTTTCTACACAAACCACCAAAGGTTGTGACTTCCCACAGTGTTTCTTCATTTCTGGCCTGAGCAAACTACATCCTGAAAAATCCCTGGATCTTTATTAACCTCTTTGTCCATACAAACAATAAGAAACAGGAAAGAGGATGGCAGACACGTGACTCATTCAAGAGCTGACATGTTCCACTGGACTTACAGTCTTTCCAGAGAATATTTCTGTAATTTATATTAATTGCTCACTTGTGGACACTTCAGGCTCACAGCCTCTGAAGCATTAGCACAGGTCCCTCTGCAAGAAACTGACTCAATGGATGGTTCCTTCATGCAAGGACATTGTGGCCAATGGAACTGACTACTCTCTGAGAGATGTCAAGAACATGGGGCACTTTATAAGTGAAGTAAACAACACATCTCACTTTGCACAAACATGAGAACCAACGTTCCTCCTTCCTCCTCCTTCCCTCAGAAATCTGCTACTAAAGCCGTGTAACCATTGCTGATTGAGAACTGGTGACCTCGGGGCCAAGAGGGGCTACTGCTTTCATAAAATTTACAGATTCATGGATGTTCTCCCTTATAATTTTGAATTCTACTGCTTAGTTTAGGATATTCCTGGGAAAGAGTAGAGGTTGAACTATATATCTTGTGGTTGGGCAGACAACCAACAAGTATTTCTCCAATTTTTTGTTTTCATAGCTTTTCTGGAATTTGCATCCACTGGTGTGGCTCATAAGGTGGGAGGCACATGCATGCCTGTGCGTTTGTGTGTGTGCGTCTGTGTGTGTGTGTGTACATGTGTGTGTAGTGGGGGAACGTGCCTCCATTAACAAATGTGGGCAGAGGGCCAGATCTACGTTCTGTTGAACTCTGCTGAAGGTTCCTGCCATTGCGGGGTTCCTTTTCACCACATCAAACACAATGATTCCCAAAGGACCCTTACAGAAGTGAGTGGAAGTTCAGTGTTTCTTGTCCCATGGTGTTTTTGAACACGAGAACCAGAGCCTCCTCCCGAGTCCTGTGCTTTCCTTGGCCATGCTAACATTCTGTTATAACCCTGCCTTTGTTCTCCTTGATTCAACTCCAGGGACCAGATCAGCCAAAGCCAATCTTTCCCTAATGTCTAATTCTACTTCAGTGGGTTCTCCAAGTTCTCAGTACTGAGCTCTGCCCGAAGCTGGTCATGCCCTGGAGAATTTCATAGCCTAACAACCACCTCCTTTTGAGACTTTAAATAACGAACTCTTCAGTTAGAATCGTGAAGTGACAATTTTCAGGGAAACATGGGAGTCAATGTCTATGTCATTCATGATTATTACTTTAAACATTATTAATATTTCTATCTGTCCTACTTCCCCCACCCACCCCCACCCCCATTGAGAAAAGAAAGCCAGGATAGAATTTAGAATTAAAAATAAAAGGAAGAGATTTTTTTTAAGTTAAAACATTAAAAGAAAACCCTTTTGAACCTCAATAAATTAATGGTTGTTGAAAAACAAGAATAATATAGAAAAGGGTGAAGCCAAAGAACTTATAATGCACGAACCATGGACATGAACTAAGGGGGGTGGGATTTCTGGAGGAAAGGTGGGTAGTGGGCAGAGGGGAGCAAAGGGGAAAAGAAATCGGGACAACTGTAACAGTGTAATCAATAAAATATACTTTAAAAAAAGAACCATACATAAGAGGCAACTCAAGACTTGCTCTAAGGCGCTTTACTTACCACTGTTTTGCTTTACGTTCAATTACTCATTAAATTCTCACAACAACTTTATGAAGTAGGTAATGTTAATAGTTCTATTTTACACGTGAATAAAATGAACAAAAAGAGGGTAAAATAATTTATTAAGAAGTACTGAAGGCAGGATTTGAATTTAGACAGCTCAGCTCCAGAACTCATACTTTTAATTAGTATGAGCTACTGTCTTCCCACCACTCTAGACTCTATAGCCAACAGCTCTATTGAATGAGTAATAGCAAACTGGAGCTTTAAATAGCACAATATGAATGCTTTGTAGTTTATGAATTACAACAATTAATACCCATGAAGTGAGAATTAAAAGTGGCTATATAAAGTGGCTGCATAAATACTTATGATTATACCTGAAAAAATAATGTAAAGCTAAAGGTTTGTTAATATTCATGCTTAGTTTACACATTTTTAATGGAAAAATACCTCAATCACATTAGAATGGTAGTATAAATTGCAGATAGGGCCAAGATGGGGATGAGAAATGGAGTGGAGTAAAATAGATACATAGGAACTGTGATGGTGAAAGACTTAGAAGCCCTGTGTGGAGTCCTTACTCCATGCCTTGAAGAGGGAGTGAATTGGGTAAAAAGGCAAGGTACCTAGGAAAGCAGTGATGAACCAAGAGAAAGCCTAGGGTCACTATGGCCAGCAGAGTGATTATCTGTACTCTTCTCTGTCATAAATGTTGATAACTTTCAATTCCTGTCCTATAGCCAGAGGGGCCACTGAAAATATGTTCTGCTCTACCTCTGAGTAAGCTTCCTGAAAACCATCATCCTTAACTTCCATTCACCTCAGTATATTCCTGGGAAAGTTGCTCAAATTATAGGTTTTTACTCACTTTCAGATAGAAAAAGGGATACAGTGCTGATCAATACAACTCACAACACCCTCTTACCTTTTTCTGCTGAGCTCAAAACAGTAACTGTGGAAAAAGAGAAAAAGGTCAAAATTAGTGATATTTTAAAATATTATTTTTCTAATCCATTTTTCATTAGCATTATTTTTTAGCGAGTTTGTCAATGGTACTTTAGGAAATCACCGGCCTGCTGAGATAAGGGAAGGATTAAAATTCATTCTTTGTTATCTTCCTTGTCTTAAACTTGGAGTAATTAAGAATTTGTACTCATTAAACAAATACAGGTATAGCCTGATTTAAAATGAAATAGCAAGTGGTAACACTTAAAACTTTGAAGCTGATAAATTAGGAGATTATTATTCATTTTTCCAGACTATTCACTGTAGAACATCTTTAAATACTAAACATCTTTTGTATATTTAGAGGCAGCAGTGCAGAGGTTGCATGCCAGCTCCGAAGTCAAACTATCTGGGTGAGAAGCCCAGTCACACTATTTTGTGACCTTGTGCAAGATCCTTAACTCCTCTAACAGTACCTACCTCACATTACTTGAGATTTCAGTGAGTTAATGCATGAAAATGCTGTTTAGCATAGTATCTGGCACAAGGCAAGTACTTAATATTAATTGTTATTATATTTGAACTAAGATTTCAGAGAATATCAGAACTGAAAGAAAATTTAGCAATTATCTCATTTATCTGTGTCATTTTAAAGATGGGAAAAATGAATTAGAGTAGGATCAAGTGATTTGCTCAAGGTCATATGTCAAATTAGTGGTAAAGTTGGAACTAGATTCCAGCCTCAGATGATTTTTCCATGTGCTGTATCTACCTATCCCAAATATTTCTTCCTGGCATATTGTGTTACATACAAAACTTTTGTTCATAATGTCATTTGCACAAAGTGAGGCCTACCTGTCTTTACTCACCAACAAACATTTCTGTGCATTGTACTAGGTGCTTAGGTAAGGTGAAATTATAAGGCATGGCTACCAATCATGAAAAGCTATTAAATTAAGATAGTTTACATACACAACAATAAACACATAAAGGCCAGAAAAATGTGGTTAAAAAACAAACAAACGGTATTTGACTATATGTAGGGGCTATTTCCTCGGGTTCTTCATCAGTCATACCTTCTGTTTCCCTTCATTTTCAGGTCTATTTTTGTTGAGTCTTTAATATTCTTCTTTTAATAATCATTTAAATGGACTTCGCCAAACCTGTTCCATTTTTTGTCTGTGCTAAAAATCTGACAACATAATGTCTTTTTTTTCTCCTATACCTGGAGATTGACAGCAATTACCTTTTTCTTTCCAGTTAATGAATTTTGCTTAAAAATCATTAAAAGAAGCACAAACAAAACTTAGACAATAAAAGTGAAAGTAGAAACAAGAAACCTTGGTGGGTTAACCTGGAAACTCATGATTTTTGCACATACACGTTATGTGACTACATCAGTTCCACTAGACCTTGAACTGGGTTAATAACATCTCTTTTAAAAGGAGTTAGAGAGGGAGAGCAGAATAGCTTAGAGATCATCTTAATAAAGAGTAGCTGACACTCTTCCGGTTGGTGAACAGGTAGAGGTGCAAGGAGAGTGGTGCAGCTGGAGAGGACATGGAAGTCCTATGCCCCTACCCACTACCTTGCCCTCTGTGTCTCTTTGTTTGGTTGTTCTTGAGTTATACCCTATTATAATGAACCAGTAATCTTGTTCAGCATAACACCTGGCATATAAATGACAGCTGAATTGATGAATGAATCAATATTAAAGATACCAAAAGAAAAGCTCCAGTATCCTCTTTAGAACATTATAATTAGAAACCACATTTCTAATCAAGGTTTCAACATTAACTAGTTAGTAATATCAATGTCAGATTGGAAAGCAAAGACAGAGCAGACACACATTGTTGTTTTGATTTAAGAAGTCTACTGAATCAACAGCAATCAAGACTCAACCACAACAGGAGGGCTAACATAAGAGACACATCGTAATTAAAATGCCAAAGGTTAAAGATAAAGAGAGAATCTTAAAAGCAACAAGAGAAAAGAAGAGAGTTACCTACAAAGGAGTTCCCATAAGACTATCAGCTGATTTCTCAAAAGAAACTTTGCAGGCAAGAAGTATTCAAAGTGATGAAAAGCAAGAACCTACAACCAAGATTCCTCTACCCAGCAAAGCTATCATTTAGAATGGAAGGGTAGATAAAGTGCTTCCCAGACAAGGCAAAGCTAAAGGAGTTCATCATCACCAAGCCATTATTATATGAAATGTTAAAGGGGCTTATCTAAGAAAAAGAAGATCAAAACTATGAATGTTAAAACTGATTATGTTGTTACAGTAGTCCCATTTTTCTTCCCTTTGCTCCCCTCTGCCCAGTATCCCCCTTCCCTCCAGCAATCCTACCCCTCTTTGTTCATGTCCATAGGTCATGCATATAAGTTCTTTAGCTTCACCCTTTCCTATATTATTCTTAACTTCCCTCTGTCTATTTTGTACCTACCAATTATGCTTCTTGGCCCCTGTACCATTTCTCCATTTCTCCCCCTTCCACCTCCCAGCTGATAATCCTTCAAATGATGTCCATACCTAAGATTCTGTTCCTATTCTGGTTTGCTTAGTTGGATTTTGGTTTTTTTTTTTTAGATTCAGTTGTTGATTGTTGTGAGTTTGTTGTCATTTTAATGTTCATACTTTTGATCTTTTTCTTAAGTCCCTTTGACATTTCATATAATAATGGCTTGGTGATGATGAACTCCTTTAGCTTTACCTTGCCTGGGAAGCACTTCATCTGCCCTTCCATCCTAAATGATAGCTTTGCTGGATAGAGTAATCTTGGTTGTAAGTCCTTGCTCTTCATCACATTGAATACTTCTTACCAGCCCCTTCTTGCCTGCAAAGTTTCTTTTGAGATATCAGCTGTGAGTCTTATAGGTATTCCTTTGTAGGTAACTCTCTGCTTTTCTCTTGCTGCTTTTAAGATTCTCTCTTTATCTTTAACTTTTGGCATTTTAATTATGATGTGTCTTGGTGTGGTCCTTTTTGGGTCTAGCTTGTTTGGAACTCTCTGTGCTTCTTGGATTTGTATGTATATTTCCTTCACCAAATTTGGGGAGTTTCCCTTCATTATTTTCTCACATAACTTTTCAATTTCTTGCTGTTCCTCTTCTCCTTCTGGCACCCCTATGGTTCAGATATTGGCACATTTAAAGTTGTCCCAGAGGTTCCTAAGCCTCTCCTCATTTTTTTCAACTCTTGTTTCCTCATTCTGTACTGGTTGATTGTTTTTCTTCCTTATGTTCCAAATCATTGATTTGAATCCCAGTTTCCTTCCCTTCACCATTGGTTTTGTGTGGATTATCCTTCATTTCATTTAGCATAGCCTTCACTTCTTCCCTTTGCGTTTTCTGTACTTAAGCATATCTGTCAAGCCTGTGAGCATCTTTATCACCAGTGTTTTGAACTGTCCATCTATTAGGTTGGCTATCTCATTAGTTAGGTTGGCTATCTCCTCGTCGTTTAGTTCTCCCACTGGAACCTTGATCTGTTCCCTCTTTTAGGCCAACTTCTCTGTCTCCTCATCTTGACAGGCTCCTGTGTTTGTTTGCCTCTGTTTCTTAGGTAAAGCTGTTGCACCTGTTATGTTGTAAGGGGCGGAGCCTTAGGTAGTCATCAGTACAAGGCAACCCATTTCACCACGTTGTGGCGCTGTGTGTGGGGGAGGAATCTGAGAGGGAACAGTGCCCCCTGCTCACCACTTGCCCTTTTTCCAGGCACTTCTCCCACTTTGTATGGGACTGGCGCCTCTCTAGCTGTTGCCCTGGCTGTTGTTCCCAGAGTGGGTGGGTCTGCGGACATTCTAGGACCCTGAGGCCCTTTAAACAAGTGTACTCTGCTGAGAGACCGGCAATTTCTGCCTCTGCCCCAACCCCCAGTGGTTTGCTCCGTCAGAAGCAATGAGGCTTTATTTTCCCCAGTGCTGGAACCGTGAGTTGCGCAGTCTGGTCTGATGCTGGGAGCGCTCCCCAGGTGTCCCTCCCGACTTTTTAAAATGTGTGACTGCGCTTTCCACTGGCCTGCTGCTGCTGCCACTGCTGCCGCCACCACACTGCGTCCTCTCCGCCCTGGCTCCGCCTCTCCTACCTGTCTGAATGAATATTTCTTCTTTATATCTTTGTTTGTTGGACATCCATGCAGTTCGATTTTCTGGAACTTCTGGTTGTCTCTAGTTTTGAGGTAGTTGTATTCCTTCTTTGTTGTGGAGGGAGATGCAGCATGTCTGTCTAGGCCTCCATCTTGGCCGGAAGTCTCTGCAGCGTTATTTTCATTAACCAAGATTTGGATGCAGCCCAAGTGCCCATCAATAGACGAGTGGTTAAAAAAGTCATGGTACATATATATAATGAAATACTACTTGGCATAAAATAGAATGAACTTGGCTCGCTATCCCTCCAGGGAGCATGCCCACACCTTTATTACCTCTGATGAATGCATGTCCTAAACTCTGAAAGTCTACACAATAATTGCAACCAGTGAGCAATGAACAACAGCAGCAGCTTGTCCCAGGCTAACCCCCTGAACCTGTCTCCAAGGCCCCCTTTTCTCCGACTTCTCAGTAAGCCAAAGCAGCACTGCTTAGGCTCTCTTCTGTTGCTTCTTCTATCCTAAGCCCTTCCTGGTTTTACTGTCCCCAGCTTTAATAAATGCATTCTCAAAGTAAATAAGTAAATAAATAAATGAATAAATGAATAAAGAAAGAAAGAAAGAAAGAAATCTTATCATTTGTGACAGCATGGATGAAACTAGAAGATATTATGCTAAGTGAAATAAGGTAGACAGAGAAAGACAAATACCATATGCTCTTATTTATATGTGGAATCTAAAGAACAAAATAAATGAACAAACAAAATAGAAACAGACTTATAGATACAGAAAACAGACATATGACTGCCAGAGTAAAGGGGGTTTGGGGGCCTAGGTAAATGAAGTGAAGGATTTAAGAAGTACAAATTTATAGTTACAAAATAGTTACAGGTTGCCCTGGCTAGTGTGGCTAGGTGGATTGAGTGCTGGCCTGTGAGCCAAAGGGTCACTGGTTCAATTCCCAGTCAGGACACATGCCTGTGTTGCAGACAGGTGCCCAGTTGCGGGCACATGAGAGGCAACACACGCACTGAGGTTTCTCTCCCTCTCTTTCTCTTTCCCTTCCCCCGTCTCTAAAAATAAATAAATAAAATCTCTGAAAAAAATAATCACAGATTTGTAAAGTACAATATAGGGAATATAGTCAATAGTATTGCAATAACTATATATGGCACCATGTGGGTACTTGAAATATAGGGGGACCACTTTGTAAAGTATATGATTATCTAACCACTATGCTGTACACCTAAAACTAATACAAAATAATTTTGAATGCAAACTGTAATTGAAATATAACATTTAAAAAACGAGTAGCTGACAAATTGGTGTTTGGTATGTCTCTTTCTACATCTATGGCTGAATACTTACTACTAAACAAGAAGTGGAGGTCCTACCTCCTATTTGCTTGGTAGATGCAACAGCACTTTTGAGTGAAGGAGGGAGATTATACAGTGCTTTGTGAATGTTAGAATGAGGCAATGTAGATGTAAAAAAATTAGTGAGAGCCAGTGAAATCGCCAGGTAGGGAACAGCTGTCTTTAAGTAATTTCAGGACTGACCTTTGTAAGTGTGACTGGTTTATATGATCCAAGAACAGAGGAAAGAAAAAGAATCAGTAGGTACAAACTGCAGGTCAACACATTTTATCCCAATATAAGAAAAAATGGTGATTGATGATGATGATGATGATGATGATGATGATAATGACAATGGCAATGATGATCAACCAGACTGGCAGCATTGGAAATTAGAGAGTTTCCAATTTCAAAGATCTACAAATGTTGTAGAGGATATTTAGACATTATTTAGGCAGGGGACTTGACTTTTATGTCCTTTAACACCTGAAATCTGTAAGGAGTCAGTAAGATTAAGGGAAGATATTTACTTGCAAAATTATCTGTTGGATGTTACAGACTTCTTGTTTTTAAAAAAGAAGGTCTTTATTCTAAAACATTGTGGCACTTATGTTGGTAGTTTTGCCTTTATTTTTCTAATATTGCCTTTTTTTGTTATTAAAGTAAGAGACTAAGAATACTTCAGTTATATTTGAAATGAAAATGTTATAGTCATACTAAACTTTTACAAAATGAATATTTTAGCATTAATCTCTTGGCCAGTCTGTTTTTTAACCTCAAAATGGATACTGTCAGTCACCAAAAAAAAAATAAATAAATAAATAACAGGGTAGGGAATTCCAGGTTTTTGTCCTTTCTCCAAAGCCATGATTGAAGTGGAAAAAACTGTCAGAATCAACTTTTACAGAACTGTGGAATCTAGTAAAAGATGTACAATAATCAGGAGGAAAGAGTTAGTGCAAAAAGGAGCTGTCACTTTTTTGAAAGAGAGTACTGCAATATTGTAAATAGACTGTCTACCATCCTTCTCACCCAGGATCTGGAGAGTCTGTGAGAATGGCTTCATACAGGTTACCAATACTACAGTGAGAATACAGCATACAATTCTTAAATTGTTGGTTGGGAGTCTTGCCTGCCTGGTGCCTCCCTCAAAAACCAATACAAAGGCTTCCCTGTGTTTTGTCTGTCAGAGCATTCCTAGGCTTGAGGCACCTTCTTGGGTGATTTTTGCTGAAAGCATTTATAAGCACAGGTATTGATGGCAGCAGCCCCCTGGAGCACAGGACAACATTTCAGACAGGCAAATGACAGAATAAAAAGCTTGGGAAGGAAGACATTGAAAAGGAGATTGGCAGGGAAGTAAGTGTTTAAAACCTGCCGTCTGTGCCATGGAATTGGGAAGGAAACATACACTGGGAGGGTGGATGCATGGTCAGAAAAGGCTGCGAATGCCCTAAGCTTTAAAAAAATTTTTTAATTGTTTTTCTATTACAGTTGTCCCATTCCCCCCGCCCCCCGTTTTTCCCCCCTACCTTGCCCACTTCCCCTTCCCACATTCTAAGCTTTTACTTCTAACTGGCCTTCAGCCACTGGAAAGCAGGGGGTAAATACTAAGGCAGTCTTAAACGGTCTGGAAGAAGCTGGAGTGCCCCCAACACAGAGCTAATCTGCAAAGGTGGGGGAGAATATTTTTTTCTTCTTTTCTATTTTTATATGTCTCCAGACAGTCATGAAATCTTTATCAAATGACTAACTAACAAGAAGTTTAAAGAACAGAGACTTTAGAGGCCACACATAACAGAGAATAGACTTTAATACAGAAAAATCACCAAACAAGCAAACAACTCACAACAGGCAGCAAAAACAGCCTCCCAGGGGGGAGAATCTGTTTTCTATTTACACAGATAAACATGCAAGCCAGTAGTATTGTATGTTTGATTTTCCACTCTTTCTTTATTTACTATATGATTTAAAAAACAAAGGCATAAAACAGTAATGTTAAATCTATGTTAATAGGCACACAATGCATAAAGATGCAATTCATGACAATAAAAACATAAAGTAGGAAAATAAAAAACATAAAGCGGGGAATGGAGCTATAAAAAAGCAGAGTTTTGTATACTATTAGACTAAGCTGGTATTAATTCAAATTTCATTATTATAAAGTTTACATGTTAATTGTAACAGAACAAGCACTATAAAAACCTAAAACTATATTAAAAATGAAAGCAAAATGGGTACACTAAAAGTAATTTAATCAAATAATAATTCAGCAAAACAATGAGCTATCACTACACACATATTAGGATGGCTAAACTCCAGATTACTTAAAACACCAAATACTGATAAGTATGTGGAGCAACAGGAACTCTCATTCATCACTGGTAAGAATGCAAATGATACGGCTACTTTGGAAGACAGTTTTTCAAAGACATCTGTGTAAATAGTAACCAAAAGGGAGCTAGGGTGGCTATGATAAGACATGATAGACTTTAAGTTAAAATTGATACAGGAGACAATGGAGGATATTATATATTGATAAAGGGGCCAATCCACCAAGACAACATAAAAATTATAAACAAATACATACCTAACAACATAGTTCTAAAATGCAGGAAGCAAACCTTGATAGAATTGAAGGGAAATGTAAACAGTATTAAAATATTAGCTGGAGACTTCAACATCCACTGTTAACAATGGATAGAACTACCAGACAAAAGATCAATAAGAAAATAGAGGACTTGAACAACAATGCAAACCATTCAGACCTAACAAACATATGTAAAGAACTGAACCTAATAACGTAAGAATCCATATTTTTCTCAAATGCACATGGAGCATTATCCCATATAGGCCATATGTTAGACCACAAAAAAATCTTGATAAATTTAAAAGACTGAAATAATACAAAGTGTCTTCTCTGACACAATGAAATTAAACTAGAAATTAATAACAGTAAAAACTATAAAATTCAAAATTATGGACAAATTAAACAAAACACTCTTAATCAGTGGAATGAAGAGTAAATTACAAGTGAAATTAGAAAATACTTAGAGGCTAATTAAAATTAAAAATACAACACATAAAATCCTACAGGATACAGTGAGAACAGAACTTAGAGGGAAATTTATGTCTCTAAATGCCTGCATTATTAAAGAACAAAAATATCAAATCAACGATGTTACTTTATACCTTAGGAAGTCAAACAGAAGGGAAAACCAAACTCAAAGCTAGCAAAGAGAATGATATAACAAAGCAGAGAGTGGAGAAAAAATGGAGAACACAAAAACAATAGAATCAATAAAAACTGAAAGTTGGGACCTTGAAAAGATCAACTAGACTGAACAAAAAAAAGAAAAGAGAAAGACTAAAATTACTAATATCAGAAATGTAAGCAAAGATATTAATAGAAAACTTGCATAAGTAGAAAAGATTAAATAGGAACAACTGTATGCCAACAAATTAGATAATCTAGATGAAATGGACAAATTCCTAGAAAAAAAGAAAACACCATTACTGACTCAAGAAGAAAAAAAAAATTGAGCAGACTTCTAAGTAAAAAGATTGAATCAGTAATCAAAAACATCCCAACAAAGTAAAGCCAAGACCAGATGGTTTCACTAGTGAACTGTAACAAATATTTAAAGGAAAACGAACACCACTCCTTTTCAAACTTAGAAAAATTTGAAGATGAAAGAACACCTTCTAACTCATTATATGAAGCTAGCATTATCCTGACACTCAAGCTAAATAGAGATGTCACAAAAAAGAAAACTACATACAAATATCTCTTATGAATATAGGTGCGAAACTACTCAATTACTAGCAAGTCAAATTCAGCAGCATGTTAAAGGATTATACATCATGATCAAGTGAGATGAATCCAAGAAATGTAAGGGTGCTTCAACATATGAAAGTCAATCATGTAATGCACTACATTAATGGAATAAAGAAAAACCCATATGATAATCTCAGCTGATGCTAGAAAAGCATTTGATAATATTATACACACACTTTCATGAAAAATTCTAAAAAAAAACAAACAAATTAGAAATAGGAGATAAAGGGCATTTATGGAAAATCCACAGCTACTCAGTGGTGAAAGACTGAAAGCTTTCTCCCTCAGATAAGGTCAGGATGCCTGTTTACACCACTTCTATTCAACTGGATGTTCTAGCCAGTGCAATTAGGCAAGGAAAAAAAGCATCCAAATCGAAAAGAAATAAAATCATTTTTATTTTCAGGTGAGATGATCTTATGTATAAATAATTCTAAAGAATCCACAAAAAAACTTATCAGATCTATGAACAAATTCATCAAAGTTGCAGAATAAAGGATCAACACCCCATACCAGTTTTACTTCTATGCGCACGCTATGAAAAATCAGAACAAGAAATTAAGAAAAATATTCCATTTATAATAGCATCAAAAAGAATAAAATATTTAGGCATAAATTTAACCAAAGAGACTTAAGACTTATATACTTAAAATTCCAAACTATTGCCCTGGCTGGGTGGCTCTGTTGGTTGGAGCATCGTACCATACAACAAAGGGTTGTGGATTCCATCCCCAGGGCAGGGCACATACTCAGCTTGGATGGATCCCCAAAAGGAGTGCTTATAGGATACAGCTGATCAATGTTTTTCTCACACGTTGATCTCTCTCTCTCTCTCTCTCTCTCTCTCTCTCTCTCTCTCTCTCTCTCTCTCTCTCCGTCTCTCGCTTTCTCTCTGTTCCACTCTATCTCCATATATAAAATCAATAAACATATCCCAGAGTGAGGATTTAAAAATATAAAATAACTAGTGAACAAAATTAACTAATGAGAGAAATAGAACCAGAAACATGGAAACATAGAACAGGTTGACAGCTGTAGGAGGGAAGGAGGGAAGGAGGGAATGGTGGAAGGAAGGGGAAAGGTCTAGTCAAAGAACATGTATGAATGACTCATGGACATGGACAATGGAGAAGGGATTGCCTGTAGGTGAGAGGGCTGGGCTGGGTGGAGGGGGGCAAAACGGAAAAATTGGGACAAGGGCAATAGAATAAACAATGAAAGAAAGAAAGAAAGAAAGAAAGAAAGAAAGAAAGAAAGAAAGAAAGAAAGAAAGAAAGAAAGAAAGAAGGAAGGAAGGAAGGAAGGAAGGAAGGAAGGAAGGAAGGAAGGAAGGAAGGAAGGAAGGAAGGAAAGAAAGAAAGAAAGCCAAAGGGAAAAAATACATATAATAAAATAAAATAAAATTCCAAAATATTGTGGAAAGTAATTAAAGACCTAAATAAGTGAAAAAATACCCCATTTTAAATGGATTGGAAAACTTGATATTAAGATGACAGTTATCTCCAAAACAATATACAAATTCAGTACAATCAAAATTTCAATGACCATTTTGCAGAAATGGAAAAGCTGATCCTAAAATTCATATGGAATTGCAAGAGATCCTAACAAAAAGTCTTTTTTTTTTTTTTTTTTTTTTTTTTTTTTTGGCGGACATGCCGTTTCAAAACTGTCTTAACGAAGAAAAATAAAGTTGTAAAAATCACATTTCTTGATTTCAAAATTTATTACAAAAACATAGTATCAACACTGTGGTACTGGCTGAAAGATAGACAATGGATCAGTAGGACAGATATAAGAGACCAGAAATAAATCCATACACCTATAGTCAATTGATTTTTGACAATCATGTCAGAACTATTTAATGGAAAAAGAATAGTCTCTTCTACAAATAATGCTGGAACAACTGCATAGCCACATCCAAAAGAATGAAGCTGGACTCATACCTTATACCATATACAAAAATCAACTCATAATAGATCAAAGACCCAAATGTAAGAGCTAACGCTATACAACTCTTAGGAGAAAACACAACACAGGGATAACTCTCTATGACCATGCATTTGGCAATGGATTCTTAGACATGACACCAAAAGCAAAGGCAACAAAAATAGATACAGATAAATTGAACTTCATCAAAATTAAAAACTGTGTGTGCATCAAGTGATATAAAAAAAAAGTGAAAAGGCAACTCATGGAATGGGAGAAAATATTTGTAAAGTCTTTATCTGATGGAAGTCAAGTGTTCAGAATATATAAAGAAATCTTACAATTCAAAAACAAAGAGACAGATAACCCAATTTTTAAAGGGCAAAGAACTTGAATAGACATTTCTTACAAGAAAACATACAAATGGCCAACAAGCACATGAGAAGACACTCAACACCACTAATCATCAGGGAAATACAAATAAAAATCACAATGAGGTGCTACTCCATACCCTCTATGATGTCTGTAATAAAAATGGAAAAAAACAAGTGTTAGTGAGGATATGGAGAAATTGGAAAACTCCTATATTACAGGTAGGATATCAAATTGTGTAACCACTGTGGAAATTATTTTGGAGATTTCTTGAAAAGTTAAACATAGAATACAGCCCAGCAATCTCCACTCCTCTCCCTGATATTTACTCAAAAGAATTGAAAACAAGTATTCAAACAGATGTTTACAGCAGCACTATTCAGAACAGATAAAAAGAGGAAACAATCCAAATGCCCATCAACTAATGAATGGGTAAAGTATGGTATGTACATAAAATAAGATATTAATCAGCCATAAAAATGAATGAAGTACTGTTAGATACTACATTATGGATGGACCTTAAAAATATTATGCTAATTGAAACAATCCAGACACAAATGGACACATATAAAGTGAGGCAAAAGTAGGTTTATAATTGTGAGTATGCAAAACACAGAATTTATTCTTGTATTATTATTATATTATTTTCCATATGAACTATTGTAAACCCAGTTTTGCCCCACTCTGTATTATATGGTACAATTTATGTCTAGTGACAAAACACAGATTAGTGATTGGTAGAGACTGGGGGTAGAAAGAAATGGGGAGTGACTGTTTAATGACAATGAGGTTTCCTTTTGGAGTGATGAAATGTTTTGAAACTAGATATTAGTTATGGTGTATAATATTGCAAATTTACTAAAGGTCGCTGAATTGAAAACTTTAAAATAGTTAATTTTATGTTGAGAATTTTACCTAAAAAGTGAATTTCTTAATTTCCTTCCTATCTAAAAGTCTAAGCTGCTTATTTTTTTGAGCCAAGCAGAATCCCTTATATCCTCATTAACAACAGTAATATCAAGTTACTATTTAATACACTCACACAATGGATTATCAACTATGATGCATGTTTTTCATATATCGTACTACTTAAAATCTGGCCCTGGCTGGTTTAGCTCAGTGGATTGAGCGTCGGCCTGCGAGCTAAGTGTCGCTGGTTCGATCTTCCAGTCAGGGTACATCAGAGAAGGAAAACTCTGACTCCAAAAAACCTCCGCTGCCTTGCGGCATACCTCTTCAGGGGAAAGGCTAAGGGAGTAAACCCCGACAGAAAATCCGGAGCCGGAGTCCCTAAGGCGGTTTGACGTTGTAGTCAACACCGGCAACTCCTGCGGCGCACCTGAACCCAAGCTGTATCGACTCCGTCTTTCCCTTGGACCCTTCAGCTGCGAAGAGAGGGGGGGTCTGCTGCATGGGCAACAGCAGACCCTCCATATTACCCTGCCCAGGCTCTGTAGCTTCAGCGTCATCACAAGATGTCGATTCAACACGGGAGGAGACAGATACCATGTCACTCCCGAGTCGGACTGCACAGCCATTCTCGGCGGTGCAGATAGACTCTTAAGAAGCTACACCATCGTCTCTCGAGACGGACGGCTGCCGACGACGACGACGACTACTTAAAATCTCACAACAGTGTTATAATGACATATAGTAGATACTAAGTAAATTCTGTGGTATGAATGAACAAGCATACAAGTAAGGTTTATGTGAGGCATCAGGTTGAGAATGTTCTTAACTTTCTGCGGGTCTTCTAGTTAGTAAATGGCAGAATTCACACTGTAAGACAAAAATACCACTTTTGGCTTCAGCTCTGACCTCACATTAAAGAGAAAGACATCAGGTTCTATTTCTAGAAAGAAGTCCTTAGTAATACTTTTTGAGTCATATTGAAACTCAAATCTGTTAATTTGGTTGTGTTTCTTTTATATCAGGTAGTCTTGACATCCAATTGTCCATTAATTTACTAAACGTGTGACTAGGAAATGTATTTTAACCTTTCTGAAATCTAGGTCTCTAATTTATTAAAGATTGTAAAATGAAGATGACAGAATGGACTGGTGGAGCCAGAATTGGAAGTTAAGGCTACCTGACTCTCCTGTTTTTTAAATAATAGTAACTGGTGCTAAATGTTAAGAAAACATTGTTGAGGCCAAATAACACATCTGCAGGCTACACTTGGCCTGTGAGTCATAAGTTTTGACCTCTGTATTAGTTGAGAGGAGGCAGAGAGTTAAGATAATGCGGTGGTTAATACACAGACTGTGGAGTCTACTGCCTGGGTTGCCATCCAAGGTTAGCTATTTACTAGCTCTGTAACCTTAGGCAAGCTTCTTACTCTGTGTCTCAGTTGTCTTGTCTTGAACATGGGAATAATGATAATATGTACCTCATAAGGTTAGTATAACAACTAAAAGAGAACGAGAGGGAGGGAGAGAGGAAGAGAGACGTAGGTGTATATAGTCATTTAAAAACAATGTAACAAATATTCTGCAAATATGTTAAAACAAAATAAGTGAGCTCTGCATTTCCTTTCAGCTTCTAATATTGTATGGCTTAATAAGAACTTGTAGAAGGCTGATTATTTGCACTGATTCTAACTAAGTCTTTGCCTCATTTTGCTCATCTGTTCCTCAGTTTGCACATCTGTACAACAGGAACAGTATGGTTACTGTGAGGATTAAATGAGTTAATATAGAGAGACTAATATATCTACACTGCTTAGAGTATAACCTGCCACATATTAAGTACAACCTGTTGGCCATAATCACATTAATTTTTAAATGATTTCTTGGCAAAGTTCATGTAGGTCAGTATTGAAAAATTCCAAAATGTTAAACAGTATTTACAACATGGCATTAAACTTAGGCACAAACTCCATACCATAAAAATGGAGCTGAGCTTTTAACCCTTTGATCAATCCTTTAGATTAAAAAAGCAAGAAAGAAAAACAAAGCCAAAATGTGTACCTGTGAAGGCAACTAATTGTATTTAATTTTAATAACTCTTTCAGCATTTTCCACAATAAAACTAAGAAGGTGATGAGAAAAATTTAAACTCTGATGCACATAACTGATTAGAAGAAAATTCTATAAAGAAGGTTATTTCCTGCCTCCCTAGTTAATCCCAGTCTACCTGGCATAGACTATTACTTTGTCAAATATGTAAGAGAAGGAAGTTACAAGTGGAGTCAGTCCAGGGGTGGAATAAAGCAGGACCCTAACCATAATTTTTAAAGTGAGAAGAATCTGATATGAAGAAATAAAGCAGTCTCAGAAGGAATTGGGAGGGGCTGTCCAACAGGACAAATAGGAGTCCTCATGTGAGAGGATTGGAAATATACTGGAAGCTTACACTAAATGAATAGAGAACATTATAGGACACAAAATTAAGGATACTAGAAATGGGATTCTAGCGATGGGGGAAAAGATGGGACAACTGTAATAGAACAACAATAAAAATGGGAAAAAAGAAGTGAGATTCTAGTATTGAAGTGACAGTAACTATTCGTCAAACCTCAGAGAAGAAATGGGAATTCCTCAGTATGAGACAATAGAGGCAAGGGGAGGTCTCACTGTGAGAAACGCAGAGGTCCTGTTGTGAGGAGACAGGATATAATAAAGACACTAGTGGTAAAGATAAGGGACTGGGGGTGGGTAATCCAAGTGGGGAAACACAGGATAGGGTCTTGGGGGTTATGTCTAGAAAAATTGTGGAATTCTGTGTTTATAAGAATAGGCTATACTGTGGGAACCATTTTATAGATAAGGAGAAGATGGAATGCTCCCTAGTGTGACAGGACAGGGTACAAGAGGAGACCTCAAATTTATAAAATGGGTGGTCTAATGAAGGGGCAGCAAGAAATATTAGAAATTCCCATGGGAACAGATGGTGTTTTTCTTGTTTGAGAAGACAGGGTACAAGTGCAATCCTAGGGGGAAGTAAGACAAAATAATAGGAAGAAACTCCAGAGAAAGAGGATGGCAAATGTGGGGCTTACAGTGGAAGAGAAGTTCAGGAGGTGCGGAGTAGATTTCGAAAAAGATAAAAGGGCAGGTCAACATTAGAAAAGTAGTGGGCCTTGGAAGGGGTATAAGAGATATTGTGGGAACCCTTGTGGAAGAGTAAAGAGGGCACTCTAGTGTGAGAAGACAATGGACTAGGCAGGACCATAGTGTGATAAAAAAGCAAGGTGACTAGCATGAGGTGTCCAAAAATAATGTGGAGCCTCTAAGGGAAGTACTGAATGCTCCTCAAAGCAGGGAGGCAGGAGACTAAGGGGAACCCCACTGTGATAAAGTCAGGGACTCTAGTGTGAGGAGACAAGACAGAATATATTGTAGGACTCCCATTACAATGGAGAAAGTGGAAAAAAAAATGGTGAAGCCCACAGGGAAAGAGAATGAAAGTTTTACCACTTTGTAAAGGGTTAATGAACCCTGATGGGATAGAACAAGGTGTGCTGTGGAGAAGATGTGAAGCACTTCAGTCAATGTGAGACGATATAGGAAAAAGATGAATCCCATGTTGGAGAAAGGAGAGCAAGAGAACACAGGAAATATTTTGAGATTCCTAGTAAGAGGCTTTGGGGAAATGTGGAGGTGCTAGTTGAATGCATTGGTGGGATTCGTAATGTAAGTAGACAGTTTAAAAATACGGGATATGCTGTTTCCTCGCTTTGGTAGGGCGGGAGCCCCCAGAATGAGAACACAAGGCACAAGTGTTTGTCCGGTATGAGAAAAGGGAGCCCTAGTGGGAAGAGCAAGGAATTTCTTGTGGGCAAGGCCAGGAAATAATGTAAGAAATCCTAGGTCGGAAGTGCTGGAAGGGCGTAAGAAATATTGTGGGAATCCAGAGGTTGGAGGTGGGGAGCTCTCCAGGGAGCTAAAGAAAAACCGCAGTGTGAAGGCGAAGAGCACAGGGAACAGACACCACAGTGAAGGGGTAGGGCAGACGGTTATGATGGAGCATAATTTCCCTACCTTACGTGCCCAGCTCCACTTACCCAGGCAGAGTTCAAAGACGTAGGCATAGTAAGACCAGAGCACGACAAGGACGATAACAAGCACTGGCACCCAGGAAAGTACTCGGCGGCAGCACCGCAGCGCCGTGGACAGAGCCATCTTCCAGCCCCGCCGCATCTTCAGCTCGAAGATCGACCGAGCAGGCCTGCTGGCGCTGGGCTGGAACTGTTGGGGCCGCAGCTGGGAGGCTGGAAGGCGCGTTGCGCGGCGCTCCACTGCCTACCCTGGCTGGAACCTTCTCACCGAGCCGACACCACCTGTGGGGCTGCAGGGCAGAGAGCGCCCTGGCTGGCACAATAAGCATGAGTCACGGCGCACAGGAATTGGCCGTTTGGGAGCGGAAGGTGATCCGTCAGGCAGTCGAGGCAAGGCACGCTCAGAGAGAGTACAGCCCTCCCCCTTTCTCCTCTCCCACCCACTTGCTACAGTGCTAGATGCAGGGCTAGACCTCTGCAAAACTGTGAAGCAGAAGAAATTTGGGTCTGCCCATCTGCCCTTACTGCACCGAGTCCACGCTCACCTCCTCTCTGAGCTCTGTTTCTGTCTCTCTTTACACCCTGCCGCCCCCCCCCCCCACGTCGCCAAACACACTCGAGAACTCATACACACAGTGTCAAAGATTCATCTTAACATCTCATGACTTAAAGGTCACTCAGCTTCATCCTCCCACTGCTGCTTGAACAATATGCTTAACACGTAATGTTGCAGTCCTTGCTTGGGTAAGTCCATTGACGGGCCTCTTCCTCCTTCCTTCTCTTCTTCCCTTCCCTCCTGAGTTTGTTTAGTCCATTTTCAAACTAAGTAAACATACTGATCTAGAAAAAATAAATGGGGAGACATTAATTCTGTGAGGGGTCAGGAAAAGCCTCAAAGGTAGTGATATTTAAGCTGAGCTTTAATAATAAGAGTTTGACAGGCAGATGAGCGTGGAAGGAGCTTCAGACAGAGGAAACAGCATTTGCAAGGACACAAGAGTAATAAAAATCCAATGTGTTCTAGGAACAGCTAGTGTGCCTTGAGAAGAGGGTGTGTGAAGATAAGAGCCTGCTTGTAAGATTGAGAATATAGGCTGAGGGCAGGGTTTGAAGGTCCTTATATGCTCAGACAGGGTGTGTGCACATAATCCTGTAAAACAGATTATGAACAGCCATTAATGATTGCCCTGGCTGGTGTGGCTCAATGAATTGAGCACCAGCCTATGAACTGAAAGGTTACGGGTCAGGGCACATGCCTGGGTTGCAGGCCAGACCCCCAGCTGGGGGCGTGCAAGAGGCAATCGATCGATGTATCTCTCACACATCGATGTTTCCCTCCCTTTCTTTCTCCATCCCTTCTCCTCTCTCTGAAAATGAATAAATAAAATAAAATAAAAGATTTGAGAACAATGGGATTACATTATGAGAGATGTATTTTTGTAAAAGAACTGGCAGAATTTCAGAGAGGCGGATGGCCCAAAAGCAGAGACCAATTAGAGAAGCAATTTAATTTAACAAATGTTTTTGGAGTGGTTGCTTTGTGTTAGGCCAAATTTAGTGTAAAAGGAATGACAAAGCAGAGGCCTTATCTGCAGGAAGCTCATGTTCTCATCAGTACCACAGGTGTTCAGTGACACAAGTGCAAGTGCAATAATAGAAGTGTAGCAAGCTTTTGACATTTATGGATTTGATACTCACTGTTTAATGATTTTCAAAGGTCTATGACATGAAGAAATTTTTTATTTTGCTGAGACCCATCATTGATTCGCATTCTGTGTGACTGCAATGTGGGAGCAAGGATTTCGACAAGGTTGTCTCTGTTCTTTATTCATGATAATATACACAGTAAATTTCTAAAAGGGAGAAGAGCTTTGTTTTTTTTCCGATTAAGTTAACTTCATGGTTGTATTACTAAACTGATGATATAATCAAATGCAGACTCATTACAGTTGCAGGATTTTAACAGCTTAATTAATTATTTGAGCCCTAAGGTTCTGACATGGATAATTAAATATTATGTTTTTTCAGATTTGTCGAGATATAATTGACAAATAAAAATTGTATATATTTAAGGTGTATAGAGTGATAATTTGCTATTACATATACTACAATGTTTATATGAAATGATTACCACAATCAAGCTAGTTTACACAACCATCACTTCATATAGTTACCATTTTTGACAATTCGTATTGAGATATATTTGACATGCAACACTGAGTAAGTTTAAGGTTAGAACATTTTGATTTGATACATTTATAATTGCAACATGATTGCCACTGTAGCCTTAGCTAAAACCGCTATTACATCATTTATTTATAAGTTCTTTTAGTATTGCAAACAATTAAGATCTAGTCTCTTAGTGAGTTTATAGTACAGTTTTGCTGTCTATAAACACTGTACAGTGTATTACATCTCTGGGACTTCTTTATTTACTAGCTGCAGGTATGTGCCCTTAAACAACATCTCTCATTCTTTCAATCCCTATTCCCTGGTAACCACCATTTTACTTTCTGCTTTTAAGATTTCAGGTTTTTCCTTCTGACAGCTGTCAGTTTGTTCTCTGAATCTATGAGTCTGTTTCTATTTTGTTTGTTATCTTCTTTTGTTCATTAGATTCCACATATAAGTGAAATCATATTGTATTTGTCTTTTTCTGACTGGCTTATTTCACTAATAATACTCTACAGGTCAATGAAGGGACTAAGAAAAAAATCATAGACACAGACAACAGTATGGTGATTACCAAAGGAAAAGGAGGGGGTTGCAGGAGGTAGAAGAGTGTAAAGGGGGGATAAATGGTGTGGAAGGAGACTGATTTTGGGTGGTGAACACACAATACAATATACAGATGATATATTATAGAACTGTACACCTTAAACCTATGTAATTTTATTAATGTTGCCCCAATGAGTCAATAAAATGTTTTAAATGATTTCATGGTTTTTTTTTAGATTCTGCATATAAGAGATATCATATAGTATTTATCTTTCTCTGATTTATCTGTCTTAGCATAATATGATCAAGGTACATCCATGTTGTTCCAAATGGCAGGTTTTCCTTCTATTGTATGCTCACCACTCAAATTCTAGTCTTCTTTTGTCATCATATATTTGACCCTCTTTACCTTCTTCTCCCTCTCCCCATACCACTCCCCTTCTGGTAACCACCATACTGTTGTCTGTATCTACTTGTTTGTTTTGCTTGTTCTCTTGTTGCTTTTTTGTCTTATATCCCACTTAAGAGTGAAGTCATACAGTTCTTGTCCTTTTCTGTTCGACTTAGTTTATTTAACATAATGCTCTCAAGATCCTTCCATGTTGATGCAAATGGCAATATTTCATCTTTTTATGGCACAGCAGTATTCCATTGTATACATGACCATGTCTTTTTTCAAATATCAGTCAAGGGACACTTAGGTTGTTTCCATATTTCAGCTACTGTAAATAATGCTGCAATGAACATAGGGGTACATTATCTTTATAAGTAAATGTTATCAAACTTTTCAAGTAGATACCTAGAAGAGGGATTGTTGGTAGCTCTATTCTTTTTTTAGGAAACTCCATACTGTTTTCCAAAGTGGCTGTACTAGTCTGTATTCCCACTAGCAGTGAATGAGGGTTCCTTTTTCTTCACATCCTCTCTAACATTTGCTATTCCTTGTCTTTTTTGATAATAGCCATTCTAAGAGGTGTGAAGCGGTATCTCATTGTGATTTTGATTTGCATTTCCCTTATACCTAGTGAGATTGAGCATCTTTTCATATATCTGTCGGCCATCTGTGTGTCTCCCTTGGAAAAGTGTGTGTTCAGGTCTCTGCCCATTTTTTAATTGGTTTGTTGTTGTTGAATTCTTTATGTATTTTGGATATTAGCCCCTTGTCAGAGGTATTGTTTGCAAATATCTTCTCCCATTTTGTTGTTTGCCTTTTTGTTTTGTTGATGGTTTTTTTTTTGTTTTGTTTTGTTTTTTGCTGTGTAGAACCTTTTTATTTCGATCTAGTTCCATTTGTTTATTTTTTGTGTTTACATCCCTTCCCTTTGGTGTCAAGTTGAAAAAAACCCACTCAGACACCAAAGACCCTAAGTTTAGTGCCTATGCTTTCTTCTATGTATTTTATTGTTTCAGGTCTTATGTTCAAGACTTTATCCCATTTTGAGTTAATATTTGTGTATAGTGTCAGAAGACTAGTTTCATTCTTTTGCATGCGGCTTTTCAATTCTCCCAGCACCATTTATTAAAGAAAGTTTTCTTTCTCTATTGTATGTTTTTGGTTTCTTTGTTGAAAATTAGTTGCCTGTATATGAGTGGGTTTACTTCTGGGCTCTCAATTCTGTTACAGTGGTCTGTGTTTCTGTTCTTCTGCCAATATTGTACTGTTCTGATTACTGTAGCTTTGTAGTATACACATACTTTGAAGTCAGGGATTATGCTATTTCTGGCTTTGTTCTTTTTTTCTCGGGATTGATATAGCTATTTGGGTCTTTTGTGGCTGCATACAAATTTGATATATATCTTTATTTCTGTGAAAAAATGCCATTGGGAGTTTGATAAGGATTACATTAAATCTGTATATTGCTTTAGATAATATGGCCATTTTAACAATGTTAATTCTACCAATACATGAACATGAACTATCTTTCAATTTCTTTATATTTTCTTCAATTTCTTTCAACAATGTCTTACAGTTTTCAGCCTACAGGTCCTTCACCTCCTTTGTGAAGTATATTACTAGATATTTTATTTTTTGTTGTGGTTACAAATGGGATTGCTTTCTTCATTTCTCTTTCTGATGTTTCATTTTTAGTATATAGTAATGCAACAGATTTTTGTACATTGGTTTGAAATCCTGCAACTTCTTTTATTGTTTCTAATATTTTTGTGGAATCTTTAGGGTTTTCTATATAAAAAATTATGTCATTGCTAAATGATGACAGTAGTACTTCTTTATTCCAAAATTGATGGCTATTTTACTTTATTGTATTTTTGCCTGGTTGCTCTGGCTAGGACTTCCTGTACTATGTTGAATAACAGTGGTGAGAGTAGACTAGACATCCTTATCTTGTTCCTCATCTTAGAGGACAAATTTTCAGTTTTCCACCATTAGTATGTTAGCTGAAGGTTTGTCATATATGGCTTTCATTTTGTTGAAGAAATCATAAATGGATGTTGTATTCTGTCAAATGGCAACAGATAAAAACTATAGGCAACAGATCAAACCAGAGATGAAGTTATCAATACAGGTAGAAAAGAAATAGTGAGGGCTTTCCCTCACTATTTAGTGAAAATAGTTAAAAGGGATCAGCTTTTAAAGATGCCACTAGGGATAGATCCCCTAGAATTTGGCTGAATGTGTGTGTGTGTGTGTGTGTGTGTGTGTGTCTGTGTGTGTGTGTCTGTGTTGGGGGGAGGGTCTCCATTCTAAGAATAAAAGATAGAGGAACCTAGTACAAAAACAGGTAGAGGAGAAAATACCCTCATTTTCTTTCATTTATATTTGAAATGACCACTAAATTCCTTGATGCAGAAAGAGTTCTAGAAATTTTCTCTAGAGCTAGTCTTCCAAGGCCTGTATTTATTAGGTTACATTGCTTCTAGTGTCTAGATGGCACTATGATAGAAGGAAGGTTGTGAAGATGACTTGATCAGGGATGAAAATGGTATAGACCAATTGCAGAGATTACATTGCCCAGCTTTTCCTTCTTTATCAAAATTGATATTGGTAACCAAATGTACACTCATCAGGAATACATTGGGATAGTCTACTCATTGAGAAAAGCCATCAGGAATGGCAGACTTGGTGGGGTTTTTTCCTTGTGAGATTAGTTCATGTAAATCTGAAGCATAAAATAGCATTATCCACTATGAAGAAACTGTCTCAAGTTCTACCATATCTACAAGGCCATGGACTAAGAATAACACCTTAAAAAGTTTGAAAGTCACTTGTTATGAGTGGTCATGGGCAGTAACTACTGAATTCATGACCTGTTCCTCCCAGGCCAGTTGCTTCCTTCTTACTTAGCCCTGTGAAGATATGAAAACAGAATATGTCAAGTCAGCATATAACCCTGGCTATGCAAAGTATACCACTCCTATAATATAAAAGGCTGTGTATCTGTCCATTCTCCTTCACGGGATGACCACAGGTATCACCCATGAGGTTTTACTTCCCACCATGCACACACACATTGTGTCAGGTAAGTACATAGGCCTCCATTACACCCTATGAGGAGAGACTGGACTATCTTTTGCAACAAGCCTTCAGGAGCCAGTAATGGCAGACAGCCATGGGCTTGGTATACATTAGGGAGACCAAGTTGAAAGTATAAATAAAAAGAGTATAATGAGGCAGTTCTGTGAACTTTATTCTGTTCTCAGTCACCAATTATTTTGGCATAGTACAATTAGAATAAGTAGTGACTCGTTGTGATAGTGCCATTATGTTTGTTGCAGATTGACTATGCTCAAGCACAGATTTTATGGCCTTGTTACCCAAAAGACTGCTGGCTTCTAATTCTGCGTGAAAATTTCCTAAATTAGTCACAAATTCAAGGACACAGGTGAGTAGAAAGTGGAATTGGCCTTCCAACTTCCTTTTTTCTGTTTTCACTATTTCCTTCTCTTTTCTCCCTCTTTCCTGAACCTAGTCCTAGCAATCTTGTAACACTATCACTGGTATAATCTAGAATAGCATGTAGACTGGAAAGAACTCTACAATAGCAGTTGTGAAAAAAAAAAAAACAACCCTTCTGTACCAGGAGTTGTGGCTTTACAAGTATCTGAATGGCTTTGGGAACATTGATTTAATATGGTTGATCTTACTGACATGTAGTGAGGCCTCTAGGATGAGGTCAGAATTGACTACGGTTTGAATATAGGGGAAGATGATTTCAGGTACAGGTGTTTGGCTTCGAGTCTTCATTCATTAGGAAAATGAGTTTTGGAGCCAGATTTTAGGATTTTAACCCAAGTTCCACCACTTAGCAGCTATGACATCTTGGGAATACTACTTAATCTCTCTGGGCCTTAGTTTCATTATCTTTGAAATGGAGATAAAATAATAATTTATTATGATTAAGTGAGTTAACATATATAAAGTTCTCAGAATAGTATATGGCAGTAAATTTTCTATACAGAGAAATGATAGGAGAATAGGAAATCCTTTCTATAGACAGAGTTTCTCAGAAGTACAATTGAAGATAGAAGCTAGAGCTAGAAACCAGAGAGAAAGTTGTCTTAAGATAAGATATTTCAGGTGATAGGAAATAAAGTGCAATCTAGGTAATACAAGTGGAAACCAAAAAGATAGGTCAGTACTTAAAGATAAAGTATCTAATTTACAGTCTTTTTTCATGATTTAGAACAAAGAGTAATTTAGACACCTTATTTTTCATTTCACCAGTTAACAAACATTTGGGCAATTAATTTTTTGGTTATGGTTTTTAAAATTCAATTTATTTTTAATTACAGTTGACATTCAATATTATTTCATATTACTTTTGCATGTACAGCATATTGGTCAGATAATTATATAATTTACAAACCGATCCGCGAATAAGTGTAGTACCCATCTGGCACCATACACAGTTATTACAATATTATTGACTATATCCTCTAAGCTTTACTTTACATCCCTATGAATATTTTGTTACTACCATTTTGTACTTCGTAATCCCTTCACCCTTCCATCCAGCCTCTCACCCTCCCTTCCATATGGCAAGTTTGTTCTCTGTGTCTATGAATATGTTTCTGTCTTCATTCATTTTATTCTTTAGATTCTACATATAAATAAAATCATATAGTATTTGCCTTTCTCTCTTTGACTTATTACCCTTAGCATAATACCTCGAAGTTCATCCTGTTGTAGATGGGCCTTGATTGCTATTGGCACATCAATGGGAGAAATTTATACACACCCCTGGCCAATCAGCTACAAGGACTAGCTGCAAAAACCAACCACTGACCTCTGACCACTGTGGAGGATCAGCTGTGCCGAGGGCTACCCCACAGAGTAGGGCTTACTTCAGTAGGGCTCTGGTGCCTGCTGAGTCTGCCCCTTGAATGTGCTGCTTATGGAGGTGGTTGGTTGGCAATGGTTCAACATGATATGAAGCTGTCCACCAGGTGCCCTATCTCTGGGGCCTCTAGGGAGGTGCAGGCCAAGGTTAGTCACAGCCTGTGTTCTGTCTGGGGCCACCCAGCATGAGCTACAAAGTGATCTACATATGCCTGCTACTTGTGCTGAGCTTGGAGGTACCCAGGCAGGGCTGAGCTGCAAACCAAGGCCAACTGCTACTAGTTCTGGGCCTGGGGCCACTAAGTGAGAGATATGGGGCACTGGGGCCAGATGCTGGTTGTTTGAGAGATTTTAAGAAAATCTGAAACATGAGCCAAGACAGGTTATTCATATGGAAAAGCCACTGGAAACAACGTGGGTGGGCCTGAAAGTTGGGAAGGGCAGGGTCTCAGAGAATCATCAAGGCTGGGAAAACAGTGTGAGCCAGGTTGATGGAGTCTCAGATACAGTGCCCACCTGCAGGCTTTGTTAGAGTGTTGGCTCAGAAAAGGAGCAATGGCCTCTGCTAGTACTTTCATCTGGGGGAAAGCTGCCCTTCAAGTTCCCACCCTGATGCCAGCTACTTCAGTTCCTCCCAATATGTCCGTTGTTGCCTTTCAAGCTGCTGCCCCAGTGCTGGAGCTCAGAGGGAGTGAGCCCAAGTAAGTCTCTGTGTGGGCCCTTTAAGAGGAACTTTCTGGGACTCCAGAAGCCTTCCGTCTCACTCAGCCACAATACCCACTGTTTTTACAGCAAGAAGTTATAGGGACTTCTCTTCCCAGAACTGGAATCCTGGACTGGTGAGGTGCCTGTTGTGGGTCTGGCACCCCCTGCTCCCCATGGGGACCTCTACAACCAAGATATCCCTCCTAATTTTTATCCACCACATGTGGGTGTGGGACCAGCCCGCTCCTTGTCTCAGTCCCTCCTACCAGTCTCGATGTGCCTGTTTCTTTATATCCTTAGTTTGTAGGACTTCCATTCAGCTAGATTTCCCATGCTTCTGAATGGTGGTTGTTCTGTAGTTTAGTTGTAATTTTGATGTGGTTGTGCGAGGATTTAAGTAGCGTATTTACCTACACCACCATTTTGACCAAAAGCCCTCTAATATATGCATTTAATGCCATACATTTTTCTTTAAGTAGGGCTCTAGCTGCATCACAAATTTTGATATGTCATCTTTTCATTTTAATTTAGTTGAAAATATTTAATTTCCTTGGAGACTTCCTCTATAACACATGTGTTTAGTCTAATTTCCAAATTTGTGGTTTTCCAGAAGTGTTTATTGACCCTAGTTTAATTATGTTATTGCTAGAGAATATACTTTGTATAATTTTTATTCTTTTACATTTGTTAAGACTTGTTTTATGGCTCAGGATAAGGTCTATTTTCGTAAACGTTTTATGTGTACTTGAGAAGAATGTGTATTCTGCTGTTGCTGGGAGGGTGTTCTTTAAAGGTCAGGTAAGCCGCATGGGTTGACTTTTGAAGGGTATTTTCACTCACTATAGAATACTAGGATAATAGTTTTTTTTTCCCTTTCAACACTTAAAAAGAGGTTTCTTGCTTGTATGGTTTCTGAGTACTGTAATTTTTGTCCTTCTTCCTCTGTAAGCAATGTGCCCCAACCTCTGGCTGACTGCAAGATTTTCTTGCTATTAGTTTTTAGCAGAGTGAATGTGATATGCTATGTGTGTATATGTTTTTATTTTGTTCTGTTTTGTTTTGTATTTATCCTGCTTGATGTTCCCTGAAATTCTTCAGTCAGTAGTATTAGTAATTTTGGGAAATTCTCAGCTATTATTTTTTCATATTATTCTTCTGTTTTGTTCTCTCTTCTATTTATAGGATTCCAATGACGTGTATTACACCACTTGTTATTGTCTCACAGTGCTTGCATATTCTGTACTATTTTTCTACTCTTTCCTCTTAGTACTTCAGCTTGCATATTTTCTAGTGACTCCTCTTTAAGATTAGGGATTTTTTTCGCTACTGTAGTGAGTATACTAATGAGCCCATCAGAGACAATCTAATTTCTGATTTTGTATTTTATATTTCTATCATATCTATTTTATTCTCTTATGTTCTTTTCTCTAATAAAAGAACTGATATAATCTTGCATGATTTCTACTTTTTTTCCAATAGAACTTTTAACATGGGCTTTTCTAGGTTTCCCAAGCTCAGCATAATATACATGTTCAGCCAGATAATTCTGTTGTAAGGTGCTGTTTCATGCCTTTTAAGATGTTTAGCATCATCTTGTCCTCTACCCAAAAGATGCCAGTAGCACATCTTATAACAATTATAAATACCTCCAGACATTGCCAAATGTTCCCTGTGGGCAAAATTACCCTCCTTTGAGAACTACTGCTTAAACTTGTTAGTCACAGTTGTTTTAAATGTTCTATCTGAAAGCTCTAACATCCATGTTATATCTGAGTATGCTTCAAATGATTTGTCTCTTCAAACGTTTTTTTTTTTCATGCTGTTATGCTAGTTTTGTTGTTGTTGTTGAAAGATGAACATGTATAGAATAGTATTACTGAGATAAATTATTTATACTTTAAGATTAACGTGCTTTTTCTTCTTCTGGCCGTTAAGTGTGGATGTTTTGATTGATCTAGTTAGGAGTTAAACTAGGTATGAAATTTACTTAGTTGCTGTGGTTGCCAGAGTTGGAATTTGTTGCTATGGTTATCAGACTTGGATTTTGTTGTTGCTATGGGCACAAGAGATTTCAAAATCCCCTAGTAATACCTTGTTTTTGTATCTTTTCTTGGCTTTGGATTTTTTCTTTTTTGTTCCACATAATCTGCCTCTTGACATTTTTCCAGCTATACTCCACTATAATATTTATTTGAGGTGTGTTAGCCTTCTGAGTAGATGGGTGAAAATGGCATTCTCTCATGTTCTTTCTAAGCCTCAATTTTAGACAAATATTTTGAACTAGGGTTTTCAGGTATATTCTTCACAAGTATTCCCCCCTCCAAATCTAAAAGCCACTGGGGAGATAAATATGGGCACACATTTGGTGGTGGTCTTCATTACCCTTACTCAACTGCAATAATGAGTTTCCACTAGTGAACTACACTAAAGATAAAGTCTTTTGGCCCCGATTGGTGTAGCTCAGTGGGTTGGGCGTCATCCCACAAACCAAAAGGTTGCTGGTTTGATTCTCGGTCAGGGCACATGGCTGGGTTGTAGGCCAGGTCCCCAGTTGGGGCTGTGTAAGAGGCAACCAATTGATATTTCTCTTGAACATTTGACATCTCTCTTTCTACCTCCTTTCCCCTCTCTAAAAATAAATAAGTAAAATCTTTTTTAAAAAAGATAGTCTTTTGTTCTTTAATGCAGATGGATAGGAGGATGTGGGTCTAAGTTGATTTTGGCAATGACTCTTATTCATTTCCTCCAGCCAGAAACGAGGGGTGGGGGGAGCTTTCTTAGAATTCTCTTCAATCTTATTTATGGGGTTTCTAGGGGGGGAAAATCCTGCAAAGGGGTGAAAACACATTTGTGCCTGAGGCTCCTGGGGACTTCATGCTCTCATGCTAGTACACGATTGGCCTTTAGCAGTTGGCTAAATATTTCTAGTTTAATCTTCCTACAATTTATATGGCATTCATGACATCTATTCTGGGCAGACAATGATCGAGCTGTTTTTCTTTGAAGGTAACTCTCTCTCTCTCCAGATTTCAGGTCAGTTGTCTGCCCTTAGTTCAATTCACTTACAGGCTCAAGAAAAGTTGGTAATTTACATTTTTTCCAGCACTTTTTCTGTTGTATGGCTCTTTCCACATCTCTACATATTCCAGCTGAAAGCAGAAACTACTGTTTATAAGCTTTTTAAAGATGTCTAAATAATAGAATTACCTTATATGTTTATCCCTGCAGTTATCATATTTGCAGATATTCGTTCCTTTATGGTGACATGTATTACAACAAAATGTCATTTTCCTCCTCTGAAAGACTTCATTTATCATTTTCCAAATATATTTTATTGAATTTATTGGGGTGACATTGGTTAATAAAATTATATAGGTTTCAGCCCTAGCTGGTGTGGCTTGGTGTATTGAGAACTAGCCTATGAACTGGAAGGTTACCGGTTCAATTCCCAGTCAGGGCACATGCCTGAGTTGTGGGCTGGGTCCCTAGTTTCAGGAGCATGTGAGGCAACTGATCGATGTTTCTCTCAGACATCAATGTTTCTCTTTCTCCCTTACCCCTCTCTAAAAAATAGTCTTTAAAAAATTAGATAGCTTTCAGGCGTACAATTCTATAATGCATCATCTGTATATTATATTGTGTGTTCATCACCCCAAGTCAAATCTCCTTCCATCACTTTTTATCCCCCTCATACCCTTTTCTACCTTCACTACTCCCCCTTCCCTCTGGTAATCACCATACTGTTGTCTGTGTCTATAAGATTTTCCTTAATCCCTTCACCTTTTTCACCCAGCCCCCCAATACCCCTCCACTCTGACAGCTGTCAATCTGTTCTCTGTATATGTGTTTCTATTTTGCTTATTTTGTTGTTTAGATTCCACATATAAGTTAAATCATATGGTATTTGTCTCTGACTGTGGTGTGGATCTGCTGCTAATGTATGCCTAAAAAAGTCTTCATTTCACCTTTATCTATTTGAGAATCCCCCCCCCCACACCCAGATATAGAATTCTAAGCTGATGGTTTTAATTTTTCAGTACTTGTACTAGTCAAGGTAATACAGAGAAAAAGGATCAATACAATATGTGATAGATAAACAGATAAATAATTTTAAGAATTTGGTGCTGGTCACACTATCATAGTTCCTTTCTGCCCAGTAGAAGTTAGTCTTTGTTCTATTAAGACCACCAAATGTTTGGATAAGATCTCCCACAAATTGCTTTACTCAGTGTTTACCAAAAATATCCTCACAGAAACATCTAGAATAATGTTTGATTAAATATCTGGGTGTTATGGCCAAACCAAATTGACATATAAAATTAAACATCACAGTACTTTAAAAATATTTATGCACTGTCTTCTTGCTTACATTCTTTCCAAAGAGGTATCTACTGTCCTCTTCAATGTTATTCCTCTGTATATAACATGCCTTTTTTTCCTCTGGGTGCTTTTAGATGTTTTTCACTTGTTTTGAACAATATGATTATTACATGCCTTTGCTTATTTTTCTTCATGTTTCTGTGCTTGGGGTTTGTTGAGCTTCTTTATTTTTATCAAATTTGAAAAAAAAATGGCCACTATTATTCAAATATATGTCTTCCTTTTCCTTATCTCTTCCTTCTAGGGCTACAATCACATGCATATTAGGCCTCTTGAAGTTTTACCTTAGCTTAATGATGCTTTGTTCTTTTTAAACAAATTTTCCTCTGTTTTATGTCACGTAGTTTCCAATGCTATGCCATCAATTTCACTTGTCTTTTCTTCTGCAATGCCTAATCTGTTGTTACTACCACCCAGTATATTTTTCATCTTGGTCATTGTAGTTTTCATCTCTAGTAGTTTTAATTGGTTTTTTAAAATAACATTCTTTAGCTCTATTAAACTTTTTGAACATATGGAATACACTTAAAATAACTTTAATATACTTGTCTACTAATTCTTAAATCAGTAACAGTTCTGACCAGTTTCAACTGACTGATTTTTTATAATGGATAATTTTTCCTGCTTCTTTGCATGAATGGTACTTTTTCATTGGATGACTGATATTGTGAATATTACCATTTTAATGCTGATTTTATATTTCTATAAATACTATTAAGCATTGTTCTGTAAAGTGGTTAAGTTACATGAAAGTTTGAGTCTTTCTGGTTTTATTTTTATTATTCATTAGGTAGGAATACAGCTCTGTTTATTCTAGGAATAATTATTCGTCACTACTGAGTCAAGACCCTTCTGAGTATTTTACCCACTACTCCATGAATTATGTGATTTTTCAGTCTAGATGCTTGAAAGAGACACTATATCTGAATTAGTGTTGGTTACTCTCTTACCTTATTTTTTATGTGGTTCTTTTTTCTGTTTTGGGGTACTTTATTCACATGCAAGTATTGATCAGCAACCTGCTACATACTTGAGGAGAATCCTTTGTTCATATCTGTTATCCTCTCTCTATGTAACTTCTATGTAACTACTCTATCCTCTTCCTTACTATGTCCTGCAAACCCAAGTTACCTTGGTTTCCCCTGACTCTCAGCTATATTTCTTCAATTCTGGGAGATGCTGTGGCACGCCATAGATCCCCATTACTACAGTGAGACTTGGAACCTCTCTTAGGAAAGCAAGTTGACACAATTATAGGTCTCACATTGCTGCATGAATCTCACATTTCACTGTATTTCTCTGCCTGGTTTGTTTCTTTTTAAATTATCATTTTACATATGTTGTCTATTTTTAAAAGAGTTGTCTCAGTAAAGATAAACTGGCCTCTGGCCTCCAGTACTCCATTTTGACCAGAAACTCAAAATTCATATATGCATTATTTGTGTGTATTAGAATTGGTATATATACACAGTGTAGACAGACGGATGTGACCACAACAGTGGTAGTAGCAGAGCCTAGTGGGTCACCACAGCTACCATAATCTTCCCACAAAAGTAGTGTCAAAATAAAGGAGGACAGTACAACCCATCTTTTGCCCATTAGCAGTGAGAAAATCTACCAGTGGCAGTAAAAACAGAACTCTGGCCTTTCTCCAGCTATGGGCACTGGAAGCAGTAAGCTAATCTGCCCAAAGCAGTGGCAACAGAACAATCAGACAAGCCAACTAACTCATGTGTCAAATCCACCAGAAGCGGTAGGCCCCCCTGTTAGCATCAAATGTGCCAACAGACCTGCAATCTCCCAGCCCTCCATCCTGTGTGACAGAGCGAATGAGAACCAGTAGTTCCTGGCCTTCCATGAAATGACAGAAGATCCAAGCCAAATATATCCTGGATTTCTGCCCAATGGCAGAAGAGAATCAGGTCCACCAACTCCTGGCCTTTTGCCTAGAAGAAGAAGGTAAATCAAGCTAATGGCTTCTTGAATCTCTACCTACTCAGACCATGCAACACTTACTGCCCCATCAGTGGAAGAAGATGGTAAAGATAGGTGCTTCCATTACTTAGTGCCACTAGCAGAGATAGAGTGGTGAGCTCACTAACATTATGTGGATGTAGAATGGTTCAGGGGAAGTGCTCTCTGTCCAGTGGGTTTGACATCCTCTATTCCTTACATAATGACACAAGTGACCTAGGGAAAACCCATCAATACCCACAGGTGGCACTAGCATAGATATAGCAGGAGGTCAGGCAGAACCAGAAGAATGAAATAAACTAGAATAGCATTGCAAAGGCTCAGAAAACTTAATAATTATTGTAAGTACAGCCAACAAAATAACACAAGAACTATACACTAACCCACCTGAAACTAGGTGAATGGCATGGAACAGATTTTTGCTCACAGCCCTCAGAAAGAACCAACCCTGCTGGTAACTTAATGTTGGATTTCTAACTATCAGAACTGTAAGACAATAAATATCTTTTGTTTAAACTACCCAATTTGTGGTACTTTATTATGACAACCCTAGCAAATTAATACACAACTTGAATAAGAAAAGATAATCAACTCCTGCTAATAACAATACAAAACAGGTGTTGGAATTATCTGACAAAGATTTTTAATAAACAGATTTATTGAGATTTTCAATTCACAACCTAAAAGAAACATATATATGAGCAGTCAACCACCATCCCCATTCAAATACATGCCTAAAAAAAATGCAAATCTACTTTCAGTCTTTATAAATTTACCTATTATGGACAGTTAATACAGATGAAATCATTTTAATATCTCAGCCTTTGTAATTGACTTCTTTCACTAGAATATATTACAGGCATCTTTCATAACATTGTTAGCAGCCTCAAACAGCAAAAAGTATCTCAAATAAGCAATCTAATCCTACATCTAAAAGAACTAGAAAAACAAAAACAAACAAAGCCCAGAGTAAGTACAAGGGAGAAAACAATAAAGATCAGAGCAGAAATAAATTATATAGACTAAAAAAACAATACAAAGATCAATGAAACCAAGAGCTGGGTCTTTGAAAAGATAAACAAGATTGATGAACCTTTAACCAGACTAATCAAAAAAAAAAAAAAAAAAAAAAGAAAGAAAAAAGCAAGCAAGAAAGAGGACCCAAATAAGTAAAATCAGAAATGAATGATGAGAAGTAACAACTGACATCACAGAAATACAAAGGATTATTTTTAAAAACCTATGAACAATTATATTCTGACAAACTGGACAACCTGGGTGAAATAGATAAATTCCTAGAAATATGCAATCTTCCAAAATTGAATAAGGAAAAATCATAGAATCTGAATAGAATGATCACAACTAGTAAAATTGAAGCAGTAATCAAAAAACTCCAAACAAACAAAAGTCCTGGACCAAATGGATTCACAAGTGAATTTTTACAAAACATTCTAAGAACTAACATCTCTCCTCAAACTATTCCAAAATATTCAACAGGAGTGAAGACACCCAAGCTCATTTTACAAGGCCAGCATTATCCTAATTCGAAAACAGATAAAGACACTACAAAGAAAAAAATTATAGGCTAATATCCATGATGAACATAGGTGCTAAAATCCTCAACAAAATATAGCAAAGTAAATAAAACAATACATTAAAAAGATCATACATCATAATCAACTGCAATTTATTCCAGGGTTGCAAGGTTGGTACAATATTCACAAATCAATAAATTTGATATATTACATAAACAAAATAAAAGATAAAAATTACATGATCATAGCGATAAGTGCAGAAAAACACTGATAAAATCTAGTATTCATTTATGATAGATTCTCAGCAAAGTGAGAAGAGAAGGCTCACACCTCAATTTAATAAAGGCCATATATGACAAACCTACAGCCAACATCATACTCAATGGGCAAAAAATAAATAAGAGTTTCCTTTAAGATGAGGACAGAACAGGGGGGTCCACTTTCACCACTCTTATTCAACATAGTACTGGAAGTACTTGCCACAGCAATTAGACAAGAAGAAAAAATAAAAGACACCCAAATTGGGAAGAAAAAAAACTGTCCTTATTTGCAGATTACATGATATTGTATGTAGAAAACCTTAAAGATGACACCAAAAAACAAGATCTAATAAATTCAGTAAATTAGCAGCATAAAAATATATTCATGAGTTGGTGGCATTTTTATACACAAATAATGAAATATTAGAAAGAGAACCTAAGAAAACAATCCCATTTACTATTGCAACAAAGAAAAAGGTACCTAGGGAAAAATTTAACCAAGGAGGTAAAAGACCTGTACTCGAAAAACTAGGATATTGAAAAAAAATTGAGGAAGATACAAATAACTGGAAGGTTACTATGTTCAAGGATTAAAAGAATTAACATCATTAAAATGTCTATACTACCCAAAGAAATATATAGATTCAAAGCAATTCCTATTAAAACTCCATGACTTATTTCACAGATCTAGAAAAATGTTCCAAAACTTTACATGGAAGCAAAAAAGACCCTAAAGAGCCTCAGCAATCTTAAAAAAGAAGAACAAAGTTGGAAGTGTCACAATACCTGATATCAAACTATACTACAAGACCATTGTAATCAAAACAGCCTGGTATTGGCAATGGAACAGAACAGAGAGCTGAGAAATAAATCCATGCCTTTGTGATCAACTAACATTTGACAAAGGAGGCAAGAGCATACAATGGAGTAAAGACAGTCTCTTCAGTAAATGGTGTTGGCTTCTGACAGGTGGTTCAGTGGGTTGGAGCATTGCCCTATACTTGAAAAGTTTTTGGGTTTGATTCTTTGTCAGGGTACACACCTAGGTTACAGGTTTGATCCCCAGTCAGGGCACATATGGAAGGCAACCGATCAATCTTCCTTTCTCGCATCTTTGTTGTTTTTCTCTATCGCCCTTCCTCTCTTTCTAAAATCAATAAATATAATCAGGTGAGCATTTTTTAATATAAATAAAAATAAATGGTGTTGGGAAATGAGTACATGCAAAAAATGAAACTGGACCACCAACTTACACCATACACAAGGATAAACTCAAAATGGATAAAAGACTTAAATTTATGTCATGAAACCATAAAAATCCTAGAAGGAAACATAGGCAGTAAAGTCTCAGACAACTCTTGTAGCAATATTTTTGCTGACATGTCTCCTAGGGCAAGGGAAGCAAAGGAATAAATGGCTAAATGGAAATACATCAAGCTAAAAAGTTTCTGCACGGCAAAAAAATAAAAAAAATAAAAAAAAATTGTATGGGAGAACATAATCGCCAATGATACGTTTGATGATGGATTAATTTCCAAAATCTATTTTAAAACTTATGCAACTCAATACCAAGAAGACAATTCAATTTTTTTTAATGGGCAAAGGACCTGAATGGGCACTTCTCCAAAGAGGACATACAGATAACCAATAGACATATTAAAAAAATGCTCAACGTCACTAATCATCAGAGATGATGTCAAAATGGCTATCACCGATAAATCAACAAACAACAAGTCCTGGCAAGCATGTGGAGAAAAGGGAATGCCTAGTGCACTGTTGATGCAAATGCAGACTGGAGCAGCCACTGTAAAAAACAGTATGGAATTTCTTCAAAAAATTAAAAATGGAACTGCCTTTTGACCCAGTGATCCTACTTCTGGGAATATCTTTTAAGAATCCTGAAACACCAGTTTGAAAGAACATATGCACCAGTATGTTCACAGCAGCATTATTTACAAGAGCCAAGATCTGAAAACAGCCTCGATGTTCATTAGTGGACATGCGGTACATTTACACAATGGAATACTATGTGGTGGTAAAAAAGAAGGAACTCTTTCTTACCTTTTGTGACAACATGGATGGACCTAGAGATTATTATGCTAAATGACATAAGCCAGTCAGAGAAAAACAAATACCACATGATCTCACTTATATATGGAATCTAATGAACAAAATAAACATGAATTAAAATAAAAACAGAGGCATGGATACATGGAACAGACAGCTGTCATAAGGGAGAGGAGATGAAAGAAGGTGAAGGGATTAGCCAAAGAACATATATGCATGACCTATAGACACAGACAACAACGTGGTGATGGCCAGAGGGAAGGTGGGGGCGGGGGCTGGGTGGATGTGGGCAAAGGGGGAGAAAATGGGGACATCTGTAATAGTGTCAACAATAACAATGAAGTTTTAAAAGAAGCTTTCCCACATATACTGAAAATGAAAGAATTCACCACCACAAGACCTGCATACAAGAAATATAAAAAGGTGCTCTTTTACCATAAACAAAGACTAAAGGATACTAAAGTATGAGTAAGATTACTAACAGACAGAAACAGAAAATTATAACTATTGTTCAGAATAGGATATTAAACACTTTAATATAACATAAAGGATAAAAATGTTAAAAGCATTTAAAAAGAAGACAATAGCTACTGCAATTTGGAAATGAATGCACAGCATGAAAAATTGTTTGACAGAAAAAACATGAATAAAAGGGGGTAAAGGACTAAACTTCCATAGGCAAATGGAAATAAGATGTAATCAGAAGAAAAATGACTATTGTACACAGAAAACTTTTTGCATAAACAATGGTAACTACAAAACAAAAATCTAAAACTGACATACATAACATAAAAAGAAGAAACAGTGGAAAAATTATAGATTACCACCAATCCAAAATAAAAGAAAAAAGGATAAAGAGAAATAATTTAGACACAGACCTACAAGAAAACAAAAGAAAAATTACTATAGGAATTCTTAATAAAGCAATAATCACCCTGAATATAAATAAAATGAACTCACCAATTAAAAGTTACAGAGTAGCAGGATGGATTAAAAGATGAAACCAAGCTATATACTGCCATTAGGAGACACATTACAGCTGTACTTAAACAGATTCAAAATTGAATGGGTGGAAAATGATACTCCAAGCAAATGAAATCCAGAGAAAAACAGATGTAGCCATACTTATGTCTGACAAAATAGAATTCAAAATAAAAACAATAACAAGAGACAAACATGGATATTTTGTAATGATAAAGGTGGCACTATATCAAGAAAACATAGTACTTTTTAAAATATGTATGCACCCAACCCGGGAGCAGCAAAATATACAAAGCAACTACTCACAAAACTAAAGAGAGAAACTGACAAAAACACAATTATAGTAGGGGATCTAAATACCTTATTGAAAGCTATGAATAGATCATCTAAACAGAAAACAAATAAAAAATATTTGCTTAAATGACCCATTACACCAAACAGACCTAATTTATATTTACATAGCCTTTCATCTACCAGATTATACATTCTTTTCATGTACATGTAGAACATTCTCAAGTATAGGATAGATCATATGCTGGGGCACAAAACTAACCTCAACAAATTTAAAGATGGAAATCATACCAAACATATTCTCTAACCACAATGCTTTGAAATTAGATATCAACTACAGAAAAAAATAAAAAAGGTGGAAAAGCCACAAATATGTGGAGAGTAAACAACATGCTACTAAAAAAATGACAGGTCAAAGAAGAAATGAAGAACTCAAAAGACACACAGAGGCAAACAAGAATAACAACACACATATCAAAACTTCTGGGATGCAGCAAAAGCACTAAAAAAGAGGAAGTTTATATCATTACCAGCCTATCTCAAGAAACAAGAAAAATCCCAAGTAAACAACCTAACTTTACATCTTTAAGAACTAGTAAAAGAAGAACAAAGCAGCCCAAAGTCATCAGAAGAAAGAAAATAATAATAATTAGAGCAGAATCAAATGAAACAGAGGAAAAAATAGAAAGAAATTAATGCAACAAAGAGCTTCTTTGAAAAGATTAACAAAATTGACAAACCTCTAGCTAGACTTACTAACAAAAATAAAAGGACACAAATAAACAAAATCAGAAATAAAAAAGCAGTTACAATGGACAAAACAGAAGTACAAAGAACTATGAAGATACTATAAAAGGCTAAACATCACCAAATTTGATAGCTTAGAAGAAATTGACAGGTTATTCGAAATATGAACATTCCTAAAGAATGAAGATAAGGAGACTCTAGACAGATCAAAAGTAATGAAATTAAGTCATCAATAAAAATAAAGTGTAAAAAAAAAAGAAAATCTAAACACACACACACACACACACCCTTTTAAGGAGTTGAAGTTCCAAAACAGATGGCTTCACTAGTGAATTTTACCAAACATTTAAAAAAGATTTAAGACCTATTTTTCTCAAGAAAAAAAAATTGAGAAAAGAAGATTTTCCCTGACCAGTGTGGCTCAGTTGGTGGGCATCATCCCACAAAGTGAAAGGTCACCAGTTCAATTCCCTGTCAGGGCACATGCCTAGGTTGTGGGTTCAGTGCCCAGTAGGGGTGCATACCAGAGGCAACCGATCAATGTTTCTCTCCCATGTCAATGTTCCCCCCCCCTCTTTCTCCTTCCCTTCCCCTCTCTCTATAAAAAAATAAATACATTTTTTAAAAAAGACATACCCTTCTCAAAGTTTTCAAAAAAACTGAAGAAGAGGCAATACTTATTAACTAATTTTATGATGAAATCATTATCTTGGTATCAAAACCTGAGAAGAACAGAAAAAAGGGAAATTACCAAACAATATCCCTGATGAATATAGATGTCATAATCCTAAACAATATACTAGCAAACTGAACAAAACATTATTTAAAATATCAAATGGAGTTCATTACAGGTTTGAAAAAATGGTTCAATGTATGCAAATCAATCAAAGTAATACATCACATTAACAAAGTATTAGATAAAATCATCCCCTGGCTGGTTTGGCTCAGTGGATTGAGCGTCGGCCTGCGAGCTAAGTGTCGCTGGTTCGATCTTCCAGTCAGGACACATCAGAGAAGGAAAACTCTGACTCCAAAAAACCTCCGCTGCCTTGCGGCATACCTCTTCAGGGGAAAGGCTTAGGGAGTAAACCCCGACAGAAAATCCGGAGCCGGAGTCCCTAAGGCGGTTTGACGTTGTAGTCAACACCGGCAACTCCTGCGGCGCACCTGAAGCCAAGCTGTATTGACTCCGTCTTTCCCTTGGACCCTTCAGCTGCGAAGAGAGGGGGGGTCTGCTGCATGGGCAACAGCAGACCCTCCATATCACCCTGCCCAGGCTCTGTAGCTTCAGCTTCACTGGAGAGGACACTTCAGCGTCATCGCAAGATGTCGATTCAACACGGGAGGAGACATACCGTGTCACTCCCGAGTCGGACTGCACAGCCATTTTCGGCGGTGCAGATAGACTTTTAAGAAGCTACACCATCGTCTCTCGAGACGGACGGCTGCCGACGACGAGATAAAATCATATGATCATATAAATAGATGCAGAAAAAGCATTCAACAGGACACAACATTCACTTATAACACCCAATAAAATAGTATAGGAGGAAATCCCCTCAACATATATGACAGTCTCTCAACTAATATCATATTCAATGGTGAAAAACTGAAAGCTTTCCTTTAATATCAGGAACAAGACAAGTATGTCTCTCACCACTGTTATTCAACAAAGAACTAAAGTCATAGCCAGAGCAATCAGGCAAGAGAAAGAAATAAAAGGCATCCAATTTAGGAATAAAAATGTCACTTTTTGCAGATGACATCATTCTATACACAGAAAACCCTAAAGATGCCACACACAAAAAAGTCATATTAGAAACCATAAACACTTTCTGCCGGTGGATGCCGCTGAGTAAGCATCATTCAAGTCTCCTGCCCTGAAGTCGTCATGTCTAAGTCAGAGTCTCCCAAAGAGCCGGAACAGCTACGAAAGCTCTTTTTTTTTCCCAGCACTTGGCTATTGTAAATAGTGCTGCTATGAACATTGGAGTGCATAGGTTCTTTTGAACTGGTGTTTCAGGATTTTTCGGATATAACCCTAGTAATGGAATTGCTGGTTCAAAAGGCAGTTCCATTTTTAGTTTTTTGAGGAAATTCCAAACTGTTTTCCATAGCGGCTGCACCAGTCTGCATTCCCACCAGCAATGCACCAGGGTTCCTCTTTCTCCACATCCTCTCCAGCACAAGTTGTTTGTTGATTTGTTGATTATGGGCATTCTGACTGGTGTGAGGTGGTATCTCATTGTGGTTTTTATTTGCATCTCTCTGATGGCTAGTGATGTTGAGCATACTTTCATATGTCTATGGGCCCTCTGTATGTCTTCTTTTGAGAAGTGTTTGTTCAGGTCCTTTGCCCATTTTTTAATTGGGTTGTCTGTCTTCTTGGTGTTGAGTCGTATGAGTTTTTTATATATTTTGGAGATCAATCCCTTGTCTGAGATGTCATTGCCGAATACATTTTCCCATATGGTTGGTTTTCTTTTCATCTTGCTGATGTTTTCTTTAGCTGAGCAGAAACTTTTTAGTTTGATGTAGTCCCATTTGTTTATTCTTTCCTTTATTTCCCTTGCCTTAGGAGATATATCAGTGAAAACCTTGCTACGTGGGATATCTGAAATTTTCCTGCCTATTTTTTCCTCTAGGACTTTTATGGTATCACGGCTTACGTTTAAGTCTTTGATCCATTTTGATTTTATTCTTGTGTATGGTGTAAGTTGGTGGTCTAGTTTCATTTTTTTGCATGTCCCTGTCCAGTTCTCCCAACATCATTTGTTGAAGAGGCTCTTTTCACTTCACTTGATGTTCTTTCCCCCTTTGTCAAATATTAGTTGACCATATGAACCTGGGTTTATATCTGGGCTCTCTATTCTGTTCCATTGATCTATATGTCTGTTTTTATGCCAGTACCAGACTGTTTTGATTACCGTGGCCTTGTAGTATAGTTTGATATCAGGTATTGTGATTCCTCCTACTGTGTTCTTCCTCAAAATTGCTGTGGCTATTCGGGCTCTTTTTTGATTCCATATAAATTTTTGAAGTATTTGTTCTAGGTCTGTGAAATATGTTGCTGGTATTTTAATAGGGATTGCATTGAATCTATAAATTGCTTTGGGTAGTATGGCCATTTTAATGATGTTGATTCTTCCCATCCATGAGCATGGTATATGCTTCCATTTATTTGTATCTTCTTTAATTTCTTTCTTCAGTGTTATGTAGTTTTCTGAGTACAGGTCTTTTACCTCCTTGGTTCAGTTTATTCCTAGGTATTTTATTTTTCTTGTTGCTATGGTAAATTGAATTTTTCTTTCAGTTTCTATCTCTGAGTTTTTATTGTTGGTGTATAAAAATGCCTTCAATTTCTTAATATTGACTTTGTATCCTGCTATTTTGCCGAATTCACTTATTAGGTTGAGTAGTTTTTTTGTGGAGTCTATAGGGTTTTCTATGTACACTATCATGTCATCTGCAAATAATGACAGTTTTACTTCCTCTTTTCCAATTTGGATGCCTTTTATTTCTCAGCTACGGAAGCTCTTTATTGGAGGTTTGAGCTTTGAAACAACAGATGAGAGTCTGAGGAGCCATTTTGAGCAATGGGGAAAGCTCACAGACTGTGTGGTGATGAGAGATCCAAATACCAAGCGCTCCAGAGGCTTTGGGTTTGTCACATACGCCACTGTGGAGGAGGTGGATGCAGCCATGAATGCTAGGCCACACAAGGTGGACGGAAGAGTTGTGGAACCAAAGAGGGCTGTCTCAAGAGAAGATTCTCAAAGACCTGGTGCACACTTAACTGTGAAAAAGATTTTTGTCGGTGGTATTAAAGAAGACACTGAGGAACATCACCTAAGAGATTATTTTGAACAATATGGGAAAATTGAAGTGATTGAAATCATGACTGACCGAGGCAGTGGCAAAAAGAGAGGCTTCGCTTTTGTTACCTTTGATGACCATGACTCTGTAGACAAGACTGTCATTCAGAAATACCATACTGTAAATGGCCACAACTGTGAAGTGAGAAAAGCCCTATCTAAGCAAGAGATGGCTAGTGCTTCATCCAGCCAAAGAGGTCGAAGTGGTTCTGGAAACTTCGGAGGTGGTCGTGGAGGTCGTTTTGGTGGGAATGACAACTTTGGTCATGGAGGAAACTTCAGTGGTCGAGGTGGCTTTGGTGGTAGCCGTGGTGGTGGCGGATATGGTGGCAGTGGGGATGGCTATAATGGATTTGGTAATGATGGAAGTAATTTTGGAGGTGGCGAAACCTACAATGATTTTGGCAATTACAACAATCAATCTTCAAATTTTGGACCCATGAAAAGAGGAAACTTTGGAGGCAGAAGCTCTGGCCCTTATGGTGGTGGAGGCCAATACTTTGCCAAACCACGAAACCAAGGTGGCTATGGTGGTTCCAGCAGCAGCAGTAGCTATGGCAGTGGCAGAAGGTTTTAAGTACTACCAGGAAACAAAGCTTAGCAGGAGAGGAGAGCCAGAGAAGTGACAGGGAAGCTACAGGTTACAACAGATTTGTGAACTCAGCCAAGCACAGTGGTGACAGGGCCTAGCTGCTACAAAGAAGGCATGCTTTAGACAATACTCATGTGAATGGGCAAAAAACTCGAGGACTGTATTTGTGACTAATTGTATAACAGATTATTTTAGTTTCTGTTCTGTGGAAAGTGTAAAGCATTCCAAAAAAGGGTTTTTAATGTAGTTTTTTTTTCCTTTTTTCTTTTTTTTTGCACCCATGCTGTTGATTGCTAAATGTAATAGTCTGATCATGACGCTGAATAAATGTGTCTTTAAAAAAAAAAAAAAAAAGGAGACTTCCGGCCAAGATGGAGGCTTAGACGGACACGCTAGGTCTCCCTCTACAACTAGAGAAGAATACAACTACTTCAAAACAAAGGATAACTAGAAATTCCAGAAAGTAAAACTACACGGAAGTTCAACATATGAAGTTATAAACCAGCGGTGCCATTTGGGCAGGTAAGAGTTAAAGAGGGCAGTGCTGTTTGCGGTCGCACCTGGACAACAGCGGGTGGCGAGGAATCCCGGATCCGTAAAGCCCCTGGCGGTGCGCGACCCCGGCGAGGAATCCCAGCTGCGGCCAAGCCCCTGCCGGTGCGCGACTCCGGCGCTGGGGAGAGCGGCCGCCGCATCGCCTTGAACAGTGAGGCCCAGGGGGGCGGGAGGACGGATCCCAGTCTCCTAGCTGAATAACTGTGTGAATCCATCTTGGACCCCCGGCCCCAAAGAAAGCACCACAGGGCTGCGAAATAGGTCGCGGAGAGGCAGGCGCCGGCCGGTCGCTGATTTGTGACGCGTACACAGGCACTGCCCCCGACAGCCGGCCCAAGAAAACAAAACGCATCTGTCAAAATGAGGCAGACAACTATAGAAATCCCGGTGACACAACTCACCAGACAGCAGATAGAGAACCTGACAGATGAACAGATAAGAAACCTGTCAGAGGCTCAGTTCTGGGCCATTGTTAACAGATGGCTTACAGATTTCACAAAAGAGCAGGAAAAAGATATGAAAGAAGCGAAAAACTTTCATAACGAAAGGAACAAAACCGCATACGAGACAGAAGGAAAGGAAATAAAATCCAGAGTTCATTTCAACAAACTGGAATATGGAGAAGGAACAAGCAGTCAACCAATGCAGCGAGAGGAAATGGGAAGCAACAATGAAAGGATCAGAAACCTCTGGGACAGCTATAAAAGGCCCAACATAAGAATCATTGGTTTGCCAGAGAGCAAGGAAGATGAACTAGAACTTGAAAAATTGAGTGAAAATATAATAAAGGAGAACTTCCCAGACTTGGGGAAGGGAATAGACTTGCAGGTCCAGGAAGCAAGGAGAGTTCCCAAGAGACTGGACCCAGGGAGAACCACTCCAAGACACATTATAATCAAAATGTCAAAAATTAAAGATAAAGAGAGAATCTTAAAAGCAGCAAGAGAGAAGAAAAGAATTATGTACAAAGGGGTCCCAATTAGACTATCAGCTGACTTCTCAAGGGAAACCCTACAGGCAAGAAGAGACTGGCAAGAAATATTCAAAGTAATGAAAATCCAAAACCTACAACCACGAATACTCTACCCAGCGAAATTGTCATTCAGAATAGAAGGACAGAGAAAGTGTTTCCAGGACAAAATAAAACTGAAAGAGTTCATTAGATCCAAACCACTGTTATATGAGATGTTAAAGGGACTGGTTTAAAAAAAAACAGAAGCTAGGGAGATGAAACAAAGGCAAACTAAATAGGCAACGAGAGTGGAAAAGGAACTGTGGGTACGGGAAGCATATTGGGGGGAGGTCAACAGGGAGGGGGAATGGGGAAAGGGAGGGAGATGATATAGGAATTGGGGATCAAGGTAGGAGGGAATGGAATAGACGGAGAGAGGTTGGGAGGAACTGTATGCACAACTAATGGACATAATCTAAAAGGGGGGGACAACTGGAGGGAGGGGGGCCACCGGGTGGAGGGGAGCAGAGGGAAGGGAAATTGGCACAAATGTAATAATTTAATCAATAAAACACATTAAATCTGAAAAAAAAAAAAAGAAAAAAGAAACCATAAACAAATACAGTTAAAGTGGCAGGATACAAAGCTAATGTACAAAAATCCATTGCATTCCCATTTAAAAACAATAAAATTTCAAAAAAAAATAAAACAATTTCATCTGCAATTGGCACAAAACAAATAAAATACCTAGAAATAAACAATAAAAAAGGTGAAGGGCCTATACAATAAAAACTATAAGACACTGTTCAACAAAATTAAAAAAAAAAAAAAGAAAGACACAAAGAACCCAAGCTGGGTTGTTCAGTTGGTCAAGAGTGTCATCCCAATATGCCAAAGTTGTGAGTTTGATCTTTGATCAGGGCATATAAAAGAGGAAGCCAATAGGTGCATGAATGAGTGGAGAAACAGATGAATGTTTCTCTTTTTCTCCCTTCTCTCTCTAAAGTCAACAAATGGAATTTTTCTAAAAAGACACAAAGAGGGAGAGGGGGAAGATGGCCGCGGAGTAGGGACAGTGTTCTCAGCTCGCTCCTGTTAAGGAGAGACTCCAGGAACGAATGCAGAGAGGAGTGACTGACACCTCCACAAAAGATCTCTAGACAAAGTGGGCAGAGTGACTCTCAATCAACTAACCAGAGAAAAAGATCCACCAAAAAGTAGCTGAAATACAACCAGACAGATTAAAGAAATATCACCAACGACAACACAGACGGAGATCCAGGAGGGCGGAGGAGTAAGTGGAAGCTACACTAACCTCCTCCAAGGACCAGCCAGTGCTGACTCAGCCCCAGTACAGCAGACAGACCATTCCCCTCCAAGTGGCATCATACTTAGGGGAAATAAAAGCCCTGCCTACAGGAATTAAGCTGCCACACCCACGGTCCTTAAGCCTGACGGCCAATCACACATTGAATATACTAACAACTAAAGAAGAGAGACAAAGGCAGTAGATCACTGGAGGTCCCCAACAGGCTGCCTAGGGCCAGTCTGGTACATGACCTGATGCTACCAGAGGCAGATCCAGGAAGAGCAGATCATTCCAAGAGCACCAACAAACAATAGGAATCACAAAAATGGGGAGACAGAGAAACAACACCCCATCAAAAGGAAAGGTAGAATCCCTAGAGAGAGTGCTAAATGAAATAGAGGGGAGCAAAATATCAGATACGGAATTTAAAACATGGATTATGGAGAAGCTAAATGAGCTCAGCGGAAACTACAAAGAACTCCAGGGAAACTACAAGGAACTCCAGAAAAACTACAAGGAACTCACAGAGAATTACACGAGCATGAAAAAGGACATAGAAGCTATCAATAAGAGCCAGGAGGAAATGAAGAATACGATCTCTGAATTGAAGAACACAGTAGAAGGAATTAAAAGCAGGCTAGAGGAAGCAGAAGATCGGATCAGCGAGCTGGAGGACAACGTACACAAAAACTCCCAGACAATGCAACAAAATGAAAAAAGACTGAACAAGACTGAAGAGGTTCTAAGACAGCTGCAGGACAACATGAAACGTAATAATATCCGTATCATAGGAATTCCAGAAGGAGAAGAAGAAGAGCAAGGGATAGAAAACCTCTTTGAAAAACTAATGACAGAAAACTTCCCTCACATGAGGAGAGAAAGAGTCATGCAAATCCAGGAAGCACAGAGAGTCCCAATGAAGATGAACCCCAACAGGCCCACCACAAGACACATCATAATTAAAATGGCAACATTCAAAGACAAAGAGAGAATCCTAAAAGCAGCAAGAGAAAAACAACTAATAACATACAAGGGAGCTCCAATAAGGCTATCATCAGATTTCTCAGCAGAAACACTACAAGCCAGAAGGGAATGGCAAAAAATATTCCAAGTAATGAAAAACAAAGGCCTACAACCAAGAATACTCTACCCAGCAAGGCTCTCATTCAAAATGGAAGGCGAAATAAGGAGTTTCTCAGACAAAGGAAGACTAAAAGAATACATCTCCACCAAACCAGCAATGCAAGAGATGCTAAAGGGTCTGCTCTAAGAAGATAAAGAAACAGAGAGAGACAGAGAAGAACACGAGTACAAAGGGGAAGAATGACAATGAATAAGTACTTATCGGTAATAACCTTAAATGTAAATGGATTAAACGCTCCAATTAAAAGACATAGGGTAGCTGAATGGATTAGAAAGAATGAACCACATATATGCTGTCTACAAGAGACACACCTTAGAACAAAAGATCTACACAGACTGAAAGTAAAGGGATGAAAAAAAGTATTTCAAGCAAATGGACATGAAAAAAAAGCCGGGGTAGCAATACTTATATCAGACAAAACAGATTTCACAGCAAAGTCCATAAAAAGAGACAAAGAAGGGCATTTCATAATACTTAAGGGAAAAATCCATCAAGAAGATATAACCCTTATAAATATATATGCACCCAACTTAGGAGCACCCAAATATATAAGGAAAATTTTGAAAGACTCCAAGAAAGATATAGACAGCAACACACTCATCGTAGGGGACTTTAACACCCCATTGTCGACAATGGACAGATCTTCAAAGCAAAGAAACACCAAAGATATTGAGGCACTGAACAACACTTTAGATCAAACGGACTTAGTCAATATATATAGAAGTTTTCACCCCAAAGAAGCAAAATATACATATTTCTCAAGTGCACATGGAACATTTTCAAAGATAGACCACATGGTAGGACACAAAACAAGCCTCAATAAATTCAAGAAAATTGAAATTATATCAAGCATCTTCTCAGATAACAATGGCTTAAAATTGGAAATCAACCTCAAGGAAAAAACTCAAAAACATTCAAACTCATGGAGAATGAATAACATGCATTAAATAATGAATGGATTAACAATGACATCAAGGAAGAAATCAAAAAGTTCCTGGAAACCAATGATAATGAACACACAACAACCCAAAACCTATGGGATACAGCGAAAGCAGTCCTAAGAGGAAAGTTCATAGCAATACAAGCCTACCTAAAAAAGCTAGAAGAATCTCTAATAAAAAATTTAACCCTACAGCTACAAGAACTAGAGGAAGAACAACAAGCAAAACCCAGATCAAGTAGAAGGAAGGAAATCATCAAGATCAGAGCAGAATTAAATGACATAGAGTCTAAAGTAACAATTCAAAAGATCAACAAAAGTAGGAGCTGGTTCTTTGAAAAGATAAACAAAATTGACAAGCCTTTAACCAGGCTCATCAAGAAAAAAAGAGAGAGGACCCAAATAAATAAAATCAGAAACGAAAGAGGAGAAATCACAACTGATACAATAGAAATACAAAGGATTATAAGAAATTATTACGAACAACTGTATGGCAAGAAATTTGACAACCTAGAGGAAATGGACAAATTCCTGGAAAACTATAGTCTTCCCAAACTGAATCAAGAAGCAGCAGAAAGTCTGAATAGACCAATAACAACTAGCGAAATTGAAGCAGTAATAAAAAAAACTCCCAACACACAAAAGCCCAGGACTGGATGGCTTCACAAGTGAATTCTACAAAACATTTAGGAAAGAACTAACCCCTATCCTCCTCAGACTATTCCAAAAGATACAAAATGAGGGAAGACTCCCAAACTCGTTCTATGAAGCCAGTATAACCCTAATTCCAAAACCAGGTCAAGAAACAACAAAGAAAGAAAACTACAGGCCAATATCACTGATGAACATAGATGCTAAAATCCTCAACAAAATATTGGCAAACCGGATCCAGCAACACATTAGAAAGATCATACACCAGGATCAAGTAGGATTCATCCCAGGGATGCAAGGATGGTTTAATATTCGCAAATCAATAAATGTAATACACCACATAAACAAAATGAAAGACAAAAACCACATGATCATATCAATAGATGCGGAAAAAGCATTTGATAAAGTACAACACCCATTTATGATAAAAACTCTCAGCAAAATGGGAATAGAGGGAGCATACCTCAACATAATAAAGGCCATATATGAGAAACCTGAAGCGAACATCATACTCAATGGGCAAAAACCGAGAGCATTCCCCCTGAGATCAGGAACAAGACAAGGATGTCCGCTCTCTCCACTCCTATTCAACATAGTCTTGGAAGTTCTAGCCACAGCAATCAGACAAGAAAGAGAAATAAAAGGCATCCAAGTTGGAAAAGAGGAAGTAAAAAGTCATTATTTGCAGATGACATGATAGTGTACATAGAAAATCCTTTAGACTCCACAAAAAAACTACTCAACCTAATAAGTGAATTCGGCAAAATAGCAGGATACAAAGTCAATATTAAGAAATCGAAGGCATTTTTATACACCAACAATAAAAACTCAGAGATAGAAACTGAAAGAAAAATCCCATTTACCATAGCAACAAGAAAAATAAAATACCTGGGAAAATTGGAAAGACACATCCAAAAAAATAAAACTAAACTGATATTTGTCACCATACACAAATAATTTACAGAAAATGGATTGCACCTGAAATAATAAAATACATATAAACAAACAAAGATCCTAAACTTATAGACCATGGTCTCAGAGATTTTATAAACTTGACCCCATAGGCAAGTGTTGTAAAAGCAAAATCAATCAGACTACACCAAATTAAAAATTTCTGGACAGCCCAATAAACCATCAATGTACCATCGAGACAATCAACCAAACGGGTGAAGATATTTGCAAACAATACCTCTGGTAAAGGGCTAATATCTAAAATATAATAGAAACTTATGCAACTCAACAACATCAAGCATACAAACAATCCTATAATGTTTTTTTTGGAAGAAAAACCGAGCAGACACTTGTCGAATAAATGGCCAATAGATATACGAAAAGGTGTTCAACTTGTCTACCTATAAAGAAAGATGAAAATCAAAACCACAAATAGATACCACCTCACACATGTTAGAATGGTTATTATAAAAAAGAAAAAGAATATCCAGTCAAGATGGAGGCCTAGGTAGATACGCTTCGCCTCCTTGCACAACCATAAAAAAATTAAAACCAGATCTCAAAAATAAATAACAAACCAGAACTGTCAGAAAATTGAGTTATATGGAAGTCTGACAACCAAGGATTTAAAGAAGTCACATTCATCCCGACAGGTAAGAGGAGCAGAGTCATGGAGATGGAGCAGAGAGGTGGTGTGGTTTGGACAAGCAGCGATGGCAGAACGGGAAGTCCCACATTCATGTATGGTGGATAAAAATCAGGAGGGATGCCCTGGGAGCTAGCAAGCCCAGCCCCAGGTCAGCGTGTACAGCCCAGGGTTCTAGCACCAGGAAGATAAACCCTATCACCTCTGGCTGTAAAAACCACTGGGGGTTGGGGCAGTGGAAGAAACTGCTGGATTTTCACCACTTATAGGGCCCGCATGGCCTTAGAACATACACAAACCCCAAGGCAGAAACTAGAAGGGCACCAATTGCACACAGGAAGTGAATGAAGTGAATGGAAATAGGGCAAGTGCTGGGCAAATTGCCAAAGCCAGGCAGCGGCACTGTCCCCTCTCCAAGCACCCTACCACAAATAGAGCCACAGAGCAGTGAAGCAGGTGGCCCCACCATCACAATTACCTAAGACTTTGTCCCACACAATTTACAGATGCCTTTGCTGCAAAGGCCATGCTACTAAGACAGGGAGTAAAAGCAGCTCTACCTAACACACAGAAACAAATACAGGGATGCTGCCAAATTGAGGAGGCAGAGAAATATGGCCCAAATGAAAGAACAGAATAGAACCTCAGAAGAAGAACTAAATGAAACAGAGATAGCCAACCTATCAGATGCAGAGTTCAGAACACTGGTGATAAGGATGCTCAGAGAACTCACAGAGGATGGCAAATAATAAATAAATAAAGGAAGAAATGAAGGTTACCCAAAGTGAAATAAAGAAAAATATATGGGGAACCAAAAGTGAAGGAAAGGAAGCCAGGGTTCAAATCAATGATTTGGAACAGAAGGAAGAAAGACATTCACCCAGAACAGAGAGAAGAAACAAGAATGCAAAAAAATGAGGAGGCTTAGGAATGTCTGGGACAACTTTAAGCACACCAACATCTGAAGCATAGGGGTGCCAGAAGGAGAAGAGGAAGGGCAAGAAGGGACTGGCAAGAAATATTCAAAGTGATGAAAAGCAAGGACTTGCAACCGAGACTATCCAGCAAAGCTATCATTTAGAATGGAAGGGCAGATAAAGTGCTTCCCAGACAAGGTAAAGCTAAAGGAGTTCATCATCACCATGCCCTTATTACATGAAATGTTAAAGGAACTTAAGAAAAAGATCAGGCAGGACTGAGCTCCAGACCGACCCAAGGCGCCATGCCTGGAACACCCACAAGAGTGCCACTGCTGCCCACATCTTCTTTCACTCCTCACAGTACCTTACGCCTGTGGCCAGTGGCTAGATCGGACCACAAGCTATGCAGGCTATCCTCCGTCTGCAGGTGGCTACCCTCCAGTTGTACCACTATAGGTCTGGATAACATGGCCAACTACATAGGGCAGTTCAACCAGGACTACCTCTCTGCAATGGCAGCCAACATGTCTGGGATGTTCGGAGGAGCCAATGTGCCAAACATGTATCCTGGGGGGCCCCTGGGACCCTCTTCTACCCAGCAGCCTGTGCCTCCATATGGAATGTACCTGCCCCCCAGAGGGAACCCACCATCTGGGATGCCCTCTTAACCACCATACCCAGAGGTCTGTGCCATGCCAGCCTATGGTGCCTCCTGGACAGCAGCCCCCCAGGGGCCTACCTTGGGCAGCCACCCATGACCTACCCTGGGCAGCCACCGCCACCTTCTGGGCAGCAGGAGCAACTGATGCCAAGCTACCCAGGGTACGAAGGGTCTGGGACCGTCACCCCTGCCCAGTTTGGAATGTGAGGTACCATCACAGATGTTCCTGGCTTTGACCCCTTGCGAGATGCTCAGGTCCTGCAAAAGGATATGAAAGGCTTTGGGACTGATGAGCAGGCCATCACTGACTGCCTGGGTAGTCACTCCAACAAACAACGGCAACAGATCCTCCTGTCCTTCAAGACAGCTTCTGGGAAGGATTTCATCAAATATCTGAAATCTGAACTGTCAGAAAACTTTGAAAACACTATCTCGGCTATGATGAAGACCCCAGTCCTCTTTGATGCTTATGAGATAAGAGAAGTCATCAAGGGGGCTGGCACTGATGATGCCTGCCTCATTGAGATCCTTGCCTCCCATAGTAACAAGCACATCTGGGAACTGAGCAGAGCCTACCAAACAGAATGCAAAAAGACCCTGGAGGAGGCCATTTGAAGCGACATGTCAGGGTACTTCTAGCAGCTCTTTATCTATCTCTCAGGGAAACTAGGATGAGAGCACAAATGTAGACATGTCACTCATTCAGAGAGATGTTCAGGAGCTGCACACAGCTGGGGAGAACCGCCTGGGAACAGATGAGTCCAAGTTCAATGCAATCCTGTGTTCCTGGTGGCAGTCTTCAATGAGTATCAGCACATTGAGAATAGCAGATGTTGGGAGATTTCTGTGGACCTGGAGCAGGGCATGCTGACCGTGGTGAAATATCTCAAGGATACCCTATCTTCTTTGCTGAAAGGTTCAACAAAGCCATGAGGGGAGCAGGAACGAAAGACCAGACCCTGATTCACATTATGGTGTCTCACAGCGAGGTTGACCTCCTACACATCAGGATGGAGTACCAGCAGCTGTGTGACAAGTTGCTGTATCACAACATCATGGGAGACACCTTGGGGGATTACTAGAAGATTCTGCTGAAGATCTGTGGTGGCAATGACTGAGCAGTGACTGGTGGTTCACTTCTGTCCACCAGCCAGCAACACTGACGCCAGGAAAAGGCCAAAAGAATGTCTGTTTCTGTCAAACCCACAAAATAGCCCCTTAGGTGTCCCAGTGCTGACCATCGTAGAGCCTTGGCCCCGTCTTCCATTCACCCTTCCCAGTTGGGTGTCATGCTCATGCTGCAGGGCCTGGGCTTGGTCTGGAAGTCTCAGGACACCTTTTCCTCCACCCTGCTTGGTCTCTCGCTGCTCGCATAGCTGTTTTGTTTCCTGACTCAGGCAGTCGTTCCCTTTTCCTTGCAGTGGAGACACTCAGCTTCATTTTAGTCCTGTAATTTTAATCTTTATTTGGAGGCATTTTTTTTTTTATAGTCATTGCCAGACAGCTCATACAAGTCTCTCTGCTGCCATACAGAGTCTTTCTGCTGTCACATTGGGGAGCCCCATGCCTCACTGAGGAGTAAAAGGGAAGATCTTTAAGGGTAATTTTTGAATCTGGCAAGAATGTGTCCTGAGCTTTGTTATTGCCAAACTCAGTGCTTTTTAGAAAAAAAAAAAAAAAAAAAAAAGCCAGAAACTCAGCTGTTCCTTCTTCCATGTAAAACCACAAAAACAAAGCCAACTCCCTGCCAGTTACAGGGCTTCTAATAGTTGAGAATGTGCCTTAAACCTGAATGATGATAGCCAAAAGCAGTTTCTAAATTAAAGTCAGCCAGCTCTGGAACATTCTGGAAAAAAGAAAAGAAAAAGATCAAAACTATGAACATTAAAATGACATCAAATTAACAACTATCAACAACTGGATCTAAAATACATAAGCAAACAACCAGAACAGGAACAGAATCATAGGTATGGGGATAATTTGGAGGGTTACCAGCTGGTTGGTGGAAGGGGGAGAAATGGGGAAATGGTGCAGGGACTAAGAAGCATAATTGGTAGGAACAACATAGACGGGGGATGTTAAGAATACTATAGAAAAGGGAGAAGTCAAAGAACTTACACACACGACATAAACTAAGGGGGAGGCTTGCTGGAGGGAAGGGGTACTGGCTGGAGGGGGGCAAAGAGGACAAAATTGGAACAACTGCAACAGTATAATCAATAAAATATACTTAAAAAAAGAAAAAAAGTTAAGCAGGATGTAAAGAAAAAGAGACCTCATACTGATGGTTGGAATATAAATTGGTACAACCACTATGGAAAACAATGTATAGATTTCTCAAAAAGTTAGTAATAAAGCTACCATAAAACTGAGATATCTTCCTTTTCTGTTATAAACAGAAAAGTTTGAAAACATTTAATCATAAAAATATATGTACACTTACAATCATGGTTGTACACAATATACATGATAGCAAAGATATAAAAACTTCCCAAGTGTTCTTCAAAGAATAATTGGATAAAGAATATGTGGTATATATACACAATGGAATATTAATGAGTCATGAGTAACTATGACATTTTGCTATTTACAACAACGTAGATAAATTGTGAGTAATCAAGAGAAAAAACTCAGACAAAAAATAACAAGAAGCATATGATTTCACTAATATGAAATAAACAGCGATAAATATAATAAACACAAAAACAGTGAAAAAATAAGACTGGTCACCAGATAAAAAGCAGAGAGGAGGGAAAAGCAGAGGGTAAAGTGGGTCAGCTATATGGTGACAGAGGGAAGCTAGATTTTGGGTGGTGAGCGCACACCGCAATATAGAGATGATGTGCTATAACATTGTACATCTGACACATACATAATGTTATTAACCAATTGCACCTCAATGCATGGACCTGGGCTAGAACGATTATTTAATAAACAAAACAGGAAAGTTAAAATAAGCCCTACAGGACACTTGGCACAATGGCAAAAATAAAAAGTCACATGCGGGAAAGTTAACAAGCCGGCTACTAATCAAAGATGTTTAAGGAAAAAGGTGGGAGCTACAAGGACTCCTGAAACAGACTTGCCTCAGCTGAGAGATGACTTGAGTTTTGATTCCGAAGACCGCTTTCTTCCCAACGCAGAGACGGGACAGGGCCGGAGTCGGAGCATTTGTGGAGTCGTGCTGCCATCTAGCGGCCACAGTTTCACGCAGCCGGGAAGAATACCCGGAGGGACATTCCCTTTGCAACCCAGAGTAGTCCACGGAGGAGCCTGTACCAGAAGGTGGAAAGGAAAAAGCGACAGTAGCTGGAGCAGGGAGCCCACAAAGCAGCTGGCGCGGTTGGGGGTCGCCAGGGCAGTCAATTTGCGATTGAGAGTCCTTTGGGTGGACATTGGAAGGAGGGTTCCCGAAGCCATAGCAACGCAGCGGAAGTTCCAGCTGCTGGAGCCAGGCCCTCGAGCGCCAGGGCTGATGGGAAGTGTGGCGCCCCGTCCCAACTCGGAAGGAATGCGGCCTGCTCCTTAGACCCTCCGCCAGAGTTATTTCTGGGCCGTTTCTTAAGTCCCCGTGCTGCAGGCACAGACAACAGAAGCAGTTCCTGGAGGGAAAAGCAGAGGCTAAAGTGCATAAAATATAGGGAGACTAGATTTTGGGTGTGGAGCACACACCACGGTATAAAGGTGATGTGTTATAGCATTGTACTTTTCAAACTCACCTGATGTTAAAAACCAACATCACCCTTAATTAGAAAGAAAGAATGGGTGAATGAAGAGTGGTGTAACGGTTCACCACTTCCTACTTTTTTGTTTTCACAAGAAAGTAAGGTTTTTCAACGTTAAGAGTGTTAATAGATGTAATTAAAACAAGAGGAATTAAAAATAATAGGGAAAACAACTGTGCATACAAGAAAAAGAATATGTTTCAGCTCATAAAAAGATAATTAGGTATGGAGATGTATTTTTGAGGGAAAGAACATTAATTTTGTCCTAAAGTGAGGCTCTTTTGAGTATGGGAAAGGGAAAAAAAGGACAGAAATCTGAATGTACAAAGTTGTAATAGGTTTGTGAAACAGGATCTTGAGAGAGGAAATTTTATATGGAATCAAGCTGAGTGAGACTGAAATAAATTTGGCTCCGGTGGAGTAGCTCAACTGGGTAGAGCAGTGGTTCTCAACATGTGGGTCACAACCCCTTTGGGGATCGAACGACCCTTTGACAGGGGTCGCCTAAGACCATCGGAAAACACATATATAATTACATATTGTTTTTGTGATTAATCACTATGCTTTAGTTATGTTCAATTTGTAACAATGAAAATACATCCTGCCTATCAGATATTTACATTACGATTCATAACAGGAGCAAAATGACAGTTATGAAGTAGCAACAAAAATAATTTTAGTGTTGGGGGTCACCACAACATGAGGAACTGTATTAAAGGGTCGCGGCATTAGGAAGGTTGAGAACCACTGGGTTAGTGCCTAGTCTCAAGAGGTTGGAGGTTTGATTCCAGTCAGGGCACATATAAGAATCCACCAACGAATGTATCAGTAAGTGGAACAACAAATCGGTGTTTCTCTCTGATCAATGGAATAAAAAACATTAAGGAAGGCTGAAAAGGATGTGACCGTGTGAGAGAACCTAAATCTCAAAAGTAAGATGATGCAAAATTCGATTAGGTTTTCTCTCTCTGCTATAAAGGATGATTGGTCTACTACTAAAGCAGTGAAAAACTTCTCTGTCTCCAAAGAAAAGGCTGTGTTTTCTCAAAATAAGTTCTTGTGTTTTATGTTGTCTTAATCAGATCCTTGATTACTTAAGAAAACTGAATAACCTCAATAGTAAGACCTAGGTTTTGCTAACAGTTACATAAACTTATATATTTGTCTTTGAAATCTTTTATTTTCACACTGGTTAAGTGGGTAATTAAGGATTGCTTCATAATGACCCATGATCCTGTTTAGTCAAATGCCCAAACCTTTTGATACATTTTGATAGACTTTCCAAATTTTAAATTTTAAGACATCCATTCAAGATAGCATAGAAAACATGGCTCACCTCCTCACACAAACCATATCAAAATTACAACTAAAATATAGAACCATCACTCAGAACTTCCAGAAATCGAATTGAATGGAAGTCTGACAATTATGGAATTAAAAGAAACTACATCTATCCAGATGCTAGGAGGGTTGGGGACACAGAGTGGGCTGGTCCACAAGCACATGTGGTTGGTAAAAATTCAGGAGGAATATCTCTGGAGCAAGGAGTCCCAGCCCCACAACAGAACGCCAAGTCCAGGGTTCCACTGCCAGAGTGATAAGTCAGTCCCCACAACTTCTGGCAGCAAAACCTAGCAGGGATTGAGTCTGTAGAAGAAACTTGAGGACTCCCAAGCAGTTCCTCTTAAAGAATCCACACACAGACTGAAGTTCACTCCCTCTGAGCTCCAGCACTGGGGTAGCAGCTTGCAAGGCACCAGTGGCATACAGGGAGGAACTGAACTGTCTGGCATGAAGGTGAGAGCAGGGGGAAAGCTTTTTCCAAGACAGAAAGTCAGGCAGAGGCCAAAGTCCTTTTTTTGAACCCTCCCACTACAAAGCCACACAGCTGGCAGGCGGGTGCCATAACTGAGACTCTATCAACCTGGTTAACACTGTTTGCTCCACCCTGGAAATCACCTGAGACTGCTTCCCACCCACATAATGGGCCCACGCAAGCTGTTTAACAGAGACTTTTCCATATGAGTGGCTGATCTTGGCTCATGCTTCACAACTTCCTAAATCCTACCAAACAAGCAACAGCCGGCCTCAGTGAGCCCCAAGACCCCATCTTCTTAAGTGGTCCCAGGCCTGGCATTAACAGCAGCCAGTTTAGGTTCACAGCTTGGCTTTGCCTAGGAATCTCCAAACCCAGCATAAATAGCAGCCATCTCAGATTGCTTTATAGCTCAGGCAGGGTAGCACCAGGCAAAACACAGGTGGGGGCTGACCTTGGCCGGCACCACCCAGGACACCCCAGGGCCAGTGCACCCAGTGGACAGCTACAGACCATGTCAGAGCACTACCACCCTGCCCCTGCACAGCTGATCCTCCATGGAGGGTGGAGGTTGGTGGTCAGTGGTCACAGCCAGTCTTTGGAGCTGACTGGCCTGGGTAAATCCCTACCATTGACCTGCCAACAGCAATCAAACCGCAACTACAAGAGGAAGGTGTACTCAGTCCACACAAAGGGTGCAACTCGAGTACCCAGCTTGGATGATAGGAGAGGCTGTGCCACTGGACCCTACAGGACCCCTATTATATTAGGTCCAACCAAGACTGGGAGTCATAGCAGCTCTACCTAATTATGATATAGAAACAAACACAGGGAGGCTGCCAAAATGAAGAGACAAAAAACATGGCCCAAATCAAAGTACAGATCAAAACTCAAAAAAAAGAACTAAACAAAATGGAGATAAGTCATCTATCAGATGCAGAGTTCAAAACACTTGTTATAAGGATACTCAAGGAACTTAGTTAGGACCTCAACAGCATAAAAAAGATCCAGTCAGAAACCAAGGATTCCCTAATTGAAATAAAGAACAATTAACAGGGAAACAACAATAGAGTGGATAAAGCCAAGAATCAAATCAATGATTTTGGAACATAAGGAAGCAAAAACCAAGCAATCAGAACAAGAGGAAAAAGGAATAATAAAAAAACGAGCATAGTGTAAGCAGCCTGTGGGACAACTTTAAGTGTTCCAACACTCTCATCATAGGGATTTCATAAGGAGAAGAGAAAGAGCAAGAAATTGGAGATCTGTTTGAAAAAAATGGAAGAAAACTTCCCTAACTTGGTGAAGAAAATAGACATGCAAGTCCAGGAGGCACAGAGGGTCCCTAACAAGTTGGATCCAAAGAGGACCATACCAAGACACATCATGATTAAAATACCAAAGGTGAAAGATAAAGAGAGAATCTCAAAAGCAGCAAGAGAAAAGCAGAGAGTTACCTACAAAGGGGTTCCTATAAGACTATCAGCTGATTTCTCAAAAGAAACTTTGCAGGCAAGAAGGGGCTGGCAAAAAGGATTCAAAGTGATGAAAAGCAAGGACCTACAACCAAGATTACTCTATCCAGCAAAGCTATCATTTAGAATGGAAGGGCAGATAAAGTGCTTCCCAGACAAGGTAAAGCTAAAGGAATTCATCATCACCAAAACCATTGTTACATGAAATGTTAAAGGGACTTACTTAAGAAAAAGAAAATATCAAAACTATAAACATCAAAATGACATCAAACTCACAACTATCAATAACTGAATCTAAAAAACAAAAACAAACTAAGCAAACAACCAGGATAGGGACAAAATCATAGGTATGGGGATCATTTGGAGGGTTATCAGCTGGCAGGGGGAAGGGAGAGAAAGGGGGGAAAGGTACAGGGACTAAGAAACATAACTGGTAGGAACAAAATAGACCGGGATGTTAAGAATAGTATAGGAAAGGGAGAAGCCAAAGAACTTACACGCACGACCTGTGGACATAAACTAAAGGAGTATTGCTGGAGGGGAAGCAGGTCCAGGCAGAGGGGGCAAAGGGGGAAAAACTGGGACAACTGTAACAGCATAATCAATAAAATATACTCTAAAATCAAAAAAGTTAGGCAAGATGTGAAGAGAGACCTCATACTGATGGATGGAATAGAAACTGATACAACCACTATGGAAAACAATGTATAGATTTCTCAAAAAATTAAGAATAGAGCTACCATATAACTGAGATATCTTCCTATCCTGTCACAAACAGAAAAGTTTGAAAACATTTAATCATAAAAATATATGCACTCTTATGATTGTGTTCCTACACAATATACATGATGGCGAAGACAAAAACTTCCCAAGTGTTCCTCAAAGAATAATTGGATAAAGATGTGGTATATATACACAATGGAGTATTAATGAGCCACGAGTAGCTATGACCTACTGCTATTTGCAACAAGAGATAAATTGTGAGTAGTCAATAGAAAAAACTCAGATGAAAAATAACAAGAAGCATATGATTTCACTAATATGAAATAAACAGAAAGCAATAAACAAAATAAACGCAAAAACAGTGAAAAAATAAGACTGGTAACCAGATAAAAAGCAGAGGAGGGAAAAGCAGAGGGTAAAATGGGTCAGCTATATGGTGACAGAAGGAAACTACATTTTGGGTGGTGAGCGCACACCGCAATATAGAGATGATGTGTTATAACATTGTACATCTGACATATATATAATATTATTAACCAATTGCACCACAATGCATGGACCTGGGCTAGAACGATTATTTAATAAACAAAACAGGAAAATTAAAATAAGCCCTTCAGGACACTTGGCACAATGGCAAAAATAAAAAGTCACATGCGAGAAAGCTAACAAGCCGGCTACTAATCAAAGATGTTTAAGGAAAAAGGTGGGAGCTACAAGGGCTCCTGAAACAGACTTGCCTCAGCTGAGAGATGACTTGAGTTTTGATTCCGAAGACCGCTTTCTTCCCAACGCAGAGACGGGACAGGGCCGGAGTCGGAGCATTTGTGGAGTCGTGCTGCCATCTAGCGGCCACAGTTTCACGCAGCCGGGAAGAATACCCGGAGGGACATTCCCTTTGCAACCCAGAGTAGTCCACGGAGGAGCCTGTACCAGAAGGTGGAAAGGAAAAAGCGACAGTAGCTGGAGCAGTGAGCCCACAAAGCAGCTGGTGCGGTTGGGGGTCGCCAGGGCAGTCGATTTGCGATTGAGATTCCTTTGGGCGGACATTGGAAGGCGGGTCCCCGAAGCCATAGCAACGCAGCGGAAACTGGCGCTCCTGGAGCCAGGCCCTCCAGCGACGCTAGCGCTAGGGCTGATGGGAAGTGTGGCGCTTTGTCCCCGGCCGGAAGGCATGCGGACTGCCCTTTAGACCCTTCCGCAGAGTTATTTTGTGGGCCGGTTTTTTTTGCCCCCTGGTGTTGGCCGACATTACAGGGAAAGGGTAATTGAGAAAGAAGAAAACGTTAGTTTTTGGACCCATTCAGCGTCATCTTGTTAATCAAAATTCTAAGATAAGAGATAATTTTATTCATAGATGGCTGGGATGGGCAATGTTTCTAAAGCTAAAAGCCGTAAGGAGCTCATGACCCACGAGATGTGTTTCTTAGGAAAACAAGGTCAGAAACTTACATTACTGGTTGTTTGATTAGTGGGGGCAACTGGACCTTGAAATAGTTGACTGATTCAGTGATTAGAAATGCTCTTATGAGATAAGGACAATGTGTAATATCTGATTAGGTATTAGTCAATATCCTATTTCTGGTTCATGCTTATAGAACAAAAGCTTTTGGGTCATTATTAACAAAATGGTACGGCACAGCCCTGTCTGGTGTGGCTCAACGGATTGAGTGCGGTCCTGAGAACCGAAGGGTCGCTGGTTCAGTTCCCAGTCAGGGCACATGCCTGGGTTGTGGGCCAGGTCCCCCGTTGGAGATGCATGAGAGGCAACCACACACTGATGTTTCTCTCCCTTCTTTCTCCTCCCTTCCTCTCTCTAAAAACAAATAAAATAAAATAAAAAACCAAACCCAAACAGCACAGAGTTAACTCCAAAGATCAGAGTTAGAGTTTCTAAAGTAGCCTTAGAGTTCAAAGTGCAAAATCCAAATGTTAGGCCACAAATTATAATATTAACATTATGATAATAAAGTCCTCAATATAGAGAAGAAATAGAAGGACTTCTTCAGTCATGTCTGGACATTATTGCTATACGGATCTTCCAAGCTAGCTGTGTCATCTCTGCCTTCAAAGTACTTGTCAGCCAGACTTCTGGCCAAGATGGGGGTGTAGACACACACTGCATCTCCCTCCACAACTAAGAAGGAATACAACTACCTCAAAACTAGAAACAGCCAGAAGTTCCAGAAAATCAAACTGCATGGAAGTCCAGCAAACAAAGATATAAAGAAGAAATACTCATCCAAACAAGTAGGCGGGGCGAAGCCGGGGCGAAGAGGATGCAGTGTGGTGTAGGCAGCAGCAGCAGAGGCAGCGGCAGGCCAGCAGAAAGTGCAATCACATGTTTTAAAATATCGGGAGGCACACCTGGAGAGCGTCCCCAGGTCTTCACTGGACCTCACAGCTCACGATCCCGGCACCGTAGAGAATCAAGCCTCATTGCTTCTGACTTTGCAGACCAATGGGGGTTAGGGCGGAGGCACAAACTGCCAGTCTCTCAGCAGAGTCCGCTTGTTTAAAGGGCCCGCATGGTCCTAGAACGTCCGTAGACCCACCCATTCTTGGAATGACAGCCAGGGCAGCAGCTAGAGGGGCGCCAGTCCAGTGCAGAAGTGGGAGAGGTGCCTGGAAAAGGGGCAAGTGCTGGGCAGGCGGCATTGTTCCCTTTTGGACCCCTCCCCCACATACAGAGCCACAACGTGGTGAAACAGGTCGCCCTGCACTAACGAATCCTTAAGGCTCTGCTGCTTACAATGTAACAGGAGAGACAGCTCTCCTGGGATGCGGAGGCAAACAAACACAAGATCCTGTCATAATGAGGAGACAGAGAAGTATGTTCCAAAAGGGGGAATGGATCAAGGTTCCAGTGAGAGAACTAAGCGACGAGGAGATAGACAACCTAACAGACGCAGAATTCAAAACACTGGTGATAAAGGTGCTCACAGGATTGACAGATATGCTTGAGTATGGCAAATGCATAAGAGAAGAAGTGAAGATTATGCTAAATGAAACGAAGGAAAATCCACACAGAACCAATGGTGAAGGGAAGGAAACCAGGGTTCAAATCAATGATTTGGAACATAAGGAAGAAAAAAATAGTCAACCAATGCAGAATAAGCAAGCAAGAACTTTTAAAAATGAGGAAAACTTCCCAAATTTTGCAAAGGAGATGGGACATACGGTCCGGGAAGCACAGAAGGTCCTGGATGAGCTGGACCCAGAGGGGACCACACCAGGATGCATCATGATTGAGATGGCAAAGGTGAAAGATAGAGTCCTGGGAGCAGCAAGAGAGAAGCGGAGAGTTGTCTACCGGGGGGTGCCTATGGGACTGTCACCTGATATCTCAGAGAACACTTTGCACCCAGGAAGGGACTGGCAAGCAGTATTCAATGTGATGAAAGGCAACCTGCAACCAGGATTACTCTATCCAGCAAGGCTATCATTTGGAATGGAAGGGCAGATGAAGTGATTCCCAGACAAGGTAAAGCTAAAAGAACTCATCATCATCAAGCCATTATTATATGAAATGTCAAAGGGACTTACTTAAGAAAAAGATCAGAACTATGAACACTAAAATGATAACAAACTCACAACTATCAACAACTGAAACTAAAAAATAAAAACTAAATCCAATGAAGCAAACCAGAATAGGAACAGAATCATAGGTATGGGGATCATTTGGAGGGTTATCAGCTGGGAGGGGCGAGGGGGAGATTGGGGAAATGGTGCAGGGACTAAGAAGCATAATCAGTTGGTACAAAATAGACAGGGGGAAGTTAAGAATAATATAGGAAAGGGTGAAGCTAAAGAACTTATATGCATGACCCATGGACATGAACTAAGGGGGTGGAATTGCTGGAGGGAAGGGGGGTACTGGGCAGAGGGTATCAAAGGGGAAAAAATTGGAACTATTGTAACAACATAATCAATAAAATATACTTTTAAAAAAGCTTGGCAGGAAGTTTCTGCTGTTTCTTTACTTTGTGGGTCTAGGCCTGGGTACTTGAGTGGAATAAACAGAAAGCCAACTAGCCCTGGAACCCATTTTAAGGGGGTCATCCATCCAGCCATTCATACATTCATTAATTCATAAAACAAATATTCATTGAGCACCTATTATGTGCCAGACACAGTTATTAGACCCTGAGGCCCCAAGACAACTAAGAACACAAGGAGTCTAAAAACAAAAATAGAGAAAGAACTCATGGACTTAGACAACAGTGGTGTTTTTGGGGGTGGGGACGGGGAAGAGGGAATGGGGGCCTAAATGGTAATGGAAAAAATACAATAAAAATAACTTAAAATTAAAACAAAAAAACCCAGAAGGGGTCTGTTCTCAAGAATCATTCCTTCTAGTGGATGGAGACAGAAAATAAACAAATAAATTACCGTGTTAATTTTAGGTTGTGATAAGTGACAGTTAAAAAAATGATATGGGCCCTGGCTGGTGTGGTCAGTGGATTGAGCACTGGCCTGTGAACCAAAGGGTCACAGGTTCAATTCCCAGTCAGGGCACATGCCTGGGTTGCAGGCCAGGTCCCCAGTAGGGGGGCGTGTGAGAAGAAACGATACATTAAAGTTTCTCTCCCTCTCTCCCTCTCTTTCCCTCTTTCTAAAAATAAACTAAATAAAATCTTTTTAAAAAATATGGGGTGATATATGAAAGAAAGAAATGCAGTGGCTGTGTACCTATTGTCACTAAGTTGTCAGAGTTTGCTTCTTCAAGGAAATGACAATCAAGGACATTAGGAGTGGTTCTGTATGGCGCTGATGCCGTTCATAAGGATAAAAGCTTCTTTCTTGCTTTACATTGTTTCATGCCTTATTAATACAGAGGCTTAGATTAATGCAAAATATAAATATGTTTGCTGCTTCAATTCCTGCAGTAGCTTCTAGACTCCAAAAACTTGCATTAAAATAGAATATTTTGATAGCTGGGCTTAATGGAGCAAAGCTAGGAAGTGCAGGCACTAGAGCATGGACAACAAAAACTGCTAGGTTAGGGGCCTTGAGTGCTTAAGTTAAAGGCCTCTTTTCACTGAACCCCAAAGAGTACAGAGGGTGGGGCAGCCTGGTGTCCCATCCTCTTTGTGGCCTTCCTTCCCTTCTTCCATCTGTTCTCTATGGGTCCCAGGATCTTATCTTTTCAAATTAGGTCACTATGAGGTTTTGCTTTGCTGTACTGGAGGAGTATGTCACAGACCAACAGTGCTTTCAATGCAATACCTGTGGAATTTTAATTCTATATAAGAGCTTAAAATGGGCCCAGGGATGGTACTGTGAAAAGTTGGCATAAGTGAAACGCTTTTAAAATGGAGTCAGAACAGCTATTCCAGAGGAATTACCTTGCATGTCTTACTCCTCAAATCTCTGGAATGTTTGAAGGGGGCAAAATAACCTTGGGACTGGGCCAAAAAACATTTGAAATAACTGATTGCAAACTCAGCAGGAAAGCAGGCACCCTCACCACAGAGCAGAAAATTGAAGACATTCTGGAGAATTAGCACCACAATACATCTAATTAATAACTTAGCTTATTAACACTAATAGAAATTTCTTTCTTCTATTCACGTAATTATTTTCCTTCCTTTCTCATAAAATTCCTTTGCCTTCACCCTGTAATTGGAACACTACTTGCATTTCTTCCTGAATCATTGCTTCCTGAATAGCTATTCTTTCATCTCAAATAAATGCTGGTTGCTTTTTATTTTTAAGGTTAACAGTACAGTAGGCCCTACATCATTCTGGAGGCTCTATAGTCTTGGCATAAGTGACTATGATTGAGATACTTTAAAGAATCTTTTGGTTCAGCATGAAGGTGAAACCATGTTGACAATAGCATCACAAATTAAATGAATGAGTGAGTGAATGAATGAATGAATGAATAAGTGAGTATTCTGTGGTAGACAGCAACAGGATCATCTCAATTATCCTGGGTCTGGAGGAAGGAGGGAGAGTTGAAAAGCTATAGACACATCATTAGCTGCAGTTCTTCTTTTGTAGTTGTGAGGTGCACAGTGAAAGGAAATTAGAAAAATTGGCCTTCAGAAACAATGGCCACAATGAGATCCAGGGTTTGACTGTGCAAAGTAATATCCTGAGGGCCTTGACCTGAGAAAATTGACTCTGAGGCAAAAGAACTGTACATAGACAAATGAAAGTGAATGGTTCTAGTAGTTGGGGGAGGGGGAGGAAAGGAGAGAGTGGATCTGGTTGCTGCAGTGTAAGAAAGGTACTGAAAGGAGTCCCTGATGTCCTGTTAGAGGGCATCTACCTACTTGTCTTGAGTGGGAATATGAAAGACACTAGCTGTTTTAGGTAGAATAGTGACAATTCTCTGTCTTGTTGTGTTGCATGGTGGGTTGCAGCAGACAATGATCTTCAATTCTTTCTATGATCAGCACTTGCCTAGTCTCCCAATACAGACCTTGACAGGATTTGTTCTCTATTTTCTGGATACTGAAATTTAGGATTATCCATACTCTGCATATAATTTAGCTACATTATTTTGGGGACAGAATTCCCTGTAGAGATAGGGGGAAAAGGAGATTAGAGGTGGAGGAAGTGTCTGCCATGGTATGTTTTGATCAATAGTGATAGTAATAATAATCATGGCCTGCATCCATTTGGGGTTTACCATGTGTCAGGTCCCATGACAAGGACCTTCTCCAGGCCTCTGATACTCGTGGTATAGAATTTCATGTCTAGAGGTGAACAAAGAAGTCAATGGGGCACAAAAAGTTTGAGGGTCTTGAATTATTACCTGATGGTGCAGGATCAAGATCCAGAAGGTTTCTTTCTATTGCTTCTATTTACCTCAGAGAATGGCCTCAGACAACCCCTCTTGAACCAGTTCACTTAGTCTTCTCTGACCAGCACTGCCCACCTATCATTACAGATCTTGTTCTCATATTTAACACACCACATGGACTTGAAACAGTTGCTGAAGAAATTTTGAAAGTAGGGGGAAGTTACCAGAATGAATTAAAAAATCACCCATAATTTTACTACCAATACATAATCACTCTTAGTACTGAATGTACTTCCCTGTAGTCTCTTTTCTATGAGAGTAACTTTGCAGGTATCTTACTATGATGAGATTAAATGGTGACTTTTGTTGCATTCTAGACATTGCTGGGCATGGGTGGTGACCTGCAGAATGCATGCATCCCCCTCCCCTCCTCCCACATATCCCATTCTTCATGGAAAATATGCTTAACCTCAAAATTAGTCAGGCATTGAAAATTTTTAGCCATAGTGAGATACTATTTCTTTCCCACCAGAGAACTGTTTGATTTAGGAACTGACATGAATACTAGGAAATGACATCCTATGGAAGAGCAAGCCAGGAAGTCCATCTTGGCCCACTAACAGTGCTGCAACTGTGGGAAGGAAGTGGTGATTCTGAGGATAGAACTATATCGCTTAGTCAGGTTTATTTCCTGGCCTAGCTCCCATGGGATGGAATATAAACCCACTGAGGAGCTGAGGGTAAAAGTGTTAAAGCAATGCAAGTCACTCAGCACAGCCCAAATGGCTCCCTCTCATGGCAGTCACTCAGTGCAACAGGTACCTGTGGTCAGAACATAGGATGACCCTGTGACACTGAGAACAACAGGAGCCACTCTCAGAGAAATCTACTAGTGATACCTGAGTCCGGAGCCCTGAAATCTTTTGTATATGTGCCTGAATCAAACCAGGGGTAAGCATCAGGCCAGCAGCACAGAGTCATAGCCAGTCTCAGCACTGCCTCTTCTCTGGCTGCTTCAGAACTCCTAGTGAGGTGTGCGTCAACATACTCAGCAGCTCCAAGCAGGATGCAGTGGTCACCAAGGTTATCACCAGGCTCAGTAAGGGTACAGGCTTGATGGCACATTAAGATATGATATCATATCTTCACCTAAGAATGGAATGGAATGCAGTGGAATGGCAAAAGAGAACTAAAATATGGCTGTGGGAAAGGCCTCAGAGGGCTCTGAGTGAAAAATTGATCCAAGGACTGTAGGAGGAAGATGGCAGAGGAGTGAGGGGAGGCTGCGCTTTCTGGCTCCCGAGACTTACCTGTAGTTTGGACTAATTGCAGACAGAACATCTCGGTGAGCAGCTGGACACTGCCAGGAGTTGAGCCTTGGCACTGCTGGATTAGAGAAAACCATCTGGGAACAACCTGTCTGGTGAGGATAGCAGAGGAAAAAGGGACGAGACGGGGTTTCTGAATGGGTTGGCTCCCTGAGCTGCAGCTGGAAGTACACAAAGGCTTTTTGGTGACCACAGGCTTTCCCAGAGAGGAATCGGGAGGAGAGCGGATCTCTGCCTGCTGGCAGAGACAGGACTGGGCAAGGTGGCATCTGGCGCTGAAAAACAAGAAACAGCATACTGCTGTGCATATGACAACATGATTTTCCTTTATATTTTTCTCTTGTGAACTGTGGAAAGGGGAGGAAAGGTCGGGGTGATAGGACATTCTTGACGAGCGCAGGTGCAGAACTACACTCGCCCACTCCCCAACCCTCCCCTTGGGTCGCGCGGGCACACAGGGAAGTGCCCTCATTCAATGGCCCAGGTACGCAAGGCCACGCATCCAGGCGTCCCTCGGACACACCCCAACAGACATAAGATCAGTGCCCCAACAGGCCCAGGGAGGGCCCCCTGGGCACGCAGAGGACCATGCGCAGACACCGCTAGCCAGCTACAGTGGGCGCCAGGCCAGAACGCAGACCACTTGCACGGGCTCAGCTTTTGCCCACCCAGGAGGGTGCGGGAACTGAGGGTGGCTGCGGCGCGGGAACAGTGGGTGGCGGTGACTCACAGATGCTCACTTCCACTGTGCACAAGTGTCCGGGCCCCGCCCCAAGGGGCGAAAGACCAACTCCCGGGGCACGGCTCGGCAGGCCTGAGGCTAGCTCGAAAGCCACCTTGCACGTGCGCACAAGCACACTGGCTGGCTCCAAAAGGTGCCAAAGGAACGCTGGCCACCGCAGGCGCACACCGCTGCTGCAAGAAACAGGAACCTTTGGCCCGCCTCAATAGACCAGCTGTGGATCCAGAAAAAGAAGATGACACACAAAGGCTGAACTGACATCTCCACAAAAAAACTCAAGACAAAGTGGACAGAGTGACTCTCAATCAACTAGCCAGAAGGAAGATTCTACAAAAGAGTATCTGAAATATAACCAGACAGCATAAACAAATGACATAAAGGGTATCCCCAGAACATCAGTCTCAGGAGATCAAAGAGACTGCACGACTGAAACCCCCAGATCTCCTATAAAGAATCTCATACCACAAAGGTGGGAAGTCAAAGCAGGCAAACCCGAAAAACAAAAACAAACAAGAAGAATCCAACATGGTAAGATGCAGAAACAATCTCTCAATGAAAAGAAAAGAGGAATCCCCAGAAAGAGAGGTAGATGGAATAGACATAGTCCAAATGTCAGACATGGAATTCAAAACAATGATGGTGAAGAAACTCAATATACTCGACAACCTTAAAAACAACTACGACAACCTCCAAGGAAGTTACCAACAGCTCCAAGAAAATTACAGGGAACTTGCAGAGAACTACACCAGCATAAAAAAGGACATAGAAACTATCAACAAGAACCAGGAAGAAATGAAGAACACAATCTCTGAACTGAAAAACACAGTAGACTCAATCAAAAGCAGGCTAAACGAATCAGAGGATAGGATCAGTGAGTTAGAGGACAACATAGAAAAAAATTCCCAGACAATACAACAAGATGAAAAAAGATTGAAAAAATATGAAAAATATGTAAGGGAATTATAGGATAGCATGAGAAGAAATAATACCAGGATCATTGAAATAAGAGAGGGAGAAGAAGAGGAGCATGGAATAGAAAAGCTGATAGAAGTATTGACAGAAAATTTTCCCAACCTGAGGAGAGAAAAAGTTATGCAAGTTCAAGAAGCACAGAGAGTCCCAATGAAGAGGAACCCCACAAAACCCACTCCAAAGCACATCATAATTAAAATGGCAACATTCAAAGACAAAGAGAGAATCCTAAAAGCAGCAAGAGAAAAACAGCGAATAACATAACAAGGGAGCTCCGATAAGGCTATCGACCGATTTCTCAACAGAAACACTACAAGCCAGAAGGGAATGGTCAAAAATATCTAAAGGAATGAAAAACAAAGGCCTACAACCAAGAATACTCTACCCAGCAAGGCTCTCATTCAAATTGGAAGGTGAAATAAGGAGCTTCTCAGACAAAGGAAGACTAAAAAAATACATCTCCACCAAACCAGCATTGCAAGACATCCTAAAGGGAATGTGTTAAGAAAAAAGAAGAAAAAAAGAGGAGAGGAACACAGGTACAAAGGGAAATGAATAAATGCATGTCAATAATAACCTTAAATGTAAATGGATTAAATGCTCCAATTAAAAGACATAGGGTAACGGAATGCATAAGAAAACAAGACCCACATATTTGCTGTCCACAAGAAACACACCTCAAAACAAAAGATCTACACAGACTGAAAGTAAAGGGATATAAAAAAGTATTCCAATCAAACAGACATGAAAAAAAAGCTGGGGTAACAGTACTCATATCAGACAAAATGGATTTCAAAGCAAGGGTAATAAAAAAAGACAAAGAAGGACATTTCATAATACTTAAGGGAACAATCCATCAAGAAGATATAACACTGACAAACATATATGCACTCAACATAGGAGCACCCAAATACATAAAATACTAGAAGACCACAAGAAGGATATTAACAGCAACACACTCATAGTAGGGGACTTTAACACACCATTATCAACAATAGACAGATCTTTGAAGCAAAGAAACACCAAGGACATAAAGGCATTAAACAACACACTAAACCACATGCACTTAACTGATATATCGTCGGCAGCCGTCCGTCTCGAGAGACGATGGTGTAGCTTCTTCAGAGTCTATCTGCACCGCCAAGAATGGCTGTGCAGTCCGACTCGGGAGTGACATGGTATCTGTCTCCTCCCGTGTTGAATCGACATCTTGCGATGACGCTGAAGCTACAGAGCCTGGGCAGGGTAATATGGAGGGTCTGCTGTTGCCCATGCAGCAGACCCCCCCTCTCTTCGCAGCTGAAGGGTCCAAGGGAAAGACGGAGTCGATACAGCTTGGGTTCAGGTGCGCCGCAGGAGTTGCCGGTGTTGACTACAACGTCAAACCGCCTTAGGGACTCCGGCTCCGGATTTTCTGTCGGGGTTTACTCCCTTAGCCTTTCCCCTGAAGAGGTATGCCGCAAGGCAGCGGAGGTTTTTTGGAGTCAGAGTTTTCCTTCTCTGATGTACCCTGACTGGAAGATCGAACCAGACTGGAAGATCGAATACAATGTATATATATATATATATATAGAACTTTTCACCCCAAAGAAGCACAATATACATTCTTTTCAAATGGACACGGGACATTTTCAAAGATAGACCACATAATAGGACACAAAACAAGCCTCAACACATTCAAGAAAATTGAAATCATATCAAGCACGTTTTCAGACCACAATGCCTTGAAACTAAAAAATCAACCTGAGGAAAAAAATCAAAGACACCCAAACTCATGGTGAATGAATAATATGCTATTAAATAATGAATGGGTTAACAATGACGTCAAAGAACAAATCAAGAAATTTCTGGAAACTAATGATAATGAACACACAACAGCTCAAAACCTATGGGACACAGCAAAAGCAGTCCTAAGAGGGAAGTTCATAGCAATACAGGCATATCTGAAAAGGATAGAAGAATTTCAAATAAAAAATCTAACCCTGAAGCTACAAGAACTAGAACAACAACAAACAAAGTCTAGGGCAAGAAGAAGGAAGGAAATCATCAAGATCAGAGCAGAACTAAATGACATAGAGACCAAACAAACAATTCAAAAGATCAACGAAACTAGGAGCTGGTTCTTTGAAAAAATAAACAAAATCAACAAGCCTTTAGCCAGGCTCATCAAGAAAAAAAAGAGAGAAAACCCAAATAAACAAAATCAGAAACGAAAGAGGGGAAATCACGACTGATACCACAGAAATACAAACGATTGTAAGAAATTACTACAAACAACTGTATGACAAGAAATTTGACAACCTAGGTGGAATGGACAAATTTCTAGAAACATATAACCTTCCAAAACTGAACCAAGAAGAAGTAGAAAGTCTCAACAGACCAATAACAAAGAAGGAAATCAAAACAGTAATCAAAAATCTCCTGACACAAAAAAGCCCTGGACCGGATGGCTTCACAGGCAAATTATACAAAACATTTAGGGAAGAACTAGCTCCTACCCTCCTCAAACTATTCCAAAAAATCCAAGACAAGGGAAAAATCCCAAACTCTTTCTATGAAGCCAGTATTGCCCTAATTCCAAAACCAGGTCAAGACACAACAAAGAAAAAAAACTACAGGCCAATATCACTGATGAACATAGATGCTAAAATCCTCAACAAAATATTGGCAAATACATCAGAAATATCATACAACACAATCAAGTGGGATATTCGCAAATCAATAAATATAATACATCACCTAAACATAATGAAAGACAAAAATAACATGATCATATCAAGAGATGCAGAAAAAGCATTTGATAAATTACAACACCCATTTATGATGAAAACACTCAGCAAAATGGGAATAAAGGGAGTATACCTTAACATAATTAAGGCTATATATGAGAAACCTGAAGCCAACATCATACTCAATGGACAAAAACTGAAAGTATTTCCCCTGAAATCAGGAACAAGACAAGGCTACTCACTCTTTCCACTCCTGTTCAACATAGTGTTGGAAGTCCTAGCCACAGCAATCAGACACGAAAAAGAAATAAAAGCCATCCAAATTGGGAAAAAAGAAGTAAAACTATCATTATATGCAGATGACATGATAGTATACAGAGAAAACCGTATAAACTCCACTAAAAGACTACTCGATATAATAAGTGAATTTGGCAAAATAGCAGGGTACAAAATAAATATACAGAAATCTAAGGCATTTCTGTACACCAACAATAAAATAGCAGAGACAGAGACAAAAAAGAAAATACCATTTACTATAGCAACAAGAAAAATAAAGTACCTAGGAATAAACTTAACCAAAGAGATAAAAGACCTGTACTCTGAAAATTACATAACATTGAAGAAAGAAATTAAGGAAGATACAAATAAATGGAAGCAAATACCATGTTCTTGGATGGGAAGAATCAACATCATCAAAATGGCCATACTACCCAAAGCAATTTACAGATTCAATGCAATCCCTATTAAAATACCAATGTCATATTTCACAGACCTAGAACAAATACTCCAAAAATTCACGTGGAACCAAAAAAGACCTCGAATAGCCAAAGCAATCTTAAGACAGAAGAACACAGCAGGAGGGATCACAATACCAGACATCAAACAATAGTACAAAGCCACTGTGATCAAAACAGTCTGGTACTAGCATAAGAACAGACATATAGATCAGTAGAACAGAATAGAGAGCCCAGAAATAAATCCAGGAATCTACAGTCAACTAATATTTGATAAAGGAGGAAGGAACATAATATGGAGTGAGAAGAGCCTCTTTAACAAATGATGCTGGGAGAACTGGATAGGGACATGCAAAAAAATGAAACTAGATCACCAACTTACACCACACACGAGAATAAGCTCAAGATGGATCAAAGACTTAAATGTAAGCCGTGACACCATGAAAGTCCTAGAGGAAAACATAGGCAGGAAAATTTCAGATATTCCACGTAACAATATCTTCACGGATACATCTCCTAAGGCAAGAGAAATAAAGGAAAAAATAAACAAATGGGACTACATCAAACTAAAGAGTTTCTGCTCAGCAAAAGAAAACATTAGCAAGATGAAAAGGAAACCAACCATATGGGAAAACATATCTGCCAATGATATCTCAGACAGGGGACTGATCTCCAAAATATATAAAGAGCTTGTACAACTCAACATCAAGAAAATAGACAACCCAGTTAAAAAATGGGCAAAGGAACTGAACAAACACTTCTCCAAAGAGGACACGCAGAAGGTCCATAGACACATGAAAAAATGCTCAACATCACTAGCCATCAGAGAGATGCAAATAAAAACCACAATGAGATACCACTTTACACCAGTCAGAATGGCCATCATCAACAAATCAACAAACAACAAATGCTGGCGAGGATGTGGAGAAACAGGAACCCTACTGCACTGTTGGTGGGAATGCAGACTGGTGCAGCAATTTCACTGCTAGGATTATACCCGAAAAATCCAAAAACCCTAATTCAAAAGAACTGATGCACCCCTATGTTCATAGCAGCACTGTTTACAATAGCTAAGTGCTGGAAACAGACTAAGTGCCCATCTGTAGATGAGTGGATCAAAAAACAGTGGTATATTTACACAATGGAATACTATGTAGCAGAGAGAAAGAAGGAACTCCTACCATTTGCGACAACATGGATGGAACTAGAGAGAATTATGCTTAGTGAAATAAGCCAGGCAAAGAAAAAAAAATACCATATGATATCACCTAATATAAGAAACTAAAGGACAACATAAACAAACGAACTAAATAGGACAAGGAGCAGAATAGCAGTCAATAGGGGGGAGGGGAGAGGGAGAGAAGGGGGATAAGTAAGGGAAGGGTTTAGTCAAGGAAAGTGTAAAAATGACTCGTGGACATGGACAATGGGGAGGGATATGATTGCGGGAGAAGGGGTGGGCTGGGCGGGAGGGAGCAAAGTGGGGAAAATGGGGCAACTCTAACTGAAAAACAAAAAAATAAAGAAAAATGAAATCAGAAAAAAAAAAGAAAGAAAAATTGATCCAAGTCCTCAATGAACAAATTATTTAATCAGTTAGGAAACATGCACAACTCAAGCAAACACTTTCCCACATTTCTATCTGAGAAAATGTAAAGATGGGACTTGAATAATTAGGTGTTAATAACATTAAAAGCTGTTTTATGTTTGTATGAAAAATTGCTCTGTGGTTATAAGAAAGAAGAAAAGAAGGAAGAAAAGGGGAGGAGAGAGGGAGGGAGGGAGAGAGAGAGAGACAGAGAACATGAACTTCTGGAAAGAAGGAATTAAGACTTGAATTCAAGGTCTAAGTTTATTGCTACCTAGTATTATGGATATTGAATGGTGTCTCTTGAGTATTTCTACCTAGGGAGCAAATTTATTCACCAGCCACAATAGAGCAGTAGCTAGAGTTCATGGCCAGCCTGGCAGGTAAAATAATTCTTTACACAGCACCCCTGGGAACACTAAACCTGGATGGAGGTAGCATTATGGATACGGCACAAGGCTGAGAGGAACTTATGGAGATAAGTAAATGGCTGTACCTTTCAGTAAGGGAGAGGTATTGGTGGTATCAGTGTCATGATGTCACACCCCCTTCTGGCCACTGCACCCCAAGACAGAGCAAGATTTTGTGGTATTTGTGAGTCCCTATGTGAGTCAAAAGGGACACAGTTCATTGTCAATTCCTGTAACAACTGTGTGAGGTTGGCCAGGATGGCATCCTAAGGGGCTGTTGTACTTCCTCCTGACCACAGAACAGTCCTGGTATGTGATCATCAATGGCTCCAGCAAGATGGCACAGGTCATCTCATTTACCTGTTACATTTTGTAAATCAGGTATTTTGCTTTCACAAAATACTCTCTCACATGATTTCTGACTATAGCACCAATTTTATTTTTCTCTCAACTTTTGATCACAAGTTTCAAGGCCAACCAAGTGTATTTTACTATCATCCAATGGCCAAGCAATCGATAAAAATCACATCTCTGAACACTATTTGCTTATTTTGCTACTCATTTCATGTTTAATATCTCAGCGACCTCATTACCCTACAACATTCTACTTCATGCTAATATGGCTTCAAGCTCATCTGAATGAGTTAGACTGTTATTTTTTCAAGACTATGTTGTCACAGGTTATATTTATTGTACATGTTGCATGGATGCTTGACAATAATGTGTATTATGTAATACTTGGGTCCAGAGTTGAAGATTTATCTATTAAGTTACTTTCACATATTTAAAACTTCTAAATTTGTATTATGTTCTTGGCTGTTTCTGCCCTGGCTGGTTTAGCTCAGTGGATTGAGCGTCGGCCTGCGAGCTAAGTGTCGCTGGTTCGATCTTCCAGTCAGGGTACATCAGAGAAGGAAAACTCTGATTCAAAAAAACCTCCGCTGCCTTGCGGCATACCTCTTCAGGGGAAAGGCTAAGGGAGTAAACCCCGACAGAAAATCCGGAGCCGGAGTCCCTAAGGCGGTTTGACGTTGTAGTCAACACCGGCAACTCCTGCGGCGCACTTGAAGCCAAGCTGTATCGACTCTGTCTTTCCCTTGGACCCTTCAGCTGCGAAGGGAGGGGGGGTCTGCTGCATGGGCAACAGCAGACCCTCCATATTACCCTGCCCAGGCTCTGTAGCTTCAGCGTCATCGCAAGATGTCGATTCAACACGGGAGGAGACAGATACCGTGTCACTCCCGAGTCGGACTGCACAGCCATTCTCGGCGGTGCAGATAGACTCTTAAGAAGCTACACCATCGTCTCTCGAGACGGACGGCTGCCACCGCCTCTTGGCTGTTTGAGCTGTCAAATGCTGCTGAGAGACATGTTAAAGTATCTTGTTGTTTTAATGGATTTGGCCATTTCTGCTTGTAATTATTTTGATTTTTTAAGTATGTTTTATTAATTATACTGTTACAGTTGTCCCAATTTCTTTTCGCTCTGCTCCCCTCCACCCAGTGACCCCCCTCCCTCCAGTTGTCTACCCCTTTAGGCCATGTCCATTGGTTGTGCATATAGTTCTTCTCAACCTCTTCCTGTCTACTCCATTCCCTCCTACTATGCTTCTTAATTCCTGTACCATCTCTCTCCCTTTCCCCCTTCCCCCTCCCCGATGACCTCCCCCCAATATGTTCCCCATACTTATAATTCTTTTTCCACTCTTGTTGCCTACTTAGTTTGCTTTTGTTTTGATTCCCCAGATTCTGTTGTTGGTTGTTGTGATACAGTTTTCATTTTAATGTTCATAGTTTTGATCCTCTTTCTTCTAAACCAGTCCCTTTAACATCTCATATAATAGTGGTTTGGATCTAGTGAACTCCTTCAGTTTTATTTGTCCTGGAAGCACTTTCTCTGCCCTTCTATTCTGAATGACAGTTTTGCTGGATAGAGTATTTGTGACTGTAGGTTTTTGCTTTTCATTACTTTGAATATTTCTTGCCAGTCCCTTCTTGCCTGCAGGGTCTCTGTTGAGAAATCAGCTGATAGTCTTATTGGGACCCCTTTGTACATAATTCTCTTCTTTTTTCTTGCTGCTTTTAAGATTCTCTCTTTATCTTTAATTTTTGACAATTTAATTATAATGTGTCTTGGACTGGTTCTCCCTGGGTCCATTTTTTCTTGAACTCTCTGTGCTTCCAGAACTTGTAAGTCTATTTCCTTCCCCAAGTTTGAGAAGTTCTGCTTCATTATTTTTTCACATAATTTTTCTATTTCTAGTTCTTCTTCTTCTCCCTCTGGCAATCTATAATTCAAATGTTCGTTTGCTTTAGCTGTCCCAGAGGTTTCTGAGCTTCTCCTCATGTTTCTCCCTTTTTGTTTCCTCTTTCTGCACTGGTTGACTCTTTGTTCCTTCCCTATGTTCCGATTTGTTGATTTGATCTCTGGTTTTCATTTCCTCACCACTTGTCTCGTATGTGCTTTTGTTCACTTCAGTGTGACTTGCTTTCATTCCTTCCCCATCTTTTTTCAAATCTTTTGTTAATTCTGTAAGCCACCTTATGACTATAGCTCTGAACTGAGCCTCAGAAAGATTTCTTATTTGCTCATCAGTTAGATCCCTCATCTGCTGCCTGGTGAGCTGCGTTTCCTGGATTTCAATCATGGTCTCTTTCATCCTGTCAGTTTCCTGTTTACCTTTGTTTCCTGGGCGGGCTGTAGGGGGCGGTGCCCCATGTACTAACTAGTCACTACCCGGCGACCGGCGACCTTTTTCACCGCTCTGTGGTGCTTTGTGTGGGGGCGGGGGTCCAAGATGGATTCCTGCCGCTACTCTCCACTGAGAGACCAGGAGGTTCCTTCCCCACGGCCTCACCGTCCAAGGAAATGGGGGGTCTACCTTCCCCGGCATTGGAATCGCGAGCTGCCAGGTCTCAACTGCAGCCAGGATTGCTCCCCTGGCATTTCTCGCAGTCCAGTTGCTATCCCCGCTGCTACCGGCAGACAACACAGCTCAACCTTTCCATCCTGATTCCGATTTCACCCCTCCTACCCATCCAGATGAGTACCGCTGGTTTATAACTTCGTATGTTGGGCTTCCATGTAGTTTTATTTTCTGGAATTTCTGGTTATCTTTGATTTTGAGGTAGTTGTATTCCTACTTTAGTTGTGGAGGGAGACAGAGCATGTCAGTCTAAGCCTCCATCTTGGCCGGAAGTCCAGCAATGATTGGATTCTATCAGTGTTATCACCTCTACAAACAGCACCAAAGAATTGTAATTATTTCAATTTTAATGTTATGTATTTTGATGCTATGTTACTGTGAGGTTTCTGGGACAAGCTCCAATCTGGGAAGGTATTTGAATGTCACTGTTTTTCTCCCTCCTGACCACAGAACACACCCTGTAGACACAATCACTTGAGAAGTCATCTCTAATATCTTGTCTTCACATGGAACAGCCTTATGAGATGACACAAGTAAACCCTTATAGGTATGCTGAACCACATGTTGACAGCAAACACTTTTATTATCCCAATTTTATATTTTCATGATAGACTAACTTACATGGTTTCCGACCATAGTCCTATTTTTCGTCCCAGCTTTTATGTTTTCATTTTTTTAATTTTTATTTATTTTTTTTCTTGTTGTTGTTCTTTTACAGTTGTCCCAATCCCCCCCACATTGCTCTCCACTGCCCCGCCCACCCCTATACTCCCACAGTCAATCCCCTCCCTGTTGTCCATGTCCATGAATCATTTATGCATGTTCCTCCTCCAAGCTTCTAAAGAGCAGTTTCAAGGTACTTCAACCTTGCCTTCCTCACATAGACCATATGATCCATAGTTTTAGGGTGTATCAACATGGCTTCTCCAGCTGCAAATAGCAGCTCTCACCCAGCTGTCTTGTCACTGACAAACTTACTTTCAATAGTGTAAGATGCATTCCTTCCATGCAAGATGACTTTCTCTACTCTGTGATGCCCTAGCTACAGCAATTATATCTTTCATCTTCTTCACACCTCTGTTATCCCTGGCATTACAGATACCTTAACACTTAGTCAAGACTGGAGATGCTGAGAAGACTTCCGGCCAAGATGGAGGCCTAGACTGACACCACAACTAAGAAGAAATACAACTACCGCAAAACCAGAAATAACCAGAAGTTCCAGATTATAAAGCTAAATGGAAGTCCAACGTATGAAGTTATAAAGAAATGGTGCTCATCTGAACGGGTAGTAGGGGTGAAGCTGGGGCAGAGAGGTCAAGCTGTGCTGGTGGCAGCAGCTGCGGTGATGGCGGCGGGACGGCGGTAGGCACAGACACCCATATTTAAAAAGAAGTGAGAAACACGTGGGGAACATCCCCAGCAGAAGACCAGACCCGTCAGCTCATGATTCCAACACCAGGGAAGGCAGACCCCCATTGCCTCGGACTGTGAAGGCTGGAGGGGGTGGGGATGGAGAAAGAAGCTCCCGGTCTCTCAGCAGAAAGTAAATGGCAAGAATCCATCTTGGACCCCCGCCCACACACAAAATGCGACAGTGTGGTGAGAAGGGTTGCCTGATAGTGACAAGTGAATGGTGCTCCACCTCCCATAACATAGGAGGTGTGACAGCCCCACCCAGGAAGCAAGGTAAACACAAAACTGTCAGGATGGAACAGATCATGATATAGATTCCATTGACGCAGCTGACCAGACAGCAAATATTTAATCTAACAAAGCAGCATATAGGAAATCTTTCTGAGGCACAGTTCAGAGCTTTGGTTATATGAATGCTTACAGACCTAACAGAAGATCTTAAACAAGACGGGGAATGAATGAAGGCTAGTCCTGCTGAAATGAATGAAAACACATACAAAACTAGTGGTGAGGGAAAGAAAACCAGGGATCACGTCAACAAATCGAAACATAGGGAAGGAACAAACAGTCAACCAGTGCAGAAAAAGGAAATGAAAAGTGAAGAAAATGAGGAGAGGCTCAGAAACCTGTGGGACAGCTATAAGCGAGCCAACATCCCAATCATAGGGTTGCCAGAAGGTGAAGAAGAAGAACTAGAAGTTGAAAAATTATGTGAAAAAATAATGAAGCAGAACTTCCCTAGCTTGGGGAAGGAAATAGACTTACAGGCCCAGGAAGCACAGAGAGTTCCAAAAATAATGGACCCAGGGAGAACCACAGAAAGACACATTATAATCCAAATGTCAAAGATTAAGGATAAAGAGACAATCTTAAAGGCAGCAAGAGAGAAGAAAAGAATTACGTACAAAGGGGTCCCAATAAGACTATCAGCTGATTTCTCAACAGAGACCCTGCAGGCAAGAAGGGACTGGCAAGAAATATTCAAAGTAATGAAAAGCAAAAACCTACAAACATGATTACTCTATCTAGTGAAGCTGTCATTCAGAATAGGAGGGCAAAGAAAGTGCCTCCAGGACAAAGTAAAACTGAAGGAGTTCATCAGATCCAAACCACTGTTATATGAAATGTTAAATGGACTTGTTTAGGAGAAAGAGGATCAAAACTATGAACATTAAAATGAAAACTGTATCACAAGAACAAACAACAGAAGCTAGGGAATCAAAACAAAGGCAAACTAAGTAGGCAACGAGAGTGGAAAAAGAATTATAGGTGTGGGGAACACTTTCAGGGGATTTCAAGTGGGAAGGGGAAGAGGGGAAAGGGAGGGGATGGTACAGGAATTAAGAAGTATAGTAGGAGGGAGTGGAGTAGATAGGCAGATGTTGAGAAGAACTATATGCACAACCAATGGGCATGGACTAAGTGGGGGAGACAACTGGAGGGAGGGGGTCACTGGATGGAGGGGAACAAAAAGAAAAGCAATTGGGACAACTGTAACAGCATAATCACTAAAGTATATTAAAATTTTAAAAAATAAAAATAAAAAATAAAAGACTGGAGATGCCTTTGACTCCATCATGGTTTGTCCACATTACCTGTTTTAGAAGGAAGCTGAAGGTCCTTCCAAAATTGAAAAAGCCAACTGCTTCTACACCACCAGTGATGCCCTTCTGGAAAACAAAAGAGAATAATCCCAGTGGACTTCCATCTTTAGTTTTCTTACCCCACGCCAAAAGATCTTTCCTTGATATAGTTATTAAATTCCACCACCTAACTCACCTCTTTTATGACGGCCTTTTGTTCCTGGCCCACTCCTCTATCTGTTATTTTCATAGTTAGCTACTTTGAGTCCATCCAAAACAATAGATGTGGATGTGAAGGCCAGTACTCATTCTAATACTTCTGGCTGGGATGGTTCCCTTGCCTGGCAAAGGGAAGGACCCTGAACAACAGTTTTATCTCCTGCTGTTTGGTGATGCAGAAGCAGTTGGCTTTTTCAGTCTTGTGAGGACCCAATTCCTGGTCTCTGCAAGTATCTAAGGCTGTGAGAACTTGAGTAGTGAGAAGTTACTGTATTTAAATTTATAAAAAATAACCTTAAACAAATCACGCACATTCTATATATCTTAATAGTTTTTTTTTTAATTAAAGGTGATGAATCTGTTCAAAAAATTAGATAAAGCAAATCAAGCTCTTCTTTGAGTAAAAGACGAGTTGGGTTTCTTGGATCATTCTATTCATATTCACTTGTTATGCACTAATTTGGCCATCATCTTGAGCCTATCCCACTATTTTGTCGTTGTCTATTGACTCCTGGTCAGGCCTTCACATTCACTAACATTCAACATCTTTGTGGATAACCCACCTTACATTCAGACTTCTGGGTTACATATACAGTGCTACCCTTGAACAATCATGTCCTGTAGTTTCAGCTGTTCCCTGGAGACATCCCTTTCTCTCCTTGTTAGATTGGTTCTCCATCTTCTCCAAGCTGCTATATGGAACTTCTCAAGACATTCTTCTCAAGACAAGACTAACACATTCCTTATTGGTCTTAGCTGCCCTCTTGTGCTTCATAGAGAAAACAGAGAGCATCTGAAGGGAACACCTCAATTTCTTGTTTTTGCTGCTTCTCTTCAATCAATTTTTCTGAATATACACCTTGATCACCCACAGGACGGTCTTTTGTATAAGGCCAATTCCCCAGTACAATGAAATCACTCTAAACTTAAAATAAGAATTTTAAAAGTCCCTGAGTTTCTTTTAAAAATTAATTACCATATGATCCGGCAACCCCAGTTCTGGATATAAATCCAAAAGCATTGAGAGCAGGGTCTTGAAGTGATATTTACATACCCATGTTCAAAACTGCCAAAAAGTGGAAGCAACCCAAATGTTCATTGATGGATGAATGGATAAGCAAAATGTTGTATATCCATGCAATGTACTATTATTCAGTCTTAAAAAGAAAGGAAGCCCTGGCTGGTGTGGCTCACTGGATTGAGCACTGGACTGCAAATCAAAAGGTCACCATTTAGATTCCCAGTCAGGGCACATGCCTGGGTTGTGGGCCAGGTTCCCAGCTGGGGGTGCATGAGAGATAACCAATCTCATGTCTCTCTAAAAATAAATAAATAAATTCTTTAAAAAACGAAGGAAATACTGTCACGTGGCAACACAGTGGATGAACCTTGAGGACATAATACTAAGTGAAATAAGCCGGTCAAAAAAAGAGAAATACCACTTATAGGAGGTATCCAAAGTAGCCAAACACATAGCGAAAGAAAGTAGTATGGAGGTTGCCAGGGGCCGAGGAAAGGGAAAATGTGGAGTTGTTGTCCAGTGGGTGTAGAATTTCAGTTTCAAGACAAAAAAAATTCTGGACGTCTGTTGCATAGCAATGTGGAGGTACTTAACACTTTTGAACTGTACAATTAAAATGATTAAGATGGTAAAATTTTATGTTATGTGTATTTTACCACAATTTTAAAAAGTATATGGACCTTATGTCTCTTTCTATTTTCTAAGAATATTCTATGGTCATTGTCATCTGTGCTTTAACTCCCACTTCCTTCTCAATCCACTGTCATCTGGCATCTGCCCTCACTGTTCCACCGAAACTGCTCTTGCTAAAGTTGTCAATGACCTCTCTGTATTTCTAGGCTTAGTGTACTCAACCCAGGGTGTTAGACACTGTTCACCACTTCTTCCTGGAAGTTCTCTTAGCCTCTGGCTTCTGTGAGACTCTTCCTTGGTTTTTTGCTGATGTCTCACCGACAAGTATTTTTTGCTGCCTTTTATTCTTCATACATAATTCTGTCCTTGGCCTGTGGCTCTTTGTGTCTTTAGAATTGTGCAGTTTCCTTGGGACAGCTCAATTAAACCTGAAGTATCAGCTGTCAGATTTATATCTGATCAGAGCTCCCTCTGACTAGTCAACTCTAAATATCCTATAGACTCTTCAAACTCACCTCCTCAAACTAAACTCATCATCCCTCCTCTTTAGTTTTCTAGCTCAATGACATTCATCTCTGAATCCTATTCTGCAACTTGGGAGTCATACTGGAATCCTAATTCTTCATTATCCTCCATACTCAATGAGTCAAAAGGTCCTATTGATTCCATTTCCCTTACTAATTCTCAAAACCCATCTCAACTGCCAGTGCCTTGGCTTAGGTTTTTATTACCCAGTGCTTTCAAGTGTCTTCCTGTCTCCAGTTTTGTCACATTGTTGTCATCCACATTGTTTTAGTGATATTTTTAGAACAAGTTTGATTATGAGGTTAGTGTACTTAAAGGCCTTCAGTAGCTTACCTTTGTTTTTAGGGTAGTCTTAACTGTTTAATATTCAGCATACAAAGCCCCTCTGCTCCCTCCTTTCATAAACTACACTCTTTATCCAGTTGTGCGCTAGTATTTGTGTGTGTGTGTGTGTGTGTGTGTGTGTGTGTGAGTGGGGGTGGCGGGGCGAGCCCGCATTCACAAATGGAGAGCGTGACTTCGATTCTCTGCCGGTACTCGGTGCGGGACGCGAAAGCTGCCTTACTTTAACTCAGGTTTCTCCCATGATTATCCCTACTACTACTGAGCATTTCAGCACCTCAGATGCTGCCCACACCAGCAACAACGCAACACTTTTGATCTGCGCAGGGCGGGTGAAAAGAGGGCAGGAACTACAGCCTCCCGGCAACAAAGGATGCGCGCAGGCGCAGGCGCAGGCGGATGAACGCCGCTTTTTCCCAGGCTCTCGCGTTCCAATCAAGTACGTAAAGAGCTCACGTAAAGTCATTTCCAGGAAGTAGGGCCGCGCCGTGTTGGCCGCAAGATGGAGGCGAGTGGTGGAAATGAAGATCCGGTGAGACGCTGCTCTGGGGTTGGGTGAATCGGGAAGTCGAGCTGAGTCTATTCTTGACTCTTTTCTGACCCCTTTTTCCTTCCAGGTGTCCGGGGAACTGGTGTCAGTGGCACATGCTCTTTCTCTCCCAGCTGAGTCTTATGGCAACGATGTGAGTATGACTCACGCACAGCTCCCATTCACCTACCTAGTCTGAAATGTCTGCAGGGCCTGCCATGAAATTGTAACCTCCTGCCCTGATATCTTATGTAGACCCTGTGTACGTCCGCCAGAAACCACGCCCTATTAGAACTATTAGAATAGTTCATTTTAATGCTTTTGGTCCACAAACGCAGGACTCATGCCAGTGGAAGTAGTTTTCAAAATTTGCTGCACTTTAGAATCCCCTGTGAAACATTTGAATACCTCGATGTCTGGGGCGCAATGCATATCAATTAAATCGGAGTGTCTGAGGCTGAGAGCCCAGAATCTGTATCTGTAAAGGTCTCAAGTGATTCCAATGTGCAGTAAAGTTGCACTGCCTTATGGTGTGTCTCGTTTAGATTCTTAAGGAGAAAGCACATGATGTATTTCAGATACAAGACACAAGGATATGAGAACAGTAGTAACATTCAAATAAGAATGTGAGGTATACTAGATGAGTGGATCAGGGCATAAGATACAAAGCAGTTTAGCTGAAGAATAAACCCCTAGGACCCAAACAGTAGAGGAAGACTTCACTGATACAGTGCATCTGGAACTGGGTTCTCAAAGTGTAGGTGGGCAAAGGACATGAATTGTTAGTCAGGCAAAGGGCCTGAAGATAAATGTAAATGACTTGTTCTGGAGTCAGTGAAATAGATCTCTACAGTTTGAGCTTGTGATTCTAATGGAACAGGGGGTGAGTGCTTGGTAAGGCATATTTATAAACTAGCCTGCTTTATCATACTGTTTTATTTCTAAGTGTTAATAGTGTGGGGAATTGGCTATCAGATAAACACAAAGGATGATTATGACATGCTACACAATTAAAAGTGAAGAGTGATTTCACTTCCATTGTCTTATTTTGTTGTTTCAGTAATTCCGTTGTGATGTGAGCTTATTTCAGTTTTACAGTGATTTAACTCAGTCTTGAGAATGTGATTTATGTACTGTTTTAGTCTCTCACACTTTCACTAACTTCCAGGAAAAGATAGTCAGTAGCTCATTCTGTTTATTAGACTGTGTGGGTAGCTTTTTGTTTGTCGTAAGGACAGAGAATTATTTTATTGTCCCAATCCATTAGTCCAGTTTTATCCTTTGACAGTAGCACTGAGTTTGGTAGCTCTCTTGAGCATTAGCTAGACAAAGACTTTCTTAATTTGTTCTCTAATAGCAGTTTGGGAGATTTCTGACTTGGCATTCTTGACTCCTTTGCAGCCTGATATTGAGATGGCGTGGGCCATGAGAGCAATGCAGCATGCTGAAGTCTATTACAAAGTGAGTTGTCTGTCTTCATTATTAAACAGAATCAAACATGTACTATATGATTCTCTGCTAATCACTATTCTCAGCACTTTAAACAATTTGTTTTGGAGATCAATTTTATTACTGTAAGATCTTACCCTCAGAGAACAGGGGGGTGGAAGTGAATTTTGTTTTGACAATGAGGAGGAGTTCAGCTTTGCCCAGAGTTCTGTTGCCAACTGTCAAAAAGGGGCCTGGCCCATAGTAGGCACTTTTATAAATGTTTGTTGACTGAATGAATCATCCACAGAGTGTAATAGCCAGTCAGTACCAAGGCCAAAAGTGTTTGAATTGGTGAAATGGACCGTAGTATATTATGGCCCATTAAAACTAAGTCATGATTTCATCCAGAACATAAGCTGTCTGTACTTCCTAATGAACGCTTCTGCCCTGAGAACCATGAGGGTTTTCTGGGGAAGAGGGAATAGAAGTGTAGTAAATTAGAGACTACCATATGTATGTTGTCTTATTGTCTGGCAGCTGATTTCATCAGTTGACCCACAGTTCCTGAAACTCACCAAAGTGGATGATCAAATCTATTCTGAATTTCGGAAAAATTTTGAGAAACTCAAGATAGATGTATTGGACCCAGAAGAACTCAAATCAGTATCAGCTAAAGAGGTAAGAATTCTCTCTCTTAGATATTGCCTAGCATCTGACCCACAGTTATAAATGATAAATACACTTTTATACATTTAAAATTGGGGTGGGAGGCGTGTTTTAATGAAAATATGTAAAGAATCAGTGCTCTTAAATTGAACCAGAGGCATGCAAACAAGGAACAGAGTAACAGTTACCAAGGGGATCAGGGGGAGGGAGAGAAGGAGGGTAAGTAGGGGAAGGGCTTAGTAAAGGAACTAGTATAAATGACCCATGGACATGGACGATGAGGTGGGGATTGACTGTGGGAGAAGGGGTGGGCTGGATGGGGGGAAGCAATGGGGGAAAAAGTGGGACAACTATAATAGAAAAACAATAAATAAATCAAAAATTAAAAAAAAATCAGTGCTCTTATGTAGTTGTCATCAACAAATAAGTTATGAAATGACTTTTTCTTGTTTATGGATTTTTAAAAATGTTTATTGAATCTATTTTTTCCACCTTCCTTACTTGGACATTTCATTCCTAACTGCCCAGCACTTTCCAGGCAGGAAGAATGAATTTATTTATGTGAGTAGTTTAACCAGAACACTTGGATGGAAGATTGACAAATAGCGTACAGGGAGGTGTTTGGATTCTCTGGATTTAAATTGACATTATCACAGACCATGCCAAAGATCATTGACAAATACTTGATTAGCTTATATTTTTACAGAGCACTGAAACTCTTCAATTTTTTATTAATTGGTTTTAGAGAAGGAGAGGGATGGAGGGAGGGAGGGAGGAAAGGAGGTGGAAAGAGAGAAACATTGATTTGTTGTTCCACTTATTTATGCATTCATTGATTGCTTCTTGTATGTGCCCTGACCAGGGATTGAACCCACAACCTTGGCATATCAGTATGACATGCTAACCAACTGAGTTACCTGGCCAGGGCTACAACTCATAATTAGGAAAATATTTCCCTGACTTATGAAGAATGTAAACTTTTAACTCTTAGCAGGATGTCAAGTGATCTTTGGAAAATTGCCTCTACTGAATGGACTTTTTTCTTAAAATTTAACTTTGTAACTTTGGGCCAACTTCCTGCTTTCTTTGTCTCATTTGTGCTTCAATGGGGAGGAATATCATTTGGGGCTGAACTAACCAATTACTAAAAACAAACCAAAAGGTCCATTTAAAAAATCAAATTTTGCCCTAGCTGATGTGGCTCAGTGGATTGAGTGCTGGCCTGTGAACCAAAGGGTCACTGGTTCAATTCCCAGGCAGGGCACATGCCTGGGTTGCATGCCAGGTCCCTAGTTGGGGGCATGTGAGAAGCAACCGATCAATGTTTCTCTCTCTCTCTTTCTCCCTCCCTTCCCCTCTCTCCAAAAATAAATAAATAAAATCTTTTTAAAAATCGACTTTTGGTTCTGTAGTCAAGGATTTTAGTATTTTGTCAGGTAAAAATATTGTTCATGTTGGGAAACACTAGTCTAAAGACACAATAGGTAGCCCAGAAACTTGTTGCTAATGAAACAGCTCAAACCTAGTCTCTTTCACTATGGTTATTTTCCTTACTGAGGAAGTGGAAGCCCCTGTATGGGCCTGACTTCACCAGCCTCCTGCATTAGTCAGATAAAGCACCATGTTTGCCTTTACAGAAGTGGAGGCCATTCTGTTTGAAGTTTGATGGGGTTATAGAAGACTTTAACTATGGTACTTTGCTGCGACTGGATTGCTCTCAAGGCTACACTGAGGAAAACACCATCTTTGGTGAGTTTCTTGTCCCTGGAATTGTTTCAGTGTAAAGTGAGTAAGGGATCTGGTTTTACTGACGAATAGTTTACATGGATAATTTGAGGGTCATCTTATTTGTTATATCTTTAAATATCATGTTACTAATTCTTGAGTAACTGTGAGATAAGACAGTTGAGTATTTCAGCCTAATTTATTTTAGTATTAGCATTTCACATCTCTGACTTATGACTATACTTGAATACTTTACCTGTTAGTTCATCTTTGTCATCAGATTTCCAGTAGGTTTAGAGATATTGCTACCAGGACAATAAATTGCCTTTCAGCCCCCAGGATACAATTTTTGGCCATTGAAATTGCTCGGAACCGGGAAGGCCATAACAAAGCAGTTTACACCAGTGTTCAGGACAAAGAAGAAGACAAAGGAGTCAACAGAGGAGAAAAAGAGAAAACCAACAATGGAGGAGAAAAAGAGAAAGAAGCCAACAACGGAATCAACAAAAATGGTGAAACATCTATGTAAGGTAGAGAGGGAGTAGTACTCTAGATACTGTGACTCAACTGAGTCTACAAGTACCATGATGCTACTTGCAGATCCCTGTGGTTAAATGTATGTCCTTGTTCAGTTGAAGGACATGCAGAAGGAGTTTTTTTCTGTAGCCTAGTATTAAAGAGCTGCTCTGGTTGCTCTTTTGTATGAACCGACTTAAAGACTATAAGTGGGTTATAGTTGACTGTTTCTTGGTATATTTTTTTCTTGGTTCTCTCCACTGGTTAAATAATAAATTTTGTAAATAAATTTCTGTTTGTTCTTATGACTTTTTGTGTCTTTGATTAACCTTTAGAAGGTATTAAAAAGTATTTAACACTTCTGATTTTTTCAGGTGTATAATCTCTTACATCTTATAAAATGATTTATGCTACCTTCTTTAAATTTTTTAAAATTTTCTAATTACAGTCGACGTACAATACTGTTTTAGTTTCAGGTGTACAACACAGTGATCAGACATCCCTCTAACTTACGAAGTGATCACTAAGACAAGTCCAGCACCTACCTGACACCATACATAGCCATTAAAACATTATTAACTATATTCTCTGTGCTATACCCCACATCCCCATGATTTTTGTAACTACCAATTTATACTTATTAATCCCTTCCACTTTTTCAACCAACTCTCAACCACGCTGCCATCTGGCAACCATCAAAATGTTCTCTGTATCTATGAGTTTCTGTTTTGTTTGTTCATTTATTTTGTTGTTCAGATCCCACATGTATGTGAAATCATATGGTATTTGTCTTTCTCTGACTTATTTCACTCAACACGTATAATACCTCTTGGTCCATCCATGTTGCTGCAAATAGCAAAATTTCATTATTTTAAAGATTTACTTATTTATTTTTAGAGAGAGGGAAGGGAGGAAGAAAGAGGGAGAAGAACATCAATCAGTTGCCTCTCACACGTGCCCCAACTGGGTACTAGGCCCGAACCTAGGCATGTGCCCTGACTGGGAATCAAACCAATGGCCTTTTGCTTTGCGGGGCGATGCTCAACTGAGTCATGCCGGTCAGGGCTCTTAATTTTTTTTTTTTTTTTTATGGCTGAGTTATAATCCATTGTATGTATGTGTCACTTCTCGTTTATTCATTCGTGTATTAATGGACACGTAGGTTACTTCCATATCTTTGTACTATTGCAAATACTGCAATAAACATATAGGTCTTTTCAATGTAGTATTTTGGGTTTCTTCAGATAAGTATCCAGATATGGAATAGCTGAGTCTCTTCCTTGTCTCTTGTTATGGCCTTTCTTTTACAGTGTGTTTTGTCTGATATAAGTATTGCTACCCCAGTTTTTTTTTTCTATTTGCATAAAATATCTCTTTTTACCCCTCTACTTTCAGTCTGTGTGTCTTTCAATCTGGAGTGGGTCTCTTGTAGGCAGCATATGTGTGGGTCTCGTTCTTTATCCATTCACCATCTTTTGATTAAAGTATTTAAATTAAAGTAATCGTTGATAGGTGTGTACTTATTGCTGTTTTAGTATTCATATGTTTTATCCTGTTTTCCTTCTTAAAGAGGACCCTTTAGTAATTCTTATAGTAAGGATTGGTGGTGATGAACTAACTCACTGAGTTTTTTTCCTATATGGGAAGCTTTTTATCTGTCCTTCAATTCAAAATAATAGCTTTGCTGAGTAATCTTGGTTTTAGGACCTTGCTTTTCATCACTTTGAATACTTCTTGCCAATCCCTTCTGGCCTGCAAAGTTTCTCTTGAGAAATCCGCTAATTGTCTTATGGGAACGCCTTTGTAGTTAACTCTGCTTTTCTCTTACTGCTTTTAATATTCTATCTTTAACCTTTGGCATTTTAATTATGATGTGTCTTGGAGTGGGCCTCTTTGGGTTCATCTTGTTTGAAACTCTTTGCTTCCTAGACTTGTATGTCTATTTCCTTCACTGGGTTGAGGAAGTTTTCCGTCATTATTTCTTCAAATAGATTTTTAATTTCTTTCTCCCTTTTCTTTATGATACCCCTCTGAAGCAAATTATGGTACACTTGATGTTGTCCCAGAGGCCCCTCTAATGTATTTTTTATTTCTGACCATTTTTTTATGTTTTATATCTCCATTTTTAAGTTTCCTATCTCTTTGTTGAAGTTCTCACTGAGATAATCTATTCTTCCCCTAAGTTCCATGAGCATCCTTATAACCAATGTTTTGAATGCTGCATCTGGTAGATTGCTTGTCTCTATTTTGTTTAGTTCTTTTTCTGGAGTTTCTTTATCTCCTCATTTTGGCTGCCTCCCTGTGTTTCTGTGTAGAGCTGCTATATCTCTGGGTCTTGGTCGAGTGGTCTTATGCAGTAGGTGTCCTGTGGGGCCTAGTGGTGCAGTCTCCCTGGTCACCTGAGCCAGGTGATCCAGGTGTGTTCCTTGTGCCCTTCTGTCATAGTTGAACCTGGAATGCTGTTGGTATGTTAATAGGAAGGATTGAACTTCAGGCTGATTGGTTTTGAGGACTCCAGTGAAGCAGCTGTTATACATGGGCTGACTCTGTGGAGCAGGAGTTGCTTTATCAGGGTTCTGATGCATGCCGAATCCACCCTTTGCATGTGTCATTTGTGGGGGTGTTTGGGCAGTGTTGTGGTGTAGTCTGAAGCTGGCCACCAGTGTGCTTAAGAGGCCCCTTGTGAGGGGCTCTGGTGCCGGCCAAGATCAACCAGTGTGTGTACCCTGCCTGATCTCACCTGGTATCAGCTAGAAAGAGATCTGCAGTGGTTGCCACTTGTGCTGGGCTTGCAGGTGCCTGGGTGAGGCTAAAGCTGTCAACTGAGGCTGTCTGCTGCTAATGCCAGTCTTAGGGCTGCTTAGTAAGAGGTATGGGGCACACTGAGGCCCAGTGCTGCTTGTTTGTTCTTTGTGAACCTTCGAGAGATTTTAGGAAAGTCTGCAACATGAGCCAAGAGAGGCCATTTTTATGAAAAAGCCACTGGAAGTGCATAACATGCGAGAAAGGATTTAGTAGAGGAGAGGGAGAAGGGATGAGGCTTTTTTCCCCATTGGACATAGTAGAAAAATAAAAAACTAGTCAAGAGCTACACTAAAAAGGCACACAGCAGCAACAATTGTACACAAAGCAAACAGGTTTCTCTAAATTTTGGGTATTAGACACAAGTTGTGATTTCCTGGTTTTTAGAGCACTTCTGGGAAAAATGCATGACTAAAAGCATGAAAGGCATCTGGATATTTGATGTCCAACATTATTAGAGACCAAGTTCTCCCCATTCCTCTTTTAAAGTCCACAGATGTCAGGCCAAGAAACAGGAGCACCATATGGCTTGCCAGCTTTGTGACAAGAAGTCTCCTGTCCCTGAAACTAGGGTCAAGAATGGATCAAATACCATGCAAGCCAGCAATTAACTACCATTGGACATTTGTTTCAGAGAAATGGAAACTTGTATTTACACAAAAAGGCTGTATGGGAGTGTTCATAGCAGCTTTATTCTTAATTGCCAACCACTAGAAGCAACACATATATCCTTCAATGAGCAAATGGTTAAAGAAACTGGCACCTCCACACCATGGAATACTACTCTAATAAAAAAGGTAACCTGTTGATACATGCAGCAACCTGAATGCGTTTCAAGGGGATTATCCTGATTTTAAAAAGTGAATTCCAAAAGGTGTCACATATAGTATTCTATCTACATATACAACATTTTGAAATGACAAAGGTATAGAGAATTGGAACAGATTGCCAAAAGTTGCCAGGTTGCCAGAGGTTAGGGACTGAGTGAGGGTGCGACAGAGGCAGTGGGCGGTGGTAGAAGGTGGACATGGTTATAAAAGGTCAGAAGGAGGGAACCTTGTAGTGTTGGAACTGTTCTGTATCTTGACTGTGGTGGTGGGTATACAAGCCTACACAGGTGATAAAATTTCATAGAACTAAATACACACATGGGTAAAACTGATGAAATCTGAATCACAGAGGTGGATTGCACCAATGTTAATTTCCTCCTTGTGATACCATACTATAGATTTGTTCTCCATAAGGGGGAACTGGTTGAAGTGTACATGGGATATCTCTGAATTATTTCCTGCAACTGTGAGTGAATCAGCAATTATCTCCAAGTAAAATGTTAATTTTAAAAAAGAATGGGTCAATAAAACAACTGAAAAAGAAAACAAGGCTTCTGGGGAAGGCTCTTGGGAAGCATATGTGCCTCTATTCTAGGAGGGAGGTACCTGGCAACTGATGTGCCTAACATGAAAAATACTACACAGCCTGTCCCAGGTTTTAAAGAAAAGTGATTGTTTTGCTGAGAGAATGTGGGGTGGTGAGGCTGTGGGGGCAGAACAGTGGGGAGGAGGACCTGAAAGGAGAATTACTTTCAAAACCTTCCTCAGAGTCAAATAGGCTGGGACTCCTGGGTTATGTCATTAGTGTATGGCCCTATCCTGCCCATGTCTAGACAAGGTACCTTAGGCAATGGATTCTTTCTTGACATGACCATCACTTTAAGCAGGGATCTTCATCGCCTCCTTCTCTATATGACCCCATTCCCACACACCCCAATCAAGTTTAGGTCACAGAAGTACTCAACATGTCCGCCTCTTGCCATCAACTCCATTCGCAACCGTGGCTGAAGCTGTGTGGGCTGTGGCTGTTGCTGCTGCAGTGGCCATGACAGAGATTCAGGGATCTGCGATCTAGAAAATGTGAGAAGAGAAATTTGGGCACACTTTCCTCACTATCTCCCTCTATCTCCTTTGTCTTTCACTCCTCTTTTCCTTCAGGGAACCCAGCCAACCCTCCAATGCTGTATGCGTGGAAAACCAGCACAGCTGATTTCACAATGTTCACCATGGTTACCAAGCGAGTATGTTCTAAATTCTGGGAGAGCAGGGTCGCCCTCTGGCGGTGAGGAGGCGCAGGCACAGGTTGGGTCTAGTCCTCCAGTGTGGCCTGGTGACATATGTCTTCCCTTGGGTTGAGCCCATAAATGGACGGAAGGAAGCAAGAACGGTTGGGAAACAGGAAGGAAAAAAAGAAAAGAATTAAGGTGAGGGGAAAAAATTGTTAAACGGATGTTTTAGGCTCACAGAAGTGAAGGAAATGGGCCTGCCCAGGCTGAACAAGAAAGATTGGCAGTTTAGTGGTAATCTCTCATCCTGAGGATGACATTTACTTTGGGTCTAAGACTGTCCCAAAAGGGGACTGACTTATGGTTTGCATGGTGTACTCACTGTGTTCTTCAATGTGGTATTGCTCCCTCATGGGCTTCAGCATCTGGAAGCAGGGACAGAATTTGATCCCAAAGAGCTGCCCATTAAAGAACATGGCTTGCTGTTGGGCCTGGGCATTAATGCAGTATTCAATTTTTTCCAGGGCCTTCTAGATGTATTGCTGTGTTTAGGGATGCCCTCAGTGTTATTCCCTTTTCACCTAACTTTTCAATTTCTGGGTTTTGTTTTGTTTTTAGGAGTTTTTTGGACAGGGCTTCAAACTACAAATTATAAGAATCCTCTCTATTCTGAAAGGTTTTCTAAAGCACAAGTGTATAGAAACATCAGGAACTCATTTTAGATTTGTGGAAAGGGGCCCAAAGAGGTCAGAGAAGGTGCTTATCACTCTAATTCACACACACACACACACACACACACAAACACACACCATTTCCACCAATTCTAAACACCTCACCATCATGTTATGATCAAGAAGAGCAAAACCACTTTGGAACAGTATGATCAAGTCCACTAGACTTTATGGAAAATTCACCACTGGCCTGTTTGTAGTTCAGCTTTCTGTCTTGGCCTAACAGCACTTCCTCTTCTGGCTCTCATTTACTCTACTAGGAAGTCATTCCAGGGGAGGGTGCCTTTGTAGCCAAGGGTTACTGCTTGGAAAGTACCCTCTCTATCCATCCCTAGTTTTTAATTTTCCTTACCCTGTATGTGAGTTCCTCAGAACTTGGGTTGGCGATCATCGTCTCTTGTGATTTTGGATATGAAATTCTTGACTGTGACCCCCTGAAAGGTTTCTTCTGGCTTGTTATTAAAAAGCAGCTAGAGATATTTTATGTTCATCACCACTCTGCAGGTGACAATGGTGTCACGGGGAGAACTCCCTTCATTGATCCAAGGGTATACCTGTGGCATATGCCTAAGATGGAACTCAGACACAGATGCTATCAGAGTCCAGTCTCCAGGCAATTAAACTCCAAGTGCTTCTGACCTTAGGCCGTAAGACCCGCAGTCATAGCACCTGTCCCTGAAACCAACTCAGGCAGACCAACCTCCAAATTAACTCAGTTGGTCTCATGTCTTCTCTCTAGAAAGACCTGCTTCTCACCACAAAACATTGTGCCCCCAGCCACAGTCAATGACACACCAGACCTCCTTCCCCAAAGTACCTGACAAAGTTCCCGACAAAACCAAGCAGCTCCAACTGGGCCCTATTTGCCAACTGAGGCCTATGGAAAAGATCGAAGATCTCTTCCATCTGGTTCCACACAGTCTTAATTTGTTTTAAACCAAACATGTCCTAACATCATGGCTTAAACTTTTCTCTCCAGGATGAGGGAAAATCCTTGTCAAGACAGAAAACTGAAAGACTTTGCCACCCTAGGCAGGGCACCTAAGGAGCAAGAACCCACCATGTAGGTAACTCCTACTGGGACAAATTCCATCCACTTTCTCTGGGCCTCAGCCTTGAGATTCAAGCCATAATTTCCTGTTCTCCAGGGTACTTGTTTTGTAATAAATAAATGACTAGGAAATGAGAATTGCATCAGGATACTAGGTGACCAGCAGGATTTCAAACCAAGATTTCCCCCTAACTTCTTTGTAAGTCCACAAATGCCAGGCAGATAAAGTAGGGTATCATACTCCTTGTCTGCTTTGTACAGTGAGGCTGACCATTCCTGCCACAGCAGGCAAGAATAAGTCAATGACAGGATTTCTAGGAAAAAAAAAATGCTTCTGGAACACTTCTGAAAAGAATTATTCTGTCTTATCCCAAAAGGGGGGTGTTTGGGAACTGGTATACCTGACCTGTGAGGTAGCAATCTCTACAGCTGGCCCAAGTACCTGAGAAAAGTAATTGTTTTGATAGCAGGCATTAAGTTGGGGGACACTGGTGAGTAGGAATTGTGAAAAGGGGGACCTGAAAGGAGACTCAAAAAAAGATTTCCAGAAGGTAATGCGAGAGTCAAAGACACCTGAGCATGACCCTCCTCTGCCCATGTTTGGGGGAGGTACCTCTTTAAGGGTCAATGGATTTTTGGTTGACCCAACCATCATCTCCAGAGGTAACCAGGTACAGCCATACCTTAGTACACATCAGCTTCAGAACTTGTCAAATCCTGTACTCATCACATTTTGACAAGAAAAAAAATGTTTCAGCACTTGTTGCTTGCTCAGTACATGTTGGTTTTAGCACTCCTCACGAGTTCCGGAATGAATTAAAAACGAGTACCGAGGTACCACTGTATCTTCATTTTCCCCTTTCCCATCTGACTCCATTCCCATCCTCCACAACCTGGTTTGGGTCAGAGAGGTTCCCAGTATATCCATCTTATTATCAAAACCAAAAGGGGTCTACCACCCAATGTGCAGCAGAGGCGAACACTGAATACCAAGTTTGCAGTTGCAAAATTAGGGCTGTGTATTTGTGGGGTGCACAGCAAGGAAAACGGAGCTTAAAACTTCAGCTCTCAGATGGCTTTTAATCAAGGGTTTTTAAAGGCAATGATTGAGGGTTAATTGTTAAAGGTCATGAGCGAAGCTGATTATTTAGTTCTTGTGCAGGCTTTACTGATTTTCCTCAGTCTTATTTAGTTACTAACATCACCTTGTTTGGAACATTTTAACAATTTGGGTGATCTTACTGGGATGAAGAATTAAGATCCTGCAAAACATCTCACGATTGTGCATCAGTGATGTTATCTTTAAAGCAAAGTGCAGAAATTAAACATCTTGTGACCTTTTTTATTGTTTAAGCTATCATTGTTTTATGCTTACTTAGCTACATTTTTCTATCATCTTTATTGATTTTAGAGAAAGAGGAAGGGAGAGGGAGCGAAGAGAAGAGAAAAACATTGATGTGAGAGAGAAACATCGATTGGTTGTCACTATGCACCCTGACCGGGGATCAAACCCACAATCTAGGCATGTGCCCTGACTGGGAATCGAACCCCCAGACTTTTGGTGTATGGGACAGTGCTCCAACCAACTGAGTCACCCAGCCAGAGCAGCAAGGTGTCCCTTAAAATATTTCTTCTGGAACTCACTTTGCAGGCAGGCCTTCTGGAAGTGACTAACATATTTTCTTAATATTTGGCTATAAGCTACACGACACCCAAATCAATTGAAATATTTAGTTAAAGCCTATACCTTTATGTCTATATGATTAAATACCTAAATGTTTTCTGTTAACCGTCATCATCAGCCTCTCTCCACATACTGCTGCCTCCACTGTGGCTGGCACTGTGGTGAGAATGGTAGTGTAGATGGCAGCTGTTGCTGTTGCTGCATGGGCAGCAGAAGAAGGAACACAGATGTCTGTGATCTGCACAATTTGGGGAGAGAAGGATAGAGGGCTCCCCACGTTCTTTGTTTTAATGCCTCGGTTTTTCACTCCTCTGGCCTTATAGGAGCCTAGCTTCCAGCCTTCAATGCTGGCTCTTAAACTGTGCTAGAAAACCAGCACAATTGGCTTCACAATGACCACCACGGTTGCACAGGGTTGGTGTGAAAACAAATTCTGGAAGAGTGCAGTGCCCTCTGGCACAAGCTATGTCCAGTGCTCTATCTGTGTCCTGTGCCTGTACCTCCCAGTGTGTTCAGTCAGTGGATGGACAGAAAGAAAGAAGGATGGATGGAAGAAAGGAAGGAGAAAAAAGGAAGAAAAAGGTAAGGAAGAAATAAAAGAAAAAAGGAAGGAAGGAAGGGAGAGAGGGAGGGAGGAAAAAAAGAAAAAAGGAAGGATGAATGGATGGTGTGGTCTCCCATAGGTGAAGAAAGTTTGGGCCTGGCCAGGACGACCAAGCAGTATTAGGAGGTTAGTAGTGGTGTCCTGTCTGCACATTGACCTTGAGACTGTGCCTGAAACTGTACTCAAAGGGGTCTGAGCTGTGTCCTTGTGATGGGACAGCATTTGTTCTTCAGGACAGTGTTGCTCCCTCATGGGCTTCAATGCTTGGAGCCAGAGACAGAGCCTGAGTTCTGCTCAGGCAGGTTGAGGATTGTGGCTTACCTGCTCAGCCCAGGCAACAATGCAGCCCTTATTCTAGACCTTGTGGCTGTGTTGCTGTGTCTGGTGGTGTTGCTGAGTGCAATTCCTTTTTTTCTCTCCATGTCTTTGTTCCTGGGTTTTGGTTTTTGTTTTAAAGGTGTGCCTGACTTGGCTGGGTTTCTGGACCACCAGTTGTTTGAAGCCTCTCTCCCTCCTGAGAGGCCCTTCCCAAACCCAAAAACACATAAACAAATGATCAAGTACTTATTTTAGACTTTGTGGAAGGGAGCCTATAAAGGTCAAAGAGGGTGCTCATAACACTAATTCCCCCCCCCGACCCCCTACATAGTTTTCACCAATGCTAAACTCTTACCTCAACTCTTACTTTCTTGTGCCATAAACAAGAAGAGAAAAACCATTTTAAAAAAGTATGATCAAATCTACTATAGACTTTATGGCAAATGCATCAGTGGTCCACTTCCCATTTAGCCATCTGTCTTGGTCCACTAGAACTTTATCTCTGGCTCTGGCTCATTCTACTGAGTAGCCATAGCAGGGGGAGGGTATCTTTGAGGGTGAAGGTTGCAACTTGGAAAGCACTCTCACTATCTCTCTCTAATTTTTATTTTTCTTACCTGGTCTGTAAGCTCCTCAGACTTTGGGTTGGTGCTCATTACATTGCCTCTTGTGGTTTTGGATATGACATTCTTCATTTTGAGCCCTCTAAGGGTTTTTCTCGGTGTTTATTAAAGATTAGCTGGAGCCTTTTCATGTTTATCACCACTGTGCATGTTGCAACTGTCTGACTAGGAAGAATTTAAGTTATTGACCCAAGTGCTCACCTGTGGTATACAGCTTAAATGGGACTCAGACACAGCTGCTATCAGCATCCACTTCACTTCCATGCACTCCCAATTGTCTACCCTAATATTGCCACACACAGAGCTTTGTCCCAAAACAACTTGGGTGGGACAAGCTCCAAATATACTTAGTTCTTACCATCATGTTGAACTCATATGTTCTTTCAGAAATCTCTGCCTCTCACCCCAAATCCCTGTGCCCCAGTCACATCCAATTGTCGTGAAAGAACCCATCTCCCAGCTAAGTCCACATCACTCCCTGACAAAATCAAGGGACTCCAACCAGTGAAGGAGATCAAGAGGATCTCTCTACCTGCTTGCATTTACCAATGCCTTGTTTTTTTTCTTGACCAAATGCATTCTAACATTAAGGCTTCAACGTTTTCTGCCAGAAAAAGGAAAGAAATGTCAAGACAGAGGATCGGGAAAGACTTGTTCAGTGAATATGCCACACCAGGCACAACACTTAAAGAACAAGAATCAACTGAGGACAATTTTCAAATGTGCTAATTCCATCCTATTTTCTAGACCTCAGCCTTGAGATACAAGCTGTGAATTGCTATAGTCTCCCCAAAAGTGGGCAAAAAGAGGATTATGACAGAGAGAGAGACCAGGCTGTTGGCCTTTATGTGTGACTGGGGCTGCAAGGTTGAAAGCCAGGCAAGATGTGGCTGGCTTCCCTTGCCGCAGAAGGAAACCCACAGTTAGTGGGTGGACTGCAGTGGGGTGGGAGAGTGCACAGGGAGAAGAGGCAGTAGGTCTTTGGTGGGACTCTCACTAGAGCCATGGCAAATGGAAAGGATCCCTTTTATCCCCAGACAGTCTCCCATTCAAGTACTAAGCAGGTCCAGCCCTGCTTAGCTTCCAAGATCAGGCATGTTTAGGGTGGTATGGTCTTAGATGCTGGCTGGGGCTCCCTGGGGCCCCAACAGCCCAGCCTTTGCCTCCAGGCCACCCACCACTGGACCACATCACCACGTGCACATGCCAATCTTGCCAGATCCGCCTGCGCTGCACCTTCCACATGCCCCACCACCTCCTTAGGCCCTATCAGTGCCCTGTTGTCCACCCAAGGCACCACAGGCCTCTGTCACCACCAGAGGTGCCGGAAGTCTTGGCACTCTCATGTCCTGTCATTTGGGGTCTGGATTCTGGCTTCAAATATGGGGTCTGGAGTTCGACCCTGGTGTCTGGTGTCCATGTTGCATCCAGTGTCTGGGCTTTGGCTTTGGTTTTGGGATCTGGAATCCAGCTTTCATGTCACATGCCTGGGATCTGGCATCTGGGATCAGGGTCCCACTTTGTTCTGGTGTCTGGGTCTGGCTTTTGCATCTGGTTTCTGGCATATGTTGTCCAGTGTCCATGGTCAGACTTTAAGTTGGAATTCCAGAGTCCCGTTCTGGCATTGGGTGTCTGAATCTGGTGTCTGGGTTTGTGGTTTGATTTTGGTTTTCTTGTTGGGTACTGGCTTCTATCATCTGGTATCTGGCATTTGGGGTTGGGGTCTGGCTTCAGGGCAGATTTCCAGTGTCTGGCTCAGGCATATGGTGTCTGGCATCTGATGTTTGGGGTAAGTCAGGCTTCTGGTCTATGGTTCATAGTCTGGCTTTGGCATCTAGTGTCTGAAATATGACATCCTGGGTCTAGGCTCTGGCTTGGTTTTGAGATCTGCAGTCCAAGTGTTGTGTCTGGCATCTAGCATCTTAGCATCTTGAGTCAGGGTGTAGTTTCAATTCTGGGGTTGGGAGTTTTGCTCCTGGATCTGGTGTCTGTCATCTGGCTTCCAAGTTCCAGTGTATGGGTAAGGTGAGAAATCCAGAGTTTGGCTCAAGTTCTAGTGTTTGGTGTCTCGTGTTTGGGTCAAAGTCTAGCTTTGAGTAGGGTCTAGAATCTGACACTAATGTCTGGTGTTTGGCATCTGGCATCCAGCTTTTGGAGTCCAGGGTTAGCATCTAGTGTCTGTCATCTAGTGTGTAATGTGTTTGGTCTGGCTTTTTATTGATGGTCCAGAGTTGAGATCCAGTATCCAGTGTCTGACTATTGGCATTCAGGGATCAGAGTCTGGCTCCAGCATCTGGTACTTGGCATTAGGCCTACAGTTTTGAAGATTGCTTCCAGAGCCTGGGGTCTGGTACCTGGAGTCCTGGGATTGATTTCAGCTTCTGGTCCAGGGTCCAGAGTTTAGCTCTGTGTTCTGGTATCTGTCATTGGCCTTCCTCAAGTCTTTTGCAAGGGAGTGGGGGGCCCCAGCTCCTCACTAAAGAGGGAACCTGTATGGTTAGGACAGAACCTCTTGCAAGGGAGTGCAGGCCACCTCTATCTTGCTGGGAAGGGAATCCCCCTCACTACAAAGGGTGACTTTCACCAGGGAGGGTGCTCTGTCACCTACTTTAGAGAGTAGGCCCTCTCTAGGGAGGAAGCCCTTATCTAGAGTGGGATCAGTTCTCTAGGAAGGGACCTCTTGTTTAGGGAGGGTGCCCCTCTCTAGAATGGGAGTGCCTCCTTAGGTATGGAGCCTCTCTAGGGAGGGAGCTTTACTCTCTAGGAAAAAAGTTTGCTCTCTAGGGAGGAAGCCTTGCTATAGGGAGGAAGGACCCAAACCCTTGTTGTTGGGGAGAGATTCCCATGTAGTGTCGGGGACCACCATCCCTTCTCACTGAGGAAGGAGCTTCTCTCTAGGGAGTGAACCCACTCTGTGCAAAGGGGGTTCCCACATAGAGATAGAGTCTCTATCTAGGGAAGAAGCCATTTCTCTATAGAAGGGGCTCCCTCCATCTGGGTTGGAAGCCTGCTCTGTAGTATGGGGGCATCTTCATTTTTGCTAGCCAGGATCCCCTGTCTACAGAGGTGCCTTCCTCCCACTCTTAGGGAAAGCCCTAAACTGTAGTTATGGAGACTCGTCTAGGAAAAGAACACTTTATCTAGGGAGGTGGCTCCCTTTTCCTCTCTAATGACAGAATCTCCTCTCTGGGGAGGGGGCTCCATCTTCCTCTCCATAATGGGAGCCTCTACCTAGAGAGGTAGCTTCTTTTTAAGGAGAAAGACTTATGCTATAGAGTGGTGTCCTCACCCTTCTTCACTGGGGAGGGAGTCCACCTCACTATAGAGGGAGATCTAACCTAGGAAGTATGGGCCCCAGCCCCCTTGCCTGGGAGTGAGACCCTGTTAGAGAGGGGTCCCAATGCCACCTTGCTAAAGAGGGAAACACCACCTTCCATGGCTTGGAACAGAGCCCTGTGCTAATGAGGGGGTCCCCCCACTGCCTCACTGTTGAGGGAGCCCCCTTGATATGAAAGGAGAACCTGTCAAAGGAGGGATACTCTGTTTAAGGGGAGTGTTACTGGCGAGACTACGAGACCTCTGTTCTTGTCTTCTCGAAGGAAATATTTTAGTCAAGAGACAAAGTGCAGTAAAGCAAGAATTTATTGTTGCAACCAAAAGCACACTCAGGACAACGAAACAAGGAAGGGCTCAGGATAAAAGAAACGAGAGAGCCCAGGCTGGGCTGCTTTAGCTCACTTGGAAATCAGAGAAAAGGGGGCCTTAGGGACAAGTTCAGAGGTTAGCCTAGGGTGAGCTGCCACTGCCCATTGGTGTCCCAGTTGCTAGAGTTTAGGGTATGGGTGGCTGTGAGGAAGAACAGAATGAAGGGAAAGGGGCAGGTGTACTCCCCAGAGGGAGTACTCACACTGAGTCCTTTGTCCTAATGGTTTTATCTCTCTCCAGCAAGTGAGAATAGTAGGGGAGCTCTCAGGGGGAATACCTTAATAGAATATTCATCAGGTTTCCAGATGTGCTCTTTCAGGGTCCTGGGTTCCACTGATTGGTCAGCACCAGGGAAGGGGGTCATTAGTCACTGCAGGTGGTCCTGAGGCATCCATGGCATCACATGTCAGCTTTTGCTGCTTTTCTGGGCCTAGAGCTGAAACACAACTGAGGCCTAGATATTGTCATTACAGAGGAAAAGGCAGGGAGTCTAAACAGCGTGGCCAACATTATGCTAGGGGAGGAAAGGTTGCCCTGGGGGCAAAATCCTTGTTTTTGCAGTTTTGCCCTTTACTAGGTACCTGGGGCTTTCCACCCTGCTGATGTTGTATACCTGGCCCATTTTCCTTGCTCTGCTCATATCTGTCTAACGGCCTACCACAGGACCATTTTATCCAGGGAGAGGGCGCCCTCCCACTCCCCAGGAATTGAGCTCCCTCTCTAGGTAAGAAGAACTTTACTAGGGAGTGTGCTCTTTAACCCTCACTAGGGAAAGGTGGCTCCTACCATCACTGGGTAGGCAGCGCCCTGTACTACAGTGGGGGCCCATTGCTAGAGAGAGGAAGCAGGGGCTTCCTTCTTGGGGGGGAAACTTCTTTCACTAATGAGGGAGCCCCTTTCTACTTAATGAGCCTTTTCTGTAGCAAAAGGACTTCCATCCTCTCTCTATATAGAAAACCCCACTCTAGGGAGAAAGCCCATATTTAGGGAGGGAACATTTTATCTAGGGAGGAGCATTTCCCCCCTTTCTCTAGAAAGTGGCCCCAACTCTATGGAGGCAGCTTCTTACTCCTCTCTAGGGAATGAGCCCCCTCACTAGGTAGGGAGACCCTCACTGGGGAGGTAGCCCCTATCTCAGGAGAAAAGGCCCCTGACCCTCATTGAAGAGGAAGACCCTCACTGGGGAGGAAGCCCCATTGCTATAGAGGGAGCCCTCTCTAGGGAGGGAGTCAGCTCTGTGTGGAGGGATGTTTCTCCTCCTGTCTACGGAAGGATCCCTTGCCTAAGGAAGAAGCCCACTCTCTATGGAGGAGGTACCCTCCCTCTTGCTGGGGAGGTTGACTCCATTGCTATAAAGGGAGTTCCTTGATATATAGGGTGAGGCCTGTGCCCCCCCCAATGTTTGGGAGGGAGCCCCCTCACTATGGAGGGATCTCTATCCTATGGAGGGGTGATTCTCACCAACCCTCACAGGTCAGGGGCCTCCCTTTCCTATGGAAGGATCTTATTGCTGTGGAGGGGGCCCCTGCCTAATTCACTGGGGAAGGATCCTGCTCTTTAGAGAGGGAACCATTCTCTAGGGACAGAGCCCATGCTGTAGGGAGGGAGATCAGTCTTCTCCTCTACCGAGGGAGCCCATATCTAAGGAGGGAGCCTTTTCTCTAGGTAGGGGCTTTCTCCCTCTTTCTAGGTAGTGAGGTCCCTCCAGGGATGCAACTCAACCCTCCTCTCTAGGGAGAGAGCTCTTCTCTAGGGAGAGAGCTCTTCTCTAGGGAGCAAGACTTTCACTAGGGATGAAAGCTTCCTCCACCTCTCTAGGGAGGTAGTACCTCTCTAAGAAAGGAGTCACACTGTATGGAAGGAGAAACCCTTCCCCTCACTGGGGATAAAGTCCCATTGCTAGGGTGGAATCTCTCTCTAGGGAGGAAACCTTCTTACCCTCTAGTGAAAAAGAGCCTGTTCTAGTGAGAGGGGCTCCTTCCTCCCCTCTAGGGGGAGTTATTTTGTAGGGAAGGATCCCCTCTGTATTAAGGTGGCTCTGTTTCTCTCTAGGGAGGAAGCTCCCATATAAATGAGGAGCTCCCTTCCACTCTATAAACAGGGAATACCCCACTCTAGGGTGGGAGGCAATTCTGTAGATGCAGCGCTCCCAACCCCTTTCTAAAGGGGGAGCCTCTCTAAGACTGGAGCCCCTGTATAGGGGGGGGGGACACCATTCTGAAGAGGGGAGGGAATGCCGTACTAGGCAGGGGGCCTTTGCCCCCTCCCTGGGAAGAGTGCCACTCTAGCTACTGAGGAGCCCATTGCTAAGGTGGGTGGTACACACCTCCTCACTGGGAAGGAACACAAATTTACTTGGGAGGAAACCTAGTGTTTGGGAGATAGTCTTTCCCCACCTTGCTGGGTAGGGACACCCTCATTACTGAGGGATGTCCACTGACTTCTTGCTGACAAGGGGAGCCCATGCCCTCTTGCTGGGGAGATGTGCCCCATGCACCCTCAGTGTGGATGGAGCCCACTCTAAATAGAGGACTCCATTCATACCTACAAAGTATGACCCTTACTACAGTGGGAATCCCTAGCTGGAAAGGGGGCTCCCTCCTCTTCTCTAAGTGGAAGCCCCCTTCTCTAGGAATGGAGCCACAATATATGGAAGGAGGCCACCTTACCCTCACTGAGGACAGAACACCCTCACTAGGGTAGGAACCCTCTCTAAGAAAGGGGCTCCCACCTCCTTTCTAGGGAGGGATAAATCTTGCTCTGTAGTGAAGGGGTCCCTCCCTATCTCTAACTAAGGAACCCCACTCATGAGGGAGAATACCCAACTGTTGCTTGGCGAGGGAACTACCCTCACTACAGAGGGTAACCTTTGCAGGTGAGGGAGCCTCCTTTACTATGGAGAGAGGCCTTTCTAGGAAGGGAGTGCGCTCTATTAGAAGAGAGCACCCTGCATTGCTCTACCATGGGAACCCCACTCTATGGAGGAAGCCTATGTCTAGGGAGACTATTTTTTTTAGGTAAGGGGCTTTCTCCTGCTTTCAAAAGAGTGAGCCTCCTCTCTAGGAAGGTAGTTCCCTCTTCCTCTTTAGGGAAGAAGCCCTCTTCTAGGAAACCAGCAAGCCACTCACTAAGGAGAGAAATTCTCTTTATAATAGGGGACTCCCTTCCCTTTTCTGGGGAGGGAGACCCTCTTTAGGGAGAGATCCTTTTGCTGCATAGGGGACTATCTCTATTTTGTTTGTTGGTTCATTTTGTTCATTACATTCCACATATGAGTGAAATCATATGGTATTTGTCTTTGACTGGCTTATTTCACTTAGTATAATGTTCTTCACATCCATCCTTGCTGTCCCAAAAAGTAAGATTTCCTTCTTTTCTACAGCTCAGTACAATTCCATTGTGTAAATGTTGCATAGTTGTTTTATCCACTCATCTACAGATAGGCACTTGGGTTGCTTCCAAATTTTGGTTATATTGTAAATAACTCTGCAATGAACATAGGGGTGCATATATTCTTTTGAATTAGTGTTTCATGTTTCTTCAAATAAATTCCTAGAAGTGGGATTGCTGGATATAAAGGCAATCCCATTTTTAGTTTTTTGAGGAAATTCCATGTTTTCCACAGTGCCTGCCATCAGTCTGCATTCCCACAAACAGTACCCAAGGTTCCAGTGCCAGGAATATAAGTCCCCATAACTCTGGCTGCAAAACCAGCAGGAGTTTAATTGGTAGAAGAAACTTCTGGTGTCCCAAGCAGTTCCCTTTAAAGAATCTGCACATGGACCTATTCAGACTCACTCCCTCTGAGCTCCAGCACCAGGGTAGCAGCTTGAAAGGCACCAGTAGCATATGGGGAGGAACTGAAGTGCCTGGCATCAAGGCAGGAACTGGGGAACAGTTTCCTCTCAAACAGAAAGGCAGGCAGAGGCCATTGTCCCTTTCTGAGCACCCCCCACCCCACCCAGAGCTACAGAGCTGGCAGACCAGTATTCCTTCAATGCGGCTAACATTGTTTGCCCTGCCCTGGAGATCCCCTGGAATTCCATCCCATCCAACTTACAGGCCCACCCAAACTGTTAACAGAGACTTTTTCTGGTCTTGGCTCATACTTCACAACCTCCTAAATTCTATGAAACAAGCAACAATTGACCTTGGTGAGCCTCCAACCCCCATACCACTTGCTAAGTGGCCCCAGGCCTGGCATTAGCAGCAGCCAGCCTAGATTCACAGTTTGGCTTTTCCTGGGAATTTCCAAGTCCAGCATGAGTAGCAGACACCTCATACTGCTTTCTGGTATATACAGGGTGGCCCTGGGAAGAACACAGGTTGGGGCTGACCTTGGCCTGCACCACCTGGGAAACCCTAGCACTTACACAAGCCAGTGGACAACTACAGATCACTTCAGAGCACCACCACCCTGCCCCTGCACAGCTGATCCTCCACAGAGGGCAGAGGTTGGTGGTCAAGGGTCACTGCCAGACTTTTCAGCTGACTAGCCTGGGTAAATCCCTCCTATTGACCTGCCAACAGCAATCAAATCTCAACTACAAGAGGAGGGTGTACTCAGCCCACACAAAGGGCACACCTCGAGTACCCAGCTTAGGAGGCTGTGCCACTGGACCCTGCAGAACACCTACTACGTTAGGCCACGCTACCAAGACAGGGAGTCATAGCAGCTCTACCTAATACATAGAAACAAACACAGGGAGGCTGTCAAAATGAGGAGACAAAGAAATGTGGCCCAAATGAAAGATCAAATCTCCAGAAAGAGGACTAAAAAAAATGGAAATAGGAAATCTATCAGAGTTCAAGGATGCTCAAGGAACTTAGTGAGGACCTCAACAGCATAAAAAAGATCCAGTCAGAAAAAAAGGATTCACTAACTGAAATAAATAATAATTTACATGGAAACAACAGTAGAGTGGGTGAAACTGAGAATCAAATCAGTGATTGGGAGCATAAGGAAGCAAAAGACAAGCAATCAGAACAACAAGAATGAAAAGGAATCCAAAACAATGAGGGTAGGGTAAGAAGCCTGTGGGGCAACTTTAAGTGTTGCAACATTTGCATCATAAGAGTTCCAGAAGGAGAAGAGAAAGAGCAAGAAACTGGAAATCTATTTGAAAAAATAATGAAACAAAACTTCCTTAATTTGGTGAAGGAAATAGCCATGCAAGTCCAGGAAGCACAGAGAGTCCCAAACAAGTTGAGCCCAAAGAGGACCAAACCAAATAATATCATAATTAAAATGCCAAAGGTTAAAGAGAGAGAATCTTAAATGCAGCAAGAGAGAAGAAATTAGTTATGTATAGGGGTGTCCCCATAAGACTGTCAGCTGATCTCTCAAAAGAAACTTAGCAGACTAGACAGAATTGCCAAGAAATATTCAAAGTCATGAAAAGCAGAGACCTATAGCCAATATTGCTCTACCCAGCAAAGCTTTCATTTAGACTTGAAGGACAGATGAAGAGCATCCCAGACAAGAAAAAACTAAAGGAGTTCATGATGGCGTAGGGATGACCTGAGGGAGTTGGAGTGCTGGGTGGAGAGGAGCAAAGGGAAAAATCAGGACAATTGTAATAGCAAAATTAATAAAAATAATTTTAAAAATAAAAAATAAAGCAGGAAATACCAATAAAAAGAAAGAATAGAAAAAAAGAGTAAAATTTAAATGGTCTCACTGAACTATGTACTATGTAGTATAGATAGGTAGATATGTAGATACAGATATAGATATAGATACAGCTCTAAGTGTAGTGGGGTGATGAATGTGTTAATTAATTAGATGGGAGGAATCTTTTTACAATGTATACATGTACCAAATCATCATGATTTATACTTTAAATATCTTACAACTTTATTGTCAATTATACCTCAATAAGGCTGAAAAACAGAAAACAATTTATACCATTATTTTTAAAAGACTTGACAAATGTCTTTCTATAGTCATTAATATTCTCCTTTTCTTAATTTATTATTGATTATTGAGTTTTATTAGGAAAAGCAATAATAACTTTGATTACTCTAATCATTTACTCAGTGCTTACTCACCTGTCATTCACAGACTTTAGTTTATGTTTTTGATAATTTCATTTAATTTTGACAAATTCAGGATCATTTAAATACTTAAATTGATAAATAATTTTGAACAAATTTATGTCTAAGATGCAAGGTTTGTGCCTTTGCTCATCTATTTCCATATGGTCATCTATTTGTACCATCACCATTTATTGATGGCTAAAAACTAAAAGACTAAAATCTGGAAGACTATTTTTTCTGTCTTGAAGTGCCTTTATTCCTATGACCAAAGTCAAGTTGTCTGTATTTGCATAGGTCTATTTGTGGACTCTCAATTCTGTTTCATTTACCTATGTGTCTATTTGTTTTAAGCTATTAGGCTTCCTTGATTATTGTAGTTTTGAAATAAATATTGAAATTGGGAAATGTGAGTTCATCAACTTGTTCTTCATTAGTATTGTCTAGATTAGTCAAAAACATAAAATGAATTTGTCAATATCTACAAAGTAGCTTGCTGAGATTTTTATTGGGAATGCACTGGTTCTTTCCATCAATTTATGAAGAACTAACAGATTTATAATAATGTCTTTTGATCATAAACAAGGAATATATCTTGATTTATTTTTCATCACTTTCAAGAGTGTTTAATTTTTCCCCCCACAGAGATCTGTAAGTGTTTTGTTGGATTTATACGGGAGGATTGTTTTTCTTTTTAGGTTTATTGTAAATGGTATTGGTTTTCAAATTTCAATATTTGTTATTGGTATATAGAAAATTAACTGAATTTTGTATATTGACTTTGTACTTAGCTCATATCATCTCTATAAATTCCCATCTTAGCACACAACAATGGACTTCATTTCTGTTTGAAATTCCCAAGTCATGGTATTGAATAATCTGAGTACTGAATTTCAGTGATTCACCAAGGGCACACAGCGAGCTTTAAACAACTGGGTTTGGGCTTCTTGCCCTGTATCACCTGGGTCAGCAGGGGGCGCTGGAAACCACCATGTCTGGCCTCAATAGCACGCATGCGTGGTCCACTCGCAGAGGTCGGTGTCTGGTCCACAGAGAGGATGAGAACTTAATTTCCTTGAAACTAAGGGAAGGAAAGTATTTCCTGTGCATTGTCCTGACTGAGGAGGGGGCTTTGCTGTGGTTTCTCCCAGACGTTTTTCTAAATAGTGAGTTCAGAACTTTTCATTTTCTAAAATATTACCACGTGTTTTATGCTTTACTTTCTCATATAATGTTTTAACGAGACTCAATTGGCAAGATTATCCATTCACTGAGGGTCTATAACAGTTCAATTCATATCACGTACCTTTTTTTATGGACTCAGGATTGTTTCTCGGGAGAAATCTCAATACAGTTTCATACAGAGGGAAACACATATACAGTTGTAAAATTCACAAAAAGTGGGACCAACCAATCTTCCATGGAGTCATATTATAGCCAGAGGCAAAGGAAAAAAGGTTGCACCTTAATATATTTTTTCACTTATTTGTCTTGTTAATTTTTCTACCAGGGACTCAAGGGAGAGGATCTTTGTGCTTGCTCCCTTCCTTCCCTATTGCCTTGTGGAGCATTACTCAAAAGTGCAGTCCATATTATAATCTGTGCAAGGCCATTCTCCTGGGTAGAGTTGTGCAAGTGAATATGGCATCCCTGTTTTCTCTTCCTCTCTAAAAAAATTAGATATAATTTTCATATCATAAAATTCACTGGTATCATGTACAATTCAGCGAGTTCTAGTAAATTTAGAGGTGTACACTTATCACTACGATCACATTTACAAAATTGCCCATTCAAAAAGAAACCTGTTCATTTCTACTTGGCCGCCTGTTCTACTCCCTGTCCTAGTCAACTAGTGATCTATATTCTTTGCTTTAGATTTGAATTTCTGGACATTTCATAAAAATGGAATCATACCATGCAAGGTATTTTATGCCTGTTTTTTCAATTATCAGATTGTTTCTAGGTACATAGGTGTAGTAGTGTGTAGCAGTACTTCATCCCTTTTTTTTGGCTAAATAATATTCTATTGTACAGATATACTACTTTGGTTTATTCAGCAGTTGATTGATATTTGGATTGCTTCAATTTTTGGCTATTATATGAATTTGAATAATTCTACTATGAACGTTCATGTACAAACTATGGTCTGGACCTATTTTTATTTCCGTTGTGTATGTAACTAGGTGTGGGATTGCTGGGTCCTAAGGAATCTCTATGTTTAACATTTTTAGAAATAGCTAAGCTGTTTTTCAAAATGGCTGAACGATTTTACAATCCTAACAGCAACATATGATTGTTCTGGTTTCTCCCCATCCTCACCAACACTTACAGTCTTTTTTTTTTTTTTTTTTTTTTTTTTTATCACCTAGTTACTATAGAGTGGTATCTCACTGTGTTTTTAATTTATATTTCCCTGATAAGTGAAAATGCTGATTATTTTATATGTTTATTGACTCTTAGTTTATATTCTTTGGTTAAATATCTATTCAAATCCATTCTCGCACATTTTACTTAGTTTGTCTTAATGAGTTGTAGGAGTTGTTCATATAGTATGCATACAACTCTCTTATCACATATATTTTCTCCCATAATAAATTATTACAGGAATTCTTGATAGAAGCTGAAATTGTCCTTTTCTTCACTCCAAGTTCCTCTAAACATTAGTGCTTCAGAAAAATCCATGGCCAAATTGTATAAGTTGAAAATGAGGTGGTGGAGCAAAGATGAAACAGAAAAATTAGAATGTTACTTGTCACAATTAATAATCAATCAGTTAAAGACAATGAAAAGAACATATGAGAACACATTCAAACCAAAACCCAAATACACAAAATTTTAGACATAAATTTATCTTATCCTTTCCAAACCTCTATAAAGAATGTTGATTATCTTTCCAGGAGAACCCAGAATGAAATTTCTCACCTTATTTTGTACTAGCCTCAGGGGTTAAGCTCCAGCTATTCTGAGAATCCTTTCCCATCAATTGGAATTAACTCCCATTGGTCCCCTGGCCTTAGAGCCTTACCATCTTGAGGATGCCTGAGATCCAGGTGGCTACCAGAGTCCTCCTAGGTTCAGGGAAGGCAGCTCAAGGGCACCTGAAGCCCCACCTTCATCACTGTTCCAAAGGCCACCACAAATATTCCTTTTGTTGAGCATTACTCTGCTCGGAGAAGTACCAATTACACATAATCTAAGTTATAAGCACCTTTCTGGGCAGGGTACTATGGAGCTGGATTCAAGGAAGAGAACCTGCCCAGTCTCCCTCCCACCCTCACATGTAGCTTTCATCTTCCTCCCCACCACATCATGATGGCTGCACCAAAGATTTTCCCATAAGCATGGATAGTGTTGACCCACTGCCTTTAACTTGAAGCCCTCCCTCAGTGGTGGTGATCCCCTACATTTACCTGGATAATTTTGAGGACCCAGAGAAAACAACCTATTTCCTTTTTCTTTTCTTCTATTAGGAAGTATTTTCACCTTCTCTAACCTGTAGGTGTTCAAATTGTTGGGAATGGAACTTAGAGAATGGTTTGCTTCTCCCACCACTTCTCTCTGTGCCCCACAACTACCTATAGTTCACATTCAGAAAAGCTGTGACCGGAGCCCTGGAACCCTAGTAATGGAGGTAGAGATAAGAGTATGTGTATGGAGAGGACAGAAATCTCATTTTCTTCTCCATCACTTAACCCAGGCCAGCCCAAACCAGTAAAGCAGTCAAGAATGAAGGGACAGTGCCTATGCCTTGCCCCACTTCAGGGACCTTTCCCTTGGCCATCTGAGATGAGCCAAACTCCACACGAGGAATTGAACCCCTTCACTGGTTGTTTCAAACACTGGGCATATGCTAGTGCAGGGTAAGGAATGAGAGGACCCAAAGTGCAGTGGTGGGGGGGGTGAGTGGCAAAACAAGGACACTGGGCAGGGGTGGTCTGAGTTCAAGTAACAGCTCAACAGCTTGCAGGCTGTGAGATGCCAAGGCAGTTATTAAAAACTTCTTTTCCTTCTCTTTGTCATTAGTAGAAAGGAGTGTATATCCCAGCTCTTATGTGATAGGGTTCTTGTAAGAACTCAATAAATACATCTGTGAACAACTTCAAATAATCCTTGACACACTGTAAGCATTAGTGTTGATGTCTGCTTCTACCATTTATATTGTATTAATCATCTTATTTCCTTGAGCAAGTCCCTAGTCCATCTATGACTGACATATTCATCACCCCCAAAAGAAACTTCATAACATTACCAGTCACTGGGTGTCCCCTCCTCCAGCACCTGGCAACCACTATTCTACTTTGTATCTCTATAGATTTGCTTATAATAGATGTTTCATGTAAAGGGAATCATACAATATATGGCCCTTTGTATCTGTGTTCTTTCACCTGCATAGTATTTTCAAGGCTCATTGATGTTGCACGTATCCGCACTGCATTCCTTTTTATTACTGAACACTATTCTATTGTACGGATATGCCACAATGTGTTTGTTCAGTCATCTCTTCATGGTCATGTGAGTTATTTCCACTTTTTGGCTCTTATGAATAATGATTCTGTGAATATTTGTGTACAAAGTTTCGTGTGTTCATGTTTTGACTTCTCTTGGGTATACAGCTAGGCGGAATTTCATGGTAACTGTGTTTAATGTTTTAAGGAACTGCCAGGCTTTGTTCCAAAATGTCTTTAAGATTTACATTCCCAGAAGCAATGTTTTCTCAAAAGCCTTGCAAAGAATTGTTATTGCCTTTTATTTTAAATTTTAGCCATTTTATAGGATGTGAAGTGATATCTCATTGGGGTTTTGATTTGCATCCCCCTAGTGACTAATGATTTTGAGCATCTTTTTCTGTAGTTATTGGCTATTTGTTTATATTTTTTGGAGGAATAGCTAACCAGATCCTTTTTCCATTAAAAAAATTGGATTGTCTTTTTATTAAGTTGCAAAAATTATTGATATATTCTGAATAATGAATTCTTATCAAATAAGTATATGATTTGCAAATATTTTGTTCCATTCTGTAGGTTGTCTTTTCACTCCTTTAATAGTGTCCTTTAAAGTACAAAATATTTATTTTTAATGAAGTCCAGGTTATATATTTTTATTGGGTTGCTTATGCTTTAGGTATCATATCTAAGAAACCTTTCACTAATCCAAAGTCACACAGATTTACTAGCAGCGTTTTGATGCAGTGGGTCACTTCCTCTTCTGGTAACACTTTAGTCACTTGGCCCCTAAGGCACTATTTTTTCCTAGTTTTTATTTAAGTCACTGTCTGTTTCTTTTCAGTCTCTTTTCATGGATTCTCTCTTCCCTGTTGTCTTAATGTTGGCATGACTTTGGGTTCAGTTGTGGGACCCCTCCTCTTTTTTCTGTCCACACCCACATCTTGAATTAACATTTCTAGTCTCATGGCTTTAAATACCATCTATATACTAATGACACCTAATTTTATATTTCCAGCTTACACTTTCCTCCTGAACTCCAGAGGACACAATTGCCTCTCATTGGTATCTCCATTTGCTTGTGTAACAGTTTTATTACATTGAACTGATCCCTAACCAGCCTCATAGTTTCCTTGAACTGGAAACTTCCCCATCTCAATTAATGGTTATCCTAATCATTAGTAAAATATCGTCGTCGTCGTCGGCAGCCGTCCGTCTCAAGAGACGATGGTGTAGCTTCTTCAGAGTCTATCTGCACCGCCGAGAATGGCTGTGCAGTCTGACTCGGGAGTGACATGGTATCTGTCTCCTCCCGTGTTGAATCGACATCTTGCGATGACGCTGAAGCTACAGAGCCTGGGCAGGGTAATATGGAGGGTCTGCTGTTGCCCATGCAGCAGACCCCCCCCTCTCTTCGCAGCTGAAGGGTCCAAGGGAAAGACGGAGTCGATACAGCTTGGGTTCAGGTGCGCCGCAGGAGTTGCCGGTGTTGACTACAACGTCAAACCGCCTTAGGGACTCCGGCTCCGGATTTTCTGTCAGGGTTTACTCCCTTAGCCTTTCCCCTGAAGAGGTATGCCGCAAGGCAGCGGAGGTTTTTTGGAGTCAGAGTTTTCCTTCTCTGATGTACCCTGACTGGAAGATCGAACCAGCGACACTTAGCTCGCAGGCCGACGCTCAATCCACTGAGCTAAACCAGCCAGGGCATTAGTAAAATATATATATATATATATATATATATATATATATATATATATATATATATATACAAAATAATTGTTTTAACTGGTAAGTCAGATAATGGCACTACTTTGCAGTACGAAACCTGCTGAGAATCCCCTATTGAACTTGGGGTTAAAAGCCAGTCACTGCAATGACTTATAAGGCCCTATATTTACTAGCCTCCCTTTATTTTGCCGAACTTCATGCCTAAAGGCTCTCCTTGGATCTCTGACTCCAGCCACACTGGCCCCCATGATGTTCCCAGAACTGACAAGCTACTGTCCTCAAAGTATTTGCATAGCATGTTCCTTAGGCTCACTCTTGCATATCCTAGCTCATGGTATCCCTCTTTCACATCCTTCATATATCCTATGTGTTTGCTCAAAAATGACCTTCACATTGAGACTATAGGGGAAGACACATCATTTTCTCTCTACCCTTGTGAGTTCTTGGTTGAGACCTCTGTGATAAAAGATAGATTAACAAGATAAAACAAAGTAGACATATATTAACATGTATACCTCCTGTATACATGGGAGAGACCCAGGGAGAGTAACTTTCTGAGGTACTTAGAATACCATCCTAATAGGAAGAGGGGAGGGAGATAGGGGTCACTTACAGGATAGCAAATGACTTTTAAGAAAGATGAGTGGGCCCTTAGAAGAATAGATGGGAGGCATGAATGTTCGTGACAGAGTTTGTCTGGTTGTAGTGTTCCCTTCTAGCTTCTTCCTCTGTGATAAGAATCGCTTTTCTGTGATTGCTCAAACTCCCTGGGAAGGGATTTATTACAATTGAGTTCCTTTTGGAGGCTCTGACTTTAGATAAATAAAGGGAGTTCAGAGAAAGCCTCTCCCTAAATTTGTTATTTTTCAAAAGCCTTCAGCTGAGCAGAATCAAAATACCCAAGTGGCATATTTTGAAGTGGCATATTCTGCTACCCTTCAAGAACTTCCCTGATCACTTTATTTAATTTTGCAACTGGTTCCCATACCAGAACTCCAGATCCCCTTTGACCTGCAAGTGTATTTGCCCCCTTGACCTTTATCGGGTTCTAATGGTATATAATTTACTTATGTTGGTGCTCCCTCCTCCCACCTAGAATGCAAGTTCTGTGAAGACAAGCATTCTTGGTTCTTTTGTTTAACGGTGGCATATAATTGACACCAATAAATATTTTTTTAGTAAATACCAAATGGCAGTGTATACCTATCATAATTAAAACAATTGAATATTTGGTTCAAGAAGTGACTGAAGCATCAATATAGGAATATTGAAAGCTCAAATATTATGAGGACCAATTTTATATTAGCAAAAAAAAAAAAAAAACCTAAAATTAAAAATTTCATCTTCCCACTATTTACTCAAATCAATTCCACATGGGATAAAGAGGTAGAGTATAAAATATGAACCATAAAATCCCATTGATCCAGAGAGGGACATATACTTAATCTTTTGTTAAGGAAGAAACACAAGTTGCAGAAGCTTGCTTTTATAGAATGAGCTCATACTTGCACAAACAAAAACAAGGCAGAAAAGGAAAAAACCTCCCATGTGTACCTGCATGAGTTAGCAGGTTTTTCTATCAGCAGGGAAAACAGTGTGGACAGATTAAGTACGGGGTTTTTGGTAATGGTTGAGGATGGGTATGTTGACTGACTAAGAATATTTTTCTATATATAGTTGTGCATTGTTTCAAATATTAGAATAACCAAGTTGTGTCTTTTAATTAAAATTTTACACAGATATTTTTAACGAAGGTAACCTTAGCTCCTACCATGTTAAACAAATTAAAGTCTTGAGCTTCCCAATCTGTAAAAAGGGATAATTCCTAGCCTTATGACTGGTAATGACAATTATGATAATGACAATTATTAACACTTACTGAGTTCTCACTGACATTTCAGGCACGGCACTAAGAGCTTTTAGGTGGTTATACTCATTTAATCTGCATAATAAAACTCATGACAGGTAATGTTATTACTTCTGCTTCAGTGATCTGTCAAGAGAATTAAGTCAGCCAACACTCATGAAAATACTGCTATAAACTGAACACAACTTAGAAATGAAAGTAATTACATCATCTTACTATTCAGTCACACAGCTGACAAAATAAATTTACTGATAACTTCAGTCCTTGAGAACTTGTATATATACCTACCTGTCTGCATATAAGCACTCTGAACAATCCAAGCCATTAGTTAATCTTAATCACCACTATAGTGTCACCATGTTGTTCAGTCTGGTAGTCACTAGCCATAGGTGTCTACCAGCACTTTAAATTTGGGCAGTCCAAATGGAGATGTGCTGTAAGTGTAAAATGCACATCAGATTTTAAGCATTTAGTGTGAAAAAGAAAGGAAAATATTTGATCGATATGCTTTCTATCTTGATTACCCGTGGAAGTTATAACACTTTGGAAGTATCCAAGTAAATAAAATAGCTTGCTAAAATTATTTCAACCTGTCCCCTTTGTATTTTTTAAATGTGGCTGTAGAAAACTTAAAATTACATGTGTGGCTCTACATACCTTTTAAAAAAATTATAAAAGTAACTTTAATTCAGTCATTTTCAACATGCCAGTTCAGAATAACTGCATTTCCAGGACTTGTGCCACACTTACATATTTTAAAATTAAAAATCAAAGACTTGATTTCATCCTAGAACATTCATTGCTTCTGAGTTGGTGCATCACAATATGACACATTATATATAAGAAGGTCTTTCCTAGGGACCAGTTTCAGTGTATTGTGGTCTGTGTGAATACCTTGTATAACAGATGTTCTGAGTAAGAGTTCCACATTGAAAACTATTTTTATTAGCTTTTCTATTTTCTTACTTTTGAATTCTTCATTTATCTTTATTCTGGCTGCTTCTAATGCTCTGGTATCATTTTTAAAAACTTGTTGTCTGGTCCTGTGCAATGTTTTAAAGAGCTGTAAAACCTTGGCCATCTGACCCATGTCTCTCCTCACTATGGCAGTTACTTCTCCAGTGGTCTCTCTACATACATTTTTATTGGCTAGTACTGCTTTCTACCAAATTGTTTCTAGTGAGTTTGGTTTTCATGTGGCTACTAGGGCATTCTTTGGTCAATGGAACCTCAGTTCTAAAGCATATTTACCCAGTGCTCTTCTCAGAACATAGTTGAAACAACCTGGAGTGAAAGGAATGGTTGGGGTGGCAAGATGGTAAATGGGGTAAAAACCCCAAAGCAAGATGTAAACATTTTTTTTAGTTTCAGAGTTTATAGATAGCATTTATTGATTGTGATGACCCTTTGTGTTTCTCATGGGAACAAAATGGGCCAACCAATGAGAAAATAGCTTTGTGAATTGTGAACTGGCATAAAAAGATGAGGGATGGTTACAACATTGTTTCTAGGTCTACCTAGGCACCTAACTAAACAATTTACACATGTGTTTTCTTGCTGAGATTCTGCATTCCAGGCTGTTAGCACCAGGCATAAGCTCCTTAGAGGCTCCACTTCACTCCCAAACAGACTGGTGACATGCTGGTAAAAAGAATTGTCATTAAACCCTGTACATATGTATATGACTATATATGTGTATATATGTGTATGTGTGTGTGTGTCTGTATATATATTTCCTATTGGTTCTGCATCTCTGGAAAACTCTGACCCTGGCAAAACACATTAGCCAACCTGTACCATCAGACTGGCCACCTTTTACATACAGTGATGCATACAATGAGAGCAAGGGGTGCAATATAAATCAGCAGTGATTAAATATAGAGAAGACAATTTAGAATGCTACTGTAAAAAGAATTGATGACAATCTAAATGGGTGCATTTGGTGGAGAAATAATTCATAGGAGAAATATAAAAACTATGTGAAAAGCATAATTTATAAGGTGTGTATAATTCTAAGTTATCGTGCTTCCCCACATGCTTAATTGAGGTTTGCATAATGACTGAGACAAAAAACAATCAAGTTTTTTTTTTTTTTTACTTTAGAAAAAGCAATTCGCTTATACTACCTTTGAGGCTAAATAAAATCAGGTGTGGCCTTATTATAAAGTTGTCATTTGTCTTAAAGGTGGTCTCCATTGGGAGTAAAAAAAGATTGAATCCATAATATTTTAATCTATCGCTGTTGATGTGCATAAGTCACACACTTCTATATTGAGTGTTTGCATATTGATTGTAGCTTGACCTTAACAATTTATCACATAGTGTCATACCGTCACCCTCCGTGATTGATGTTACAGCGAAAGATATAGAAGCAATTTCATTATAGTCTCCATGTTTCTGGGTTTCATAAATAAGCAGTCAAAATCTACTGCAGGCCATGAGATGTTTTAGTTTGCATATGTGTATTATCATTTTAGTTCCATACTGTAGCTTCTGTTCATTATCTGTAGAGTCATTTTTCATTTTCAGAAGCAGTTCCTATAGGAAACCATTTTAATGATCATTAAATGAGGAGAAAACTTGCAAAGAGAAGGTAAAGTTAGTTAAATGCCCTTTCTCCCCAGCAATATAAATAAATTGAATGAATTAATGAATAATGCAAATGATGCTCTGTACACAGATATACACAGATAAGGTTTACAAATATTTATAGAATTAACCAATAAGCATGTAAACTGTAAATTAATGGCAAAGTGCAGTAAGTATATGCTTAAGGAATAAATAAGTAGGTTAAGATTGTGGAAGATACAGATTTTAAGACTATGCCGGTGACCTCAATCAACTTAAAATTTAAGAGGGGCGATAAGATATAGAAAAAATAATAATTCTGGAAAAAAATAATTTTGGAATGGGAGCTAATACTTTTCCCTTCTCTTCACATGCTAAATGTCAAATGAATAGTACTAGAAGTGCTGGAGTGAAGAAAAATATATTTGTTAGTGCCTGTCCCGTTACTCAAATGGTTGGCCCAGAGAAGGGTAGGATGGTCTCAGGCCAACTGTAAATTTCTCTCTGCCTTGGTATGACAGGCCTTGCGCATATGACACTTCTGGCCCTGCCTTGCTGCCTGTTTTAACATTGCTCTCAACACTGAACTCTCACAACCCACTCATATCCATTACATTTCTGCTCATATTAACCCTTTTCTCCAGTTTGCCTTGGATTAAAGTCTCTTTCCCTGAATTTACCACATGCTTACATTTTAGCAGGTCTCTTTTCTCCTCTACATTTCAGGATCTTCATCTACACAATGTGTAATAATAATACTTACCCTACCTATTGATAAGATTGTTATGAGAATTAGGTGAGATAATGTGAATAAATGTTTTATGTACCGTAAAATAAAAATAAACATACACACAATTGAAAACTGATATATTAGAAGTAGTAATAATAGTGAACAATAATAGCCTATATATTATTGTACTAAGATTGAGAGGTATGGTGAGTTGAATAGTGTCCCCTCAAAATTCATGTCCACCCAGAACCTCAAAATGTGGTCTGATTTGAAAACAGTGCATCTTGATTTAAGGATCTTGAAATGAAATCATCCTGAATTTAAGGTAGGCCCAATATCCAAAGCCTGGTATCTTTATAAGAGAGGGAGAGTTGGACACAGAGACACAGGGAAGAAGGCCATGTAAAGATGGAGGCAGAGACAGGAGTGATGAACCTTCAAGCCAAGAAATGCCAAGGACTGCTGAGTGCCACTAAAAGCTAGGTAGTGAAGGAAGAAAGCTCCCCTAGAGCCTTCAGAGGGCTCATGGCCCTGCCTGCATTTTTAATTTCACACTTATAGTTTCCAGAATTATGAGACAATAAATTTATGTTGTTGTAAGTCATCCAGTTTTGATAATTTGACACGACTGGTAATATTCTGGCTAAGCTTGCTGCCCCAAATCTAGTAAGAAGAAACTGGGCAATAGCCTATTCATCATTTATAGCTGGAGTTAGTGAATCGTGATCTAGGATATTCCTAAGGTTTTTTAAAAGTATTATTCTGAGCCTCCATAATGCTCTGTTTAACAGCACTTAGTTAGGAAATGGTCACTTTTTCTCCAGTCCTGGCATAGGAGAGCTGCTGCTTGGTTGAGATTGGTTCACAATGGATTTCTGGAGGTCACATGGAGAATCTGGGCTCTGAAATGACAAAAGACATGTATTTCAGAGTTAGGATCTTACTTATCCTTTCTGTTCTAGACCACTGGACATGTGGTGACACTGACACTGACACTACAACCACAGAGTCAGGCCCCTGAGATATGGCACAAAGAGAGGTCAGAATTGTTACCCTCTGGATGACATCTTCAAATCATCAAACCTTAAGGATTTTCTGATTGTCACCACATTGGTCTGGTTGTTAGGACATATGCCTTTAGCCCTGCCTCTGACTTTAACATGCTGCATGCCTTTGGGTATGTGGCTATGTTATTTTCAGGACCTCAGTTTCTTCGTTGATAATATGAAAGGGAAGATTTGGACTAGGTGACCTTTAAAGGCTTCTCAGAGGTCAGACATGCTAAACTGTGATTCCAGCTGATTTCATCTATTTTCATGGGCCCTTTTGGAGTTATGCTGGTGAAGAACTCATCCTCAAGCTTATTAAATGCACAAATGAATAAGCCAACCCCCCCCAAAATACAGGCATGTTAAATCTGTGGCTTTCAAAAGTCCAAGAAAAAAGAAATAATATGGATGGATATCAGATCCCACCCCTCTACTGTCATTTATTGTTTTTCTGTTTTTACCAATAGTATAGGATAAATCTTTTAGAATGAAATCTGAAAGAGTTGGATGAACACACTGTGACATCACAGCTTATCAGTATTGAGAAGAATAATTCTGTAATTGGTAAAATTAAGCTGCAAGTTTTCTAAGATGGTACTTTTAAAAATGCATTGTTTTCTGCCCCCTTGTGGAACATTTTGTGTACTGCAGCAATCTAAGTCAGGCATCCCTTGCAAAACAGGTTTCCCTGTACAAGCCCAAAGTCCATTCTGTATGTTTCCAGATTATTTTGTTATAATTTTTTATTTTATCACTCCATTTAAAACAAACATATTTATGCACAACTTTCAGAATTCCTTGGGGATTTCTAAAATGTTTTTCTAAGAGAAACCAGTCTGAAAGACTAACTACTATAAAATGTAAAACTTTTACAGTCCCCAACCTGGCCAAGACTTATTTCGACTGTGCATAATTTAACACATCAGCAGTCACAAAACTATTTATGTACTATAATTTTTAAAGGAAATAAGTACGTTCTGATCCTAAAATATATGTTGATTAGGGAAAATTTTTAAAGTACAAAAAGGTATAAAGAAGAAAAAACATAAATATTTCCAATAACGACTATTGACTCTTTCAATTGCTTTATTCCAGGTTATTTTTCTGAACATGCAGCAGGTTCTCAGACTATGTTGTTTTGTTCAACCTTGTTTCATTATAACACCAGTGGTGAAAAAAATTGATTCCCAGCTGGGTCCACTGTCTGAGTGGTTGGCATGTTCTACTCATTGCTGTGTGGGTTTTCTCTAGAGACTCCAGTGTCTTCCCACATGCCACAGATACGCACATTGGCTTAACTGGCGTATCTACATTGTCCCAGTCTGAGTGTGAGTGTGTGTTTATGTCCCTGCTATGGAAGGGTGTCCTCTTCAGGGTGAGTCACTTCTTGCACCCTGAGCTACCAAGATAGGCTCCAGCCACCCATGATCCTAAAGTGGAATAACCAGGTTGGAAAATAATGATCTGACTTGTTTTTATATATCTTTCTTAAATGGATATATAGCTCACATTCATTTCAGTGTTTAATATTAGAAGTGTTTTAGCTCTTTATTTAGAAGTTTAGCGATGTTTTTGTGATCAGAAATATGCCATAAGAACTTAACTCTTGTTTATGTCACTTAACTTACGGTAAAATTGGTTTTATTATATGTAATTTTGCTTAAGTTGTAGTTTTCAAGAACCTATTGACAACGTTAAGTGAGGATTTACTGTATTTACCGTTGTTACTTATAGTAAGTGATTAGTAAACAGTTGCTGAATATGTAGGAATATATATAAGCATTTCCTCTTTTCATTAAATGTCCTTTGTAAACATAATTTTAACCACTTAAAAGATTCACTTAAATTAATGTGTAGGCACATTTCTTTGTTTTTATGGTACATGATAAATCTTCATAAGCTATTTTTCAGAAGGTTTGTACCACTTAACATCCGCACTAGAATATAGTTATCCTTCTCACTGAACCCTTGCCAAAACTGAATATTATTCTTTATGTTTTTACTAAATTAAAGGGTGGAAATGTATCTTAGAACTGTCTGTACTTTCATTCATCCATATATGTGTATATACACATACATACACACATGCATGTGGGCATGTATATACATATATACAATATACATAAAGAGAGAAAGGTGATGATTAACATTTTAGTTTTGTCTTTATTATGCTCAAGTTTTAGTTTTCTACATAACCAAACATCTATATTTTCATTTCTTCCATTGCTTTTAAACTTTAAAAGTATTACCATCAGCAATTTGTTAATAACTTCCATTTTTATGGTTTGATTTTTCAAAAATCACTCTTATGTAGTATGAGCCATCCTAGAAACTTCAGATGACGCATTCTTTAGATATACAGTAAATACACATTTAAACTGAACATGTTTCAGGGAAAAATCAATTTCTTCATTGGGTCAAATGTTACCATAGATTATTTAAAAAGTTGGTTACTAAAAATAATATTTTCTTAGAAAACATCAAGGTACTTAAGCTAATTGTTTAAAAGTTGTACAGCCTGACTGGCATTTCTTTTTTTTTATTGACATTTCTTAAAGTCATTTGTTTTAACTCCATTTTTTAAACAGTTTATTTGTTTGTTTATTTATTTATTTTTAGAGAGAGAAGAAAAGAGAAAGAGGGGGAGAGAAACATCACTGTGTGGTTGCCTCTCACTCACACCCCCAACTGGGGACCTGACGTGCAACCTAGTCCTGTGCCCTGACTGGGAATTGAACCAGAGACACTTGGTTCGCAGGCCGACGCTCAATCCACTGAGCCACACCAGCCAGGGTTTATTGGTATTTCTTAAACGTAGCTGGTATTATTTAGATTCTTCCTAAATTGGCATGAAATATAAAACTACAACAAGAATTTGGAACCTGTATCCATTCAGTTTCAGTGATGAAGCAAACACATGAGCCTCAAGAAACTTTTAAGACACTTTCTTCATTTCCAAGTTTTTTTAAGTGTATGAGAATGTAGATAATGACTAGCAAATAAAATATTGCTCATAAAGGAAGTTATTTGAGAATTTCCAAAATGATCAAGTATTTTGGTTCATAACTCCATATATGTTACTTTGACATTCTCCAAGATGCAGGGAAACATGATAGATTGCCAGTTCATGTGGAATTCAGTTTTTTAGGTGAGGTTTGAGACCCAATATTTCAGAGATTTCTGTACATTGACTCTTGTTTTCATTAGGTAAGTTCATCAATAAGGAGAAAGTGCCTTATGGTATATTTTGCTGAACATAAAAAGGATTAGAGTATGACATTTGCTCAAGCAAAATGCAGTAATATTGAGCACTTATTATGTGTCAAGTTCTATGGTAAATTTATATATGTCAGCTTTTAAACCTCATGTAGCAACTGTATGAAATAGTTACTATTATTATTATTATTTAACAGATGGGAAAAACACAGCATGAAGTTGTTAATTGCCTTTTCTGAGATCACACTATTGGTAAAAGCCAATGTTCAAACCTTGGTCTGTGTGATGCCACCCGTTTTAGGCCTTTACCATCCGTCAGCCATTGCTGGGATGAACATCAGTGAGCCAGATTAGACCTGCTACAGGAGAGAGAAAGTTTTCATAGAGGTCTTGAAGGTGCAACTTGAATAGATAGAGAAAAAAGAGGAGAGTATTTTGGACAGAGGGCAAACAGTGAGCAAAAGTAGAGATGTATGAATAGGTAAAAAGGGGAAGTAAAAAAGTCAAAGAACTTTTATTTTGCTGTATGCTAATTATTTTACTGTTTTCAAAGCAATTCTGTGATTGTATTCACAATTTTAAAAACATGCAAAACTACAAAAGGAAATTTAAATTACGTATAACCTCACCTCTCAGAAATATATAAATATGGATTTTAATAGTATCATAATACATATAGAAAGTTATGTGTTTTCAACTTAATATATAATTCATATTTTCTATTCCTACTATATTAATTATTGCTTATTTTTGTTACCAATCTAATTGACATGTTACAGATTTATAATGAAAGCATCCACAGACGTGGTTTATTTTTATTTTTTCTTGCAATGCTAACATGATTAGTTATTCATCAAGGATTTTCACCCTGAAAGACTCTGAAACAGTCACCGAGAGTATTCTCTTTTGCTTATAGTATTGCATCTGGTACTCCTTTGTGAATTCTCTAATTTAATCTGTTTGTTGTAGGTAGATTTTTTTGTTAGTTCACTCTGTTGTCATTTTTCTTTTAATAGACAGTTGTCACCCATTTTTACTATTTTCTTGATTCTGTGATCTTGCTTTAAGCTTGCTAATTTTAATGTTTTTTACAATTTCTTTTCTATTCTGATTTCTTGTGTTGTCCTGATTGTTTTTTCTTCATCACCCTCTAATTCTGCATGTTCTCATTCTTCACTGCTAAATAACCAAGAAGGTCAAGAAATATGTTCTATTTTATATGAAAAACTTATAATTATATCACAGAAAAATTCAGCAATGATATTTCATGAGAAAAACAGGTCTCTAAGCATTTTGCAGTAGACATTAATTAAGCTGGATTCTAATCTTTTGATCTTGTGTAAGAAACAGCATATTTAACTCACCGGCCCAGTGAGAAGTATAGGTGAAGCAAAATAATACTTCCAGTTTTTAGGATGGAAGAAGTGAAGTGAGGACCATAAAATGATTTGTATATGACCATCATATTTACTCTTTAACCCTTATGCATAATTTGTCAGTTTAGTCAAAAGAAAAGGTGTCCATTCTTTTCTCCATAGCATTGGGATGTAATTTTTTATTGCATGCATATTAAAGCCACAAATATTTAAATGTAATTTTTTTAAAGTGAAGTTTAAAAAGTCTTTATATATTTTGAATTCTTTTAGATCTATAGAGAAAAAGCAATATTTTCAGTGGTCCAGTTAAATTTTTTTTTCAAAATTGAAAACATTTAATTACAAAGAAAAGGTGAAAGTTTTCCAAGGCTTGGATGATGTCAGGCAACTACAGAATCACAATACAAATCCTTTGATGAATGTCTTTAAGAATACATCCTGAAGTCCTGCTTCTTTCTTACTGTTCTATTTCCCCAAAAGGAAAAGATGTTAAGAAATAATACAGTGGGTTCTTCACAAAACGCGTCAAATACTCTGCTTTGGCTTTGTCATCATTAGACCCAATATACTTACGCAAACTAAGTAAATATCAATAGGAACCATAGAATTCTTCCTTGTCACTTTAACTTTTGGGTTTGATATCTTAAAACATAAACTTTCTTATCCTGGGATCCCAGCCATGTATTTAAGATATTTTCAATACTGAAGCTTTCGATAAGTGCTTTCTATCATCACATTTCCTACAAAGTAACTGTGAAAAACTAGCAATTCCTGAAAAATTTTAGCCAATTGAAGGAAGTTCCATTTTGTGGGAGGACATCTGTACCTTCTGCCCTTTTAAATGATCCTGGAAAGCCACACCTGGCTTTGTGTACCAGAAGCCATCAGAGGAGATAGAGACCTGGCTTGCTGTATTTGTGGCTTTTGTGTTTCCTTTTGCCTGAGAATAATTTCATATTTTCTTTCTGGTTGATAATATGTAATTATTAGAATTGTATATTTATCTAGTTCAGATCTGCAAAGTTTTTCTGTAAGAGGCCAGGTAACAAATATTTTAGGCTTTGTGGAATATATATATATTCTGTCCAGAAGGTATCCAGCAATGTAATATGAAAAAGAGACATTTATTGAAGAAGATACAAGATACAAGAAACATTGCACATAGGACAGTAATGCCTCAGTCCCCTTCAAAGTAGGCACCTTGAGACCTCACACTGTTCTCCCAGTCACCATCGGCTGTCCCATTATATTTCCCTGAATCTCATTGATGGTCTGAAATCCTTTCCCTTTCAAAGGTGATTTTAGTTTCTGGAAAAGCCAGAAGTCGCAGGGCACCAAATCTTGGCTGTAGGGGGTCTGAGTCACCTGGGAAATTTGATATTTTGCCAAAAAACTCTGCACCAGATGTGATGCATGAGTGGGCGTGTTGTCATGATGAAGCTGCCAGTCACCAGTTGCCCATAGCTGTGGCCTTCTAAATCATCTGAATACTTTCCTTGGAGGAATGGTCAAGCTTAATGAAAAATTTGATACAGATTCATTGCTCTGTTTGCTCATTTATTTTGAATGCAACAGTCACACAGTACACATGTTCACTCGACAGCATGTACCACCTCCACTGACTAGTACAGTGAAGTTGTCATTGTTCACGCATGCGCGTTCCAGTCCACTCTCCTTGGCTGCTAGGTTACATGGATATTGCGTAAACTGTTCTTATATTAACAATGGCAAGACTTTTTTCAGATAGACCTCGTATTCTGTTGTAGCCACAGACAAAAAGTAACGAGTATAGCTGTGCTCCAATGAGTCATTTCAGAAACAAGCAAACTTAAAAACAATAATTGAAGGTGGAATTTAAAGATTTGTGATGTCTCCTTTTCCTATTCTTATTCATCATTGGTTTGCTGTAAAGCAAATAAAAAGGTAAATAAAATAGATTTTAAAAGGAATTAGAAGTGAAGTTTGGGATTTGTAACTTAGAGACTGCACTCACTGCTCTCTGCAGGACTCTGTTTACTGCTAGTGTGGTGCTCTATGATCCCAGTGCTGAATCCCAAGCCCTTATTCCCTATAACTCATGCTAATAAACACTGCTGATACAATTTTTTCTGTAGCTCTTACCCTGCTACATATTTATGTTCTAGATAAAATACTAGTAAACAAAGAGCACGGCCAAGATGGAGGCCTAGACTGACATGCTCCATCTCACTCCATAACTAAGAAGGAATACAACTACAGCAAAACCAAAAATAACCAGAAGTTCCAGAAAATAAAGCTACATGGAAGTCCAACGTATGAAGTTATAAAGAAGTGGTGCTTGTTTGGACAAAGGAGCGAAGCCGGGGCGGAGAGGTCAAGCTGTGCTGGTGGCGGCAGCTGTGGCAACAGTGATAGGATGGCGGTAAGCACAGACACCCATATTTAAGGGGAAGTTAGAAGTGCCTGGCAAGCACCCCCAGCTGCAGACCAAACCCATCAGCTCATGCTCCCAACGCCGCAGAAGGCAGACCCCCATTTCCTTGGACTGTGAGGGCCAGAGGGTGTGGGGATGGTGGAGGAGGCTTCCAGTCTCTTAGCAGAGAGTGAATGTCAGGAATCCATCTTGGACCCCTGCCCCCACACAAAACATCACAGTGTGGTGAGAAGGGTTGCCCAGTAGTGACAAGTGCATGGGGCTCTGCCTCCTATAGTGTAGGAGGTGTGACAGCCCCACCCAGGAAGCAAAGGTAAACACAAAACTGTCAGGATGGCACAGATCATGATAGAGATCCTGGTGACACAGCTGACCAGCCAGCAAATATCTAATCTGACGGCTCAGCAGATAGGAAATCTTTCTGAGGCACAGTTCAGAGCTTTGGTTATATGAATGCTTACAGACCTGACAGCAGATCTTAAACAAGATGGGGAAGGAATGAAGGCTAGTCCTGATGAAATGAACAAAAACACATATGAAACTAGTGGTGAGGGAAAGAAAACCAGGAATAAAATCAACAAATCAGAACATAGGGAAGGAATAAAGAGTCAACCAGTGCAGAAAGAGGAAACAAAAAGTGAGGAAAATGAGAGGCTTGGAAACCTATGGAGAAGCTATAAGCAGGCCAACATCTGAATCATAGGGTTGCCAGAAGGTGAAGAAAAAGAACTAGAAATTGAAAAGTTATGTGAAAAAAATAATGAAGCAGAACTTCTCTAACTTGGGGAAGGAAATAGACTTACAGGTCCAGGAAGCACAGAGAGTTCCAAAAAACTGGACCCAGGGAGAACCACACCAAGACACACTATAATCAAAATGTCAAAAATTAAGGATAAAGAGAGAATCTTAAAAGCAGCAAGAGAAAAAAAGAGAATTATGTACAAAGGGGTCCCAATTAGACTATAACCTGATTTCTCAAAAGAAAATCTGCAGAAAAGAAAGGACTGGCAAGAAATATTCAAAGTAATGAAAATCAAAAACCTACAACCATGATTACTCTATCCAGCGAAGCTGTCATTCAGAATAGAAGGGCAGAGAAAGTGCTTCCAGGACAAAGTAAAACTGAAGGAGTTCATCAGATCCAAACCACTGTTATATGAAATGTTAAATGGACTTGTTTAGGAGAAAGAGGATCAAAGCCATGAACATTAAAATGAAAACTGTATCACAACAACCAACAGCAGAAGCTAGGAAATCGAAACAAAGGCAAACTAAGTAAGGAACGAGAGTGGGAAAAGAATTATAGGTACGGGGAGCATTTTTGGGAGAGGTCAGCAGGGAGAGGGAAGGGGGGAACGGGAGGGAGATGGTATAGGAATTAAGAAGCATAGTAGGAGGGAGTGGAGTAGATAGGCAGATGTTGAGAAGAACTATATGCACAACCAATGGGCGTGGACTAAGGGGAGGCAACTGGAGGGAGGGGCATCACTGGGTGGAGGGGAACAAAGGGAAAATAAATTAGGACAAGTGTAACAGTATAATTAATAAAGCAAATTTTAAAACATACTAGTAAACAAGGAAATCTTTCTCCGTTAAGGCATCTGTGTCATTTTTTTCTCTTTCAGATGCCTTTTCACTTACCTCTCTGGCTTTTATGCCAAATGCTAATGGCATTTAGGCACATGACCATTGCCACATTAAACTTAGAGACATAAGCTAATGCTTTTTGCATGTTTATTGCTTCTCTTTGGCTACAATTGCCTGTCCACTGCAGTAGTTAAATAATTAGGCAGATATCAGGAGGGTCATTTCTTCATCACTTACTTAATTTCCTCTATAATGGTCTATAAACTTGACTATCATTTGCCTTTTTCTCTGCTTTTATAAAACAATGTTCTCATTTTCAAAAATGTTCTGAATAATTTAAAAGTTGTTTCAAAGTATGATATTTTCCCAAATGGCATTCCAAAAATTTGAGTTGGTTTTATAATTTTTACTACCTACAGGTCTAGTGTCTTAATTGACCTCCTTTAATAGATATATTTTGAGCACTTACTGTGGGCAAGGTATTATGTTAGCACTGTACCATACTAATATCTGCCATCCAACTAGAACAAGTAGATAAAAATTTGAGGCAAATATCAAAGGTACATTTTTAAGCTACCAACAAAACTGATTTAACATAGGATATTGTGCACAATTATCTGCATACCACACTCTATTTTCTGATTTACAGTACTAAAGGAGATTGAGGTTCAATGTTCCTGATGCCAAATATACTGATATAGTCTGAAAGAAACATTATCCAAATTAGTTATTGGTGTAGTGAGGATAGAAATATGAGTTTCTTCAGCACAGAATGACATACTTAAAACCTAATATTTTCTTAGACCAGAGTTGTGCCTATGTAGGAAACTATGTAGTTGAGATCACAGAGGACACATAATTTTATTCTCTTGATTGTTTTTATTTTAACACTATGAAATTAATACTTCTCCATCTGAGTATAAGATAATTTTTAATAATCTTTTTAACCACTGACTGATAAATGAGATACCATTCCCCTATTTTTAAAGTTCTGGGTGTGTCTATTTTTTAAAGAGTTTGTTTTTTAAGAACACTTATAGGTTCACAGCAAAATTGAGAGGAGAGTAGAGAGATTTCACATATATCCCTGCTCCCACACAGGCACAGACTCCCCCATTATCAGCATCTCCTACCAGAGTGGTACATTGTTACAACTGATGACCCTACATTGACACATCATCACCCCAAGTCCCTAGTTTACGTTGGGGTTCACTCTTGGTGTTGTACATTCTATTGTTTTGGACAAATGTGTAATAACATGTATCCACCAATATAGTATCATGCAGAGTAGTCTTACTTTCCTAAAAATCCTCTGTGTCACATCTTTACCCTTCTCCCACAACCCCTAGAATTACAGATCTTCTTTGTCATCATAGTTTTGCCTTTTCTAGGATGGCTTATAGTTGAAATCATACAGTGTTGTGTGTCTATTTTTCATTGTGTAAATTATGATACAATAAAATATCTACCTGTATCAAGATGTTCCCACTCTCAGCATTATTTTCTTAGGCCACATTCATACACATACTGAGTGAAACAGACATCATTATATATTTCATATTAAAGCTGACTATTTTAGTAGGTAGAAAGTACAACTATATATTGCTTGATGAGGAAAACATGACTTTATTTTTTATATTTTTATTTTTTTGATACCTACCAATGTTGAACCTTTTTTTCCCAGAGTTATTAGCAATTTGTTTTTCATCATTTGTGAATTATATATGTTACATTAGTTGCTCAATTTTGCATAAAGGGTTTTAACAACTTCTTAAGCATTTTATTAAGTTTTTAAAATAAGTTGCCATATTTATTACTTTCTTAATTTGTTTGCCTTTAATTGTCCTAGTTACATGTTGAAATTCAGAAGTTTTATGATTTATTCTAGTCATTTATATCAACATTACTTTCTGATTTCTCTCTGCTTTGAAACTGAGGCAGTCCTCCTGCCCTCACTTGAAAAAAACTTTTCTTCTCTATGTTATTCTACGATTTTACTGAATAATTAATTTCACATTTATGTTTGTATTCCAGCTGGAATTTATTTTGCTGCAAGAAATAATATGACTATGTAAATCATTCCCCCATTAGCTAAAAAACCATACCAGCATTATTTATTCCTTTCCCAGTGCTTTATGATGCCCTTCATCATATATTACATTTTACATATGACAAGATATTTTTCTGAATTATCTAGTAGAGTTTTCTACATTTTTTTCTCACACATGCCTACCAATACAAAATATTTGTTCATGAGCCATCAAGGTATGTATATTTATTTTTGTTATATACTTATACTACTGTCAAGTCATGTTAACACCAATAGTGATTTATAACTTGAGATCAAGTGGAAAAATATTTTCTAATATTGTGCATCCCATCTTGGGTGAATTTTTTGCATGTTATATACTGCTTATCACATGGCTTTTATTGTTTTAGCTTTATACCATGCTTAATTTTCCTGATATCTAGTGTTTCCCTTAGGATTATTCTTTCTTCAAACATTTATTTGATATTCACTTCTATATAAACAGGTATCATCTTGTAAAGTTTCCTGAAAAATATCGTTTGGACTGTAATTGTAGTTATATTCAATTTAAACTTTTTCCTTTGGCCATCTTTAGATCATCTTCTACTTCTTGGTCACCATATACCTTTTGTCATCTTTATGTCTCTTGGTAGAATTTTGAAAATTACTCTTACAAACGGTTAATGTTACTTAATTCTAGGCACTGTATGTACAAATTTTCTGTTAAGGAAATTTGATAGTTTCTTTTTTATCCAAATTATTTTTAACAGGTTACTGCAGATATTGGGTAACTATATAATTTTATCATCAAATCCGTTTTGTCTTTTAGAGTGAAAGAGGGCACTATTAATTGTAACACTGAACAGCAGGCATAAATGGGTCTCACCTGGGGACACCAGGCCACTTGTTAACTCTAAGAACCTAGAAAGCTTTTTACATTGGAGAATGCAAATGTAGACAGTTCTTGAAAAAACTCTCTGTGAAGGGGAGGAATAACACAGTGGTAGATGAAGGGCAGCACAGAATCAAATGATGCTCTATTTTTTTAATTGAACATGTTTACATTTTGAAAGGGAGAAATCAGTAAACAGAGATGTTCAAATGATATTCAAAGTGTGAGTAATTAATAAAGATAAGTCTGTGGAAAGGTCACAGCAGATAGGATATTTGGACCACAGAAGAACAAGTAAGCATTACACTCAGAAAACAAAAGGGAAAGATGGCTTTGTATGCAAATACATTTGCAGGTAAAGGCTAAGTAACTGATGTTAATTCCTATCACCCATGAAGACGTAGTGCACTGTATAATACTGAAAATACTGAAGAAATTTATCAAACATCATATGACACCTGTATTGCAAATGAGATTTAATATTTTTGTTTCTGTCACTATTTCAGTGAAAATTATTACTTATTAAAATAACCTTGTAAATATATATGCATGTTTTTGTTAGCCTCTATCTGTTTTTATTGTTATATTGTCATTTTACCATTTTTCACTGCCAGTTTTTTAGCCCCCTCAAGCCTTTCAAAGATACACTCCTAAAAGAGTTTACACATAAATAAGAGGCAGTACACTGGTTTTTATTTCATCTATATCACTTTAAGCCCTTGGCACTTGATTAACTCCATTTCTTAGATCGGTATGCATCGATTTTGCTATGTTAAGTTGTGTTATTTGTACATTCTGTATGGCACTTTGTTTGGTTTGGCAGTGCACATTGTGTTTAGCCTAGAATTCAGACACATCTGAGTGCATTTAGAAGACCTGTGAGGCACAACCTCTAAGGATCCATTTTTCATGAGGGACTATGAAGTCTTCTTGGAAGGAATTCATCCTAATGCAAGGCAGATTTCAGGTACACAACTGTTTCAAGGACCCTGGGTCAGTTGACAATCTGAGTGATAGAAAAGATACTGTACGCAGCTTCATCCTTTCCTGCTGGGGCCTCATCTAGAGCCTCTACCACCTCAAAGAGCCCACTCTTTTCTCCCATGTGCACTCACCATGTACTCCAAACCCTGTGCTTCAGTCCTTCCTTCCCCTTCCACTAGTCCAGCAGTTCCTGCCCTATGCCATGTTTTTCTAAGGCTTTGGTTAGACAGAAGTGACAGGAGACACTAAAAGCTTATGCTAGTCATCACCCTCATACTTTTAGAACGTAGCCTATGAAACACCCTACTACAAGATATCGTTTCCTTTTTTTAAAGATTTTATTTATTTACTTTTTTTTCGAGAGAGGGAGAAAGAGATGGAGAGGAACATCAATGTGGAAGAGATACATGGATTGGTTGTCTCGCGCGCACCCCCAACTGGGGACCTGGCCCACAATCCAGGCATGTGCCCTGACTGGGAATTGAACCGGTGACCTTTTGGTTCACAAGCTGGCACTCCATTGAGCCACACCAGCCAGGGCAAGACAATGTTTCTTAATCAAGTTTTCCTCTAATGTCAAATATTCATTTACCATCTTCACAGTTTTGCCCATACCTGTTGCAGCACTGTATTATCATTTACTTAACATTTTTCTTGGAATCAACTCATGGCTAACGTCTCCACTTACTTAATTTTGTCCTAGGAAGTAATACTCATTAAATCGGAGTTTCGATGTGCTAGGTATAGTTTTAGAATATGTATAAATATATATAATATACTTACAAAGGCATACTACTATAAAAAAGTAACATAACAAACTAACAGGAAAATATTTAGAGAAGGCATGTTTTCCATTTCAAATAAGCTGATGGTATGGGAGCTGCATATTTCATTTACTAATGGCAACAAGGGTTTCTCTTTCCTTGCTTGTTCTATCACCTACCTTTCCTCCTAAGTGACTAGACTTGATAGAGCATGTTTGTATTTTGAACTAAGCCATTTTAAAGCCTTTCTTAGCATTAACAAATAGCCATTTTCATAAAGAAATGAGTGGTTAGCATCACCTCATTTTATCTAAAAGTCAAAATGATATGCTGTAAAACAGTATCCCAGCAGGTATTTTGAAGGATTATTTGTTAAGGATAATCTATTGATTCTGGAGCATTTCAAAGGAAAGGATCAGATATCATATTTCTTAAGGTTTTAAAAATAAGCAAAATTGATGCTTGGAATTGAAAAGGGAAAGTGTTATTACAAGTAGATTTTCTTGGGCAACTGATAATAACGAGGATATGGACATCCAAGACTATTTGGCCATACAAAACCTTCAACAAAATCCTTATTGTAAGTCATTGTACAGACTTTTCCAGAGTGTCACCAAACACATGAAGGCCATTTCTAACCACTTAATCCAAAATATTGAATCATAGTAATATAGATGTGGTGTTAAGATATATTAGCTATTAGAATTTACAGGGTGGCCTTACAAATTTCAGGACAGAGATAAAGATGTATTGAGTTATTCTCCCTTTCTGGGGAGAGAGCATGATACCGTCTAAAAGTTTTGAATATGAAACTTAATAACCATGCTATCATAAATCAATTTAGCATTGTGTACCTCAGGTTTATTGGTTATAAAATGGAGCAGTAATGATTTTTCTCTAGGTATTTGGTAACATACTGAGATGAGAGTATGTATATTCAACAGTTCTGTAAAGTGTTACACATCTATAAATTTTCAATGTTATGATATTATTATTTAGCTTTTCTCTGGATATTGTAAATTTTCAAATTTTGGAAAAGAAGTATTTGCCCCCATGCTTCTGATGAAGGCAGTTATAAATCTTAGGAGGAATGATGGTCACATTGATATGTTCTATTTTTAAACTTGGTTTCTGATTTTCTTCTTCTAAACTAAATTTTATTTGCATTATTTTGGACAGTGGCTTAGTTTTCTGGAACCCTGATGTTTACTTAGGCACTTGATAGATGTGTTAAAGTTGCATTAACTACTTTGGAGAGAGAAGCGCCACAGACTGGTTATTTAAAGAAAGTAAAAGACTTGATTTACCCATAATATAATCTTATCTGCATTGTAATTAACTATACACATCATAGTTTTTTCCAAGGAAACTTGCCATAGCTATGCATTCAGACCTACTGACCTATTTTAACCAACTCTCATTTCTATCTGATTTTTAAAGACTGTTTTTTGTTGTTGTTGTTGTTATGGAGCAAAGACTACATAATTTCATTTATTCAATAAAAATTTATTGCTCCCTACCCTGGGAAGGGACTGTGCCATGTGCTAAAGATTCAAAGGTGAATATAATGAAATGCTTGCCTTCAAAAAAGTCAAGATATAGTCATAAAGTCATGAACAATTCTAGTGCATTATGTTCAGGGGAATGAAAATGAATCACTGCTGCTGTAGGAAAATGGAAGCCTAGGACACTCAATATAGGCCTGTTCGGAAGGCTCATTAGATGAGGTGTGATCTGGACTTTGTCACTCATTTATTCACTCACTCGGCAAACGTGCATGGAATAGTCTACTCTGTATGTGCCAAGCATTGTTCTAGGCACTTAAGTTATATGGTGAGCAAGATCAGGGGTCATTCCTGCCCTCTTAGCACTTATACTCTATTAGGAGAGACAAACAATGAGATAATCACTCAAATAAATATAAAATTACAGCCATGGTAATTGATGCAAAGTAGAAGTACCTAGTTGTAGGAGAGCTCATAATAGGCATATTTGTTCTAGTTTCTGGTTAGGTTGGAGGAAGGCTTCCCTCAGAAAGTAACTGAGATTGAAGAATGAATAAGAATTGACTGGTGTAGGTTGGGCTATAGGCTAATTCCAAAAAGAAGGAATAGCATGTTTGGGAGGAAATATAGCCATTGGGATTTTTTGAGCAGCACCAATAAATACTAATTCTTTTTACTTTCTAGGTTTTGAGTAAATTCAGGAGGAAAAGACAAAAGGAGTAGGACATACAGAGGTCAAAGTACTGTCTTTACTAATGACAGAGTTGTTAGTGGAGAATACTACCTAGGTGTGAGAACCAAATTCACTTCCTGTTATTGAATATCAGAAGCAGTCATATTTACCTGCCTAGTTACAAAAGATTGTAGACTACTTATGGTCTCCACAGAAGAGAGCAACCTTCTGTGAAATTTATAACATGAAGAAATAGGATGGTTTGAACATTATATAGGATGAGTGGAAAGACTATGTAGAAGGGGGAGGCTGAAGATAAAGGAAGTGGAGATGAATGATAAATCAAGGTACTGGAGAAAGGGATTGGACTACTTTGAGGCAAGCCAGGGTACAGGACACAGAGTTTAAGGAGGCACTCAGTCTTAGCATTGTGCAAATACAGCGTTTGCCCTTGAAAATGAGTGCTCTTTAAATCTTGTGTCCTGGGTGCCTCTCTTGCCTTATTCTAGTTCTGGTCCTGCTGAAGGGCATGAAATTTAAGCCACAGGGGAGGCACTGGCCTTGAGAAAGAACCAAGATAGTTTATTCTCTGAGACTGGAAGAATGATGTGGGAATGGAAATATATGCAGATAATGGAATAATGTACAGGAAGTTAAGAGATAATACATGGGATGAGCTCACGTTTCTTGATAATGAACTAGGAAACAAATCAACAACTTAAAAATGAGTATGGAATTTGAGAGTTGTGAATATCAGAACATGGTAAAAAAAGGAGGGAGGGGTACTCACAAGCAGTACTGAGGACCTTGTTAAGACTGGAGATCAGTCTGTACCATTGCTTGGTCATCTCCACTTGTGTGCAGCTAACTATGTTTATGAGTGGCGGAGGCATGACATGGTGTCAGTCCAGAGTGGAGGCTTTACAAAGCGAGCATGACAATAGATAAGAGTAAAAGGTGATAAATGAGTCCAGGTGATAAATCATGGGACCCAGGCATGGTATAGAAACAGGAGATCATTGTGATCATTGACTATGAGGCATGGTAAAATCCAGGGCAACAACAATGGTGTTAGTGAAGCTGAAGAAGAGAAGTGGTCAGACTTAGGTTGGGCATGTGAGATTGAGGAAGAACACCAGTGACTCATTTGTGTTCTTTTCAGAAGATGAATCTGTTCCAGAGTGTTTCTGAGGTTCTAGATGCAGAGGGCCGTGGATGCGTAGTAGTGAGGATCAATGAAGCTTCAAAGATGAAGGAACTAAAAGGCTCAGGAGTGGCATCATATGTCCACACTAACAGTGACTTCCCTGAGGATGATGGATAGAATTGGATGACAAATATTGTAATCCTTATCACAAAATGCCCAGTTAATATTGCTGAGTGCCTCAGGAGGAATCCTCTCAATGACAGTAATGAGTGGGATTAGATTATGGTTTGTGAATTAAACGGCTAAACTCTTAGTCTTATCTACTATCTCCCTCCTCTATATGTACCTTTTATTTATCTTTATGAAATGTATCAAAGATAGAGAAATGTATGAAGGAAAATGTTAATAACTAATATTCTTTGTGTTTACTTTGTACCTGCACTGTTCTATGTGCTTTACATGCTATGAGATAGGCTGTTATTATTATTTTTAATTTTCAGATGAAAACAGTCTCAGAGAGGTTATGTAATTTATCTAGGATCACATAGCCAGTAGGCAGTTTTTCTTTTATCCAACTACACTACACTGCTTTTCATACATCATCTTTAACAAATCTTGCATATTTGCTTTGGATATTTTTTATAAAAAATTACAGAATACAGATCAAAACCCCTTATCATATACTTCTATTCAGTCCCTTCTCATCTTTCTTCCCAATGGTAACCACTATCCAGAAGTTGATGTTTATCAATTCCATGCATGTTTTTATAATTTTCCTATATCTGTATTTATGCACAAATAATAGAAGTATTTTGTAAACTTTTTATACTTTCTGTTTTATTCTTAAGAAATTTGATATGTTATGCTAATATATAATCTTGTTGATATATGTGTATAGTGCTGCAGTTTCATCATTTTTATTGCTTTAGAGAGTACTCCAGTGAACATACTTGTTCTCTTGTTAATGAACCTAGTTCTTCTCCTCTCTCTGCATCCATATCCTTTCAATGTGACTTTTTAATTTCTTCCATTACAGTCAGAATATATCTTCTCACCCTGTTAATGTTAGCCTTGGCCATATGATCTGCTTTGACCAAAGGAATGTTAGCAGGCATGACACAGAAGTTACTTGAAATGTACATTTGGACCTGCCCTCTTACACTTCTGCCAATGTCATGGCAGAAAAAAAGCCCCAGCTAGTCCACTTGTCCAAGAATGAGAGGCAAATGAAGAGAATCTGTGACCTGGAATAATGACCAGATCGGCCTAGTTGAGATCATTAGAGCCTCCTTAGGCAACCTATATATATATGTGAGCAAGAATGCATAAGCATTGTTTTAAGCCACCAAATTTGGGGGTGGATATAGCTAACTGACACAAACTTTATGTGTGTTTCCAATATTTTACTACTAAAAACAATTCTGCTATAAATAATATGCTGAATTTTTTGAGTATATGAGGGGGATCCCCCCAAAACCAAAATTTATTTATAAAAATTGTGTATTTATTCTTACATGTTTAAACCTCAGTCACTTTCAAAGTATTGAAGTACCTCCATTTGATGCAATACACCTGTTGAAATGTTTTTCCCACTACTCAAAACAGTTTTTGAACTCGTCGATTTTCATGCCTTCTAGTGCTTCTGCCATTTTTTGTTTCACCTCTTTTACATCAGCAAAATGTTTCCCTTTGAGGAATTTTTTCATCTGGGGAAACAAGAAAAAAGTCGCTCAGGATGAGATCAGGTCAATAGGGAGGGTGAGGCATGGGGGTCACAATGTTTTTGGTCAAAAACTGCTGAACACAGTGTGGTGTGGGCAGGTACGCTTGTAAATGACACATCATGAAATGGGCAAAGGCGTTCAAACAGTCTTCAAAAAAAGTCACTGAGCCCAAACGCAGCCTCTCACAACAATGCAAGCTGGTACTCTCGTACAGATGGGTTCTTAGGACATTTACCTAGCAGGGGAAGCCTGTACTACAAGGGGCCCACCCTCCAGTAGATAATTCTTGGGTTTTTTTAGTCCCCCTCTTATATGTATGGGTTTCTCTAAGGCACACATCTAGAAGTTAAATTTCTGGATTGTAGAGTATGTACATTTTCAACTTTATTAGGCATAGTGCTACTTTTCTCTGCAAATTGTAACTAATGAAACATATTTTATTGTTTGTTCTTCTACTTCCTCCCTAATGATTAGTATTTTCAGAATTTTGCTCGCCATTCTTTTTTTAAGTGTATTTTATTGATTATGCTGTTACAGTTGTCCTCGTTTTTCCCCCTTTGCTCCCCTCCACCAAGTACCTACCTTAGTTCATGTCCATGGGGTCATGCCTCTGTGTTCTTTGGTTTCTCCCTTTCATATACTATTATTAACATCCCCCTCTCTATTTTGTACCTACAAATTATGCGTTTGGTCCTTGCACCTTTTCCCCATTTCGCCCCCTTCCCCCTCCCAGCTGATAACCCTCCAAATGATGTCCATATCCATAATTCTGTTCGTATTCTGGTTGTTTGCTTAGTTTGTTTTTGTTTTTATTTTTTAGATTCTGTTGTTGACAGTGTTGAGTTTGTTGTCATTTTAGTGTTCACAGTTTTGATCTTCTTTTTCTTAAATAAGTCCCTTTAACATTTCATATAATAATGGCTTGGTGATGATGAACTCCTTTAGCTTTTCCTTGTCTGGGCAACACTTTATCTGCCCTTCCATTCTAAGTGATAGTTTTGCTGCATAGAGTAATCTTGGTTGCAGGTCCTTGCTTTTCATCACTTTGAATATTTTTTGCCAGTCCCTTCTTGCCTGTAAAGTTTCTTTTGAGAAATCAGCTGATAGTCTTATAGGAACTCCTTTGTAGGTAGTTCTTCTTTTCTCTTGCTGCCTTTATGATTCTCTCTTTACTTTTACCCATTGGCATTTTAATTATGATGTATCTTGGTGTGGCCCTCCTTGGGTCTAGCTTGTTTGGGACTCTCTATGCTTCCTGGACTTGTATGTCTATTTCCTTCCACAAATTAGGGAAGTTTTCCTTTGTTATTTTTTCACATAATTTTTCGATTTCTTGCTGTTCCTCTTCTCCATCTGGCACCCCTATGATTCAGATGTTGGCATGTTTGGAGATGTCCCAGAGGCATCAGATTTTGCATTAAGTTTGAACATCCCTCTGCAGAAACTATTTGGATGAATCAGAAGGCCACAGCTATGGGCAACTGGTGATTGGCAGCTTCATCACCACAACGGGCCTACTCACGCATCACATCTGCAAAGTTTTTGGTGAGACATAAAATCACCCAGGTGACTCAGCCCCTCGTACAGCCCAGATTTGACACCCTGCGACTTCTGACTTTTCCCAAAACTAAAATCACCTTTGAAAGGGAAGAGATTTCAAACTGTTGATGAGATTCAGGAAAATACAACTGAGCAGCTGATGGCAATTGGGAGAAGTGTGTGAGGTCCCAAGGTGCCTACTTTGAAGTGGACTGAGGTATCATTGTCCTATGTACAATGTTTCTTGTATCTTCTTCAATAAGTGTCTCTAATTTTCATAGTACATGGCTGGATACCTTCTGGACAGACCTTATATGTCTCTGTGTTTTATATGTTCTTCCTCTTTAAGGAGAAGTTTTTTTTTTCCTTCCAAAATTGCATCCACCCAGTTAGAGATGCCTCAAGGTCCAAAGTCAGGTAATTTCTGTGAAACTCACTGATAGGAGAAATGATACCCCTTTCCCCTAGACTGTTTATTTATGTTATGCAGAATTCTGTCGTTCAACATATTGCACTTTATGTTTCTGGCAAGAGACTAGAGTTGGGAAGGATTTAAACACATTTTTTCTAGTATGTTTTTAATTCCTTGGGAACAGTTTCTCTGTATTGTTTCCCTATACCTGTTGACTAGCAAAATATTTGCTGGACCTCTGGTACATTTTCATTATGAGTTTTAGAGGAATATAGATTTAAAGGAAAACAATAAAATTGAATCAAAATATTTGAGTTAAAAAAGCTTCTCATCTTCCAGTATTATAACTACTAACTGTGAAATAAAGAACCTTAAAAAATATTTATAGACTCTTAACTTTCTTCCTACTTGATTAGTAAGAAATGACCTGGAATGAGTTCTTACTATACTGAATATTCTGACAGAGTTATTTCAAGAAAGTTAATAGAAACAAGAGTCTTCCTTTAGTATAACAACAATAATTATGATTAATAATTGTACATACATTTTATCTAAACATAATTTGAATCCATTTACTTGAGAGCACTTGTACACAGAAAAAAACATTAAAGTGAATGAAAAGTTGGAAGTCTCAGAAGAGTTTCAAACGAAGTGATTAACACTGAGGACATAATTGAGAGGCTGTTAAAGGGAGTATTTCAAAGAAATGCTTTTCAAATTAATTTCTTATTCTATAGTAGTTAATTTTATTTTCTGATCTAAATAAATCATTGAAGGCCTGCTTATATGCACTTGATTATCAATTTTCTTAACTCTAATTGCTCATCATTTGCATTGTTTCTTAGCTTAATGCCAACATTATACAGTGGACCTTCCTTATTTTGAAGTGATTTTCGTATCATTATAATTTATCCTTTATATATTTGTTAAAGATATGCCATTTTTTTCTTTATCTGTTATTCTCCACCATTATTTTACTTTAATGCAATCGCATGTTGATGAGTTTGTGCAAAATTTAAGAAACAAAGAGTTTTAAATTGGCATCGTTCTCCTTATTTTTGTCATTTTGGTTGAGGCTGGCCTGTATTTATCATAGTCAACACATATAAGTTACACATGTGATCTATATGTATCTCTGACCAAAGAGTACAATGTAGAGCATCAATGTGCATTCTCACCCTTAAATAAACCCCCATTAAATTATTTCAGAAAAAAAGTCCAACTCAATGTTGTAGTCACTTTTGACTCCAGGGGGCAGTATAAAATAAGAAATGATAAAGCCTTACCTACTTGCAGTTTATATTTAATGTAATTACCAAAGCCAGAGGGAAGTGATGGATTTTATGAAGCCAACCAGGATTTCGCTATGTAAGTTATATGTTTCTGAGTTGGCTCTTTAAGTGTGGAAGCCAGGCCCTGGCTGGTATGGCTCAGTGGATTGAGCGCAGGTCTGTGAACTGGAAGGTCAGATTTGATTCCCAGTCAAGGCACAAGCCTGGGATGCGGGGTCAGGTCCCCAGTTGTGGGTGCGTGAGAGGCAGCTGACTGATCTCGCATATGCTTCTCTTTCTCTCTTTTTCCTTCCCTTCCCCTCTCTCTAAAAATAAATACATAAAATCTTTTAAAAATGTGGGAGCCTGTGTGTTCATGTAAATCCTCATGCACAGGCTAGTAACTGCTTACCTGCCATGGCTGTGTTCTCATCTGCAAATCTTGTTTGATTTTAACACAGACAATGGGGATCCTCTAAAGGACTTTTTAAAAAGTCTCTTATTTTAAATTAAACTTTATTCATACACATGTATACATAAGCAGGCAAGCTCATACATACACATATCGCATAGACAGCCAGAGATAAGAAGCTGTTAGCATACCGTAATGGCAATATGGTAATGAGGTGATATACTAAAATGGTGGTAACAAAAGTTGTTTATTAAGTATCTACTTAATGGAAGGCTCTGTGCTAGGAAGTTTATATATCAAATCTCATTTAGCCTTGTAACAAAATCCCATTTTTACAAATGAGGAAATTGAGTCTCAGTAATTCACCCAAAGACTGCCAGCTAGAAAAAGGCTAATAAGGATTCAAAAATATATGTTCTTTTTATTATGGCAACCTATATGCCAATACACTACGTGGCATATATTTTGTGCAAGAAGAAATAAATATCAGTTGGAAACAGATTTTATGATTCTATTTTCTGTTTTAATGCCACAACAGTTATATTAAGGATGTCGAGTATATTGAGCTTCTTTACCACCATTGTTTTGAATTCCATGTCTGACATTTGGGCTATGTCTATTTCATCTATCTCTCTTTCTGAGGATTCCTCTTTTCTTTTCATTGAGGGGTTATTTTTGCGTCTTACCATGTTGGATTCTTTTTGTTTTTATTTATTTATTTATTTATTTGGGGGGGGGTAGTCTGCTTTGACTTCCCTCCTTTGTGGTGTAATATTCTTTATCGAAGGTCTGGGAGTTTCAGTGGTGCAGTCTCTTTGATATCCTGAGCCTGATGTTCTTGAGTTACCCTTTATGTCGTTTGTTTATGCTGTTTGGTTATATTTCAGATGTTCTTTTATAGGATCTTCCTTCTGGCTACTTGGTTGAGAATCACTCTATCCGCTTTGTCTTGAGTTCTTTTGTGGATATGTTGCCCGGCAGCACGCTGTCTCCTGTCCTTCAGCGCCAATGCCACTTGGTCGAGTCCCGTCTCTGCCAGCGGGCAGAGATCTGCTTTCTGCCTGCCTCCTCTCCGGGCAGCCTGTGGTCGCCAAAAATCCTTTGTCCACAACAGTTATTTTAAAAGACTCTTCAATTTTTGACAACAATTTTACCACTGTAGTATTTAGTCTGCACTTGCTAAAAACATTTCTCCAGAGTAATAGATTTTAAAAGAATACCTTGCTTACCTTCTAAAGCAGTTCTGGCTCCATAGCATAGGCTCTTGTGTTCACTACATAGGGTCTGGTTGCACAGGCTAGAATTACTTGAGTCGTCATATTAGAAAGACATACAAAGAGCATCTTTGGCTGAAGAACCAAGGAATTAATTAATATTTAGTTATTACTATCCTTTGATCAGTCAATTACACATCCTGCCTTACCTACTTTACAGAAAGTACTAAGGGCATTTGAGAGGAAAAGCACTTAAAGTTCTTTTAATTAAAAAAATAAAGTGGACCTGACCACTGTGGCTCAGTTGGTTGGCCGTTGTCCCACAAAGTGAAAGGTCACCAGTTCAATTCACTATCAAGGCACATGCCTAGGTTGTGGCCCCTGTTCCGGTTGGGGGTGTGTGAGAAGCAACTAATTGATGATTTTCTTGTACATTGATGTTTTTCTCCCTCTTTCTCCTTCCCTTCTCCTCTCTCTAATAATAAATAACTAAAATCTTTTAAAAAATAAAGCAAACTGAGATCCGCCTTTATTTTTACCTTCACATTACCAAAGATCACATACAGTGATGATGTAGGCAGAATGGGTTAAATTAGGGATTAGGATTGATAAATGGTGATTGCAAATCACCAAAGGATATGTGGGTAATCAGTTTTAATAAATATTGTAAAATACTTATCAGTGCTTAGAATGATAGATTGTTAGATGTGATATAGACCATAAAGTTCACTTAACTCCCTTCTTTTATGCATGTGGAAATTGATCCGTGAAAAGCTTTAAATTGCTGATATATGTGAAATATATAGTAAACCCATATAAGAGTAAAAATCACTATGATGCCATTCCATAAGAGGCACTGTTTACATGACCTTGACAATCCAGCCCCCAAATCTAGATTATAATTGTCAGTCATATGTTACTAGTCCATATATATGTAACAGGAGTTCTTGAAGGGGCTCTTTAAGTTACAGTTTATAAGGATAACGTAATGACTGAAAATAAAGCTGTGTTGAGGTAATAGTTTAAAACTCCCATTCAACAAGAAGTGCTGAAACCCTAAGGAAAATATGGCTCCCTTCTTTGCTCCTTAAATTTTTCTCAGATTCTTCATCCAGGTCCTGCTTAACATACTTTTAGATCCCACACTCCGTGGGTCTCACTAGCTATCTGAAATGATCTCTTTCTTGTAGTAGGACCTTAATTACTAATTGCAGAGGAGTCTTGGTCTCTTTTGCATCTGGAATTGTTTAAAGTTCAGATTTTTAAATAACAAGTCTTCCTCAATTGATTCTAAAGCCGGCTGTTTTCCTCTAAATTGGATCTGCAAGATGACTTCTCATTACCCAGGAAATAGCTTATCTCTATTTGTATGGGTCTGCAGATTTCTGCTTCTCTGAACCTCTCCCTCTGCTGCTAGTGAGTTCTCCCTGCTGCGACAACTATTGGGATGGTTATAGTCCTTTCTTTTTGTGGGTAGTTTAACATCTAGTTTGGAATCTGATCTACAAAAGTGTCCTCCAATGGAAAGAGGTAAAGACACTATAGTACTTTATATAAAAACAACTCAATGTTCTCTGGCGATAGCAGGTTTGAAATTCACTCTTAAAACCATTTAATTTCTAGTTTGTGTAATAAAAGTTAGGATTCTGACTATTTGTAACTATTAAGCTTATTTTTAGTATAAGCTGAATAACTAAAAGCATTTAGAAGGGAACTCCTGTGCCTTCTCACCATTTAATCTTCCAGACAACTTGTGCGTGCACACATATTCTGCACCTTATGTCCAAGGACAGCAGAAACTCCATCGTTGCTTTTAAAGATCACCTTCTCCTCTTATTTTCATCCTTTTCCTTCTTGCATTTATGAGAACAGTAGACCCTACAGACATCCAAGATGGCAGTGGAGTAGGTAGATGTTACACTCACCTCCTCCCAAGACCAAATTGGAATTGCAACTAAAATATAGAGCAATCAACCTGAATGACCAACTGAAGACTAGCTGAAGAGAAGTCTTATAACCAAGGATTTACAGAAGAATTCACATCGAGACTGGCAGGAAGGGCAGAGATGCTAGAAGGGCTGGCCCCGCTCCCACACCTGGGCAGCAACTAAGATTCCTGAGGGATATGTCAGCTGCAAAGTTTCCCACTGAGAAGAGTGGGATCTCAAGCCAAAGCTGGATTCCCCAGCCCAGAGCACCAGAGCCAGGAAGAAGCACCCACATAACATCTGGTTGTGAGATTCAGCACGGTTTCTGTCTACCATGGAGAGATGAGAGTTGGCTAGAGACATAGGCACTCTCTTAAAGGGCCAATGCGCAGAACTGATCATGGCCACTCACCCTGGGCTCTAACAGAGAGAGGGCAGAGGACCCAAGTTGTGTAAGGAGAAACTGGGGTTTGTGGCTCTGGGGAGAACTGAAGGGACACCTGCTAGCATGCCTGTGCTGACTCTGTCTCCCAGACTGCAGATGCCATCTTTCTTGGTTGGAGCACTTGCCTCCATGCAGCATCAGCCTGGGGGAATGCAATAGCCCCACACTCTGGACCCCCTGTAGCCCCACCCTGGGGAGCTTGTGCAGTGCTGGGGAGTCAGCTGCCTGGGGCAGAGTATAGAGAACTGGGCACACTCAGAGGGGTCAGTGACCGAGTTGTGTGGCTTTGGGGAAGAAGCCATCCTCCCCACTTTACCCTGAACCTTACTGGCGCCTCTCACTCATGGGAGATCTGTTAGACCCACTCTCTGGGATCACAGAGACCTGACCCTTGTGACCATGGTGGCTCCGTGCTGTTGAGGTCTGGGCAGAATCCAAGACAATCTGAGTTGTGTGGCTCTGAGATGGGAGGACACACTCCCACTCTTCCAGTGACCCTGCCCTGTTGAGATCAGGCTCCTCACAGAATCTGGAATGAACTGAGTTGTGTAGCTTTAGGACAGGGCCATTTTCCCTCACATGCCTGACTAGTGCTAAGCCCTCCCTTGACATTGTCAAATTTTAGTCTGTTTGGGCCTGATAGACTCTGTTAGCTACACTCTGAGGACTCTGTGAGACCCCACTGCACCACAGATGTGTGTGAGCCCCCAACCGGTGGCAGCTAGACTTGGTATACTCTGTGTCATTTGCTGAGTGGCCTCAGACCCAGCATTGAAACTGAGCTTGAACCTCTACCAGTCTGGTGAACACCACTCACCCCTACCCAGTGACTCACTGAGAACCTACCTCATGCACCTTGAGTACTTCCAGAGGCTCTTTCAGTGATTGAGCCTAACAGGAAGCTGGCAGATGGAGGGAGAGGTAGATCTTAGGTTGACTTGGGACTTTTGCTGACCTGCACACTTTGAAAGAGTATTTTGCAGAACAGTTTGAGAAATGCTGCTTTAGTCATGTTTAATGTGAATGTCTTGATATTGCCCTCTGGTAGACATATTATGATGACTCTTTTGGTTCTGTGTCTTTAGTAAATACATTATTAAAGTACCTTGTTGTGTTGCTTACCATTCTTTAGCACCCCCAAATTATTTGGAAATAATTATGTAGACCTTTCACATTCTTCTCATGCGTAGTCTGTTGATTTGGTGAATGCTAGATATTGTCATCTTGATAGCACCTGACACATATTCCTTGCACATTCTTGGTGCTAACAGATTTTTGAGATTTGTTTATTTTGTCCTTCCTCCCAAACACCATCTCCTACAATTTTCAAGGACCACCATGACTCTATATTAATGCACACTGAACAACGCTTTACTTTTTATTAGCTTGAGCTTGTACAGCTGACAGTTTAATCCAGATACTGGGTAACTTTGAATTCAAAGCTTGAACACTGTTGGATGAAAGTAATACAGGTTTCCTATCATCTCAGTCAAAAGAAAGAATTGAAAAAAATGTTGAACTATAAGTATTTTCAGTCTTTTGCTAAATACTGTTACATTAGAAAAGGTACACAAGTATTTGATAACTGACTTAGATGTTTTCAAGGACTTAGAAAATAGGATTAAGAAATTGTTCATTTAACAGGCATTGATTGAAATAGTTTCACCAGCTAGCAAGTAGTGACAACTTTTGGGAGCAGTGGTTTCATTTTTACAGTAATTCAGACTCTGAATGCAGAGCTCCAATGAATATGAAATCATAGAATCTTAAGAATCAACCATGTTAGTCAAGATGAGGTACAGTGTGCTGCAGGAACAAATGGTCCCCAAACTTTAGTGACAAAATTCATGCCTTACATTACAAACCCTCCATCGATTGGCTCAGGGCTCTGCTCTTACATTGTCCTCCTCTAAAACCCAGGCTGTTGAAACAGCCACCTTCTGGAATGTTGAATGTTGTGGCAAAAGGGAAAAACGAGTGTAAAGGTTCTCAAAACTTTCATTCCACACAGTGGTGAAGTGTGTCACTCCTGCTCACATGGCACAGGCCAAAGCAAGTCACATGGCCACTCCTAGCTTCTAATGGGTGGAGAAGTGCAATCAACCTATGTCCAGAAGGATAGCCATAATCGTGTGAAGAGCCATAAGGCTTCCCACATGGCCCTTCGAAAGGTGGTTCAATGTAAACCTAAACAAAATTCTGTTTGCTATGGTGCTGAAATTTTAATAACCAGCCTAACATATGATTGTATTATTTGTTTGGGCTGAATACTGCAAGTTCTTACCAGGGTGTATGTGTGTGTATGTGTGTGTATGACTTTTCTGAATTAAATACACTTCAGAGAATATTTTGTTTAACACAAATGGTGCTTATTGTAGAGAGGGAACAAGGAAGACCTAGTCTTCAAATATTCTATGAGTGTTATTTTATGATATCCTAGGAGCTGTGATCATGACTAGATGTCTGAGGATAGGGAGGTTGAGTGAAATAAAGAGTAAGAAGAGGCCCTGGCTGGTATGGCTCAGTTGTTTGGAGCATCATCCCTTAATCTAAGGGTTGTGAGTTTGATTCCTGGTCAAGGCACATACATTGGTTTTGGGTTCAGTCCCTGGTTTGGACACATACAATCCCTGCTGTGGATATGTACAGGAGGCAGCCAATCAATACTTCTTTCTCTCATCAATGTTCCACTATCCCTTCCTTTGTCCCTTACTCTCTCTCTCTAAAAAGCAATGACCCAGTGATTCTACTTCTGGGACTATATCTTAAGAATCCCAAAACACCAGTTCAAAAGAATATATACACCCCTCTTTTCATAGCAGCATTATCTAGAATAGCCAAGATCTGAAAACAGCCCAAGTGTTCATCAGGAGGTAAGTGAATAAAAAAGCTGTGGTCCATTTACACAATGGAATACTTGGTCGGCAGCCGTCCGTCTCGAGAGACGATGGTGTAGCTTCTTAAGAGTCTATCTGCACCGCCGAGAATGGCTGTGCAGTCCGACTCGGGAGTGACACGGTATCTGTCTCCTCCCGTGTTGAATCGACATCTTGCGATGACGCTGGAGTGTCCTCTCCAGTGAAGCTGAAGCTACAGAGCCTGGGCAGGGTGATATGGAGGGTCTGCTGTTGCCCATGCAGCAGACCCCCCCTCTCTTCGCAGCTGAAGGGTCCAAGGGAAAGACGGAGTCAATACAGCTTGGCTTCAGGTGCGCCGCAGGAGTTGCCGGTGTTGACTACAACGTCAAACCGCCTTAGGGACTCCGGCTCCGGATTTTCTGTCGGGGTTTACTCCCTTAGCCTTTCCCCTGAAGAGGTATGCCGCAAGGCAGCGGAGGTTTTTTGGAGTCAGAGTTTTCCTTCTCTGATGTGCCCTGACTGGAAGATCGAACCAGCGATACTTAGCTCGCAGGCCGACGCTCAATCCACTGAGCCAAACCAGCCAGGGACAAATGGAATACTATGCAGCAGTAAAAGAAGGTATTCTTACCTTTTGTGACAGCATGGATGGACCTGGATAGCACTATGCTAAGTGAAATAAGCCAGTCAGAGAAAGACAAATACCATATGATCTCACTTAAAAGTAGAACATAATGAACAAAATAAACTGATGAACTAAATAGAAACAGAGGCATAAAGACAAAGGACAGACTGACAGCTGTCAGAGGGGAAGGGGTAGGTTGGGACTGGATGAAAAAAGGTGAAGAGATTAGCCAAAGAACATATACAAAGGACCCATGGACATGGACAACAGTATGGAGATCGCCTGAGGGAGTGGACAGGAGGCTGGGAGGAGGCAGGCAAAGGGGGAAAAATTGGGACAACTGTAATAGCATAAACAATAAAATATAATTTAAAAAAGAATAAGGAGAAAATACCTGGAACATATTTCTAGTCTTCATAAATTAGAATTTGTGCTTATGAAAGATGGTTTGATTCAAAATAAGTTTAGTTCCATTTTATTTTTATTGCATTAGACTGCAGCATTCAATATTTACTAAATCATATATCAATAAATTATATTAGTAATATTATAAAATTAAACATTTGAAATAATAACATGTTCAAATATGGAAATTAGTGAACATCTTTCATAAAATAGTTTTAAGTTGTTTAAAGAAGGAAGGTGGAAGGTGGACTCAAAATAGTGAAAGGTAGAGCTTTTAAATTCTCATAATTTAAAATTAATTCTCAAAATATATTTTTGAAGAATCTCAAAGTACTAGGAGTACTTAGGCAATGATTTTCCTTTGAGCCAGTTCTATGCCCTAGATAAGGTCACAGAGAGCCAGAGATCAGCTTTCCAGTCTTTTCATTTTTTTTTTCTTCACAAAGTATCTGGTAACTTCTTTCCAAGTCACTATTAGTTAAAGTGCTCACTCTCCACTTTTTGGTCACCTTGAATTGGAACACGACTTTAATTAAACAAAAATACACATCTGCAATATGGGAATGTTTTTGAAACCAAAGGGAACTTGAGGGCATTTTTGTTTTAGAAGTTATAGTAATAGGAAAAAGTTATTTTTAGTCAATTTGTAAATTTTTAATATCTCTTAAAAAGAAGAAGTTAACAAAGTTGATAAAGTCAGAACAATGATGCTCACTGTGGGATACAAATTTGTGCCTCTTTTGTTTCGGCCCCACTGCTTCTAGATTGTACATTGTATCAGGTTCACACTGCCTATAATGGGGATAAAGAATACTCTGAAGCTACTTGGCCTAGTGTAATCCTAAGCTAATCTTGGTCCTGTGTGTCCTTCAATGTCTTGCCCAGCTTCTTTCATGCTCATTTTGAGAGTTTTCTTGTTTTGCCTTTTGGGGAGATGTAAATCACCAAATTCTGTGCACATCAATTTTGCAACATGATGCCTAATACTTAAATGATCTTGAAATAAGCATATTTAATTTTAAGTAAAAACTAATCTAACAGAATATTTGTCTCCATTTTAAAAGTAAGAAAATTGAGAATTAGAGAGATTTAATGGCTTCAGGGAGAGTGAATATTTGTACCAAAGTCTCTCTTTCAAAACCTGTGGTTTTCCATGGCACTGTGATGCTTCCCTAAAGACAGAAGGACATTCTATGTAGAAAAATCATTGATCCCAGAAGTTCTAGTCACTTTATGAGAAATTTCTTGGTAATCCTCATAACACCTATCGTAGCAGAAATTCTAACCATTTAACAGCTAGAAAAAGGAAGACTCAGAGGTGGTACTATTATTGCCATGTTAGCAAGACATGTTGTATTGTTATATGCAAAAGAAATGGATAACCCACTTTTAAAAATCATGCTCTTTCAATACTTCAGTAATTGATTATTAATACCATGGTTTGAACACCTACACTGACAATCCTTTCAAAAGATTTTTATTTGTCTCTTTGGTATTACTGAGCATACTTCCTTTGTAATAGCCCAGAATTGCACTGAAGAATGTAATTAATGGAATGAAGAAAATGTACTTAATAATTCAAAATTTATTGATACTATTTCATCTAGAATGATGGCATTGAATATAACCTTGATTATCTTTTTTTCCCTTTTAGTTAAACAGTAAAAAACATGAGACATGATTGTTATTCTGCTTTTAAACACTGGTGAAATATAGCAGTTCAGATAATTGAAAACAGCACTTTATTGCAGTGAGATTACTTTTTCTGCTTTAACTCCTTTCCCTCTTATGCTTTAAGACTAATAGAACAGAATTATTAAATTAGTATGTTTAAAGTGTTTGCACTGACCAACTCCCCCAACTAAAAAACACAGTATTAGACCTCACCTCACACCCTTCATACACTTACACCCTCCTGCCTCAGTCAATAGTCACATTCAGGCTAATTGGCCAAATTGAGTCTGTGATCAATTTACCCAATGAGCAGAGCTGTTGGTACCCTGATTCTAGAATATATACCTCTGGTTATAACTTTTGCAGCAAGTGTTGTTTCAGAAGCAGAACTGTCAGCAAGTCATTGAGTATAACATACACACAGGGCAGTTGTAAAACTTATGTCAATCGACAGTTTTACATCCATTATTTTCACTTCTCTTTCTTCTTCCAGAATGTTAATGGTTGTATGCTTTCTGTAGCACTGAAGTATTCTCCATCTGTGCCTTCCTTTTTTTTCATATTTTATTTATTCATTTTTAGAGAGAAGGGAAGGGAAGGAGAAAGAGAAGGAGAGAAACATCAATGTGTGGTTGCTTCTCATGAGCCCCCACCTGGGGACCTGGCCTGCAACCCAGGCATGTGCCCTGACTGGGAATCAAACCAGTGATCCTTTGGTTCGCAGGCTGGCACTCAATCCCTGAGCCACACCAGCCAGGGCCATGTGTGCCTTGTTTGTCTCTATCTGTCAACATTGGCTTTACTGGGAATGAGTCTGGGGACTGGACAATATTCCTAGGTCTCATGAACACATAGCCTCAGTAAAAGACTGGAGTATAAGGCAGCAGTGGAAGATGTAGGTTATAAGTAAAGGATTCACAAGGCTACAATTAGTAGAAACTTTACTGTAGCAGAAATAAGTAGCCATTAGTTTTTCTCACAAAATAAGAAGTGTGGAGGTAGGCAATTCTTGGCATTAGTACAAGTACAGGCATGCTTTGTTTTATTGCACTTTGCTTTATTGTGTTTCACAGGTGTTGCATTTTTTTACAAATGGAAAGCAAGACCCTCCACGAGGTTGTGACTCACTTTATTGCGATATTCACTTTATTACAGTGGCCTGGAACCAAACCCAGCAAATCTCCAAGGTATGCTTGTAGAGTTTAGTACAAATAAGACGTTCCTCACTTCTTCAATGAATCTATATCCCATTCAGAATTAAGTCTAAATTCATGAACATTTCATGACATGTTTAGTCTTCCCGACATAACCAGTCTCATTCTTTTTTAACCATGCACCACCTACTCCTAAATACACATACTAACACTTCAGCCATAACAAACTACTTAAAGACCAGTTTGCCACTTTTTCTCAGTTCTCTGTTCCTTTTATTCATGTTCATTCTACTTGTTACTCACTCTCCCCATCCTTGATGAGCTATGTGTTCTTTCACCTTAGCCATCATTTCTTTTAGGAGAAACCTTCCTTGGCCTTATCACACTCATTATAATCTATATTTACCTCAATCCTAGCTTTTATTACAGTATATTATAATTGTCTTCTTACATTTCTGTCTCCTCCATTAAATTGAGCAAATTGACAGCACAAACTTTGTCTCATTTGTCTTTGTATTTCAAATGCCTACCATCATACCTGCGTATAATAGGATCACAATAAATGCTGAATCAATAAATGGTCACTTAGGAGCCTGAGCTTGATTTTCCATGCTGAGGAGTTGGACTATCTTGCTTATAATTCTTGGTCCCTTTTACATAGTATAGCTTCATAGATACCAATCCTTGCTCCCTGTTTATAAACTGAAGTCGAAGTATGGAAGTTGCTTCTAAAGCTCTATCAACAGCTGAAAGCACAGCTGATGTGGCATCTGGAGGATACACCAGTCCACAACAAAGAATGCTTTTTTCTTGGTGCCTAGAAAATATGGATGGTTTTTACTCTTTGCTAAAAAGCTACACATAATTTTTTTTAATAGAGAGTATCTGCGTTGGATTTAGGAATAGAAAAACACTTTGGGAAAAACTTGTGAAATCTGGGTGAAGTCTGGAGTCAATGTTGGTGTCTTAGTTTTGACAGTGTTACATTGTATTGTAAGATATTAACAGTAGGGGAAACTGGATGAGAAATATGTGAGAAGTCTGTGCTATCTTTGCAACTTTTCTGTGAATCTAAGAACATTCCAATAAACTATTTATTTTGAAAAATAAGGAGAAGTTGCATAACAATGTGGATATACTTAATGCCACTGAACTATACACTTAAAAATGGTTAAAATGGTGAATTTTATGTTATGTGTCTTTTGCCACAATAAAAAATAGGAAGAGTACTAGTTAGATATGTTGGGAGAGAGGGATATTAAGGGGAGTGAGTTTTTTTTTATAACATTCTTTGCGTGTCTGCAACATTCCAGGCACTGCAATAGAAATAAAAGGTGTTTTTATCTCCACTGTTACTGATGAGTTCACCAAGGTTGTATGAGTTTAGGTAATATCTGGGCCTCACTGCAGGCCTGCTTTAATTGTAGCTTAAGAGAGAGAGGCCCTACACTGTATAGTTTTATTTTTTAGTGTTTTTTTTAAAATTTAATCTATAGTGCATTTTTTCCATTACCATTTAGTGCCCTTATACCCCCTTCCCCCCACAATCATCACACTGTTGTCTATGTCCATGAGTCCTTTTTTGTTCTTTCTTTCTTTTTTTTTTAGTTTAATGTATTTTTTATCAATTTCTTTTGTATTTTATTTTTTTAATTATTTGTTTTTTAAAATTGTTGTTCTATTACAGTTGTCCCATTCTCCCCCATTGGTTTAATGTATTTTAATAGCAAACTTACAGTAACAACACAGAAGACAGACAACATTAAAAACATGTACTTGCATGTAGGACAACTCAGAAAAGTAAAACAAATGGATGGAATCTACTGTATGATAAAAATGCTGCAAAGACCATTTATAGTTGTCATCAGTAAGAGATTTACTTATTTTTTAAAAAATCCAAATGCTGGCAATGTCCAGAAAAATTTAACAGGTTTATTTATATAGTTATAAAGTTGAACTGCTGAAACTTGTTCACTGAAACATCTTGACTTGCATTAATGATTTATGTCCCCACATTTATATTAAAAAATTCGCACAGACATGAAAATGGAAAAACTGCCGATACCTGATTTCTGTCCCCTATTTTCCACTTGCAATCATATACTTAGGTACCTTTTGACCTTGTGGGGAAAAAAATCTAACATTTAGAACTACCAATAACAGGAAGAAGAGAATATTTTTTAAAGGATGAAATGTTTCCCGTCATAGTGAATTCTTAAACATGTTCTCCGTGTATGTGGTGTGCTAGCTGGATGTCTTTTGGCATAACTGTTACACGTTTGGCATGGATAGCACATGGTGTCTTCAAAAAGGCTAACTAGGTAGGCCTCACTTGCCTCCTGAAAAGCACAAGTAGCTGCACTCTGGAAGTGCAGATCTGTTTTGAAGTCCTGAGCAATTTCTCACACCAGATGCTGGAAGGGAAGTTTGCAAATCAGAAGTTCAGTGGACTCTGATAACATCTACTTTCATGAAGTGCCGCAGTACCAGGCCTGTAACGATGAGGTTCCTTCACCCATTCAGTAGACGGCGTGCTCTTGTGAGCAGCTTTGGTAGCCAATTGCTTCCTTGGTGCTTTATCACCAGTCGATTTGTCAGCAGTCTGCTTCATAGGAGCCATGGTACAGAGACCTGCTTCATATGAGCTGTGGGATAGAGACCTCATCACTTAACCCCCTTCTCTTTCAGCTGTAGCTCAGTGAACTTGAGGAGGCACTGGTGTTAGAGAGCAAGTGTGGCTGCAAACACTACCTTTTTCCTTTTTGCACAATCCCCCCACCCCTTGATCTATCCCTCCACTAGCTGCCAACTGCTCTCCATCTATGAGTCTGTCTCTCTTTTGCTTGTTCATTAGATTCCACGTATGAGTGAAATCATATGGTATTAGTCTTTCTCTGACTGGCTTATTTCACTCAGCATAATATTATCCAGGTTCAGCCATGCTGTCACAAAGGGTAAAACTCTCTTCTTTTTTTTACGGCTGAGTAGTATTCCTTTGTGTAAATGTCCCATAGTTGTTTTATACACTCATCTACTGATGGGCACTTGGGAGGCTTCCATATCTTGGTGATTATAAATAAAGCTGCAGTGAACATAGAGGTGCTTATGTTCTTTTGAATTGATGTTTTGGGCTCCTCTGTGTATATTCTCAGAAGTGGGATCTCTAGGTCAAAAGGCAGATCCATTTTTAATTTTTTGAGGTGTTTGCACACTGCTTTCCACAGTGGCTGCACCAGTCTGCATTCCCACCAACAGTGCACCAGGGTTCCCCTCTCTCCACATCCTCGCCAGCACTTGTTTGTTGATTTATTGATGGTGGCCATTCTGACCAATGTGAGGTGGTATCGCATTGTGGTTTTAATTTTCATTTCTTTTATGATTAGTGATGTTGAGCATCTTTTCATATGTATATTTGGAGTGTATAGTTTTTAGAGAGTGATTCAGATGAGTCCAATGATCAGCCAAGTTTGAGAACTGACTGCTCTAAGGCTTTTATGTTCACTGCCTTTAAAAGACTATTTCTCTTATCTTGAAGATGAAAAAGTGGGCAGTGTAGAATCTTCTTTAATGTGGATGCTGAGAACTGAAAAGACTCTTACAGCCCAAGGCCAAAGCCTTGAATACTTCAGTGAAGCTAGCAGAGCAAGGTAGAAGGAGAAATGCCATAGAACTGGATCAAATATACTCCATTAAAGCTCCAACTTAAGAAGGGCAATTTCCCCTGAAATTTTGTGGTTGTGTATTAGAGGCTAAACTCAGCTTTGCAGTGCCAATTGAAATATTTGGCCACTTTTTGTCTTCTACCTCCATAGATGTTATTGACTGCAGAGACCTCTGGTCACCAGGGAATTTTCAGATAGAGTAAAAAGGCAATTAGAGGCTGGCAGGGTAGATGAATTAAGGCAGTACACTCAAGTTCAGAAAATAAGCAAGCAAGCACAAAGAAACAAACAACCATCCTTTCTATTTTACTGAGAAAACAGAAACAATTAGAAGAGAGTTCCCCAGTCTTCCAGTACTACATCTCCTCACCTACCTATATCTGTGCTCATACATACTGTCTTTCCTGCTGTAACTGGGATGAACTGTGCTCCTAGCTAAAGACTAATCTGTCCACTTCCTGCATAGATCCCAAACTCTCTCACTTACTAATATAAGGATGTTGCTCCAACAATTCTACCCAATCCCTCTGGCCTTTTCCTACCAGATACTCCGCTTCAGAAGGTAAGTACGCTGTTACTTCCCCTATCGAAAAAAAATCAAACTAAACAAAATGAAATCACCAAAGCCAAAAATCAGCTCACCTTCTTGATCAGTCTTCTTTCTTTGCCATCTACCACCACATTCCTCTGCCCTGCTTCACAGCAAAGCTCTTGAAGATAGTTATCTATATAGCTTGTTTTGAACTCCTTCCCTTACATTTTCTCTTGAATCCAGGCTCTTACCTCTCCTTCACCACCAAAAGTATTCTTGGTCAAGGTCACCAGTGACCTCTGTGTTGCTTAATCCAAGGACCAGTCCTCCTTTCTCAACTTAACTAGACTTAGCAGCATTTGACACAGCTGATTTCTACTTCCTCTGAGACACGCTTTTTCTTCACTTGGCTCCCAGGATCATGCTTTCTGCTGCCCCATTGGCTGTTTCTTCTTAGCCTTCTGATTCTTCCTCGCCCTCCCATCTTCTAAATGTTGGCAAGTACCAGACTCAGTCTTGGACTGCTATTGTTATTTATACTCATTCCACTGGAGATCTCTTTTAGTATCTTAATTTTAACTTCTATTTGCTGGTGGTTCTCGGATTTATATTACCAGCCTGGAACTCTCCCCCAAACTCCATGTTAATATATCCAACTGCCTCCTTTACATCTTCAGTTAGATATCCAATATGTCTAACTAAACTGCTAATCTTCTCTCCTGAGCAAGCTCCTCCTGCACTTTCCTCCATCTCAGTTCATGGAAAGTCTATCTTTCTAGTTTCTCAGGCCAAAAACCTATAGTGGTTTTTGAATCCTCTTTTTCTCACAGCCACATACTATCTTTCAAAAGTCATCCTGACTAGTCTTACCCCCTCTGATGTAACATCCAGACTGTAGCAGAGTAAAGATTTACGAAATATAAATTTCAGCACAGGATTTTTCTGTTTAAAATAATATCTAAATTCTTTAGCATGTCATTTAATGGTGTGCATGGCCTGCCCCCTTCCTACCTCTCACTTCACTCTTCACCTGGCCCCTACATCCTGTGCCCAGCCCTACTGACATGCTTGCGATTACCTTAAGCCACCAGGTGGTTCAGGAAATCATATATTTTTCATCCTTTCAGTTCTCCCGGGATGCATATTTCCTGAGTCCTTGAATGTGTATTTGGAAGAGACTCACCATGTCATGGACAGAACCTACATATTAGTTCCTCAGCCTGTGAGGGAAGGACATCAGACTAAGGACTTATGTTACACTAAAGGAAGTATAGCAACGGGCACATAATCATGATATCTATCTGTCCTATCACATACCTCATGACCAAGATGCTATCAGCCAGAGAGTGATGAACTCAGTAGACACAGCTGAGGCATGATCCTCCTGAAGGACACCGAATATGCTATAAATTAAGCACTAGTGCCTTAGTCCATTTGGGATCTTGTAACAAAATACCACAGACTGGGTAGCTTATAAACAACAAAACTATATTTCTCACAGTTCTGGAGGCTAGGGATCCCAAGATCAAGGTGTCAAAATGGCACATTCTGAGTCATGGTGGAAGGGGCTAAGAATCCCTCTGGAAACTCATTTATAAGGCACTAATCCCAACTATGAGGGCTCTGCTGTCATGACCTAATTATATCCCAAAAGGCCCACCTCCTAATACCATAATGTTGGGCATTAAGATTTCAATATATGAATGGTAGAGCACAAATATTCAGACCATAATAGTCAACATATCGAACTATTTTCCCAGTAGTTAGAATGCATGAGTCCACAAAACAAGAAGTATATGGTGGTGGTGGTGGGCAATAAAAACTGGAATTATCTTCTGGAGGGCAAGCTCCTTGTAGTACACGAATCCCCCACTAGGCGAGTGTCCTAGGAACCCATCTGTATCAGTGCACTAGCTGGAGTTGTTGTGAGAGGCCATGCTCAGCTTCAGTGAATTTTTTTGAAGACTCTTTCAATGCCTTTGCCCATTTTTTGATTGGTAGTTTATGAGCACATCTGCCCGCACCACACTGAATTTTCAGCAGATTTGACCAAAAATGGCATGAACCCTGTGCCCTACCCTCCCTATTCACCCAATCTCATCCCGAGAGACTTTTTTTTTTGTTTCTCCAGATGAAAAAAGTCCTCAAAGGGGAATGTTTTGTTGATGTGGAAGAGGTGAAATAAGAAATGGTAGAAGCACTAAAAAGCACTGAAATTGACAAGTTCAAAAACTGTTTTGAGCAGTGGGAAAAACGTCTTGATAGGAATATTGCATCAAGTGGAGAGTACTTTGAAGGTGACTGGAGTTCAAACATGTAAGAATAAATACACAACTTTTAATAAATACCGGGTTTTGGGAGGCCCTCCCCCATAAGTAGGAATGGTTTAACTCACCGTCACTCCCAGTGACCCACTTTAAGAACTTGTACTTCTTTAAAAAAAAAAAACAATTTATTTGTTTGTTTGCTTATTCATTTATTTATTTTTAGAGAGAGGGGAAAGGAGAAAGAGAGGGAGAGAAACATCACTGTGTGGTTGCCTCTCACTCACGCCCCCAACTGGGGACCTGACATGCAACCGAGTCATGCGTCCTGACTGGGAATCGAACCAGCGACACTTGGCTCACAGGCAGACACTCAATCCACTGAGCCACAGCAGCCAGGGCTAGAATTTGTACCTCTTGAAGGTTTGGGAGCATTGGTTCACAGAGAGGACTGCTTCCACCAGAGCACACAGCAAGGCTTTCATCACACATCAATGCTCAGCAAGCACAGAAAGGAGTCACTGTCCTGGCAGGAGTCAGGGGCCCTGACCATCTGGAAGAGACAGAGCTGCTGTTTCATAATGAGACTGAGAGGATATGTTTGGCACCCAGGTGACCCACTGGCATTTCTCTTGTTACTTTCTTGCCCAGTTTTGACAGTAAATGAACAGATGCAGCAACCATTGCCTGGAAGAGCCTGATAATTGGGATCTCAGACAGCTCAAGGATGATGGTCTAGGCCACCCCACCAGATCATTCACTGGGACTATGAGAGGTAATAGTTGAGGGAAAGAATTATCTAGAATGGATAATGTAGGAGGGAGATATGAATCAGTTGGAGCCTGCATACCAGCTGCAGCTGGGAGGCAGTGGTTCATCGTTGAAAATTTGCTCTTAGATATTTCCATCATGAAAAGTCCACCAAATTCCTAAAAAAATCTCCTTCCAGAAGTTACAGGAAGCCCATAGATTTGAGTGAAACAAAGGGTGGATGTTAATAGATACTGTGGTGTATTGCCCAATTTCCTTTCTCTCCCACACCTACAAAACTGAAATGCTCATCACCCCAGCTCTTGAGAGTATAGGTGGCTGGTAGCCCTTAGCTGAGTTTCCTTTTATAGTTGCCCTTGGCTAAAGAGAGCTGCTTTTCCTAAGGTTTTATCTTGTCTGAGTGACTGGGGGAGAGGGAGCCTGGCTTCCTGCAATGACTGGCTGATGAAGGGTCACATAAATCCAGACTCCTTACCTCAGGGAGATGCAAATAAAAACCACAATGAGATACCATTTTACACCAGTCAGAATGGCCATCATCAACAAATCAACAAGCAACAAGTGCTGGCGAGGATGTGGAGAAACGGGAACCCTACTGCACTGTTGGTGGGAATGCAGACTGGTGCAGCCACTATGGAGAACAGTATGGAATTACCTCAAAAGATTAAAAATGGAACTGTCTTTTGAACCAATGACTCCACTACTAGGATTATACCCGAAGAATCTTGAAACCCCAATTCAAAAGAACTTATGCACCCCTATGTTCATTGCAGCACTGTTTACAATAGCCAAGTGCTGGAAACAACCTAAGTGCCCATCTGTAGATGAGTGGATCAAAAAACTGTGGTACATTTACACAATGGAATACTATGTAGCAGAAAGAAAGAAGGAACTCCTGCCATTTGCAACAACATGGATGGAACTAGAGAGAATTATGCTTAGCGAAATAAGCCAGGCAAAGAAAGAAAAATACCATATGATATCACCTAATACAGGAAACTAAAGAACAACACAAACAAAGGAACTAAATAGAACAAAGAGCAGAATAGCAGTCAATAGGGGGGAGGGGAGAGGGAGAGAAGGGGGATAAGTAAGGGAAGGGTTTAATTAAAGAGCCTGCATGAAAGACTCATGGACATGGACAACGGGGAGGGATATGATTGTGGGAGAGGGGGTGGGTTGGGTGGGGGAGAGAAATTGGGGGAAAAGGGGACAACTGTAATTGAAAAACCAAAATAAAAAAATTATAAAAAAAAATTTTCTCTTTCTAGTTTGAAATAAAGAATGCTAGTTTGAGGCCCTGGCAAAAAAAAAAAAAGAAAAGTCTTGAGGGCGATTCCATCCCTAGTGCTTCCCCATGAGATGAGCTGAGACTTTGCTGTGACTTGTATCACAGACTAACTTCTTCCTAATCCTGTTTCATTTACTCCCTTACAGGTATAGCTTCTGAGAGCAGCCCCAACACATTTGTTGCATGCTTATCTCTGTGAATCAGCTTCCCAGGGACTCCAACACACGTCAAATGCTTCTTCCATCCTCTCTTTAGTTTTAGGGCCTCACTATATATCACACTTGTATAATTTTATGTAGTCTTCCTCATTCAGACTCTATGCCTCCTGTGAGCAGGGAATATCTGCTTGTGTAATGTGTCACCAGCACCTGACAGAGCATTTATCAAATAAAAAATGTGCCCCCATGACACCACAAAATGGTTTCTCCCTGGGATACTGAAAGACATGTAAGTGAACAAGGTGTTCAGTGGCAGTTAGGATAAGTGGTAGGATAATTTGTGTATAAAATTTTTGGAGTTAGTTCCAGGTGAAGAATTTTTAAGGAAAAGTATTCCACCTGATTAAAAAGCAGTGTAAGTAGAAATGCTGACTATCATGACTTTGTGAATAGGATTGCCCAAAATTCCTCTGTGTTACCTCAGCAAAATTTTAAATTTCTTCTTAAGAGTTCTCCTTTGGCTAGTCAGCCACATGGATAAATTTGGGAATTTTGTGGTGGGGGAAAGAGTGATTACTACTGTTGATTTCTTATGATTATTGAGAAATATTTATAATTCATTTAAAGAAATTTATAGATCACTTGATGCAATCTTAAATTATTTGTTTTTAAGCTTTAATATTTTATAAAATTTACTACATCTTGATACATATCTAAAAAGGAGTAATCCTAAATTCATTCATAAAAGGCATGACTCTTTTCAGGACAGGTAATATTTTAATGATGAATCTTTAATATGAGAAGTACTCACTAGGTCTGATAAATTTCACTCTTAAGTAGACTATTCTGCATGCTGTACTTGCTGTGTATGCCTGTTCTTTTCAAATGTCCAATATCTTTTTTATAGAGCACATATGCAAAGTTAGTATACTTAAGCATTTGTAAATATATCCAAATTCTCAATTCAGCTTTTAGTTTGTGATATTGTGCTGCCTGAGACACTGTTAGTACAGTTCCTTTAATGACATATAATTTCTTTGTGGGCAGATCTTTCATGTGGGTAGTGCTGTCTTGTTGTCATCATATTCTATGACTGTAATAGCAACTGCATGACAAAAATATTCAAATTGATGTCATTGGAATAATGCCACACAATGATTGACTGAACATATTACTGTTATACTGACTGGTTTAGTTTTATGTAAACACAACATATATCTAAGGATTTGAACAAATTAAGAAAATCCAGTAGATATTTAGTTGTCATAGAAAACCAGCAGAGACACATCTTTTAAATATGAAATTCACCACTAGCTATTTCCAGCAAATCTGCTACATTGGGAGTCAGGCTTCTTAGATTCTAGTCCAGGTCTTATTATTAAGAAGATAAACTAAGATAAGTCCCTTCACTTTTCTTGGACTTGATAATAAGTGTGATGATGTGTTGAATACCTCCTGTCATCTCATTTTACACCCCAACCAGCTCTTTTAGGATAGGCATTACTGTACCCATTTTACAGATTAGAAAAACAGAGGCTGAGACAATTTAGGTAACTTGCTCTAAGGTTGCCACGATCCAAGATTTAAACCCAGGTCTGACTCTGAACTTTATTCTTCATTCTACTATTGATACAATATTCTGCCTTCTCGTTTTTATCCTAAAGTCAAAAATAATGATACCTATCCTGCCTGTGTGTGTGTGTTTGTGTGTGTGTGTGTGTGTGTGTGTGTGTGAGAGAGAGAGAGAGAGAGAGAGAATGAAATAAGGTGATGATTGTCGAAAAAGTTGCATAAATTGCAAAGTGCATTTAAAAGTCATCATTACTGCCTGACTCAGAGCTGTTGATGAATTGTATGCTTCATTTATACTGTTGGACCCTTTGTTAAGTTATTTAAGCCTTTTTGAAGGAAACTTATTCTCTTGACAAGGAAAATGATTCTTGACAAGGGCAATAAATAGCTATCCATGAAGTATGGTAAATCAAGATATTTGTTTGAAGGTCTTAAGTGTTGTTACAGTGACTGGAAGTTAGGTAGTGATTTTTGGAGAGGTAGGAGGTTAAAAGGATATGAATCCATCCCCTTTGGTTTAAAAAAAAATGCCCCACATTTTATTTGGTATAAATACCTCCAATAAGACCCCACAGGTTCTGGAGCAGGTCTGGCCTTTAGGTGTTCCTTGAGATGTACATTATCATGCCTTTTCATAGATGAGAAAAATCAAGTTTGATAACAATAACAAACTTGCCCCCAAACATATACTAGGTATCATTGCCAAGCTATGGACCCAGATATATGTGATTTCAAAGCCTTCCTTCTAATCACTAGCTCTGACTGCAGTATTGCGTGCCATTATTGAACATGATGGTACAAGGAGGCCCAAGGGGAAGGAAGAAGGTCATGCTGTAACTGTTGAAGCATTTAGATGTGGAACTGAGATTTACTTTTGCTCCGTTGGCATTCTCATGTCTTTCACGTATGCATTTTGCTTGTCTTAGGAAACAATATTATTTCTCCTTGTCATTTTTTTGTGAAACAAAACCAAGTTTAAAGACTGACATTCTTCAGGCTGAGCAAAATAAAGCACTGTGTTCAACAAATATGTATTAACCACCTACTGCCTACCAGGTGCTGCAATATGTATTGGGATCACAAAGATAGAAATATAATGACATTTCTAAAATAATATGTACTAAGTGCTGTAAGAACCCAGTGAACCCAATGACTACTTTGAATGCATTTTATTGAAATTTAAGTGCAACAGTTTGTTTGTGTTCTATCTTTTGATACCATCACTGCCATATAATTCTTGTGCTTTCCATTTAACTAAAAAGTTACTTATTCAACATCCTTATTCTTACATGTGTATAGAAATGAATAGGCAGCTATTTCAGTATTTCAAATCCTAGTGATTGTTGTACATGTTCTCATGATAAGACTGAACAAGCTAACCAAAATGTCAAATGCCTTTGCTTTTTGGCTGGTTTATATTAAATCAGTATCAGAGAAAGAACACCTGATTGGTTCTTGATGATGTCATAGGAATTTGTGGGTGGGTAGTTGGTGCAGCAGTCATGGAGAGCAGAGCCCCATGTGAAACAGTCACAGTACTATAGTCATAGTCAAACACATCCAGTGTGTAAACTGATCTTGGACTTGGGTACAAACTGATGACCACATTTAAATGATTGGTATCAGTGAATAGTACATAAGTTTCTTCAGGCTTGCTGCACCTTATAGCTTATCACAAACATGATAATGCTTTATGAGATTTCATAATATTATTATAAAATGTTCTTAATTATGAATCGGTTAAAATCTGAATCAACACTGAACCTGGAAAATAGTAATAATAGAGATGGCATGAATTAATTATGGCTTACTAACTGCAGTTTAGTAAGAAAAATAATTTTGGTGTGGGGCCCAGGGAGGAAGCAAACACGATAAAAGGTGGTTTGAAGGTTGGAAACTAAGGGTTTAATTTATTTGCCATCCCTATTATTCCTTCTGTTTCCCCTGCTTCCTATGAACTCGACTTCAGCTAAGAATCATCTGAAGTTTTATATGTAATGGTGGCAATTAGTTTCTTCTGAATCATTATTGTAGTGTGTATTTCTGTGTGTAGACAACATACTTTGAAGAGTAATTGATATATTTTTCTCCACAGAAACCTTTGTGAAAGTTCAATGTCTGTTTTAATAACAGAATTTTTTGTGCCACTCTAAAGTACTATAGTTGTATTGATTCTGATTGCTTCCTGGGTATCTGATTCCCACATATATTTTTCAAAGGTCTTGTCCTGCCATAATTTTCTCATAGATCTAGTGTAAAATGTTTTTATGTGCAATGTTTTAGCATCAACAATTTATATGAATATATTATTTGGTTTCTTTGAAGGACTGTTAGATTGATCATCCTATCATGGTTATTTGTGCAAACAGCCTGAGCAATTGTGATTTCTCACTATTTCACTCATGACGCTTGTATATGTGTCTTGTGTGCTACCTGTTTTACAGCAATAGTAGGTAAAGTGGGCATTTGGAAATTATTTGCTGAATTTGGTTTAATTTGAGTGGTTCAGATAAGAAAAAGTTATTATTGCATCTGTTGAGAAATTGAGGCAAAGCAGATTTTTCTCATGGATTATATAACTTGCCTCTGTCGTCCTTAAAAAATTTACTGTGTACTCAAAATTAAGAGAGCTTTTGTTGAATAAAAATCTAAGTACATCATGGCATAGCCATAAGAAAGCACCAAAAACAGCACAATTTTTATGATAAAATAGACATAAGAGTTACCATTTTAACTATTTTAAAGTGTATGCTTTAGTGGCATTTAGAACACTTGCATTCTAAATGTCTGTGGGAAAACACTGTAACCCAAGTGTCAATAGAAAGTTAAGCATTGGAGTTAGTCCCTCAGGAACCTACCAGACCTACTAAAACACACAACCACAAATTTTTGTAGAACAGTGTTATTACTGCCCACCTTGGCACTAACTAGCCACTTTTGTATAGCAAGAATGATACGAATAATTTGGAAGTTCCAAGGTGGAGGCAGAGAAAAGGGATATTTTTTTAAGGATTCAGATGTTATTGCAGAGGGAAGCCCTGTGGTAGGAGTTTGCACACTATTTCTTTCATAATATAAAAAAGGGGATACTATAGCAGAGGCATTTAGAAATCCATACCCTATGATAACCACCAACTGCTTCTTCACTTGCAAAAAGAATAACTGAGGAAAGTTTTGATGTCTGGGGACAAAGTTTTCCCATCAAGGGTTACATTATATCATAGATAATGAACCAGAGGATTGTTGAATGGCTTGGTTAAACTTGACCTGCGCAATTTATTTTTTGGTTTCCTGACCAAAAGAATATAGTAAACCATTGTTTACAGGGAATTTTAGATGCACAGGATTCAAAAGTCACCTAGAGATTAATCCCAGAAAGGCCACTGCAGTTCCAAATTAGTCTTAGTGAAAGTAATTGAAGGAGACACACATACATGGAAAGATATCTCATTTTCCTGGATTGGAAGAGCTAATATTGTTAAAATGTCCATACTACCCAAAGCCATCTGTAGATTCAATGCATGCCCTATCAAATTTTCAATGACATTTTTCACAGAAAAAATAACCTTAAAATGTGTATGGAACCACAAAGGCCTTGAATAGGCAAAGCAATTATGAGAAAGAATAAAGCTAGAGGCATCACACTTCCCAATTTCAAACTACGTTGTAAAGCTATAGTAATCAAAACAGCATGACACTGACTCTTCCCAGACCATGTACCATATCTGGTGTGGAGAGGGTATATTTTCCCCATGAGGCTTGCCAGGTAAAGCCTTTGTAATTGCCTATTATTAGGCCTGAAACATCACATGTAAGATTTTGGCCTGAAGTCTAACTCCCTCATAATGATCCCTATCGTGTTCAGAGTCAAGAGACTAACAATGTCTAGAATTGAGGCACTGCTCCAAAGTTACTAGATAGCTGGGTTCTCAGAACTAGGTATCTATAAAGAGCAGATGAAAATAATAAGCAAGCTCAGTTATCACAAGCATGTTCTTTGTAATAGGTCAGCGTGAACTAAGATCCAATTAAAATCACAAGTTGTATATATTTATCTTCATTTATTTTTTATTATTTAATTAGAGTTTACTTTCAATATTATTTTGTATTAGAGTCAGGTATACAGCATAGTGGTTAGACAATCACATACTTTACAAAGTGTTCGCCCTGATATTTCCAGTACCCACCTGCCACCATATGTAGTTATCACAGTATTATTGAGTATATTCTCTATTCTGTACTTTACATCCCCATAACTATTTTGTAACTACCAATTTGTACTTGGTCAATAGGATCATAAAGGATTTAAGTGTACATTACTCTGATACTAGATCTGTATATTGCACTGTGTGCCCAACAGCTAAAGTCAAACCATCTTCCCTCACCATATATTAGGCTCCCTCCACTCCATGCCCCTTTCCCTCTGGTAACCACTATACTGCTGTCTGTGTCCATGAGTTTCAGTTTCATATCCCACATATGAGTGAAATAATATGGTTCTTAGCTTTTTCTGACTGACTTATTTCATTTGGCATAGTATTCTCAAGGTTCTTCCAGGTTTTCCTTCAATAGAGGATTGGATAAAGATGTGGTACATGTACACAATGGAATACTACTCAGCCATGATAAAAGATGAAATACTGCCATTTGCAACAACATGGATGGACTTTGAGAATATTATGCTTAGTTGCTTTAATAATTATCTTTTTAAAGAGATTATTTCACCTTTCTCTTATTCCAGCTGAAATCAAATAAAATAGGATGTGAAAACGCCATTGATTATTCATGTTATTTTCATGTTCTCACAATATTTTTGTCATAAAATATGTTTCCTGGTCTGAATAAAATATTTCACAAGCCCTGTAGTTTTTTTGTGCAATTCCTCCAAAACTTTTATTTTGTTTTGGCTCACCATTGTGAAGGAGCAAATGTAATTTCAAATCCCAAATGCAAGTAAACAGTAGTAAAACCAAGGTATTTATTGGTGCCTCCTTAGAAATCCTGTAGTCAATCTGCCAGTGTTGCCCAGAAACCAGTCTACTGAGTGCCTTTCCTGGAGAGTTATTTATAAATCTCTGAGTCAGTTTACCTCTTGGACATGTGATCCTGATTCTCTTTGATGCGTGTCTCTCACTTAAAAGCACAATGGCCACAGGCACAGTTACCTAGTGAGCCCACCTCCTTAACATATGTGTGAAAGATCTAATGCCAGACATCCCATTGTCTCAACTGCTCCCTTTAAAATTTTAAAGACCATCTGGCTCTAGTGTTTCCACCATAATTTAAAACTGCTCCTTCACCTTTTTAGTAGGCTGAAACATGACACAATACCTTGGTGTTGATAGTACATTCCAAAAGTAACTTTCTCCAAGTTGTTTTTCATTAATTATCCAATTTTTAAAAATAGTTTACCTACTTGATAATATAGTCATTTTAGTAGTCATCAAACACAAATCCATGAACATGTGGACCTATGGATTGTTTGATTTCTCTGCATCTAATGCTGCTATCAGGGCTGTCTGACTTCTTGCATGGTGTTCTAGTTGGTCTTGTTGGCTCTTTGCCTGTTTTCCCATTTTAAGGTAAGTGAAGGACAGCAGATTTTCATTTTACCCTGCTCCTGGTTACTGTGAGAGTGCTGCGCACTAGCAAAAACATAGTCTCTACCTTCGTCCAGAAAATTCTCCCCAGGCTGGCCACTTACCAAGAAGCTTTGCTTCACTACTTGGTACACAGACACTCCTTGGAGCAGCGGGGCCGGGGGGGGGGGGGTGCTGTGGCTGACTGGCATCCACATGCATAGTACCATTGGGGCTTGCTTTGGCCGTTTTTTGAGGATATCCTTACAATTTTAACTGTGTGGTCTCTGGTTCTCCTCCCTGATTTGATTGGACCCATGGCATAATTGGAAGCCCTTTCTATAGTGATAAAATGGTTTTGAGGACCAGAGTCTTTAGTTTCAGGTAGTGGGGAGTACTTGATTTTCTAGGGGAGTGTAGGTTGCCTTTGTCTCTGGGAATTTCTTGCTGGTTTTGGGGGATATCACAGATGGGTTTGTTCAAAGCCCCAAACTGCACTTCCTAGACTCCCTTCTTTATGATGAGCTTTAGGGGTTTCAGATTCAATCTTAATCAGGAATTGAGATCACTGGGAGAGAGGCTGCAGCTCATGATACATTCATTTTGCCGATGCAGATCCAGAGGATGTGCCATGGCTTGTAATGGCTTTCATAATCCTCCAGTCACAGCTAAGCACAGCTGAATCTGTGGCGGCAGCAGCTTCCTGATCCCTGGGTAATGACGAAGGTGGTATGCACCTGGATCCAGCAGTTTAGACAGTGGCCTCCTATGTCAGCTTCTTGATTCACCATCTTCCTGACTAACCGAGGGATATTTTCCTTGACTGGTGATTCTGTGGTGGTGTTCAGGGAATTAATCAAAGACTCAGCCTAGGACCTACTTCTTTGACCCTCCTACAATTTTGTAAACACTTAATTTTCTGCAGTAAATTCATTTTTGCTTCTAATAACTAGAGAGATTTCTGTTACCTGCAGTTAAATCCTGACTGATACACAGCTGGTGGTTTCTTGACTCCAAAGGGTCCATTTTCAGATGCTAAGCTGCAGAGTTCCTGAGGCCTGGTGATTGACATGTCTAAAGTAAATGCTTCGTCTGCTGGGTTGTCACTAATGGTATACTCTGTTTGACATCTACTTTAAGTCAGTGTAGACTGTTGTTTTCTCCTGCCTTTACCTGCTTTCCCCAATAAATACTTGCTTTTTAAAGTTGATTTAATCCTACTGGAGGAAGACAAAAGTATATTGCATTCCTTGAAAAAGGATGTCAGGTTAATTCATATTTATTTTCAGTTTGTATGTTAAAAAACATAATAGGCAAGTCAATTACAGCTAAATATTTTTCAGAGGATTTAATTCATTAGTGATTTGGACAATATAGTCAATAATCCACTTCTTTAACAATTAATAATTAATAAAAGGCTTTCTTCACATTTATCCTAGAGAATTAATGGATATAAAGTTTTTTCAAATCACCCCTCTCTCTTTCAAATATTTTATATTTGGAGATATTTCAGCTTGTTTCCCTTTCAGTTCATCTTTGTGAATTATTACATATATTCTCTCTCTCTCTACTGGTAATATTTTATTTCTTGATTTTCATGGTAAATGTGCAATGTTCAGATGATAATTTAATTATGTTATGTTATGTGGTAAACTGCACATAACATAAAGCTTACCATCTTAACAATTAAGTGTATAGTTCAACAGTGTTAAGTATATTCATACTGTTGCACATCAGATCTCCAGAGATTTTTCATCTTGCAAAACAGAAACTGTACCCATTAAACAACTCCTCATTTTTTCCTCCCCTCAGCCACTGGAAACTACCATTGACCATTTTGTTTCTATGAATTTGACTACTCTAGGTAACTCATAAGTGGAAACACTGTATTTATCCTTTTGTGAATGGCTTATTTTATTTAGCTTAATCTCCTCAAGGTTCATACATATTATAGCATGTGTCAAAATTGCCTTCCTTTTCAAGGTTAATATTCCAGTGTATGTATAGACAACAGTTTCTTTATTCATCCCTTGATGAACACTTGGATTGCTTTTGTCATTTAGCTGTTGTGAATAATGCTTCTACGAATATGGATATGCAAATGTCTCTTTAAAACCCTGCTTTAAATTCTTTTGGATAAATACCTAGAAGTGGGATTGCTGAGTCATATGAGAATTCTGTTTAATTTGTTTCTAAAAAACTGCCATATTGTTTTCCATAGCAGTTGCATTAAATATATACTTTGAAATAGGCAGTTTGACACGTTGCCATTTAGCCTTCTGACTGTAGTAATAAAATATTGAACTTGTTTATAAGGTTTAAAGACATCTTTCACTACCCTAATCTATCCATTCCAATTATTCACTCAAGTTCCGGCTACTACCAGTTCAATTTCCCTGCTTAGTCACCTGTTTCCAGTTTAATCTTAGTTTTTGTTACGAATATGTCTGCATTACTCAAACCTTTAAACAATTCTGTCTTTCCCTGAGCTATCATCACTTTGGAGCTATTGTTAATTGATGTTGATTCCTTCTACTGACCTTTTGACTCTCACAGAATGATCACACTACCGCACCCCCAGAGTAACTTCGTAAATCCCTTATAAACTTTGTAATTTTAGGGCGCTGCTACCATTTCAGAGTGAGATATTCAGGGACAAGCTCAGCTTGGTTTATTTGGCATTGGGGGACCTTACCTTCAAGCCTCCTATGACAACCTCATCAGGGATAGCCTCTAGAATCTAAAGTCATTTCCTTGGTACTTCCTTAAATACCTCATCTGACTGTCAGTTTTATCTTTCAAGATGCATCTTTCTCTCAAAAATTATCCCTGCTCTCTTCTAGCTAACTTATCGCCCATTTCTGTAGTTGAGTGACTAGAGTGAACCTATTATTACATAAGCATTTATTTACTAATTGCAAGGCATCTACTGTAGCAGGAACTCAGATCTCTGGGTAGGGGCATGTTTACATGCTCCTCCATCCAGGTGTCCTGTGGCTCAGGAGATAAGCTGGCCTTGTCTCCGCCTGCGGCTTTAGGCTGTACAGGCCACTGAGTCATAGAATCCTGAGAACAAAGAAGTCTGTTGACTACTCCATCTGCCTCCTGGTAAATAAAGTCTTAAATTGGAGCTGGCCTTGAGGACTAGCCAGTTTGTTTTGTATCCTTGATAGGTGCTATCTAAGTCATAAGTTAACCTAGCTGTATTTTACACGTTAATGATACATTGTAAGAATTCTTTCACTATTGGTTGTAGAGCCACCCACCCCTGTTCTATTTTTTGTAACTTTTGAAATTCTAATAAAAGGACGGTGGAGTCTCATGCTCTCCGCTGACTTGCCTGAGCGTGCGGCAGCCCCCCATTCGTCCAAGAATTCTGTCTGCTGGAATTACCTTAGTGTCACTTGATTACATACAACACTACATCTACAATCTACTGCCCTTTCCTGGTCTCTAAGCTCCCTAATATGTCAGTTAGATAAGTCGTCTTGGTGAGAAGTGCTATGATTTCTAGTTCCTTCATTAAAAGCAGTTGTTAGGGTATTCTGAGAGTTTCAATGGGGTTTGATGCTTCTTGATAAACCTATCAACCTTTGACTTCAAGAATAACTTTTCTTATTTGCCACTAAGTCTGTCGTTTAGCTGTGAGCTAGTTTCTTCACCAGGCTGTAAATCTATTCCGTGGGGAGTGGGAAAGGGGTTCTCTAACCTTGAAGGAGACTCTTGTTTTTATTTATTTATTCATTTATTCATTTATTTTTAGAGAGAGGAAGGGAGGAGAAAGAGAGGGAGAGAAACATCTATCTCTTGCCTCTCACATGCCCCCAACCAGGGATCTGGCCTGCAAACAAGGCATGTGCCCTGACAGGGAATTGAACCAACAACCCTTCAGTTCCCAGACCTGTGCTCAATCCACTGAGCCACACCAGCCAGGGAGACTAGGGTTTTTGTTGTTGTTATTGTTGTTGTTGTTTTTTAAGGCGGTTCAAAAATCTTTCTCTTTGAGTTGAGTTCTTAAACTTCTAACTTTATTTTTTGTTAACATAATGTGTGTAGATCTCCTTTTTCTTTGTGGCATATTCTTCCATGTGATTAGTAACTTGAGTAGAGTGTAAGCCCTTACTCCTTACCTCTCAAAGTCTTAAAGCCAAACCAAAAACCTTCAGCAGGATAGTGATGATTGCCTCCTGTTAGGCTGGCTTCCTGATCTCCATTCTTCTTTCAACTGATTTACAATATGGTACTGTGGACTTGTGTAAAAATATTCTCCAGGATTGTTTCTTCCCTCTTTATACAACATGAAAACTTATAAATGGATCATAATGCATTAATAACTTGCAAGTTTTGGTTTTTTGGTGGGGGTAGTGATCTATTTCCTCCTTTTGCTCTATAGCTAGGAAAAAAACTACTCACTTGGTTGCACCAGGTATCACAAACTGACCTAATTTAGCCACTCAGCACTTGTCAGTTTCTTTTGGTGCTTTTCACTGGCCTCTGGAAATTAGAGATAGTTGGTGCTTATGTTTGCTTCCCCACAACCTTTTTATCAGGTAGCATGAAAGTAAATATTAGATCCAGTTTTTCAAAAGATACACTTGTCAAGAAAAGCAGGCAGAAACAATTATACTTCCTGTTCTTGTAGTTAAGGAGTTCTACTCTCTGCCCTTCCTTCCTTCCTTCCGTTGGATATTACTTGATAGTTGGATCAGGCAGTTTTGTTAGTTTATGGAAGAGTCTTACATAAAATAAAGTGACACAGGACAAATGGGACTTTAGACCTTAAGGCCTGTATCAAAACTGTTAGGCTGCTGGGCTTCCCAGATTTTTAAACCTTGTTTATGCAAGGACAGTGGGACCTGAGCAATGAATTTCTTAACTACCTACATATCACAAACACCATTATTTCACCAATGAAAAAATTATCTGTAACATCCCTTATGCTGATTAACATATTCTCAGGGTATAGATATTTATATCCATATTGGAGATGCTTAATAACCTCCTTTGGAGTGTGAATTACTGATTAGGGTACATCATAAGCTAACTAACCACCTTTATAGTGAAGATGACAGTTCGTATACATCACAATTTCTGTTACAGAAAAAAAAGTACAAAAGCCATGTAATTAGATAGCAGTTAAATGTCAAGAGAAAATATGTATATGAGTTTTTTTCCTACATTTCAAGGCAAACTTATCAAGTACATGTAACCTTTATTTTTCCTAGCTTTTCCTTTCATAGCTCTTCTACCACTCAGTTGTGGCCCTCCTTCTGCCCTGAAGACATCTGGTGTTCTCATAATCTTCCTCCCTCATCAAAACAGTTTCTTAGAAAAGAATTTGGAGAACTCATACACAACTTAAGGTTAATAACAGAGTGGAGAAGGTAGGAACAAGTTATGTGCTAAACACCAAGAATATTTACATATTTGAACATGCATAGTGTGTTAATCCATTCAGGTTTCTGTAACAAAATACCATAAACTAGGTGGCTTATAAATGACAAAAATTTATTTCTCATGGCTCTGGAGACTACAAGTCCAAGATCGAGGCACCAGCAGATTCAGTGTCTGGTGAGAGCCCACTACCTTTTTCATAAATACCCATCTTTTTTCCTTTATCCTCATATGGCAGAGGGACAAGGGATCTCTTCTATAAGGGCACTTATATGCTAACAATGACTTATATGATCTGATTACCTTCCCAAGCCCCATCTTCAAATGCCATCACATTGGAGATTAGGTTTCAACATGTGAATTTGTTGGTGGGGCTGACACAGACATTCGATCTATAGCACAAATGTTTTATTTTTACATGTGTATATATATATATATATATAAACATATGTGTGTAGAGATATACACACACATTCTCATTTAATCTTCACAACTTCCTTGTTAGGCAGAGAGAATATTTTCTACTTTATCATTTAGGAGACTGAGGCTCAGAGATGTTAAGTAACTTTCCTAAAGTCTTCTCATGGCCTTTGCAATGAAAAGATTTCCTGGGGCTTGCATTTTAACAGTGAACAAAACCTTAGGACATAGGAATTCATTTCTCATGGTGATTTTCAGGCTTTGGGGAACTGGTGGGAAAAGTGATTGTCACATTAAACCACCAATCTCTTTTGTGGTGGGAGATCTCAGTGAGAAATTTGCAAGAAAAATTATCCTTAATTTTTCCTCTGTTGCTGTTATTTCTTCCTCGCACTCCCCCTTCCTTAAGCATATGAAGTCTGTACGGCAAATGTCCAACCATTGTTAATAACCTGGCAGCCAAGGGGAGTGGACTGAAATGCATATGTGTGAACAATGATAACTTCACTGTACTAGTCAGTGGGCGTGGTAGACACCATTGAGTGAGAATATGTACTGTGTGGTTGTCGCATTCAAAAATGACTGAGTGAGTAGAGCAATGAATCTGCATCAAATTTTGCATGAAGCTTGAACATTCCTCCATGGAAACTATTTGCATGATTCAGAAGGCTGCAGCTATGGGCAACTGGTGGTTGGCAGCTTTATCACCACAATGAACCCACTCATGCATCATATCTGGTGCAGAGTTTTTTAGCGAAACATCAAATTGCCCAGGTGACTCAGCACCCCCTACAGCCCATGTTTGGCACCTTTTGACTTCTGTCTTTTCCCAAAACTAAAATGACCTTTGAAAAGGAAGAGATTCTAGACCTTTGATAAGATTCAGGAAAATACAGTGGGGCAGCTGACGGTGACTGGGAGAACTGTGTGAGGTCCCAAGGTGCCTACGTTGCAGGGGACTGAGGTGTCATTGTCCTATGTCAATCTTTCTTGTATCTTATATCTTGTTCAATAAATGTCTCTTTTTCATATTACATGGCTGGATACCTTCTGGAAAGACCTCATACACACGCAAACGGACACACTTGTTTGTTGTATATTTAACTAATATTACTCTAGAGGAGTGTTGTATTTAGAAGGTTATGAGAGATTTTATTTTTATTAATTTTTACCAAGAATTTACTTAAAAGCTTAATATTATTCATATTGGTATCTTTTTTTTTTCATTAATTTCATTTTTCAATACGCTTTATTGATTATGCTGTTAGTCATCCCAATTTCTTTTCCCTTTGTTCCCTTCCACCCAGTGACCCCCTCCCTCCAGTTGTCCCCCCTTAGTCCATGCCTATTGGTTGTGCATGTAGTTCTTCTCAACATCTTCCTGTCTACTCCACTCCCTCCTACTATGTTTCTTAGTTCCTGTACCATCACCCTCCCTTTCCCCCCTTTCCCCTCCCTGCTGACCTCCCCCCATAATGTTCCCCATAGCTATAGTTCTTTTTCCACTCTCATTGCCTACTTAGTTTGCCTTTGTTTCACTTCCCTAGATTCTGTTGTGGGTTGTTGTGATACAGTTTTCATTTTAATGTTCATAGTTTTGATCCTCCTTCTCCTAAACAAGTCCCTTTAGCATCTCATATAACAATGGTTTGGATCTGATGAACTCCTTCAGTTTTACTTTGTCCTGGAAGCACTTTCTCTGCCCTTCTGTTCTGAATGACAGCTTCACTGGATAGAGTAATCATGGTTGTAGGTTTTTGCTTTTCATTGCTTTGTCTATTTCTTGCCAGTCCCTTCTTGCCTGCAGTGTTTCTTTTGAGAAATCAGCTGAGAGTTTTATTGGGACCCTTTTGTACGTAATTATCTTCTCTCTTGCTGCTTTTAAGATTCTCTCTTTATCCTTAATTTTTGACATTTTGATTATAGTGTGTCTTGGTGTGGTTCTCCCTGAGTCCAGTATTTTTGGAACTCTCTGTGCTTCCTGGACCTATAAGTCTATTTCCTTCCCCAAGTTAGGGAAGTTCTGCTTCATTATTTTTTTCACGTAATTTTTCAATTTCTGGATCTTCTTCACCTTCTGGCAACACTATGATTCAGATGTTGGCCCGCTTATAGCTGTCCCAGAGGTTTCTGAGCCTCTCCTCATTTTATTCACTTTTCATTTCCTCTTTCTGCACTGGTTGACTGTTTGTTCCTTCCCTATGTTCCAATTTGTTGATTTGATCACTGATTTTCCTTCCCTCACCACTAGTTTCATATGTGTTTTTGATAATTTCAGCAGGACTAGCCTTCATTTCATCCCCATCTTGTTTAAGATCTGCAGCTATGTCTGTAAGCATTATTATAACCAAAGCTCTGAACTGCACCTCAGAAAGATTTCCTATCTGCTGCTTCATTAGATTAGATATTTGCTCTCTGATCAGCTGCATCACCGGAATCTCTATCATGATCTGTGCCATCCTGACAGTTTTGTGTCTACCTTTGCTTCCTGGGCAGGGCTGTCACACCTCCTACGCTATAGGGGGTGGAGCCCCATGCACTCATCACAACCGGGTGACTCTTCCCACCACGCTGTGGCATTTTCTGTGGGGGTGGAAGTCCAAGATGGATTCCTGCCGCTCACTCTCCGCTGAGAGACCAGGAGCCTCCTCCTCCGTCCCCACCCTCTCTGGCCCTCACAGTCTGAGGCAATGGGGGTCTGCCTTCCCCGGCATTGGAATTGCTAGCTGACGGGTCTGGTCTGCAGCCAGGCATGCTCCCCAGGTGCTTCTTGCCTCCCCTTATATACGAGTGTCTGTGCTTACCGCCACCAGCCCAGCTTGACCTCTCCACCCCAGCTTTGCCCCTCCTACCCATCCAGATGAGCACCACTTCTTTATAACTTCATACGTTGGACTTCCATTTATTTTCTGGAGCTTCTGATCATTTCTGGTTTTGTGGTAGTTTTCTTACTTCTTAGTTGTGGAGGGAAATGGAACATGTACTCTAGGCCTCCATCTTGGCCAGCAGTCTCCTGTGTGTTCATTTTTTATTTAATTAAACTTCTTAGGATACCATTGGTTAATAACATTATATAAGTTTCAGGTATTCAATTCTATACTATAGCATATATGTATTGTGCTGTGTGCTCACCACCCACAGTCTAATCTCCTGTCACCATATATTTGACCTCCTTTCCTGTCTGGTAACCACCATACTGTTGTCTATGACTATGAGTTTGTTTGTGATGTTTGTTCATTTGTTGCTTTTTATTTTATATCCTACATATGAGTGAAATTATATGGTTTTTGTCCTTTTCCATCTGACTTATTTCACTTAGCATGATATTCTCAAGTTCCATCTATGTGGTCACAAATGACAATATTTCATTATTTTTCATGGGTGAGTTCACTGGTATCTTTCAATATTGGGACATTCTGCTTCCTCCTATGCTATAGTCAAGAGGTCTTTGAGGTTCATATATAAATCTTCATGTGGAAACCATCAGCCATTTTGTGATTGCAAGTAAGTTTTATATTAACGTTTATACATTGCCTATTTTGCACAGATTATTTATTCACAGCTCTGTAATTCACAATTTTTTCTGATTGATCAATTAGCAAAAATCATCTTCGATCTTATTGAAGTGGTCATTGAATACACATTATGAGCCATTATTTTATGATGATTGTCACCAATGTAATATTTATTAACAAAATGTCAGCATCTTGTATTTTCATGAATATAATGATTATTATCTGTGTGTCATTTCATATAAACAGTGCAGCCATGAACTATGCCTATTGTCTATTACTGTCAGATGGAAAGAAAAAACTGTTATGAAATAAATATATAACTTCCATTTAAGATGGTATCACATGTTCATGCTTTGAAGTCCTCTATTCCTGACAAATATATATAGAATAGAGATAAGAGAAAAAGAGAAATTAGAACACTAGATTTGTGCTCAGAAACAAGATAATTATCTCTCTGTAAGTTAAACTGAACCAGGCACCTGCATTTTGAAGTAGCCTAGAGTGTACAAGATTTCTTTTCCCTTGGGGTAGAAGACATCAAATTAAAAGTGCCCCACTTGATGTGGGAGATCAAATCAGGACTCATTGCCTTGTGGAAATAATGGAGACCATCAAAATGAGAATAAGTAGAGGATATTTATTCAGAGCTTGCTGTAGCAAGGGGTCAGCCATCATCACTTGCATTCTGCAGAGATCCAAAGGCAGTCAGGGGAGTGAGAGGGCTTCATAGTGGGGGAAAAAACAAGGCTTCAAGAATGTTTTTATTGGAGTTTGTTCACATAGGGGAACTGCAAGCAGGCTAACCAGAAGTTAGATGTCCTATATGATTGGTTTGGAGAGTATATTTCTCTTCTTGGTCCTGACCATAGACTTTTGATAATGATTTTTTGAAAAATTCTAGGAAATTGATCCTGCTACCTGCAATAACCATGTCTCCATGAATAATTTTAGGTCTCTATCATTAAGCAATGTGGGTTTTAGAACTTGGAAATAGACTTCTTTATAACCTCAGTTGGCTTATCAGCATTTTCTTCCACTTGTAAAAATAAATGTAGTTTAAAAGCAGGTTTTAGAAAAGGAATACAGTGGGAGTCTCCAGTTTTTCTCAAGAATATCATTCATGTTCACTCTCATAGTATTTACACTGAAATTTAAGGTTTAGAATGATAAAGAATATAACTTACTGGTTATAAAAATTGTAAAAGTTAACAGTTAACATTCTTATATATTTATAGAAAAATAATCAAAATATTTACTAAAAATGTAACTAGCCCCAAGGGTACTTAAAATTGGGTAGGTTTACGTCAGTGGACAGTGCCATACTCTCTCCTGCCAATATCCTGTAAGACTCTCAAAGCTCCATAGAAATTTATCATACAGAAGATCTAAATGATGGCAAGAGCTGATTTAATTGCACTAATGATGTTTTCCTGCCTTCCACATGACCTTGATTAGAAAAGGCAGAGTACCTATTGGAGAGTCGCAGTGATGAATCTGATAAGAATATCAGATAAAAAGTATTGGTCTATTTGACACAATAATGCTATTATTTTTTGAAATATTATTTTGGAATATAAATTTACCTTGTTATCAAGCTTTAGTTCTTTGCTAAAAATGAATACAGTGCATCTAATTCATAGTATTTATGCTGCTAAGCAATGCACGTTTTATTTCACTTCGAATGGTCCTCACTTGTTAGGTCTTGACTTTGACCTATGTAAATGGTGATGTAAGTGGCAAAGTATTTTCACCAATTAGCACCTCAAGTTTTCTTCAGTAGCCTCCTCATTTTTTCTACCTTTTAAAAGAAGAACCAAGTGTCCATTTTCCCCTTTTATTATTAACAAACCATTGATAAATTTAGATCCTTCTAAGTTTTGTATTGTCTTTTATTTTAACTAGGCAGTGTGATTCTCATCACTGAAAATTCTGTGAATGTGACATTTAGCTGAGGCTCCTATACCTTTATTTTATAATTTTTGAGAATGTTGGTACCTCAGATTTTTCCCTCCATTTAATTTTGAAAACTAGATTAATTCCTCACTATGTTATTGAAATCGCTAATTACAATTATCTTATAATTGCGAAAGCCAACGGTCTTGTCTTAGCTTTCACCTACTTTTAAAGACTTTGTGACATGGGACAAGGTTGGCCAATTAAACCTCGATCTATAAATTTCAATACTAATCTAAATTCATTCTGAATTTTTAAAAAAACTATAGTCATCAGAACACAGAACAGCAAAGATATACCACTTCATACCTGTTAGCCTGGCAAAACTTAGAAAGCAGAATAATATTAATTATCAATAGAAATATATAAATGTAGGAACCCTCAGGCATTGATGATGAGAATGTAGTTTATTATAGATTTATTGTAATTCTATAGAACAATCTAGCATAATTTAAAGTATGTCTATTCTACCTGGAGAAAATTATGCTAGTTGAATTAAGCCAGTCAGTGAAAGAAAAATACCACATGCTCTCACTTATATATGGAATCTAATGAACACAATAAACTAACGAACAAGATAGTAACAGAAACTTAGATACATAAAACTGACAGCTGCCAGAAAAGAGGGGGGGTGCAGGATGGAAGATGGTGAAGAGATTACCCAAAGAACATTTATGCATGACTCATAGACACAGACTACGATATGGGGATTGACTTGGAGAGAGGAGTCAGTGGGGCTGGATGGAGGTGGGTAGAGGGAGAGTAGGGACAACTGTAATAGCAGATGGTCAAAAAGTCTTTAACAAAAGAGTGAATCAACCCTGGTGGATGGCTCAGTTAGTTGGAGCTTCATGCCATGTGCGGGTCTGTTTGCTATAGAATTTAAACTGACACTATGTTAATTTGCTATGGCTACCATAATAAAGTGCTACAAACTGAGTGGATTAGGGCTTAGCCTACTTCAGAACTCATGCTAATTTAACTAATTATATCTGCAACAACCCTATTTCAATGTAAGGTCATGTTCTGAGATACTAGGAATTAGGACTTCAACATAGAATTTTGGGGAGCACAATCCAACCTATAACAGTAACCAAAATCTTTTTTTGTAATATAGCTGTGGGGATAAGTACACCTCTAGCTATAAACTACTGGGCGTGTTTCCAGGTCTTAACGCATAGGCTTCAGCAGGGTGGAGGCTAGGAGTCAGTATAAAAAGGATTCTGGAAGGATTAAGGAAGATGAAAACTTCTGTTTTTTGACTCATCTGTTTCCAAGCATATGTCTCTTTGTGTGTGTGTGTGTGTGTGTGTGTGTGTTCTGTTGACTCCTGGAGCTGCCCTGCCGGCCTCCCTTTCCATAACTCCTAACTTTGCAGATTTTGCAGATGTGATTAAGTAAAGGATCTTGAGATGGGGAGATTATCCTGGATTATCCAGGTGTGCCCTAAATGTGACCACATGTATCTGTATAAAAAGGAAACAGGGATAGTTGATGACAGACAAAAGAAGAGGAGCTGTGACCATGGAGGTAGAAACTAGAGTGATGTGGCACAAGCCAAGGAGTGCTGAAAGTCAACAGAAACTGGAAGAGACAATAAATAATTCTCCATTAGATTATCTCAGGGAAGTGTGGCCCTGCCAACATCTTGATTCCACTCCAGTGATACTGATTTCAGACTTCTGGTGTCCAGAAATGTAAGAGAATAAAGTGGTAATTTGTTACAACAAACACAGGAAAATAATACACATGGCTTAATATCAAAGAAGGATGATAATATCTACCTCAGAGTATCATGGTAACCATGAAATTAGGTAATATATTTAAAGGTTCTTAACAAAACCAGACATCTGCTATATACTTAATAAATGGTAACTATCTTTATAGTAACTATTATTATTAAAACTGGACCTGATGATTTGGGGACTCTTTTTAAAATTTGGGTTTTGAGGCAAATAACATGATTGGAGTTGAGTGTATATTCTGGTCAGGAGGTTAGGGAAAGGAAAATGTAGTGAAGAGTTGAGTCTGGAATGGAATGGTTTCTGATTTTAGACTAGAAAGTGGCATCTGTACTAATTAATTGCTTTTCCTACTTCATGATCAATTCTTTCTCCACACTCCTGTTCTACTCCAGCTCTGGGCAAGGTAAAGAGGAAAATGAAATGTAGAAGAGAGAAGGAAAAGAGTTTCTCCGTGAAGTAACCCACCATAGGGAGCCATGGAGAATTTTGCCTAAGGGCTGCTACTTCTGGGTGGTTTAATATTGAAAAGCCATACAGAATTTAGTCACATAAGGATCAGAAGTCAGAGACAATGTATTTTTTTCTTGACAGATAAGCGTGTTCATTTGTTGACCAAAGCAATCATTTTTATTGTGCAACCCTTTTCCTGATTCAATTCATATGCTTTTCATCTTGGGATTCTATGGTAAAATTATAGCTTGAATAGGCCAAAGGATGGATCATTTCATGGAAAAATTTTTACTTGTCTATTTTTGTTAATGGCATTAATTGCCACAAAATTATGGTAAAAGCTGAAAATTTTACCCTTGGTGTACCTCCTAGGGAAGAGTAAGTAAATTATATTTTCAATAACACCTTGTTTTCAACAAATGAATTCTACTCCAAAATCTGTCAATGACATAAAATATTATATAACAAGCTTGTTGCATAAATTTGAGTTTAATACATAGTGAGCTGTAATTGTGCCTAATGGAGAGAGTGCTTTTCAACTTTCTAATAGGTTGTTATAGGACATTCAGTTATTTGACTTTTCTCTGACCCCTTATTCTTCTTTTACCACCTTATGTGATGGGAGCTCATAGAGCTGTACATATCTGAAGCAAAATGAGGAAACTGAATTCAAACTAAGATGACCATACTAAGTGAGCCATAACAATGGAACATTTATTACACCATTTCTCCTATTCCTAGTGTTTTCACATTTCAGAATGAAGTCAACAAAACACTGAACTATAAGTCAAGAGACCTAAATTACTGTGTTCAGATCTTCAACTAACTAACTAGGTAACAGACAAATTAATTTGCCTTTATGAACCTCAGTTTCCCAATTTTTAAAATGACATGGTAGACTAAACAACCTCTAGTAGTGCTTTCAAGAGTCAACATTCTATAATTCTGTACTAATTCGATTTTAGGTTTTCTTTCAGAAAAACATTTTTGACTGCCAAAATGTAAATTGATATACACTGTGACCAAAGTGTCCTGACCAGAAAATTCAATGGATCCCAATTTTCCAAGATAGTAACTATTGCTGTATGTTTTCCAGAATTTGATACCCAGCAACTTTATTCCTTGCTGCCTTGTTTCTTCATTTGTACTATAGCATATGTTTTAGTTGAGGCAGCCATAACAAATTACCATAGACTGGGTGACTTAAATAACAAACATTTATTACTCATAATTCTAGATGCTGAGAAGTGCAAGATCAGGGTACTGGCAGATCTGGTGTTTGGTAAGGGCTTACATCCTAGATGGCAAATGACTGTCTTTTTGTTGTATCCTCATACAGTGAAGAGCAAAGGGAGAGATCCTTTGTTTCCTTTCTCTTTTATAACAACACTAATCCCATCATGAAGACTGATTACCTCCCAAAGGCTCCACTTCCACATGCCAAGACATTGTGGATTAGGCTTAAACATGTGAATTTTGTGGATTCACAGACATTCAGTCTGTAGCAGTCATACCTAGCAATCAATGAGTCATGGCACAGTCATTGCCATAGGACACTTGTAACCTATAGCAAGGCCTACATGGTAGAGTCCCTTTATCTAAACTCCTGGCAATTTCTTAGCATAATAAAATGTGTTAGAGAGCTAAATAAATCTAACTGGTCTTCCTGCCCTTTAAATACTACCTTATATATCGCTTGTTGGCCTTTTGGCTAAGATCAAGTGTAGTAAATACTACCTTATAAAATCCATCTTTTAAATGATCCACCAGTTGCACTTGATCTTTACTGATCATTTCTCCCTCAAGTATAAACCGTTCAGTGGAACTCTAGAGTCATGTGAGATATCCAAACTTCTTACATGATTTGCAGAAACCTTTATTGTATCATATGACCCCTGATATTCTCTTGTACTTCATTTCTGAACACATCTCCCACCTCACATTGCACCTTCCACACAATATACCCCAGACACACTGAAATGTTTGTGGCTTGCCAAACACACTACACTATTCTACTGTCTAATTCACTTTGTTACACATACTATTTCCACTACCTACAAACAATGCCCCATCCACATCATTTCAGTACTTTGCTGTTTTGTATTTCCATTGTTTCTTTTTTTCCTCTATTTCTGCCTTACTTTGTAAATTGGTGATTTTTCCATGGTGATGTGCTCTGATTGCCTTTTCTTTATCTTTTGTGAATCTATTCTAGGTATTTACTTTATGATTACCATGAAGCTTACATAAAACATCTTATAGATAAAACAATCATTTCAATATGATAGCAACTTAACTTGGGTCACATACAAAAGCTTATACTTTTACACCCCTTTTTATATTTTGATGTCACAATTTACCTCTTTATATTGTATACTCATTAACAAATTATAGAAGATAGTTATTTTTTAATATTATTTCCTTTATCTCTTATACTATAGCTAAGTAGTTAACACACCATCCTATCACAGAATTAGCTCTCTAAGTCTGTATATTTACATTTACCAGTGTGTTGTATACTTTCACATGGTTTTGTATTACTAATTTAAGTCTTTTTGTTTCAGCTTGAAGAATTCATTTCAGCAGTTTTTGCAAGACAGGCCTAGTGTGATAAACTCCTTCAGCCTTTGTCTGGGCAAGTATTTCTCCTTTATTCCTGAAGGATAACTTTGCCAGAATGAGGATTCCTGGCTGGCAACTGTTTTTCCTTTCAATATTTCAAATATATCATTCCGCTCTCTCCTGGCCTGTAAAGTTGCTGTTGAGAAATCTGCTAATAGCCTAATGGGGGTTCCTTTGTAGGTTAAATTTTTTTCTCTTGCTGATCTTAGGATTATTTTTTTCTTTGATTTTTGAGTTTCATTATAATGTTATCTTGGAAAAAGCCATTTTGAATTGAGATAATAGGATGATCTATTAGCTTTACGAACTTAGGATGTCCAAGTTTCTCCCCAGGTTTGGGAAGTTCTCAACTATTATTTATTTAAATAAACTTTCTGTCTCCTTCTCCCACTCTTTTTCTTCTGAAGCTCCAGTTATTCTAATACAGGGTAGGACAAAAGTAGGTTTACATTTGCTTGTAAGGAAAATGTTACAATAATTAATAAATAATAATAGAAGAATAAACTGTGTTTTGTGTACTCACAACTGTAAACCTACTTTTACCTTACCCTGTATTTGTACATTTGATGGAATTCCATAGTCTTGCCAGGCTTGTGACTCCACCATTCTAACAAAATAGCTCCTATCAAGTTTACCAGTGAGCTCTGTAGTATGTTTATATAATAGCTTCAGTATTTCCCCTACAATCCAGATTGCTATATCCACCTGACTAGTCTACTTCTTTTCTTTTTTTCTTTTTTTTTTTTTTTTTTTGAGCTGTAATAAGTATTTCAAATTTAATTTGTTTTAAAATAGAATTCTGCCCTGACTGGCATGGCTCAGTGAGTTGGGCATCATCCCACAAACTGAAAGGTCACTGGTTCGAATACCAGTCAGGGCACATGCCTGGGTTGTGGGTTCAGTCCCCAGTTGGAACATATACCAGAGGCAACCAATTGATGTTTCTCTCACACATTCATGTTTCTTTCCCTCTCTTTCTCTCTTCCCGTGCCTCTCTCTAAAAATAAGTAAATAAAATCTTTAAAAAAAGAGTAAGCATTTGAAAGATAATTCTTTGGCCTCTAAACCTAGACTTTCCTCACCATTCCCCATTTTGGTAAGTGAAACCATCACATTCATCTACTTAGCAGGGCCACAAAATTGATAACTATCTTTGATAATTTCTCTCATACTCTACACCCAATATATCATGAAATCTATATGCTCTAACTAAAATGTATATCCTAAATCTTCAACTTTCTCTCCTACCACTCTTAAATTTTCAGTTTTTGTTGTCCAGACTTACTCACCATGCTTCTGTTTATGGAACACACCAGGCAAGCTTTCAATCTGCCTGAAATGTCCCCTCATTGTCCCAAATCCACAATATCTTTCAAGTCTCTTTTCAAATATCACTTTCTCTGGCTACTCTATTATAAATAGGAGCCACTCAACATTTTTCTAACCCTTTATTCTGTTTTAGTTATTGTCTTTCTCCATTATAAAGTATATTCCATGAGTATAGAAATTTTAGGGTTTTTTTAACCATATTCAGAAATTTTGTTTTTTTTAAACTATGATTTAACTAGATCACACTTAAAAAAAGATTTTTACACTCATGAAATTTACAATGGAAAGTTAATAGTTATAAACTAGTATGTTTTATACCTGTTGATTTTATTTCTAAGTAGATGATTATATCAGATCAAGTTTTTGACAGATTTATTTTTTCCTTTCAGTTATTTTACTTTTCATTGATTTTCTTTTAGAATTGGCCAATACTTCAAATATGTTAAACATTAACACTGATAAAATGAACATGTGTCTTGTCTCTGATTTTAATGGGCTACATGTAATGTTTCTCCATTAAAGTTAATATTTGCTGTAGACATTTGGCATGTGATCTTTACTAAGTTAAGAACTTTCATGATTTCCCACATTGCTAAGAATTTTGTTTTTATCATAGCTAGGTTTTAAAGCTATTTGCATAGGGATGAAAATGTTTTTTTTAAATATTTTTTATTGATTATATTGTTACAACAGTTCCAATTTTCTCCCCCTTGCTCCCCTCCACCCAGCACCCCCCTCCCCCAGCAATCCCCCCCAAGTCCATACCCCTGGTTCATAAAAATTAACTATCCCCCCCCCCTCAAATATTAGGACCCTTTGTAATCTTGTAAAGGACAATGGGCGAAGGTCTCAAGCTCTTCTAGCTGCTTCAAGCTGGACATGGTCGTCGTCCTACCTACCCTTGGGTCCAGAAAACCCTAATAAGAGTGGGGGTGTGGAGGGGAGGGTGGCCTTCCCACATGGGGAAGGATCGTGCAGACTCCAGGTCAGTTGGCTGTCTCTGGTCAACGGCGTGCTTGGTTTAACAGGCTGGCGTCCTTGTTGTGTTCTGGGGGCAACAGATTTGGCGAAAAGGGTTAAAAGACATGATTCAATCCATAACTACTAGATGACAAAAGGCAGGGATTAATTTTTCAATGTTCCATATTAGGAAAAAAAAAAAAAGGCTTCTTTGTAAGAAGGTGTGCTAGGCACATCTCACCTGTCCCAAACCCTTTTGCCCATTATACTTAGTTTGGGCTGAGGTAAATAGTTTAGGTTTTCCCCCTCTCAGACCTCTGGGCCTTTTCTGTCCAAGCCATTAGGATAGAAAAGAGAAACCCATTTTAAAGTGAAGTCCACAGACCACCCCATTCTTCCCCAACCCAGCCATTTAGTTCAGTCAAACCGTTGAGTCTCAGGAGGCAGCGCTGCAGAGAGGATTAAGTGAGGCTTATGAGTACAGACAATCACTCAGGTAATGCGATCATAAGCTTATGTCCTTTGAAAACAGAAAACACGTGTTAATTTATATAACATAACCCACAAACAAGTCTCTAAATCTGTAAGACTGTCTTATTGGGAAGACATCCAGTTGCAAGGCACTTGAAATTCTATTTGCCTGCAACTTGAATATCTTTGATGATATCACAGACATGGTTTAATTTTCAAGTGAAACCATATTTTAAATGAGAAGAAACTTTTAAGACGGTTAGTTGCCCTATTTTATACTCTACTACTGATCATTGTGATTTTCCTTGAATAATAATTTTTCTCCCTAAGGTTACCCTCCTTGTCTTTAAAAGGACTACATTAAGTCCATTTTTAATTTATCCTGTTCGTTTGCATAAACATAACAAGAGCAGCAAATGATCACTTATGATCTTGAGTTCTGCTTTGCTGGAACTTACCCAAGGAATATTTGGGGTGACCCTCAGTCTGTTCTTCAGGGCACAGAAGCTGAGCCACATATCTGGCATTCATCCTTGCCTGTACACACCTGTTTTTTCCAAGTCTTTCTGGTTTTTCATTGCGCCTTAAGGTCCCTTCTAGCCATCTTTCAGGAAAACAACCTTCGTTCCTTCCCTGGAAAGACTGCTGTGGACCGCACGACCAACCATGGTACCAGACCTTTTATCTCACGGGCTTTTATTACCTTTGAAAGTCATTCCCAGTTCCTCAGGGCTTTTTGGTAACAATCTGTGCCCAAGTATGTTTCCTTTAGGCTTGACATTCCAGTCAAAGACTTGGTCAAAAAAAAAAAAAAAAAAAGGAACCTCTATTGACAACTGGTCTTATTAGTTCTATGCAAAGAAACCTATGTCATTACTTACTTGTTTAGAATGCCAAACTCTGGAGGGATCAAATAGGGAGAAAAATATACAACGTGAAGGAAAATCTTTGTCCTAATATTCACTGAACTGGCATTTCCATTCTTCATATTTTCATTTTTCCCCCACTAAAAAAATTTTTTTTTTTCCATTACAGTTGTCTCACTTTTTTAGCCCTCTTGCTTCCCTGCACCCTGTCCCTCCCTTTGGTTTATTAATGCTTTTAATTGTAGTTATTTTTGATATTGAAATTGTTTTGTCCCCAAGGGGAAAAAAATCTTACTTAATCATTATGTATTGTATTCATATTACACTGTTGAACTTATTTAGTTCATACCATATTTAGGATCTTCGTATCTGCATTCATATCTGAACAAGGCTTAAATTTTCTTTTTATTTTATCATCATCTGGTTTTAGAATCAAGATTATGTGCCTAATAAAATTTGTTTGGTAGCTTTTACTTCATTTATATTTTCTTGTGAAAAAATTTCTGTATATGATTGGAACTAACTATTCTTTTATATTTCGGTATAACTAACCTGTAAAATTATTTTACTTGTAGACTGGGCATTAATTTTGAAAGGAGTTCTTTCACTGCCATTTCTATTAATTTAGTAGATATTGTTCTATTTAAAATTTGTCCTCTTATATTGATATTGCTAGTTTATAGTTTTCTAATTATATATTTACTCAAGATTTTAATATATTTTATTATTTTTAAATGCTTATATTTGTAGTTGTTTTCTCTTTACATTATTATTTATCTATATTTGATCTTTTTTAGTAAACAGACTTGCTAGAAATCTGTCCACTTAATTAAACTTTTCAGAGAACCACCTTTCTCTTTTGTTAATCTTCTCTATCACTTTTTATCTTCATCATTAATTTCTGCTTGTATCTGCATTTTTTTCTTTATTTTTATTTGGCTTTGCTCTGTTACACTTTTTCTAATTACTAGTGTTGATTACTTAGTTTATTTTTTAAATGTTTGTTTTATTCTATTTTAAAGTAATACATACTTATTATAAAAATTAGACTGTAAGAAAAAATAAGAAGAGAGTTTAAATTATCCATATGTCTTCTAAGAACAAGAGCATTCTCCTACACAACCACAGAACATCATCACATCAATGAAATTTAACATTTACACAGTGCTATTATCAAGTACATAATAGTTCTTACTCAAATTTCCCCAGTTGTTATAGTTGTTGTATCTGTTGGTCCAGAATCCAAAGATCATAAATTGCATAGTATTGTCACATCTCTTTAGTCTTTTTTATTATAGGACCTTTTTTGTCTTTCACAACACTAACCTTTTTTAAAAATTTAGTCTAGCTATACTGAAGTCTGTCTACAAGATGGATTTGTCTGGTTGCTTTCTCATGATGAGATACAAGTTAAACATTATTAGCAAGAATACTACTTCCCATTGTATTACACCACATCACATCAGGAGGTACCTAACACAGTTTGTCACTTCATAATTAATCACTCGAGTTGGATGAAATATGTCATATTTCTTCATTTGTAAACACAGCATTTTGCCTTTGTGATTAATGTGTAATCCGTGGAGTGATATTTTAGATCATGTCAATATACCCTTGTTCCCCCAAATCTTTTTTCTTTTTTATTGTATTTTTTCCATTACCATTTAGTCTCCTGTACCCAATCCCCCAGCAGTTACCACACTGTTGTCCATGTCCATGAGTCATTTTTCCTTTTTGCTCAATCCCTCTACCCCCTAACCTCCCCCACCACTAGCTGTCATCTGTCCTCCATCTATGAGTCTGTCCCCATTTTCCTTGTTAGTTCGGTCTGTTCATTAGATTCCACATATGAGTGGAATCATATAGTATTTGTCTTTCTCTGACTGGCTTATTTCACTTAACATATTGTTCTCCAGGTCCATCCATACTGTCACAAAGGGTAAACTTTTCTTTCTCTTTTTTACAGCTGAGTAGTATTCTATTGTGTAAATGTCCCATAGTTGTCTTATCTCCCCTCCCAAATCTTTAACCTAATGATTTTAGCATTCACTGATATTGTTTGCCAGAATTACATGTAGTTCCTTTAAAAAAATTAATGAAGTATAACAAATAAACACAAAAGTGTACAAATCAGATCTTACTGAATTTTCACATCATATGCACCAAAGTAAACAGAATCCAGATTAAGAACGACATTATCAGCACCCTAAAGCCCCCCTTATGACCATTTCTACATTTTTAGTCCTGTCTTCCAAAATGGAAACTTCTATCCTCACTTGTATCACTATAGGTTGGTTTTGCCCCTTTTTAAAAACTTTTGTATAAATTATCACATGCTATGTACTCTTTTGTGTCTGGTTTCTTTTAGCACTGTGTGTGTGAATTATCCATGCCATTTCATGTTCTGATATTTCATTCATTCTCACTGTCCTACAGTCTTCCATTATATGAATGTACTGCAATTTATTCAGCCATCCTACAGTTGGTGAACATTTGTGTTGTTTTCAGCTTTTGGTTATTATTGACATTGCTGCTGTGAATGATCTTGGTGAACATAAGTATGTAAGTCTGTTGGATCTATACCTATTGGTAAAATTGCTATTTCATAGGATATGTGTATGTTCAGATTTAATAGATACTACCCAAGTCATTTTCTTATGTATTCACAATTTACATGTTAAGTCTTTCAAATGATAAGCATTCATATGTACATCAAGTGGTATCTTATTGTAGATTTAATGCTTATTGGCCATTAAAATTTATTTGTTTATTTATTTCTAGAGAGAGGGGAAAGAAGAGATAGAGATAGGGAGCAAAACATCGATGTGAGAAACATTGATTGGTTGCCTCTTTTGTGTGCCCCAACCAGGGACTGACCCACAACCCAGGCATGTGCCCTGACCAGAATCAAACCAATGACCTTTTGCTTTGCAGAACGATGCCCAACCAACTGAGCCACACCAATTAGGGCTACTTATAAGCCATTTTTTAAAATGACTGTCTTTTGTCCATTTTTCTTATTTGTGTTTTTTTTCTTATTGATTTATAGGAGTGTTTATACAAGCTCTCTATTTTTTATGTATTTTGTAAATTATCTTCTCCCAATTTATAGTTTGCCTTTTCACTCAAGTATTCTATTTTAAGTCCTTCCTCTTTTCATTGTGGGATTCTTCTTAAGATGTACTTGGCTTAAGTATCTAATTTGTGATCTATTGATTCTTTGAAATGTTTGAAGGCTGCCTTTATGGCTTAATGTATGGTATATTTTATTAATAATTTATGTGTGCTTAAAAATAATGCACATTCATTATTTGTGGAGTGTAGGGTTACCCATATATCTAATAGCTGAGATTCAATAATGTTGGTATGAGAAATGATGTTATGTGCTCCTGATACTATTTCTACTTTTGGAGCACAGAAGAATGCATTTTCATCATCTTTGTGTGAAGTTGGCTAGGGTACATGTGAATGACTTCAGGACAAAGATATGTAAGCATAGACAATATACAATATTTACAAGCCTGACAATAAAATTTTTTGTGCTATACGTTTTGCTCACTCTCTTCACTGGCATGCCCACCTTTAGGGCATGTGTTCCATTATGCAGTCTTGCCAAATAAAACACAGGATGCTCAGTTAAGTCTGAATTTCAAATAAATATCAAATATGTTTAGTGTAAGTATAAGGTAAATGTTGCAGGATACATACTTATACAGAAAGGAATCATTGTTTATTGGAAATTCAAATTTAACTGGGTGATCTGCATTTTATTTGCTAAGTTGTGGAGGATAGATGTGAGGAAGAAAAAGCAGAGAAATAAAGCATATCCATGAAATAATTAGATGTGATTACTGGTACACAGAACTGGACAGAAACAAGTAGGTAAGAACCCTACTAAGTTTCTGAGACAGATTTATTGCCCAGAAAAGCACAATTCTTGACAATTTTTAAAAAGATTTTATTTATTTTCAGAGAGAGGGGAGGAGAGAGAGGAAAAGAGGGAGAGAAACATCAATGTGTGAGAGAAATATCAATCAGCTGCCTCTTGCTTGCCCCCAACTGGGGACCTGACCGGCAACCCAAGCATGTACCCTGACCAGAATCGAATCAGTGACCTTTTGCTTTGTGGGATGAAGCCCAACCCACTGAGCCATGCCAGTAAGGGCTTGACAAAATGTTTTTGATAGTTCCACGCTTAAAAGGAGCTTTCAACCTTCAACCTTTAGAATTGACAAATTTGCCAAAGAGGTTATACAGTTCTCAATTTTAACATATTTTTCCAACACCTACTTTTCTGGTGTGGCCAGGCAAAAAAGGGAGAATATGAAAAAGAACCTGCCAGAAAGTAAATTCAGATACTACAGAGAATGATGGACAAGGAAATTCTTCCAGAGAACAGAATCAGAGTCTAAGCAAGCAGTCGTTTTAGTTCTTAAGTTAGGAGGCAGACTTTCACCATATTTTTCAGCACTCATTCAAAAGTTCTGTTGACAGCTGTTAACATCTGTGTGTCTCCCATGCCCCCGCTTTTTGAATGCGGATGTTTATTTTAGTTATTCTGCTCCTGCTTCACCATTGTAACTTGGGTGTATGAGGTGGGCATAGCAGATGATTTGTCTTTTTAGTGTATAGGTCCCTGGAACAGAAAGAGCCACATCCTAGACCTTGGGCCAGACACAATGACAGATTGGATTGCAAGTTGTCTCCCTTGGAAAGAGAATGAGTATGTAGGAGAAAAATTGAAGTTTCATGTCCAGAAGGGCAAATGATGACAGAGTAAATAATGTGTGTCCACCCCACCATTTTCACCTCATGGGAACACAGGGAAAAAGCTCTATTTCTTATTCTTTCCTTCAGATATGTTGGGGGCTGAGTTTGGCTTATGGTATATAACATAAGTGATACGTATTAATCAGTGTATATATTCAGGAAAACTGCTCTAGGTATATCAACCAGATATTGTAAGCAAGAAATTACTTACAAAATTGTTGGAAGGACTGGAAAAACAAGGGGAATAAGAATGTTTCCCACATCTCAGAAAGATGCTACTGGCCCTGGACTGGAGCCCACTACTCATACGCCCTGCTAATCTGATGGAAGTTGTCACTACCATGCCACTGCTGTGTAGCAGGAAATCAGGCATCTGCATTGCTATTAATGCTGTTGAAATTGCTATGGATGCTGCCTCTTTCAGCAAATGCAATAGTATTTTTCAAAACTTTAATATCTCTGCTTTCTTTTTTTTCCTGCTTGATCTCTCAGTGTCTGAGAAGGATATTTAAAGTCTTCCTACATTTCTGTCAATTGTTCTTTATAAAAGGCAATAACTTTTTTGAGATAGTATTATTAGGTCCATACATGTTATTGATGATCTTCTTGCCCAATTTTCCCTTTTATCAATGTTTCATATTTTTATTCTTTATGATGCTTTTGGCTTGATTTATATTTTGTCATATATTAAGAGTTCTATCTTAGTTTATTTTGATTCATACTTGGCTAGCACTATTATTTACCCCTTTTTTGAAGTCTTTGTGTCTTAATTTTAACAATTACTTTTGTATTTTTGGAATACCTTTTAAAAAAGATGTTATTTATTTTTTTATAGAGAGGAAAAGGGAGGGAGAAAGAGAGGGAGAGAAACATCAATGTGTGGTTGCCTCTCACATGCCCCCAACTGGGGACCTGGCTCACAACCCAGGCATGTGCCCTGACTGGGAATCAAACTGAACTGGTGACCATTTCGTTCGCAGGCTGGCACTCAATGCACTGAGCCACACCAGCCAGGGCTGGAATACCTTTTTTAAAGAAATTCAAACAGAACTTCTGTATTTTAATTGCTATGATTAACCAATTTACATTTATTTACAGTTTTAATGAGGCTCATAGTTGCCATCTTATTAGATATTTTCCATCTAGTATACTTTCTTTTTCTTTCCCCTTCATAAATTCCACTGCATGAATCACTTTCTGTTCTGCTGATTTAAAAGTTATACATTTTATTTTTGTTCAGATGACTCACAATGCTATGTGGGCCCACACTCATGTTTATTTTCCTCTATTGATTTCTTACACTTATGAATATCTATATGATCCTCCTTTAAAAAATCTATAAAGATGTTCTCATACACCTTTAGTCCTTTCCCCTTTCTTTACTTTATTAATATTGTACTAAAATTTAGCCCTAGCTTCCTAGAAATATACTTAAAAAATTTTTTTTGGTGCTACCTATTTTTAGGAAAAAAAATATTAAGGGTATTTGATTGCTTTATTTCCCATATATCTAACAGCATCTACCTAAATGTATTTTTCTTTTAACTTCAAAATTACAAATTGTTTTCATATTTGATCTTTTTCTTGGAAGTTTTTAGAATTTTCTTTTTTCTTTTGATGATTCTAAGTTTTATTTTAATGTGAACAGTGAGGTTTTCCCCATCTATCTCCTGTTTTGTATCTATAAACCCTTTACATACATGGTCTTTAAAACATTTTTTTCCAATTACAGTTGACATACAATATTATATTAGCTTCAGGTGTACAACATAGTAATTAGACGTTTATATAACTTACAAAGTGATTTCCCAATAAGTCTAGTACCCATCTGATACCATTCATAGTTATTACAATATTATTGACTATATTCCCTATACACATACATGGTTTTTAACTTCAATGCTGAGTTTATCTTCATAATTTCTTAATATAGTTCTGTGGCAAAGAATGCTAGTATTCATACTATAAATGTTTCTCTTATTTTTTTTCCTGTGCACACAGCTAAACCACAATTTCCAGACCCTTCTAGTTAGGTGAGTTCTGGCCAATGAAATATGGGCAGGAGTGATATGTGTCACCTCCCAGCCTGGTCTCTAAAATATCTCACGCAAGTCTCCTCGCACTCTCTCTTCATTCATTTTCTAGCTAGAAACAAAGGACTCAGTGGCAGACTGACGTTCTGAAGGTGAAGGAACCATTGTACGGTAGGAACCTGGGTCCCCTAAATGATTTCAGGGAGCAGAGCTACCTCCGGTCCTCTCACTTATAGTTTGGGGATTTTTATTTTATTAAACTCATGAGTTTTGGGGTGGTTTGCTGTATATATAGCAGGTGGCATTACTTACTCTACATAATATAATTCCCATCTCTTTTTTTTTTCTTCTCTTATTTTGGTGCACCTATTGAAAATTCTATGTGTATGTGTACTCCATGTCTCTGCCCTTCTTATATATTACTTCTTTATATTTTCTTGCTGTTTGGGGGGAAACTTCTCAGTATGATTTTGCACATCACTGACTTACTATTTAGCTATAGCTATCTCCTTATTTATTTCATGTGTTGTGTTCCTGGTTTCAAATATATTTTTCATTCATACAGGGTGGGGCAAAGTAGGTTTACAGTTGTGAGTACATGAAACACGGAGTTTATTCTCATATTATTATTTATTTATTATTGTATTATTTTTCACAGAAAGACTGGAAACCTATTTTGCCTCATCCTGTGTGTGTGTGTGTGTGTGTGTGTGTGTGTATTTGTTTCTGTTTTAGATGGGTAGTTTCATTTATGATGTCTTTAAGAATATTTGAATGTGTACATCTTTGTATAAATATATATGTATATATATATAATTTTTGGTCTTTCTGTTCTAATAATTTTATTTTATATGCTCAGACATGTTCAGATATCAGCTGAACACATATCTGCCAAGTTTAAAAAGAGCTGCACGGATCTTCCCCAGGAGAATCCAAACGGTTTCAAACCTCTTGTTTCTATTTCCCTTTGCTGCTATTCCATCAGGAAGCTTCTCTGTTCACAAAAACAGTATCAGAAAGAGGCAGTTTCCACCTGTTCTTGGAGGTTAGAGTAGAGGAAGATGGGAGTCACAGGGCGTCATGGTTTGGGGGAAGAGTCAATACCAGCAGGCAGTTGGTAACCCCCACCCCCTTTGTTAACTTCCTACTCCAGCAGGATGTTTGTACCGGTCTGAGACCGCTTTGACACCTACAGCCTGGACTGTTGCTCCTGATCTCACTAGAAAATGGGTAGGTAAAGATAACTAAGGAGAAAAGGCAAGAAGATAACTTAAGAAGACTACTTCCAACCTATCCTCTCACTGCCATTCTGTACCCCATTGCCCTCTGCCCTGAGCTGCAGCTACTCCCCACCCCATACACTCATACACACACTCACCATGACATCATTTCAAGTGAGCCTTACATTTTGCCAGGACTATCTCACATTTTGTTTTCTTTTATATTATTGCCAGTTCCTCTGATTGACGCTTCTCTTTAACTTCTATACTTTCTTCCAGGTTCATTTTGAAAAACCGTCCAGCAGTCCATGCTATTCAACTTCTTAACAGGAAAGAAAAATGAATTAACACTTAAAAATGAGTATGTTGTTGCCCTGGCCAGTGTGGCTCAGTTGGTTGGAGCATCATTTCATAACCAAAAGGTTGTGTGTTTGATTCTTGGTCAGGGCACATACGGAGGTTAGGGGTTTGATCTCTCCGACCAGGCACAGGTGCATGCGACTCTCAATGTGGACACGTACAATCCCTGATCTGGGCACATTTGGGAAACAGCCAGTCAATGCTTCTCTCTCACGTAAGTGTTTCTCTCTCTCCCTTCCTCTCTCTCTCTCTAAAAGAAATGAAAAAATGTCCTCTGGTGAGGAGTTTAAAAAAATGAGTTTGTTGAATGATTCAAATTTTGTAAAAACATTTGTCTCTATTCTTTCTATACTTATTCAAACACAGTTTTATGGGATATACTCTCCTTTATGAAAACTATGCCTTTTTTCTGAGTATTGTATCTGGGTACCCTGGCTGGTTTGGCTCAGTGGATTGAGCGTCGGCCTGCGAGCTAAGTGTCGCTGGTTCGATCTTCCAGTCAGGGCACATCAGAGAAGGAAAACTCTGATTCAAAAAAACCTCCGCTGCCTTGCGGCATACCTCTTCAGGGGAAAGGCTAAGGGAGTAAACCCCGACAGAAAATCCGGAGCCGGAGTCCCTAAGGCGGTTTGACGTCGTAGTCAACACCGGCAACTCCTGCGGCGCACCTGAAGCCAAGCTGTATTGACTCCGTCTTTCCCTTGGACCCTTCAGCTGCGAAGAGAGGGGGGGTCTGCTGCATGGGCAACAGCAGACCGTCCATATCACCCTGCCCAGGCTCTGTAGCTTCAGCTTCACTGGAGAGGACACTCCAGCGTCATCGCAAGATGTCAATTCGACACGGGAGGAGACAGATACCGTGTCACTCCCGAGTCGGACTGCACAGCCATTCTCAGCGGTGCAGATAGACTCTTAAGAAGCTACACCATCGTCTCTCGAGACGGACGGCTGCCGACGAGTGTATCTGGGTAATAATTACTTTCCCATTTGCAATTTTTTTCTTTTGTTCAGATTACTCATAATATCTGTTTATCACTTTTATAAAAGCAAAGTAAAGGTATAAGAAATGAATAAGTTGTATTGTGTAATGTCATTTCAAGTTTTTTCATTAGGGTCATCACATTCAAGAAATTGTCTTAGGTTTGTGTAGGATAATATGCATTTGAGTTTCTAAATAAATATTGTCTAGCAGCTACTATTCCCCCAAATTGTTTTACTTCCAGTTTCACAAAAATCTTATAATCAATTTTTCATCTTTCATTTTTAATTTGGTTCACCTTATTTCAAGCCTTTTCCATGTCCATACGCTGTGCTAAAAATTATTAGCAAAAACGTGGGTTATATAACATCATTCCTTGAAGAAGTCATGACCAAATAGGAACTATATTTCATTGACCATTAATTGTAATCTTAATAAGAATAAAGATGAGGTAAGAAGGGGAAGAATCTAGTCAAGGAACTAGTATAAATGACCCATGGACATGGACAATGGGGTGGGAATTGACTGTGGGAGAAGGGGTGGGTGGAATAGGAGGAAGAACTAGGGAAAAAAGTGAATAATTTGTCATTTATTCAATCACTCAACAGTTTATTAAGTGTCTCCTATGTTCCAGGTACTATTCTAGGCACAGGATATCCAGGGGTGATCAACAAAAGTTACTTCCTTCATGTAGTTTATATTTTAGTGGCAGAGTGAGACAAGATAAATTAGTAAAATAGTATATTAGGTAGTGATAAGTAGTCAGAAGGGAAATTAGAGAACGTGTGTGGGCTGATGGTCCAACAATGATGTTTACATCTTAATCCCCAGATGTTGTGAATATGTCAATTTACATGGCAAAATATATTTTCCAGATGTGATTAATTTAGGAATCTTGAGATGAGGAGATTATCCTGAGTTTTCCAGATTAGAACAAGGATACACTCTCAGCAACTATAATCTTCCCATAGTTCCTTGTCACATGGCCCCTATAAGCAGTTCACAACAGGACTATTTATTTCTTCTAAGATAGCAGGGCTACTTTTTTCTGATTTCTAACCCCCTTCCAGTATGTTCTGACAGTCTTATATAGCGTAATTTAGTCCAATTAGTGACTATTCCTGTACTCAAGGAAGATATATTATAGGAGGTAAAGAATCTTTGAGGACCTTCTTAGAATTCTGCCTATCATGCTGTATTAAAATGGACAGGTATGGCATCAGATAGACCCATCAAAAGGCTTTTTCGGTTATCCAGGCCAAAGCTGATGATGGCCAGGCCAGGGTGGCACAGCAGAGGTGGTAAGAAGTTGTCTGCATACAGATGATATTTAAAGCCACAGCACTGAATGAACTAACAGAGAGAGTGAGATAGATAAGTCTAAGGACTCAGTTCTGAGGCACTTCAACATCATTCTGGATTGGGGAGGTGATGAGGAAACAGTAAGTAACACTGAGGATGAGCAGTTGTGTGAAATAGAAGAAAAAAACTTGGAGGATGTAGTGTTCTTAAAGGTAAGTGGACAAAGTACATCAAGAAGCAAGAAGGGGACATCTGTGGCAAATGCCACTAATGGCTCAATTGTACTTAGCGATGTAGAGTTTCCTAGTGACCGCAGTAAGAGTTTGAGTAAGCATAGTGAAGATGAAAGCTGCACATTTAATAATGATGATGCCCAATATCCTCTAGAAATCTTTACCTGACTCCTTAAATCTGGATGTCCTATGCTTCCACAGTACCCAGTTCTTACTGTTTTCATTGTAAAATATCTGTGTTAAACTCACTATTTGTGATTGTGTACCTGTCTTTCTCCTTCCCTTGGTAATGAGCTCCTTAAAGCTTGGCTGTTTCCTGTAACTTAGCATCTCTAGCTCCATGGAGGTCCTCACCAAACAAGAATTGAAAGTCATAATAAGTGAACGAAAGGCACTCATCTTCCATATACCTTGAAAAAAAATCCCTTTGCAATTCGATACAACTGTACTCCTTGAAAAGTGCTAGGCTGGTCATTCAGCAATTCTAAAGCAGCCCTGAGTTATAAATGAAATAGAGCACTGCCTTAAAAGAATAAAAGCAGAGCCACATATTGGAGTAAAGATGATTGATTGATCTTGTGGCTTGAGGAATATCCCCAGAGTAAGTACTTTTGAGTGAGTTTCTTCGGTTCTACTAATCTATGCTATTGTAATAAAATGTAAGGGGACATGGCAGATGCAGCTAACTGGTGATTCTGAAGGAAATTATTCCTAAAAAAAAGCCAGAATATTTATGATCAAATCAAATCAAATATATCATGGATTTAAGTGCATTTTCCAAAGTTTATTTTCATGTTAAGAAGTTGAATGTAATACTCTCCAGTTCTATCCATGCTGTCATAAAAAGTAGGAGTTCCTTCATTCTTTCTGCTGCATAGTATTCTATTGTGTAAATGTACCATAGTGTTCTGATCCAGTCATCTACTGATGGGCACTTAAGCTGTCTCCAGCATTTGGCTATTGTAAATAGCACTGCTATGAACAAGGGGTGCATCGGTTCTTTTGAATTGGTGTTTCAGGATTGTTTGGGTATAATCCCAGCAATGGAATCACTTGATCAAAAGGCAGTTTTATTTTTAGTTTTTTGAGGAAATTCCATACTGCTTTCCACAGTGCCTGCATCACTCTGTATTCCCACCAACAGTGCAGGAGGATTCTCTTTACTCCACATCCTCATCAGCACTTTTTGTTTGTTGATTTGTTAATGATGGCCATTCTGACATTGTCCCATGGATAGCTCTTTTTTTCAAAGTATATTTTATTGATTATGTTCTTACAGTAGTCCCAATTTTTCCCCTTTGGTCCCCTCCATCCAGCAACCCCCTTCCCTCCAGCAATCCCATCCCCCATAGTACATGTCCATGGGTCATGCATATAAGTTCCTTGGCTTCATCCTTTCCTATATTCTTAACTTCCCCCTGTCTATTTTGTACCAATCAATTATGCTTCTTAATTTCCCCTTTTCTCCACCTTCCCCCTCCCAGCTGATAACCCTCCAAGTGATCCCCAAACCCACGACTCTGTTCCTATTCTGGTTTGCTTAGTTGGATTTTGTTTCTATTTTTTAGATTCAGTTGTTGATGGTTGTGAGTTTGTTGTCATTTTAGTGTTCATAGTTTTGATCTTCTTTTTCTTAAGTAAGTCTCTTTAACATTTCACATAATAATGGCTTGGTGATGATGAACTCTTTTAACTTTACCTTGTCTGGGAAGCACTCTATCTGTCTTTCCATTCTAAATGATAGCTTTGCTGGATAGAGTAGTCCTGGTTGTAGGTCCTTGCTGTTCATCACTTTGAATACTTCTTGCCAGTCCCTTCTTGCCTGCAAAGTTTCTTTTGAGAAATCAGCTGATAGTCTTATAGGCACCCCTTTGTAAGTAACTCCCTGCTTTTCTCTTGATGATTTTAAAATTCTTTATCTTGAACCATTGGCATTTTAATTATGATGTGTCTTGGTGTGGTCCTCTTTGGGTCTAGCTTGTTTGGGACTCTCTGTGCTTCCTGGACTTGTATGTCTACTTCCTTTGCCAAATTAAGGAAGTTTTCCTTCATTATTTTTTCATATAAGCTTTCAATTTCTTGCTCTTCCTCTTCTTCTGTCACCCTTATGATTCAGATGTTGGCATGTTTAAAGTTGTCCCAGAGGTTCCTAGGCATCTTATTTTTTTTCAATTCTATTTCCTCATTCTGTACTGGTTGACTGTTTTTTCCCCATATGTTCCAAATCATTGATTTGAATCCCACTTTTTTTACCTTCATCCTTGGTTTTGTGTGGATTTTCCCTCATTTCATTTAGCATAGCTTTCACTTCTTCCCGTATGCATTTGCCATACTCAAGCATATCTGTCAAGCCTATGAGCATCTTTATCACCAGTGTTTTGAACTCTGCATCTGTTAGGTTGGCAATCTCCTCATCGCTTAGTTCTCCCACTGGAACCTTGATTCGCTCCCTCTTTTGGGCCATACTTCTCTGTCTCCTCATCTTGACAGACTCCGGTGTTTGTTTTCCTCTGTGTCTTAGATAAGCTGTCACTCCTGTTATGTTGTAAGGGGCAGAACCTTAAGGATTCATCAGTATAGGGTGACCCATTTCACCACGCTGTGGCACTGTGTGTGGGCGAGGGGTCTGAGAGGGAACAATGCCACCCGCTCTGTACTCGCCCCTCTTCCAGGCACCTCTCCCACCTCCATATGGGACTGGTGCCTCTCTAGCTGTTGCCCTGGCTGTCGTTCCCAGAGTGGGTAGGTCTGCAAATGTTCTAGGACCATGGGGGCCCTTCAAACAAGTGGACTCTGCTGAGAGACTGGCAGTTTCTTCCTCTGCCCCAACCCTCACTGGTTTGCACAGTCAGAAGCAATGAGGCTCTTATTTTCCCTGGCACTGGGATCATGAGCTTCGCAGCCTGGTCTGGGGCTGGGAATGCTCCCCAGGTGTCCCTCCTGACTTTTTAAAACGTGCGACTGCGTTTTCCACTGGCCTGCTGCTGCCGCTGCTGCCGCATCTGCTGTCACCACCACACCGCGTCCTCTCCACCCCCGCTCCACCCCTGTCTGGATGAGTATTTCTTCTTTATATCTTTGTTTGCTGGACTTCCATGCAGCTTGATTTTCTGGGACTTGTGGTTGTCTCTAGTTTTAAGGTAGTTGTATTCCTTCTTAGTTATGGAGGGAGACTCAGCGTGTCTGTCTAGGCCTCCATCTTGGCCAGAAGTTCTAATAGCTCTTTTGTACATATGTTCTTAATTTGTTTGTTGAGAAATAAATGTTCTAAAAATCAAATTATAAAAACTATAGAAAAAGAATAAGTTGAATGTAAAAGCAAGAAAATGATCCTGTTTCTGAGAAAACTAATTGGAAATTTGGACCCTTTCATTTGCAAGTTTCCCAGTGCATCTGCACTATGTTACAACCACTTCTTATTTTTGTTCAATATGTTAAGCTTGTTTCTGTTATTTCAGAAAAAAAAACGTTAAAGTTCTTGGAAAGATTGACAGCATAACACCAAAAATAGCTGTGTATAAATTAGAATAACAACGGAAAAAAGTAACAATTCTTCAGAATTCCCACAGAGTTGTTAACATGTTATACATCTAGTAAATGTATAGCTAGACAGTGGCCTTCAAGAGAACATCTGTATGCTTGAATTACTTTAATAATAATAATTAATGAAAAAGAGAAGGCAACATTTATTAAACACCATCAATATGCCAGACATAAGATAATTATGACGCATAGATCAAGAAAATTGAGTAACTCATCAAAGGTTAAACAGCTCATAAATAGTTTAAACCGAAGCATCTCAGGCTCTAGAAGAGAGTTTCTCAATTTGGCACTACTGACGTTTTAGGCGAGAAAAGTCATTGTTGTGGAGACAGTTCTATGCATTCCAGGATGTTGAACAGCCTCCCTGGCCTCTACTTACTCCAGTAGCATCCCCCAGTTGTGGCAACTGCAAATGTCTCCAAACATTTCTAAATGTTCCCTGGCAAGCAAAATCACCCCAAACTGAGAACCACTGCTCTAGAATAAGTACTCTAGCCACATTGTTCTACGGTCTTTAGAGTAAACTCTTTAAATACAAGAGAATAGACATGAGATCCATATGTAAACTTGAATCCTAATTGACCTAGTCAGTTTTTTTTAACATTGTAGCGCTTAGAGGTGAATTCAGTCTTTTTACTCATCAGTATTCAATTGCCTGGCGTTTATTGACCATTTTCATTGTCTCAAGTGCTGGAATATGAACTAAGATTATACTTCATGTGTTTTTCCTACAGGAAGGTGGAATGCCATTAACAGAGTGTTATAGTTTCAGAGTGATATCATTCCATCCCAACAAGGCATTTCTTTATTTCAGTTTTCTCAGTCTGTGGTCTTTGTAGTGAAAGATCAGGAAAGCCTGTAGATGATAGGGCAATTAATGGGTTGAGGAAACATCTTCTGGTCAGGCCCATAATAGAATACATTGTCCCAACTTAAAAGTATGCAAATTCATAAAGTCCTTTCTGCTGCCAGCAAACCCAGACAGTCCAGATTACTTGAAGGAGTTCCTGTGTTCTCTGCATTACCCAATTTTTATGTAGCTGGCAGGGGCAGGGATATCTCATAAACTTTCTGGAGATGAAGCACAAAGATAGCAACATAATCAGAGATTTATCAATATGTAGAAAGAATAATAACCGTAGCTGATATTTAGTGCTAAGCATGCCTTTCAACTCATCCTGTTTCCTGGATATAGTTGTATTTGGCAGATGCAGAAACTGAAACACAGATTAAGTTATTTCCTAATGTCATACAAGTAGTAACTGGCAGAATGGAAATTTGAATGGAGGCAGTGTGACTCCAGCCCCCCACATCAAGGCTGTACTGCTTCTAAAATATTGCTTTTAATGTGTTGGCTACTTTTATATACTTTCATAAGTAGGTAGGTAGGTAGGTAGATAAATAGATAAATAAGAGGGAAGCTTAGGCATGCTAAAGTATAGCCATTCGAGAAAAAAAATGTGCAATTAGTCAAATTAAATGTATACACTCTTTTTGATCTAGTAATCTCACTGTGTGTGTGTGTGCGTGTGTGATGTCCAAACAAATTCTTACATAGGTCCGTAAGAAAACATATGCAAGGATGTACACTGCAGTGTTATTTGGGGGAGTGGGGAATCGGAGGCAGTCTCACAATTTATTGCTGAGCAAGTGGATAAGTAAAATGTAGTACCTGCACACCTGTAGTACAATGCAATAGTTACAAGTATTCAATTAGATGTATATGCACAGATAGTTCAGAAAACATAACACTGAGTGAAAAGGGGAAGAAACAAAATGAAGTATAGTAAAATACCATTTTCATAAATTCAAAATGTATGTACACAGAATAATACACATTTTGCGAAATAATATAAGTGAAAAGGTTGTGTATCAAACCAATTGAAATGGTTCCCTCTGGAGGGAAGAGAATGGGAAACAAAAATGAAAATGAGATGGAAAAATACATAAAAGAGAAAAGGGGTATTGCTTTGTCCAATATGATAATGCAAATGCCTCAATGCTCTGCTCTTGTGTCCAAAATTGAAAGCAAAACAAAAGCATTATCTAATACTGGGTTCCAAACTAACTTAATATTAAAATATGAAATACTGAAAATATTATTTCCACAACAAAAATATGATGGCTTACTTTTCTTGACTATAATATTATTCTGGTGCTTGTTTTACAAATGTGGAGAACTGAATGGGCCTATAGAGTAATCCACTACCAGGTTAGCTGTTTTTTATTTGCTTATGATGTTCCCTTTACTGACATTCCAACTGTATCTAGCCTACCTATCTTATAAAGAGTTCATACCCTATGTATACTGCACAGAGTTTTGTTTGGGAAAGTAGCTTCCATCTAATGAATTTACCTAGGAATTCTCTTCTACGCTGGTTCATTCATCTCTGCTCACCTTTCCCTGGCTCTTTGATCTAATTTATTTTATCTTTAATCATTAAGTTATATGTTAGTCGTGAATACTGCTCACCAAATATTTTGATTCTTCCCTGTTCTGAGAACAGAGCCATTTTCTGGCTTTCTTTGGGTTGCATGGGACTGACTTGAAGTGACCAGTTTATCTGACCCTTCTTTGGAAGTGCAAGACTCTCCAACGCTACTTTTACCGTCTGACACAACAACCAGCAAATTTTGGGAGGGTGGATGCTCCTTTTGCCTAAAGCTTGGAGCAAATAAAATTCATCTAGAGCCCAGCTAGCCCACACTGATATGTCATATGCATTTAAAATAAATGTTTCTTATTAAACTGGTGAGATTTTGGATGTCGTTTATTTTGCTGAAGTATACCCTAATGTATCCAGACTGATATAATTTCCAACAATTAAATAATTGGTGGAAATAATCACTTTGATCTTAGGATTGTTATATTGGAGTAACAGTTGATAAGGCTAATGAGTTTATATTTACTGAAAACTTGAAAACATCAGCTTAGGCCACCCAAACAAGTCAACATATTCATTGTTTTATATGGTGTAACAAGGAAATGTGTAGTCAAGTCTAGTTGAAAAATACTTTATATATTGCTTCTTATAGATTTAAAAGCCTTGTTCTTGCCATATACAAAAGGAAGACAGATTGATAGAAAAAAGATTGGTTCTTCTTAAAGTATCGTTAATAATTTCTGAGATTTCTTAACAGACTTACTGATTTATTTGTGGATGACTTCTTTTTAATGTTTTCCCCCTTAATAAAAAATATTAAGTCAACTAGTTTGTCCTTGCTAAATTGATCAGAACCTGGCACCTGGTTCAGTTAATTCACCCTTGTCTTTTTTTTTTCACCATGACTTTGCTATGTAGCAAATACTTCTTGTCATGAAATTATTTTGTTCTCAGTTGAATGAAAAATAATTTGCAATTAATTTGACAGTTACAAATGAGCATGTTCTTTTTTGTTTTGTCTGTGAGGTCTGCATAAACACTGCTTTTGAGCAATATCTTCAGTAAAGGAAAATGAAGCATAGCCTTTTAAAATAATGTGCCAGTAGAGATTGAAAACTTGCCATTGTCTAGTAGGCACTGCAAAGACACAAGGTAAATAGGTGTGTAAGGTGTTTGTTTACTCTCTAACAAGTCAGATAGACTTGATTGAAAACTTTTTAAATGTATCCTTTCAGGATGGTATGTATGTATGATTTTTTGAGGGATAGAAAAAGTGGTGTTTAATGTTAGGTGTAGTATGCTTCAGAGAACCTTGACAGAAGTGACGCTATGTGACCTCTGAGATTGTCATAATAGATAATAAATCTCCCCCTTGAAGCTCATTCATGTTCATTCTCTCTCTCTCTGTTTACCCTTGGGCACTGAGTAGTAAAGTGACTTGCTTAGGGTCATATACCAGTTGAGTCGCAAAACATTGAGGTTTGTTTGTCACCTTGTAAATATCTACCTTAAAATATTTGTACCTATAATTTATTCTTCTTTAAATTTTGCTATTTTAATTACGATGTGTCTTGATGTGGGCCTTTTCTAGGCTCATCTTGTTTGGGATTCTCTGCTCTTTCTTGACTTGTGTGTCTTTTTCCTTCACCAAGTTAGAGTTTTAAGTCATTATTACTTCAAATAAGTTCTCAATCCCTTGGTCTCTCTTTTCTTTCTGATGCCCCTAAAATGCAGATTTTGTTACATTTCATGTTGCCCCAAAATTTCTTAACTATCCTCATTTTTAAAATTCTTTTTTCTTTATGCTACTCTGATTGGGTTTCTTATGTCTTCCAAATTGCTGATTTGATCCTCTGCTTCATCCAACCTACTGTTTATTCCTTCTAGTGTATTCTTCATTTCAGATATTGTATTCTTCATTTATGACTGTTTCTTTTTCATGGTTTCTATGTCCTTTTTCATGCTTTTGTAGTTCTCACTTAAGTTCCTCAAGCATCCTTATAACCATTTTTTGAATTTTATATCTCTTAATTTTATTTTATTTTTTATTTTTGGTTTTTCAATTACAGTTGTCCCATTTTCCCCCCATTTCTCTCCCCCACCCAGCCCACCCCTTCTCCCACAATCATATCCCTCCCCGTTGTCCATGTCCATGAGTCATTTATACACGTTCTTTGACTAGACCTTTCCCTTACTTATTTTCTTGACTCCATTTCCTTTAGCTTTTTTTTCTGTAGATTTCTGTTCTTTCATTTGTAGATGTTTCTTTGTCTCCCCAAATTTGGCTGCCTCTTTGTGTTTGTGCCTATTTAGTAGGTACATTTGCTATGACTTCAGTTCTTGGTAGGGTGGCCTCATGTAGTAGGTGTTCTATACGACCCAGTGGCATGGTCTCCTTGATTACCCAAGCTGGGTGCTCCAGGAATGTCCCTTGTGTGAGTTATGTGAGCTCTCTTATTGTAATTCAGTCTTCATTGCTACTGGCCCATTCTTGCGTGGGTTCAACCCTCAAGCTGGCTGACTATGAGGATCAACTCTGATTACAATGTATGAGCTCCTGTGCTTTGCTGACCACATGAAGCAGACTTTGCCTCAGCAGGGTCTGGTGCCTGCTGAAATCTCCCTTTGGATATGCCTCTTGTGAAGTTAAGTAGATCCTGCTCTGATGTTGTTTGAATCTGGTCACTGGGTGTATTGGTTGTGGGCCCCTTAGGAAGGACTATTATTCAAGCCAATGCCAGACACTGCCTGTGACTGGCCCCGGGAAACCTGCTTGGAGCCACAGTGTGATCCATAGTTTGTGGCTGCCTCTGCTGGGCTTGAGCATACACAGGAACGACCAAGCTGTGTGTCAAGGTTGGCTTTTACCAGCATCGGGTGCAGGGACAGGTCAACAGAAGTCCCAAGACACCCTGAGATCCATCTCCACCTGTCAGGCTCAGTCACTGAAAGAGCCTCAGGTTGTACTTGAGTTGCATGAGGTGGGTTCTCAGTGAGTTACTAGGAAGGGGTGAGAGGTGTTCATTAGATAGATATAGATTCAATCTTGGTGCCTATGCTGAGTCTGAGGCCACTCATCAAATGTCCCTGGGGTACCAAGTCTAGCTGCCACTGGCTGGGTACTCATACCTTTGTGGTAAAGCAAAGTCTCAGGCAGTCATCAGGGTGAAGTCAGCAGAGTTTATTAGGCCCAAACAGACCAATATTTGGCCATGTGAAGGGAGGGTTCTGCACTGGTCAGTCATACAATAAAAAAGTGGCTCTTGTCATGGATCCACACAACTTAGTCTGTGCCAGATTCAGCCTAGAACTTGATCTCAGCCGGGCAGGGCTGCCAGGAGTTGGGAGAATGGAGCTAGTTGATCTCCGTTGAGGAAGAGGTGCTGGTTGAGCTTAGGGGATGATGGGGGTTGTGGCCCCCTCTCCAGAGCTACACAACTCAGAATCTCCCAAATTCTGCCCAGAGCTTGGCAGGGTGGAGCCTCCAGGAGTCATGATGTGGCCACCAGGAAGCAAGAGAGTGGAGCTAGCAGATCTTCTGTGAGGGAGAGGCACCAACAAGTTTCAAGGGAAAGTGGTGGTAATGGTTCCTGCCCCAAAACTACACAACTCAGTCTTCAGTTGGCTTTTCAAGTTGCTTGCTCTATATTTTAGTTGTAATTCCAATTTGGTCTCGGAGTAGGTGAGTGTAACATCCATCCACTCTGCCACCATCTTGGATCCTATGCTATAACATTTCACTTTCTTTTTTGTCATTGGTGATTGGGAATGGGTTAGGCATAGAGATGGCATTTAGTGCACTTTCTATTATATCACAAACTCAAAGGATACCATATGATAACTAATTTAGAGCAAAAAGTAACCCAGATTGTGAGTAAGACCTTTGTATGGATCTAACACTTGCCAGCTCTGTGACCTTGAACGAGGGTCAAATGAATCAATACTCATTTTTACAGATGAATAATCTGAACGCCAAAGATGTGAACTGAATTTCCCAAGGTCATTTACCAATTCTTCTAAATTCAAATCAGGTGTTCTGTTAATTATATCATGCTGTCGTGTTTGTAGAAAAATTTGTTGACACTGAGGAGAGTGAAAGGAAATATAAAAAAAAGAAATATAAAAAAGCATTTATCAATTGCTTACAACGGAGTAAAGGAAAACACAGTGCATGTATTATCCAATTTAATCTTTACAAGGATCCTTTGGAATCAATGTTGTGTTAGGAAACCATTGAACAATTGAGTTAGCAGAGATTCTTAAAGCTAGCTCAAAGTCATAAATGACATGTACAAAAGGCAACATTTAGATTTATACTTGAATCATTATGAACCTATTTACTCTGCCATCAAATCATTGTGCCACATTCTTTATTTAATTCATTTTATTTTCTTTAACATTTATCTATTTTTAATTGGCATTTATTTTACTTTTCATTGTTTTTCATACTTAAAGTTTCTTCTTCTCTCTGTAAAACTTAAATTAATTTTGGCATCCTTTACTTTGTATAGTTCTGTTGCTTAATTAAAAGTACATCTTAAATGACACATCTTTTTAAAAATCATGGAAAGTTATTTTGTTTGAAGTTTCTGCAAAAAACAAAATCCTTAACTGAAAGATACTTTACATCCCTCTTGCTGCTCTGTATTCTGTATCTTTAGACTTTATGTTTGACTTTGCAGAAAGAATTTAGCTCTGAGCAATGAAAGGGCAAAGCTTCCCTCTTCGGACCATTTCCCAGGGCCTTTATACCTTAGTACCAGAGTCATTCTGGCAGACCTCAAACACAGTTTAACTCAATAGTTACTCGGTGGGAAATCGGGGTATGAATTAATCTGTTAACCTTTTAAAACCTAAACTTGTTGACTGTATACATCATACGCATCCAGAAATATGACTTGTATTACATTTATTCCCTTACTTTATGGAAAGAGAGATGAAATTCTAAATATCAGAGACCACCACTGACATAGCTTCTGCATTTCATTAATTGCAATCCTGAAAGCACTTTATCAAATTTGGTGAAATACATAATGGCTTCTGACTCCACTTAAAGCAATTTGCTAATAACAGTTCTTGGGTAGTGTAAGCATAAATTGAAATATAAGAAAAGAAAAAAGTCACATTGCTAGAGTATTTAAAAGAGTATATGCTTGGAAAACAGATCTGGCTTTGGTAAGCAAGTGGTGTATCTTTTGAAACTCAGCTTCCTTATCTATCACATAGGATGACAATATCTACCTTCTAGGATTTTAAATAGAATTAAAAGATATACTTTTAAAAAATATTTTATCTATTATGTACTTATTAGTGTATAATAAGTACTTTGTAATTTATAGAAAATAATATAAAGATGAGTTAGAGTTGAAAATTCTTGTTTTATATATACTAACAGGGTTCATGAACTGAAATGTCTCCAGTGGCTGGGAAGATCAAGTAAATACTCCAATTCAGTTTTTAAAAAATATTTTATTTATTTAATTTTAGAGAGAGGGAAAGGGAGGGAGAACAACATCGATCAGTTTCCTCTTGCACACTCTCAACTGGGGACCTGGCCTGCAACTCAGGCCTGTGCTCAGATTGGGAATTGAACTGGCAGCCTTTCGATTTCTGGGACAATGCTCAACCCACTGAGCCATACCAGTCAGGGCCCAATTCAGTTTTTAAGAGAAGCACTGTACTACCTAAATAAACCTGTGGGTTATTTGCATCCCATTGACAACCAGATCAATATCCATAATATACAGAGATATTAGACAAAATTACTACTTCCCTTATACCTAAGCAGTCTTTTTAATAAGACACTTATTGATTTTCTACTTAATTAAATATCTGGTAAATCAGTTCCCAGTAACATGTCAGACTCTCATTAGAAACACATAGAAATATGAGATTAAATATATCAAAATGTAAAGTTCATTGTATAGGTAAATTTTTAAAAAATCTTCCAGTACTTGAAAGTAAGAGATCATTTCAAAATTTGGAATTAAATATGAGTTGATATTGCAGTGGCCCATTAAGTTTTCAATGTTTCATATATGATTTAGTAGGTAGATAGGTTTCTAACACAAATGGAGATGCCATATGACCCAGAATCTACAGGAGGAGGAGAAACTAAAAGTTACATAAAGTGAAATGCCTTCAAGAACTGTCTCATCTGACAAAATAGATCACAATACCCAAGAATATTGTGAGGAAGCTTGCCACCTGTCCAAATCCTTTGGTATGGTTCAGAGTTCAAAATCTATCATTTTAATTCACCACACCAACAGATTGAAAGACAAAGAGGAAAAAAAAGTTATAATCTTAAGACATATTGAAAACATATCAGATCAAACATAATTTCCATTCATAATTTTTAAAAAGCTCCTAATACATTCTGTTAACTCAATAAAAGGGATCCACCAAAAAACTCTATTTATCTTTGTAATGGAGGGCCTAACCTTGCAATAAGAGAAGAAAAAAGTTTTTAAAATGTAAGAGAAAGGGAAGAATAAAAAGGAAGAAATCCAATTATCTGTATTCACACATGGCAGAATTATCTACAGAAATTTCAGTGACCTCTACCAACTATTAGTACCAAGAAAGTAACAATATTTTAAGGTAAACAATTAATGTAGAATAATTTATTATAACTTTCCTGTATACTGAGTAGCATCAGCCAATTTGAAACTATCATAATACAGTAAAAATTTTTATTTTAATAACCAAAAACTATAACCACCTAATAGTAAATCTAGCAAAAGTTGTGAAAGACTTCGTGGAGAAAATCACAAATGTTATTGAAGGTGATGTATAAGGGCCCTCCAAAGAAACAGAAATAATGGGATGCATACAGAAAGAGATTTATTATGAGGGATTGGTTCACGCATTTATGGAGTCTAAGTCCCACTATCTGCAGTCTGCAAGCTGGAAGCTCAGAAAAGCTGGTGGTTTAGTTCAGTCCAAATCTAAAGGCCTGAGAAGCAGGGCAGGCAATAGTGTAAGTTTCAGTAGAAATCTAAAATCTCAAAAACCAGCCCTGGCTGGTGTGGCTCAGTAGACTGAGTGCTGGCCTGCGAACCAAAGGGTCACTGACTTGGTCTCTGGTCAGGGCACATGCCTGAGTTGTGGACTGGGTCCCCAGTTGGGGGGCACGAGAGAGGCAACCACCCATTGATGTTTCTCTGCCTCTCTTTTTTTCCTCCCTTCCCCTCTCTCTAAAAATAAATAAATAAAATCTTCTAATAATATCTCAAGAACCAGGAGCACTAATGCCTGATATCAGGAGAAGATGGATGTCTCAGCTCAAGCAGAGAGTGAATTTGCCTTTCCTTCCTCTTTTTATTCTGTTTAGACTTTCAAGGAATTGTGTGAGGCCCATCCACAAAGGTGAGGGCCATCTTCTTTACTCGGTCTGCTAATTGAAATGCTAATCTCTTCCAGAAACACCCTTTGCAGATACACCCAGAAATAATGTTTACCAGCTATCTGGGCATCCCTTAGCCCAGTCAAGTTGACACATAAAATTAATCATCACAGGTCATGAAAGAAGACTTTATTGTGTCAATTAGGGATTGTGTTCAGGTGTTCCTGACAGGAAACATTAAGAGTGGAGCAATTTAAGAAACACAGTGTTTTACTTTTATCATGTAAAATGATCCCTGGAGGAGGTTGATTAGGGCTGGTAGAGTGACTACATAATGTTACCAGGTACCTAGGCTTCCTTGAGCTTTCTACTCTACCATTCTCAGTATATGACTTTTATTATCTTCATAAGCAAAGGATGGCTTCTCAGTGTCTAGCATTGTATAAGCATTACAAGCTTGAAGAAAGGGAAGGATGAAGGGCGAAAAAAAAAGGTTGGTCCCAATAAAGTCTGCCTTTTTTTAAAGGACTTTCTTGTTAGTCCTGTCCAGCAACTTGCACTTATATTTTGTTGATCAGAAATATGTCACATGGACCTCCATATCTGCAAGAAGGCTATGAAATGTAGTTTTCCACCTGAGGATATTTCTGCCCTGAATGAAATTGGAGTTTTGTTACTTAGAAGGCAGTATGGATACTGTATAGAAAACCAGCAATCCATGCCACACTCACTCAGTAACTGGAAAACTATTCCTAGTTTATAGATGTGAAGATTCACTATCAAAAGGATATTAATTCTGCTCTAATTAGTCTATGAATTCAATGCAATTTGAATTAATTTTATAATTGGATTTTTTATGGATGTTGAAAAATTCACAGAACAGAGAGCACAGCACATTGATTAAAATCACAAACTCTAGAGCCCAACTGACTGGCTTCAAATCCAGGTTTTGCCACATAAGCTATGTGACCTTGGGCAATGAATTAACCTCTCTGTGCTTCAGTCTCTTCATCTCTAAAGTACAGGATTGTTTCTTTTTTTTAATGTTGTAATCTTTTTTATTTTAGTTTTTTACATTTTTATTTTATTTTATTCTTTTAAAATTATTGTTTGCTCTATTACTATTGTCCCAATATTCCCCTCTTTGTTCTCCTCTTCCCAGCCTACTCTCTGCTCCCACAGTCAGTCCCCACACTGTTGTTTATGTCTATGGGTCATTTATACATTAGAGTTGTTTCCTGTAAGGAATAAATTAGTTACTGTTTTTAAAGCATATCACGCAGAACCTGTCACATATCAAGTGCATTGATTTTGTTAAACATATATTAACATATGAAGTAAAAAAAAAAGCTGACAAGATCCAAGGTAATTTTGAAGATGACTGAGTCCTATTACATATCACAAATTTTTATAAAATGGTAGTAATTTAAACAATGTATTATCAAAGCAGGAGTAGACAGACAAATGTAATAGAATTAAAGAGCCCAGCAACTGATGGATGCACACCAGAGAACTTGGTCCATGATAAAGATAGCAGTAAATTCAATGAGGAAAGAATAAGATTGTCAATAAATGATGCTGGGACATTTGGTCTCCCATATGGGAAAAAATTGTATCCCTATTTTATAGCACACTCAAAGATAAATTTCAGATATATTAATGATAGAAATGTAAAGAAAATCAAACTTTAAAATCATTAGATAAAAATATAGGAGAATATCTCTATAACCTCCAGGTATGAAAGGATTTCTTAAGCAGAATAACACAAACTGCAAAGAAAAAGATCGGTAACTTGACTACATAAAAATTTGAAACCTTTGTTCAATTAACTAAAAGCACTATGAGAAAAGAAAAAAGTGAAACCACAAACTTGAAAGTGTGTAAAGCATATTACTGATGAAAATTAGTAACCACAATATATAATGAACTCCTACAAATAAATAAGAAAAAGTCAAACAACCCAAAAGGAAATACAGAGGGGGGTGGGATATAATTAGGCACTAGGTAAAAGAACTGTGGTGGGGTCAGTACTTGTTAATATTTATGAAGAGATGCTAAGCAAATTAAAGCAATGCAATATCATTTCATATTCATTGAATTGGTAAAATTAGAAGATCTGATTTCTTCCAACTGAGATGTGGAGAAATGGGATCTCTCATACACCTCTGGTTGGAAGAGAAATTGTATATAACTACTTTGGAGAGCAATATGCCAGTTTATTATAAAGATGAAGATGAACATACCATATGTCTCAACAATTCTACTTCTAGGTGTGGAGAATATCTCTTACATGTAAAAATTTTTGAGAAATGGTTATGTACCAAGTACTATTCTGAGTGCTTAATAGATTATCTCATTTAACCTTCATGACAATTACATGTGATAGGCACTGTTCTCTCTATTTTACAGATAATAAACTAAAGCAGAAAGAGATTAAATAACTTTCCCAAGTATGCATAGCTAATAAGCAAAGGACATAGAATTGAAGCACAAGCAGTCTGGCTCCCAAGTCTGCTTTCTTAGCTAGCACAATCATATTTTTCATGCACAAATGTTCAAGTCCATGTTCTTGGTGATAACAAAATAATAGTAATATTAATAACTACTATTAATAAAATTACCTAAATGTTGTCTAGTAGAAAATGGCTTAATAAGGTGTTAATGATCACACAATTCCACATGCCAGTTAAAAATAAATGAAATAGGAAGCATTTGGGATCTTGTTTCCTAGCAATTGTCAGTTTGGCTCAAATAAACTCATAAAAGTTCTAAAAAAAAAAAAGTGGTGAAGTAGATCTACATGTATCAACACAGATCTCAAAATACAAGATTAAATGATAAAAATGCAGGATTCATATACTTTTTTGGATAACTTCCAAGACAAATTAATACAGATGTTGTTAGTTATGAACACAAATGTATTTAATAAAATATAAATTTATGGACAGGAGTGGTATACACTCACTTTAAAATAGTGGTCACTCCCTGACTGGTGTAGCTCAGTGGGTTGGGCATCATTCCACAAACCAAAAGGTCACAGATTTGATTCCCAGTCAGGGCACATGCCTGGATTGTGGGCCAGGTCCCTGGTTGGGGTCATATAAGAGGCAGCCAATCAGTGTTTCTCTCCCTCTTCCTCCCTTCCCCACACTCCCTCTAATTAAGTAAAACCTTTTAAAAATAGTGGTCACATCTGGGTTAATTTAGGGAGTGAGATACTGGGATTTAAGTGCAAATATAAAAGGAATTTAAACTCAATTTTTTACATTTTGTTTCTTGAAAAATCTGAGGCAAACTCCTACAACTCAACAACAAAAAGCCTAACACTCCATTAAAAATGAGCAAAAGACTTGAATAGACACTTCTCCAAAGAAGATATACACATGGGTAACAACAAGCACATGAAAAGATCCTTAATATCATTAGTTATTAGGGAAATACAAATGAAAACCTCTTCATACCTACTAGATGGCTATAATAAAAAAAGTGTTAGTGAGGATGTAGAGAAAGTAGAACCTTTGTACATTGCTGATGGGAATGTATAACAGTGTGGCTGTCATAGAAAAACAGGTTGGTGGTTTCTCAAAAAGTTAAGTACAGAATTATCATGTGACCCAGAAATGCCACTCCTAACTGAAAACAGGGACTCAAACAGATATGTGTGTGACAATGTTCATTGTAACATTATTCACCAGAGCCAAAAGGTGGAAATAACTTGTGTTCATCAGCAAATGACTGAATAAACAAAATGTAGTATATACCTACAATGGAATATTAGATAGTCATAAAAAGGAATTAAATTCTAACACATGTTACTACATGGATGAAACTTGAAGGTGTTAATCTAAGTGAAAGAAGCTAGACATTAAAAGGTAAATATGGTATGTTTCCCCTTATAGAGGTACCTATCATAGGTCATAGAAACAATAAGGACATTAGAGGATACCAGGGGCTTAGAGGTGGGGAATGGAGAGTTATTATTTAGTAAGTATAGAATTTCTGTTTAGGATGAGGAAAGTTATGAAAATACAGAGTAATGATGATTGCACAACATTAATTACATTGTAAGTGTAATGAATATCAGTGAATTGTATATGTAAAATCAGTTACAATGGCAAATTTTTTGTTATGTGTACTTTACCGCAATATATTTTTAATCTGAGGCATATGTGGCTAAATATTATCATTTTTATAATTAGATGGTAGATACTTGGGGTTTTATATTATTATTTGCATTTTCTTTATTCTTAAAATAGTTCAAAATAAAATATATCAATGGTGGATTTATTCAGAAGAAGACAGAAATATGCTACTGGAAAAAGAAAAAACAACTTGGAAAATTTCAGATATCTAGATATAGGGACTTTATTAATTTCCTTACCAATGACATTAAATACTAAAATTAATAAATTAAAGCAACCCAACCCCACTCAAATTATTTGGAAGCTAAAACAATGCATTTTTTTAATGAGTGCAAAAGTTTTAAATTCATTTGACTGTCGAGCAGACAAAGGGTCATACACCTTGACAATCTCAGCAGTTTGGGGAGGAAGCTGCATTTAAATTTTAAAAGGCAAGCAAAACAGACCTACCACATTTGCACTGTTCCCATTAGAATTGTAGCCTACGAATCAGCAGGAAAGAGTGCTATACAGGCTACTTCCAAGTCTATGTCTAATTGTGTGAAAATTTATATTTTGTGTTCTATCCATATACTCCTCAGTAAGGAGACCTTTTTGGGCATGAATTTTGTAAGAGAAATTTAACTAGTGGTTCATTTTCATCTGTTTGATATTCTTCGTAAAACAATTGAGGCTTATGTTTCTATGGTAAGAAAAAGAATGACTTGGAAATAGTTTTAAGTGTTCCATGTAAATAGGAAGAAATTTGAATCATACAGCAGAACTGAATTCAAATTGTGTCCCTATCATTTATTAACTGGGGAATGTTGAGCCAGTTCCTTACTTTGCCTGGGTCTCCATCTCATAAATATAAAAAATATTGGCTTGACACCAGATCATCTCTGAGGATCAACCATTCTATACTAACAAGGCTTTTTCTTATTTCATAAAATAAAACTGATTTCAGAATCTTGAAGTAAAAGCCAATCTAAAAGAGAGTTTTCCATGGGACAATACCAATTATGTCAAATAATTTGTTCCTTTTTAGTTTGGATACATTTAAATAGCAGAATGAACACAATTAAGAGGAAGGTTAAACTCTATGCAGGTCCATGAATACTCTTTGCCATTCAAAATATCAGTTTTCAAAACCAAACATCCTAATTCTTGCCTATTCCATTGCAAAGCTGTTTTACATATGCCAGGAAAGTGAGAGTCAAGTTTTGTTTTGTTTGACTTTGGGCTTTTGTTCTTATAAAGAGAAATCTATATTTGTCTTTTAAAAGTAAAAAGCAGAAATAAGCCAAGTAGGTACTCATTATTCTAGAGCAGCTCTGTCTAACAGAAAGATAATGTGAACCACGTGTGTAATTTTACATTTTCTAGTACCCACATGAAAATTAAAAAGGAGTGAGTGAAATTAATTTTAATGATGTATTTTTAAACACAATATGTCCAAGACATTACTATTACAACACATAATATTGTTAAGGTGGTTGGGGATGCAGGCTGTGAAAGAATCCACAAAGAAAAGAAAATACAGAGAGCAAAGTTTTTATTTTACTTTCCCAAGGGAGGGAAAGGGCTATGTGCAGAGAAATGCAGCAGCCCCGAGGGGTTAGGGCTCCGGGCTTTTTTTCGGGTAAACAAGAGGTTGTAGAGCAGGATGTTTCAGTCAGGCTGCAACTTGTTTCTTTTTCTTTTCTTTTTTTTTAGATTAAATTTTTTAATTTTTATTTTTAGAGAGAGGGGAAGAGAGAGATAGAAACATCAATGTGTGGTTGCCTCTTGTGCACCCCCAACCAGGGACCCAGCCCACAACCCAGGCATGTGCCCTGACTGGAATTGAACCAGCGACCTTCTGGTTCACAGGCCTGCACTCATTCCACTGAGTTAGACCAGCCAGGGTTTTTAAAATATATATTATTTTATTTTATTGTTGTTCAATTACAATTGTCCCCATCCCCCTGTTGGTCTCTCCTGCCCCACCCACTGACGCCAACTCCCACAGTCAGTCCCCACCTTGTTTTCCCTGTCCCTGGGTCCTTTATACTGTTCTTTAACTAGACCCTTCCTCTTCTTTCCCCCATGATCCCCCTCCCCTCTCCCCTGTGGTTGCTGTCAGTTTGTTCCTTATTTCCATGTCTCTGGTTCTATTTTGTTCGTTTGCTTGTTTTGTTCATTAGGTTCCACTTATAGGTGAGACCATATGGTACAGTATTTTTCTTTTGTTGCCTGGCTTATTTCACTTAGCATAATACTCTCTATAAAAACTGTGGTATGATTACACCATGGAATACTACACAACAAAAAGAAAGAAAGAACTCCAACCCTTCATGACAGCATGGATGGAAATGGAGAGTATTATGCAACTTTTTTTGATGTTATCTTAGGGTGCAGGGTCCCTTTATTGTGGTCTCACATGTCCTATTTCATAAGTTCCTGGAGCCTCGGCACCTTCAGGACACTTCCAGAAAATTTTTAGTCCTAAGGATAAAGGCTCATAAACCAATTAGGGTCAGTCATGCTTTATGGGATCCAGCTAGTCCTGGCAAAGGGGGCCTGAAAACGGGGCTTTTGTCCTATTAAATATTAAAAATACATATTCTTTTTTTTTGTCTTTGAAGTCTGGTGTGCAATTTATACTTAGAGTACATTTGAATATAGATTAGCTACATTTTAAGAGCTCATGAACCATATTGGATAGTGCAGGTCTAGAAAAAGGTCATAAGATGGCTTTAAAAATGATTTTGTAAAAGCTGTCTTGAGCCTTGACATACTAAACAGGGCACTAGTAGGGAAGTGTACTTATTTTCATACAGAGCACAGGCCAACTGATAGAAGAAAGATTTTTAGTCCAGCTCCTTCTCCCTGAGATCCAAATGTTATGGAACTCTTTCAAGTTGGACAAAAAATAATTGTAATATGGAGTAGTTTTAAAAAATAATTTTTGCCAGAGGCGATTTTATTGCAAATTTCAAATAAACTCAGTCCAGTGAATTTGATTAGCTGATTATCTTAGTACTGTGCCACAATATCTTTGAGAGGCTGTTGGCAGAGGATGGAGCACGATTTGTCATTTTCTTCTTATTGCTGGGGTGTCTCCTAGGTTAAATGTGTGTGATTGGAACAACTATGCTGCAGGCACGCATTGCACATTTGTGCATGGTCTTTCATAAACTCTAAGGTGGCCATTAGGGGTCTCTCAGCTTCCTTAGATTTAAAGAAAAAAAAAGTAGTCTGAGAAACCCTGAGAGATGCCAGAGGGTCCTTTGCCCTTTATTTTTTTTAGTGGAAACCCTCAGGCCATTACCTCAGAAGTTTTCCTTTCTTAAAACTTAAATACCCACACATAAGAATAATGATGATAATGTTACCCTCTGCTTGTATTTTATTTTTAATTTTGAAATCCCTTTTACATATTTATTTTTATTTCTATAAACTTTCTGCAATTGAAAGAAAGCAATCCATTCCTAGGCCCTTAAGACCTTGGACCTTGAGAAAACCAGATCAGGCTTCTAAACCTCACTCTACTTATCCTGTAATATGAATAATGCCACTTTTCTCATACAGCTTTGGGTTTCAATATGATAGCATATTTTAAATGTAGCTTTGGGTGTCATTAAGATAGCATATTTTAAATATTGCATGTTGTTTGTGATCATTAGCTGTTTCCCTCATCAACTGACATTTAGATCAAGAATTTAGCAAACTGCATGGTCATTTTTAGACATGTTACAATCATAATAACTACAGTAAACATTTTGGCATATAAAATCATTGACTCATAGAACCAGGAGGACCTGAGTGAGATTCAACTCAGTAACGTGCTTTGAGGAGTCACAGCATGTCAGCTCTGTGACAAGCACAGATGACCTAATCCACCTACAAGAGACAGAAGCTGAGGTGGCAAGTGTTTTGTTCAAGGTCACATCATGAATACATAACAGTGGCACTAAGATATTTGTTTTCTTATAAGTGCAGGCACTTTTCATGACACTACTTTCATCTCTTCTTTTCCTAACTCCTAACAATTTTTGTTTAGCTTGTAAGTCCACAAAAACAGCATAGTGGAGGCAGACTGGACAGTACGTGAGTCTGGAATACTGACAGCAGTAGTTAGAGTTGACATCCTGGGCTCAAGGGAGGAAGCAAAAACACTGCATTCTTTTACAGTTTATGACAGTATCTCATGTTCACAATGATGACCCTGGGTCTTTTGAAAATAGATTTGAACATATTTAAAAAAAACTTTCAGTCAGAAAGATTTTCATCAAAATAGTTAAAATAACATGACACTGGAAAAGATATTAGACAACATCTCGCCAGGTTGTTTTCAACCGCTCTTTTTACAGAGGTACTTGCGGGGTGGGGGTGGGGGTCACTGACTACAGTTTTCATATAAAGTTTTATTTGACCAATGAGTTTAAATATACATATACACACATCCCTAATATATGTCTGCCTATATGCTATACATAGTGTACAGTATGTGCACATATGTGTGTATATACGAAGTTTGTCCAGAAGGTACCCAGCCATGTTCTATGAAAAATAGAGACGTTTATTGAAGAAGATATAAATATAAGAAACATTGTGTATAGGACAATAACACCTCAGTCCCCTTCAAAGTAGGCACCTCGGGACCTCACACAGTTCTCCCAGTCACCATCAGCTGCTCCATCATATTTTCCTGAATCTCGTTGACAGTCTGAAATCTCTTCCCTTGCAAAGGTGATTTTAGTTTTGGGAAAAGCCAGAAGTCGCAGGCTGCCAAATCTGGGTTGTAGGGCGGCTGAGTCACCTGGGTGATTTGATGTTTTGCTAAAAAACTCTGCATGAGACGTGATGCATGAGCGGGCACATTGTTGTGATGAAGCTGCCAATCACAAGTTGTCCATAACTGTGGCCTTCTGAATCATCCAAATACTTTCCGTGGAGGAATGTTCAAACTTAATGTAAAATCTGATGCAGATTCATTGCTTTACTTGCTCAGTCATTTTGAATGTGATGGCCACACAGTACACATGCTCACTCAATGACATCTACCACCCCCACTAACTAGTATAGTGAAGTTGTCATTGTTCACACATGTGCACTCTAGTCCACTCTCCTTATTTGCCAGGTGACATCGATGTCATGCAAACTGTTCTTATTATATTAACAATGGCTAGACTTTTTCTGGACAGAACTCGTATGAAATTTTTTCTTTTAATCCTCATCTGAGGACATTTTTCTCATTGTTTTTCAGAGAGGGAAGAAAGGAGGGAGAGAGAGAGACAAAGAAACAGAAAGAGAGAAAGAAACATCAATGTGAGAGAGAAACATTGATTGATTGCCTTCTCATACAAACCCCAACTGGGGCTCAAACCTGAAACCTGGGTATGCAGGAATCAAGCCCATGACCCTCTGTATAAAGGATGATACTCCAACCAACTGAACCACACCAACCAGGGATGAAGTTTTCTTTTTTTCATAAACCTAATGGTAACGATACACACAGAATCCAAAACTGAGACACATAGCTTAAAAAAAAGAGGAAGAAAAGGAAAGAAGTATGGAATACCACCAAACAAAAACATTAGACAGAACCACAAAGGAAAAGAACCAATGGAGGCACAGAGCTACCAGAAAAGAAAAAAAAAAAAAAAGAAGATAAAATGGCTATAGGAAATCCTCATACATCAATAATGACCATAAATGCAAATGGACTAAATTAACCAATAAAAAGGCACAGAGTAGCAGATTGGATCAAAAAACAAAACCCAACCATATCTTGCCTTCAGGAGACACATCTAAGCTGCAAAGACAAAGGTAGATTCGATGTGAAAGGGTGGAAAATGACTTTCCAGGCAAATAGCATCCACAGAAAAGCAGTGTAGCCATACTTATATATGACAAAATAGATTTTGAGTTAACAAAGGTAATAAGAGACAAAGATGGACATTTTATAATGATAATATGAACACTACCTGAAGGAGACATGACATTTCTTAACATATATACACCCAATCAGGGAGCATTGAAATATATAAAGCAACTACTAACAGAACTAAAGGGAGAAACAGACCAAAACACATTCATAGTTGGGGACGTTTACACTCCATTGAAAGTTCTAGATAGGTCATTCAAACAGAAAATCAATAACAAAATATCAGCCATAAGTGAGTGACACAGTAGACCAAATGGACATATTTGACATTTACAGAACCTTTCATCTCAGAGCATCAGATTATCCATTTTTCTCCAGTGCACATGCAACATTCTCAAGAATAGACCATATGTTGGGTCACAAGACTAGCCTCAACAAATTCAAGAATATTGAAATTATGCAAAGCTTAATCTCTGACCACAATGCTTTGAAATTAGAAATCAACTTCAAAAAAGAAATTAAGTAACTCACAAAGATATGGAGATTAAACAACATACTACTAAAAAATGGCTGGGTCAAAGAAGAAATAAAAGGTGAGATCAAAAGATGTATAGAAACAAATGAGAATGACAGTGCACCATATTATAACTTCTGGGATGCAGCAAAAGCAGTATTAGGAGGGAAGTTTATGTCATCACAAGCCTATCTCCAGAAACAAGAGAAATCCCAACTCAACAGCCTATCATTATATTTTAAAGAACTATAAAAAGAAAAACAGCAACCCAAAGTCAATAGAATAATGGAAATAATAAAAGTTAGAGCAGAGTGCTGGCTGCTGTGGCTTAGTGGATTGAGTGCCAGCCAGCGAACTAAAGCATTGCCAGTTCGATTCCCAGTCAGGGCACATGCCTGGGTTGCAGGTCAAGTCCCCAGTTGGAGGCTTGTGAGAGGCAACCAAACATTGATGTTTCTTTCCCTCTCTTTTTCCCTCCCTCCCCTTCTCTCTAAAAATAAATAAATAAAATCTTTTTAAAAATTAGAGCAGAATTGAATGAAATATAGAACAAAAAGACTCAACAAAATTTAATAGGAGAAAAAGCTGGTTCTTTGGAAAGATTAATAAAATTGACAACCCCCTGGCTAGACTCACTAAAGAGAAGAGAAAAGACTCATAAACAAAATTATAAATGAAAGAAGAGCCCTGGCTGGTATGGCTCAGTGAATTGAATGCTGGCCTATAAACCAAAAGGTTGCTGGTTCAATTCCCAGTCAGGGCACATGCCTGGGTTGTGGGCCAGGCCCCCTTGCTCTAAAAATAAATAAGTAAATAAAATCTTAAAAGAAAATAAATGAAAGAAGAGAAGTTACCACAGACATCACAGATATACAAATGATCAAACTAGAATACTATGAAAGATGATATGCCACCCAGTTCAATAATCTAGAAGAAATGGATAAGTTCCTAGAAATATATATCCTTTCTAGACTGAATTATGAAGAATTGGAAAATCTAAATAGACTGATCAACAATAAAGAAAGTACAACCATGAAAAACGTCCCCAAAAATAAAAATCCAGGACCACATGGCTTTCCTAGTAAATTCTAGCAAACATTCAAAAAAGATTTGATACCTATCCTTCTCAAACTCTTTCAAAAAATTGAAGGAGAGGCAATACTTCCTAACATATTTTATGTGGCCAACATAACCCTGATACCAAAATCTGGCCAGGATAACACAAAAAAAGAAAACTACAGACTGATGTCTGATGAATACATATGCAGAAATCCTGAACAAAATACTAGCAAATCAAAGACAATAATACATTAAAAAATAATACATCACAATCAAGTAGGGTTCATTTCAGGGGCATGAGGATTGTTCAGCATATGCAAATCAATCAATGTTATGTACCACATTAACAAAAGAAAGGATAAAAATCATATGATCTTATCAATAGATGCAGAAAAAGCATTTGATAATGTTACAGAACCCCTGGGCTCTCCAATTGAAACAGAACCCACGGGCTGTTTAGTTAAGGGCCCGATTCCCCGCTGCCAGAATTATAACTCTCAATACCAGAGTTTAGTGAAAAGAAAAAGAATTGTTTATTTAACAGTTATATAGATTTAGATTATTTGCAGATTTCTGCCATTAAGTCTTATGTTCCTTAAAACACCCACAAACACGTATTTCTGCCTCCTCCTACCAAACCAGGCTAGTTTTAGAAAAGTTAAAGGAACCGTTTCCCTACTTTCTAGACACAGTTCTTTTTTACCGGTAGCTGCCAATCATTCAATTCTGATTGGGAAGGTCTTTCTGTGCTGTGGTGTCCACCAGCTTCTAATCCAGAACCACGTAAATTCCCAGCCTCCTTGTAAGCTGCATGGAGTTTTCCCTTCTTAAAGCAGCATGGTGTACCCTTTTAAAATTGCATGGTGTACCCCCACTTTGTAATCTGCATGGAGAACTTCCTTTTCAAAGCAGCATGGCGTGTGTGGTTCTCAAAACCACATGGTCAGTCCCATTAAAATGTCTGCTGCTTATTTTTAAATCCCTGACTGCGTCCTGTGATGCAGTCAGCGTGGTCCCCAGTTCTGACCATTCACAGAACCTCAAGCAGGCTCTGTGTGCTCTTTCCATACCATCCTTTGGTCCAAGACCCCTCCCATCTCCTTGAGGCCCCAGAAACATCCAAGCCATTTGTGTAACAAAGACACCAGCCACCAGCCTCAGGCATGTGAAGGTATCCTGAAAGCTGCTTCCTTTTCCCCATCCCCTAGCCTCAAGCTCTGGGGGTTTTTGAACACCCCTGTTCTGTAACAATAACATACAACATTCGCTTTTTATTAAAACATCGATAAAATAGGTCTAAAAGGATAGTCCATCAGCATAATAAAGGCCATACATGACAATCCCTCAGTGACTGTCTTACTCAATGGTGAAAAAATAAGGACTTTTCCTCTAAAATCAAGAACAAGACAAGGATGTCTACTCTCACCACTGTTATTCAACATAGTTCTGGAAGTCTTAGCCAGAACAATTAGGCAAGAGAAAGAAATAAAAGGCACCCAAATTGGGAAGGAAAATCTACAAGTGTCACTTTTTGCAGATGACATGATTCTGTATATAAAAAACCCTAAAGACTCCACCAAAATACTAGCAAAAACAATAAACAAATACAGTAAACTTGCAGGATTAAAAAATCGATGTACACAAATCGACTGCTATCCTATATACTAACAATAAAACTTCATAAAAATAAATGGAAATAATAATTCCTTTTGCAATTTCAACTTAAAGAATAAAATACCAAGGAATAAACTTAACAAAGTATGTGAAGGACCTTATACTGAAAACTACAAAGCATTATTAAAAGAGATTGAAAAAGACACAATCAAATGGAAAGGTATTTTGTGTTCATGATTTGAAGAATCAACATAGAAAATGGCCGTATTACTCAAAGCAATATACAGATTTAATGCAGTCTTCATCAAAACTCCAATGTCATTTTTTAAAGAAATAGAACAAAAAGTCATCAAATTTGTGTGGAACCACACAAGGTCTGAAATAGCCAAAGCAATTCTGAGAAAAAAGAACAAAGCCAGAGGTATCACACTACCTGACTTCAAATTATACTTAGAGTTATGATAATCAAAACAGCATGATAGTGACAGAAAAACAGACACACAGACCAGTGGAACAGAACTGAGGGCCCAGAAATAAAATCACATGTATATGGGCAAATAATTTTTCACAAAGGAGCCACAAACACACAATGGAGAAAAGAAAGGTTCTTCAGTTCATGGTACTGGGAAAATTGAAAAGCCACATGCAAAAGAATGAAACTAGACTACAGTTTGTACCCATGTACAATAATTAATTCAAAGTGGATCAAAGACTTAGATATAAGATTTGAAACAATTACTTAGAAGAAAACATAGGTACTAAACTTATGTACCTTGGTCGTGGAGAACATTTTATGAATTTGACCCCAAAGGCAAGGGAAGCAAAGGCAAAAATAAATGAATAAGACTCTGTCAAACTAAAAAGCTGCTGCATAGCTAAACAAACAATTCAATTTAAAAATTGGTAGAGGACTGAACAGATACCTCTCCCAAGAAGACATACAAATAGACAATAGATATATGAAAAGATGTTCAACTTCACTAGCTATTCAGGAAATGCAAATAAAAACTACAATGAGATACCACTTCACACCTGTTAGAATGGCCATCATCAACAAGACAGGTAAGGCTGTGGAGAAAAAGGAACCCTCATTCACTGCTGGTGGGAATGCAGACTGTGGCCAATATGGAAAACAGTCTGGTGGTTCCTCAAAAATTTAAGAATAAAGTTACCATGTGACCCAGCAATCCTTCTCCTGGGTATTTACCTGAAAAACTCAAAAACATTTATTCACAAAGCTATGTGCCACCCCATGCTCATTTCAGCATTATTCATGGTGGCCAAGACATGGAGAGAACCAAAGTGGCCTTCAGTAGAGGACTGGATAAAGAAGATGTGGTACATATACACAGTGGAATACTATTCTGCCATGAGAAAAGATGAAATACAGCCAGTTGTGACAACATGGATAGACCTTGAGACCTTGAGAGTATTATGCTGAGCAAAATAAGTCAGAAAAAGCTAAGAGCCATAAGATTTCATTCATGTGGGATATAAAACTGAAACTAGTAAGCAAAGACAGCAGTATGGTGGTTACCAGAGGAAAGAGGGTGAGGGAGGTAGTAAAGGGTAAAAGGGGCCAAATATATGGTGATGAAGATGGTTTGACTTTGGGTGGTGGGCACAAAGTGCAGTACACAGATCAGGTATGGTAGGACTGTACACTTGAAACCTCTATGATCCTATTAACCAATGTTCACCCCAATAAGTTTAATTTTAAAAAATTAAGTAAGGACTTTTCAGTCTCTGAGCATAAAACATAGCTATGTAACATAAAAATGTTCTTTGCATAGTAGTTTCTCTTCCAGCTTTGCTCAGAGATCAGTGTCCATAAATGAAAAGCTGGATTGCTCTCCTTGTTTTGGCAATACTAAACCTGACAGTGTCTTGTTACCTGAAGGAAGGGACGACTGTGCTTCAGCTCCGTATCAGTCCTGATTGACTAGGCTTTACTGTGATGAAGAACAAATCTCATTGGCTTAACACATAGATGCATTGTCACTTGCATATGAAACATATCACTGCTGCTCTATCAACTCTGCAGGACACTTCTCTTCCAAGGGTGCCTCAGAGATCCAGGTGGTTTTCATCTTGAGGCTGTGTCATCACCACAGAAGGCCTCTATGATCACACTTGAGGATTCAGAGTAAGCAAGGGCTTTTCATTTCCTCTGCTCAGAAGAGAATGCCCTTTGCGTTTGCTCACAGCACTGGCTTACCTAAAATATCTGGTACCTGGACTGGATACTTTGTAAAAGTTCCTTTATGTGACAAAATTATTTTTGTAATAATCATGGCATAAAATGGCCAGAAAAGAAAGCAGCCAGTGAAATGTTTTTGTGTGATTTTCTTACTAAGCCAATAAAAAATAAAATAAATATTTCAGTGCAAAAAAGTAATGGATTTATGCTTCATAGCCCTATAAAGGTGATTTTTGGAAAAAGGGAAAAATTACAGCTACATGTTGGTCTGACCCAGCAGCAATAACTAAAAATAGTATTACACTTTCTGACTTTGAGGTTTTTGCAAATTTGTGAATGATACATCAAAATCAATCTTATGTTTTTGTTGATTCATTGTTGATTGAAAAACATTTATTAGCCTCAATAAAATGTTTTTTATGTGAAACAGCATATTTACATATAATTAGGAAATATCTTAAACATAATAAGTTTGGTAGCAATTTCAAAAACTCAATTTCACAGTGAATTCAATCTACATATCTTTGTTTCTTTTGGATTGATACCAGTGGCCTCTAAGTATTTCTACAGTAAAAAAAACAAACAAAAAACCACCTTTTTTAACACAAAGTAAAATACCAGTGGTCACACAGAATGAGAGATTTATGGTAACTTAAGTTTTTAGGTCTTTTTCTTCACAATCACTGTGCTGTCATGGTTTATTTTGTATTCAGTGCTTTAACACAGGGATGTGCAGTACCACAGGGGTTGGTGTAGAAACCGTGTTCTAAGGAGCTCACATGATACCAAACTCTGACAAACACTCTTAAAAGGAACTCGTATAGCTGAGTCTGTGTGCCAGGGCTGACTGTATATGTAGCAGTTCTCCAAATTAACTTCCCTGTAGAATATAATGTTTCTTAAAGGATAAGTAATAACAAAGTGCTACTTTGAGACTAAGATATATGCAATTAAAACTCAACAATAACCACAGCAGTTATTTCCAAGTTTAAGACCACCAAAATATTTTTTTTTCCAGGGGAGAATAATATATTAGTGACATTGTTTAGAATTGTGAATAGTCTGATTTTAAATTCTCTACAGACTGTGGAGCCATATTACGCGCACCCTGGCAGACTGCTTCCACGTCCATGGGCTTGGTATGCCACTGGCCCACAGTCCATTGACCAGAATTAGTCACTTGGCCCTCCTCTACTGCAAGGGTTCTGGGAAGCATGGGGGGAGCATACTGATTTTCAGTGCTCCAACTGGGCCAGCCAGCATTGTGGCTCTACCTGGACAGGACATTTCGAATCAAGCTGGGTGTGTGGCTGGGGAGGGTGGGATGTGTAGGGTATAGCCTTAGAAACAACCCAGGCAGCAGCGGTTCAGACTCTATTGGGTCTGACAGAGACCATTGGGATAGATTAGAGACACACACAGACATACTTCATTTTATCGCGCTTTGCTTTATTGCACTTCACAGATGTTGGGTTTTTTGTTTGTTTGTTTTGGTTTGGTTTTTTTTGCAAATTGAAGACAAGACCCTCCACAAGCAAAAGATCACTCGCTTTATTGCAATACTCATGTTATTGCAGTGATCTGAAACCAAACCGCAATATCTTCAAAGTATGCCTTTGCTTTAATGGATAGGATTTTCTAAATAAGGCTACAGGGTATTTTTCAGAGAGTTTTCAGAAAAAGCATTGCATAAATTATAGCTTAGAATCCGGGGGATTGATTTTTGGTTGCTTTCAGGGGCTCTTTCTATTCTCAGAATTCAGTGCTACCTTCTGGTGTTTGATTGGATCCCACATTACTGAATTCTGCCGTATGGAACAGATAAAATTGGGAAAATATGCAGTAATGTAGTGTTTTCAAAATGTGCTTGCTAAGAGTCACCTGGGACAACTTCATAAATTAACCACATAAATTATCAGATGTTTCCCTCAGTAAATTCTCCTTTAGTAGTTCTAGGTTAGAGCCCAGGACTCTGTAACAAGTATGCTAGATGATTCTCATTTTCAGGCAATTTTGGAGGACACTATTGTACTTAGAAGAATACTGTACACTCTCTATAATAAAAACAAAAATGGAAACCCTGGATTTGACTCTCTGTTTAAACTGTTAATTGCCCTGAGTCTGGAGAGAGAAAAATTTTCAGCTGCTTGCCTGACCAAAGGCAGGCCCAACATCAATCATTACTCTGGCTCACCTGCTCAACATGGTATAGTAATAAATTTTCTCAGATTGTTTGTGGGGCTTGGTAGGAGGACCGAGACTCATAAGGCAATGTTTTTCAACATGACTGCAAAGAGATGCATTGTAGTTTAAAGGAATTGTCCAGGTGCACTTCATGCCTCCTAAATCAATATATCTCATTGTTGGTTGCACATGGAACCACCTGGATAGTTTAAAAAATAAGGATGCCTGGGACTCACCCCCAGGGGGTCTAATTAATTGATCTTGGGTGTGGCTTGGGCACTTCATTCTTTTTAGGCTCCCAAGGTGACTTTAATATTCACCCAAATTTTAAACATACTCTTTTGGCCTCTCCTACAACCTCCACATAACTTGATAGTGAATGGAGGGTTTTGTGTTTTGTTTTTTTCTATAAAAAAGACAGGCATGCTATTGATAGATTGTAGCAGCAGAAAGTATAATCAAGGTTTCACTTGAAACCAGGGTAGACTGGCTGCAAATTGTTGATGATCCAGGTTTGCATACAGAATTTAGTCAGTATTCCAGACTCTGCAAATTTTTGCAGTAAATGATTTTGAAAAATGCCTGGCACAAAGATGGTCAATGAGAAGTAGCAAATTACGGTGGAATCTGGCACCTAGAGAAACTGAAATACATGACAGTGAACTGAAAGAGGGCACTCTGACACAAGAATTATATTGCATCATGGTCCCGAGCTAGGTATGTTGTGGGGGCTTGGCATGAGAACAAGGCAATAACCCAGTTTGTTACATCAGGTTTTATCAGGTAAAATGATTTGGCAAGTGATAGTAGCTTCAAAAATAAAAGTGTGTTAATCAATCTCATAACTGGAATTTTGGAGTAGGCAGTTTCAGGTTAATAGAGCTGAATGATCTCAGGGCTCTGGACTGGTTGTTCTATTCTCTTTGCTTTCCCCTCATGCTCATAAGATATCAGAGCTCTAAGCATCCTGTCTAAGCGCGGTTGCATACAGAAGCAGAAGAAAGAAGTTGAAGTCTATCCTCAGAAAGAAATATTTTCTGAACTCCATTCCCCTCCCTCCCTGCCCCCTCCCCACCCGACCCCAGCAGATTTCCCTTATGTTTCACTGGCCAGAACTGAGTCACATGCCAGCCTCTACATTAATCACTGTCAAAGAGATATGAGACTACCATGACTGTCCTCGATCAGGTTTCATTGCCTGGATCCTGTACACTGCCATCACAGCTTTGGCAAGGAAAAGGGGGATAGATATCACAGGGACTTACACAACCTGGCTAACTTTAGGTTGAGCTTAAAAGATCAGGATATATCCTTTTTATATATTCCCCACTTGGGAGCATTTTGGTCTCAGGATCTGGATTACTTTGCCCCCAAAATGATGATTGGGGCGGCACTGACAAGGAGCCAAGCCAGTTACTACGGACTGCTAGATACTAAATTTTGTATAAATTGCAAAACTGCTAACTAGAGGTCAGAGTGCATGTGCATTATGAACAAAAAGTGATGAAAGACATGTCCTCATATAGAAAGACTAGAGGACAGGCAGCTGGAAGTTTCATTTTAATGTCTACCAGTTAAAGGCTGGTTGAGGCTGGAAAGCTTTTAAGTTTCTCTCTCTCTCTCTCTGTCTCTCTCTGTCTCTCTTGTCTCTCTCTCTCACACACACACACACACACACACACACACACACACACACTCAGAAACATACAGAGCTTTGGAGGGAATTTGGTCTTTTTCTTGTTTGGAGATACCAAAATATGTAGGGATATGTTGGGGTCAAACAATTTCTCATTTGACCTTAGTTGGTTTTTCTGTACCTCTCTGCATGAATTTGCTATGGCTCCGAGAACCTCATCTGTGTAAATAAAGAGAAGCAAGTCTCTAGTCTGAGGAAACCTGGTACCTAGTCTGAAGCGGTCTGTTGTATATATTTGATGAAAAAAGAAATGTAAATCATGCGCTGTGGTTTTATACTTCTGAGCTTACTCCCAGCAGCAAAATTAATGCATTGCATATTTCATTATAAGTATCTTCTAGTAAGCTTTTGTGTTAATCTGATAAGTGACTACTGTCTGACGTTGCTTTTTTTTTTTTTTTCATTCAACAAAAATTTATTCAGCATCTGGTAACTGCCAGGCATACTAAAAACATAAAATCTTTTTTGTTTCTTTACATAATAATTATTCAATCAAATATCTGATACTTTGTAAGTACGTATTAATCAAGTGGCCCATTAAGATGGGGGTCTCCTGTCTCAACTCTCCTCTGCATTTTTTGCTTTGGCAGCAATGAAGAATTATAGAAGAAAAATCCTTGCAAATTATTCATGAGTCATCACCTTTCTAGCTCAACTGTGCTCTCCTCTACCCCTTGAATCTGCTCCAAAACTCTCCCACTGCTTATATCTGTAGAATGATCAGTTTCCAGAAGTGGCTTTTAGTCTTCCTCCACTTTTCATCACTCTGGTCAGTCCATGTCCCTAGTGAATGTCCCCAGGGCCATGTCAGTGTCTGACACGGGGCCAAAACTGGTCACGTAGATATCAGTCTTCACTTCAGTCACTGCATCTCCAAGCCCAGGTCGCAGCCTGTTGTCATAGCCATCCAGAAGACGATCCAAGATTCTGGTGAAGATAGTGATATTGTCAGTGCTGTCATCAGGAATATCTGGGGCATGCTTGGGAGAGAGTCTGCCAATATCCTGCTTCACAAATTCCCCAGGTTCTTGTCGTCTTGATTCCCCTTGGCCAGCTGTTCCAGGGACAATATTAATCAAGAAGAGAAGCCCAAGTATGGTCATGTAGAAGTTACTCATTTGTGTGATTATCATCTTCTTAGGCATCAACATGCAGAGTCCCTGGGCTCAAGCAGAGGGAAGGCAGAGAGGACTGGAGACACTTGGGGAGAATTTGGCACGGTGGCTTTGAGGGGAGAACTGGAGGAGCAGCTGACTGGGTCCCAGTGCTGACTCATCCCCAGTACTGCGGGTAGACCATTCCCCTCCAAGTGGCGTCAGCCTGAGGGGAAGCAAAAGCCTGACGTTGCTTTTTTACTGAACTGACTGAGAGCTATAAAATGGAATTCTCTCAAATAAAATGTGAGTGAATTCGGGTGACTTCAAATCTTAAAGATGGTTGTAAGCTTTGTTGAGGCCTATCATTTTAGAATAGATTTAAATACATAGGAACTTTGAGTCATTTTAGAGAATAAGAAATCACCTCTGCAGTATTTTGCCTAATGTATCCCATAGAAAACTAGTTCCATGTAATATTTCATTTAGAAAATTTGTTTTATAGAAAAAAGTAGGTTTAAATAGAAAATCATGTGTTCAATGCCCTCTTCCTGATGTTGTCAATACATGTTGAAATCTTTGAAAAGTTTTACAACAGAGAAAGCTGCTTCCTTTATCTTAGTGTTTCCCAAACATATTTAAGGACATGTTTTTCTTGTAATAGACCATGAAACAGGCCTTCTTAGGACCACATTTGAGACATGCTACACTCCTTGATATTTAGAAAAATGGAGAGATATTTTAAGAAATTATCCATTTGAAAATAAGTCCTAGAGAGAGCATAAGGTACCAAAACAAGCGAAGAACCAGAGGCAGGGAATAGCAGAAAGTGTTTGAAAGAACTGTAATTAGTCCAGTGGAAGGTATGAAATACTGCTATAAAAGGGGAAATGAGGCTGCATGGTAAGCAAGGGTCAAGAAGAGCCTTGACTATCAGGCTAAAGAGTTTGGATTTTATTATGAAGCATTAGTTATTGAAGCTTTTGAAACAAGGGGATGCATTCTGTATTTCAAGAAGATAACTCATCAGCATGGTATCTAGATTGGTGACATCGCACCCATTAAGAAAGTGATTGCAATGGTCTACATGAGAGATTATGGGGCATGAATCTAGGCAGTGGTAATGGGCTAAAGAAGGGCTCATTAAAAGAATTATTGGAGAGTTAGAATCAGCAAACCTTGATGTTCATGGAATGTATGTGGGGTTGCTGAAAATGCCTTTAATGTTTTCTTTGTGACTAACTGGAAGAATGGTAGTTTATTAATTAATGAGGGAAACCAGAATATACTGGATATAGGTCAGATTATATTATTCTCTTCATGACTTCCCATTATACTCAATATAAAATATTTCCCCCTTGCTCACTACAAACTAGACACAATGATCTTTTGGCTTTTTCTCAAATACTCCAACCATATTCATACCTCAGGGTCATTGTGTTAGCTGTCATCTTCCTTCTTGAAATGCTATTCTCCCATACTTCCTTCTATCTTTTCATTCAGGCTTGTGTTCAAATACTACTTAATTTAATGACAATGTCTATACTATAATGTTTCACAAGGAATGGTGACATTGCTCTGATTTACCATGTTGGGTAGGTAACTTTTATTTCTCGTTTGCTAAAAATTTTGTCAAGAACAGGTTTTTAACTTACCAAAAATATTCTCTATTTGTTTTTAAGTTTTTCTCTATTGAGAAAGTTTTCTCATCTTTTAAAATTTTCCATTGACGTGATGTCAACAACATGGCTAAATAAGACATCCTTCATCAACATCAGTAATCTTGTATCAATTTTTTCTTTTTCCTTTTTCTTCTTTCTTTCTTTTCTTCTTTTTCTTTCTAATTTTGCATCAATTTATAATCAAAAGTGTCTTTGTGGGAGTTGTGGGATCCAGACCATACACCAAGTGACCAGGGAGGTGTCTCACCCACGTGTGAATTGAAAAATAGGCACACAGACCACAGTTCTGGCTGTGGACCCGGTAATGGCCTTTGAACCAGCTTCAGTCCCTCTTGGCTGCTATCCAGGAACCCCTGGAGAACACTGTCTTAGATAGTCACCTACGGAGAGAAGACCTTTTGTGGAAGTCTATGTTTCCATGGAGTAGTTTCAACACACACACACAAACACACACACAACTAGATGTTTTATAATTAAAGTCTCATGTAATTAAGGATTTTTAAATATTATAATTATAGTAAGTGATTAAATATAGCTGGACATAGTAGTGAAAATACTACAGTAATGAAAAATTTAAAGCCACTTTGTTTATGTTCAAAAGCATAAGAGAATTTAAGAACAAAATAACTTTGTTTACATAACTGATTCCTTGTCTCCAAACTTGATAGGAGCTTGATCTGAGGCATTTCTTTGTCAAAATGTCAAGTCACAGTTAATGATAACTATTTATTAAGTTTTTATATATACTAGACATTATGCTTTGTACTTTACATATATGTTAATCCTCACAATAACCTTGAGTTGCTATGACTGTTACCCTCATTTTTCAGATTATGTAACTTAGACTCTTTTATATCAACCAGGCCATAGAAACAAGAATATTTCAGCAAGTCATCTAGGCTTATGAAAGAAAAGCATTGCATATTTTACTGCTGTACTTAATCATTTATGAATCTTAGTTTAACTTCTGTCTCTTGCTGGAGAGACCACGGAATGCTTGATTTAAAAAAAAAAAAAAACAATTGAGTTTGATTGGTAGTAGGAGCAGAGAGCAGACCGCAGAGAGCCCTGAGCAGCCCATAGCCACCAGTAGCCTAGTTTTCATCACAGCCCAGGAGGAGCCACAGCTGTCTGCAGCTGGCCCCAGTCACCATCATCTCAACCATGAGCAGCCAGGCTGAAACCCAGCAGCTTCCCACTGCCCCCTCTACACACACACACACACACACACACACACACACACACACACACACACCTGGCAGCCTCACACTAGTGGCACCTAGGTCATTGTAAGCAAGGTTTTGGCAACAGTAAAATGGTTCAGTGTAAGAAACAGATACGGTTTCATCAATAAGAATGACCCACCAAGGATGATGTATTTGTCCACCAGACTGCCATAAAGAAGAACCACCCCAGGAAAGACCTTTGCAGTATAAGAGAGAGAAAGAGACTGTGGAGTTTGATGTTGTTGAAGGAGAAAGGGGTGTGGAGGCAGCAAATGTTAGAGGCCCTGGTGGAGTTCTAGTGTAAGGCAGTAAATATGCAGCAGACTGTAACCATTATAGACACTACCCACATTGCAGGGGTCCTCCACTTGCAATTACCAGCAGAATTACCATAATGGTGAGAATGGGCACAAAAATGAGGGATCTGCAGTGCTTCCAAAGGCCAGGCCCCACAGCACCAGTCCTGTCACAGGCTGGTTTTTCTCAGTACACTTTTAAAGTTTTTAAATGGCTTCATATCTGGTCATGGCGAGAATTTGAAGAACCTCATTTTAATTTGCAATAAAACTTTAGAACTTGATTTTTTTATTTTTTAAAAATATTTTATTTATTTACTTTTAGAGAGAGGAGAAAGGACAGAGAAAGAGAGGGAGAGAAACATCGGTGTGTGGCTGCCTCTCGCACACCCCCAACTGGGGACCTGGCCTGCAACCCAGGCATGTGCCCTGACTGGGAATTGAACCAGCGACCCTTAGGTTTGCAGGCCAGCGCTCAGTCCACTAAGCCACACCAGCGAGGGCACAACTTGATTTTTTAAAAAGTCGACAAACTGCAACCACCTGTTAATAAGAGTCTTAAATAGTAAAAAATTAAATTAAATTAAAAATTAAAAAAGAATTAGAGCAATAGTCAATGAAATTGGAAACCGAAAATCAGTAGGAAAGATCAATAAAACCAAATTCTGGATATTTGAAAAAAATCAATAAAATTGATAAGCCTCTAACCAGGTTAACTAAGAAAAAAAAGATGACACAGATTATTAATATCGGAAATAAGAGAGGAGACATAACTACTGATCACATGGAAATTAAAATGATAATTAAGGAATACTCCGAACAACTCAAATTTGATAAACAGAGGAAATGTATCAATTCCTTGAAAGACACAATCTGCCAATACTCAGAGGAAGAAATAGACAATCTGAATAGGCCTATGTCTATTAAAGAAATTGAATCAATAACCTTCCAAAAGACCAAGCACCAGGCCCAGAGAAATTCATTGGTGAATTCTACCAAACATTTGAAGAAGAAATTATATCAATTCTATGCAGAGGGAATAGTTCCAAACTAATTCTTTGTGGGCAGCATTACTCTAATACCAAAACTAGAGAAATACATTGCAAGAGAGGAAAACTACTGACAAATACCTCTCATGAGCATAGATGCAAACATCCTCAACAAAATATCAACAAATCATTTTCTAAAAGTATGTAAAAAGAAGTATACCTCATAACAAAGTGAGATTTATCCCAGGTATGCAAGGCAGGTTCAGCATTTGAAAATCAATTGATATAATTCATCATGTCAACAGACTAAAAAAGAAAAATCACATGATCACCTCAATACATGCAAAAAAGAACATTTGACAAAATTCACCCATTTATGATAGAAACTCTCAGAAAACTAGGAATAGAGGGTCACTTTCTCAACTTGATAAAGACTATCTACAAAAAGATCTATAACTAATGTCATAATTAATGGTGGAAGACTCAAAGCATTCCAACTAAGATAGCTACAACACAAGGGTATTCTCTCTTACCAGTTTTTTTTTTTCAACATTATACTAAAGTTCTTGCTAATGCATTAAGGCAAGAAAAGGAAATAAAAGGTACAGATTGGGAAGGATGACACAAAACTGTCTTTGTTTGCTGATGACATGATTGTCAATGTAGAAAATCTGAAAAAATTGACAAAAGCACCTGGAATTAATACACTATAACAGCAAGTTTGCAGAATATAAGGTTAATATACAAAAGTCAACTGCTTCCCTATATGCCAACAATGTACAAGTGGAATATGAAACTAAAAACACAATAACATTTATATTAGCACCCCAACAAATGAAATAAGTATAAATCTTACCGATACTTAAATATAAACCTTACCAAATATGTACAAGATCTAAATGAGGAAAACTGTAAAACTCTAATGAACAAAATCAAAGAACTAAATAGGAAGATATTCCATATCATGGAGAAGAAGAGTGAATATTGTCAAATTCTTCTGAATTTGATCTATAGATTCAATGCAATCCTCTTACTCAAATCCCAGCAACATATTTTATGGATATCAACAAACTTATTCTAGACTTGATATGGAAAGGCAACCTTTTATCACCTCAGGATAGTCTCTAGTTGTTGACAGCATAAGAAGCTGGAGATCTCAGTTCTACAAAAGGATGAATTCTGCCAACAACCACTGAAGTTTAGAAGAGGATCCTGAATTCCAGGAAGGAATGAATGCTTCTTCCTGCCTGACTGGCACCTTGATTGTAGCCTGTGAGAGATCCTGAAGCAGAGGACCCAGTTGATTTCTGATCTATGGAAACTGGATAGAATAAATGCCTGCTGTTTTAAGCACTAAGTTTATGTTAATTTATTACTCAGAAATATAAAACTAATACAGCCACTTTGAGTTTCTCAAAATTGCTACTTCCTTTCTTATCAGTGCATTTCTTATCATTTTGGTAAATAAATTATCCTCTGAATTTTTTTGCAGAATATGATGAGCTGGTGAGTTTTCTCACCTCATAGAGTAAATTCACTGTAACATACCTGCTTCTCTGAGCCTTTTTATCCCCCCCCCCCCCACCTCATAATCTACCATTGCAATCCTGGCATTTATTTTTCACTTAAAGTGGGTGTTTTCCCAAGATTTCAGGAGCCATCCTGGTAGCATGTCATCACTCTCTCCTGCCTTTACTAGATGACTAAATCCTCAATAATGAGGGATTTCTCCCATATTGATAAACTTACCACTTTCAACTACATTCTGCCCCCTTGATCAGCATATTCAGGGTCTATCCCCATATATATCCTCCTGCTGGGTTCTCTAATTCATTCTATGCATAGTCATTTTTCTCTTCCTTTGTTAGGCCATTACTTTCCCTAGCTGTGATTTCACTTTATTTGTCTTTGGCCAGAAAGGGAGTTGGGGATTGATTGCGAAAGGATCCTGAATTGTCTTGCAAGGCAGAAGAAGCCTGTGCATTGTCTTCAAGCAATGGGTGAATGCTACTTAACAGAGCAGTGGACTACTTTTGTAGTCCCAGTTGGTTCAGCGGGATCTGGGGATTCAAGAATTTCAAGTATTACTGAAATCTCATCTCAAAATTCAGTGTCCCTTTCCTTTCCTATGATTGATTTCCCTGTTTTCAACATAGGGTTGAAAATTCCAGCTTCTCAAGCTCTTCTAACCTTACAATCAAGTCTGAACCAGATCCTAAGCTTTTTCTGCCCTCCAGCTACAGAAGATGGGTTTCTTTATGTACTGCCAAGGAAGCCTTCTGATTTTCTTTTCTTTTTTTTTGCCTTAAATTGGTGATTAATCGCCCTCATCCTTTTATTGTTTTTTCTTCAGTGCATCAATAATACCCACAAAAGTTATCCAATTCCATACTCCTTCTAATTGCTACTCACCTCAAACCTTTCAAATGCCTGAGCCATTGTGCACACTATTGCATATCCCTTTTCATCCTGTATCCCATTCGAGTTTACCACCAGCAAATGTTTTAACGATTGCACTGCTACATTATATTAGTGGTTATTAGTATGCCTCCTACCACCACAGATGAGGTCTTCCTACCTTTCTGACCAGGGAGTAATCTAGCTCTAAAATCTCATATTTGAGACTACTTCCTTAGGACTATTACCAATATGAGTTGTCTTGGGTCACATTTCCCAAGAAAACAAATAGTTATGCACAGGAAGTGTATTGGAGAAAGATCTCAGGAACAGCACCTTTAAGGGACTGAGGGAAGTAGGATGACCAAAGGGGTAATTTAAACCTTGATAATGGTTATAGTTTGGCTTCAGGCTGTCCCTCGGGAATCTCTGGACCTGGAATTGTCTCTCAGAATTATTCTGAATTGAGGCAAGGAGTCAGGTCTTTGTCCTCACACACTAACACCTAATTAGATGCAGGCTTTTGCAAGAGAGGGAATGTAACTTTGTGCAAGGTTGCTTTTTTAGGACAAGGGCAATTTCTAGAAAGGGACTCAGCTGTGAGCCTTAGTAGACCCACCACCAGAAAATAGGAAAGAGTGGCTTGGTAGTCCTGATGGGGGTATCTGGCTGGAGAGCTGTACCACGTACTACAATTTCTAAAGAGGCCAGTAGTTCGTAATTATAGATTGTATTGTAGTTAAGGAGGTTTTCTCTTCAAAATTAAATATTTTTTCAATAGAACACTTTACAACAGAACAAACCATTTAACTATATTTCTTTCAGCCAAAAAATAATTATAGAATGCATACTATGCCAGGCACTATGATAGGCACTGTGGCTATAACCATAAACATTATGCAATTGAGAGAATAAAACCATCCCCTTCAGTCCTGCCAGATGGAGACTGCAAATTAGAATCATCCCTGACTTAGAATTTAGTCATTATAAACATTGTTTTGAAAGCTTCAGCTGCATCTTTCTGTAGTTGAGGGAAAGGCGATGAAGAAGTGCATGGCTCAGCAACCACATTATTTCCCATTCCCAACCAGCTAAAAAAAAAAAAAATCCAGAAGAGAAGGTATTAAGGAGATAAAGAGGAACAACTAACACTTCTCTGTATAATACAATGAACTAGCATGAATATGAGAGAGGCTGTCTTCTAAACTATGGGACAGTTAATAGGTTGAAACTGTACTATCCTTGAAAATTAATGATTGTCCTTTCCTTCCTTCCCTTTTTACTTGTGTTTTATTAAGGTATAATTAACATACAATAAATTTCATGAATTTTGACTGTACAATTCGATGAACATTGATTAATTAATGATCATGTTGCCACCACCAAAAACAAGATATAGAACATTTTCATCACCCCCCCAAATTTCCTTGTGCTTCTTTCCTGACTTTGTCTTCCCTGCTGAACTGATTTCTGACACTGTGAGTTTGCCTGTTCTATACTATCATAGAAATAAAATTTTACAGTATGTAGTGTTTTGTACCTGCATTTCCACTTAGCATAATCCTTTTGAGATTCATTAACAAAGACTTGTATGCAAATATTTATAGCAGCTTTATTAATAATAGTCCCAAGCTGGAAACAATACAGATATCTGTCAACTGGTGAAAGGATAAAGGAACTGTGTGTTATACTACTGCTCAGCAATGAAATTGACAAACTGATAAACACAATAAGCGTCTACTATTTTATGTGTATAATGATATGTTTTTTAATGAAAAATTTAATTTACAAAGAAAAAACAATGAAATCATTCGGAGTCTTGATACAGCTATATGACAAAACAAGCACTTGGATGCTTAACAGCCAGGAAATGACAAATTGCTACTACTCTTGTTTCCTATGAGAGTGATGCCTTTTGCATCTTCATAACTTCCTTTTCTCGTGACCAGCATATACTGCTTTGTTATTGACTTGCCAAGATTAATGAAAAGCCAGCCTGATAAATGTAAAATTCCCTACTAGAGTCTGAGATGTAACAGTAGTCCCTGGCATGAGAATTGGCAAAACACTTTGGGAAATTGATTCAACTATAAGGATCATCTTAAATACAGTCATACTACATATTCACAGAACCCACTTATGGAATTCTGTCCTATGAAAATAGAAGTACAGTCCAAGATATTATACAGTGATATTCAGTGTACTTTTATTCATTTTCTTTTATTTTCAATAATAAATTAATTTATTAGAATGTTTTTAAGTTTACAGAAAAGTCAAACAAAAGTGCAGAGTTCCCATATATTACCTCTACCACCCCCCTAGTTCTCACTATTATTAACATCATGCATTTGTATAGTTCATTAGATACAATTGATGAGCCAATATTGATACATTGTTATTTACCAAACTGCATAGTTTACATTAGGGTTCACACTTGGTATTGTGCAGTTCTATTGGTTTTGACAAATTTATAATGTCATATTTTCACCATTATTGTCTCATACAACGTAGTTTCACTGTTGTAAATGTCTCTGTGCTTCCCCTCTCACCCCTAAACCTCTGGCAACCACTGATATTTTTACTGTCTATAAAGTTTTACCATTACAGAATGTTAAATATTGGAAATAATACAGTACCTCATTCAGATTGGCTTTTTATTTTTCATTTAGCAATATGTTTTTAATGTCTCTCCATTTGTTTTTATGATTTAATAGCTCATTCTATTTTATTACTGAATACTATTCCATCGTATTGATGTACCACAGTTTGTTTAGCTCTTCACCTATTGAAGGACCCCTTGGTTGCCACCAGTGTTTAGCAACTATGGATGAGGCTGCTATAAATATTTGTACGCAGGTTTTTCTTTTCACATAACTTTTGAAGTGAATTGGGGTAAGTACCTAGGAGTACAAATGTTATATTATATGGTAAAACTGTGTTTAGTTTTGTAAGTACTGTCAAACAGCCTTCCAAAGTGACTGCACCATTTTGCATTCCTTTTGCTCTACATCCTCACCAGTATTTTTGTTGTCATTGGTTTGGAGTTTAACCAATCAAATAGGTGGCTAGTGGAATCTCATTATTGTTTTACCTTGAAAGTCCCTAAAATACAGTATTGAGTATCTTTATATGGCATATTTGCCAACTGTATATCTCTTTGTTAAGGTGTCTATTCAGATCTTCTGCCCACATTTTAATAGGGTTGTTTGTTTTCTTACTGGTTAGTTTTAAGAGAACTTGAAATATTTTAGATGCAAACCTTTTATTAGTTATGTGTTTTGGAAATATTTTATCACAATCTGTGGATTTTCATTTCAGTCTCTTAACGGTGTCTTTCCCAGAGCAGAAGAGTCTAGTTTGAATGAAGTCCAGCTTATTAATTCTTTTCTTTAATGGATCCTGCTTTGGCATTATATTAAAAAATTCACTGCCAAACCCAATTTCATCTGGATTTCCTCCTACATTGTCTTCTAGAATTTTTATAGTTTTGTGTGTTACATTTAGGCCTATGATCCATTTACTGTTAACTCTTGTGAAAGGTATAAGAGGTATAAGGTTTGTATCTAGACTCTTTTTTCTCCATGTTCCAGCACTATTTGTTGAAAAAAATGTTTTCTTCACTGAATTGACTGCTTCTTTGTCAAAGATTGGTTGACTGTATTTGTTTGAGTCTATTTATAGACTCCCTAGTCTCTTCCACTGATCTATTTCTCTATTCTTTCATGAATACCATACTGTCTTGATGACTATAACTTCATAGTAAGCCTTGAGGTCAGATTGCATTAGTCCTCCAACTTGGTCTTCAATATTGTGTGGCTATTCTGAGTCTTTTGTCATTCCATACAAACTTTAGAATCAGTCAATATCCACAAGTAAGCTGCTGGAAATTTTATTGGGCTTTCATTGAATCTACGGCTCATTTGGCAAGAACCAGCATTTTAACAATATTGAATCTCCTTATATGGACATATTTCTCCCATTTACTTAGGTCTTTAATTTATTTTATCAGAGTTTTGTAGTTTTCTTCATATAGATCTTGTACATATTTTGTTAGATTTATATCTAAGTATTTTGATTCATTCACACTAATGTAAATGGTTTTGTTTTTATCTTTAAATTTTTAAAATTTTTACTTATTTATTTTTAGAGAAAGGGGAAGGGAGGGCAAAATAGAGGGAGAGAGAAACATTGATGTGAGAGAGAAACATCATTCAGTTGCCTCTTGTACATGCCCAGACCAGGGACCCAACCCATAACTCAGGCATGTGTCCTGACCGGGAATTGAACCAGTGGCCTTTCACTTTGTGGAATGGCACCCAAGCAACTGAGCTACGCTGGTCAGAGCAATGGTTTTATGTTTTTAATTTCTAATTCCAATAGTTCATTCTGGCATATAGAAGAGCAATTGCTTTATATATATTCACTCATATCCTGCCACCTTGCTATAATTTCTTATGAGTCCCAGGAGTTTGTTGTTGTTGGTTTGTTGTTGTTGTTGTTGTTGTTATTGTGGATTATTTGGGATTTTTCTTTTACCATTTGCTTCCCTGTCATGTCTTGTTGCATTAGTTAAAACTTCCAGTACAACGTGGAATAAGAGTGGTAACAAGGGACATACTACTTTGTTCCAAACCTTAGGGGGAAAACATCTAGTTTCTCACCATTAAGTATGATGCTAACTGCAGGATTTTTTTTGTAGGTGCTCTGTATGAAGTTGAGGAATTTCTCCTTGAAGTTGGCTGAGAATTTTTATCCTGAATGGGTGTTGGGTTTTTCAAGTGCTTTTTAGGGATTTATTGATATGATCATATGACTTTTCTTATTTAGCCTGTTGATGTGATGCATTATATTGTTTGGTATGTTGAACCAGCTGTGAATACCTGAGATAAATCCCATTTGGTCATGGTTTGTAATTCTTTTTATACATTTTTGGATTTGATTTACTAATATTGTGTTGAGGATTTTGCATTTATGTTCATAAGAGAAATAGGCCTGTTGTTTTTCTTTCTTTTAATCTGTCTTTTGGTATTAGGGTAATGCTGGTTTCATAAAGTGAGTTGGGAAGTGTTCCCTCTGCTTTTATTTTTGGGGAACAGATTGTAGAGAATTGCTATCATTTCTTCCTTAAATGTTTGTTTAAATTCACCAGTGAAGACATCTGAGCCTCCTGCTTTCTTTTAAGGATGGTTTTTAACTATTGATTCAATTTCTTTAATAGGTATAGGCTTTGCAGAGTATCTGATTTTCCTTCTGTGAGATTTGATAGTCAGTACCTTTCAAAGAATTAGTCCATTTCATTTGGTTATTGAATCTGTGGGCATATATTTGTTTCTACCATTCCTTTATTATTCTTTTAATGTCCAAGGGATCAGTGGTATAGGCTCCTTTCATTCTTGATACTATAATTGGTGGTTCCTCTCTTCTTTTTCTTAGACTGGACAGAGATTTGTTAATTTAACTTATCTTTCAAAGAAGTGGTTTTTGGTTTTCTTAAATTTCTATATTGTTTTTCTGTTTTAAATTTCATTAATTGTTGCTCTGATATTTATTATTTAATTTCATCTGATTACTTTGAATTAAATTTACCCCTCTTTTTTTAGTTTACTAAGGTAGAAACTTAGATTATTAATTTCTTTTGATTACTTTGGATTTAATTTACCTCCCTTTTCTATTTTAGTAAGGTAAAAGTGTGTAGGTTGTTGATTTTACAGTTTTCTTTTTTCTAATATATGCACTTAATGCATTAAATTTCCATTTAAGCACTGTTTTCATTGCATTGTACCAATTTTGATAAGTTGCATTTTTCACTTTAATTTAGTTCAGATATTTTTTTTTCTCCTGAGATTTCTTTGATTTATGTGCCATTTAGAATTATGTTGTTTAATCTCCAAATATTTTGGGAAATCTTTGTTATTGATTTCCAGTTTAATTTCATTGTTGTCTAGAGCATTCTTTATATGATTTCTCTTTTTAAAAATTTGTTAAAGTGAGTTTTATGGCCCAAAATATTGTGTCTTGATAAATGTTCAGTTAAGTTTGAGAAGAATGTGTATTCTGCTGTTGTTGAATAAAGTAGTCTATAAATGTTGATTACATCCAGATGATTGATGGTGTAGTTCAGTTCATCTACGTCCCTACTTATTTCCTGCCTACTAGATCTATGAATTACTGATAGAGGAGTGTTGCACTCTGCAGCTTTAAAAGTGGATTAATCTGTTTCTTCCTGAACATCTATCAGTTTTTGCCTCATGTATATTGGTATCTTGACATTCAATTGTTGGTGCATATATATTAAGGATTCCTATGTCTTCTTAAATAACTGACCCTATTATTATGTAATTTCCATATTTATCCTTGATAATTTTCCTTGATCTGAGTTGTTCTTTGTCTAAAATTAATATAGCAATTCCAGCTTCTTTTGGTTATTGCAATAGCATGGTATATCTTTCTCTATTCCTTTATTAAAATCTATCTGTACCTTTATATTTAATGTGGGTTTCTTGAGGGCAACTTATAGTTGGATTGTGTTTTTGATCCTCTCTGACAATCTCTGTCTTTTAAATTGTTACATTAAGGCTATTGACATTTGTAGTGATTGTTGATATACTTTTATTTTTATTTATAATACTTGTAATTGTTTTTTATTCATTGCCTTATGCTTTGTTTCTCCTCTTGTCTTCTTCTCTTTTTCTGTCCCTTCTTGCTTTAACATTGAACATTTTATATGGTTCCATTGTTTCTCTTTTCTTAGCATAATAATTATACTTATTCTATATTTTTAGTGCTATCCTAGATTACAATATACATTTACAACTAATCAAAGTCCTATCAACTCTAAACCACTTTACATGTAGTGCAGGTACCATATAATAGAATATTCTTGATTCCTGTCTTCTGTCCCTTGTAATCTTGATGTCATTCATTTCACTTACCCATGAGTTATACTCATCTAAAACATTGTTTCTATTATTATTCTGAATAAGAAAAATAAAATAGTTTATTTTACCTTTATTTATTCCTTCTCTAATGCTCTTCCTTTCTCTATGTAGATACCAGTTTCTGACCTATATAATTTTCTTGATCTCTGAGTGACTTCTTTAATATCTTTTGTATGGCAGGCACACCAGTGACAAATTCTGTCAATTAATTTTTTTGTTGGAGAAAGTTTCCATTTCTTCTTTACTCTTGAAGGATATTTTAACTGGCTACATAATTCTAGGTTGGTGAGTTTTTTTCCCCTTTCAGCACTTTATATATTTCACTTTCCTCTCTTCTTGCTTGCATGATGTTTGAAAAGAAGTCTGATGTAATTTTTAACCTTGTTCCTCTATAGATAACATGTTTTTTTCCCCCTGCTAGTTGCATTCAAAATTTTCTTCTTGTCTTTGGTTTTCTTTAGCTTGAATTATGATGTATCTAGCTGTAGAATATTTTGGAATATCATCCGTAATGTTCTCTGAGCTTTCTGTATCTGTAGTTTGCTGTCTATCATTAATTTTTGGAGGAAAAGTCTCAGCCATTATTACTTCACTTACTTATTATGTTTCTTTTTCCTTTCCTTCTTCTGGTATTACAATTATGTGTATGTTTTCCTCTTATAAGGATATTTGTATGGACATTCTGTTCCATTAAAAATTTTTTCCCTTTCCTTTTCAGTTAGGGAAGTTTTCATGATACATCTTTAAGCTTACTGTTTCTTTTCTTGGCTGTATCCAATCTAACAAGCTTATCAAAGACATTTAAAATTTTTTGTTACAGACTTTTTGAATTCTAGAATTTCCTTTTGATTTTTTTTCAGGGTGTCATTCTCTGTGCTGAACCCATCTGTTCTTACATGTTGTGCATTTTTTTCCATTAAGGCCCTGGACACATCAACTGTAGTTATTCTTAATTCCTGGTTTGATAACTCCCAAATTTCTGTCATATGTGAGTCTACTTATGATGCTTGCTTTTGTTCATTAGAATGTGTTTTTTTTCATTTTAGCACATCTTGTACTTTTTGGTTGAAAACCATACATGATGTATCAGATAACGGGAATTATGATAAATAGGCCTTAATATGAAAATTTTATATTTATCTGGGTAGGCATTAGACTGTGTTTATTGTTTGTTGCAGCTGTGACATCAGAGTCTAAAATTTTACTCTAGAATGTGTGCTTTTGTCTCCTCTGTCATCTTTCGGTTTCCCCATGACATCTTAAATGTGTCTAAGATTTGCAGTTCTTTCAGCTATCGTCGTCGTCGTCGGCAGCCGTCCGTCTCGAGAGACGATGGTGTAGCTTCTTAAGAGTCTATCTGCACCGCCGAGAATGGCTGTGCAGTCCAACTCGGAAGTGACACGGTATCTGTCTCCTCCCGTGTTGAATCGACATCTTGCGATGACGCTGGAGTGTCCTCTCCAGTGAAGCTGAAGCTACAGAGCCTGGGCAGGGTGATATGGAGGGTCTGCTGTTGCCCATGCAGCAGACCCCCCCTCTCTTCGCAGCTGAAGGGTCCAAGGGAAAGACGGAGTCAATACAGCTTGGCTTCAGGTGCGCCGCAGGAGTTGCCGGTGTTGACTACAACGTCAAACCGCCTTAGGGACTCCGGCTCCGGATTTTCTGTCGGGGTTTACTCCCTTAGCCTTTCCCCTGAAGAGGTATGCCGCAAGGCAGTGGAGGTTTTTTGGAGTCAGAGTTTTCCTTCTCTGATGTGCCCTGACTGGAAGATCGAACCAGCGACACTTAGCTCGCAGTCCGACGCTCAATCCACTGAGCCAAACCATCCAGGGGCTACTTTCAGCTATAATCACCTGCTATTATACAATTAATTTTATTTTGAATAACATTTTCTCTTAAAATTTAATATGTTCACTGTAGGAAATTTGAGAATCTCAGAAAAACATAACCATTCACAACTGCACTAGTCAAAGATAACCATTGTTAACAATTTTGTGTTACACACTTTAATCCTTCATTCTAGATGTTACCATTGATAATAATAAAATAATTGAAGGCAATCTAAGTGCACTCTTATTGCATAATAATTGAGTACATTACAGTACCTTATAGTTTAATATTATTAGCCACTGGAAAAAGTCTGTGAAGACTTTTGTGACAGAAAAATGCATATAAGTGAAAAAGGAGACTATGAAATTATATATGTAGCACAATAATAACTGTTAAAATGTATAGAAAAGCCATGAAATAAATATACTTAAACATCACACAAATAACAATGATTATATTTAGAAATGACACTAAGAACTTTTTTTTTTAATTCTTCTCTCCCAAGTATTATACAGGCACAGGCACACACACACACATCAGGTTCTATATTTTAGCTATGGTAGGTTTACAAAGTGCTAGTTAGACTGACATTCATTACAGTGACATAGAGGAGCCCAAATTTTAATCAGATTTATTTTTCTATGGTGTATTGAACAACCCAACTTTACTATTTCATAAAACAGAATAAGAATCATGTTTTTAGATTGATCTGAATATCAATCTGCCTTTTTCTGAAAAGGAGAAAATTACTTTTAATTTACAGTGAGCAAGTAGATTTTTAATTATGACCTGATAACTGAAATATATTTATCTAAATGATTGTCAGTATAACTTCCTTCAGAACTGAAAAAAATAATAGATTGTCTTTTGGTTAATATTGCAGGATTCTTCTCTGGTAGACTTTTTTTTTTTTCTTTTTTGGTCATTTTAACTATTTTATTCTTATTAGCCTAGTCATATATTTTGTTTCTTTGTGAACAGATTTTGGCATTTATGATATTTTTAAATATGCTTTATTGATTATGGTATTACAGTTGTCCCAATTTCTTTTCCCTTTGTTGCCCTTCACCAGGTGACCCCCCGTCCCTCCAGTTGTCCCCTCTCTTAGTCCATGCCCACTGATTGTGCATATAGTTCTTCTCAACGTCTTCCTATCCACTCCACTCCTTCCTACTATGCTTCTTAATTCCTGTACCATCTCCCTCCCTTTCCCCACTTCCCCCTTCCAGTTGACCTCCCCCAATAATGTTCCCCATACCTATAATTCTTTTCCCACTCTCGTTACCTACTTAGTTTGCCTTTGTTTCAGTTCCCTAGCTTCTGTTGTTGGTTGTTGGCACACAGTTTTCATTTTAATGTTCATAGTTTTGATCCTATTGCTCCTAAACAAGTCCATTTAACATTTCATATAACAGTGGTTTGGATCTGATGAATTCCTTCAGTTCTACTTTGTCCTGCAAGCACTTTCTCTGCCCTTCTATTCTGAATGACAGCTTCACTGCATAGAGTAATCATGGTTGTAGATTTTTGCTTTTCATTACTTTGAATAGCTCTTGCCAGTCACTTCTTTCCTGCAGAGTTTCTTTTGAGAAATCAGCTGAGAGTCTTATTGGGACCCCTTTGTACATAATTCTCTTCTTCTCTCTTGCTGCTTTTAAGATTCTCTCTTTATCTTTATTTTTGACATTTGGATTATAATGTGTCTTGGTGTGGTTCTCTCTGGGTCCACTTTCTTTGGAACTCTCTGTGCTTCCTGTACTTGTAAGTCTATTTCCTTCTCCAAGTTAGAGAAGTTCTGCTTCATTATTTTTTCACATAATTTTTCTGTTTCTAGTTCTTCTTCTTCACCTTCTGTCAATCCTATGATTCAGATGTTGACCTACTTATAGCTGTACCATAGGTTTCTGAGCCTCTCCTCATTTTCCTCACTTTTTGTTTCCTCTTTCTGCACTGGTTGACTGTTCCTTTCCTATGTTCCGATTTGTTGATTTGATCCCTGGTTTTCTTTCCCTCACCACTTGTTTTGTATGTGTTTTCATTCATTTAATCAGGACTAGCCTTCATTCCTTCCCGACCTTGTTTAAGATCTGCTCTTAAGTCTGTAAGCATTCTTATAACCAAAGCTCTGAACTGTGCCTCAGAAAGATTTCCTATCTGCTGAGCCGTCAGATTAGATATTTGCTCTCTGGTCAGCTGCATCACCAGGATCTCTATCATGATCTGTGCCATCCTGACAGTTTTGTGTTACCTTTTCTTCCTGAGTGGGGCTGTCACACCTCCTACACTATAGTGGGTAGAGCCCTGTGCACTTTTTACAACCGGGCGGCCTTTCTCACCATACTGTGACATTTTCTGTAGGAGTGGGGGTCCAAAATAGATTCCTGCCGTTCACTCTCCGCTGACAGACTGGGAGCCTCCTCCTTCATCCCCATCCCCTCCAGGCCTCACAGTCCAAGGCAATGGGGGTCTGTCTTCCCTGGCATTGGATGGGCCTGGTCTGCAGCCACGGGTGCACCCCAGGCGCTTTTTGCCTCCCCTTAAATATGGGTGTCTGTGCTTACCACCATCCCACTGCCATCACCACTGCTGCCACCGCCACCAGCACAGCTTGACCTCTCTGCCCTGACTTCACCCCTCCTACCCGTCTGGATGAGCACCACTTCTTTGTAACTTCATATGTTGGACTTCCATTTATTTTCTGGAACTTCTGGTTATTTCTGGTTTTGTGGTAGTTGTATTCTTTCTTAGTTGTGGAAGGAGATGGAGCGTGTCTGTCTAGGCCTCCATCTTGGCTGGAAATCTCCTGTGTGTGTTTGCTTCTGTGTCTGGTAGATTTTTTGCATTTGGCATTGATTGTAAAATGTTCCATTGGTAAAGTTAATTAATTTAGTCAACATGGCACAATGTATGATTAGTCAACCATTAATGTTCATAGGCATCACCTGAGAACTAGTCAAAAAGAAAGGTTTTATTGAGCCATACTCAGAGATTCTGAATCAGTAAGCATTTCATAGAGACTGCAAATTTGCATTTATATTTTGAAAAATACTCAATAAGAAAAGCATGGGTTTTTGATGTTAGGGAGATATTTATATAAATCTTTGACTCCCTAACTTACTAGCTATGGACCACAGACAACTTATTAATAATGTGAGTTTAATATAGTAGTTGCTTCATAATGGTTGTAAAAATTAAGCAAGGTGATGTTATGAAGAGCATTTTATACATGATATATGCTCAATAAATGGTATTGCTTAATAGCAGCAGTAATAATTATTATTATACCCAGAATATACTCATATATTGAGAGTTTTTATGTATTGAGCATTTTAAACACTTTTATGACTATTATTCATTTTAGTTTTACAACTGTATAATATAAGTCCTGTAATTATACTTACACATATTTCAAATAACTTGCCCAAGGTCACCAAGCTAGTATAAATCTTGAATAAAAAACCAGATTTTAAACCAAAGTAGTCTGGTATATACACACACACACACACACACACACACACACACATATATATATATATATATATATAACCCTGGCTGGTTTGGCTCAGTGGATTGAGCGTCGGCCTGCGAGCTAAGTGTCGCTGGTTCGATCTTCCAGTCAGGGCACATCAGAGAAGGAAAACTCTGACTCCAAAAAAACCTCCGCTGCCTTGCGGCATACCCCTTCAGGGGAAAGGCTAAGGGAGTAAACCCCGACAGAAAATCCGGAGCCGGAGTCCCTAAGGCGGTTTGACGTTGTAGTCAACACCGGCAACTCCTGCGGCACACCTGAAGCCAAGCTGTATTGACTCCGTCTTTCCCTTGGACCCTTCAGCTGCGAAGAGAGGGGGTGTCTGCTGCATGGGCAACAGCAGACCCTCCATATCACCCTGCCCAGGCTCTGTAGCTTCAGCTTCACTGGAGAGGACACTCCAGCGCCATCGCAAGATGTCGATTCAACACGGGAGGAGACAGATACCGTGTCACTCCCGAGTTGGACTGCACAGCCATTCTCGGCGGTGCAGATAGACTCTTAAGAAGCTACACCATCGTCTCTCGAGACAGACGGCTGCCGACGACGATATATATATAATTAAATATTAAATTGACACAACAAAAAGAGAACTTATTGCAAATGTAAACTTGAAGAGTTGTCTTCAATATTTCTGAATTATTCTGTCTCCTCAATTAGTTTTCTGTGCATATTCCAATAGCAATACAGATGTAGCTCAAAAATATTGCAGGTTTGTTTCCAGAAATTGCAATAAAGCAAGTATTGCAATAAAAAGAGCCATAATCTTCTTGAGAGTGGAGGGCCTTACCTTCTATTTGTTGAAAAACTCAGTATCTGTGAAGTGCTATAAACAAAATGCAATAAAATAAGGTATGCCTGTATACTCAATTGGGTGTCCAGGATGAATAACCAATTTAACCTTTTGAATTTGCCTTTAATTACTTGGGAACCCATGCAATTTCTCCCAAATTCTTAAGATTTATTAAAACAATATTTTGCATAATTCATTTCTGCCCAGGTCCATTCATTGTAATAAATCCTAAGATGTAAATTTCTCTCTCCTCTGGGTATTTCTATTTGCCAAAAACACATTTTAGCACCATAAATTATTTTTGTGCATTGTTTCCAAGCTCTTCAAAAATACTGGAGTACACCATAGGAATATGTACTCTTTTAGATATTTTGAATTTTATTCCACATATATTTATTATGTCAGAAGTGCATTAATTAATTCTCCAAATATATATCTATTAAATAGTTGATAAAATTTATTCAAGTATAAACTTTACTTTTTCACACAAAATTTAAATTTATAAAGATTTTAGAGTATTGTTCAGATTTATTTTGCTATCATTTGTGTTTCCTAGATGTGTATGTGTACATATATATTAACCCTCAAAGTGAAATATGCTTATTATCAGCTGCTCCAAAGAGGTAGAGTTTCCAAAACCAGGGCTTATTTTCAAGCCATGGAATGATCCACACCCTCATATTTCTCATTTACCTTGTATTCTGTTCAAAGCTTCAGTGAAGATGGCTATAAGCAGGTCCTGAAATTCAGATGTGTGGAGTGATTAAGGGTAGTCAGTAAGCAACTAGTATAATGTTGCGGTTGAAAACAGCTGGTATAACAGTATCTGATTGTGTGTTGGTAAATATTTAGCAACTGGCTTTCTGGGGGAGGGGGGCCTGATTGCTAACATTTGCTGATTTCTGTGGTGTTAACATTCTCACTACGACTAATTTAAAGCTGATGTCACAGAATGTGTAGGTGGGGAGAAATGCACAGTAGCACACTGTTATTTAGTATTTCCACCATACAGATTCAATAGATGTAAATAATATAAAGAGCATAGATAATAGTAAAATGCAGTGAAATATTTCAGATAAATTTTGAATATTTATTACTTTTTCTTTCAACATATGTAATTATAAGTTTATTATCATTTTTAATATTGACTGTGGGGACCAGCTTGCAAATTTCTGAAAATTTTATAGTTAAGTTCTTGTGAGATGGACAAGATGGTAGCAGCACAACTCTATTTTGGGCTGTTCTAGAACTTGTAAATATCTGCTATACTTCACCCAGATACTTATTCAAAGAACTACTAGGAATTAGAATATGGTGATGACTTTTCCATTATGGGTGGGTATCCTCATTGCTATTCATGATAATAATACTATCAGCAGTAATTAAGTTACTGAGTGCTTAGTATATGGTAGTTTCAACTCTAAGAAATATTATTGATTTTAATATCTCCATTAAACAATGAGGATTCTGAAGCTTACAGTAGTCAATTATATTGCCTTTGCTCACCCAAACCTATATAAAAGAGCTGACTTACAGGTCCAATATCTGTCCAATACCAAAACCTACTCTCTTAAACAGCATCCTCTACCATATATATAACCATATGAAATTGTTGGCCTAGTTTGACTTATAAAAAGGCAATGCCATTGAATTCAACTTAATATAGATATGGATATAGACACAGAATATGAAATGGAATATTTCCTTCACCTGTCTGTCTGCTCTAGTTGACATGCTTGTTTGGCATTGTTAACAGTTAGAAAAATGGAATGCGTATACATCTAGTGACCAGAGAAGCCTTATATGTGGTAGTAAGAGCACTGTGCATGGTGTTAGAATATCATGGTCCCATCCCTTGCCAGCCTTGTTTAACAGGGACAACAAAAGTTGCTCTACCTGACTACCAGGATTTGTTTGAGTATTAATGTGAAAGTACTTTGGACGCCACCACTGATATAAGAAATTATTTTTTTATGAGAACAGTAGTATTTTTGGCATAGGTAACAAAGTTCATTTTGTATGCCCACAGAGAAGAAATTAGCAAGAGCATTCATTACCAAAGTTATGTTCTGTCAACTTTTTCAATAAATGTACTTTATATTGTTTGCACTCCCTAGTGCCCTTTTGATAATAATGACAATCAATAAAAAATGTGTTTATTTTTGCATACCAACTATGTATGAGACTCTCTGGACTCTTAATGTTAACCCATGCATTCCTCATAATAGTCATGTGAAGTATACATTATATTTTCAGTTTAACATAATATGAATCTTGTAAGTAGTTATTAAATGGTGGACCCAAGACTACAAGTGAAGTCTACCTCTGCAGCTGGTGCTTTTGTTTTCCAGCTCTGACTCTTACCTTAACAATAGAATTGTGTCTTAGCCTTCCTGATTCCATCAGCGACCAGAATAGTGAAGGGCATGGTAGTTGAGACCTCAATGCCTATTTAAAATGAATACTTGAAATGCTATTTGTTTTACAACTTTGTAAAATTTTAATATCATTTGGAGCCCTGCATAGAACTGAATATGTTGGATTGGAACAGTGATAAAAAGCCAGTTGATTCTGGAATTATCCTCAGTTTTTTCTAGCTGAGTCAGCAAAGGAAGGGCACATGTCCCCTACTTATGGGCTTAAAAGCAGATCTCATATGGTAGAGAACTCTCAACGGCCCTTTGAAAATCTCAAACTTCACCAATAATTTCTACTTTAAGTAAGTTCTGTTACTTCACATACCCTAAGCATTCATAAAAGAAAAGTTTACTTAATAACACCAGCTGTATTAACTGATCTTATTGTTTTTAGCAGAATTTATTGAGAAGAATCTCCACTCAGGATCCAGACATATGCTCAGGATTTGTTACTGGGCTATATGGAATAGATAACTAAATATAAAATGGCCTTAAATGATTCTAATTCATAATTCTATGGTGGTATCAATACCCTCGGGAAGAAATATTAATGATAAAATGACAGTGTGGTAGAGTGGAGAAAACAATGGCTTCTATGTGGAAGACACAAGTTCATATTATGAATGACACTTCTGGGTTGGGAGGCTTTATTGTTGTTATTTCACCTCTCCACCTCAGGTATTTTTATCTATAAAGAAAAAGTTGCAATATTACCTTTATATAAGATTGGTGTGAGGATTAATCGGGTTAACATATGTACAAAAGTATCTAGTGTACCAATAGTTGCAATATAAATAACATCAGAAGATAGTTTATCATATTTGGTTTTTAATAATATCCATAGCTTGTCAGAGTCAAAACAAATCTAGTACAATGTAGATTTTAAACTTCCTTGGGTTGTCTCTTTAGTCTGCTTCATTTGATAACAAGTTGTCTTGTACTTTCTTCATGAACATAAACCTGCTCCGTGCTGATACAAATGGTACAATTTCTTAACTCTTCAATCAGCTTTGTTGTTAGTCCTAGAGAGCTGCTGTGTCTGTCAAATCTGAAATGTGGAGTTAATTCACAATACTAATGTCCTGTCAACCATAAATTTTTAAGCCATTCAATATGTCAATTATAGTCCTAATTCTTGTGTTGAATGCTCTCAAATTAAGTATTAATTAGGTTTAATGTAACATATACTTGGTTATAGTGCAAATTGATTATTTTCTTAAATAGTATTCAATATTCATTCATTTAGTCATTCAACAAATATTTCTTGAGTACCTATTATATGCTAGGCCCTGTTCTAGGCACTGAGAATACAGCAGAGAACAAGTAAGATCAAGTTTCTGCTCTCACTGAGGTGACATTCTAGTGGGAGTAGTCTGATAACAAACAAAAAATAAGTACATATATATTGTATGTTAGACAATGCGTACAATGGAGAACAATAAATTGGTGAAGTATGGAAAAAAGCTAGCATGAGGAATAGAGAGTTAGGATTTTTAAAATAATGCTCATTTATGATCTCATTAAAGAATGTGCAGTGTGAGCAAAGATTAGAAGGAGATAATGTAAAGGGAACTAATGTTGATCATTAAATTACTCTGTGAGGTTCTGTGTTAAATTAATTAGATCCAGTCTCTTATTTAGCCTTCACCACCACCAATAAAGTAAATATCTCTGTACCTGTTTTACAGTTAAGGAAACAGAAGGTCAAAGAAATTACATGGCTTGTTAAGGGCCATACTATTATTTACTGTGTTTCTCAAACTTCAATAGACCTACTTCAGGTTTTTTATTGGTTTTGAATTTTCCTTTTGTATGCTTGACGTGAAAGAGTGCCGCTTCAACATTTTCTTCCTTCTGAGCACAAAAATAACTCCTTACCTCTCTATGCTTGAACTTGTAACATCTTTGTTTGGGCTTTGGAACTTTCTAGTAGGTAGTGTGTGATCCACCCAGATCCTGTCTTTATGCCAGTGCTGGGAATATCTTCTGCTGATGTCTCACAGCTCAGTCCCTCAAAGTGTTGCCTCCTCATCCTAGATTACAGATACCTTTCCACCAGGTGACCTATGGAATGATTGGCTGGTGTGAGGGTTCAGAGGCCTAAACCTCTTTCTTCAAGTTGGTACAACTCTAAAAAGCTGCCCACCCAAGCTCTAGAGATTTCTGGAATATTCTTTAAGGGCTCATTTGCAAAACAGTAGAGAATGTATTCTCTCTGTTCAACCCTGCCTCCCTCACTTCCCTACGAGTACATCTTATCTTCCTAGAACACTCTTGATGAGCTTGCTGCACATAACCACTCATTCCACAGTCTATTTACAAAAAAATCTGACCTAAAAGTAGTCTCTAAGTGGTTCTAAAGATTTTCCATTGTAAAAATCTACTTTGAATTCTGTAATCTCGCTTTGGAATTTCATGTCAATTGTACTGTGGTGACTCAGTTCAAACCTCCAATTTAAAATACCATTAAGGTGAACTGTGATCTGAACAAATTTAACATGAGTTGACATAGTTCAGTGCAATCTGAGTGAAGAGTATGAAGGGGCTATGATCAGAAATAAACCTGAAAAGTAGGCACTGACTAATCAGGGCATTCCATATGGCCTTTTTCCTTTAGGGAACAAGGAGACTTTGAATAAGTTTTAAACAGGCAAATAACAAAATCAGATGTACACTTTAGAATGACATCTTTGATGGCAATGTAGGTAAAGGATTGGAGGGATCTGAATAAGACTAGAGGCAGAGGAAACATTTAGAAGAGTATTAGGACTTGATAAAGATATTGAAGGAAAGCAGAATTTGCCAAACCAAATATGCTACTTTGGCAAGAGAATTATCTTGAAGTGGCTATTTTTAAGAAGCAGCAGAAATAAGTAAGAGAAGCTCTGAAAATCTAGTAGGAGTTACCCTTTTGTAAGAAACATTTACATTTGTAAGGAGAATTTTCATTTGTGAGAGAAGAGTCACTCTCTGATAGGAAGAGCAGACTTGATGCATCTCTAGAAACTCTTTTATCAATGGAGAAGGCAAGGACTTAAATCTGCATAACAACCATACCCTTGTTTACTGTACTTTTTTGGTAACCTTCCATAGCTTACTCTCTCCCTCCCCCAACATTTTTCTTTTGCTTTCAACTGGAGATGGTATTTAAGGTGGTGGCTTGGGCCATTTTAGGGTTACTGTTTTCCTGGGTCTCTCCCATGTAAAAAGGAGGTATCCTTGTTATTAAATTGCCATTTGTCTTTCCCCTGTTAATCTTTTTATTATGAGGAGGGAGGGTGGTATTTAACCAAGACCTAGAATGGTAGAAGGAATTTTTTTCTCCCTTACAATACAAAATGTTGCTTTCTTTATGTATTTATTTATTAGCACATATTTATTTATGTAACATATAAACATAGGTCACTGTATTAATTTTATCTGAATAATAAAACAAACAAAACATGGGAATTTAAAAGCATGAGATCAAAAATAAATATAAATTGAATTTCTTTTATTCTCTTCTACCACCACAATAGATGGTATTTGTTTAGCTCATCTTGAAATGCTCCTTTAGTGAGAAATCTGTTATGAATAAGAAATGAAGTGCTTTTCCTCATCTTTGATTTGTGCAAGGAGATTTTTATTTTCATCGTACCATTACCATCCCAATGTTAGGGCCAGAGACCACAATTTTGTCCATCTCATGACCAGCTACCTGCGTCAGACCTTGCAAAACAGGCTACAGCAAGTGGTCATTGTGTTCTCAAAAACTGTTGCCTGCAGTCACACCTGGCGTCCCGTGTTCTTGGGAACCCTCTCTCCAGGCTTTGTAGGAATCAATTGTTTTAGCCTGCGGTCGGGTCACTATGCTTGCCTGGACTCTGATAATTCTGTTGCCCAGGATTAAAACCTTTAAACCACCCCCTCCTCTGTTCCTGCTGGGGGCTGCAGTCACTCCAGACTCAGCCCACCCACTTGGACCTCCCCAATAAAGGCTTTGAACTGGTTTACATGTCTCTTCCCTTCTTCCTCACACATATCTAACACCCACTTAACCTATAATGTAATTAGTCCATACAGTGGATGTTATCCTGTACAATTACATTATATGCTGGCACTGCATTGAAAGGGCATGCAATGGAGTATATTTTATACCAATAATGTAAATAAATATACTACTGTTGGTGAGATGCTTAAATCATTTTCAGGAGATCAGGAGGACCTACATGTTACAGTGAAACCCAAGGACTTTACCCTAACCAGTGTGGCTCAGTGGGTTGGGCATTGTCTCACAAAGCAAAGGATTGACTATTCAAATCCTGTTCAGGGCACATGCCTGGGTTGCAGGCCAGGTCCCCCATTAGGGGCCTCTGAGAGGCAACTGATGAATGTTTCTCTCCCTCTCTTTCTCCTTCCCTTCTCCTCTCTCTAAAAAGAAATAAATCTTACAAAAATAAAACCAGGGACTTTTTCTCTCTTTACACTGTTCTTCCCTCTGTGTTCAATTCTTTTGTTTTATCGTGTAAACTTTCCCAAGATCGTAAACCAAAAAAGAGCCTTCAAACAATATTTGAAAGTTTATAATGAATCTAGTAGTAGCTAATTTTCATTCTAGCTTCACAGTTAAAATAAGAACAGGAATGACATTTCCCTGTTTTGGACCACCAGCAAAATCTTGTTGGAATTGGATCTATACCCTGAGCTGCATCCATCCTCCAAGTGCCCTAAATCCTGATCCACTGCTTTGTTGAAAACCTGTGTTAATGCTTCTAAATTTCAGGTGGAAAAATGTTATTTTCTCCTTTGCATGGAGCTATAGATAATTTTAAAATTAATCTTTAATTATTTTTCAACTACCCGCAGGGCGGCAATAAGAATAATACTATGTAGAATATTAGTCCATTTGAATCATACATTTTAAAGTCCTTTCCCCCCTGATTTTCGTTTTGCATTTTATTTTAAAAAACCACAACCAGAATTGTTGAAAGCATTTAGGAGAAATAATGTGGTATTTGCCTGTGCTGAGGATGCAGAATCTTTGCTTCTTTTGCTTCTTTTTTGCTGAAGAAATATGATAGACAGCAATGAATTTATCCCAGCTCATAGCAAAATTATTCTTCATGATACTTTTTAAGCAGGGAGAAATATGCCCTTATTGAAAATGCCACCCTATAGATGAACAATCTGATACAGTGACTAGTGTCTGTGAAAAATGTCTCCAAACTGCTAAATTCTGTGTTTATTTGGACAGAAAAGTGGCAGACAGGATATAGAAGGACCTGTCTTCCTCCGATCCTTTCCTATGGAAGGGCATCAAGGAGATTGAGAAATTATGGAGTGGAAGTGCCTATTGTGCTCTGACTTTGTTTTAGAGACAAGTAGGAGAGGGCTAGCCTGAGTCATACCAGCTCATAACTCCCATCAGAGTGATTTTTCCTAAGAGGTGACATTTGCCACCTATTACTTCAGAAATGATGTTCTATCCCCCAGTAGCCTATCAGATAAAAGACAGATTCATTCATGATTTTAGGACTCTCCTTATTACTCAATTTTATTGTTATTCTCAAGTACTATATAGACCTTGCTTAATGTCCATGGTACCTTCTATGCCTCTCCCCTCAGTCACCTCACCACTTTCTACCCCAGCTGAGACATTCCCTCTTACTCTCTCTCTCCCTCTCTCTCAGTCTCACCATTTCTTGATTCCTTTATTGTTGCTTACCTCAACTCAACCTTAGCTTAGAACTAGTTTTCCAATCTAAAGTCTATTTTGTCCTTCATTCTATTCAGAAGGCCCAGTGAGTTCCATTTGAATCACAATTATCACAGTGTGTGTAAAGCTTAAATATACAGAAAATTGCAAAAAACCTAGGATGCTAAAATTGACATGCATATATTCACCACCAAGAATCAATAAACATAAACATTTGACTCCGATTATTTTTAACAAAATAAAAATATTGTAGATAGAGCTGATCTCCTCTTTGTATGCCATTTCTCTTTTTCTAACCCAAGGCTATGACTAACAGGAATTAAATTCATCTAGTACTTGAATGCGTCTAGTACTTAATTTTAATTCATATGACACTAGTTGCCTCTATTGAAAAGGTAAATTTTTAGCACTGGCCAACTATCAATTTGCTCTTATTTAAAATTCTACACACATTCTCACAAACAGTTAAGAGGTTTATTTTTTTTTCAAAACCTGATGAATGATTGTTATGTTTTGTTTTTCTTCAGATTGCTAGTGAGGTTGAGCATCTCATCTTTTGTTTATTCTTGGACATTCCATTTCCCTCTTCTGCAGTTTTCTGTTATGTCTCATGAATTTGATTTTCTTCTATTCCACATGCTAAGTACTATTTTAAATGAATGTCACAGCTTCTTTAAATCTATGATTTGTCATTTAACTCTCCTTATGCTCTCTTTTATGCAGATATTTTAATTTTTTGATGACTCCATCAAGTATTTTCTTTTTAAAAAAATAATTTATTTATGTATGTGTTTGTTTGTTTATTTATTTATGTAATTTTAGAGAGAGGGGAAAGGAGAAAGAGAGGGAGAGAAACATCACTGTGTGGTTGCCTCTCACTTGCGCCCCCAACTGGGGACCTGACATGCAACCTAGTCATGTGCCCTGATTGGGAATCGAACCAGCGACACTTGGCTCGCAGGCCGACGCTCAATCCACTGAGCCACAAAGCATTTTCTTTAAGTGTGTTTTTTGTGTCATGTTTAAGAGATCCACAAGGTCACAAAGTATCCTTTATATTTTCTTATTATAGTTATAAAATTTATTTTAAACATTTACATAATTAAGTATATTTAATTTATTTTTAGTATGGTGAGGTGCAGATCTTTTTTTTTTTTTTTTTTAACACAAGGTAAGCCTGTTTCTCCACTTAGCTGTAATGCTGACCATATCATGTACAAATGTGTCAAGTATTTTTCTGGGTCATCTATTCTGTTGCATTGATTAGCATCAATATTACTAATATATCTTTGTCCTAAATATTAATGTTTGGAAGAATGACTTTTAGTCCTCAACATGAATTTTAAAATCTGTCCACCTAGTGTCAAAAAAATTTTTATAGGATTTTAACTAGATTGGCTTTGAATTTAAAGATTAATTTGTGGGAGAATTTTTATTTTACGATATTGAATTATCCCATTAATTAATATGGCTTATTTCCCACTGTTCAAAACTTTTATATTCTTTGAAAATATCATACCTTTTTCTTTAAAGGCTTTTCCTACATGTTTTCTTTCTTCCTTTCCAAGGAAGTTACACTTTAAACTATTATAACACCGGATCATTTCTTTTCCATTACATTTTTTAATTGATTATTCCAGGTGTAGAGAAGCACTATTGGTTTTTCTGTGTTGACTTGTGTTTAGCAGCCTTGCTAAACTTTCTTTTCAGTTTCATTTGTCTATGATTCTCTTTGAGGAAATCTTACCGTCAGCAAAAAATGACAGTTTTGTCTCTCTTTTTTTTTTCAATTTTAGTATATCTTCTTTTTCTTATAGTGTTTCATTTAGAACTTTAGTACAGTGTTAAATAGTAGGAGTGATAGCAGTGTTTTTATTTTGTTACTGAATGAAATAGACATGATTTTAATGTTTTATCATTAAATGTTTTGTTACAGGTTTTTAAAATATATATCTTCCATCAGATTAAGAAAGTATTCACCTAGTTCTAGTTTGTCAATAATTTCAGTCATAAAGATTAACTCATCAAAAACTTTTTGCCATCTGTTGATTGTGTTTTCTTCTGTAAGTATCAATGTGACAAATTACATGGATTTTCTGATATTGATACATCCTTATATTCCTAAGATAAAATGTTCTTTTTTAAAAATAAATTTAAAGTATATTTTATTGATTATATTGTTACAGTAGTCTCAATTTTTCCCCTTTGCTCCTCTCTGCCCAATAGTCCCCTACCCTCCATCAATCCCCCCCCCCCTTAGTTCATGTCTGTGGGTCGTGCATATAAGTTCTTTGGCTTCACCCTTTCTTATATTATTCTTAACTTCCCCCTGTCTATTTTGTACCAGCCAATTATGTTCTTAGTCCCTGCACCATTTCCCCATTTTTCCTCTTTCCCCCTCCCAGCTGATAACCCTCCAAATGATCCCCATACCTATAATTCTGTTCTTATTCTGGTTTGCTTAGTCAGCTTTTGTTTTTATTTTTTAGACTCAGTTGTTGGTAGTTGTGAGTTTGTTGTCATTTTAATGTTCATAGTGTTGATCTTCTTTCTCTTAAGTGACCTTTGACATTTCATATAACAATGGCTTGGTGATGATAAACTCCTTTAGCTTTACCTTGTCTGGGAAGCACTTTATCTGCCCTTTTATTCTAAATGATAGCTTTGCTGGATAGAGTAATCTTGGTTGTGGGTCCTTGCTTTTCATCACCTTGAACACTTCTTGCCAATCCCTTCTTGCCTGCAAAGTTTCTTTTGAGAAATCAGCTGATAGTCTTATAGGCACCCTTGTGTAGGTAACTCTCTGCTTTTCTCTTGCTGCTTATAAGATTCTCTTTATCTTTCACCTTTGGCATTTTGTTGATGATGTGTCTTGGTGTGGCCCTCCTTGGGGCTAGCTTGTTTGGGACTCTCTGTGCTTCCTGGACTTGTATGTCTGTTTTCTTCACCAAATTTGGAGAGTTTTCCTTCATTATTTTCTCATGTAAATTTTAATTTCTTGCTCTTCCTCTTCTCCTTCTGGCACCCCTATGATTTGGATGTTGGTATGTTTAAAGTTGTCCCAGAGGATCCTAAGCCTCTCCTCATTTTTTTCAATTCTTATTTCCTCATTCTGCACTGGTTGACTGTTTTTTTCTTCCTTATGTTCCAAATCATTGATTTGAACCCCAGTTTCCTTCCCTTCACCATTGGTTTTGTGTGGGTTTTCCTTTGTTTCATTTAGTGTACCTTTCACTTCTTCCCTTATGCATTTGTCATAGTTAAGCATATCTGTCAAGCCTGTGAGCATCTTTATCACCAGCGATTTGAACTCTATATCTGTTAGGTTGGCTATCTCCTCATCACTTAGTTCTTGCACTGGAACCTTGATCCGTTCTCTCTTTTGGGTCATACTTCTCTGTCTCCTCATCTTGACAGGCTCCTCTGTTTGTTTGCCTCTGTGTCTTAGGTAGAGCTGTTGCACCCATTATGTTGTAAGGGGTGGAGCCTTAAGTATTTGTCAGGACAGGGCAAACTGTTTCACCTTGTTGTGGCACTGTGTGTGAGGGAGGGGTCTGAGAGAGAAGAATGCCGCTTGATCAGCACTCACCCCTTTTCCAGGCACTTCTCCCACTTGAGTATGGGACTGGCATCCCTCTAACTGTTGCCCTGGCCGTCGTTCCCAGAGTGGGTGGGTCTGTGGACACTCTAGAACTCTAATATAGGGGGGACCCTTTAAATGAGCAGACTCTCCTAAGGGACCAATAGTTTCTTCTTCTGCCCCAATTCCCACTGGTTTGCACAGTCAGAAGCAATGAGGCTTTATTTTCCCTGGCTCTGGGACTGTGAGCTGTGTGGTCTGGTCTGCTGCTGGGAATGCTCCACAGGTGGCCCTCCCAACTTTTTAAAATGTGTGACTGCAGTTTCCACCAATCTGCTGCTGCTGCCACCACCACACTGCATCCTCTCTGCCCCAGCTCCTTCCCTCCTACCTGTCTGGATGAGTACTTCTTCTTTATATCTTTGTTGGACCTCCATGCAGCTTGATTTTCTGGAACTTCTGGTTATCTCTAGTTTTGAGGTAGTTGTATTCCTCCTTAGTTATGAAGGGAGATGCAGTGTGTCTGTCTAGGCCTTCATCTTGGCCAGAAGTCCCAGATAAAATGTTCTTGATCATTGAGTTTATGTACACTCATGTGTATGCATGCACACACACAGCTATATTAAATTTGATGATAAATTTAAGATTTTTACTTCTATGCTATATGCTTATTTTTGTACTGGTCTTTTCATGTTTGGTACAAAGGTTGTACTGGTTTCATAAAATGTGTTTAATAGCTCTCTATTTTATTCATAGAATTAATTTGTATTATACTTGAACTACCCATTGCTTGAAAATTTAATGAAACTTGCCTCTAAAACTTCCTGACATTTGGTGTTTCTTTTTTAAAATTTGAGTGGAGGTAGAAATTGACTACCAGTCCAATTTAGGGGATTATGGATATATTGCTGTTTATTTTTTTAAATATATTTTAATTAATAATTTTTAAAAGTCAGCCAAAGTGCTATTAAATACTATTGTTGTGGTTTTTTTAGTTTCTGGATTATATCAACTTTTCCCCTGTTCATTTTTGCATTTTCCTTTATTTTTCTTGATCTATTTTATTAGTTTTTACACTTTTATTAATCTTTTCAGAGAATTAGTCTTTGGATTTATTGAGTTTTCTCTATTTTTCATTGTCTGTATCTTCTGGCATCTATTTTTGCTGATGTAATAAATCAACCTGATAATGGTCATTTTTTTTTAGTTAATCTGTCTCTTTTTTCCAGTGACATTTCAGATTAATCTTTGTTCTTTATATTTTTCATCTTTCCTACAATGTACGTAAGTATGCCCTAGATCCTGAGAACAACATGTTGAATATCATCTCCTGCCCATTTTGTCTAACATTAGGGTAGAAAGTAGGAAGATAGCTTATTTTTTAATCAATCATTCATTTACCTGTCCAACATTCTTCATCTGGTATTCATGCCTCTTTCTCCTCCACTACTTGGTCTCAGTTGCCTAACCCAATGGAGGCTGGGTGAAGGTATACCAATGTGGAACTATTGTGCACTTCCCAGATACTCCGAATTTCCCCAACAGTTATCTTCTTAACTGGCACAATCTGCCATGATGGATCTGTGGCTTTCTACAAGCAAGGCCAAAAAAGGGGCATTTTCATTTTTCTAAAATCTTAATGGCTCAGCAGTGCCATTAATTACAGTTTCTCTGCCACTGCCCTGGGCTGTCATCTTGAGGCAGAATCAAAAGTGTCAATCTGGTGAGGAATCAAGTTTCCTTTTTCATTCAGCAACTTGTGCTTAGAGAACACAAGCATGCTACCTACCACCTGGCTTCCCAAAAGTCTGCAAAGTGTCTGTCAGGACTTCTGCTGCTGCCAAAATCTGTGATAAATGGTATCTGAGTCTAAATTTCCTGGGCCATTCTTCACTTTTACAGAAGTTCTAACATCTGTGTAAATGCAGAAGACTTTTTCTTCAGCTCTCTGATGTGTATTTAAGAGGCTTGTCTGGTGTGCACTTCAGTTTTCAGCAAGAAGGAAAACCTCTTCTAAGCTCACAAAGATTCAGCCAAAGTCTTGCATGCTTTGAGAGTCCACATGCCTTTAGGCATTCCATTAGGTTCTGCAGTTTCTTGGCCTCGGATGCCTTCCATTGCTACAGCATCTTTTCCATTTACCCTGAGCAAGATCCAAAAGGCAACTGATCAATGTTTCTCTCTCTCTCTTTCTCCTTCCCTTCCTCTCTTTCTAAAAATAGACAAATAAAATCTTTTTAAAATAACCATGTCATATAATATTGCCTCCAAACACAAAGCACCTTCTTCATCTGGTTCTCAACCAAAGAAAGAGGGATCTCATCCAGTGAGACAGAATTAGATGGCTATAATTTTGGCCCTATTATGATAGCTTGCTTTGAAATTTAACTTCTGCCATAAGATGCAGCTCTACTGTCTATCTGGTACTGAATGCTAGTTCACATTCTCTCTGTGTAATAATGCTTAGCAAACCCACTGTTTATCCTATGATTAAATTTTCAGTTTAGAAAACCATATTCATAAGTCAGACTTTGTTTAGGCCTTGAACTTAGTATATGAATGTGTCCAAACATGGCTTCCAGTTAGAAAATTCAGGGCCTGTGAAATATAGGAAAGTTTCCTTTTTCTTAGTGACTACTACAGCCATGGAATTAAGGGAAATATCCTTAGTTTAAAAAGCAGTTTGTGCAAAATATCAGTCAATTGTCTTTTTTTTTTTTTTTTTTTTTTACTCATCTGATTATCAAGAGTTAAGAAAACAAAATAATATCTGATATTGGCAAAGCATGGGTAAATCAGTACTCTCACACACTGTTGTTGGAAATACAGAGTGATATAATGTTTTTTGAGAACTGTTTAATGGTATCAACACTTCACATGTAGAAACCCTTTGTATGCCATTTCTATTTCTCTAGTGTTTTCCTACAGAAATGCTACTTAATGTGCTCAAAAATATAAGGACAGGGATTTCTACTGCAGCATTGTTTATAATAAGAAAAATATAGGAAACAGAATAAATCCTCAGATGAAAGAATGACTAAATAAATTATGGTATATCCATTGTATAACATGCACTGTCTCATGAAAAAATAAAATAAACTAGATCTGTGTATACTGACATAGATAGATGCCCAAGATACATAGATAAGTGAAGAAAAGAGCTGCAGAATTCTGTAGACTGCTACACAATATCCTCCCCAAACTGCTTGTTTTCTATTATCTCCTCAGGTTATCTTTATTTCTAGGTTGTACAGAATTCACATATGGATCACTTAATGTTATAGTTCTCTCTCAGGGAAATTAAACAGCTGTTCAACTATATGTCATTCTCCTTCTGTATGTTACTATATGTGTTACAGAAGCAGCAAACCCTGGCAAATTATTTCAATAAATAGGAAAGAAATTCAGATATATTTTTAGGGGAGATATAATTTTAAAAGTGAACTTTCTTATATGAAGTCAGATGCCTTAGGATACGTGGAGTATGATGACAGCTAGTGAGGGAGTGGTGGTGAAGGGGGATAGGGATTTAGAAAAAAGGAAAAAAGACCTATAGACACGGACAGCAGTATGGTGACTGCTGTGGGGGAGGGAGGTATAAGAGGATTAAATGGTAATTGGGAAAAAATACAATAAATATAAAACTAAATAAAATTTATACCTGAAAAAAGTGAACTTTCTTAAAGAAATAAATTACAAAAGTAACACACAAATTTTACCCCTTCAAGTGAAACATGTCAAAAATATAGAGTTGTAAGTGAAAATACTCCTTTACTTTATCCCATATTTAAATTCTCTTCAGAGATAATCACTTAAAACATGTTGATATGGACTATTCCAGACCTCCTCCTAGCCATCCACTTACATATGCCTATATCTAGATAACTATAGCTCTCTATAGCTTAGTATTCTTTTTTGTTTTCTTTTTTTAACAAAAAAAGACTTTATACTACACAATATTCTGATTTTTAACTACTTATCACATGACTTTCTTATTTAGAATTTCATCAAATAATATATTGCATTTTTCCTAAAGCACTTCATGTGTGTGTACAGTCATATATGTAACTATAGGGATACATTCTGAGACATGCATCATTAGACAATTTTGTCATTATATGAACATCATAGAGTGCACTTACACAAACCTAGATGGTACAGCCTACTACACACCTGGGCTATATGGTACAGCTTATTGCTCTTAGGTGCAAATCTGTACAAGATGTTACTGTACAAAACAACACGAGATCAAATCAAGCACAGGAGAAAATGATGCGATCAAGAGATGCAGCGAACACAAGATGTATGTGGCTGCTGCCACCATGACACAGCATACTGCTTTACAGCAAACTTTTTTATAAGTAGAAAGAACACTCCCAAGTAATAAAGAGTGTAATATAGTAAATACATAAACCAGCAACATAGTCATTTATCATCATTACCAAGTATTATGTACCATACATAATTGCATGTGCTATACTTTATGACTAGCAGTACAGTAAGTCTGTTTACACCAGCATCACCACAGATGTGTGAGTAATGCCTTGCACTGTGATGTTATGATGGTCATGACATTACTAAGCAATAGAAAATTTTCAGCTCCATTATAATTTTATGGGACCATGTGGCATTGTACATGTGGTCTATCCTTGACAGAAACATTAAGGAATGCATGACAGTACCATGTTTTGGTATTAAACATAAGTAGATGTTTATTTACTACAAAAGCTAAGGTAATGTGAGAAATTAACTGTGTCTATATATGATCTAATACGTGTAAAACCTGAATTGGTTCAGGTCTTATTAATTTGACTTTTTCTTTTATGGATAACATTACTATGAGGTTAGGAATAAGGACCTCACCTATTAATTTTGTAACCCTCCAATAAAAGTTTTACTAGCTGATAAACAGATTTTTTGGAAATATTAAATGATCAACAAATTGGTTAGATTGTAGCTTTTTCCAGAATTGCCAGGAAAGAGGGATTTGGTCACTGAAAATATCAGTGTCTCAACCAGGGTATGATAAATTTTATTTCAATAAGCTTTTCATCTCTGACCCAAGAAAATCGTATTATGTCACCACTTATGTCCTTGGGGCTTTTGAACAACTGTCCTTTGCTAGTGAAGAGAGATTTAACATCTGAGTTTAGGACAAGTGAATGGAAAGGAAAAAATACATACAGAAGTGCAATTTAGTTCTGTATCCCATAACCTAATCTCAGAAAGAAGGGTAATGAGGTTAAAAGGAGATACTAAAGAATCCTAAAGCTAGTAGCAAACTTTTCCAAGTAATATTACTTAATTTCTGACACAATTTTTTAAAGGAAAAATAATAGTATCAATGTGATAGTATTTTCAGAGAGGCCTTTGGGAGGTAATTAGATTTAGATGAGGTAATGAGGGTGAGACCACCGAGGGTGAGACCCTGAAGGTGGAATGAGCACCCTTATAAGAAGAGGAAAAGACACCAGAGCTCCCTCTCTGTCATGTGAGAATGCAGTAAAAAAAGCAGCCATCTGGAAGCCAACAAGAGGGCCCTCATCAGAACTCTACTGTTCTAACACTCAGATCTGGGAAGTCCAGTCTCCCAAATTATGAGAAATAAGTGTGTTGTTTAAACCCACATTCTACAGTATTTTGTTATAGCATTCCCAAACTAAGACATAATATTAAACTACAAAAAAGAACAAGGGGGCAGAGTATTTACTCGGAGGGCAATTCGAAGAGATTAGTCAAGTGATTCATGAATCCCCTCAGCGATCTCAGCAGAAGCCAAAAACAGGTATGGAATCATCTAGGAAAGACCTTTGGAAGGCCTCCTCTCTTAATGGAATCGTCGTCGTCGTCGTCGTCGGCAGCCGTCCGTCTCGAGAGATGATGGTGTAGCTTCTTAAGAGTCTATCTGCACCGCCGAGAATGGCTGTGCAGTCCGACTCGGGAGTGACACGGTATCTGTCTCCTCCCGTGTTGAATCGACATCTTGCGATGACGCTGGAGTGTCCTCTCCAGTGAAGCTGAAGCTACAGAGCCTGGGCAGGGTGATATGGAGGGTCTGCTGTTGCCCATGCAGCAGACCCCCCCTTTCTTCACAGCTGAAGGGTCCAAGGGAAAGACGGAGTCAATACAGCTTGGCTTCAGGTGCGCCGCAGGAGTTGCCGGTGTTGACTACAACGTCAAACCGCCTTAGGGACTCCGGCTCCGGATTTTCTGTCGGGGTTTACTCCCTTAGCCTTTCCCCTGAAGAGGTATGCCGCAAGGCAGCGGAGGTTTTTTGGAGTCAGAGTTTTCCTTCTCTGATGTGCCCTGACTGGAAGATCGAACCAGCGACACTTAGCTCGCAGGCCGACGCTCAATCCACTGAGCCAAACCAGCCAGGGAATCTTAATGGAGTAAATCTTGACAAACATGGAAAGCTCACAAAGTTTTTGTGAATGTTAGAAGAAATAATGCCATCTGTACTAAAATGGACGAAGGGAAAATGAAACAAAAGGAGGCTTTCAGATTCTCCAAAATCTACAGGTAAGAAGTACGCTGTTAAAACTGCTTAGCTGCAAACACAAGCTATTGAGACAGGATAGTAAGCTAGGAAAATTCCTTGGCAGGTAGAATGGGAAAACTGAGACAGATAGCTGAACAAACTGGCTGAGCAATTTACAGCCAGATACAGAAGGTCACCTTCTTAGAGTTAACACCCTAGGCCTCAGTTGTGTTTCAGCTCCAGGCCCGGAAAAGCAGCAAAATCAAGCGGATGACGTCAGGACCAACTGTAATGATTAAGGACCCCCTGCTCTGTCACTGACCAATCAGTAGAGACCAGGACCCTGAAAGGGCACACCTGGAGAAAACTGATGACTATTCTGCTGAAACCCTCCACTGACACCTCCTCTAAGATTCCCCGTCTGCAAGAGAGAGAAGTAAAGGCTCAAGACAGAGGATCCAGGGTGCATGCTCTCCCTCTGAGGAGCAGCCAGTGCCATTTCCTTTCTTCCCCGCCCCACTTCTTCACAAGCATGCATCTCCTAAACTCTAAGGCAATGGGTAGCTGGCAGCTTGTCCCAGGCTAACCCCATGAACCTGTCCCCAAAGCCCCCTCTTCTCTGACTTCCCAGTGGGCTAAGGCAGCCCAGTCTGGGCTCTTCTGTTGCTTCCTCTACACTAAGCCCTTCCTTGTTTTACTGTCCCCAGCTTTAATAAACATATCCTCATAATCACCTGGATTCATGTCATAAAATATTCCCTACGCGAAGTCAAGAATTCACACACTACCACCTGGCCCTAGGCAGACCCACTCAGGGCCAGGCCCCCTGTTCGGTAACACTATGTTTCCTAAAAAGGAAGGATGATTTCAAAGGCAGAGTGTAGGGACCTGAGGTTGGAGCCATAGGCTCAGAAAGAGGAGCCAGGAGCCCCAGGGAATGATTCTCAGGCCTTTAAAGTAGTATAGTCTGCCCAGTTGAATTGTACATTTTCTTGGGACCAGTGACTCCTTTATTCTTTTTATTCTCTCCCATTTCAAATGGAAGTGTGTAGCACTGTTATCCTATATCTTGCCCCACCATTGTTTTTTGGGATGAAATGGCCTGTTTCTTAACTTTCAGAGCTTCACAGATGGAAAGAAAGTCTGTACCAGGACAAATTATACTGCTGGTCTTACCCATAACAAATTAGGTGATTTAGATAATGAGATTTATGACATTTGATATGATGGAGACAATTTAATGACATTTTAGACTTGAGTTGATGCTGTAATAGGTTGAGAGTTTTATGGACCTTGTTATAAGATGAATGTAGTTTGCATATGAGATGGATGTGAATTTTGAGAGCCTAGAGGGGGGAAGACTGTGGTAAGCTGATCCCCAAAGATATCTATTTACTATTCCCTGGAACATGTGAATATGTTGCCTTATATAGTAAAACAGACTTTGCAGATGTGGTTATATTAAGGATCTTGAGAGAGAAAATTATCGTGGGTTATCCAGGTAGGCCAATGTAATCATAAGGGTCCCTGTAAAAGGGAGGTAGAAGGATCAGAATTATTAGAAACACATGTAAAGATGAAAGAAATATGTTGAAGTGAAATGAAGAAAGAGCCATGAACCAAGGAATGCAGACAGCCTCTATTTAGAAGATGAAAAAGGTAAGGAAAAGGATTCTTCCCTGAAACCTCCATAAGTAGCGCTACTGTCACCTTAATTTTAGAGTTCAGACCTCTAGAACTCTAAGATAATAAACTTGTGTTGTTCTAAGCCTCAAAGCTTGTGGTAATTTGTTATAGCAGCAAAAGGAAACCAGTGACGATTTTAATACATTTTGATGGGATTTTGTGAGGGATTAGAGAAAAGAAGCATAGGTGTTTAATTTCCCATATTTTAACTAGAATTCAATTGTATTATTATTATTAGAAAATATATTACAAAGTCCTGACTGTTGTGGCTCGGTTGAGTGTCATCCTGCAAAGCAAGAGGTTGCTGGTTCAATTCCCGGTCAGGACACATGCCTGGGTTTTGGGTCAGGTCCCAGGTCAGGGTGCACATGAGAGGCAACCGATCATTTCTCTTCCTCTCTCACCTTGTCCTCCTCTCTTTCTAAAAATAAATGAATAAAATCTTTAAAAATACATGAAAAAAATTTCTCTTCAATAAACCCCACCTGTCCTTTATAATCTAGTTAGTGTCTCACCACTTCTGTGAAAACCTTTTTTAAAAGATTTTATTTATTTATTTATTTTTAGAGAGAGGGGAAAGGAGGCAGAAAGAAAGAGAAACATTGATGTGTGAGAGACACAATCGGTTGCCTCTTGCATGCCCTCTCAACCAGTGGTCTGGCCCAAAACCCAGCCATATGCCCTGCCTGAGAATCAAACTGGTAACCTTTTGGTTTGCCCAGTCAGGGCTCTTTATTTTTTTTTAACATTTCTAGTACTCAGCAGCTTATATTTTTTGAACTTCTGTACTATTTATCATTTTTGCTGCTTAATTTTATATTTAGCCATACATGGGATTAGCTCACTGTCTAAAGGCATCATACATTAATTCTTTAAACATTTGTCAGTGTATTTAAATATATTGAGTATTCCTAGTACCAGGCACCATGCTCAGTGTTGAGATACAAAATTCAAAGAGAAATCCAAAAGAAAAATCCTGGCCTGAAAAGCACACATAATGACCACTATTCTAATTTCCTATTAACTTGTCAGTTTCCATCACTAGATTGTAGGTTCCCTGAAGGCAGGGCATTTTATATTCCTCTAATATGCTTAACACGATATTAGAATCTTACTAAAACTATTCGTGAAAAAAAGGGAGAGAAAGAAAAAAGGAAAGGAAAAAAATATAGTAAACTCTTCTAGGACAAGAAGGAATTCTTTCTTTTCTCCGCAATCAGAATCTCATCTCTGTAAATATCTGGCTGGGATAATCTATTAAAATAATTTATTACTCTTTTTGGACAATTCTAAATAATCACAAAATTAGCCTACAATCCATTGTATAGATTAAATTAGAATGAGTCTCCTTGGTTCTTGATCTGTGTGTTATAATTAAAATTAAAACATCTGCAACCATTTTGTACTAATGATAATTGAGAATTTTTGATTAGGCCTTTTATAAAGGTGATGTGTTTAAAGTCAAATTGCCTAAAATACATTTTATGTTTCCTCCCTTGACCTTTAAGAAATTCAGTTAGGCAATTAATGTCTATAATTAATAGAGTTAGTGATTTTAGCTCTTGTGCAGCAGAATCTCTAAGAAGGTGCCTTATACCTATCCAATACAGAAAAAATATCATGTTTAATTTTCAGTACATGTCTTTGGTTCCTATGGAAACAGTTCAGTAAAGAAATTAGAAGGGTTACATATTATTTAATATCTTATATTCACATAAATATTGCCAGAAGTTATGTCATATCTATTCAAGTGTAAATGTCATGGGAGTTAAGGAAAGAAATATATTAAATAGAAACTCATTGTGGCCCATTGCTGTTGACACTGCTGGCCTGGAGGGAACTTCAAAAAGAATCTCAAGGACTATCTTGAAAAAATAATCAACATGTTTAGTAGAAAGCATATGGATTTTATTAGTGAGGATTCTTATAATCACACTATACTCTTCCATTTTGTAGAAAAAGACTTCAGCACTTGAATTTAGCTTAGGTTTGGGAGGATATCAATTTAAAATTGGTTTATATTTATTCACTTAGATTTATCTGGAGACCAGTAAAACTAAAGAGATCCAGAATAAAAAAGGTTATTGGCCTTACATTATAAGTTTCAAAATGTGAGCCATTCCACTAAATACAGTTTTTCATTTTCAGTCAATTTCATGTGGCCATATACAATTTCAACCATTAAGCCTGATCACCTAGATGTTTCAGATCACTAAGAATTCTCACTTGTAAGAATTTTATAGATTAGAATAACACTGCTGGAGGGAACTTTGGAAGATATTCAAGCATTTTTTTCTTTCATATTTTTTCTTTTTTCTTTTTAATCTCAGAATACTGAAAGAATTTGCTGAGCATCATGAAGTCTGTATATCACACTTCATTCTGCCACATGGTTACACTGAGTGTCACATGCAATTTCTACTTATTGCTGCTACATATCAGCTTGACCATTCACTAATGCATTAATCTCTGCGGAATCTTTTCCAGGGTTGCTTAGCTTTACAATGTGGAAGGCTACACACCCACCCACATTCTGGTAGTACCTTAAACTCCAACATTTGCTTCTTTATATATCAGTCTTGTGGACTGTAAATTCCCTAAGCCCCTGGCCATGTTTTCCAGGTTTTTAATTTACCCTTGCCTAGCCTATCTGAGATAGAGCTCAATAGATTAATACTAAATAAATAAATTCAGTCTGAAACATGCTTTGCTTAGAGAAGTATTCTTGTATATAACAACACATTTACTGGGTGATTATTCTAAATAATACAGAAAATAATTACTTGCATGTATTTGAATGTATGGCACATTCTAAATTCCCAAACAGTTCCTTGCCATACACACAAAGGTGCCTAAATGACTTTCTGTGAGAATAATGCATGACTGGCTTTTAAATAGCTTAGAGGTTAAGAGATACTGGTAGACTATTGAAAAAACATCCATGTGACTACATTGTCTAAGAAAAAGATAATTTCAAAATATATCCTTAAGCAAATATTACCAAGTCTTTTCCAGTGCAAAGCACTGTGATTTACAAGTGAAGCAGCTACACTGACAACATCTGATGGTACCCATGACCCTTGCTGTTCTCTGAATCACTGCCTGACCTTGTCACTAAACTTCTTTTTGTGCCTGTCAGTGCAGCTATAAAACTGCAAAAAAGCAATCTCCCCTACAAAAACCTTTCTTAACTAAACTGTTCTGAGAGATACATATCTTAAAAATAAACATAATTGTAAAGAAAATGCCATAAGCAATACTGTCAATCTCAGTAGCAAAAATTCCCAAATACATATTGAAGTCTTTGACACCAAAAAAGAATGGTTTAAAACATTCTTGAATCTCCTGTTTCCCTATTCTATTCCCTCAGGATGGGATCCGATATCTTTTGGTAACATCAAACACCGTGGAGCTCAATCAAAGAAGCAAGCTGCCACAATTGCTAGCAACCCAAACTGATTTCCAAAAACCACCACATCAAGACAAGAAGCTTTACCTTCTCTCAGTGCTAGGTTTCCTCTCATGCAGCAATGGTCATGGGTGGAAGAGAACTGGTGACTTGAACTCATGAAATATTTAGTTTATTGACATTGACTAAGATGAAGTCAGTTATACAACACTCTTTGGTATCTAAAAATATGCTCCTTTATGTAGGTTCAAGACATTTCATTTTATGTATAATTTAAATCTGTCTCTTTATAATCTTTATACTTTATCTCTTGAACCATACCCATATGAAATTCCTTCCCAGTCTTTCCCTGATGCTAGAACTGACTGGATCATATTTTACTCTGATTACTGATCAACTTTCTGTTTACTATTTACTTCATTTGAATAAACTTTTTTAAATTATAAAGGTAGCAGGAAAGAGCCAGGACAACTAAGAGTGGGGTCCCTGCAGTTCACTCTCAGTTATAACTTCTGCTTCATTTGGCCAAACTCAACTATGTTCTTGACTTACCTCATTCCTCTGGCTGTATGGGTGCAAATACTTTGCTTTGCTCTTTTCCTGTCTGCTGTTTTCCAATATCTTACCTATACATATTCCTGATTTCACTGATCTAGCACATTCTCCTCCTCCTCCTCGGCAGCCGTCCGTCTCGAGAGACGATGGTGTAGCTTCTTAAGAGTCTATCTGCACCGCCGAGAATGGCTGTGCAGTCCGACTCGGGAGTGACACGGTATCTGTCTCCTCCCGTGTTGAATCGACATCTTGCGATGACGCTGGAGTGTCCTCTCCAGTGAAGCTGAAGCTACAGAGCCTGGGCAGGGTGATATGGAGGGTCTGCTGTTGCCCATGCAGCAGACCCCCCTCTCTTCGCAGCTGAAGGATCCAAGGGAAAGACGGAGTCAATACAACTTGGCTTCAGGTGCGCCGCAGGAGTTGCCGGTGTTGACTACAACGTCAAACCGCCTTAGGGACTCCGGCTCCGGATTTTCTGTCGGGGTTTACTCCCCTAGCCTTTCCCCTGAAGAGGTATGCCGCAAGGCAGCGGAGGTTTTTTGGAGTCAGAGTTTTCCTTCTCTGATGTGCCCTGACTGGAAGATCGAACCAGCGACACTTAGCTCGCAGGCCGACGCTCAATCCACTGAGCCAAACCAGCCAGGGTTAATCTAGCACATTATACTTCTACTAACTAAAGTGGTGTATTTTCCTTCTCCTATGCCAGAGATTTTTGCTCTACTTAAAAACCTGTCTCACAGTCTAACAACCATTAAAGAAATTCTGGGGTCTGATGAGACTCCCGCAATGAGGCACAATAAGGGGAGTATTAAGTACTGCTCATGACTTAACCAAACTCTTCACAGAGCAACTTCTGACGTTTTATACATCTCTCACTTCTGCAGACCAATCAGTTAAAACTACCTTACTCTGGAGAAATCTAAGAGCTTCATTGCATTTCTCTCATTTCATACTATGGGCATTTTTAAAATTAACTTCACAAGTATTTTTTTAAAGACTTTATTTCTTTTTCAAGAGGGGAAGGGAGGGTAAAAGAAAGGAAGAGAAACATCAATGTGTGGTTGCCTCTTGTGCACCCCCAAATGGAGACCTAACCTGAAACCCAGGCATGTGCCCTGACTAGGAACTAAACTGGTGCTGCTTTGATTTGCAGGCCAGTGCTCAGTCTACTGAGCCACACCAGCTAGGACAAATCTTTTATTTTTCTAAGTATCTATCATACCATATTATCAGAAATTCCATAGTTTCTCCTTGATCCCTGTCCATTCCTTTACTCCCATTTTAATACTCGATAACTCAAAGATCATTTTTCGTTCCAAATATCAGGCAGGGAGAGAACTGAGAAAAGGCATTTTAAGTCTACCAAGGTTTTCACTTTCATTGTTGCCACAAGGACCTGGCTTTCTCTAAAACATTTAGGTTTAAAGTCTTAGTTCTTTTGATTCATACCTGCATGTTTAACTGTTACTCCAGAAACATTGACCCAGAGGTTCTTCCTATTCTCCATCTTGCTTCATAGTTTTGTGTCAATGCTGGTCATTGGCCTAGACAACTTCTAAACTCACAGTGAGATTTAATTTAGAAGTTTTAATATCCTTTATTTCCAATGAATTTTAGTAAATATCAGTCCAATCAACCAGAGAGTTAAATAATATCAAATCTCAAGAAGTAAGGAATTTGAGTTGTAGCACTTTCCTCTTAGTTGTCTACTTAATATCTATGGAAAATTAATTAACCTCTTCGTAAGATTATTTTTATTTTTCAAAGGTTGTTAGTATATTGTGAGGAGATACTTTTCAACCTACACATAGCTTGAAGCATCAGCTACCTATACGACTTCAATTTCTATAACAATGATAGGAGCTCAAAGTCCCCCAACTTCAAAAAAATTTAACTGCAGGTGACTTGTCTCCATCTCTAAGTACCAACTAGTGTGTCATTTATATTTATTTTTTATTTTGATTCCTGGCACATGAGAACATATTCTGTACTATGTATACAAAGTAATCTGGAAATATTGGGAACCCCCTTCAATTTAACTAGAGACCTAGAATAACATGTTACTTCACTCAATAAATATGCATTGAGTACCTACTGATTTTTAAGGGATTTGGTGATAAGTGCCTGAAAAACAAAAATTAAGGTAAGGGAACAGAGGCTAACTGAGGGTAAAAGGAGGCTATTACATAGAGTATTTTGATAGACCACTCAGGGAGACTTCTCTGCAAGGTGACCGTTTGGCCAAGATCTGAAGTGAAGAGCAAACCATGACAATATCTGTGCTAAGAGCAATTTATATAGAGGGAATGGTGAGATAGGAGCATGTTTTGTTCATTTGAGTCAGCACAATCAGCCAGCTATAGATAAGGTAAGGATGGGGAGGGGATTATTTAAACATCAATTTTTAAAAAAGGATTAGAAGAACACAAGGTGTATTAGTCTTCTATTGCTGCTATAGCAAATTATTATAAACATAGTGACTTAGAACAGCACAAATAAATTATATTACAGTTCTGGAAATCAGAAGTCTGAAAATGGGTCCTATAGGGCTAAAATCAAGTTGTCTCCAGGTCTGCATTCTTATCTGAAAACTTTAGGAGAGAACCCATTTCCTTGCCTTTTTCAGCTTCTAGAGTCTACCTGCATTCCTTGGATCATAGTCACCTTCCTCCATCTTCAAAGCCAATAATGCTGCATTTCTCTGACCATTCGTCTGTGGTCACATTTCTGTCTGATCACCTCCTCTTCTCACTCCTCTTCCACTTTTTAAGAGACCATTTGTATAATCAGGATATCCTTCCTATTTTAAAATCAACTGATTAGCATTCTTAATTCCATGTGCAAACTTAATTTCCTTTTTGCCATGAACTCTAGCATATTCACAGGTTCTAAGGGTTAGGACATGGGCATCTTTGAGGGACCATTTTCCTATTACCATATAAGAAAGTGTTGATATATCCTGTAATTTAAAAAATGTAAAACTTTGGCAAAAATACTATATACGGAATGAAAACTGGAAAAAAAAAAGATTGGATCTTGGATGGCATACAGAGGACAATTTTCTTACTGACATATTAAAGCACCAACTGCCTAAAAGAAAAATGGCTAAAGGATATGAATAGGCAGTCTTCAGAAAAAGGATATCCAAATGGAAAGAAACACATGAAGAGATGCTTAATGCCACTCGTAATTAGGGTTGCCAGATTTAGCAAATAAAAATACAGGAGGCTCAGTTAAGTTTGAATTTCAAATAAACAGTGCATAGTTTTTCAGTATAAGTAAATCCCAAACATTACAAATGCCGTACTTATACTAAAATTATTTGTTGTTACTAGAAATTCAAATTTAACTGGGCATTCTTTGTTTTATCTGGCAACTCTACTCATGATGGAATAAGTGTAATATAAATTAAGAAAGCAATGTGATTTTATTTTAATAGCGTCTGGTAATAATTTAAAATTATTGTATCCTGAACGTTTAACATTGAGTTCTGAATTAAATTAGGCCTAATCAAGGAGTACCTCAGCTAACTCAGTTCCCCACGGGGTCATGGCCTAGAAGTATTTTTATTGTCTTAAATCTGAGTTATGTTGTACTACAGTTGAGCACCTAGGCACTATTTTGCCTACAAGAACACAGTTTTCTTATTTGTGCTGTCAAGACAACCAGGCTCTGCTTTGGTATTCTCCCTGTTCCCCGATTTATTTGGAGCCTGAAGTCATTTTCTTAACTCCAGACTAGTGCTTGAGTTCTAGAAGCTCTTATCTGATCTTGTCAGCTCTCCAGTCTTTGGAGCTGATTATTTTAACTATGTCCACAAGGCTGCTTTCTGGGTCTTGCCCCACTTGAGGCAATATTACCTGGAACCAAAAAAGCTGAAGTTTATATTGCCTTACAACCAAGCATCATTATCCAGGGAATATGGGCTTGGTTTAAACTGAGCTGCTGAACTGCACCTATATGCATGTTATTTAGTAAGTTTTTAGTAAAATGAGATTAATAAGCTCTAGAGATATGCTGTGCAATATCATACTATAGTCAATATGTATTGTACACATATGTATTAAAAATTGTTAAGAGTGTAGGTCTCATATTAAGCATTCTTACCACAATGAAACAAATTTAAAAAAAAAGAAAATGAACTGCTGAGTGTTGTAGCCATTCAGACATTTCACATGTCATCGTTAGCTAAAGAAGAAGGACTTTCACAGACATAATCACACAGGAACAGGAAACAGCCAGAACAACTCTGAGAACAGAGACAAAAGTATGATTATAACTGTAAAACTCACTGGGAAAACCATTACTGCTGGTAGTCATAGTATAGTAAAGCCTTGCCAAGTTTGGGAGCTGCATCTGCTTTATACTGTAAAACCCTATGGAGAGGAAGCCTCAGGAACTTCTCTGTATATGGCAATGAAAGGAGGCATGGGAAACAAAAAATCTGTGTTCTCTGTGTTCTTGCCACATAAGACAATCGATTTGCCGGTCACTTTCTGATCAGACATAATAGTTTAGTAGTTATGTACTCAGAGCACTGTTAGCAGAGCCTCTCTGGCTGTGCAAAAAAAAAAAGCTTGAGAGATAAATGATTGGGAGAGGCACAGGATGTTTCCAGGACCTTACCGTCCACAGCAACTGAGATAAAAGAACTGCTTCTTTACAGAATAATTCTGAGACTGTTCAAAGGCCAAGATACATTATCACAAAAATGAAAAAGGAGATGTAAAGGGGATGAAAAAGCAGTAAGAGCTTTAAAATCAACATTAACAGTTGAATGCATCTGTAATGTGACTCTGTTTGCTACTTTTGATCCATTCTTTTCCCTTTTCTGCTCTGCTTGGTATTCTGGGGGACCCTGGCTGGTTTGGCTCAGTGGATTGAGCGTCGGCCTGCGAGCTAAGTGTCGCTGGTTCGATCTTCCAGTCAGGGCACATCAGAGAAGGAAAACTCTGACTCCAAAAAACCTCCGCTGCCTTGCAGCATACCTCTTCAGGGGAAAGGCTAAGGGAGTAAACCCCGACAGAAAATCCGGAGCCGGAGTGCCTAAGGCGGTTTGACGTTGTAGTCAACACCGGCAACTCCTGCGGCGCACCTGAAGCCAAGCTGTATTGACTCCGTCTTTCCCTTGGACCCTTCAGCTGCGAAGAGAGGGGGGGTCTGCTGCATGGGCAACAGCAGACCCTCCATATCACCCTGCCCAGGCTCTGTAGCTTCAGCTTCACTGGAGAGGACACTCCAGCGTCATCGCAAGATGTCGATTCAACACGGGAGGAGACAGATACCGTGTCACTCCCGAGTCGGACTGCACAGTCATTCTCGGCAGTGCAGATAGACTCTTAAGAAGCTACACCATCGTCTCTCGAGACGGACGGCTGCCGCCGCCGCCGCCGACGGTATTCTGGGGTGCTAATCTCTGAGAATCATATCATTGAGACTACCTTAAAAGCTCACTGCCAGTTGAGTTCAGCCAATGGGACACATTGGTAGAAGAACTGAGTACATGAGAAAAAATGAGTTCCCACTCCCGATCTACCTTGGAGTGGCTGGGTCCTTTAAAGAATTCCTTCAGCAACTATATTTGAAAATCACCACATGCTTTAGGCCCAGACATACAGATACCTAAGGAACAAAAACATAAATTGGTGAGACACCGTGCTTGAATTTTCAGGTTCTGCCTGCCTGAAAGTCACACAACTTTTTGTCCTTGGTAGAGAGGACACGTCGTCGGCAGCCGTCCGTCTCGAGAGACGATGGTGTAGCTTCTTAAGAGTCTATCTGCACCGCCGAGAATGGCTGTGCAGTCCGACTCGGGAGTGACACGGTATCTGTCTCCTCCCGTGTTGAATCGACATCTTGCGATGACGCTGGAGTGTCCTCTCCAGTGAAGCTGAAGCTACAGAGCCTGGGCAGGGTGATATGGAGGGTCCGCTGTTGCCCATGCAGCAGACCCCCCCTCTCTTCGCAGCTGAAGGGTCCAAGGGAAAGACGGAGTCGATACAGCTTGGCTTCAGGTGCGCCGCAGGAGTTGCCGGTGTTGACTACAACGTCAAACCGCCTTAGGGACTCCGGCTCTGGATTTTCTGTCGGGGTTTACTCCCTTAGCCTTTCCCCTGAAGAGGTATGCTGCAAGGCAGCGGAGGTTTTTTGGAATCAGAGAGGACAAGTGCTACATATTTCACAAATCAAAACATAGCTGGGAGAGTTCCTCGTTGTCTAAAATCTCATTCAGTAACTTATCAGGTCCAAGACTTTAGATATCTAGTTTCTAACATGTTTAGAATAGATTCATGGAGTTTTATACATTTGTCAAGTTTTCATGGGTGGTATTATTTTTATACTTTTTATTTTTATCCAAACTTTTTTATATTTGTCCAAAAACTTTTCTTACACTCATTAGAAGTTATTTCTTAAAGATGAGGCATCTCTGATCCTTTCAAAGAACAAACAGGATGAGGTCTTCATTGGTATGACCAGGACAAACATATTTCAGATGGACAAGGGCAGGTCCCACAGCACCAGTACAGCACCCAAGTCTTTTGTGAGATGGGAGTGGAGAGCACTGGAGTAGATTAAAAAAGGCTGGTGATTATTAATATCTTAAATCTCATCTTCTGAACTTAACTGGGTTTTTTTTAGATTTTATTATTTTTAGAAAGAGGGGAAGAGAGGGATAAAGAGAGGGAGAAAACATCAATGTGAGAGAGAAAAATCAATCGGTTACTGTTTGTACACCCCCAGGTGGGGACCTGGCTCACAACCCAGGCTTGTGCCCTGACCAGGAATCAAATCAGTAACCTCGTGGTTTGCAAGATGATGCCCAGCCCACTGAGCCACACTTTGTCAGGGAAAAAATTAAAGTTGTACATAAAATACAAATAAAAAGAATGATGAAAGAAACCATTAAGAAAAGGGGTAACAATCCCTTATGATCAAGAACAAGACAGGAATCTCCACTTTCACACTCTTATTATCTACATAGTACTGAAAGTCCTAGCCACAACAATCAGACAAGAAGAAATAAAAGGCATCCAAATTGAAAAGCAAGAAATAAAACTGTCATTATTTGCAGATGACATGATACTATATAGAGAAAACCCTAAAGATTCTACCAAAAAACTACCATGAATTCAGTAAAGTAGTAAGATACAAAATAAATATTCAGAAATTTGATGCATTTGTATCCATCAATAATGAACTATCAGAAAGAGAAACTAAGAAAACAATCCCATTTACAATTGCATCAAAAAAATAAAATACCTAGGAGTAAGTTTAATCAAGGAAGAAAAAGACCTGTATTCAAAAATGTATAAGACACTGAAGAAGATACATTATATGGAAACATGTACTGTGCTCATGAATAGGAAGAATAAACATTATTAAAATGTTCATACTCAAAGAAATCCATAGACTGAATGTAATTCCTTTCAAAATACCTAGGGCTTATTTCACAAAACAAGATCAAATTATCCAAGAATTTATATGGAACCACAAAAGACCCCAAATAGCCACAGCAATATTGAGAAAGAACAAAGTTGGAGGTATCATGCTACCTGATATCAAACTATAAAAACACACATAGATCAATGCAACAGAAGAGAGAACCCAGAAATAAACCCATGCCTATATGGTCAATTAAAATTTGACAAACAAGGCAAGAACATAATAGTGAGGTAAAGACAGCCTATTTAATAAATGGTGTTGGGAAAATTGGATAGATGCATGCAAAAAGAAAAAAAAACAAGTAACTATATGACCTACTTACACCATATACAAAAATAAACTCAAAATTGATTAAAGACTTAAATATAAGTCCCAAAACCATAAAACTCCTACAAGAAAACATAGGCAGTAAACTCTCTGACATTTCTTATAGCAATGTTTTTTGTGATATATCTCTTCAGGCAAGGAAAACAAAAGAAAACAAGTTAAGAGTTTTTGCACAGCAAAACCAGCCATCAACAAAATGAAAAGACAACCTACTGAATAGAAGAACATATTTGCCAGTGACACATCTGGTAGAGAGTTAATATCCAAAATTTATAAAGAACTCATACAACTCAATACAAAACAAACAAACAAACAATCCAATTAAAAAATGGTCAAAGGCCTGCCTTGGAATACCATGAGATACCTTTGCATTCTTATGTTAATAATATATGACCTTTTTTTTGCTTATACTCTTGAGTTGGTATCTGTTATTTCAAGCATTTTTGAATAAAATATAACAAAGAAAAAAAAGGAACAATAAAGTGTTGCAGGAAGACAGATCTCTGGGTAGGGGCATTCTCATGCCCCACCACCCAGGTGACATCCCGTGACTCAGGAGACGATGAGCAACTCTCGTCTCCGCCTTCGGCTTTAGGCTGTCGAGGCCACTGAGTCGTGGAATCCTGGGTAAAACAGGTTCTGTTGTGTACTCCGTCTGCTTCCTTGTTAATGAAGTCTTGATATGGAGCTGGCTTTGAAGATTAGAGTGTCTGTCTGCCTCGCTTCCCTGATAGTTGCTAGACATATCAATGATACCATCACTTGTAAAATTCTCCTATTGTTGGCTGTAAAGCTCATACCCCCTGTTCTATTTTTAGTAACTTTTGAAACCCTAATAAAAGGAGGATGAGGCTTCTCGCTCTCCGCTGATGGTCTGAGCGAGCCACAGCCCTCCGTTCGTTACTGGCCAATCATCCTGCCTGCCGGATTTATTTCAGCGTCCGAAACCACAACCAACGCAACAATAAAGTAAATGGAGAAGCCAAAGAACTTAATATGCACGACCCATGGACATGAACTAAGGAGGGGATGGGAAAGGAGGGACAGAAGGGGAAAATTGGGACAACTGTAATAGCATAATCAATAAGATATACTTAAAAATAAATAAAATTTAAATAAGGGGAAAGAATGGTCAAAGGACCAGAATAGACTCTTTTCCAAAGAGGACATACAGATGGTTGGTAGACATATTAAAGATGCTCAACATTACTAATCTTCAGAGAAAAGAAAACTAAAACAAAAATGAGATATCACCTCACACCTGTCAGAATGGCTATCTCCGATAAATCAACAAACCACAAGTGTTGGTGAGGGTGTGGAGAAAGGGGAACCCCAGTACACTGTTGGTGGGAATGCAGATTGGTGCAGCCACTGTGGAAAATTTTTTCCTCAAAAAATTAAAAATGTAACTGCCTTATAACCCAGCGATTACACTTCTGGGAATATATCTGAAGAAACTCAAAACACTAATATGCACCCCTGTGTTCATCACAGTGTTATTTACAATAGGAAAGATATGGAAACAACCCAAAGTTCATCATTGGAGGAGTGGATAAAAAAGCAGTGGTACATATATATAATGGAATATTAGTCATAAAGAAAAATGAAATCTCGCTATTTGTGACAGCATGGATGGACCTTGAGGGCATTATGCTAAGTGAAATAAGTCAGTCAGAGAAAGACAAATACCATATAATTTCACTTACATGTGGAATCTAAAGAACAAAATAAACGAATAATCAAAATAGAAACAGACTCATAGAAACGGAGACAGAATGATGGTTGCCAGACAGCAGGGGTGTTGGGGAACAGGGTAAAAAAGGTGAACATATTAAGAAGTACAAATTGATAATACAAACTATTCACAAAGATGTCAATTACAGCATAGGAAATATAGTCAATACTGTTGTAATAACTATGTATGGTGTCAAGGGGGTCACTTTGAAAAGTATATGATTGTCTAACTACTATGTTGTAGATCTGAAACTAAAATGAAAGAACATTGAATGTCAACTGTAATTGAATAATAACATTTAAGAAAAGAAACGAGAAACAAGTGTCCAAGGATTGAAAAAACTATTGTAAGTATTATATTCAGTTCTGCGCCTTTTGAGAGCTAAATGTGGAAAGAAAGCAATATAGCTCTCACTAGTTGATTATTGAAAAGCAGAGTTTTTCATGTATAAGGAAACAAGTCTACCTCTGCTTCCTACCTGCTAAATGATCTGTCACTACTCACTTGACAATCTGGACTTAATATTTCTATCAGGAAACTAAATCACAATAAAGACCCAGTTTCTATAGGCTGCAAAGTGTTATTGCGAGGGTCAAATGATCAAATCTAGAACAAGTAGCTTGTGAGTTGTAAAATCCTTTATAAGGGGGAATTATTAATATAACCACTGAACTGTAGGTAGGGAACATCAAGTGGTCTTTGGCATTCATTTCTAAGAGAAAATTGTACTGCATGAGTATTTTCATAAAGAACACTAAGTCAATATTTTAACAGCAATTTCAAAGAAGATATAGAAATGTTTTCAACTGGTTGACTGTGTTGAGCAACATATAAGCATAGTGATAAATTAAATAGCAGATGTTTGATGAAGATTTGAAAACAGTACAAATGAATAAAATAATGTATTAATTCTGTGTATGTATGTATATATGCACTTGTTTATATTCATATGTGTGTATATATGTATGCACACACACACACATATATATAAATTAATGATCATATGTTGTAAGTAGAAGCATATAGGTTTATTTGGGTATTTCTCAGTCAGCTAGATGCCTTGAAATTATTTTGATTCTTTAGGCTTCAAGTGATGTGAAACATTCTTAAATTTTGTTTCTGGTGGTAATTTATCTTTCCAGAACACTGTGTTTGTGTATAAGAGGAAACAGTGTTTTTTTCAATGTATGTCAATAAAGTTTGATGCTAAAATTAGCCCTAATTCTATATATGACTACTGCCACAATCTTATATTTCTATTAAAAGTATAATTTTATACAGCTTTCTAGAATGAAATTTTTTCTTTGTTACATCCAGATTATCAACACTGTTGTTTTAAGTTAATTTTTAACTCTCCAGAGTATCTGTGATATTGCCCTACGTGTGTGGGAAGAGGACACAGAGATCAATTAGAAAAGTCACACCTCTGTCCTTTCAACTTCCAGTTTTTAGGCAACATCAATATAGACTCGCTAAGAATAAAAGAAACAAATGTGAATAAGATATAGACACATTGGTTTTATTTTTAATGTCTAAAAGAGTCACTGAGAGTAATGAGGTTTATAAGGAAAAACACAATTTCAAGCACAGAGGAGTTCTCATAGGAAATGGCTGATGAGATGGTGCTCTGAGATGCCTACCTTAAACTGTTGTTTCATTATTTCTTCAAAAATATTTATTGAGCACCTACTACGTTGCTAGGCATTGTTCCAAGCACTGGGACTACAACAGTGGAAAAAGAAAAGACAAGGTTCTTGCTTAGATGGAAGCTTATATTATAGAAGTGGAAACTGAAAGTAAACAAATAAATTTAAAAACAAAAGAGATAGCTTAAGATAAAGGTGTAACAAAAAGAAATGCTTGAAAAAGTTAGTAATGGTAAGTAATAGCTTAAATGTAAGCAAAAGCATGAAACTTGATGACTCACCAAAATAATTTGAAACTGTATTCTAACAAGCTCATTGATTAGAATCAACATGCTAATATTACACCTTTTTGGTAAATAAAATGAAAATTTAAATGAGGCATTATTTTATATCTGTGTTAGCTGAATTTAAAAAAAATTGATCTTTAATAGTTCAATTAAGAATTCAATAAAGCTGGGAACCCCCACCAAATAATCAGCAGAAATTTGACAGCACAGGAGAATGCAATGATGTATTCAAAGTGCTAGAGAAAAAAGCTGCCAACCAAAAATACTTACCTGGCAAATTGTCCTTCAGAAATGAAGCTGAGCTAACAACTGTTGTTTTGTTTGGTTTCTCAATCTAGGTTCTCTCTCTCCAGACCTTGAAAAAAGCTGCTGCCACTTCTTATCCCAGTATATAAATTTGATTATGTCATTCTCTTGTTCAAAATCCTTCCGTAACTTCTCATCCCCTATAAGAGATTTTTTTAGTACCTGATTCTGATCTGCACAATTTGACCCAAATGTAGGAGCATGCTGGAGCTGGCCCATACCCCCTTACAGAAGCCCGATATGAGCATCTCTTTTCAATTCTGCTCATTGACATATGCTGGAAGCTTGAAATTGTCCATGGTGAAAATATTTACCTCATACAAATTGGCAAATCCTACATATTCAGGCTTTCTGGAGAGCTGGGTGTTAATTTACCAGTACAACATTGCCCCAACCTATTTTTCCAGCTTTATCTCTCATTCTGCTTCCCTAATGAAACCTCTTCTTTGTTCATTCTACTCTCCTTCCCATTACTTAACTTTCCCAATTCTTGGCCTTTGCTCAATCTGTTCATTTTGTCAGGAGCACTCTCTTCCTACTCCTGGTCCTTACCTGTATATAAAAATCCTACTTATCCTTCATACTCAACTTACAAGGGGGACCTTCTGTTTCACATCTTCCACATGGGCAAAACGTTTCCCTTTGAGGCCTTTTTTTTTTTTCATTTGGGGAAACAAAAAAAGTCACTCAGGGTAAGAAATGGGGAATAGGGAAGGTGGGTGTTGCGCCAATGAATGCAGATGCCTTGTGTCCGGCAATCAGATAAAATATGCGAGGCAAGGTTGGAATCTCTGACAGTTCCTTTATTGCAGATATTATTACAGCATCCACGTGTGTACCCCTGCTGTTCACTTACTCGGTGCTCACTGGCACTGGGCGCCACTCCTCCGTTTGCCCCCAGCCCCCTGTCAAAACACGAACACGAACGCTCCCATGGGGGTTTCTGCCCCTTTTATATTATACATAGACAAAGCCAGCCACTAGCCACAATATCATATCAATGCTTATATAGCTGCGAGTGAACTGTGCAAGCAAATCTAATGTTATCTCTAGGAATACACTTGGGACCAGAATTTGTAGGGCCTCATCTGCCATTTTAAGGACTTTTGTATTTCAAGTATTCATGGAAAGACATTATAGAGTTTTAAAGGGGCATGGGACATAATCTGATATATGTTTTTATTGATATATTTTTTAAGATTTTATTTTTAGAGAGAGGGTAAGAAATATAGATGTGAGAGAGAAGCATCAATCAGTTGACTCTCACATGCCCCCAATGGGGAACCTGGCTGAGAATTGAACCAGTGACATTTCCACCTTGTGGTTTGATGCCCAACCCACTGAGCCACATCAGTCAGGGCAGATATATATTTTTAAAGGGATCAATTCGGTTTCTGTGTAGGTCAAAAGGAGGTGCAGGTGAAAGCAGAGTGATGAGCTGTCTCTGGACACCTTCTGAGAGTAGAGTTGACAGAATTTGATAACTGATTGGGCATGGGATATGATACAGGAAAGGGATGTCAAGGATAAATTCTGGGTTTTGTCCAGAGCTACTGGTAAAATGGAGTTGATATTGGAGAAAGAACAGATTTAAGTGAAAAATCATAAATTTTAATTTTGAACATGTTAAGTTAATGATACTTATTAGACATCCATATGAAAATCTTAACTAGATAGTTGGTTACAGAGACACAGATTTGAGTGGCATGGTACTAGCTGGAAATAAAAACACAAAAATCATCAGTGAAAGGATAGGATATAAAGTCATAGGACTGGGTGACCTCACCTTGAGAGGGGGAATAACTGGAAATGATAATTTGTCCTAGGATGAGACTAAAGGAGTGGCAATGAAGTAGGAGAAAACAAGTGGATTTGATATCCTAGAAGCCAGTGAAGAAAATATTTTAACATGGAAGTGATTGACTCTATCAAAAGGACTTAAATTAGTCATTGGATTTGGCAGTTATGAAACTCATTGATGAAATTCTCAAGATCATTTTACAACTAGTTTGGATTTTTGGCATGTTATACTTAAATATGATGTGATTAGATATAATAAGTGAATATATTAACATTACACAGTTTTTATCAGTTGCTTTAGTATGGTTAGACAAATCCATATTGCATGCATGCTCTAGAAGTGTTTAAAAATGGAATGACCTCATTCATTCAATGAATATTATTGGCATACATTATGTGCCATAGACATTTCTGGGAGTGAACAGATGCAAATAAAATGAAAGTCTTAATGCAAGAAGCTCATATTTTAATGGGGAGAGACAAGCAATCAACAAAATGTATAAGCAAAATATACAGGGTGGGGAAAAGGTAGGTTTACAGTTTATATGGAGAACAACAATAATTCATAAAGAATAGACTAATAAACTCTGTCTTTTGAATACTCACAACTGTAAAACTACTTCTGCTTCACCCTGTATGGTATGTCAATTGGCAATAATTGTTATGAAGAAAAATAAAATGGGGAAGGGGCATAGTGCACACCAGGGCTAGACGAGAAAAGGTTGCAATGTTTTATTTTTTCCAGCTTTGTTAAAGTATAACTGGCAAATAAAATTGTAACATATTTAAAGGGGCAAAGGCAGGAGAAGGGCCTTTTAGGAAACTCTAAGACTTTGGCAGGTCAAGTTAAATAACAACACCTTGTGAGTGGGACTTTTCCAGGGAGCTGTGAGACAGGCCAAATACTGACAGTGTTCAGTACTCAGAGGTTGGGTCTTTTTGTGGGCCTTCAAATCCAGTCTGACCCCTCCAGTGACTTTAAACATGCTGATTTTCATAGTTACTCTGATTTCCAGGCTGCTGGTTGATAAGACTATATATAGCAAAGCTGCAGAGAAGAGGATTGGAGGAGATCAAGTTAAAATTTCACCAATCTCATGATTTTTATGAGGGTTTGGCAGTTTTTCCAGGACAAAGCCTCAGATTGTTGCAAGTCTTTGGTTAATTCCCAAAGTTCTGAAAAAACTGACTTTGACAATTTTGCCAGTATTTTCATGGGTTTCACTGAGGAGCAGATTACTCAGGTTCTCACTGTATCATTCAGGAAATCTTCACTTTTTCTAATGTACTTAAAATGGAGTGTTTAAATTGCCAAACATCTTTGTGGATTATGGATCTATCCTTTCACTTCTATCACTTTTTGCTTCATGCTTTGATCCCTTTATTAACGTAAAATGATTTTTCTTATCTCTGGAAATATTTCTTGTTTCAGTGTCTGTTTTCTCTGATATTAATATAACTTCTACAGCTTTACATTGACTAGTATTTGTATGCTGTATATCTTCCATATTTTTGTTTTTATTCTATCTGTATCTTCGTATTTAAAATGGGTTCCTTGCATATAGCATATAGTTGGGCCTTGCTTTATTATGCAGTATGACAAATTGACTTGTAATTGTGGTGTTGACATCATTTAAATTTAGAGTAATTATTCATAGGTTTGTGTTTAAACTAACTATGTTGCTGTTTATTTTCTATTTGTTCCACTTGCTTTGTTTCCTTTTTCCTTTTTCCTTGCTTTTTCTTGGACAACTTTTTATGATTCCATTTTCTCTCCACTTTTGGCTTATGAGTGTCTCCTCTCCATTTAAAAAAATTGGGGGATGGAATTGCTTTAAAGTTACAACATAACATTTTTAACTTATTATTTTCTACCTTCGAATAATAGTGTGTTACTTCACGTATTGTGACAGCACCTAATAATAGTTTATTTCCATTTTCTACCTTCTTATTTTTGGCATTATTTTTATCATAAATTTTATTTAAAACCCCACAATACATTATTACCATTTTTGCTTTAAACAGTCTAGTACATTTTATTGTGACTTTATTTATTTTAAATTATATGTTATTGATTTGCTATTACAGTTGTCCCAATTTTTCCCCCTTGGCCCCCCCATTCCCTCAGGCAATCTTGACTGTAGGTCCCTGCTTTTCATGACTTTGGATATTTCTTGCCAATCCTTTCTAACCTGCAAAGTTTCTTTGGAGAAATCAGCTGACAGTCTTGTGGGAACTCTCCCGTAGGTAACTAACTGCTTCTCTCTTGCTGCTTTGAAGATTCTCCTTTATCTCTAACCTTTTGTGTTTTAATTATGATGTGTCTTGGAGTGGACCTCTTTGCATCCTTCTTGTTTGGGACTCTCTTTGCTCCCTGGACTTGTATGTCTATTTCCTTCACCAAATTCAGGAAATTTTCTTTTATTATTTTTTCAAATTTATTTCCAATGTCTTGCTTTTTCTCTTCTCCTTCTTGCACCCCTATGATATGAATGTTGGAACGCTTGAAGGTGTCCCAGAGATTGCACACAATCTTTTTTTTTTTTATTCTTTTTTCTTTTTGTTGTTCTGATTGGTTGTTTTTTTTCTTTCTTACTTTCCAAATCATTGATTTGATTCTCAGCTTCATCCACTCTACTGTTGTTTCCTTGTAAATTGTCCTGTATTTCAATTAGTGAATGCTTCATTTCTGACTGGATCTTTTTTATGCTGCTGAGGTCTTTGCTAAGTTCCTTGGGCATCCTTATAACCAGTGTTTTGAACTCTGCATCTGATAGATTGATTATCTTCATTTTGTTTAGTTCTTTTCTGGAATTTTGCTCTGTTCTTTCATTTGGGCCATGTTTCTTTGTCTTCTTGTTTTGGCAGCTTCCCTGTGTTTGTTTCTATGTATTAGGTGGAGCTGCTATGTCTCCCTGTCTTGGTAGCATGACCTAATATTGTAGGTGTCCAATAGGGTCCAGTGGCACAGCCTCTCCTATCACACAAGCTGGGAAAGTGAGGGGGAGAGAGAGAGGGAGAGAAGCACCGTTGTGTGAGAGGTTGATTGCTTCTCACACACACCCAACCGGGGACCTGGCCCACAACCTAGGCATGCGCCCTGATCAGGAATCAAACTGGCAACCTTTCAGTTTGCAGACTGGTGCTCAATCCACTGAACCACACCAGCCAGGGTGTAATATAACTTTTTTAAATGAGAAAAGGGTATTTTATACTTATCACATATTTAGTATTTTGGGGAGCCCTTTTTCCCATTGTATAGATACACATTTTTCTCTGGTATCATGTTTCTTTAGCCTGAAGAACGACCTTTAATATTTCTTGTAGTACAAATATGCTGGTGATGAATTCTGTGACTGCTGATGAAGTACTGAGAGAATAAAGACACTAAAAATGCTTTACTTTGCCTTCATTTTTGAAACATAATTTTGTTAGATAAAGAATTTTAAGTTGAGCCCTGGCCAGAAACTCAGTTGGTTGGAGTATCGTCCTGTTTCATTTCCAGTCAGGGCAAATACCTAGGTCTCTCTGTCTGTCTTCTCTACCTCTCTTTTTCTCTTTCTCTAAAATCAGTAAACATATCCTCAGGTGAGTATAAAAAAATAATTCTAGGCTGATAGATTTTTCTTTAGATACTTAAAGATGTTGCTGTACCTTTTCTTGTCTTCATAATTTCTGATGAGAAGTGTGTTGTTAGTCTTGCCTGTGTTCCTTTGTAGGCAATGATTCTTTTAACTCTGGCTGTTTTTTTAATTTCTCTTTATCATTAGTTTTAGTAATTTGATTAAAATGTACTTTGGCATGGCTTTGTTTTTTTTCCCCCCTTGCATTTTGTTATATTTCTTAGATTTGTAAGTTTATGATTTTTCTCAAATTTGGAAAACCTACATCTATTACTATAGCTTGATATTGTCTGACTGTCCACTGATGCTCTATTCTCATTTATCTTTCATTCTTTTTTTTGTGCCTTAATTTGAATAAAATCTATTGCTATATCTTAAAGCTCACTGATACTTTCTTCTTCAGAGTCTAACTTGTTTAATAGTCACATCTAATGTATTTTTCATCATGCTTCTATTTCTGTCTACCTTCTTGAACACATGAAATACATATATGTATATATACACACACATAAATATATTAGTTGTTTTGACATCCCTTTCTGCTAGTTCTATCATCTCTGTTATTTCTAGATTTCTTTCTATTGATTGATATTTTTTCTCCTCATTGTAAAAGGCCATGTTTCCCTGCTCCTTTGCATGACTGGGGTATTTTATCTTTTAGAATACTAGAATTTGTTGTAATTTCAAAATAGTGTTGGGTGTTATTTTGCCTTGCAAATTAGTTACTTGATATCAATTAGATCTTTTTAATCAATACTTGATTTTAACTTTGCTACATGTAATTTGTAATTACTTTTTTTTTTTTTTACATGGACAAGAAGTACGATTTATTGGTGGGTGTTAAGGTAGAAGCAGAAATTCACAAGTGCAGAGCCCGCCATTTTTCCAGGGGACCACGATTAAGGATGTATTTGACTCCACAGCCATCTGGGATGAGCCGCTTTTCAACCACGATGTCTTCAAATTCATCAGCATTAAACTTTGTAAAGCCCCACTTCTTGGAGATGTGGATCTTCTGGCGGCCAGGGAACTTGAACTTGGCTCTGCGTAGGGCCTCAATCACATGCTCCTTGTTCTGTAACTTGGTGCGGATGGACATAATGACTTGGCCAATGTGGATCCTGGCCACTGTGCCCTGGGGTTTTCCGAAGGCACCCCGCATACCTGTCTGGAGCCTGTCAGCCCCAGCACAAGACAACATCTTGTTGATGCGGATGACGTGGAAGGGGTGGAGCCGCACTCGGATGTGAAAGCCATCTTTGCCACAGCTTTTCACCATGTACTTGTTGGCACAAATACGGGCAGCCTCCAGGGCTTCGGAGGACAGCTGCTCATATTCATCTGACACCATGTGGCCACAGAGTGGGAACTCGTCCACTTTTGCCTTCTTCCTCCCCAGGTCAAAGATGCGGATCTTGGTATCAGGGACACCTCGGCAGAAGCGAGACTTTGGGTATGGCTTGTTCTTACAATACCGGTAACATCGGGCGGGGCGGCGGCCCATGGCGACACCAGGATCTTCACTGGCACGCTGAAAAGAAAGAGTGTAATTACTTTTCATCTAGAGGTAATCTAGCCTCACTACTAAGGTGATAACATTATGAAGATTCAATTCTAAGACCATATATTACAAAATTTTTCTCCTTTGATTTATGGGAGCATAAATTGTACCTAGATGTATGTGAACTTTGGTAATTGCTCTGCTTAGTCCTTTTTGCTTGTTCTGTGCTGGAATTCAGGTAATTTCCTGTCATGCATACATGGACTACTATTCAGCCAGAGACCCATGGGTTTCCCTCTGCATATCTTCAGAGATATTTCATCTTCTTTGTGCAGCTCTCCATTCTCCAGTAACGTGTTCCACAAATTTTTACCCCCTTAGTCTTCCTAGGTTTCTATTTATATCTTTTTAGCTCAGCAAGATTGCAGGCTCTGATTGGGTTTACCCCACCCCACCCCCATTCAGAGATGCAGCCGAGAAACTGATCCCAGGCAATAAGCTGGTGAAGTAATAATAGTTCTTACATTGTTTGTTGTCCTTCTGTCAGGGAAAACATCCCTGACTGTGATCTAATGCCGAAAAACCTTTGCTTTATTTATTTATTTTCTGGTTTCTTATTGCTTAAAGCAGGAGAGTCTATGTGATTCTTATTCCTCCATCTTGACTGACATTTATGTTTTGAAAAGATCTCTCTAGATGCTGGGAGAAAGAGTATAGGAAGGAGACAGATTAGGTGGTTATTATGCAAAAGTCCAGGCTCGAAAAGGTGATGGCTTTAATCTGGGTGGCAGTATGGAAGCTGAGAGAACTAGTCACAATTTGGATACACTTTGAAAGTTAAGAGAATAAGATTTCCTTGCAAAGTGAATATGAATTATAAGAGACAGAGAAGAATCAAAAATGACTAAAATATTATTAACATTTGTTTTCTGATTTATTTCATGGTTATTCACTTACTTATATTTGTAGCTCTTTGGTCATTTATTTTCTTAGAAAACCATTTGATTGAGATTTTCAAATATAATAGCAAAGACATAATATTCTTTACTTCCTCGAATCTCTAACTGTAATTAGACCCACTTTTTCATTTCTAAAATACGTGATGGGTTTTTCTGTGTTTTATACTCTCAACTGGATTATCAAGGCTGTGACTATTTTAACTCACATCTGTCACACCATGTATAAAAGTTAACTATAACAGAATCTGGAATTCACAACATAATACAGGAAACTCCATCATAGTTATATAGGCACTAAAATTATGTCCTTTGAATGTATCAATTCATTCTAGGAATATTTTTGAACTGACTCATGTCCAGAATTTTGGAAGAGAAAGGCAACAAAAACTAATCTTACATGTACATAGCACTTCGTAGATTATACAACGGACATTACATTATTTTCCTGTTATCTTAATTAGCCCATGACAAAATAATTTTCCTCAATGTTTTACATACAAGGTAGAAACTGAGACTCAAAATTGTAAATTCCTTTGCCTAATATTATTCCAGTGTTTGGCAAAACCTATGTTTTTTCCCCCAATAACATTCTGCTTTCTGTATAAGGAAGTATGTGTATGCTGCTGCTGCTGCTGTGTGTGTGTGCACACATGTAGATGTTTGTAGCTATTTATAGTTTTCTCATGATTTTACCATTAAAATATAGATTGCAATTATGGTTTATAGAACCACAGTAAGGATAGAAATAAAAGGTCTCTGATGCTATATAAAATAATTTTCATGTATTAAAATGTCCTGAAATTTCTACTCTTTTTGTATTAAAAACTTATCTATTATAAAAAGCTTTTGGATATTAAATTCCTCATTAAGTATAATAAAGCTATTTGTCATGAAATCAGATTAATTTTAAATAATTATTTAAACCATTGTACCCCTGTTTTATATGTATTTATTTCCCAATGCACCTGAATGGAGATATTTGTGAGTGAAATAAAAACAACATAAATTATTCAGAAGCATATTAGAGTAAAATATGATCCTCATGACAGAGGATACTGTAAAAGCAAAAAGTGAGAGAAGGAAAGACTTGCTTGATTTTTATCAGTCCTCTGTATACATTTATTCTTACTGAATATAGGAAAATAGTGGCCTCGGCACATGACTGGGTCTCATACACCTACAGTTGTAGTAAAGAATGAAAATAAAAAGTATGTTTTTGAAAAAAAATACCTCTTAAAATGATAGCCTTCTTGTATCTTAAGGCACAGTGTGTTTTCCATGCTTGTATTCAGGTTGTTGCAGTTCAAAATTTCCACATGTGTCTAATTCAGTAGAAATTTTAATTTATTTTTAAGATGTTATATGCCAGACAGATACTGCTTCCTATTCAGACATCACAATAGCATCAAACCATAAAATAATTTTATTGTATTTTGGAAAAGACACATAACATACCTGAGTCTGTGAGTTAGAGAACACATTTTGCAAAGAACAAAGCAATTTACAAAAATTATTTTTGCCAATTAGAGGCTACTTTCAAAATTAAAACACATGATCCTCATTTCACATTGTGCCACATACATCTGGCTTATGGTTAGTTACATATAGAGAGCGAAATGACCTAAAATTCTTTGCATTCCACACAGAGACATCACTGATGTCCTTTTAACTGAAAATCTTTATTTGCTTTGTTTATAAATCTTCAGAACTGTAAACAAGACCTACTCACTTATACATTCAGTAGCTGGAAGCCAGTAGGATGTGTAAACCGGCAAGGGGAGGTTTATCTACGTGATGATGGGCATCATACCACACGAACTGTATTAACTGAGATGACTACTTTGTGTAAGATTATGAATAGGGAATAGCCAGCCTCACCAGTACTGTGTCACTGCTGGAGTGATGATGATGTGTGAGAGTTCTCAGAACTATTTTATTAGGCTAATTTCTACTATCAAAATATTCCTGGAAACACACACATACACAATCACTTTTTTAAAAAAATTCATGCTTAGTTAGTCCTCCCTGTGCTTTTTGCCAATAATTCTACCAGCTGGCCTGTGGGAGATGTTTGCAAAAATGTTTGCATTTCCCTTCTGTCCCCTCCAAACCTTTGTTTCACCACAATAATGAAGGGAACAAATGTTCACATTTTCCAAAGGTTTACCATTTTCAAGAGAAACACAAAAGCTCAACTGAAATGAGTGTTCACTTGCTGGGAGGTAGCCAAATACAAACAGATGTTCAGCTTTTGTAAATTGATGTGGTTTTTTTGTTTTTTGTTTTTTCCTTTCTGAACTTGATGCTACTTAAAAGAACACATTTTGGTTTTAGACATGGATTGATTCCTAGTATCAGAATTCTATGTAATGAAAGGGATAATTAACCAACCATATCCTGGCTTATCCAAAAGGTGGTGCACTTCCTGATGTCTGATATTTTAGGAACAAAATTGTCTGTCTTCCCAAGTGGCTGTAGAAAGAGCAGGCCTTGACAAGAGGTCTAGACCCTATTCCTTTGTCACCAACTCCTTGTGCGACTGTGGATAATAATCTTCTCTCTCTAGGTCTTAGTTTCCTAGGTGTGTAAGGACAGATACTATCTAAGATTATGTAAATCTAAAACCTCCTTTTGTGTTGCAATACTCATGGGGAAAATATTGACAGTTTAATATTCATTAGAACTAAATTCTTAATGGATGGGTTCATGTTTATTCTCTTTATCCACAAGGACAACATCTCAGTTTGTGCCTACCACATATAATAAGTAATTCTGAGATTAAATAAGTTAATAATTAGTACAAATACTAAGTTTTTAGAAGTGATAGCTATAATTTCTGCACAATATTATGTGATATGCCAAGAAATTGGAAGTCATATGGAGAATCATGAGGAGAAGGAATGCTCAAAAAAGTTAAGGTGACAAAAAATGCAGTTAGCCCTGGCTGGTGTGGTTCAGTGGACTGAGTACTAGTCTGCGAAGTAAGGGGTCTCCAGTTCAGTTCCCGGTTGGGGCACATGCCTGGGTTGCAGGCCAGGTCCCCAGTTGTGGGTGTGTGAGAGGCAACCATACATTGATGTTTCTTTCCCTCTCTTTCTTCCTCCCTTCCCCTCTCTCTACAAATAAATAAATAAAAATTTTAAATGCAATTATGTTAGGTGCACTATAATGCAACAATAGTACCTTTGTACCATGATCTAATACCACCGCCATTACTTTCTCACAGTATACATTACAGTAAACATTTCTTTTGGACCTACTGTGTGTCAGGCCTTGACCCACAGGGATGCTGTATGCTGTCTCTAACAAGAGGAGTCCAGAATATCATATTCTATTACTGACTCCAAAAGTTTGCTATTGCTTCCAGAGTAATTCAATGTGCAACCTAGTTATATTTATTGAGATTTTATCTACAAATAAATCTTTTGACACCAAGACTACATAAAACTTATTTAACAAGGGGATCAAGAATGTAGAATAACTGAATTTTATCATTTATAATTAATGTATATTCACTGTACTAAGTATTAATCAGGATGTCCTTTCAGTTTTATTCCAGAACTAATCAGTTGGGCTCAATAAAGATAGACGCAAAATTAGCCCTGACCAGTATGGCTCAGGTGGTCGGACATTGTCCTGCAAAGCAAAAGGTTGCTGTTTCAATTCCTTGTCAGGGCACATGCCTGGTTGCAGGTTTGGTCCCCAGTCAGGGTGCATAAGAGAGACAAACAATTGATGTCTTTCTTTTACAGTGATGTTCTTCTCCTTCTCTTTCTCCCTTCATTTCATCTCTCTAAAAGAAAATTAATAAAAAAAATTTTAAAGATAGGCACAAAATAATATTTTCCCCATATGTCAGTAATACTTTTTTAAAATATATTTTAAAAATGTCATTAATAATAACCTAAGCTCTAAAGTTTAACAAGTGATTTCCTTAATAATAAATATGTGAGAATTACATGAAGAAAGGTATAAAACTGTATTGAAACTATCAGGAAAGCTTAAGGAAACAGGAAAACATATATGATATTGAACCGAAGGTCTCCATATTATAAACCTGTTTATTTGTTTCCAAAATAATTAATACATTTAATGAAACCCCAATGAAAATCATCATAGATGTTTTTAAACTTGACAGTTGAATTAAAAAGATCATCTGGAAGAGCAAATAGGTGAAAACTTGCAAAAATAATATTTCTCACTATCTATTTATATATCAAAATAGGAGAGGAGAAGCATGACTAATATGGGATGCTAGAATGTTATTACAACTGCCTTCCTGACACTGTCACATTGCTCTTTATTCACAGAATACATGAAACAACAGAGAAACTATGAATCGATCTGCAGCTCATGCTGAATTGTTGTTGGCAAGGGTGCACTTTCTTCAAAGACAGATGAAAAGGTAGGGGCCCTTGGTGACCAGCTTCTGTTTTTCCAAGAACCTAGAAATGAGCTGCATGTAATCTTGCTTACCTGTTGCTTTTGGTTTTCAATCACTTTGTAAGAGAGGTAAAAATGAAAATTCATCCTAGAATGTTAATCATTGCTCTTTAACTTATTTTTAAACGATTTCATAGATTTGCTGCCTTATTTAATTAATCTTTTTGTTTGTTTGTTTGTTTGTTTGTTTGGCACTGAACAGACTGTAAGACCCTTACTTTGTCTTTCTCTTATGTCTGAGCCCTGAGATTGCAGACAGTATTTGAAATAAATCCTCTAAACCGATGTCTCTTAGCAGGCAGCAGAGCCACCTGGTGTGGCGGTACAGCCATTTCTTTCACTGCACAGCACTAACTCACTATAAGCTCACTTTTCACATAATCAGTAATAGTCTATATGGTTTGTTGTGTGCTGTACCTATAGATTCACTGTCAGGCCTCTCAGGGGAGAGTTCTCCTCAGTTTGAGCACAAACTGATGTAGCAAATATAAATCTCAATGCAAACATTCAAGTATGCAAAAAAAAATTACCTTTCTTATTTCTTTTAAATTAGCTTAATGCTGACATTGAGGCCACATGTTTCTGGGGTGGTATGAAATTACATTTCAATCATTACTGTGATGCTCTTCCCTACTCAGAATACTAGGAGAATCTGGATGGCTTTAGAGTTTATACAGAAAATAATCATTATAACCACCACCACAACTCAGGTGTATATGAAAATTGTTTGTGCCAGGAATTGTTGTATGTGGTTTCTATATATTAATATGCAGGATTCTAACTCAGGTCTGTTGGGATCTGTTATGGGCCGGATTGTGTCCCCCACCCCCAAATTCATATGTTGGAAGTAGTTTGTTATCTAAAAGGAAAGAAAATCATCCTTTGTGTCAGTCACTACACATTTATGATTTTCCTAGAAGAATGGGCTTATTATTTTATTTTCAAAGATTTTATTTTATTTTTATTTATTTTTATAGAGAGAGGGAGGGAGGGAGAGAGAGATAAACGCTGACATGTGAAACATCAATTGGTTGCCTCTTGTATGTGTCCCAACCAGGAACCAAACACATAACACAGGCATGTGCCCTGACCGGAATCGAACAGGTGACCTTTCGCTTTGTGGGACAACCTCCCACCCACTGAACCACACCGGTCAGGATATAGGCTTTTTTCTTCATTCTGTTTTCTGAACCTTACTGTAAGCCTAGAGAAATGTGAAAACCTTCAACAGGATGTGGTATACAAGATATATCATTCTTGTAATAATTTAGCTCTGAGTAGCTCTTGATTGAAAATTCAATCTATAGATACAGGTGGTATGTAGTTAGGTCATTGTGTGTTCTGCTCAGCAAATTTTAAAAGATACTTTAAGGTATTGCTGATTCACAAATGAGATGTTATTTCTTTGAAGGAGAAAGCTGTATCAGACTGCTGCTAATGTCAGAATAGTGATGGACTATTTTAATTATATATATAAAGACATACCTGATAACAAGTAATAGCTGAGACAAGATGGGATTGAACCATTTACAAGTATATATAAAGCCATCTGAATGGTTCAGACATGTTTTTAAAGATGATTCCCTTCTTTCTATGATTTTTGGGAACAAAAAAGGTTGCAAGATTATGAATTAACTTTCCTATCTGTCAGTACTGTATTACAGAGAGATTTGGAAGGCTCAAAGCAATATTTCATTCTCAGTTCAAAATCCACATCAAGGGCACATTCCCATGCTTCTGTTTCTTATGTGGTCAGTATAACAGTAGAATGTGGCACGCTGTTTTTATGGTGCACTTTCAGATTGTTTCTTGATGAAAAACACTTTGGAATTTGGAAGTTAGAACTGTAAAAAGTTTCCAGGTGTTCTTATAAAGGAACTCATGAACTGATAAGATGTAAATGATCCGTCGGCAGCCGTCCGTCTCGAGAGACGATGGTGTAGCTTCTTAAGAGTCTATCTGCACCGCCGAGAATGGCTGTGCAGTCCGACTCGGGAGTGACACGGTATCTGTCTCCTCCCGTGTTGAATCGACATCTTGCGATGACGCTGAAGCTACAGAGCCTGGGCAGGGTGATATGGAGGGTCTGCTGTTGCCCATGCAGCAGACCCCCCCTCTCTTCGCAGCTGAAGGGTCCAAGGGAAAGACGGAGTCAATACAGCTTGGCTTCAGGTGCGCCGCAGGAGTTGCCGGTGTTGACTACAACGTCAAACCGCCTTAGGGACTCCGGCTCCGGATTTTCTGTCGGGGTTTACTCCCTTAGCCTTTCCCCTGAAGAGGTATGCCGCAAGGCAGCGGAGGTTTTTTTAAGATGTAAATGATATTCTCTCACAATCACAGTAAAAACTACTGTTTCCTTAAATCAGTTTAAGGTAAGCAGCATTTTCTATTTTCAACACCTATAACATTTCTCCCACCTTTAACACCTTGACATTTTTGTCCCTACATATTTGTTACATTAATTGGTTCATTGATTCATTCAACAAATGCCTGTTGAACACCTGTGATATTGCAGGTACTATGCTACATCTTAAGGATTCAGCAGTGAATGTGATAGATACAGGCTCAGCCCTAATGGAGTTGTATCTATGTGGGAGAGACTGGCATTAATTAGTCAAAATAATAAGTACAAAATGACAACAAAGGACAGTAGCATGATGCCAAGTGACATGGGGTTAGCAGAGCTTATGACAGGATAATTTGATGTAAGGACTTAGTAAGGAGTCCCAGAAACTAATGTCACTTTATAAGAAAACTGTTCTTTCACTATTGGGACTTTTTCTGACTTTGTTGAAGAAGACTACATTTTTATATATAAAACTAGTTCCCACACATTGATTATAATATAAAAGTTTTAACTCAGGTGTCAAAATTAAAACATAAGGGTGTTGTAAAAATCATTTTATTGAAGTGTACATACAGAAAAGTGCACGTATAATCAAGTATTTCAATGAACTATCAGAAAGTAAACAGACCTGTGTAACCATCATTTAGATCAAGAAATAAGACATGAGTTCCTCAGAAGCCACCTTCATGCCATCTCTAGCTATGTGTTTTCAAAACAATTTTGTGGGTACTTGTGCCTGGGAAACTCAGCCCACAGATGTTTGATTGCCTTCAGTTTACTTGGGCTATGCACACCCTGCTTGCCTGGTCATTTATGATAACACTCAAGATGATAATAAATTGGTCCCATAAGAGACAGGTGTGATGGACACGTATCTGGGGTAGCCTAAGGCACCATGTCCATGTAGTTGATATGGCAGCCCTCAGACCAACCGATGGCCATTTCTCCTGACTAGACAAGAAAAGATTGTTTCCTTGAAAAACCATGAGCTCTCAGACTGGTTTCATCTATCTTTCTTGGCTGTTGGTATACATTTAACTCTACCTGGAGTGGGGGATATTTGTAATCCTTAACTCCTCTATTTGTCTGAGACTCATCTCTTTATTCCATAGGGCCTTGCTTGGGAAGTTGGAGGCAACATCATAGTGTGCACAACTTTTATTGACTCCCTATGATTTTGTTTTCTGGCTGAAAGCTTACTCATTAGAAGGAAAGCAATGTGCTTCTAGCTCCATCAATGCAACTGGAAAATTAGTCCTTTAGCAGTCTAATACACCTAGTCAGGTATGTCAGGGAAAAATTCTTAAGATATGATACCGTAGCTGAGACCTGAAAGATGAGCAAGAGTTAAGGAGACAAAAAGGGAGAGCCTTTTAGGCCATATTGTTATTTTTCCACTTTATATGAACTTGAACAGAAGCCTCCTGCTTAATTTGAGAAAGAACATTTCTGTAAAATGATCAAATTTGTATTTTGAAGCCAATCAATCTGGCTAAAATATGGAGAACAGAATATCAGTGCTTGAGTGTAGAAGTAGCAATAATAGCTAACAAGTATTAAACACTTACTGAGTGATTTATATATATTAACTAATTTAATAGCCTGTGAATAGATTATATTCTTATCTTCATTCAGCAGATAAGGTCACACCAGTAATAAGTAGCAAAGCCATGATTTGAACCCATGCATATGGACTTCAAAATCCATGTATCTAAAAACACTGGGCAGAACTGGTTTACACTCCTTCACAAGTGTGTGCTGACACTCAACATGTGGGAAGCTAAGGAACTTTCCCCATTAGATAGACTCCTCTATTTTTCTGGTGGATTTGTAGAAAAGGGGATGGGTGAGTATACAAGTATGACTATAAAATTCTTTCCAAGGGAGGAGGACACTGGTATGATGACTATCCTTTGTTCCTTTCTTCTGCATGTTGCCTCAGCTTTCTTTTTCTTATATAGTATGGTACAGTGATCATAGGACCAGGGTTATAATGACAACTGCTGGAAACAGGGATGATTTTTTTAAAATTTTAACTTATTTTCAGAGAGAGGGGGAAGGAGGGAGAAAGAAAGGGAGAGTAACAGAGATTGGTTGCCCCAACTGGGGACCTGGCTCACAACCCAAGCATGTGCCCTGACTGTGAATCGAACTGGTAACCCTTTTGTTCTCAAAGCGGCACTCAATCCACTGAGCCACACCAGCCAGGGGAGATGATTTTTAAATAAGAAACTATGACTATATTTTTATTTTTATTTTTTAATATTTGATTTATTTATTTTTAGAGAGAAGGGAAGGGAGGGAGAAAGAGAGGGAGAGAAATATCAATGTGTGGTTGCCTCTCACGCGTCCCCAGCTGGGGACCCAGCCCACAACCCAGGCATGTGTCCTGACTGGGAATCAAACCTGCGACCCCCTGGTTCACAAGCCAGCACTCAATTCACTGAGCCACACCAGCCAGGGCTATTACTATGTTTTTAAACATTTATGTTAAAAGTCTGAAGGGCTCGATGGAGCAAATTGTGCCTTCACTGAGTCTAGCCAAATTGGAGTTGAAGTGGTCAAAGCAACCCATTAGTTCTGTACCTATGTAACCCTACACTACATGAATGGGAGTTGACTGAGGGGAGATACTTGCTAGTGTCAACATAAGAAACATTGAAACCCGTAGAGAATTTTGTGAGCTTAATTGAGCCAAACTGATGGGAAGCAAAACCGCAAAGAGTTGAGATAATGCTCCAGAGAATGACAGTTTAAGCACCTTATTTTATACATTACAATCAAAGGAGGAGTCATAAGGGAGTTACATGAAATCCACTGATGATAGACTAGGGGGGCAGGAAAAAGCAAAGCGTAGTTGGGGGGCACCTCTGGGGCTGGAGAAAAGGTAAAATGATAAACACATACCTCTTTTACATAAGTGAGTAAAGAAAATAGTTAACAGTCAACAATTAACATCATTACAATAACAATGAGGGGATTTGTGGTCTCAGCTTCAGTGAGGTGGTTGTGCCCAAGGGGTTTGAAAAAGGGAAGTTACCTAGACATTCTAAAGGTGTGTTATCATACATGCAAAAAGACAATAGACAGGCTCAGGTGAGGTAAGGATTGACCTTTGTTAGGGAAAAATACTGGCCTAGGACATGACTACCTGCCATGACCACCCTTTGTGATTTCTTTAGGCCTCTGAGTTTATAAGGCCACTACATAGGCCTCTCCTGAGCTGATCAGGTTAATATGTGGCCCCTTTTCTTTCATACTAGACTAGTATTGCCATCTGTAATAAAGACCAGCACAGTGGCTGAACCTAATGTTCCAGCCAGAGGTGGACATGTTTAGATATCATGGAGAAAAGAAAGAATAATAGCTGAGAGTAAAAAACAAATAACTGAGTTCTGTAATGAGGGAAATCCAGTATTGCATTAGCACCTTGAAAGAGGCTCAGGACAAGCCATGCTATAGTCTCTTAGTTTGGTTACTGACCAGAGTTCTGAAAGAGTTATATTACTGAGACCACTCTTGCTTTTGAAATCTGAATGACCTCTCCCTGAGAGACATTTTCACATGATATGGTGATAGACTGCAATAATTAACAATGACTCAATGGGACTACAGTAATGTGCCATTGTCTTCTAATTGTTAAGATCTTTTTGTTATGAAAGATCCGTGGTCAAAGTGTAGGGGGTGGCCTATGGTATAATAAGAAATATGTTTGGTCTTTGATCCTGGTTCCTGACACACAATAACTAAAACTCTCGGTACTTCCTGAATGACAAAAGTATCCTGTTATTCATAACAAACCCCTTCCATCACACCTAAAATAATATTAGGGAGGTAACTCAGGATGGGTCCCTCAATAGCCTCAGGATTAGACTGGTCATGGGAAAGACCAAATGATTAAATTATTTCAAGTTTCAGCCCCACCCACTGACCTTTTGGAAAATGAGGAGGGAGGTCTGGTGTTGAACTCTACAAAAACACACAGTGAGACTCAGAGCTTTCCAGGTTGATGACCACATTGAGGTATTGGGAAGTAACACCCTGAAAAAGGCACAGATGTTTTGCACCCCCAACCCCCACACTTTGCTTGCCCTATGCATCTATTCTATTTGATTGTTCATGAGTCATATTCTTTATAATAAAAAAAATTGATTGGCCATAAGTATATGGATGATTTCTGAACTTTTCCCTGCTTTTAATGGAGGTGTTTAACAAAAGAGTTTGTATCTCTCAGATCAGCTGCACCTCTGCAAGGTTAATCCATTTCAGTGCAATGTGACATTTTATACTGTATACAGCAAGAGCAGAGCAGACTTTCTGGACACCTTTGACAATCCAATACAGAGTCACTGTCAGCCATGACAGTTATGTCAAGTGCTATGTCAAGACTGAGGCAATGGGGTGTAATGGGAACCTCCTTAAGAAGGGCCTAGAACACCCAAAACCACAAATCTGGACACTTTGATAAGGGATTCCATTTGGATGTTGACATGAATGGGACCTCCACCCTCTGTGGACTGTAAGAACTCAGAGCTCCAACCACCCAATGCTGGTGCTTGGTCAAAGCCCTGCTGGACACCTGCTGCCCCTGTAGCTGCCTGGATTGAGACCAACTTCAACCTTGCTACCTACAGAAGTTGCCAGTAACTGGGTCTTTTCATCAGATGGTTGTTCTGCTCACTCTTATCATGTAAGCTCCCCTTCTTAGTGTGTAACTTGCATGCGACTCTATTGACTTATTAGCGAGATCTCCCCTAATACACCTGGCATTGCAGAAAGACACAAACATGTGTGAGAGACTTTTCAGGGATGCTTCCTTGCTCACAACATACATATTTTTGATTAAGGCCTACAGTTTTATTTCTTTTTGTGTTTGTTCTCTCTGATTTTATTCCTCTGTTTCCCCTTATCTGTCTTTTTTTTTTTATTACTTCAGTGTTTTATATTGAATTTTTTAGTATTTATTTAATTATGTGACCTGGCCTTAGTTACATTGCTTTGTATTGGAGAATGATGTCAAATATAATTTGTTATCTTTTAAAATATGTACATCAGTATATATTTGTCCCTTTTTAGTTGACAACTTTGTTCCTTTTATGTTGTCTTATTAGATTAACTTATTCTTAGGAGTATTAAATCGGGGCCATGTATGAGGGAAATTGAATGCTACATTGAGGAGTTTAGATAAATTATTGATATTCAATAAAAGGTTAAGATGATGCATTTCAGATGAATGCAAAACTTTGGATTTAGTTAGGATAGAATAAAATGGGTGGGTGACTTACACAGGATTTAATATCACTGTTACAGTGTTTTAATTCTCCATTTCCATAGCCATTCTTATTCTCTATCAAACTGTTAATTGACAAGGATATCTCTATGCCAATTGTTGGACATTATAAGGCTATAATGTGTTTCTCATTCTGAGGAAATGTGACTTGGCAATTCGAATTGGTACAGTATCTCTTGTTCTATTTTTTATAATATCTTGAGCATCTATATCTACCACCGGGTAAACAAAGTCGAGTCCAGAATCAGTATCTATTCCTGTCAAGACCCAATTGTAATCCTCTAGATCTAAATAATTTACAGGTCAAAGATGAAATTACAATGTATAGAAAATATTTTTAACAAAATAATAATGAAAACAGTGTATTAAAGTTCATGGAACACAGATAAAACAGTACTTAAAGGGCAAACTATAGTTTTAATGCTAATATTTGAAGAAAAAAAAAAAACAATGGCCTACAGTTCAACTTTAATATAATTGGAAAACCAAGTAAAGTAAACCTAAAATTAGTGGAAGGAAGGCAATAATATGATGAAGGCAGAAAACAATGAAATATACAAGAGGAAAATACTAGGTGAAATTGATATAACTAAAAGTTGGTTATTTCAAAAGATCAACAAAATTGACAAATCCATGCTAAGCTAATCAAGGATCATATGAGAATAATATAAATAATTTTGATAACTGTGACAAAATAGACAATTTTTTTGGAAAAGGTAATTAACTAGAATTAACATCTCATTTTGTTGATGATTTTCTTTAAATAAACTGAACTGATCAAAATCCTTCTCCATTAAACAACAACGACAAAAATAAAATAAAAATAAAAAAACTTCTTCAAAAGAAAACTGCTGTCAAACATTCAAAGTTTAAGGAAGAAATAATACCAGCCCTAACATAATTTTAATACCAAACCTTTAAAACTTTTTTCAGAAAAACATTTCAAATCAGAAACCCTCCTAAATACAGACACAAAATTCCTTACAAAATATTGTAAAACAGATAATATACAAAAAAGGTAATGAATCATGAACCAGTAAGGTTTAATCACAAGAATTCAAGGTTGGTTTAACATTTAAAAACTAATCACCATAATTCATCATATTCAGAGAATAAAATTGAAATTCATTATCATTTCATTAAGTGTATATAAAATATTAGACAAAATTTAAAACCCATTTGTGGTAAAATTTCTCACAAAATAGAAATAATACTTTCTTCAAAATGATGGCCATTTATGAAAAATTTACAGCAAATATATTTATTGGTGAAAAAATGGTCTTGTATTATTTGTATTGTCTTCTACAGTGTGATAAAATTATAGAGAATATATATGTTTTATAAACTAAAATTTCAAACCAGTATATTCATCTAGATTAGGAATATTATGTGAACTTGGATCTGATATAATTGTGCATTTACTTACCAGGTATCAAAAACGAGTCACAGAACTTTTCATTAATACAATTTTATGATGATTAATTGTTAACTGGATACCAATTTGCATTTTATTTGTTTGATCATAAATCTGTTTTATGAGTTCTATATAATGACAGACTTATATGCTCAACTAATCTCCAAGTGTGTCCTCCAAGAAGTCATTCACAGATACGTAGGCCTACAAACATAAGCAGATCATTGGAAATGTTTAATTATTTACCTTCTCTGAGGAGGAGTTAAAACTGCTCATTGATAGAGTCACAGACACACATGAATATGAAAAAAACTATAGGTACAAATATACATGTATGAACAACTCATGCAAGCAAAATCAGACAGAAGAAGGAAGCTCTATAAATAAACTGAACCTTGAGAGATTGTATAATTGTTCATTCCAATTTATTTTTTTTAATAGAAGTGTTTATCATTCTTCAGACATAAGAGATAAAGACCACTGAATGACACTAATTTCTCTCCCTTTCACACTGGGATTTTGCAACCACCAACCCACACCATGTCTTTAAAAAACAAACAAACACTTCCAGTCATCTGCAAGTCCACTACTTTACCCCACCTTTTGACATTTCATGGACTTTGAGATACAAACACTAGTGCAACAGCTGGGATACCATGCTCAAACCTTCACTCTTTAAACTAAAAGTTGACTACAGAGGTTTTTCAGACTTCATCTGTAGACCACCTGTGCCAACTGAAACAGATCTTTCAGACTTCTTGAAAGATGATCACCAGGTCCTAATATAAAGATTCCTTAAAGATAGGCTTTGTTATATGGCATCTCTGAAAATATGCTTAATTTGTCTATTCTCAGCTCCCACTCAATAGCTGGTCTTAGTAGCTCTGGAAGAGGGAGGTCAGAAAGGGTTATAGAACCCTAAAGATGCTCCCTGTTATGACATCCTTTGATTGAGGGTTGCTTTCTGCTCTAGTGGTTCTTTAGGTGGAGATTAGATCTAGCTAAAACTGCCAAAAACTGTGAAAGCATATAATTCAATTGTTAAAAACACAATTCTCTTACGAATATATAATGATCATGTGTCAAAGTTCTATTCAATTCATTATTGAAGGAACCAGAAAAATAACATTGAGTTAGTGCCAAAAGAATTTAAGAAACTTGGACTTAGAGAATTCTTGGGGATAGAGATGTTGAAATACATTTGCTGGGTTAGATACAAAACTGATTAGTATCCTCTCAGGGAATAAAACCATAAGCTCTGGTATTATATTCTCCACCAGACAGAAAAAACCATCATCTCACCCTTTCAATGTTCTACAGTTTAAGGTACTGTAGAATATGATGATCAAATAAAGGTGCGTTTCCTGAGAGTCAAGGATTTCCAATGGGCTCAATAAGAATGCTCTAACATGGTTTTAAAAAGTCATATAATGATATTTTTGTTTGTTTTTAAGTTTCAGATTTTTTTCCTAAAAGCTCAGAACAAGTGATTTCTATAGAATGCTACAGGAAGGATAGAGGCAGTTCTCAAATGCATTGTAACACAAATCCCAAGTTGAAAATATTGAATCTTGGGTAGTGTTGAAATGTTTACTATTACTATTTGAAAGGATTTGCAAATATACCTCTAATTATATCACACTTACCTGCATTCTAATATGCATTCTTATGGGGAACAGAGGACTTGAATCAAAATCTCTGGGAGGAAAAAGTATGCTTTGATAGTTCTTAATAGCCCCCCAAGTGACCCTAATGTGCAGTCAGTATCAAAAACATCTTAGAATGAAACACCACCAATTTTGGCATCATGCTGGCCCCTGACTCCACTTACTCTGAAGCAAGACTAATTGTATAAATGTCCCACCGATGGCTTTGTAGTATAGTTTGGTACCAGGTAGCATGATTACTCCAATTTTATTCTTCTTTCTCAAGATTGCTATTGCTACTTGGGGTCTTTTGTGGTTCCATATAGATTTTTGGAATATTTGTTCTACTTCTGTGAAATACACAATTGATATCTTGATAGGAATTTCATTGAATCAGTAGATTGCTTTGGTTAGCATGAACAATTTAATGAGGTTAATTCTTTCTATTCACAAACATAGTATACAAGGTCTGTCCGGAAAACGTTCAGCCATTATTAATATAATGAGACTGGTGTTTGCAACCTCAGTGTAACCTGGAAGCCAATGAGAGTAGACTGGAATGCACATGTGTGAACAGTGATGACTTCACTGTAGTAGTCAGTGGGGGTGGGGGTGGTAGATGCTGTTGAGTGAGCATGCGAGCATGTGTATTATTATGTAGTCATTGCATTCAAAATGACTGGACAAGTTGACCAATGCATCTGTGTCACATTTTGCATTAAGCTTAAATATTCCTCCATGGAAACTATTCAGATGATTCAGAAGGTCGCAGCTATGGGCAACTGGTGACTGGCAGCTTCATCATGACAACACACCTGCTCATACTTCACGTCTCATGCAGAGCTTTTTGGCAAAACATCAAATCACCCAGGTGACTCAGTCCCCCTACAGTCCAGATTTAGCACCCTGTGACTTCTGGCTTTTCCCAAAACTAAAATGACCTTGGAAAGGGAAGAGATTGCAGGCCTTTGATGAGATTCAGGAAAATACAACAGGGCAGCTGATGGCGATTGGAAGAACTATGTGAGGTCCCAAGGTGCTTACTTTAAAGGGGACTGAGGTGTCATTGTCCTGTGTACAATGTTTCTTGTATCTTGTATCTTGTTCAATAAATGTCTATCTTTCATAGTACATGGCTGGATACTTTCTGGACATACCTTGTATGCTTCCACTTATTTGTATCTTCTTCAGTTTCTTTCTTTAGGGTCTTATAATTTTCCCAGTACAGGTATTTTATCTCCTTAGTAAAATTTACTCCCAGGTATTTTATTCTTTCTGAAGTAATTGTGAATGGGACTATTTTCTTAGTTTCTCTTTCTGATAGTTTATTATTGGTGTATAAAAATGCAACTGATTTCTGGATATTTATTTTGTGTCCTGTTTCTTCAGTGAATTCATTTATTAGTTCTAGTAGTTTTTTGGTGAATCTTTATAGTTCTCTATATACAATATAATGTCATCTGCAAGTACCACATAATTTCACTCATATGTGGAATCTAATGAACAAGCTGAATGAACAAGCAAAATAGAGACAGACTCATAAAGCACAGGCTGACAGCTGTTAGGGGAGGATCTGAGTGGGGGTGGTAGAAGGATCGAGAAAAAAGAAAAAAAGAGAAAAAATGCATGGCCACAGACAACAATGCGGTGATTGCGGGGGACTGGTGAGGGGGGCGGTAGAAGAGGGTATGGGAGGATAAATGGTGAAGGATGGAGACGTGATTTGGGGTTGTGAACACACAGTACAGTGTACAGATGATGTGTTGTGGAGTTTTGCATATGTAAACTGTATGATTTTGTTAGCCAGTGTCACCCCAATAAATTCAATAAAAAGAAAAAGAGAAGAAATTTCCCACCCAATACAAAGGGTTCCTAGGTAGCTTATCTATTACAGATTTATTGCTTTGTTCTTAAATATGAACTTGTAATCAAAGTATTTGAGGAAATCCTTCAAACTTTCAGATAAAGACAAAAATAACTGAACAGGAGGGAAATAACCCCACACAGTGGAAAATTTCAGGCAGAGGAATTATAAAATAATTGAATTAGATACTTCAGTGTGCTAGGCAATACTTTAAGAAAAAAAAAAAAACACTACAGAAATCTGAATCTACTGTGCCCTCACCATATAAAATTTTTTCTTGATGTGGAATTAATAAATGTATGGCTATTGTACCTAAACTGATCTGGCCCAAGGAAAACACACCCTCATGCTGTTGCTCATCTTAAAAACATGACCACCAAACTCATGTAGGTCCTTAATATGCCTGGCAGCATGCTCTATTTATTTTCTCAGTCTATTCATTCTGTCTTGCCTCAAATCCCAATGCCTTTTCCCTCATCCTCACTCTCATCTAATGTCCTTGCTGCCTTTTTCATGGAAAAAATTTAAAGAATCCGAAATAAGTTTCCTCAGATACCTAACACCACATCTACCCACCTCTCAGCATGTGTATCCACGTGCTCTACCTTCTTGCCTGATAGGAACTTGACATGTTTCTGTTCAGTCGTGCATTCGCCCCATCCCAGCAGTTCTTCCTTTTTCTCTCTCATTTATTTTAATTTTCTAGGAAAGCATTCTCATTCGAGAAACATGATGTTATTTCTCTCATCAAGCTGTACACACACACACACACATACACACACACACAAACCCCTTCCCTTAACCCCACATCCCCCTTAAGTTACTGCTTCATTTTTTAAAGTAAAACTCTGAAGGAGTTGTCAACACTTCCTCTCTGCATCTCCTCCTGTTCTCCCTTGAACTTTCTCCACTTAGGCATTTATTACCATCACTACATTGAAACACTGCCTGTCAAGGTCACTGGCTGGCACCAATTGCCAAATTAAACATTCCATCTCAGTTTTCATTTTATGTGACCCGTCAGCAGCATTTGACACAATTATCCCTTCTTCCATGAATCATTTTGTTCACCTGGCTTCAGGGATACATCCTCCTAGCTCATTGTTCACTTCTTACTCTTCTTTACTGATTTCTCCACATCTATCTTACTAATAACCACTGGAAGGCCTCTAGACTCAGTCATTGATCCTCTTCTCTTCTCCATTTACCCTCATTCCCTTGATGGTTTCAGCCATACAATTTTATATATCATCTAAAAGTTCCCCATTTTTCTGTACCACAGAAATGACTGAAATTTATATCTCCGTTCTGATCTCCAGAATTCCAAGCACTCATTTCCAATAATTCACCCAACTTCTTCTACTAGGATTTCTTTTCTTGTTTTTTGTTTGTTTGTTTTTGTTAACAATAATGAAACCTTGAGTTTAATATTTCTAATACATTGAACAACATTGAAATGACCATATATCCTGGTTTATGACTGTTGGCTGTTTTTAGTGCTCCTTTCACTATCAAAAGTGTTCCTCTTTGGATAAAAAAAAGTATATGGTTACTCAAGGGAACATAGTTCTGTGTTTCAGACTACTAAATTGATTTCCTACACTGAAAGTAATTAAGTTCATCATAACATTCCTTTTTTTCTTCTCAAAAAGAAAAACAAAATTTAATTTGTTTAATGACATTTAAAACCACTTTTACAATCTTGCTGTATTTAAATGATTTTAACTATTTGATGATGTCTATGAAATATAAGGCTGTAATTTACTTTTTCATAGATTATTTCTTCTAATTCTGCAAGAATTTATACAGTTTTCCCTTGTTCTAAAAATAGTAGCTAGCAAAATTGTTGTTCAATTGATTTTAAGAAATTAAAAAATTGGACTTTTAAAAAGTCCATATCAGAAAATTTAAGATTCCTGACACTACCTGTCACTGAGTCTACAATTGTATAAGAGTGAATGGTTGTCAGTTTTTTCCAGCTTAATTGAAATACAATTGACATATAACATTGTGCAAGCTTAACATGGACAACATGATTATGTGATATATGCATATATTGTGAAACATGTACCACAATAAGATTAGTCAGCATATCAATCACTTTACATAATTACCACTTTTTGTTGTGATGGTGGTGGTGAGAACACTTAAGATATACTCTTTTAGCAACTTTCAAATGTACAATACAGTATTGTTAACTATCATCATCCTGCTGTATATTAGATCCGCTGAACTTATTTATCTTACAACTGGAAGTTTTTACCCTTTGACCATCATCTCATTTCCCCCTTCCTCCAGTCACTGCCAGTCATCAGTCTCTTCTCTCTGTTTTCTCTGAGTTCAGCTTATTTAGACTCCACGTACAAGATCATACAGTATTTGTTTCTCTCTCTTGACTTATTTTACATAGCAAAATGCCCCAAAAGTTTAATCTGTGTTGTCACAAATGGTGGGATTTATTTTTTATGGCTGAATAATATTCCATACATATGATATTTTCTTCTCCATTGAGCCATTGATGAACACTTAGGTTATTTCCCTATCTTAGTTATTTTGAATACTGTTGCATTGAACATGGAACTGCAGAAATCTCTTCAAGATACTTTTAAAATTTCCTTTGGATATATGCCCAGAAAAGGGGTTGCTGGATCATATGGTAGTTCTAGGTAAAAAAAAGAAAAAAAAATTGAGGAATCTATATACTGTTTCCCATAATGGGTATATTCGTTTACATTTCCATTACCAATGCTTAAGAGCTGCCTTTTCTTCTCATACTCACCAGCACTTGTCTTTTTGATAATAGCCACCCTAACAGGTGTAAAATGGTATTGATTTGCATTTTCCTGATGATTAGCGATGCTGCACTTTTTTATGTTTGTTGGCTATTTATCTGTCTTCTTTTGAAAAAAATGTCTATTAGGATACATTGCCTATTTTTAAACAGATTATTTGTTGTTTTTTTAAAGTATTGAGTTGTATAAGTTCCTTATGTTTTTCAATATTAAACCATTACCAGATATATGAGTTGCAAATATCTTCTCCAATTCCATAGGTTGCCATTTTATTTTGTTGATTGTTTTCTTTACTATACAAAAGCTTTTCAGTTTGAAGTAGTCCTGCTTGTTTATACCACTTTTATAGCTTGTGCTTTTGTTGTCATATCCAAAAAATCATTACTATGTCCAATGTTAAGGAGCTTTTCCCATTTTTTTCACAGCTCTATGTTCTCAGATTTTATGTTTAATGTCTTAATTCATTTCAAGTTATTTTTTGTAAGTTATATAAGACAGGGATCCAATTTTATTTTTTATATGTAATTATCCAGTTTTCCCAACACCATTTATTGAAGAGATTGTCCTTTCACCATTGAGTATTCTTGGTCCCCTTGTAAAATATTAGTTGACCGTGCATGTGGGTTTTATCTTTTCTCTCAATTCTGTTTCATTAGTCTATGTGTCTTCTTTTATGCTAGTGTCATACTGTTTTGATTATTATAGCTTTGTAGTATACTTGAAACCAGCAAGTGTGATGCCTTCAGCTTTGTTCTTCTTTCTCAGCATTTCTTTGGCAAAAGCCATGTTAAGAAGAAAGTTAATAGTAATAAATGTGTCATTAAGAAAAAAGAAAGATCTCAAATATAAAACATAATTTTATACCTTAAGGAACTAGAAAAGGAAGAATAAACTAAGACAAAGTTAGAAGAAGGAGGAAAATAACAAAGGTCAGAATGAAAAAAAATAAAGACCAGAAAACAACAGAAGAGGTCAACAAAGCTAAGTGCTAGATGAACAAAATTAGCAAACCTTTATCTAAACTAAGCAAAAAAGAGAGAAAACTGAACTAAATAAAATCAGATATAAAGAAGAAGACATTATAGCTGATACCATAGAAATACAAGATATTATGAGACTACTATGAACAATTATACAACTAATCAGATAACCTATGACAAATGGATAAACTAGAAAATATACAACTTACAAAGACTGAACCATAAAGAAATAGGAAATCTGAACAGACCAATCACAACAAGCCTATTGCTTATTGAATGTTCTTCAACATAGTAAAGGCAATACAAGGGTTGGCAAAAGTAGGTTTACGGTTGTAAGTACACAAAACGCAGCACTAATAAAGCTATTGTCATGGTCATAACTAGCATGTCTCTTTTCATATGAACAACTGTAAACCTACTCTTGTATATAACAAGCCCATGGCTAACATCATACTCAATGTAGAAAATTTGAAAGCTTTTCCTTTAAGATCAGGAGCAAAACAAGAGTGTCCACTCTTACCACATCTGTTCATTTAGGGCATAGGACAAAACAAATGGCCAGATCACAACGAAGAAACCATCTTATGTTTTAAAGTAACTGTCCTTCATTTGTTATAGTCAAATGGTTTCCCATCTTACTTGGAGTAAAATTCAAATACCTTATAAGGGCTTACTTGGCCCTACGTGCCCTTGCCACAGAGTTCCTGTCTGACATCATATCCTACCGTCGTCGGCAGCCGTCCGTCTCGAGAGACGATGGTGTAGCTTCTTAAGAGTCTATCTGCACCGCCGAGAATGGCTGTGCAGTCCGACTCGGGAGCGACACGGTATCTGTCTCCTCCCGTGTTGAATCGACATCTTGCGATGACGCTGGAGTGTCCTCTCCAGTGAAGCTGAAGCTACAGAGCCTGGGCAGGGTGATATGGAGGGTCTGCTGTTGCCCATGCAGCAGACCCCCCCTCTCTTCGCAGCTGAAGGGTCCAAGGGAAAGACGGAGTCAATACAGCTTGGCTTCAGGTGCGCCGCAGGAGTTGCCGGTGTTGACTACAACGTCAAACCGCCTTAGGGACTCCGGCTCCGGATTTTCTGTCGGGGTTTACTCCCTTAGCCTTTCCCCTGAAGAGGTATGCCGCAAGGCAGCGGAGGTTTTTTGGAGTCAGAGTTTTCCTTCTCTGATGTGCCCTGACTGGAAGATCGAACCAGCGACACTTAGCTCGCCGGCCGACGCTCAGTCCACTGAGCCAAACCAGCCAGGGGGAATCCGCAAATAATCTAAACCTATTTAACTGTTAAATAAACGGTTCTTTTTCTTTTCACTGAACTCTAGTACTGAGAGTTGTAATTCTGGCGGCGGGCAGTCGGGCCCGTAACTAAACGGCCTGCGGGTTCTGTTTCCATCGGAGCGGCCGGGGGTTCTGTTACAGTCAGCGGATGTTTTGGGCGTCACGCAGCCTTGGGCAGCACCCGTGGCCCAGGATCCCTGACCTGTCTCCGGCCCCCCCACTCACTGCCCCCCAGGCACCAGGGCATCTGCACCAGGGAGGCCTTGTTGCCCAGCAGGAGCAGTGTCTTCCATGCTTCCATATCCTACCATGCTTCTTCTATATTATTTAATTTAAATTACACTTATAATCTTCAGTTTTCTGATAGACAGTTTCTTTTTGTGGAGCCTTTAGTATTTTCTGTATACAGTATAACAGCATGTCCTAGCCAGAGCAATTAGGCAAGAAAAAGAAATAAAAGACAACTAAATCAGGTAGGGTGGAGGGATTGAGCAAAAAGAAAAACGGACTTATGGACATGGACATATGGTGATTGTTGAAGGGAGGAAGTATAAGGGAACTAAATGGTAATGGAAAAAATGCAATAGATTAAATAAAAAAATAAATCAGATAAGAAAAATAAAATTACATGAAAAATATAAAATTATCCATATTATATAGACCTTCAAAATATGGATAAAGACAAAAATCCTGAAAATTGCCAAATAAGGAAATGACTAAAGATATAAATAACAAATACAGATTTAAAATAAGTGCAAACAATATTATAACAATGTGTTCCAGCTTTCTCTCAAAGGCTTATTTATGGGAGGCAAGTTAACACGAGTAATCATCCATAAACTTAAATAATATGAATCTATTTAATCAAATAATGTAGATCTCTGTATACTTACATGGAAATATGTTCATGATATGTTCTTAGCTACAAAAAAAAGTGATAGAACAATATATGAATTATGTATTTCTTAAGTGTGAATTTCTTTTGTATATCATACTATGTTGCTCTGGGTTTGTTTGATTTTTTTATGATGTGTGAAATACCAGGACTCTTTTTTTTAAATTATTATTCAAATATATTCTTTTTATTTTCCTTGGTTGCAATAAGGCCAGAAGCCCAACTATGAAATATCTTTTTTCCCCTTTTCTCCTCTTCTCCCAGTAGCCCCCTTCCCTCCAGCAATCCAACCCCTCTTAATTCATGTCTATTGGTTGTGCATATAAGTTGTTTGGCTTCACCCTTTCCTATATTAGTCTTAACTTCCCCCTGTCTATTTTGTACCTACCAATTATGCTTCTTAATCTCTTCACCATTTCCCCATTTCTCCCTCTTCCCCCTCCCAGCAGATGACCTTCCCAATGATCCCCATACCTGTGATTCTGTTCCTATTCTGGTTTGCTTAGTTGGATTTTGTTTTTTATTTTAGATTCAGTTGTTGATAGTTGTGAGTTTGTTGTCATTTTAATGTTCATAGTTTTGATCTTCTTTTTCTTAAATAAGTCCCTTTAACATTTCATACAATAATGACTTGGTGATGATGAACTCCTTTAGTTTTAACTTGTTTGGGAAGCACTTTATCTGCCCTTCCATTTTAAATGATAACTTTGATGGATAGAGTAATCTTGGTTGTAGGTCCTTGCTTTTCATCACATTGAATACTGTTGCCAGTCCCTTCTTGCCTGCAAAGTTTCTTTTGAGAAGTCAGCTGATAGTCTTATAGGCACCCTTTTGTAGGTAACTCTGCTTTTTTCTTGCTGCTCTTAAGATTCTCTCTTTATCTTGAACATTTGGCATGTTAATTATGATGTGTCTTGGTGTGGTCCTCCTTGAGTCTAGCTTGTTTGGGACTCTCTGAGCTTCCTGGACTTATGTCTCTATTTCCTTTGCCAAATTTGGGAAGTTTTTCTTCATTATTTTTTCACATAAGCTTTCAATTTCTTGCTCTTCCTCTTCTCCTTCTGGCACACCTGTGGTTTGGATGTTGGCATGTTTAAAGTTGTCCCAGAGTTTCCTAAGCCTCTCCTCATTTTTTTCAATTCTTATTTTCTCATTCTGTACTGGTTGACTGTTTTTTTTCCTTCCTTATGAACCAAATCATTGATTTGAACCCCAGTTTCCTTCCCTTCACCATTGGTTTTGTGTGGGTTTTCCTTTGTTTCATTTAGTGTACCTTTCACTTCTTCCCTTATGCATTTGCCATAGTTAAGCATATCTGTCAAGCCTGTGAGCATCTTTATCACCAGCAATTTGAACTTTATATCTGTTAGGTTGGCTATCTCCTCATCACTTAGTTCTTGCACTGGAACCTTGATCTGTTCTCTCTTTTGGCTCATACTTCTCTGTCTCCTCATCTTGACAGGCTCCTGTGTTTGCTTACCTCTGTGTCTTAGGTAGAGTTGTCGCACCTGTTACACTGTAGGGGGTGGATCCTTAGGTATTTGTCCTTATGGGCCACCCATTTCACCATGTTGTGGCACTGTATGTGGGGGAGGGGTCTGAGAGGAAACAATACTGCTTTCTCAGCACTTCTCCCACTTCTGTATGGGCCTTGTGCCTTTCTAGCTATTGCCCTGGCCATAGTTTCCAGAATGGGTTGGTCTGTGGATGTTCTAAGACCATGGGGCCCCTTTAAATAAGTGGATTCTGCAGAGATACTGGCAGTTTCTTCCTCTGCTCCAACCCCCACTGGTTTGCACAGTCAGAAACAATGAGGCTTTATTTTACCCAGGGCTGGAACCGTGAGCTATGCGATCTGGTCTGGTGTTGAGAGCACTCCCTAGGTATCCCTCCCTGTTTTTTAAAACGTATGACTGCTCTTTCCACTCACCTGCCACTGCCATCACTGCTACCACCACCACACAGCATCCTCTCCATCCCGGCTCCGCCCCTCTTACCTGTCTGGATGAGTATTTCTTCTTTATATCTTTGTTTGTTGGACTAACATGCAGTTCGACTTTCTGGAACTTCTGGTTGTTTCTAGTTTTGAGGTAGTTGTATTTCTTCTTAGTTGTGGAAGGAGGTGCAACGTGTCTGTCTAGGCCTCCATCTTGGTCAGAAGTCCCTCCCAGGACTCTTTTGATGGATGTAATTGGGATTACATTGGGTTTTGTGCCCTTAGTGATCAACCCTTGGGACTATCATTTTTCTAGAAAGAGATTTATTCACTTTTATTTGTTTGAAATGTATACCCCACATACTTTGTGATAAAGAATTTCCAAAGCTTGTAATCAAAACATTGAAAGCAACTAAATATTTTTTTAACAAATAAAAAGGATAAGGAAAAAAGGAAAGAATAATATAAAAGTAAGGATACAACGTTGTCCTTTTTTTTACACTTAATTATTCAGTTTATCTCTAGGCTTTCTGAAAGTCAAGGCAAAATGGGAAATACAGTTTAAAAATAAGGACAAAAGTTCCTGGAGAGCTTGTCTATCCCAGTGGAATTGAGAGCTTTGATTGTAATAATGGAAGGAAAAATGCTTCACACAATTGAAAGTCGTCGTCGTCGTCGTCGTCGGCAGCCATCCGTCTCGAGAGACGATGGTGTAGCTTCTTAAGAGTCTATCTGCACTCTCCAGTGAAGCTGAAGCCACAGAGCCTCGATGAAGCTACAGAGCCTGGGCAGGGTGATATGGAGGGTCTGCTGTTGCCCATGCAGCAGACCCCCCCTCTCTTCGCAGCTGAAGGGTCCAAGGGAAAGACGGAGGCAATACAGCTTGGCTTCAGGTGCGCCGCAGGAGTTGCCGGTGTTGACTACAACGTCAAACCGCCTTAGGGACTCCGGCTCCGGATTTTCTGTCGGGGTTTACTCCCTTAGCCTTTCCCCTGAAGAGGTATGCCGCAAGGCAGCGGAGGTTTTTTGGAGTCAGAGTTTTCCTTCTCTACAATTGAAAGTACCATGTAAATAATTGTAAGGGATTAATTTGACTGAGCCCATAAATTCTTAACTCAGCTTTCTTTGGAAAACTACTAAATGGGCCTTCCTTTGGCTATGAATTACCATTTATGAATGTAATACAATAGAGAAAACCTTTTTAGAGTCTCTTGGGCTCATTCTTTTAGCTACTTACCATACTGCTTTTGCAGAAGTGCTCTTTCAGTCAGTAACTATATGCCCAATTATATCAGGGACTAATGAAATAAAAAGTTCTTGAGAAAGACATCAGTAATTTACATAGCCATTTAAATGAATCTTATTTATGAATGCAATGTGTCAAGTTCAAAGTTTAATGATTATCCTCAAACTGTTATTCTTGACACTTAAAATTTTTACACCATATAGTTAATATCATGGTACTTCATTTGTGGTTGGTATGCTTAGATATGTTGGAATCACTTGAGACTATCAATTATGAAATTCAATTAGTAAAAGAGACAAGACAAATCTCCACTTGATTATTAGTCATTTTCTTCTTTCAACATGAAGCTCCCAAGAGGTGTTCTACAGTTCTGGAATAATCATGTTAAGTAATGATTGAAGCAGTTAAGAGATTTTCTTTAAACTGTATACAAACTCATTAGAAAAATTTTCTTTAGTTGAATACTTTCTGGAGAAAGCCTGGCAGTTTAGACTCCATTTTGTCTCATTAACCAACTCTACAGGACCTTGAGCAAGGACATTAATAATCCTGTGACTCAGTTTTCTCCTATGTAAAATTGAGACAATAATAGTACCTACATTAAAGGCTATTGTGAGGATTAAATGAGACAATACCTAGAATGGCCTTAAAACATGGTGCCTGGCTGCTTGTATTCAATAAATGTTAGCTAGTAGTGACAGTAGTATCACATAGGTGAGAGCACCATAGGTCATGCTCCAGAAACTTCTTCTCTCAGGCTAGGTGGCTACAAAATGTTTTTAATCAGCTTTGTGTCAGAACAGTTTCTCCAAAAGAAGGTTGGCAAAAAAAACCCTGATACCTGGAATTGCTTTGCAGAAAAGAGGAAAAGGAGAGGAGGAGAGGGGAGAAATGGGGAGGGGGGGTGGAAAGGTGAGGACAGAAAAAAAAGAAAAGGAAGGGAGGGAGGGAAGAAGGAAGAAGGAAGGAAGAAAGGAAGGAAGGAAGGAAGGAAGAAAGGAAGGAAGGAAGGAAAGAAGGAAGGAAGGAAAGAAGAAAGAAAGAAAGAAAGACAGAAAGAAAGAAAGAAAGAAAGAAAGAAAGAAAGAAAGAAAGAAAGAAAGAAAGAAAGACGAAAGAAAGAAAGAAAGAAAGAAAAAAGTGAAAGAAACGAAAGCAAAAGAAAGAACAGAAAGTTAAAGAGGCTTCTTAGAGATAGCGAGAGATGAAATAAAAATCATTCAGCCCTGGCCAGGTGGCCCAGTTGGTTGGAGCGTCATCCAATACACCAAAAGTTGTGGGTTTGATCCCTGGTCAAGGCACATACTTAGGTTGCAAGTTCAATTCCCTGTGAGGATGCATACAGGAGGCAACCAACTGATGTTTCTCTCTCACATCGACCTGCCCCCAACACTTCCTCTGTCTCTAAAATCAATAAAACATATCCTTGGGTGAGGATTTAAAAAAAAATTTTTTTGTAATCATTCAATCCACAGGGAAGACATGGGACGTAAAATGGGAGACAAGGGCATAGGTTAAAAGCCAGGCAGAGCTAGAGTGGAATAGAAGCAAATATGAGAATAATAGGATTGCCATCACGTAAGTGTTCAGCTCTCCTCCATTATCACTTGGTACACCCGGAGCCTGAATGAGTTTGGTTAACTTAAAAGTATAAGCACAAGTCTATTTCTTCTTATGGCTAACTTCCACATATTGGTTTAATGGAAAAACAAAATGGTAACTCAGAGTGTGAGGAAATTTAAGGCAAAAGAGGTTTATTTAAGGCTCAGGAAATCTTAGCATGCTTTTAGGAAAAAGAAAAGCAGCCAAAAGCCACAGACTGAAAATGCCAGAGAAAAAAGAAGGATTACAGATTGAATAAATTTCCACAAGAGGCAGGAATGAAGATATTCCTGGTTACAGATGGGAAGAGATTAGTCTGAGAACAGAGGAGTAACGACTCTTGCTTTGAGATAGTCAGGAAGAGTAATAAAGATGAGTGAACATATAAAGAGGTTGTGAATTAAAGTGAGACGAAGAAAGTGCTCACTCTGGATAGCTTCCATCTAAGTCAAGTAAGCAGCAGTGTCAGCTCCTAGTGGCCTGGCAGGAGAGTGGAGAGATTTGGAACAACTGTGGGGAATGTGAGATGAAGTCAACATGAGATAAGAAAAAGGATGAGGGATTGCTGAGCATCAGGAAAGACTTAGTTGAAATGAAATCACAAGTCTAGTGTGGATGCAGTCAAGCTTCCAATTGAATTAATGTATTTCTCTAACACAGTATTTTGCAGTGGTTTGCACTTATTTGCAGTTTTTCATCTGGCTCATATGCTAGAAATAAAAGCTGAGTAAATCGCTGTAGGAGTTTAAACTCCCAAGGAGAGGAGAAAGAAAAATTGAGAGTAAAAAGTGAGAGTCCATAGGGGGAAAAAGTTTTAAGAATAAAAGTTAAGAAAGGAATTAAAACTTTTCATGACTTTTTTTGGCTTTCACTGATTATTTTATATTTTGCTACTTTGGAAATTTAATTAGAATACTTAAAAAAGAAGAATTGCAAAAGGAATTAGCATCTCAGGTAGTTTCCATGCAGAGGTATAACTTTTCCTTTAAAGAGGCGAATGATTGAGATTGGCCATTTGGTTAAACTTTTTTTATCATATAAAGTAAGAGTACATAGAATCATTGTGCCAGCCTTAAATACAAATGGAGAGTGATATATGAGTAAATACCTGCGAACAGAATTTGAATAATAGAATTATTTAAAATATTTTGAAAATATATCATACAAGTTTTAGTGAATTCTTTCAACATTTCATGTGAGACAACAATATTTCCCCAAAGGATTCTGTACCCAGTTCCAGACTAATGGCTGCAAGTGGTATGAAGGTATTGTAAGACCTAGAGCAGTGGTTCTCAACCTTCCTAATGCCGCAACCCTTTAATACAGTTCCTCATGTTGTGGTGATCCCCAACCATAAAATTATTTTCGTTGCTACTTCATAACTGTAATTTTGCTACTGTTATAAATTGTAATGTAAATATCTGATATACAGGACGTATTTTCATTGTTACAAATTGAACATAATTAAAGCATAATGATTAATCACAAAAACAATATGTAAATAAATATATGTGTTTTCCAATGGTCTTCGGCAACCCCTGTGAAAGGGTCGTTTGACCCCCAAAGGAGTCACGACCCACAAGTTGAGAACAGCTGACCTAGAGCCTGGCATTAAGGAGTTCATAGTATAATTGGGAAGATAAAAACCAATATGTTTGAAACAGAGCATAACCAACAGATATGTGACCTATGTTATTAGTAATAAATGCAGTAGGTATTAAAATAATGCCTTAAATATATTAATAATACTTAAGAGTTAACATACCTCTTTTTTATAATAACCTGATTTCACAACAATCCTTAGAGGTAGTAATCCAGTTACCATTGCTAAATAATACACTATCTCACATCTTAGTGGTATAAAACAGTTCTTTTACTATGCTCAAGGATTCGTATTTCAGGAATTTGGACAAGGCTTGAGTTGGCTTTCCTCATGCCTCATGGTGTCTCTTATGCAGTTGCTATCACATGTTGTTTGGGACTTCAGTCTTCTTAAGGCTCTGTTGGTTTGGATGGCCAAGATAGCTCATTCATAAGGCTAGCAGTTTGATGTTGGTTATTGGATGGAATCTCAGCTGGGGCCCTGTCAATTAGACAGACTACATATGACTTGTCCATGTGGCTTGTCCTTCTTCACAGCATGGTGACCTCAGGGTAGTCAGAATTCTAACATCACAGCTCACGGGTCAAATTAAAGTAAACCAACAGAAAAGGTAGCCCTGGTTATCACACAACATCCTTTCTGCTATTATCTGTAGTCACAAGTCTTTGCAAATGCAAGGGGAAGGAGATAAGACCCTATCTCTTAATGATAAGAGTGTCAAAGAATTTCTGGCCTTTTAAAAAAATAACCATAGGTAGTTATTACTACTTCCACACACAGATGAGAAAATTGATGCTCAAAAGAGTCAACAACGTGCTTGGTATTATGCAGTAATAAATGGCAAGGTACAGACTTGAAAGGAGGTCCAGTACTTTTGCCATTACACTATTCTTTATTCTAAGAAGTCAGTGTTAGCAATTTAAAAAAACACCTTTGCCACCTTTCTTGTAAACCTACTCTTTCCACTGTATTTAAATGCCCAAGGCAGAAACTAGGGCTCCTTACTTGTTTTTTCTCTTTATTTCCCACATCATGTCAACACAAGTCTTCCTGATTTCAAGCTCTTCATAGTTCTAAAATATGTCCTTGACTCTTTATATCTTCCTTAGTGTAGAGGCTATAATATCTTTCATTTAGAACAGGGGTTGGCAAACCATGGCCCATGGCCTAGTCTGGCCTACCACCTGTTTTTCTATGTCCAACAACCCAAGGGTAGGTTTTACATTTTCAAATAGTTGAAAAAAATTAGAAGGAGTAATATTTTAATACATAAAGTTTATATAAAATTTAAATTTTAATACCCATAAGGGAAGTTTTATTGGAACATGGTCATGCCCAATCACTTACATATTGACTATGGCTGCTTTCCCACTACAAGGGCAGATTGACTAGCTGTAAATAGAAATGTTTAGCCTGATATGCTTAAAATATTTACCATCTGGTCCTTTAAAGACATGTTTGTCTTTCCTATTTTAAACTACCGTAGGAGTGTCCTAACTGATTTCCCTGACTATGGTCTTGTCCTCCTCTGGACCAATTTCCACACTGCAACCATAGTAATCTATATATAATAAAGCTACTCCCACACATTGAAGACTTCAATGCCTAGACATTGCCTAAAGAAAAAAGGGTGAGATACAACAGCTTTAGGATGGCATGTAAGGCCTTCCTTAATATGATGCCTACTTACTTTTTCAGCCTTATTTTTAGCTACATTCTTACTTGGAATTTATTATTTATTATTAATGAACTGACTGTCATTTCCTACACATTCTATGAAGTTTCTTGCCTTCCCTCATGGGATTCCTTCATCCTAGAACAGCTTTCCTTTCCTTCTTCAAGTTAATTCCTATGAGTCATTCAAGACTAAGTTCAAGTCTTACCTCCTTGGGGAAGGCATTTCAGAAACTATACCCTTATCCCATATGCATACAAGTAAGTGACTCCAGTTTGGAAGCTTTTGCTGTAAATACATTAAACAATAAAAGGACTGAACAACATGGGAAATGTTCTAATGGGTAGTATTATATTAAGTGAATGCAAAGAAAATTTTGAAAGAATAAATGGTAGTAGGTCTTGTTAAGATGCACATAAGGAATAGAAGATAGGGAATAGTGGAAGATATGTCCAAGTTATCTAGCCTGGGGAACTAGAATGATAATTACACCATAACAACAAAAGAACCTTCTATCAATTAGCCACAGCACTATGCCAAAACAAGAGGATTTTCCCTTTTGGCTGAATTTTTTTTTGATGAGCAAATGGAAAGGGAAAGGAAAGCATTTTTAAAGGAAAAGATGAATTGCATTTTTTGACATATTGAGTGAGTTAGAAAATGTGATATCCAAGCTAGTATCTAAAATCATAAGTTTAAATCATGAATAAAAAGCTAAGAATACAGAATCAGTAAGGACAAGAACTATATTTGTCTTATCTAGCAGTCTTATTTTAAGTGCTTAGTACAGAGAGTGGCACGTACTAAGCCAGTGGGTCTCAACCCCAGCAGGGAATGAGAAACACCTGAGAAAATTTTTTGTTTCTTTGTTTTGTTTTAGTATGATTGTCTAGGTCTCACACCAGACTTGAGTTAGAATTTTCAATGGTGGGACTCAGAAATATTGAGTTCTTAAAGACTACAGGTAATTATAATGCACAAAGTTAAGAATCATTGTAGTAAGCACTCAGTAAATATTTGTTGAATAAATGAATGATTACATTCATTCACTTCTTTGGATTCTAGGATGGCATAAGAGGGAAAGTTTTCTTTCCAGTGTAACTATAAGCTGAGAGAGTCAATATAGATGAAAAGAATGACAAAGACAGTAAAAAGAATAAAATGGGATCCAAAATGAGAAAATGAAAATAGAAAAGTTTTCAATAGCAACCTCTTTTCCTCATACCTTCTTTTTTTTTTTTTTTTTTTTTTTTTTTTGACAGGCTTTAGGGTACCAATGGAGCATTACAATGCCATCATCATTACTGTAGACTTCATTTAAAGTTCTTACCTTTTAGGAACTTCCGGCCAAGATGGAGTCTCCCTCCACAACTAAGAAGGAATACAACTACCTCAAAAGTAGAGACATCCAGAAGTTCCAGAAAATCGAGCTGCACAGAAGTCCAACAAACAAAGATATAAAGAAGAAATACTCATCCAGAGAGGTTGGAGGAGCGGAACCAAGATGGAGAGGGTGCAGTTGGTGGCAGCAGTAGTGGCAGCAGTGGCAGGCCCGCAGAAAGAGCATCACAATTTTAAAAAGTAGGGAGGGACACCTGGGAAGTTCTCCTAGCACCAGACCAGACCACACAGTTCATGGTCCCAGTATCAGACAAAATAAAGCCTCATTGCTTCTGACTGTGCAAACCAGTGGGGGTTGGGGTGGTGGAAGAAACTTCCCATCTCTCAGCAGAGTCCACATGTCTAAAGGGTCCCCACAGTCTTAGAACATTTGCAGACCCACCCATTCTGGGAATAACAGCCAGGGCAACAGCTAGAGAGGCGCCAGTCCAATACGGAAGTGGGAGAAGTGCCTGGAAAAAGGATGAGTGCTGAGCAAGCAGCATTATTTCCTCTCAGAACCCTCCACCACATCCAGCACCACAACATGGTGAAACGGGTGGCCTGTGCTGATGAATACCTAAGGCTCCAGCCCTTACAATGTAACAAGTGCAACAGCTCTACCTAAGACACAGAGGAAAACAAACACAGGAGCCTGTCAAGACAAGGAGACAGAGAAGTATGGCCCCAAGAGGGAACGGATCAAGGTTCCAGTGGGAGAACTAAGCGATGAGGAGATTACCAACCTAATAGATGAGGGGATAGCCAACCTAACATATGTAGAGTTCAAAGCACTGGTGATAAAGATGCTCACGGCTTGACAGATATGCTTAAGTACAACAAACACATAATGGAAGAAGTGAAGGCTATGCTAAATGAAATGAAGGAAAATCCATACAAAACCAATGGTGAAGGGAAGAACACTGGGGTTCAAATCAATGATTTAGAACATAAGGAAGAAAAAAACAGTCAACCAGTATAGAATGAGGAAATGAGAATTGAAAAAATAACCCATACAATTATACAAAGTATATAATACCTTATTATGGTAATAAACACTATTACTGACTTATGTGTTTGCTATACTATATATTTTATAATTTTTAATTTTTAGTTACAGTTGATATTTAATGTTATATTAGTTTTAGGTGTACAGCATAATGGTTAGACATTTATATAGCATACAAAGTGATCTCCTTGATAAGTCCAGTACCCATGTAGCACTATACATAGTCATTACAAGATTATGGATTTGTTCTCTATGATACACTTGAAATCCCTGTGACTATTTTGTAACTGCCAATTTGTACTTCTTAATTCCTTCAACTTTGTAACCAAACCCCCCAAGTCTTATTCTGTCTGGCAGTGATCAGTTTGTTTTCTGTATGTATGAATATGTTTTTATTTTGTTTGTTCCTATATTTTGTTTTAAGAATTCCACAAATAAGTTAAATAACATGGTAAAAAAATTTTAAAAAATGAGGAGAGGCTTAAGAATCTCCAGGACAACTTTAAATGTGCCAGCATCCAAATCACAGGGGTGCCAGAAGGAGAAGAGGAAGAGCAAGATATTGAAAGCTTATGTGAAAAAATAATGAAGGAAAACTCCCCAAATTTGGTGAAGGAAACAGACATACAAGTCCAGGAAGCACAAAGAATCTCAATCAAGCTCGACCCAAAGAAGACCACACAAAGACACATCATAATTAACATGCCAAAAGTTCAAGATAAAGAGAGAATCTTAAGAGCAGCAAGAGAAAAACAGAGAGTCATGAACAAAGGGGTGCCTCTAAAATTATCAGCTGATTTCTCAAAAGAAACTTTGCAGGCAAGAAGGGACTGGCAAGAAGTATTCAATGTGATGAAAAGCAAGGTTTTACAACCAAGATTACTCTTTCCAGCAAAGCGATCATTTGGAATGCAAGGGCAGGTGAAGTGCTTCCCAGACAAGGTAGAGGTGAAGGAGTTCATCATCACCAAGTCATTATTATATGAAATGTTAAAGGGACTTATTTAAGAAAAAGAAGATCAAAACTATGAACATTAAAATGACAACAAACTCACGACTATCAACAAATGATCATTTGGAGGGTTATCAGCTGGGAGGGGGAAGGGGGAGAAATGGGGAAATGGTGCAGGAATCAAGAAGCATAAGTGGTTGGTACAAAATAGACAAGAGGATGTTAAGAATAATATAGGAAAGGGTGAAGCCAAAGAACTTATATGCATGACCCATGGACATGAACTAAGGTGGGTGGGTTGCTGCAGGGAAGGGGGGTACTGGGTGGAGGGGAGGAAAAGAAAAAAATTTGGGACTACTGTAACAACATAATCAATAAATGGTACTTAAAAAGCAAAGGAAGAAAAGAAAAAATATAAAGTGCTTACCTTCTACTCGGAGGTGAAATATAATAACTTTTTTATACGTATGCCACTTAACATTAGTAATCTATTCCTAAAAATCAGGCATCCAGCATAAAACACTAACCAGAAGCCTATTTCCCAATATTTTTCTTACCATTTTATTTTTAATACTGGATTACATAAAAATAAATACAGCTATCTTGACATTTAGTTCCTAACTATGTATTTGTACAGTTCTTAAAACTAACAAAATTACATTATGGAGTCAATTAACACTATAACACATGTAAGTTAATAATAATCTTCTACTATTATCCAATAATCAATATGTCTTCAAATTTACCAGTTTTTCCAGAGAAATAGTTCTTTATACCAAGATCTTATTCAAGACCACATATTTTATCTGCATACTATGTTTTTAAATCCTTTTTAATACTAAAACAATCCCTTTTTTAAGACACCAAATGGTGAAGGAATGAGGCTCCCACCATACATGCCAACTCCTGAATTTGGCTGACTGTTTCCTTTGGGTGTGAATGTTTTTCTTTTATGTTTAACAGCTTTTTTTCTGTGGCAAAACTGACATACATTAAAGGGGACATACTTAAAGTTCCCAATTTGATGTGTTTTAACATAAGTATACAGAAGTAAAACCATCAACACAAGATAGTGAATGTATCTTCACCCTTCAATTATTCCTCATATCCCTTTGTTATTCTCTCTTACCCACCTCTGACCCTGCCTGGTTCCCAGGCAATCACTGATCTACCTGCTTTCTGTCACCATCAATTAGTTTGCATGTTCTAGGATTTTATATAAATGAAATCATGTATTGCATACTATTTTTTGGTATAATTCTTATCATTCAGCATAATTATTTGGAAGTCTGTTGATGTTGTTGTGTATAACAGTAGTTTATTGTCTTTCATTGATGAGTAGTATACCAATGCATGCATGCATGACAATATGTTTATTTGACTCTTACAGATAAAGCTGCTATGAACCTTCTTGTCTGTTTGCGGACATATATTTTTTTCTTAGGTAGATTGCTAAAAGGGAAATTCCTGGGATATATACTAGTTGTATGTTTAACTTTTTTAAAAACTGCTAAACTATTTTAGTTAAGTGGCAGTACCATTTTACATCATCACCAGTAGTATATGAGATGCCCCCTTGCTCTATCTGTTCACCAATACCTACATGTGATATGATCAGTCTTTTTTTTAATTTTACACATCCTAGTGGGAGTGTAAGAGTATCTCGATATGTTTTTGTTTTATGTGACCTTAATGACAAATTATGTTGAATATATTTCCATATGCTTACTTAATACATGCTGTATATTTCCTTTACTGATGTATCTTTTCAAATGTTTAGACCATTTTAATGAAATTGCTCATATTTTAATCACTATATAATGAGATATAAGTACTTCATTGGTAATATTTTTTTGCAAATATTATCTCTTATTTAGGGGCCTCATATTTTAATTTTCATTAGTGTCTTTTGAAGATAAAAAATATTTTTATGTTGATGAATTCCTAATGTAGCAATTTGTTTCTTTTATAAAATTTGTGTTTTGTGTTGTATTTAATAATTCTTTGGCAAATGCAAACTGACTATAATTTTCTCTTATGTTTTCTACTAGATATTTTATTGTGTTGGCCTTACTCATAGATATATGAATCATTTTATGTGGGAGACTAGTATGTACGGTACAGAAGGCTATAGCCGCTGTGTGGAGCCGGACTGAAACACAGGCCAATAAGCCTTAACCAGCTGGCAAACGTGCCTCACATACCTTACTGCCGGTCCCACACTCCGAGGGATTTTAGAAGTAGAATAGGAATGCAATGTACTCTTTGAAGCTAATGAAGCCTGCTTGCTCTGTGTAGCTCCAAATTCTTATCAGTAGAATGTGAAAACAAAATGTTTTAAGTAAAAAGAGGCATCTGGATTTCTATGATATGCCTTGGCGCCGCACAGTCTCGCTACCTGTCTCCCTAGGCTGGTTTATGCTTCCCTTTGTTCTTACTCCCAACCATTTAGGGAAGGTCTGCATGCTTACCCCATGCATTTCTGCACGTAGCAAACTCAATAAAAACCCTAACTGAGAAAAGAGTGATCGGTGATATCCTATGAGAAACACTCCTCCTTCTCTCTCTCCTCAGATAATTCATTTCTGAGTCAGTTCTTTCATCTGCACCAAGGGATCTGCGGGATCGGATACCCCCATAATTTTGTGTTCATTTACTACATGGTGTGCACTAAGGATTGAAATTCATGTATGTGTCATATGGCAATCAAATTGGCCCAGCATCCTTTTAATTTAAATATTAATCTTTCCCAGTTGAATTATTTTGGCCTCTTATGGGTTTTTGGTTTGTTTCGTTTTGTTGGGGGGGGGGTTAGAAACTTTATTTTCCGTCTATCTTATTTCCATCCTGTTAAGAGTTTGTGGAAGACCAGCTTAAGACCACTCAGTGGTTGTTCCTACGCATTCAGTGGCCTGTGCAGTGGGGGCTGCAGACCAGTCTTCAGTGGCAGGCTGAGCGCTCCAGTCTTCAGTAGGAAACTGCCGCGTAGGCCCAGAGGGCACCTGCATGCCTTCAGACCAGTCAGTGGCCTCAGGCTGAGCAGCAGTGAACTCGGGAGCTGGAGCAGTCCATTCACCCTGAAACGCCTCCTTGGCCACAGCCTTTTCAGCAGCAGCCTGCTCTTCCTTCTCAATCTCTTCAGGATCTCTGTAAAAGTATAGATCAGGCACGACCTCCTGTGGGTGTTCACAGGAGATGGTGCCATGCATGCACAGAACTCCCCCAGGCCAGCATCCACCCCATCAGACCACTGAGTGAGCCCCCTTGTTGTCGCAAGGGGTGGCGATGTCCACATCACACAGAGGAGAGTGTGTTACACAGAGCCATGGCAGGCAGGTTAATGTAAGATACTTCAGTGAGAAGCTGGTGCTCAGCCCTGGGATCAGTAACCACCTGAAGTCTTGGCTCGTGGAAGGCTGCCTGGATCTGGTTAGTGGAGGTTCCAGGAGTGAAGTGGCAGCAATAGGAGTGGTTCCAGTGGCAGCAGCAAACTTCAGCACAGCTTGCTGGCCAGTATTGCTGAACGGCATGGCACTGACATCAGAGCGGTTTTCTACGGCAACAATGGCACGAGCTGCCCTCAGATGCTTCTCCCAGGTTCTCTTCAGATTTATGAGATGTAGATGCCATCACTTTTCCTTTTGTAGATGTGCTGTTCCATTTGGAAGTCAATGTTAGTGCCTCCTAAGTGGGTTCCTGCTGCAAGGAGTTTGAGGACATCTGCCTCCTTCATTTGCAGGAAGGATATCAAGGGCTCCAGACATTGTGAAATGTTCCCTTTAAGTTACGTGGGAACCGAGAACAACACGTATGGGCCCCTCTGTGGGGAGCACGGAAAGGCTGGCATCTTTATTGAAAATTAATTCACCATGCATATGTGTGTCTAATCCTGTACTCTTTATTTTGTTCCATGGATCTACATGTCAATCTTACCCAATACTACGTTGCCTTGATTACTGTAATGTTATAATAAATATTGCAATCAGGTAATGTAAGTCCTTGAAATTTTTTCTTTATTTCCAAAATTATTTTGGTTCTTCTAGATCCTGTAAATTTCCAAGCAAATTTCAAAATCAGCTACCCAATTTTAAAAAGTATGGTTGAATTTTGATTGAGATTGTGCTAAATCTGTAGTTCAATTTTGGGAAATTGATATCCTAACATCACTGAATCTTTCAATTCATGAACCCAGGCTATCTTTTCATTTATTTAGGCTTTATTTAATTTATTTCACTATTGTTTAGTTTTTGGTGTAAAGGTCTTGCATATCTTTCCTCAGCTTTATGACTGAGTATTTAATATTTTGTGCCATTGTTAATGGCCTACATTTTAAATATTAATTTCTTTTTTCATTTTTTTTTGAATAGCATATTCTTAGTTGTATTTTTTCATTACCATTTACCCCCCATACCCTCTTCCACCTCCACACACACCCACCCCACCCAATCACCACACCACTGTCCGTGTCCATGAGTTTTTTTTCTTTTTTGCTCAATCCCTCCACCACTCAACAACCCCCCCAGAGCTGTCAGCCTTCTCTCTGAGTCTTAAGGCAGTTCCATTTTTAATTTCTAGGTGTCTCCATACTGCCTTCTACAGTGGCTGCACCAATCTGCGTTCCCACCAACAATGCAAGAGGGCTCCCCTTTCTTCACATCCAGGACAACACTTGTTGTTTGTTGATTTATTGATGATGGCCATTCTGACTGGTGTGAGGTGATATCTCATTGTGGTTTTTATTTGCATTTCTCTGATTAGTGATGTTGAGCATCTTTTCATATGTCTATGGGCTATCTGTATGTCCTCTTTAGAGAAGTGTCTATTCAGGTCCTTTGCCTATTTTTTAATAGGATTGTTTGGGGTTTTTTTTAGTGTTGAGTATTATAAGTTCTTTATAAATTTTGGATATAAATCCTTATCAGATATATTTTTGAATATGTTCTCCCACTCAGTGTGTTGTCGTTTCATTTTGTTGATTGTTTACTTTGCTGTGCAAAATCATTTTAGTTTGATGTAGTCCCATTTGTTTATTTTTTCTTTTGTTTCTCTTGCCCGAAGAGATATATCAGAAAAAAATATTGCTAAGAGGAATGCCTGAGATTTTCCTGCTTATGTTTTCTTCTAGGAGTTTTATGGTTTTAAATCTAATATTTAAGTCTTTAATCCATTTTGAGTTTATACTTATGTATGGCATAAGAAGGTGGTCTAGTTTCTTTTTTCTTTTTTTTTTTTTTGCATGCATCTGTCCAATTTTCCCAAAACTATTTATTGACTAAACTATCTTTAGCCCATTGTATGCTTTTTGCCTTCTCTGAAAAATATTAATTGACTATATAGGTGTGGGTTTATTTCTGGGCTCTCTATTCTGTTCTGTTGATCTATATGTCTGTTTTTATGCCAGTATCATGTGTTTTGATTACTATGGCCTTACAGTATCGTTTGATATTAGATAATGTGATTCCTCCAACTTTGTTCTTCTTTCTCAAGATCTCTGTTGCTATTTGGGCTCTTTTGTGGCTCTATATAAATTTTTGGAATATTTGTTCTAATTTTGTGAAATATATCATTGGAATCTGGAAAAGAATTGCATTGGATCTACAGATTGCTTTGGAAAATATCAATTTATTTGTTTAAAGATTTTGTTTATTTATTTTTAGAGAGAGGGGAAGGGAGGGAGAAAGAGAGGGAGAGAAACATCCATGCGGGAGAGAAATATTGATTGTTTGCCTCTTTTATGCACTCTGACAAGGACCAAACCTGCACCCACAATCCAGGCATGTGCCCTGACTGGGAATCAAACCAGCTACTTTTCACTTCATGGGACGATATCCAACTAACTAAGCCACACCAGTCAGGGCTGAAAATATCAGTTTCTGATTGTTCATTCTTAGTACATACAGATGTGATTGATATTTATATATCGACCATTCATTCTGCAACCTTGTTAAACTTATTTTTCCCATAGATTTTTTTGCATATTCATTAGGATTTACTGTAAAGATGATCATGTTATCTGAAAATAAATACAATTTTACTTCTTTTTTAGTCATTATCCCCTTTATTTCTTTTTATAGTCTGATTTCACAACCAGAGCTCCACTACAATATTTACTTGAACTGGTTGGAGTAGACATTCATGGTTTCTATAAATCTGATTTTACAATTAGGTGTATTAGAGATTGCCAGATAAACAGAGCCATAAGAAGTGTGTGTGTGTGTATAGAGAGAAAGCAATAGCTCTCTCTCTATATAGACATATACATAGATATAGACATCTGCATCTATGTTTATATATATATATATATATACTCACACAGGATGGAGGAAAAGTAGGTTTATAGTTATGAGTACATGAAACACAGAGTTTATTCTTGTATTATTATTTGCTAATTATTATATTATTTTTTCATATGGGGGGAAGATTTTTAAGGAATTGTCTTATGCAATTGTAGGGGCAGGAAAATTCAAAATCTGCAGGGCAGTTCCAGCAGGTTAAAAATTCTAGCACGAGTTGTTGTTTCAGCTTTAGTTTGAAGGCAATAGGGAGACAGAATCCCTCTTCCTTTGGGGGGCCTTAGTCTTTTTCATGTTGAGACCTTCAACTAATTGGACAAGGCCCACCATATTATGGAAGATAATCTGCTCTTCTCAAAGTCTACTAGTTTAAATGTTTATCGTGTCTTAAAAAAATACCTTTACAGCAACATGAAGACTAGTGTTTGACTGAACAATTGGATGGCATAGACTAGCCCTTTTGACACATAAAATGAAGCATTCAGCCTTTGTCTTTAAGTACAATATTAGCCTTGGCTGGTGTGGCTCAGTGGATTGAGTGCCAGCCTGCAAACCTAAAGGTTGCTGGTTTGATTCTCAGGGCACATGCAAAGGTTGCAGGCCAGGTCCCCAGGTGGGGGCATACGAGAGGAAACTAATGGATGTTTCTTTCGCACATCAATGTTTCTTCTCCCTCTCTCTAAAAATAAATAAATAAATAAACTTTAAAAATGAATATGATATTAACCATAAGTTTTTCGTAGATGTTATTTATCTGGTTGAGGAAGTTCTTGTCAAGTTCTTTCAAATTTACTTAGAGTGTACTTCAAGAATGTGTTTGATTTTTATATTGTTTTCATGTATCTATTTATATGATTATATGGTCTTTCTTCGTAATCTGTAAATATGGTGACTTACATAAACTGATTTTTAAATATTAAGCAAAGTTCATAATCTTGAGATAAACCCTATTTGTTCATGATGTATCATCCTTTTTATATGCTGGTAGGTTCTCTTTGCTAAAACATGGTCAAATATTTGTGTATGTTCCTAAATGATATTTGTCTGCAGTTTTCTTTTCCTTTAATATATTCTTCCTGGTTTTGGTAACAGGTTAATGTTGTTATCAAAGAACATATCAGGGATTATTCTCTCTTCTTTAACTTTCCAGCAATGCGTATTAGAATTGGTATTTTTTCATTAACTATTAGATAGGATTCCCCAGTGAAACCATATGTGCCTGGTGTTTTCTATCTTTTTATAAATGCTGTATGATTTAGAGCATTTGGGGCTCATTGCAAAATTATGAGGAAGGTAGAGATTTTTCATATGTGCCCTGACTCCACAAATGCATAGCCTCCCCATTATCAACATCACTCACCAGAATTACATATATATATATATGTGTGTGTATATATATATATATTTTCCCCTGAGGATTAGGAACCTACATTGGCAGTTTACTCCTCTGTGAGATATTATAATGCTGAATACACTGCATTAACATTTGTCAAAATTCATAGGACTTTACAAAATTAAGAGTAAACTTTAATGTATGTAAACTTTGAAAGTTGTATAGGATTCCAAAATGAAATGCATAATGTGAGAACATAATCTAACTGTACTACAAATACATGAAGTAAGCTCACAGAAAGAAGGTGGTTGAAGGAATATACTAAGTAACTTTGGAAATGAGTGACTTTAGTAAGACTATAAAAGTAAAAGGAACTCTGCGTAAAAATGACACTCTATTTGATAAAGTGTAGCGCTTCTGAAACCACTTTACATGTATACTGGAATTGAACAGTTGAGTAAATGGATGGTTGATGGTGGGAGCCAGATTTCTCAATGTTGGGATAAGAAGGTTACGGATACTGAAGTAAAGGAGGCTAGAATGATCCATGTGATAAAAGATTAGAGTTGGATACATCAGTGTGAACTCGTGTTTATTTTAATATATGGATGGTTTTATATATAGCAATATGTATACATATGTGTACATACATGAATTAGTATGCACAGTTATATATTCTTTTTTTTTTGTCAAATGAAGGCCCTAGAAACAATGACACTTTGGTAGCAATGAAAACATCTAGTGCCTAGATCTTGTTTCTGATACTGTTCTCCAAAAAGTAAAGCAGCATTCCTTAGAGAAATGGCTGGTTATAGGACCAGTGCAGGGAATATACAAGATGAACCTGGGGCACCTTAAAGTGGCAGAAATAAATGACATGCTAAAAAAATATCAAAATGAATGATGGAGATATGGAAAAGGGACAGAGGAGCCAACTGAAATGGCCAAAGTGAAACAATTTGAGAAACTAAATAAATCACTGCTGAATTATAACTCAAAGCATAAAATCAATATCCATGAGTCCATACTAATATAAAAAATGGCTGAATAAGTAAATTGGGGAGAATAGACAAATATCTCAAGCAGAAGTGTTCCAAATAATTTATGTAGATGATCCACCCTTAAGAATTTGGCCATAACTTTATACACTTTAAGTGTGAGTTGTGCACAGTGAATTTCTTCCAAAGATTGCATCACATAAAGGAAGAAAAAAGGAGTAATTTTACAATGAAGAAAACTCACAAACACTATGATGATCAAAATTAACATCAACATTAATAAATCAGGTGGCTAATATTACCCATGATATGATGTGATCAGAATGACACTTTACCTCTGTGGTTGAACTCTCAGAACTTATGCCCTCAGTTTAATTATGAGGAAAATTTCAGACAAATACCAATTAAAGAGTCTTTACAAAGTACGTTACCAGTTCTTCTTAAAACCTTAAAGGTCGTCAAAAACAAGGAAAACCACAGAGACGGTCACAATCACCAGAAGCCTAAGTAGTCTTGACCAGCATGTGTAATGTGGAACCATGGATGGCTCCTAGAAGAGAAAAGGACATTGGAGGAAGCTAGGAAATCCAAGTACAGTTAGATCTTTATCAATATTGGTTCATTAATTTTGACAGACATACCCTACTAATGCAAACCAAGCAATGCCACTTCTGGGTATTATGCTAAATGAAATAAGTCTGTCACAAAAACACAAACACTGCATGATTTCATTTATATGAGGTATGTAAAGTAATTAAATTAATGGAAACAGAAAGAAAAATGGTGTTTGCCAGCCGCAGGAAGGGGAGGGGAAATGGAAGTTGTTTGATGGGTATAGAGCTTCAGTCCTACAAGATGAAAAAGTCCTAGAGATCTATTGTAATGAACAGTTAAAAATTGTTAAGAAGTAATTTATAATGTGTCTTTTACTACAATAAAAAATGTGGTTCAATTCACTTTAATTTAAAAATGAATACATGTGCTATTATTATTTTATGGGAGAATGGATGATACTGTGTTTTCTAAGTAAATACAGGATAGTCTGAAATCTGTCACTCAATATTTATTGACTATTTCCTATGAATCACCTACCAGATTAGCTTGTAAACATAAATGATTAAAGGCTCAGTACCCACCCTGAAAGAATCTAGTCTAGTGGGAAAGACAGATAAGGAAACAAAGATAGTACCATGCAGCACAAGCTGTGATAGATGCGGATTGCATTGGGAGCGAAGAGGAGGGCATCCTGATCCAGACTTGTGGAAAACTTTCCAGAGGAGGTGATACTTGAGTTGAATCTTAAATGATGAGTATTTTCAGCTGGAAAACGATAGAAGGGAATGCCAGGCAGTGGGAACAACATCGATGAAGTCACAGAAATGTGAAACACCCATATAGATCAGATGACAATTGAAATATGTGTCAGGGAGAGTGTAGAGAATGAGTATAAAGATATGCAGGAAATGGTCTGAATATGGAAAACTGAAAAAGATTGGTAGTTGTTTTTTTTTTCTATGAGGATGACTTATGAGCATAATAGCTAGAAACAATGACCTAGTTTTGGAAACACCGAAGTAAAGATATCTATGTGTATGAAACATCTAAGAAGTTACAGTTATATATTATATATCTCAGTAACCATGTAAAAAGAATTAATGTGCTACCAAGCTTAAGGTCATAATAAGAATGCTTAATTTAACCTCTGTGTCTTATGGATGGAGCTCAAAGTGTTATGATGCAAATGGAACTAAGAAATGAACACAAAGGCACAAGGGAAATTTTTTATAAGAGAAATGGAATATGTTGGATGGCAACAAGCCAGTGGTGATTTATGTTAGTTACCAGTGAGTATTTTGGATAGAAAATGCAGAAAAAAAAGATGACAAAGCGAAATTGAAGTAGAAAACTGTTACAACAATCAAAGATGAAGACAGAACAATTACAATAAAAATTAAGATCGGCAAAGATTTAAAATACTCAGACAAGGTCAAGGCAGGTGACAGCAGGGACTCTAAGCTGAAAAACCATTAATAGAATGTAAAGTCGTATGTCATGGATGGATACATTAATTCTTTGTTCAGAAATAAGTAATTTTCAGAGGAATAGAACTGCCAGATACCATAAAAAATAAACTTGCTAAGCTGAGAAGAAATAGATAAGGAAATCAATATTATACCAGCATAGACAAAACGAAGGGTAAAACAATCATGTTTAAAAATGATTTTGTGATATGCATTTAAAAGCAGAATTACTTCCTTCATTAAGGTGTTGAGTTGAAATAGTGTTAGTATAATTAGATATACTCTATTGTACTAATTATTTTCAGCTTGATCAATACACTCTGCCGTGGAGGTCAGACTATATGTCAATGTGTTTCAGTCAAAGATATCAACAAATAGTTTTGAACCTCATTAATCAAAACCTTCAATTTAAAGTTTAAAAAAATCTTTAAGCAAAGAGGATTTCAATTATTCAGTTTTGAATAGAAGGTAAGCACAGAAAATAAATGTTCACATTGTCTTTAAACTGACAGAATACTACAAATAATAGATTTAATAACATTATAAAAAGTATTTGGTTTAATTTACTCTGCTCTAAAAATCATTTTTTACATTAAATTTAAGATGAAACAGAGTGAAATCTTACTTTAAATCATTGTACAGTAGTTATGATGTTGTATTTAACATTATAAAGGCACAAGATTGAAGTATAAGTGGATTTCTTACTGGTTAATGGTACTATGTGGGAAAGTCAATTATTGAACTTAAATTAATAATAATGAAATACGGTAAAAAAGTTTTATGTTTCTATTCTATTGATAATTTCAATTGTCAATATCTCAAAGTTCTTTTGAGGAGATAAATTTACCTGTTTATGTTATACATTTTTGTTCCCCTTTTTAAGTGAATGACATAAAAAGAATATGATACTTAGAAGTGTCGATGTTTTTTGATAACTGATTTTCAATGATATATTTTAAATGTCACTTTGTGGAAGTGGACCTATACAACTATACATTGCTGAATTGGTGCAATTCACTATGTATGAGTCAGATTAGTATAGTCCATACTTCAGAGAAAGATAAACCTCCAAATCTCAGTGACTTTGCACAAAAGTTTATTTCTTGCTTGCATTACAATCAAATTCAGGTTAGGTAGTCCTCTGCTATCACTACACAGTGTGGCCTCTTAGATTGCATTGACAGGGACACAGAAGTCTAGTTTTTAACTGCCTTAGCCTGGAAATGACACTTTCACTTTTGCTCACAGTCCATTAGGCCGGAATTATTTCTGTGGCCCCAAATTAAATGTAAAGAAGCAGGAAATTGTAGTGCAGCTTATGAAATATTTGGTACACGCTAACTCTCTCCAACTTCCAAGGTGTTATGTTCAACCCATGGACAGATCCCCATCAAAAATCAATTTGGATGTCAAGACTAATGATGTCACATGCCTACCACAGCATGTGAAGACATTTATTACTCACATAATGAGGCTTCTGGAGAGAGCCCAGCAGGCTCCCAAGCAGGTCAGAAAATGCCATGAGTGGCTTGAGAGTGGAAGTGAGTGGCAAGAAAAGGAACTAGTGTGCTTTCTTATCACCTTCTCAGGTATGGGGCACAAAGAAAAGCAGGAGATGGGGCTTGAAAACTGTCAGCAAACAACATAAATGGAGTAAGGCTCTTTATTACACAAGAGAATGAATTATTTCTCTTTGTTATTAATTTTAAACTATTTCTAAAAGCATTCTTTGCCCTGGCCAGTGTGGCTCAATTGGTTGGGTGTCATCCTGCAAACCAAAAAGTCGCTGGTTCAATTCCCAGTCAAGGCACATGCCTGGGTTGCGGGTTCGGTCCCCCGGTGAAAGTTGGGGCACATGTGAGAGGCAACCAATTGATGTTTCTCTGCTTCTCTTTCTCTTTCCCCTCCCCTCTCTCTAGAATCAATAAAAGAAAAAATATTTTAAGCATTCTTAAGCACATTTATGTGCTGTGCTAGGCACTCTTCCCATAAAATTGTCATTTGGATAAATCTTCTACATTCAGGTAATTTTTATTTCATTTTTTTAGTTTCTGCCTTCTCTTATCCTTCTAAGCAAGAGCCATCAGTGCTCTCTACATACATGCAAGATGATTCTTTAAGTATATTTTATTGATTTATTGTTACAATAGTTCCAATTTTTCCCCTTTGCTCCCCTCTGCCCAGTACCCCCCTTCCCAGAGCAATACCACCCCCCTTAGTTTATGTCCATGGGTCATGCATTTAAGTTCTTTGGCTTCACCCTTTCCTATATTATTCTTTTTAAAAAAATAATTAATTAATTTTTTATAACAATAAAAAATAACAATTCTCCCCTCTCAGACTTAAGACCCTTTATAATCTTATGAAGGACAATGGGCGAAGGTCTCTAGCTCCTCTAGCTGCTTCAAGCTGGACATGGTCGTCTTCTTACCTACCCTTGGGTCCAGAAATCCCTAATAAGAGTGGGGGTGTGGAGGGGCGGTGGCCCTCCCACATGGGGAAGGATCTTACATGCAAGATAATTTTCAAAACCAATTCTCACTGGGCCATAACGTAGGTCAGATACTTAAATTTACTATTTGGAGGAAGCACAGTTATCCTGTCATAGATCCAGCCATCACTTTGTCAGGAAGAACATCTTCACTGAACCACAAAATTTTTCCATTTCCAACTTTCTTTCCTACTTCCTAAATTTCTGTGGTTTGGGTATCTCAGGCTCTAGTGTTGCTGTCCTTTCATTTTTTTTGCCTAGACTATAGCAACAACCTCATGTCTCCTCTTCCCAAATTCATTCTGACTCCTTGTCCAAGCCATTCTCTATATAGCTAATCTCTCTAGTTTACTCTTATTCCATGACCTCTTCCATATCTTCCCCCATGCCATGCTGACCTCTTTGCAGTTCGCAAAGACTAGGTATATTCTCTCCCTCCACAGAGTCTCTGTACATTATTCCCTCTTATTGGAATGCACTGTTTTCCCTCCCTTGACAAACTCTTCCTCATCTTTTAGTCTTAACTAAAACATCATTCCTTTAAGCAAGTTTTTCCTCATCTCCTTATAGCCCCAGTCAGTCCCCCTTCTTATAATCTCTTAACTACTCCCTCTACTTTTTCTTCATAGTACTTGCATTGTATTGTGATTGTCTATTTATTACTTGTCTGTCTTCTATACTGTGAGCTATATGATGCAGAGAGTCTAGGGCTTTAGCTATTTTGTTTATCTTGTATCCTCAGCACCTAGGCAGTGTCATAGAGTATATAACAATAATACTCCAGTCATTCTTGAGGATTAAAACCCTACTCTAAACATTGGTACAGCTTATATTGAATTATTAACAGCCATCTTGAAATCTTGGACAGAGTAAATATACCATGAAAGTTTGCTCACCTGAACCTCCATCTGCACTCTCCTGAGTTGTTTTTAGCACTCTTCTTCAGAAATATCAAATACCATGTTTAGAATTTGGTCTTCATCCTAGAGAATTAGTAAAGGGTTAATATATTTTAATAGAAGAATGGTGTGGGTAATCATGTGCTTTTGAAAAACGAATCTTGTAGCAGTTGGTGTAGGGAATGACAAGTTAGCACAGAAGAGATAAGAGGATGAATTTGAGTATTACTATGAAAATATGAGAAGAGAGGGCATGATTGGGTTTAGAAGCAGAATTGGTTCCAAATTAATTTGGGAAATCATGTGGAAGCTTACAAAACAACTTCAAAATTCTTAACACGAGTAACTAGGATGAAAATATTTGCAAACAGTAGGTGAAAAATGATGGCACTAGACAAATTTTCATTGTACTTCTTCTTTGACTCTCTTGGTAGGTACATATAAACACTGACCTGCTTTCTTTCATAATTGGTGTAGTCAATGTTTCTTTCTAGCTCTCTAATGATGGGGAACCCCATGATCTAAAATATAGTTCAGAGATGTACGATACCAGGAAAAAGCAAGTTCAATTTCTGAGTAGGCCAATTCGCACAAAGTGTAGGGATTTTTTTGTTTGTTTGTTTGTTTTCCTTTTTTAAATCACTATTTAATTTCTGTGTATCACTGGAATGAGAACAGTGTAATTGTCATTAGACTTAATATTAAGTCATTAGATGCTAATTATTAAGAAGAAAGTATGATTCTTAAAAAATATTTAAATCACTTACAAAAAGTACCATACACCATTAAAAACAAACAAGTTGACTATATGAAATGTAAACTTACTTCTTCAAAATCATAATTTATATCAGACTTAGAATTTTGTCTAAATAACTAGCTTTCAATGGAAATAATGGGATAAATAGAAACATACTGTGAACTTCCAGATGAAGGTAGTAGACTGACCACACTAAAATTATGGCAAAAGAGCCCTGGCTGGTGTGGCTCAGTGGATTGAGTGCCAGCCTGTGAACCAAAGGGTGACCGGTCAATTTCTGGTCGGGGCACTTGCCTGGGTTGTGGGCCAGGTCCCCAGTTGGGGGCATATGAGAGGCAACCAACTGATGTATCTCTCATACATTGATGTTTCTCTCCCTCTCTTTCTCCTTCCCTCTCCCTCTCTCTGAGAAAAAATAAAAATTTTTAAAATTATAGTAAAAGAATAAAAACAATAAATAAGTTTTTTAAAATTATGGTAGATTGCAGGCTTCACTCTGGAGGCACCAGCCGGTCTGGATCTGATTAGTCGTCGTCGTCGTCGTCGTCGGCAGCCGTCCGTCTCGAGAGACGATGGTGTAGCTTCTTAAGAGTCTATCTGCACCACCGAGAATGGTTGTGCAGTCCGACTCGGGAGTGACACGGTATCTGTCTCCTCCCGTGTTGAATCGACATCTTGCGATGACGCTGGAGTGTCCTCTCCAGTGAAGCTGAAGCTACAGAGCCTGGGCAGGGTGATATGGAGGGTCATGGTAGAAGAATATAAAAATACAAATAAAATACCGAAGAACAAGAATACCATAAAGGGAAACTGCAGAGGGCAGGCAATTTCAACACATTTTGGAGAGATAGAAAGCTGATAGAGGACAAGTAATATGTAGAGGAGACATCAAGGAGAAAAAGCCGTTTACTCCAAGACGGCCAGCAGAGACTTAGGATTTAGTGACACAAAATGAGGCACAGGGAGAGCAAGAGCCAATTTTCAAAACCAGGTCATATGCTTCACTTCATATAACATCTTCCAGTATTCCTGCATTTTTTTATTTACTGAGGATGTTTATTTGAACCTCTTCTTCTAGTTCCATATCTCTAAGACAGAGATAATATTTGTATCTTTCTTATATTGTTTATGGGAAGAATAAATGGGTTAATATATGTGAAGCATTTAGCACAGTATCTAGCATATGAGATTATTTATAATTAGCTATATTTTATGTGCTGCCATAAAACAAAAAGGATTTTTTTAAAAGAAACAGAACAAAGAAAAGATATTCAAAATGTGATAACAAATTTTAAAAGACAAATTCAATAGAGAAATTAGGGAGAATACTAAGGATTCTTCCAGAAAGGAAAGTAAATAGACAAAGACTTGGGGAATATGAAAGAAAATATAAGAATCAGACAAGCCCTGGCTGGTGTGGCTCAGTGGATTGAGTGCCGGCCTGAGAACCAAGAGGTTGCCAGTTTCATTCCCAGTCAGGGCACATGCCTGGGTTGTGGGTCAGGTCCCCAGTTGGAGGCAAGCAAGAAACAACCGATCCATGTATCTCTTGCACATTGATGTTTCTCTCCATCCCTTCCCTTCTCTCTAAAAGTAAATAAATAGAATATTTTTTAAAAAAAGAATCAGACCAGTTAGTCCAACATCCAAGTAACAGGAGTTCTGTTAAGAGACAACAAAAAAATGTAAAGAAGGAAATTATCAAAAAAAATTAATTGTTCAACCTTATGTCTTCAAATTTAAAGGTCCCATTGAACATCTAGCAAATGAAACAAATAAAAGACTAATATCAAGCCTCATGGCGAAATTTCAGTACATGGGAGAAGAAAAAGACATAAAAGATAGTCACATCACAAAGGACGGGCGTCAATTGTAATCATACTTCTTCCAAGCAATACTAGCTGCTAGCAGAAAAGGATGCCAATGCCTGCAAAAATTCTAAGGAGAAGTGACTCATCCAATCTAATATTCAAATGTGAGAGCCAATAAAAACATTGCATAAATCAGAGGACTCATTCATTCACCTCTCCTACATCCTTTCTCAAGAAGGCACTAGAACATGTGTTCCAGTCTGCCAAGAGAGTTTAACAAAAAGAAGATACAATGTTTAAGCAACAGTAGGCACAGAATGGAATGCCACTGAAGAGAAGCCCAATGACCACTGTGCAGCAGACCTAGAGAACAACCAGGCCAGATTGGAGCAAATGCTGGCAGATTCCAGGAATCTGGCCAAATGCAGATAACAGATAAACTGAAGAGGAAAGCTCAGAAGTTTCAGTAGCAGCACATATGGCACATCAAAATGCTGGATCTACCCTGGAGAACGTGACACCACTAAAAAGGATCTACATTATTCAGTAGCCTCTAAAATGCTAAGCCTGGAAGTAAAAGGCAGATGCCCTTGACATCTCACAGCTAGGTACTCTCCTATTACACAGGGTGTTGCAAAAGTAGATTTACAGTTGTTAGCACACAAAACACAGAGTTTATTTTTGTATTATTATTTATTAATTATTGTATTATTTTCTATACCAACAACTGTAGGCCTACTTTTGCCCCACCCTATGTATCTTAGCAGAAAGTGTTACCGATCGCAGGTCTGGCTACCTGCCACAATGTAAACCGAACTAATGAGAAGGGAAGAAGTTTATCTCATTGTGGGCAGAGATTTGTTTAAGGTGGGAGAGGGAAGGCAGAAGAGATCAAGGGGAGAAGGTGGAGAGTTCTCCATTGAGGGGACTATATGCAGACCAGCAGTCTGTTCTGACATGGACCTGAAATTGGTCAAGTGATGGTCTGGTGTGTGTCATCCTGGTTTTACACCACCACGGGTTTTTTTTAAAAAGATGTTATTTATTTATTTTTAGAGAGAGGGGTAGGGAGGCAGAAAGAGAGGAAGAGAAATCTTGATGTGTGGTTGTTTCTTGCACGCCACCAACTGGGGACCTGGCCCGCACCCAGGCATGTGCCCTGGCTGGGTATTGAACCCATGACCCTTTGGTTCACAGGCCGGCACTCAATCTACTGAGCCACACTAGCTAGGGCATCATCATGGTTTTTGTCATCATGGTTTTATAGTTGAAGGTCAACAAATCTTGCAGAGCTGAGATGACTGAATGTTGGAGTCTGTATCTTTGAAGTTAGTCCCTAGGATTCTTATACAAACATGCTGTTTATCTACAAGCTACCTTATTAGTCAGAGTCAGCATTTACAGAAACAATATCAAAAGAATGGTGGGGTGGATTACAGTTCCCCACTGTTACAAAAGGACCCAAAACTTTACACAGACATAAGCACAGTGGTGTGGGAAATAAACTATTTTTGTGCTTTCAGTTCTGGCTATAGAGTATAACACATATGTGATTGTTACAGAAAAACAGATAAAGAAAGACAAATTGTATTTGGTAGGATAAGAAATCTAGTTTCCAGTACATTATTTGAAGTCACAAAGGTGACTTAAAAGAAAAGGATTTTTATTGGGAAGTATCAGAAGGGGAGGTAGAAGATATAAATGTGCTAAACTTCAGTTATCATAAGAGGAGGTTGATAAATGATGTTTAAAGTTGATACATGAATAAATAGCAATTTAAGTCTTACATTTTGAGATATGGCAGTAACCAGCAAAAAACTTTTAAAAAAGAGTTTAAAATGGATTACCTCTGAATAACAGACTGTGGGTGACAAAACCTTGGTAAGATGGCTCTTTCCTTTTATTCATTGAAAGCTTTTATGTACAATTTGATTTTTTTTACCCTGGCATGTATTATTTTGATGAAAGTAAAAATATTTATTATACCTCCTTATTATAAATATATAAGCATATTCATTTTTTTAATTCAAAAATGCAGGAAAACAAATTTTAAAAATAAAGCCGTTAACACATAGATGTATGTTACAAATTGAATTGTGTCCCCCCAAAAGTCATATGTTGAAATACTAGCCTCCAATATCTCAGAATGTGACTTGATTTGCAGATAAGGTCTTGATAGAGATAATCAAGTTAGAGTAAGGTCATTAAGGCGGGCCCTAATGCAATATGATTCATGTCCTCATAAAATGGAGGAACTTTGGACACAGAGGCAAGCATAGGGGAAGATGATGCAAAAAGACACAAAGAGAAAGTGGCCATCTACAATCAAGGAGAGAGACCTGGAATAGATTTTTCCTTCATAGCCTTCAGAAGGAACCCACTCTCCAGACATCCTGATGTCATAGCCTCCAGAACTGTGAGACAATTCATTTCTGTTGTTTAAGCTATTCAGCTTGTGGTAATTAGTTAAGACAGCTCAACGAAATAAATACAATGTGTTTCCTTTCATTCCTTCATTCAACAAATATTTATTGAACACATACAATGTGTCACGCACTGTTCTAGGCACTAGAGATGCAAAATGAACAAAACAGACAAAAACCTTTCTCTTGACTTGTGGAGTTTATATTAATATGAGATAGAGGTAGATAATAGACAAGGAAAAGAAGTAAAAGTTTAAGAAATATTTGTAAAATATAGCAAAATATGTATACATTTAAATTCTGATTATCACAATGTAAACTATGCATATATCAAAGTGATACGCAAAAATGAACATATGGGGTAAAAGCTAAAATACTGTAAATATTTTTCTGGTCAATAGTAATTGTTCTTCTAAAACAGAATATAAATTGGCTAAATATTTGATTATTTAGTATTTTCAAATGTTTTTATTATAAAGCTGCTATGGAACTGAATTGTGTCTTTCCAAAGTTCTTATGTTGAAGCCCTATCCCCCAATGTGATGATATTTGAAGGTGGGGCCTTTGGGAGCTAATTAGGATTAGATGAGGTCATGAAGGACAGCCTTCATGATAGAATTAGTGTGCTTATAAGAAGTGAAAGAGACAGCCAAAGAGTTCACCCTCTGTCTCTGTGCATGTACAGGCCGTGTGAGCCTACAGGGCGAAGGTGGCCTTCTACAAGCTAAGAAGATAGCTCTCATGAGGAACCAAGTAGACTAGCACCTTGATCTTGGGTTTCTAGCCTCTGGAACTGTAAAAAATAAATCTCCGTTCTTTAAGCTATTCAGTCTATGGTATTTTGTTATAGCAGTCCCAAATGATTATAACAAAAGCTGTGATGGTAGTGTTTTACTTTTTAATATATTGGATTATTTCCTTAGTATAAATTTCTAAGAGTGCAATTGATATATGTATTACTGTTTTTAAGGCTTTTACACAAATTAAATTTCCAGCTTTCCCTCCAAGTGATACCTATTTATACTCCCACCAGAAAGAAGTGCCTTCAGAATTCCTCTGCTAATTTAAATTTGACATTTTGTTTAGATTTTGGAGGAAGTTGGTGAGTTCAATGCCTTTGAATTTCCATCTCAACAAGAATCTCCAAGAAATAAGTGTATTTTAACATTTTATTAGATAATCATTTATTCACTGTTTACAGTCAATATGCCTCCCTAAATGTGTTTATTTAAAAACACCTTCAGTCAATGCTAGAACAACCTGAACTAATGAGGAAGACACTCCATCAAAAAATGGCACAGAATACAATAAACAAGTGCTGGAAGCAGCCCAAGTGCCCTCCAGTAAATGAGTACATCAAAAAACTGTGGTACATGTACACCATGGAATACTACACGGCAGAAAGAAAGAAGGAACTCCTACCTCTGCAACAGCATGGATGGAACTGGAGAGTATTATGCTAAATGAAATAAGCCAGGGGGCAAAAGACAAATGCCATATGATCTCACCTATAACTAGAATCTAATGAACAAATTAAACAAGAAAAAATAGAACCAGAGACATGGAAACATGGAACAGACTGACAGCTGTCAGAGGGGAGGAGGGAGGAGGAAATAATGGAAGGAAGGGGAAGGGATTAGTCCAAGAACATGTATGAATGAGTCATGGACAATGGAGAGGGGGGGAACTGACTGTGGGTGAGACAGGTGGGCTGGGTAGAGGGGGACAGAAGGAGAAAAAATTGGGACAACTGTAATAGAATAAACAATAAAAATAAAGTAGAAAAAATAACTGATATTAAAAAAGAATAAGTAAAATCTTTTAAAAATGACACAGAAGCCATATTAGATGAACATACAAGTTAACATTTAGGCCAGATTAGCTATAGTTGTGACTACGGTTCATCAGATCCTATGGTCACCTTCTAGCGAAATTTGAGAGATCACATACTATACAATCAAAAGAAGTATCACCAAATTCTCTTGGCTTTTAAGATCGGTGCCTCTTGTGTGTTCTAATTGTCACCTATCTTACTAATGGGGGTGGTTTCTACACATGAAATGGCTGTGGAAAAGTACAGATGACATAAGAGTACAGAAGCAGGGGTCAATAGTTGTCAATCTGAGGATAGATCATCCAGAAACTCAATGTGTAACCTATGGCACTGCTCTAGGACTTGGTTTCCTCATCATTCATTAATTTACTGTTTTCCTCCTAACCCTTTATAAGAAGATCTGGTGAACAGTAAAACAACTGGCAATTTCAGCTTTTTCTTCTACAAAAAAGAGACTATTTAAAACTACTGATACATCAAAAGTAAAGGTTGAAAAAGCACTTGAATTTGGCTAATAGTATAAATATCACTTTTGTTTATTCATCTCTTTGCAGGTACCACCAGATTTGAACTTGTGTTCCTGAACGTAAAATCTAGATCTTATTTACCTAGAAATTTGAGATCTAGTTTTCTACTCTATTTGTGTACCTGAGTACATTTTTATATATATCCAAATACAATCACATTCTTAGATACTTGGGATTAGAACTTCAACATGGATTTTATAGGGACACAATTCAGTCCACAACATGTACTACGGACGGGAGGGAGTGCATAGATATTGTAGGATGGCTTCCAGACTGACTCTATGTTAAATGGAATCCTGGAAAGTGAAGAAGAATCAGCAAAAGAGTGACAATCAAGAGCAGAGGAGGAGATAGGCAAGTATTATTAGATAGAAGGAAGAGCATATACACTGGCTCTTTTGAAATAGTATATTATAGCTAGAACATAAAGATCAAAGGGTATGTTGCTATTAAGTGAGCAGTTAGACATACAGGTCTGGAGATATTTTCTTTTCTTTGTCCTCCTCCCATCCTTTATACTTCCAGAGTGATCTCATCCATTCTAGTTGTTCCAGGTAGTTTCAACTATACTAATAATTTCTGCTTTTCTAAGTCTCTCTCAGATCTCTCCATTGAACTTCAGGCTCTTCAGTCAACTGCCTTTAACATGTCAGTTTTGGGATAAACCACAGGCACCTCAGACTGAAAACTGAAACATCAAAAAATTCATTCTCTTTCATTCTCTCTCTCTCTTTCTCTCTCTCTCCACCCCCCAAATCTGTTCCTTCTTGAGAATTCCTTTCCTTATCAAATGTACCCCCATTTACTGAATAACTAAAACCAGAAACTCAGATATAATCCTTAACTAATTATTCTTCCTATTCATTTCCAGTAAATCATTAAATCATATGGATTATACTTAATGTTTTTAAATCCATCTCCACCTCACCATCCCCACTTACTGCTAATCTTCAAGTACCTTTGCCTTTAGGCAAATTGGTTGACTAGCAGGTCCAGCAAGGATCTGATTGATTGATTGAGATTATGCATTCCACCAAGGTGCATAGATAAAGAGTTCTAGAACCTACATGAGTATATGATGATGTGATGATGTTATTAAAATTTAATTATTAATGACTACCATTTATGGAATTCTCATGATGTGCCAGGTACTTTATAAACACGTAAGCAACTCTATAAGTTGAAAAGTATCTCTGTTTTAAAGAAGAATTTACTCAAGCCTAGAAATGTATAATAATTTTCCAAAAGGCACACAGCTAGTACAGCAAAACTGGGGTTTAATGGGATTTTGAATTCCATGCCCTAGTTACCAAACAAGATATCCACCACACTTAATCAATTATCACTATGTATAAAATGGTGAAAAAATTTCATGCCAATGGAAAAATTGAAACAAAAGTTTGTCTCATTATAATACTATGGTATATTACTATAGTTCAAGAAAGGCAGTAATTTTTTTCTGACCTGAGCCATGATTATTCTGTCTACACTATAGAAAACTGCAATCTTAAATTTAGCCAGTGAAGCACTATGAAGAAGATAATTTACAAGATGGATAATTTCATAATAAATATATCAGCTTAAGTGCCTTAAAATTGGAAATTAGTTTTTCCTTGGTGGAGGAATCAAAATGGAGTATAACATACATAGATGAGGAATAGCAGTTCACAGCCTGGCATCCCCAATTTTACTGAGAATAGTTTCCCCTAAAATTACTTTTGCAAAAGTCAATAATAGAAGCTATTTGCTGCCAGTAATATATTTAGAGAAACTGCTATTTATTATAATTAAAGTGATTTATTTGCTTGCTAGTTTATTTGGCTGAGGGTTTTCTTGAAATTGAGGACAAACTGGGAATGTAATTTACCAATATGTGTATACAGTATTACAGCATATTTCATATTCTGAGGCTTTTTAAGTGTTTTTCAAATATCGGTGGTAAAAAACTACCCTGTTTACACTAAATATTGAAAATGTGGGTTATTTAAAGCAGAGCTGTGTGTCAGAATTTGCTCTAAAGCTGGTATAAGTGGTTCAGGGATGGCACTAGGAATTTAATAATCTTCACTCATGAGAAGATCAACAAGAAAGTAAATTCCATGGGACATTAAGGATTCTTCTGTGCTGGTCACTTATCAACTTCAAGAAGAAAATTCAAAGATAGTTGTTGCACTGCGTATGCTTCATAAACATAGAAATCAAGTTTGTTTGTTTTTCTGATGGACATATGAAGTTTCTATGAACACTCAGTTTGAAAATGGATGATGCGGTCTGACGATGCAGTTTTAAAGAAGGGACGTACCTTGCTGCTTTGAAAAGGAAGGCTCTCCATGTGGATTACAAAGGACTAACCATGCAGTTTACAAGGAGGCTGAGAATCCACGAGGTTCTGGATTAAAAGCTGATGGACACCATAACACAGATGAGGTCTCCCCAATCAGAATTGAATGATTGGCAACTACAGCTTGGAAGCTCCATCCTGCAAGTGAGCCAGAGCAAGAGTGATCAGACCAGGTGGTCTCAGCCTGCTATGCGTGAACTACAGCCTTCATTCACTCTGTGAACGGTGGAGATTGGAAGCCCCCAGCCTCTGGTCACACAAGCCAGGAATTTAGTCTCGGCAACACTGTGTTGGAGGGGATGAGAAATGTAGGTGAAAGATGAGAGAAGAGGAAGCCACATCTTATTGGCCATACCCACTAGTAGTGAAGCTCCTGTCAAAATGAACTAGTTGAGAAATCCTGAGATACCCATGTACCCGCCCATCTGCACAGCTTTCAGAAATTCCTTCCCTGTGATGAGTTGTTGCTCTGTATACAGTACTTTCAGTTTCACATTACTGTAAGTTCCTGCACTTCCAATTAAAGGTGTTTAGGAAATCCAGAAAGCCTCATGACATCAGACAGGTGAGTTAAAAACCCATCCATCCAGTGAAAGACAGACAAGTAACAAAGCCTCCAACCTGAACTGAGGAGAAAACAGATAAAGTGACATTTTGGACATGGCCTCAGAGATGCACATTCCAGGCCCAGTGTGTCTCATTGAGAACACGAAAGGGAAGCTGTTAGTTAATCCAGAAGCTCTGAAGATCCTGTCTGCCATTACCCAGCCTGTTGTCGTGGTGGCCATAGTGGGTCTCTACCGCACTGGCAAATCCTACCTGATGAACAGGCTGGCTGGGAAGAACAAGGGCTTCTCTCTGGGCTCCACAGTGCAGTCTCACACCGAAGGTATCTGGATGTGGTGTGTGCCTCATCCTAGGAAGCCAAACTACACCTTAGTTCTGCTTGACACGGAGGGCCTAGGAGATGTAGAGAAGGGTGACAACCAGAATGACTCCTGGATCTTTGCCCTGGCAATACTGCTGAGCAGCACCTTTGTGTACAACAGCATGGGGACCATCAACCAGCAGGCCATGGATCAACTGCACTATGTGACAGAGCTGACAGATCGAATAAGGGCAAAATCTTCACCTGGTGCAAATGAGGTCGAAGATTCAGCTGACTTTGTGAGCTTCTTTCCAGATTTTGTGTGGACGCTGAGGGATTTTTCCCTAGACTTGGAAACAGATGGACAATCCATCTCACCAGATGAGTACCTGGAGAATTCACTCAAACTTAAGCAAGGTACCAGTCAAGAAGATAAAAATTTTAATCTTCCCCGACTCTGTATCCGGAAGTTCTTCCCAAAGAAGAAATGCTTTGTCTTCGACCGGCCCACTCACCGGAAGAGGCTAGGCCAGCTTGAGACCCTACATGATGATGAGTTGGACTCCGAATTTGTGCAACAAGCTACAATCTTCTGTTCTTACATCTTCAACAGTTCCAAAGTTAAAACGCTTCCAGGAGGCATCAAGGTCAATGGGCCTCGACTGGAGAGCCTGGTGCTGACCTACGTCAATGCCATCAGCAGTGGGGACCTGCCCTGCATGGAGAACGCAGTCTTGTCCTTGGCCCAGATAGAAAACTCGGCTGCAGTGAAAAAGGCCATTGCCAACTATGACCAGCAGATGGGTCAGAAGGTGCAGCTGCCCACGGAAACCCTCCAGGAGCTGCTGGATCTGCACAGGGCCAGTGAGAAAGAGGCCATTGAAGTCTTCATCAAGAATTCCTTTAAGGATGTGGACCATTTATTCCAAAAGGAATTAGTGGCCCAGCTAGAAAAAAGGCAAGATGACTTTTGTGAACAAAATATAAAAGCATCATCAGATCGTTGCTCAGCTTTACTTAAGGATATCTTCTATCCTCTGGAAGAAGAAATAAAACAGAAGATTTATTCTAAACCAGGAGGATATTATCTCTTTATTCAAAAGATGAAAGAGCTGAAGAAAAAGTATCTTCAGGAACCCAGGAAGGGAATACAGAGTGAAGAAATTCTTCAGACATACTTGAGGTCCAAGGAGTCTTTGATTGACACAATTCTACTGACAGACCAGACTCTCACAGAAAAGGAAAAGGAGATTGAAGAGCAATGTGTGAAAGCTGAATCTGCAGAGGCTACAAAAAAAAAATGTTGGAGGAAATGCATATAAAGAATCAGCAGCTGTTGGAGCAGAAAGAAAAGAGTTATCTGGAACATGTGAAACAACTGACTGAGAAGATGGAGGCAGAGAGGGCCCAGTTAAAGCAAGAACAAGAGCAGGCTCTCACTGTTAAACTTCAGGAACAGGCCCGGTTACTAGAGGAAGGGTTCCAAAGGGAGAGCAAACAACTTCATAAAGAAATAGTGAACCTCCAGAACGACTTGAGAAGAAGCAGGAAGAAATGCATCTTAAGCTAAAGACCTAATGAACAGAGGTTTCCTGTTCACTCTTTACTGAAGGCATAACTCACGCAATTGGAAAAATGTCATGACACTTGAGAAAAAGTGACCTTTTAACTGGGTATGGGAAGCCAGTGTGCTTGGTGGTGGCAAATGTAGCTCAGCCCCAGATTTGGAAAACCACTAGGAGTGTGGTGGCACACAGGACCCACTCCACACACTGGTTTTCCCGTGGGGAACCAGGTCTATACTTCTACAATAGCTAAAAAGCTTGCTTTCTGCTAAAGGAGCCCCTCATCCTGGGCTGAGAACAACAGATGTTCAGAGTGTAACCTTGAACCAGTTTCTTAGGGCCTGTTCTGGGCTGATTTTCAAGAACAGGATGTAGCTAGATGAGTTATCCTTATCATCCATGCATGTGTAACATTCTTTTCTCTGTTATATAAAAGTAATAATTATATAAGGCAATGATTGGCACAATTATTCACAACTTTCTTGGATGTAATCCAGCTAAAGAATTAATAAAAGCCTGTTAAGGCAGGGGCAAACTGCACTTTCTCCTCTAGAAAGTGACCAGTTTTGTCCCCTCTTCTCCACAGGAAAAAAAAAAAAGAAAAGAAAATGGATGATACCACTTAGCTATGTGAACTTGGAGAAATTATTTAGCTCTCTTGAATTGAGGCTCAGTCTCCTTACCTATAAAATGGAGATAACAATAAGTTCCCTTGTAAGTTTGCTATACGAAAAAAAATGGCAATACATATAGACTGCTTAGCAGAGTATTTCACATATTTTAGTTGCTCATAAAGAGTGGGGCCTCCTTACTGTAGTAACTGGTCTTTATCTACTCGTTAGCCATCTCTCTAATTCCTTGCTAACAGAATCCAAACCTTCACCCAGTTGCTTTGTGCCCAGCCCCAGAGGATGAATTGTGATTGGCCTAAACCAATGTTCCTCAACAGGGACATTATTAGCATTTTGAGTTTGGTAATTCTTCCTTGTGTGGTTCCGCCCCCAGTATTACAGATGTTGCATATCTCTGGCACCTGGGCTATGAATGCCAGTGTCATTGTCCAGGAGTCAGACAAGCAGTGCTGGGTTGTGTGGCTACATCACCAGGCAGACCACTCCTATCTCTCCTGTGAGCTTAGCCCACTTTATCCCAGAAAGAAGACATGCCCTCTCCCTCCTACAGGCTTATTGGCACCACCCTCAACAGGAGACTGTTTCGATGTACCCCACCACCACGTCCCAGTGGCCCACCCTGCTGAGCTCAGTTCCACAGGGCAAAGAGAGGGCTACTAGGAGCTGAGATATTCGAGTGTGTTTCCCTCAGAGCCTATTATCTGGGACCAGAATGAAGTGCTTGGCCCTGTCCTGCAGGCTCAGCCAGCATCACCCCCAGTGGGAGACTTCTGATCTGTCCCTTCCAGAGCCCCAGTAGCTCTGCCCAGCTATGTTTGTCCCTGCAGAGGGGCAGCTAGCTGTACCCAACCTGAACCTGTGGTGCACTTCTCCTGGGGGAGCTATTGTTGGTGACTCCGGCAGAGACTGAGTTGGTTGGCTCGGGATTAGGGGCCACATTCCTCTCATTGAATGTCTAATTGCGTGATCCCCAAGTAGAAGACATACAAGCCCCGTCCTCCTGACCCAGGTTGCCCCGCCCTACAGAGCTCGCAACCTGTGGAAGGGGCTGAGGGTCACCGCCAGCCAGGGCACACTCTGCAGTCTTCCTTCTGAAGGCTCTGGCAGAAGATCAGGCAACCTCAGTGGGAGGCATGGTAGCTGACAGATGGATGTGGACCTCATATCTTTTACAGATATGCCCCAGCTTTAAGCTGGAGGAAGCCAACTCTTGTACAAAGATTGGCCTCTCCCACACACACCCAGGCCTAGTAGACACAAACACAAAGAGTGAATAGTGTGGTACCTCCTGACAGGGAGACCAAGGCCGGTTACACAAAACATCTGAAAACAACCTGTACCTGAACACTGCCCCAGTGAAAACAGAACCAACACAAACACTGGTGAACTTTAGACCACACCAGAGCTCAACCCAACTAGTCACACAAGTGGCATACACAGAGGGGGATTCCGGCAGGCACAAGTCCCTGCACAGCATTTCATATACGGTGATGGAGGTTTCCCCTTACAGTCACCCAGCCTGTAGGGTTAACTCCACTCACAAAAGGGCCAATAGCATTCAAGACTGAACTACAGCAGGAAGGTACATGTAACCCACAAAATGCATTCCTGGAGCACAGAGGTCAAGTGATCTGGAAGAGTGTACCAGTAAGCCCAACAAAGACATCTTCATCACAAAGCCGTCATAACAAGTTTGAGAATCATAGAAGACCTACCTAATACACTGAGACAAGAAAGGGAGACAAAGAAATATGCCCCAAATGAAATAACGAGAGAAATCCCCAGAAAAAGAATTAAATGAAATGGTAACAACTGAAATACCAAATGCAGAGCTTAAAATAATGATTATAAAGATGTTCAAGAAACTTAAGGGAAGAATGGATGATCTCAATGAGAACTTAAAGAGATAGTAAGCATTAAATAGGACATAGAAACCATAAAAAATAACCAGTCAGAAATGAAGAATACAATATCTGAAATGAGAATACACTAGAAGGAATAAAAGTAGAGTAGATGAAGCAGAGAATCTAATCAGTGAATTGGAATATAAAGAAGCAGAAAACACCCAATCAGAACAGCAAAAAGAAAAAAGACAACCCCCCCAAATCAGGATAGCATAAGGATCCTCTGGGACATCAAGCATACCAATATTTACATCATGGGGGTATCAGAAGAGAGGACAAGGAATTGAAAACCTATGTAAAAAAAAAAACGATGGAAAACTTCCCTAACCTCATGAAAAAAATAGACATACAAGTCCAGGAAGCACAGAGTGTCGCAAACAAGATGAACCCAAAGAGGGCCACACCACAACACATCATGATTTAAATGGGAAATGTTAAAGACAAAGGGAACCATAAAAGTGGCAAGAAAAAAGCAGTTAACTACAAGGGAACTCCCATAAGATTGCAACATGCTTTCTCAACAGAAGCATTCCAGGGCAGAAAGAATTGGCATGAAATATTCAAAGTGATGAAAAGCAAGGACCTACAACTAAAACTACTCTATCCAGAACAAGGCTATCATTTAAAATTGAAGGTGAACAAAGAGATTCCTAGACAAAAAAAAAACTAAAGTGCTTTGTTACCATCAAACCAATACCACAAGAAAAGTTGAAGAGCCTCTTTTAAAATGAAGAAAGAAAAAAAGAAATCGAGAAAGAACAACATAGGTATAAAGAACAAAATGGCAATAAATAAGTACCTATCAATAATAACCTTAAATACAAATGAATTAAGTGCTTCAATCAAAAGACACAAAGTAGCTGAATGGGTAAGAAAATATGACTCATATATATGCTGTCTACAAGTGACACACCTCATAATAAAAGGTACACACAGACTAAAAGTGAAGGGATGAAAAAAATATTCCATGCAAATAAAAAAAATTTTTAAAGCTGGGGTAGCAATACTTATAGCAGACAAAATAGACTTTAAAACAAAGGCCATAACAAGAGACAAAGAAAGTCACTACATAATACTAAAGGGATCAATCCAACAAGAGGATATAGCCTTTGTAAACATATATGCACCCGATGTAAGAACACATAAATAATACAGTCATAGCGCAGGATTTTAACACCCCACTGGCATCAATGGACAGATCTTCCAGACCAAAAAAAAAAACAAGGAGACGGTGACCTTAACCCTGTAGAGGTCATGGCTGATCTGAGAGATGCAAACAAACTCTTTTCTTAAATATTGTTACATATGTCAGGTGCATAGGTTCAAGGTCATGACTAGCTGTGCGGTTTTTCATGACTAATGTTAAGCCTTAATATTTAAACTGTCACTTTGGTTATAACATGCATTAGGTGCTATACATCCAATATGAGTCACTAACCAAAATATCTTCGCAAGTGTTGTGAAAAGTATTTATGCCTTGAGCATAGCAATATTGTTTGCGGTGACTGTTACCAACGTTTTGGAAAGCCAATAACTTCAATTAAAAGTATATTTTCTCTTCAGTTTTCTAGATATACAATTCTGTATGACAGCTTTGTTTGTCCCTTTTCAACATTTGTTGCAAGGGTCTAGAAATTGTAAGAAAATGATAATATTGAAATTTGTGAGGAAGGGAATTGGATCTGTGAGAATGTGACATAAAGTTGAAACACTCAAAGGATTACAAGCTCAGTGAAATTGTGAAACATAACAAAAATTCTATTTATATTCAAGGGGAGATGGGAGGAGTGCTTGCATATCTCAGCCTTGACTAAAAGTAGAAAAAGCTTCCCCTGTGAATTTGTAACCATGTGCCTGCCTGCATATTAACTTTGAATTTTTACTATCCATTTTACCTGGGAACTACCAAGCTCATAATTTAACATTAAAAACTTATCTAAGTCCAGTGATACTTCCAAGAAGAAGCAAAAGCAAAACCTCTCTGGAGGGATACACATTCATACTAGGACTCGCAAGATTTATCTGCTGAGAAGAAGTTACAATCTAAATTTCAGTGCACAGGAGAAGACCACTGAGGGAGAGTCAGCAGTCACAACAAAGAGAAAAATTAAACTCACAAGAATTTCAAATAATATATTTATCAGATAGAAGTGATGAAATCAGCATGTTTAAAATGGCAAACATGAAAGAAATTATCAGTAGGTTTCAAAATAATACATATGACACACACACCGAGACCCTTTTCAATATTGATTTGAAAAGATACTAGTAACACTACTGAAAATAATCTTTACAATTATATTTATAGAAAATTTAAAAACTCAATAACTTTTTAAAGCAGCAGATTAACAGAAAATAATGAATAAAGTTTAAAAAATGAAAGATAGTTCTGAAAAATTATCCAGAATAAAGCACAGAGATTGAAGAGATTGCAGTTATGCAGTAGAGGTTTAAAGATTCAAAAGAAGAAGAATATCTAACATGTTTATTAGGGCTTCAAATATTGTGAATATCTGAACATGTCATATCTGAGAACTTTCCACAATTAAAAAACATTAATACTCAGATTCAGGAAATAACACCAAGTTCCATACAGTATTAAGTAAAAATGCATCCACACCTAGACATACTGAAGTGAAATTAAGAGAATATCAAGGTCTAAGAGATAATCTTGAAACACAAACTCTTACTCAAGAATGATAATTAAGTATTATGTTGACTCTCAATAGCAACAATTCTTGCCACATGGCAATGGAGTAGTATCTTCAAAATGCTAGAAAAGATGTTTTGATCTAGAATTTTATGCATATATAAATTATTTATAAATGGCAGCAAAATAAACACTTTTTGGGATAAGGACTGAGAAGCTTTTCCACTAATGGACTATCACTGAAGTAGTAAAAGGTGGACTTCATAAAGGAATTAATTGAAGCTTCAAAGCAATGAGACACCACAAGAAGGCATGGTTACTAAAAAAACTGATTACCATTTTGCTAATCTGAAGAAGCACTGACTCAAAAAGAGCATTAATACTGAAAATGACTAACATATAAAGATAAGTCAGACTTACGGGTCACTTAAAAATTCAAGGAATTTAAGTAGGTTTTGGTTGGAAATAACCAATTGCTTCACTAAAAGAGACTTAAACAATTGAAAACAATAATTATTTTGCATATCAAGAAGTCCAGAGATCAACAGTCCATAAATTGGTGCAGCAGCTCAGTTATGCAATTGAGGACATAAGCTCCCTTCCTCATTCTGCTCTTTCTTCTACAGGAAGTCTCTGCTATTTCCCCTCATGTCTGGGAGATGGTCAGAACAGCTTGCGTACAGCATTTTCATACAAATATGTTCACAGGCAGAAAGAAAGATGGCAGTGAAAAATATCTTCCCTTATATCTTTATCTTTTTATCAGGTTAGAAGATATTTTGCAATAGCTTCAAAGCAGACTTTTCCTAACATTCCATTGGCCACAGCTGGCACATAACCAATTGTTGGCAGAGGGGAATGTGATTTTCCTGTTTACTTAATCATGATTTATTGCCTTGTGATAGGCTCGCCATCCTTGAAGTTATTTTTTCTCAATACTTGAATAAAACCATGGCTGTGTTAGGAAGGAAAAAAAGAACAAAATGCCTGTTGTTTAGGCAACTAAAATTGCCTGTCTAAGCATTCTAAGGCCCTGATACTGTTCCAGAGAGGAGAGAGGCATTGGCTAACTTTAGACTTTAGATTAATTAGACATGCTAAAAATGTAAGGATACATGCTATAAGTAGAAATAGAATGTAAAACTTCCAGCTCATGGAATAATAACAAGGAATAAAGAAAAAATAGTTTAATCCAATACAAGGCAGTTAAAGAGGTAAACCTAGAACACTAGGCACGGTTTCATAGATAGGAAAAAGTTTTATGCACTAGCTCTGTCACTGACTGGCTATTCACTGGAAAGTTACCTGTCTCTCTGGTACTTGGTTTTCCTAAATGACTTTTAAGGTCCCTTTCAATTCTAACAGTCCATGAAACAAATGCATGTTTTTTGGAAGCGTTCATTAGTTTGTATACTCTAGAGAACATCGTCATCAGTTCTTTCAAATATGAATATGATGGATCATATCATCATTAGCACATATGCACATGAAAATTTCAGGAGCATCCAGGAACAAAAAAACATTGTGCTAAAGTTGCTTAATTTAAATCTCATAAATACCTTGCCTTAATGAATGCAGTTACTACCACTGCCCCTTTCTTCTCTTCCAAAGTATTTCCTATTGCAAAACAAATTCACGTTACTAATTCTCCCAGTTTTGTATGTCTTGGGGTTTAAATTAATTAAAGCAATGACTCCGTAGAATGAAGACCTGATTTAAGAAATCCTGAAAAGTCCTCTAAGTTCCCAAAATTGACCTCTATCGTATTTTGTCTTTGTTCAAAGTTGATGAAAGCTCTTTATTTTAGCTTCTCCCTAAGTTCACCTGCACCTTCTTAAGCCTTTCCTTAAGTGGGGACTTAAGTGTTTTCCCTTTGAAGCATTTCCCATTGCATGTAATCAAAGAATAAATAGTATGAGTTTTCAACAAAGCAGACAATTCAAACAAAGGCCTGTTAACTATCAGGAGAAGATTTTGCTAAGCAAGAAATAAAATAGAAGATGCAGGTGCTAGTTCTCGAAGTGAAATTATTTACCCACCTTTACCTGAGAAATGATTATACTTAAAAATGTACAGAGAAAGTGCTACACACTGGTACAAAGGCAATGGAATCTTACTAAAATAACCCCCCAAAAAATCTGTTTATGCAATGCTGGAGGTATAAATATAATGGTTAGAAAGACAGGAATTTAGAGATGATAAATAGTTTAATCTGCTGTCTCTTGGAGAAAAGCGTGGTTCCACGATACAGTGTCCTGACATGTGTCCAAGTACTTACAAAAGCTTGAACTAGCAAAGCCTTAGAATTAGCATGGCAGGAAAGGCATCAAAAGGGTAATTTTTAAGTCAATATTTTTATCTTCATATATTTTACCTTACCAAAGGGATAATCAGAGACAGATAGTAGGAATCAATCTACAGAATTTGGGTTTCTTTTTTACATTTATCTTTATTCACACAGTCTTTATTCAGTTCCTAATAAAATGCATGGTGCTGAAATAGGTACTGTGGGAGATAAAAGATGAATAGGACAAATAATCCTCTCTCAGAGAGTTTGCAGGCTAGTTGGGGAATTAGATATGCACAGAAGTAGCTATAATGTGTAATTGAAAATGTTGTATATGCCATAATAAATGTACAGATGATATACCATGAGAAAGTTCAGAGGAAGGAAAAACAACCTCCAGCTGGGATTTAGGAACAAGAGAAGAACATCTGAACTTGACTTTTAAGACGAGGTATGATATGATTATGCATAAAAGAATGCAAAGAATATTCCTGGAAGAGTAAGCCCTGGAAAAAAACATGGAATCCAGAAAGTATGGGATATAGAAGGAAAATGTGAGCAGAAATATTTGGCTGGATATTAATCAAAATAGCTCACATTTACTGAGCACTTTTGTAGCTGACACTCTGCCTGATCCTTAACAATCATTAACATTTAATATTCACAAATCATGTTGAAGCAGAATTTTTATTCACTTTTGAAAGTTAAGAAATTAATACTAAGTATCAAAATTTAAACAACATGCTTCTTTAAGATGATTATTTTGAAATCCTTGTCATACAATACTTATCTCAATTTCTTTGGGTTTGGTCACTGAAGCTTTATTATCATAGTTTCCTTCGGTGATGTCACATTTGCCCAATTCTTCATGATCCATGTAGCTTTGCTTTGCCTCTCTCTCTGTCTCTCTCTGTCTCTCTGTCTCTCTCTCTCTCATCATTCGCTCTGGAGGAAGTTACATACCATGTATAATAGTAAACCATTGTATGAAAAAGGTCTATGTCTTGAGGAACCAAAGATTCTTGCCAATATCCATATCCACAGTTTAGAATTAAATTCTCTGGGTTCAGTCAAGCCTTCAGGTGACTGTAGCCTTGGTGGACTTCTTGACTATAACATCCCAAGAGACCTGAGTCACAATCTCCCAGCTGAGCTGCTCCCAGATTATTGACATTCATAAACCATAGGACATGATAAAAGTTTGTTGGTCTTCAGATGCTAATTTTGGAGTGAGTTGTTACACAGCAGTAGATAACCAATACAGATTTTGGTAACTGGAAAGTGGGTGATGCTAACACACACCTAAAATACATGAATGGCTTTGGGAAAATATTAGTGTTTTCCAGAGTTCTGTTTTCACTTCAGATGTTCTTAACCTTACACATTCTTCTCTGCATGATCTTTTACTCTCATAGATTTAAATCAAATTTTATATGGATGACTCCAGAATCTATATTTCCAATGTAGATAGTTCTGAGATTCTTGTTCATATTGCTGACTTCCTACCTAGCATTTCTATCCAAATTTACAATAAGCATCTATAGCTAAACATGTCATTTATGAACTTATCGTCTCTACTTCCCAAACCAGCTCCTTGTCCTACATACTTTATCTCAGATTGTGACATCCTATTCTCCTCAGTCATTCATTCTAGAAATCTGTGAGTTATTATCATGTTCTGCATTCGAACAAACATCTTTTCCTGCCTATTTAAACTGTTAGGTATTCCCTAGATTTGTACCACTTTTCTTTCTTTTCCCACTGTTCCCTCATTTTCTCATGTCATTTATTTCATCTGTCACCTAACTGTACTCACTAGCTCTAAGCTTGCCCTTATAAAATCTATTTTCCACACAGTGGCCCGTATTATATTTCCAAATTGCAAACCTGATCATATTTATCTTTTTATTAAAATTTTCTAGTGGATATTTATGTCTTTCTGGATAAAGTCCAAATTCCTCAGTGTATATAGAACAGTTCCTATGATCTTGATCTTAACTATGTTCCCAGATTAATTTCATGCTTGCCTCTCTCTCACTGTACACTTGAACAAAGGTGGTTTTTATATTTCCCCAAGGACAAGCTTTTTTTGCCATTATTCCTTTAAACCTATTTCCTCTGCCTAAAATGTCATTGCCTTATATTTTAGCCTAGTGTACTCCTTCTTTTCCTCTAGAAATAAGGTACAATAATCTTTTGGGGGTAACCACCATCCATTTCTTCACCGGAAAGATTCAGGGAGCTCTCCTTGACCATCTCATAGTCCCTGGAGCACACTGTGTCATAATGAAAATTTTATCTTATTAAAATTGTCCACTCTCATGAAGAGCTCCATAACAAGGCTGTACTCCTTAAGGACGAAGTTTATGTCTTAGTTATCTTTTATTCTAAGTGCCTAGCACTGTGACTGGCTTGATATAATTTTGTCTCTTGAACAATAACATCAGGAATTGATAATTGATTGGAGGTTATAAGCAGAAGGAAAGGCTAGCCAAGGGTTAAAGATGACTCAAGAAGAAATGGGAGACAATGATTCCCAAACTTTATTGTTGGTAAGAATCAACTGGTAAACTTGTTAAAATGCTGATTCCATAACCTTACCCCTAAATATTCTAATTCCTTAAGTCTAAAATAGCTCCCAGGAATCTGAATTTTTCCAGGCACCCAAGTCATTCTGATGCAGACCTTTTCTGCACAACAGTTTGGGAAACATTGGTTTAAAAATGAAGTTACAATTTGATGTCTCTGTGGCTTAGCATGTATGTCCATTTTTCTTATCCATTGTTTCAGGCTTTGTGGCATATAAGATAAACTTAATTGCATTTAAACACCATTCTATCATTTTAAATATTGCATATAAAATTCAACCCCACCCTCCACCAGAATTTTTAAAACAACAAGGTAAGTTTCAAATCTTCTGAATGATAGATATCGGTCTTCAATCCACAAACGAATCACAAAGAAATAGATCGTCGTAATCATATGTTGGGGAAATCAAATCCAGACAGTCTGTATTAATTTATATATCTGGATATTGGCCTCTTTATTCTGCTGCCAGCATTACTTTTTTAAAAAGACACCAAATCCCTTCAAAGAAGGTCAAGTCAGACAAGGATTTTTGTTTTCAAGCTTAAGTAATCTTCTTGCTGAGACTTTAGGGAATCTAAAAAATCAAGTACACAACAACAAGGTCTGAAGCAAGTTATTTTAGAGTAATGATTTCTTTGAGAATATAAGATTCTTCTACTCAAGTGCTTATCCAGTTGAACTAATGTCAGTTTTATTCATATATGAATGTGGGTTTTATTACTTCTGTACCTTTAGAAAAATCGGCCTTGGCTGCTGTGGCTCAGTGGATTGAGGGCTGGCCTGAGAATAAGGGTCGCCGGTTTGATTCCTAGTCAGGGCACATGCCTGGGTTGCAGGCCAGGTCCCCAGTTGGAGGTGCATGAGAGGTAACCACACACTGAAGTTTCTCTCCCTCTCTCTCTCCCTTCCCTTCCCCCTAAAAGTAAATAAATAAAAAAAAATTTAAGTTACATAAAAAAAAGGCACCTAGCCCTAATGTTATTGAATGGAAATAGAATAAAATGTATATTCCATATTATGCACAATCATCATTTAGAAGAAATTTTGCTGAGAAAGAGCAATTATATCCACACGTAAGAAACTTAAGAAGTTAAATTGTTAAATTGCATGTATCTGCAGCTAAAATATAAAGAGATCTTTTGAAGGCATAGATGGTAAAGAGAAACAGCTGGTTATTTTCAATATTGGGAAGCATAATGTTGATAACAATTTTCATTTTAATCACCAGAATTGGACATTGAACAAACAAAAAGCTGGTTATTTGCATTTGGATACTTTGTCTGAAATTAGAGTACATTGTTAGGAGGCACTTGTACTTTAGCTATGACTTCAAGTAGTAAAAAATCACGTTTGTTTTATATTAATCTGAATAACAAAGAGGGATAGAATATTATTCCACTGACAAGTTCATAATCTTAAATAGGATCAAAACTGCTTTTATTTCAAAAAAAAAACCTCTGATATACTCATATAGACTGATAAATTGATGACCATAAAAAGAGATAAATTAATCTAGCATAAATAAATCCATAACTAAATGCAAACAGAAAAGGAAAATTAAGAACTACATATTTCAAAGATCTGAAAGATAAAAATTGTAACTGAATGAAGTTTAGAAAGTATCCTTAAAACTGATAATTTTCTAGGAAAAAAGAAATTAACAATTAGAATATGTAAAAAGACCTAAAAAATTAAAGACATTTTTTAAGTGTAAAAATAAATTCCTTCTTAGACTACTCTTGGCTAAGATTCTTCTGAGTCTTCATTGTTTCAAAGAGTAGATAATTTTTTAAAAGATTTTATTTATTTATTTTTTAGAGAGAGGAGAAGGGAGAGAGAAGGAGAGAGAGAGAAACATAAATGTGCAAGAGATACATCGATAGGTTGCCTCTCACACATCCTCAACTGGAGACCTGGCCCACAACTCAGGCATGTGCCCTCACTGGGAATCGAACCAGTGATGTTTCAGTTCACAGGCTGGCATGCAATCCACTGAGCCAGACCAGCCAGGATGAGTAGATACTTTTCTATGCTATTTAGTCTGTTTCAGAGGATAAAGAATGAAAGAAATTGCCCCCAGTACACCCTATGGAGCAAATATAACCCTGATAAAAATTTTAAGAAGCATAGAAAATATAATTTAAGTTATAGTTGGATCTTATTTATGATCATGCAAAAGAGAGATGCATGAATACAATAGAAAATACTGGCAGTTGGATTTAGCAATATACTGAAAATAATACATATTGGTTTTGGGGTATTTATTCAGATTGTAAAAATTGTTCAATATTTGGAAAACCATTCACATGATTTATAATATCAAAACAGATGAAAATAACATCAATATAATAGATACTGAAAAGATATCAGTGGAGGAAGTTCCCTAATTTGCTGAGAATTTTTATCATGAATCTCAGAGTTAATATCATACTTTATGATGAAAGACTAAAAGTTCTTTTGTTCTAAGTTCAAGAATAAGACATGGATGTCTGCTCTTACTTCTTCATTTCTACATTTTACTGGAGGCTTTAGCCAGGGAAATTGGTCAATAACATGAAATAAAAGGTATCCAGTGTGAAAAAGAAGAATAATACATTCAGCACAGGGCAAAAAAAAAAAAAAAAAGAATTATCTAGAAACCGTCTCATGAGAAACAGTTGGAGAAAGTGGGGATGATTAGGTAATACTAATTTTCTTATATTTAAAAGACTATTATGTGAAAGGGTAAAAAAAGCACAGTCATTGTTTAAATGGGAATGATAATAATTTTGTCTAATGTTGAGTTCTTTTGATGATTAAATGAGCATATTTATAAGTGCATGTTATTATTTCTGCTATTGCTAATATTCTTATTTTTCTAGAGGGCAGAGCCTGGGCCAATAATGTTAGAATAAATCATATTTCAGCCAAGCACAGATAACAATAATAGGTGTGCAACTGTAAGGGATCCTGCCTGGTTAGGTAGTGAGCTCACTGCCATTAAAAGAGCCCAGGTACCATGGCACAGCAGGTCAGTTGGTTGTAGCGTCGTCTTGTACACCAAAAAGTTTGTGCATTTGATCCCGGTCAGGGTACATGCCTAGGCTGCAGGTTCAGTATCTGGTCTGGGCACATATCGGAGGCCATTTGTTTCTCTCTCAGACCAATGTTTCTCTCTCTCCCTTCCTGTCTAAAAATCATTAAGAAGCATATCCTCAGGTAAGGATTTAAAAAAAAACAGATCCAAGGCAGAGGGTAGATTACCGCCAGGATAATTCAAAGGATATTCCCATTTTGAGTGGTGTGGGAGCTAAAAAAAATTGTCAGAGCAGCCTTGCTCTAAGAAATCACCTGGAGATCAATGTGGAAGCAAGAAACGGGTTTATTGAGGGTTAGAGGGTAAGGTCTCCTCCTGGGCCGACTTGAGGGCCTGTGGGAGCAAGGGGAATGGGGTGCAAGGGAATGGGGAGCAAAGGAATGGGGAGTGGGGAATCGAGACTCATGGTCCTCCTCGTGGGCCCATAAGAGTCCCACCTGGACTTCTGCCGGTGTGTTTTTGTTTTTTTTTATTGTTTTTCAATTACAGTTGTCCCATTTTTCCCCCATTGCTCCCCCCAACCCAGCCCACCCCTTCTCCCACAGTCATATCCCACCCCGTTGTCCATGTCCATGGTTTATTTATACATGTTCTTTGACTAGACCCTTCCCTTACTTATTGCCCTTCTCTCCCTCCCTCCTTCCCCCTGATAACTATTATTCTGTTCCTTGTTCAATTTTGTTCATTTGTCTGTGTTGTTCCTTAGTCTCTTGTATTGGGTGATATCATATGGTATTTTTCTTTCTTTGCCTGGCTTATTTCACTAAGCATAATTCTCTCTAGTTCCATCCATGTTGTTGCAAATGGCAGGAGTTCCTTCTTTCTCTCTGCTGCATAGTACTCCATTGTGTAAATGTACCACAGTTTTTTGATCCACTCATCTACAGATGGGCACTTAGACTGCAGGCATGCTTTTTAAACTTGCTGACCACACATTTCAGCAAGGGTTACTTTGTCATATTAACATATTCAGTAGATCGGGTCATCTTGTCATTCTGACCAGGTTAATTAACATATCTTGTTGTTCTGACTAGGTTTGCATCCTGGCTACCTCTATATTCTGACAAAAATATATTAATATTTTTCCTTCCACCTTCTAAATTCTTCTGCCTGGACCTCTAGCCAAATTAGCAGTGACAGATTAACAGGAGAAAATCAAAGTTTAATACATACATATGGAGAATTTACATAAGCATGATCATTCTATGAAAATCCCAAAGACAGTGAGGCAACATCAGGTCTATAAAACATTTTTAGGCAAAGAAGAAGGGGAACAGGTTATTAGATTATAGAAGTAAAAATGGGCAATTTACATGGAGTAGAACACACAGTGCAGGAAAATCCTTGCCAGGCAACTCAGAGACAGTGGGAGGGACATAGGGGTTATCTAGGTAACAGGCCCCTGCCTGAAGCTCTCTTGTTTACAATACATACTTAATCCAAATTAGGCTATGGCTACACCCTGAATTCTCCTTTTTGAAACAAGTTTCTCTGAATCTCTTGGGCAGGAAAAAGGAGGAGGGGGCGGGGGACGGGCAAAGGTTCTTTCTGAGTCTTTTGTTTCTTAACAAACAGCTTAAAAATCAATATCCCAAAAGCACCTTTGGGGTGGCAGAATTTGGGTCCCTTCAGTGGAAAGTTAGGCAAAGTTGGTTAAAGAAGTCACATATATAGCTCTAAGAATCTACAGTGTTCTGCTTTAATATTTAATTTTTATACATCTGGTACAAATAACATTTTTTACTCTGTTTTCCAGCTCTGTAGTTCCTCACCTCCTGCTACCCCCAGCTTCAGCCCCAGATAGAAGATGAATATGCAGGAATACCCTGTTTCTCCGAAAATAATTCATCCCCCGAAAATAAGACCTAGTGCAATTTTTTTTTCAAGCTTAGAAATATAAGGCCTCCCCTGAAAATAAGACCTAGCGGCAGTCAAGGCTACAGCTTCCCCCAAATTCTTGACGGAATTCAGAGTTTGGCTGGTTATGCTGATGTTTGTGATGACATGACTACAGTATATTAATAAATGCTGATTTTTTGTTCAACAATAAATGTGAATTCTTGTTCATGGAAAAATAAGACATCACCTGAAAATAAGACCTAGTGTGTCTTTAGGAGCAAAAATTAATATAAGACACTGTCTTATTTTCGGGGAAACACGGTAGGTACAGCCACTATAGAGAAATGTATGAAAGTTCCTCAAAAAATAGAACTACCATATGATCCAGCAGTCTCACTTCTGAGTATACAACCAAAGGAATTGAAATTAGAATCTTCTACAGCTAACTGCACTCCCAAGAGCTGAGATTACTTAGAATTTTTTGACTTGTTAAAGTCAAATCAAAGTAGAGGGAAATCCTCACTAATTCTGTAAATGCTATCATAATTTGTTACTGACTCAAGGTCTCTTTCAGCTCTCACTTGCCAGGTAACATTCCTTGTGTATTCAAAACTGTATGTTTCTTTTGTCTACCTGGAAGCTTTTTGAGGGTAGAGTCATCTACTACCAACTCTGCCATTAAATTGCTTTATTACCTTGAAAAATCTTTTTCTTTTTTGGTTTGGTCTGGATTTCCTGATCTGTAAAAAAATCGGGGTGGGGGTGGGAATGGATAAGGTGTAGAGGATGGTGAAAGCTGAAGTTACAAAAGGAAGGCCAACTCGCTTGGCCGGGATCAGGTATTTGCAAGGTCTTGCCTGTTTGTCTACATTTGCTGATGGGTCAGGTATTTGCAAGGTCTTGCCTGATTGTCTACATTTGCTGATGGGTCAGGTACTTGAAAGTCTTGCCTGACTGAATACTTCTGCAACATGTAGCCTTTTGATAACGAAAGCTGGAGCCGTGGGGGCTGAAAACAAAGCAGGAGCAAGGAACGTCCTGACTATTAGATTAGAGCAGAGGCTACTTGCAAGATATCTGAGAACACTCCGCCTACAGCTTTCTCAGGAGTTTCTCATCATTTTCGTTCCTTAGAAGTTTCACTTGTTAGTTTTACCTCGTGACTGCTGATGTCAGTAGCCGATGTAATGGAACATTATAAATAAACTTGGTGGACTCAGGACGGTGTCATTGTCTCTCCATCCGAGGGCAATGGACCACTTCACCTCGCTTTGCAGTGGACCACCTGACCCCCGCTTGTGTCTTGTGTCTTGTGTCTTGTGTCTGTGTTTTTCTTTTAATCTCCAGGTCGCCCTCCTCCCTGGTACGTTAGGTTTCAACATCGAGCTGCGCGGGTCGCGGCAATAAGGTAATATTCTTAACCTTTTATTTAAAATGTTATTTAATTGCATTTTTGCCCCAGAGTTAGCAGAATGGTGTTACTTCTGAAGAGCAAGTTTTTAAAGGAAGCAATGATGCTTCTATAAAGTAAAAGTACTGAAAAGAAAACCAAAGGAAGTAGTTAAGAGCTAAATATTCTTGAGTTGAAAAGCTGTAGATGAGGCTTGATGATAGCCTCAGAAGAAAATTACGTGCTGTAGGATTATATTTACTTCTCAGGAAACAGCAGGAACCATTAAGCATATACCAAATGCCAGCTTACAACTATTATTAATGAGGTTTTAGCTGTAGGTTTTCATATTTCTTTATAAAGGAAAGGTTACAGCTTTATAAAATACCTTGTCTATGGAATTGTCTAGTGGACGATAATAGTTTCTACTATTATCAGAGCATAAAGAGATGCCTCACGGTTTTATGATATCAGGAGAGTAAGAACTACCGCCAGATGTTTTAACTGCTCTGTGCCTATACCTTTGCTTCTTCTATATTATCAGTCTGGAGAGACCATGCAGAGTGATATGTAGAGGAAGCAAGTATCAGGTTGCCCAAAGAAGGTCTTCTTTTACTAAACTAGCGTGGCTCAAGCATTGTTTTTACATGAAGGTCAGGTTTCAACTACACGGATTATTCCCTAGATAAACTTGAACTAGAAAATTTAGCTCACTGAACTTTACAATCTTTATTTGTATAATAAGCATAACATTATCTTACCATACCAGTAAAAATTGTATATACCCGAGGTCTGTCCGGAAAAAGTCCAGCCATTGATAATATAATGAAAATGGTTTGTGCAACATCCATGTAACCTGACAACCAAGGAGAGGGGAATGGAATGCGCATGCATGAACTATGATGACCTCACTGTACTAATTATTGGGGGCAGTAGACGCTCCTGAGTGAGCTTGTGAGTGTGTGTACTGTGTGGTTGTCACATTCAAAATGACTGAGCAAGTAGAGCAACGAATCTGCATCACATTTTGCATTAAGCTTGAACATTCCTCCATGGAAGCTATTCAAATGATTCAGAAGGCTACAGCTATGGGCAACTGGTGGTTGGCAGCTTCATAATGACAATGCACCTGCTTGTTATCACATTTCATGCAGAGTTTTTTGGTGAAACATATCACCCAGGTGACTCAGTCCCCCTACAGCCCAGAGTTGGTGCTCTGCGACTTCTGATTTTTCCCAAAACTAAAATTACCTTTGAAAGGGAAGAGATTTCAGACTATCAATGAGGTTCAGGAAAATACAACAGGGAAGCTGATGGTGATTGGGAGAACTGTGTGAGGTCCCAAAGTGCCTGCTTTGAAGTGGACTGAGGCATCATTGTCCTATGTACAATGTTTCTTGCATCTTCTTCAATAAATGTCTCTATTTTTCATAGTATGTGGCTGGATACTTTCTGGACAGGCCTTGTATATTTTAGTGGTTCAGAACCAGTTGCCTCAAGATATGCCACTCTGTCCCTGGCTGGTGTGGCTCAGTGGATTGAACACCAGCCTGAGAACTAAAGGATCACCAATTTGATTCCCAGTCTGGGTACTTGCCTGGGTTGCAGGCCAGGTCCCCAGTTAGGAGTGCACGAGAGGCAACCACACATTGATGTTTCTCTCCCTCTTTCTCCCTCCCTTCTACTCTCTCTAAAAATAAATAAATAAAATCTTTTTTTAAAAAAAAGATGTGCCACTCTGGCACACAGATTATTTCAAACTGAAAACAGGGCCTCAGGAAGGACCTTTTGTTACAAAGTGGGGTCCCCCCCAAGTCCCCAGAGTCTGTGGGTTGGGGGATGGAGGGAAGGGGAGAGCTTTCAAGACGCCTTTGCGCACGTATGACTGGTAGCCAGTGTTTTAGCTATGCAAATGGCTTTGGTTCTTCCAAGGCCCCAAGGAGATAGGAGGGGTTTTGATCATAGAATGGTGAAGAAAGGGCGTACGGGGCCTGCGCAAGGTTCTGTGAATGGTCAGAATCGGTTACCCTGCCCACTGCATCACAGGCCATGGTGAGGGATTTAAAAATAAGGTGGCAGCCATTTTAGGGAGAGGAGAGGAGATCCACATGGTTTGGAGAGAGGGAAGAGAGAACCACGCAGTTTGCAGAGTAGAGTTCCACGCTTTTTACAAGGAGGTAGAGTAGGGAGAACCATGTGGCTTTGAGAGGGAAGAGGAGAGAACCACGCATGATCCAGTGCAACATGGCACATGTTTTCCTGGACTGTTATATGGAGGCTGATGACATTGTACCCCAGATCCTGAAGGAGGCAGCTGACAGATAAGGGATGGGGAACTTCTCAGCATGTTTTTGGCTTCTAACTTTTGGGGAGCAAGGGAAGTGCCTGGTCCTGTGGGAGAATAAGGCTTTGAGCTGAAGTGCTTGCTGCTTTTCTCAGGTTGGAATATTGTAAATAAAGACCTGTTTTCCTCAACACTAGTTGTTGGGTTTTACACCAAGGGGCCACGTGAAAGAACCCCCTTTCGCTCTGTAATACTTTGACCTTTCCTTTTACTGCCTTAAAGAATTTAGACAAAATACTTGCTCCAGAAGAGAGCTATCATCATAAATGACTTTTATTATGAACTAGGTGTGATAGACTGGAAGGAACCTAGGAAGGTCCATTAGACCTAACTGAAGTCCTCTCTGTGACCCACTGTTTCAAGATGGCCCAATACTGTATACATTTTTTTACTAAACACTGATTATTTTCATCCTCCTGCAAGTTGGCTTACTTCCTCTTCCTGAGGTCTGAATGACCAATATACCTTATTTTGCTTTACTCTCTTGGGATGTTCCATGTTTATATGAATTCCTTCTGCATGAGTACTAAAAGTTGATTTTTCTCCTCTTAATCTGCTGTATGGCATTTGACGTATTTACCAGCCAGAAGAACTAAGAGGGAAAAAGGAGTTTCCCCATCCCCCTAAGGATTATTTCAGGCTGATTATTTTTAGAAACAGCAGACACAGGAAAAACTCTGAAAACTGAGTCAAAGTTACTCTTTTGTAAGGGTTATTTACATTTATAAGGGAAATCTCCATTTTGTCAGGGTCATTTACATTTATAAGGGAAATCTCCATTTGTAAGGGTTTCTCCCTCTGTGGAGGGGGGTGACTCTAAATCTCTAGAAAGTTTTATCGGTTGAAAGGCAAGGACTTAATCTGCATCCTTATTTACTGAGTTTTGTCTGGTAACCTTCTATAACTGGGCGCTCCCCCACCCCCAACATCTTCTTTTGTGTTTTGCTGAAGATGGTAATTTAAGGTGGTGGCATGAGCCATTTAGGGGAGTTACTCAAGTTTTCCTGGGTCTCTTAGGTACATAAGAAGTACCCATATCGTTACATTTCTTTTTGTTTTTCTTCTGTTAATCTTTTATTACAGAGGCTATCTCAGCCAAAAGTTATTTTTTCTTCCCTACACACACACACACACACACTGCTTCTGACGTGATGGATGTAGCAAATACAGTGTCCTGATCCATATCACCTCATCCCACCTTGGATTTCTTTGAAGCTGCTGAATCCTTACTTTTCTTTCTTTCTTTTTAAGACTTTTAGAGAGAAGGGAAGGAAGACAGGGAGAGAAACATCAATCAGTTGCCTTTTGCACGCCCCCAACTGGGAACCTGGCCCACAATCCAGGCATGCGCCCTGCATGGGACTTGAACCGGTGACCTTTAAGTTCTTAGGCCAGCATTCAGTCCACTGAGCCACACCAGCCAGGGCTGGATCTCTACTTTTCTTCCACAATGACAGCTCAGGGTGAAAGGAATCTAGAATGAATAGTGGAGAAGAGAGAAAGAAAATGCATACCAGTTGCAGCCTCAAGATCCACTACAGTAACAGTAATTGTAGACTGTTCACCGAACTCTTGCTTCTCAGTCTCCCCTTGGGAAGATACAACCACATGGACCACAGGGAATGTTCCTATCAATGTAAGAAAAGTCCAGACCTGTAGAGAATTTTTATGACTTTATTTAAGTCAAACTGACAATTACTGGGAAGCAAAATCTCAATGGATTGAGAAAATGCTCTAGAGAATAACGGTTTTGTGGTTTTTCCTATGTATTAAAATCAAAGGAAGTGGTGTAAGGAGGGGTACATAAAATCCATTGGTGGTAGAGTAGGGAGGCCAGAGAAAGCAAAGCAGGGAATTCTCTGGGATTGGATAAAGAGTAAAATAGAGAGATAAATACTTATTTTACATTGGTGGGTATAGGATAGTTAATAATTAACACTTACAGCACATATTGTTGATATTTGGGCAACAGGATAACAATGAGGGGTTTTGGTCTTGTGTTCTGGTGGGATATAGTGCCCTGAGGGGTCTGGAAAAGATTAGTCTGACATTCCAAAGGTATGTTATCATAGATGCGAAAAGACAGTAAACAGGCTCAGGTGAGGTAAAGATTGACCTTTGTCTAGGAGGAAACCGGACTAGGGCAGGACTACCTGCCAAGACTCTAATTAGAAAGTTTTGATTTCAAACCATCCTATGCGGTCTTGAGTTTGTAAGGCCGTCACGCAGGCCTCCCCTGAGCTTGTCAGGTTTAGTATTTTTGTCCATATTCCCCAAATCTGCTCAGAGTAATGGACCTGTTTGGTAGAAGGGGTGAACCATGATAGGGTCATAAAAAAGTGCTCTCATGTTTCAGGGACTATGATAGAGCAATAGCTCTAGCCACTGCCCTTCTGGATCTACCATTACTGCCAAGGTCTTACTGCCCATGGGCTTCACCCAGCCAATGACTGAGCATGGTACTAAGGTAGGTGCATCGTGAAGTGACGTGGAGCTCCTACAATAGAATTTGGATTGAGGTCTCCCCACTGACCTGGCCAAATTACCCTTGGAGTTGCCCTATAATCTAAGTCTCTTTCAACCCTTTTTACCCTCCTTCAAGCCTCCTTTCTTCCCTTTCTTCTTCCAGTGGTGTGAGACCTGAGTTGCAATCTGAAGGCTCTCCTCACCTCCTGCTCCCTCCCCAAATGATCCTTTTACATACCTGATCTTGTTCTAGGATTTGGTTCTCAACACAACTGAGCCATTACAGCAGGGAAGATTATAAATATAGGAACAAGAACAATCTCAGGGGCAGCTTTTAAAACAATGGGGGTTGAAGTATGAGGACAAAAACTGTACCTTCTCACATTTTGGAGGGACAGGTTTAGAACAGATTCAGCAGTGGTGGTCCACGTGCAGTCCATAGACACATAGGGCTCCCTGAGAAACTTCCAGGGAGTCTGTGAAGTAAAAACTTTTCCCCCACTGTGTTGACGTTTGTACAGGTGGTAAAAACTCAGCAGTGGGTAAACTGCTGGTGCCTCAGCATAAATCAAAAAAAATTAATTTCCTTTGAGAAAGTTCTTTATTAAACAGTAAAGATTATTCATTTAATTAATTCTCCACCCTTGAATACATATGGTTTTTTTTCACACTTTTTAATAAAGATTTTATTTTTATTTCTTTTTAGAGAGAGGGGAAGAGAGAAAGAGAGGGAAACGACAATGTGTGGTTGCCTCTCACATGCCCCCAACTGGGGACGTGGCCTGCAACTGAGGCATGTGCTCTGATTGGGAATCGAACTGATGACTTTTCAGTTCTCAAGCCACCGCTCAATCCACTGAGCCACACCAGCCAGGGCTGAAGACATGTGTTTTTAATATGCTATGTGACAAAATAGGAAGTACACATAAAGCACTTCTGAAAGCACATATGAAGTTAGACTACTGTCTTGAGGAAAAACATTTGTGCAATTATTTGAGTAATGGTACAGAACTAGCTACTGTATTTCATGGAACACCATTTCTTACATGAAAGAATGAAAGAAAAAAACTGTGGTTATTCAGATTTTATTATTTTGCAGACATTTCCTCAAAAATAAATGAAATGAGCCTGCTCCTTCAAGAAACACAATGACAGCAGTTGGTTCCAATAATAGTATTTGATATTCAAGTGAAAATTAGACTTTTGGAAATTTTACATTCATCAGCATGAGTTTTATAGCTTCCCAATATTAAAGCCTTTTCTGATGAGATGGGTGATGATATTTAAAAACTGTGAAATAATGTTTTTCATGTGGCCATGCAGACATTACAAAACCATCTGTGCAAAAATCCATTCAACATGCCAAATGTTCATTGATATGGTTTTAGATTTCACATTGCATTTATCTTTTATTTTCAAACGGCAATTATCTTTAAGAAATTCCTACTTGTTGAATTTTGTTGTAATATCAAAAATATCCAGCCCTGACTGGTGTGGCTTAGTGGGTTGAGCATTGTCCCACAAACCGAAAGGATGCTGGTTCAATTCCCAGTCAGGGCACATGCCTGCGTTGTGTGCCAGGCTACTAGTTGGAGACATGCGAGAGGCAACCGATCAATGTGTCTCACATGCATCGATGTCTCTCTCCTTCTCTTTCTCCTTCTTTTCCCCTCTGTCTGAAAACAAATACATAAAATCTTTTTTAAAAAATCCAAAATAATTTGGAAAGGCAATTAAAACACTGCTTCCTTTTCGAACTAGGTATTTGTGTATGGCTGAATTTCTTCACATGCTTTGACCAAAATGGCATATTGTTCTAGATTGGATGCAAAATCAGTGTTGAGAATCCCATTGTCTTCTATTGCGTTAGACATTAAATAGGTTTACAAAAATATGAAATGAAAAAAAGGTAAAATGATCGCTTTTAGTGCTACATTATACTTCATTTTGAAAAAATAATTTTAACATAAAATGAATTATTTTTAACATGTAATGGATTATTATTATATTTAAGTGAAATAATGAATAATCATATTATAATTTTTCAGTTTAATTTCTTATGTGGTAGATAGCAGTTGATATAAACTCTTTAAACAAAAACTCTTTGGACTCTTTAGGATCTTTAAGAATTATTAAAAATGCAAAGGGGTCCTAAGCCCAAAACATTAAAAAATTGCTCATCAAGCATATTGCTTTTAAGAATTGCATATTACTACAAACATGAGGGCACTGTTGCTGTTTAACCATTTTCTCATCTGTGCACATTTAAGCTATTTCTCATCTTTTGCACAACTGCAAACATTGTTTTTGTTCCTATTGGTGACTCCTGAGTAGATCATCCTCTGATACGACTTTGTGCATTTTATCCTCCATCTAGTAATGTAGCTTCTAAGACTTTTCTCTTTCAAGCCCTGCTCACCTTATAAGACTCATCTCCAGTGCCACTTGAATGGGAGGACATAACCACAAAAACAAAACCTTTTTGGAGTTCTCAAATTTTTAAGTGTAGAGGAGACCCTAAGGCCTATTGTTTTGGGAACTGCTTTGCTACATGGTACTTCGTAGTGCCCCCACCCGCCCACCCACGCCCGTTATTCTCTCTTTTTTTTTCCTGTCTCATCGTTCCCATCCACTGCTGCACTCCTGCTTCTTGGAATAGCTGCCCAAATTCTTATCTCATGCCTGTTTTAGTGGAAATCTAGATTAAGATTGTACCCAGCCCATAGTAGGTACTTTAAAAGATAGATTATTAGTAGCATTTTTACTTCCTAGCTTTAAGATCAAGTATAAGTTATATAATGTTAGTTTTAGGGGTCTGCCACATCACCACTAAGTCACCTAAATTATGAACAAGATTTAATTGCTAAAATGAGTCACTCTAAAATACTTCTGTGTGTTATATCTATGTGGTTAGTCTTTCCTTCTCCTGACCTTTGTATTTCCAAAGGATTCAGACCTCTGATCCAAGAATAACATTGGCCAGTACCACCATGAGCACATCATTATTTCTGCCTCAGACATCTTATTGTTGGGATGCTGGAGTGTATAAGGTGAAACAGCCATGAACTACAAAGATTCATTATGCAACTGGTTTTGTATTTGTTTTGTTCGTTAATGTAGGTTTAACACAAATTGATTTAACTTATTTTAAAATAGTGACCTCTTACTCTGAGCAAGATAGGAGGTAGAGGAAAGATAGCCCGTTTCTACCTCTAACTTTGGAAAGTTAAGATATTTCCAATAGAATATAATAACTGTTGGTCAGTCAAATTGTCATAGGTCAGTAGGTAGTGAGACAAGATAGTAAGATGCTAGGAAAATTCCTTCACAAGTAAAATAAAGAACCTGAGACAGCCCTGGCTAGTGCGGCTCAAGGGATTGAACACTGGCCTGCGAACTGAAAGATCGGTGGTTCAATTCCCAGTCAGAGCACATGCCTGAGTTGTGGGCCAGGTCCCTGGTTGGGGGCAACTGAGAGGTGGCTGGCTGTTCAATATTTTTCTTGCACATTGATGTTTCTCTCCTTCTCTTTCCCCCTCCTTTCCACCCTCTCTAAAAAATAAATACAATCTTAAAAAAAAAAAAAAAAAAAGATTCAAGAGATTACATGCTAAACCAAAAAAAAAAAAGTCAGACTTTATTTTATCTACAGAGGAAAGTGTAACACATATAGCTAGTTGGTTGAAAACTATATAGTAACACTCGAGAATTTTTCACTTATTTTTAGTGATAGCAGTAATACTTAGCCTGAAAAATAGCCATTCTTTCTTTTTCTTTTTAAACAGCTTCATTGATCCCTGGCTGGTGTGGCTCAGTGCATTGAGTGCTGGCCTGTGAACAGAAAGGTTGCCGGTTCAGTTCCCAGTCAGGGCATGTGCCTGGGTTGCGGGCCAGGTCCCCGGTTGGGGACCTTTGAGAGGCAGACAACTGCTGTTTCTCTCCCACTCTTCCTCCCTTCCCGTTTCTCTAAAAATAAATAATTAAAGTCCTTAAAAAAAAAAAAAAACAGGTTTGCTGAGATATACTTTACATACCATACAATTCACCCATTGAAAGTGTACAATCAGTGTTTGCGTTTTGTTGTTATCGAGGTCCAGGACTGTCTGTCCCAAAATATCCCACAATAGCATATTGGTCAGTTTGAAATAAATTACTTATGAAACTGCCAGTACAAGAACACTCTGAACTCTCTGCCTGTCTCTTTCTCAAGTAGGAGATATAAATGTTAGGTAGGATAGACAGTAAACCAAGGAAGGGAGGAGGAGGGAGACATGTCTCACTCACTAACTCAGCAGTTCTGAGACTGGTCCAATAAGATTGCCAAGTGTTCTGAACATCACAAGAAACACCACGTTAACTAACAGAAGAGAAGGGGAGTCCTTGAAGTTCTGTATGTATCCTTTCCACAATCTGGGAAAGAAAGCCTCTGAAACTGTGTGTTCATCCCAAGGTCTGGAAGGGGGAAGAGCAGGGGGTCCACAGTACCCAAAAAAGAAGCCCTTAGCCCTGGCTGGTGTGGCTCAGTGGATTGAGCACCGACCTGAGAACCAAAAGGTTGCCAGGTCGATTCCCAGTCAGGGCACATGCCTGGGTTTTAGGCTGTGTCCCCAGTTGGGGGTGTGTGAGAGGCAACAATCAATGTATATCTCACACATTGCTGTTTCTCTCCCTCTCTTGCCTGCTTTCTAAAAGTAAATAAATAAAATTAAATTTGAAGAGAAAGAAATATATTTTTTTTTAAAAAAGCAGCCCATAAAATAGGTTAATTGCCTGCCCCTGGTTACTATCTGTTTTACGAGGGGGTCCCTAGTTCTTACAGAAAGAGCCCATAAATAACTTTGGGTAACTGCCTCAACTTGAATTAACTGCCTCCTGTCACATATCTGTTTTACAACAGGATGAACAAGTGTGGTCTGGAGCAAAGATAAGAATTCTGAGAAACAGACCCCCGACACAGGCCTGCATTTGGGTAGTCCCCCCGGAGAAGCTGGCACCACCTTTACCCACTAGTCAATACGTAACTCCCTCACCTCGTCCTGCCAACTAAGTAAGTCCTCAGGACAAGGGACCTGATGCTTTTGTTGCCCTTCCCTTCCTTTTACCTATGCCCCCTTTCTCCCCCACTTCAGCAAGACCCATTCTCTTCCATAAGAACGGATCACTAATAAACTTTGCTTGCATACTAATGACTTGCTGATCTATAATTATTTACTGCATAAGCAAGAAAAACAGTTTTTCCCATAACTTGCATGTGAAAAGTGCCCTCCTTTCACCTGGAAGCTAAGAGACATCCTTATCACCAGAGTAAGGGATTCCAGGGCCAAGAAGCATATGTAAACAAACCTTGTTTTATATGTACACATACATACATACACAGTGGTACCTCAGTACTCGTCATTAATTCGTTATGATGAGTGGTGAGCAAGCAACAATTGATAAAGCATTTGCTCTTGCGGGTGGCCTCATGACTCATACAAGTTCTACCAAGTGGGACAAATGGTGAGAAAGAACCTAGTGGTGAAACACTTTTCCTCATCAAAATGCAACAAACCAGGTTTGAAGAATTCTGAAGCCAAGTACCAAGGTTTGACTGTACATATTTTACTAGTTTACTACCTAAGTCCAAACTTTGCTTAGATTTATCACTAATGAGCACCCAAACCTAACATTCTTTGTCCTGTCAAATCTTCATAAATGTATTGTTTGTCTAAAAAGTATAAAAAGCTGCCTGCTTTGATCTTTTTCTCTGAGTATCATTTATGATCTCCCCTGTGCACATATTATATTAATTTTTATCCTGTTAATCTGTCTATGTCAATTTTATTATTAGTCCAGCCATATGAATTCAAGAGGGATAAGGGAGAAATTTCCTCCTTCGCAACATTATATTACAATATTCTTTTTTAAATTATGGTAAAATATATAAAATTTGCTATGTTAACTATTTCAAAGTGTATTATGTGGTGGCATTTTATATGTGTGTGTGAATCGTGCAAACATCATCATTAGCTTTTTATTCTTTTTTTTTTAAGTGCATGTATATAGCTACATTGTTATTTTTAAGATAGTAGAGTTTTTGGTACTTCTGCATAAATGGTATCAGGTTGTTTATAATAGAATTTTTGACCCAAAACTAAATTGGCTTCCTCACAAATTAAAGGAATATTTTGAAAAAAAAATGCATTCAATATATTCCAAGATCTAACTCATATTTTTTTTTTTTAAGATTTTATTTATTTACTTTTGGAGAGAGGGGAAGGGAGAGAGAAAGAGGGAGTGAAACATCAATGTGTGAGAGATACATTGAGCCTCTCACATGCCCCCAGCTGGGGACCTGGTTCACAATCCAGGTGTGTACCCTGACTGGGAATTGAACCGGTGGCCCCTTGCTTTGCAGGCTGGCATTCAGTCCACTAAGCCACACCAGCCAGAGCTAACTCATAAATTTAAAAATAGCATCTGAAACTGCCCCAACTAGAACTACATCAGCTGAAGGATCTTAACCCAAAGTTCCTTTTTGCATTCTGCCACTAACTGGACTTTCCTAGACAACACCTTACCCAATTCTTTGCTCCAATTTCCTTCCTCCTCTGTAAAATGAGAAGACGGATTAGATGGACCCCAAGATTCTTTTTTGGCCCTTCTTTTTCTAAAACAACAATCTAAAAAACATCTGTTACCTGGGGGACAATACTCAATGCTGGGAATACAAAAACTTTATTCTTTCTGTTCTTCAGAAGCAATTTAATTGGAAGGTTAACACAAATCAAGTGCTAATACACAGAGTAGAGAGTTCAAGTAGTGAGGGGTGCCAACAGTGGGAATTACAGAATTTTACATCGTGTATATCTGAAGGAGCAGGGTTTTGGGGGAATCTTCACTGAAGGGTCATGGTAAGCCTTGAACACTTAAATGGCTTTATATAGGAGTACAATTGAAGAAACTTAGCAGTTTGTTGGAGTCAATGATACTTGAAAGAGAACAGTTAGAAATGGACTTAGAAGGAATCAGGGGGTTCAGAAAGCCAAGTTTGGGAGTTTAGATTATATTCTTTGGAAAAGGGAAGTTAATACTAAGGGGAATCAGCTATGTCACTGATATACAATTGCTACTTCACAATGAACACAGGAGGTAATACTTTAACTGGGAGAAAAAGGAAAAAAGTAATATAAAAACATAAAGAATAGTATTTCAACCAAAAGAAATGCTATGTATAAAGGCCCAAAATGGTGAAAATTAATTACATATTCAGGAAATGGAGAGCATTCCCTAATAGCTGGATAAAAGAAGGGAATCACATACTATAGTGACAGAAAAAAATTGAAAGGGTAGGTGGGGGATCAGCTTAGGAGAGCTCAGAACAGCATGCTAAAGGATTTAGATGTTATTTTGTAAGCAAAGGAAGCTCTAAAGACTATTAAAAGAAGTCACAGGATCTGAACTGTTCTTTAGGAAACTCAAAATACGAACAACTCTAACTACAATCTAAAGAAAGGTTTGGGAGAAAGATAAAAAGAACAGTGACAATGCTTTTGTAATTGCCCAGGTGAAAAATGATCACAGCATGGATAGAAGGAGTGGGGTAAGAAAGGAGTAAATACCAAAGTAAAAGTGAAGTTGGAAAAAACAAAATTTAACAATATAAAAGGAGAAGTTAATGCTAGAATAAAACAATAGAAAAATAATGGAACAACAGTATTAATAGTAGTACATATAACTTACTAAGTGATACTTACTGTGTGCCAGAAATTGTATGAGGAACTTTACATATATTATTTAAGCCTTACAATTACTTTCTGACATAAGTCATTCCCATGTTTATTGATGAGGAAATTGAGACTCAAGAAATTTGCTTCTGGTCACACAGCTAGAATTTTAAAAATTCTCAAATATTATAGTATTTCTTGATTATTCTTCAGTCTTCTTTATGCTCAGTGAACACTCCACGTAAATTTAGGTGTTCTTTCTGCTTGCTGTAAACTTTCCACATGCATGCAAAATTATTATTGTTTATTTGCCTGTTTACTCTCAAAACCTCTTTAGGGAAGGAATCATATCTTATTATCTTATATTAAGATATCTAATGGGTTTCTCAGGTCATAGTGGAAACTCAACAATAATGTTAAAATGTTTTTAATTTTTAATTTTAGCAAAATACACAAAACATAAAATTTATCACCTTAACTTTTTAAAAAGATTTTATTTCTTTATTATTACAGAGAAGGGAAGGGAGAGACAAAGACAGGGAGAGAAACATTGATCAGCTGTCCTAGTCGGGGACTGAAACCGCAACCCAGGCATGTGCCCCAACTGGGAATAGAACCAGTGGCCTTTTGCCCAACAGAAGGACGCCCAACAGAGCCACACAGGTCAGGGCACCTTAACTATTTTTAGTGTACATTTCAGTTGTGTTAACTATATTCATGTTATAGTGCAACGGATCTATTTATATTATATAAGTGGAATTATAGAGGATTTCTTTTTGACTGTCTTATTTTGATTAGCATAATGTCCTCAAGGTTCACCCATGTTATAACATTTATCATAATGTCTCTCCTTTTTTCATAGAATATTTAATATGAGATATGCCCTTTTAACAAATCTTAAGTACACAATATTGTTAACATTAGGTATGATGCTGTATAGCAGATGTCTAGGATTTATTCATCTTGCGTAACTGAAATTTAATATCAATACTCCATTTCTCCCTCTGTCCCAGGCTCTGACAAAAACTATTTTATTTTCTGCTTCTACGAGTATGACTATTTTACATACCTTCTTTTATAAAATTAAAAAAAATTTCAATTGCCCTGGCTGGTGTGGCTCAGTGGATTGAGTGCCAGCCTGCAAACCAAGCGTCACCGGTTTGATTCCCAGTCAGGGCACATGCCTGGATTGTGAGCCAGATCCCCAGTTGGGGGCGCATGAGAGGCAACCACACATTGATGTTTCTCCCCCTCCCTTCCTCCTTCCATTCCCCTCTCTCTAAAAATAAATTAAACATTTTTTAAAATTTCAATTAAAGTTGACATGTATTAGTTTCAAGTGTACAACATAGTCATTAGACATTTATATAACTTACAAAGTGAGCACTCTGATAAGTCTAGTACTCACCTATACAGTTATTACAATACTTCACTACATTCCCTATGCTTTACATTATATCCTCATAACTGTTTTTATATCTGGGTTTGTACATTTTAATCCCTTCTCCTTTTTAACATACCCCTAACCACTTCCCATCTGGCAACCGTCAATATTTTCTTGGTATCTATGAATTTGTTTTCTCTGATTGTATATTTTATGTTTTAGATTCTACTCATAAGTGAAATATCAAATTTGTCTTTCTCTGACTTATTTCATTTGGTATAACGCCCTCTAGATCCACCCATGTTGTAAATGGCAAGAGTCCATTTTTTATGGGTGAATAATATTCCATTGGATATGCCTAACATATCTTTATCCATTAACCTGTGTATCAACACTTAGGTTGTTTCCATAAGTCTTTTTGAATTACTGTTTTGGATTTCTTTGGATATAAAACCAGAAGTGAAATTGCTGGGTCATACAGTTCTATTTTTAATTTTTTGAGGAACCTCTATATTGTTTTCCATAGTGGTTACACCAATTTACAATGCCAACACTGCAAATAGTGTTTGATTTTTTTGATAATAGCCATTCTATCAAGTACAACATCTCATTGTGGTTTTATTTTGCATTTTTCTGATGATTAGTGATGCTGAGCATCTTTTCATGTCTATTGGCCACATGTATATCTTTTTAAAAAATGTCTATTCAGGTTCTATGCCCATTTTTTAATCAAATTTTTTTATGTGTGTGTTATTAAGCTGTATGAGTTTCTTATATATTTTAGATCTTAACCCCTTATCAGATGTATCATTAGCAGATATCTTCTTCCATTTGGTGTCTTTTAGTTTGTTTTCTTTTTAATTGAATTTATTGGGTGACATTTGTTAATAAAATTACATAGGGTTCAGGTGTACAATTTTATAATGCATCATCTGTATACTATATTGTGTGATCACCACACCAAGTCAATTCTCCTTGCATCACCATTTATCCCTCCTATATCCTCCTCTACCTCATCCCAATCCCATTCCCCTCTGGTAATCACCATGCTGTTGTCTGTACCTATGAGTTTGTTTGTTTTTGCTTAATCTATTTACCTTTTCCACCCAACTCCGAAAACCCCCCTCCACTCTGACAATTGCCAGTCTATTCCCTATGAGCCTGTTACTATTTTGTTAGTTTATTTTGTTCATTTGATTCTACATAGGAGAGAAATCATGTTACTTGTCTTTCTCTGACTGGCTTATTTCATTTAGCATAATGTTCTCCAGATCCATCCATGCTGTCACAAAAGTTAAGATTTCCTTCTTTTTTTATGGCTAGATAGTAGTCCATTGTATAAATGTAGCACACCGTTTTTTTATTTTATTTTATTTTTCCTAATTTAAATATTTTTATTACATTTTATAGATTATATTCTCACAATAGTTCCATTTTTTTCCCTTTGTTCCCCCCCGCCCAGCACCCCCCTCCCCCAGCAATCCCTCCCTTCCCCAGTCCATGTCCATGGTTCCTGCATGCAGTCTCTCCAGTTTCTCCTTTTCCTATGTTACCATTATTTTAGAATTACTTCATTAATTGATTTTTTTATAACAATAAAAGAAGTAACATTCCCCCCCACTCAGACTTTAGACCCTTTGTAATCTTATAGAGGAGAGTAGGCGACGGTCTCCTGCTCTTCTAGCTGCTGGGCTCTTAGGCTGTTTCCAAATCTTGGTTATTTTAAATAATACTGCAATGAACATAGGGGTGCATATATTCTTTGGAATTATCATTTCAGGTTTCTTCAGATATATTTCCAGAAGTGGACTGCTGGATCACAAGGCAGTTCCATTTTCAATTTTTTTGAGGTCACTCCATACTGTTTCCACACTGGCTGCATCAATCTGCATTAGCAATAAGAGAGAGCAAGGGTTTCCTTTTCTCCACATCCTTGCCAACAGTTGTTTGTTGATTTATTGAAGCTAGCCATTCTGACAGGTGAGAGGTGATAACTCATTGTGGTTTCAATTTGCATTTCTCTGATGAGTAGTGGCATTGAGCATCTTGTCTATTGAGCATATATGTCTATTAGCTAGCCATCTGTATGTCCCCTTTGGAGAAGTTTCTATTCAGGTCCTTTGCCATTTTTGAATAGGATTATTTGTGCGTGCGTGTGTGTGTGTGTGTGTGTGTGTGTGTGTGTGTATGTTCATTCAGTTTTGTAAGTTCTTTATAAACTTTGGATATTAACCCCTTATCAGATGTATCATTGGCAAACATGTTTTCCCATTCAGTACGGTGTCTTTTTGTTTTGCTGTAGATTAACTTTACCGTACAAAAACTTTTGCTGTAGTCCCATTTGTTTATTTTTTGTTACTCACTTGTCTTTTAGTTGTTGATGGTTTCTTAATTTTTTAATTAATATATTTATTTATTTTGGAGAAAGAGAGGATAGGAGGGGGGTGGGGGAGGGAGAGAAAGAGAGTGAGAGAGAGAGAGAGAGATCAATTTGTTGTTCCACTTATTTATGCATTCATTGCTTAATCATTGTATGTGCCCTCACCAAGAATCTAACCAGCAACTTTGACATATTGGGACAACACTCACCTGGCCAGGGCTTGTTGATGGCTTTCTTTGCTCAACGAAAACTCTTTTAGTTTGATGTAGTCCTATTGTTTATTTTTTTCTTTTGCTCCCCTTGCCCAAGGAGACAGATACAAAAAAAAAAAAAAAAAATTAAAGATATAACTAAGAGCAACGTCAAAAATTTTACTGTTTTCTTCTAAGAGTTTTATAGTTTCAGGTTTTACATTTAAGTGTTTAATATATTTTGAGTTTATTCTTGTACATAGAGTAAAAGTGATCCAGTTTCGTTTTTTGCATGTGTCAGTCTAGTTTTCCCAGCACCATTTATTGAATTAACACATTGTAGTCTTGCCTCCTTTGTCACAAATTAGTTAACCATGTAGACATGGGTTTATTTCTGGATTCTCTATTCTGTTCCATTGATATATGTTCCTATTTTTGTACCATTACTCTGCTGTTTTGATTATATAGCCTTATAGTATAGTTTGATATCAGTTAGTTTGATACCTCCAAGTTTGTTCTTCTTTTTCAAGATTGCTTTGGCTAGCCCTGACTGCTGTGGCTCAGTGGGTTGAGTGTCGAACTACAAACCCAATGGCCACCGGCTCGATTCTCAGTCAGGGCACATGCCTGGGTTGCCAGCCAGGTCCCCAGTTGGTGGGGGTGTGTGATAGGCAACCAATTGGTGTTTCTCTAGCACACTGAAGTTACTCTCCCTTTTTTCTTCCCTTCCCCCTCTCTAAAAATAAATAAGTAAGAAATTTTTAAAACTTAATAAAAATAAAGGATTGCTTTGGCTATTTGGAATATTTTGTGGTTCCACACAATTTTTAAAATTAGTTTTCTGTGAAACATTAGGATTATTATGTTAAAAATGCCATTGGTATTTTGATAGGGATTTCATTAGATCTGGAGATTGCTTTGGGCAGTATCAACATTTTAGCAATGTTTATTCTTCCTATCCATGAGCACAGTATATCTTTCAACTTATATGTATCTTCTTCAATTTCTTGTAGTTTTCTGAGTACAGGACTTTTACCTTCTTGGATAATTTATTCCTAGATATTTTATTCTTTTAATGCCATTTTAAATGGGGTTGCTTTCTTAATTTCTCTTTCCAATACTTCATTATTATTTATTTTTGGAGAGGGGAGAAAAGAGGGAGGAAGAGAGAAAAAAAACATTGATGTGAGAGAGAAACATCGATCTATTGCCTCTCATGCATGCCCCAGTTAGAGATTGAACTCATAACCCATGCATGTGCCCTGACAGGGAATCGAGCTGGAGACTTTTCACTTTGCAGGACGACACCCAACCACATCAGCCACACCAGTCAGGGTGCAAATGATTTCTGAATATTTATTTTGTATCCCGCTACTTTACTGAATTTATTAGTCTAATTGTTTTTTGGTGGATTCTTTAGGGATGTATATATTTTCTATCATTTCATCTGCAAATAATGTTTTACTTCTTCCATTCCAATTTGAATGCCTTTTCTTTCTTTTTCTTGTCTGATTGCTGTGGGTAGGACTTCCAAAAGTATGTTGAATAAAAGCAGTGAAAGTAGACATCTTTGGCTTGTTTCTGATCTTAATGAAAAAGCTTTCATCTTGAGCAATCCTTCTCCATCAACACAGTGACCACGCCTTGCTGTATGAGGTAATTCAGCTGATGCATGCCACTTATGAAATTGTGTCCTTTTTCTTCTTGTATGGGATTATTATGTTGGCAGAAGGCTTTGATCGCAAAGTCAGTGAAAAAACTGCATAGGGAGTTTGTAACAACTGCCTGTGGCCAATGCGTCCATGGAATGTTGGTCTTCCTCATCTACTAGTGGAAGTGATTGGACTAGGGGTGTTTGGTTTCCCTGTGGTGCCGGTGTTCATGTTCTATAGCATATGGTCAAGTTGTTAAGTCCTCAAGCCACTCACATAAATGAGACATCCAGTGCAGAGCAGATTGGCATTGCAGTCTATCATTACTTCCAGTGCTTTCCCAGGAAAAATATGTGTCTCTGTCCTAGAACATCTGTGACACACGAGTTCTGCATGTCTTATTATTTCCTGTTCATTGTGGCCTATATGAGGGCTGGTGCCACTGTCATCTCCCTGGTCCACTTTCTTTTGATAATGTCTTCTAACAGAGCGTTCTTAAAGAATACAAGCAAAATGCAGGCTTACAAGGACATCAAAACAAAGGGAAAACAGGATTTGCTAGGTAGTTATTCCTGGTCAAAAGAATAACTCAGTTGTTTTTTGTTTTCTTTCTCCTCACCGAGGATATGCTCATTGATCCTTAGAGGGGAAGAGAGTGAGGAGAGGGAGAGAGAGAAAAACACTGATGTGAGAGCAAAACATCAATCGGCTGCCTCTCGTGCACACCCTGACCAGGACAGAACCCGTAATCCAGGTATGTGTGCCCTGACTGGAAATCAAACCCACGACCCTTAGTTTATGGGACATGCTCCAAACAACTGAGCCACACCAGTTAGGGCAAACGACTCAGTTGTTAAACATGAATGTTTACCAGAGAGCTTCGACCGACAAATTTACAGCTGCCCTGCAGTACTGATGTGTATCGCATCAAAGTAACTAATGCATAAGTACAAACACTTCACTGTCTGTCTCAAGCTGTTGGGACTTGTTTCTAGGAAGAAATTTCTAGGGAAACCTGGTAGTTATAGAACTGTCATAGAGTTATAGGTTACACAAGGAAAATAGTAAATAATATGATAACTATGTATGGGGTCAGGTGGGTAGTTAAAGCATTATGGGAACCACTATGTAAAGTACATGATTTTCCAACCACTTTGCTGTACATCTAAAACTAATACAAAATATAATGAATTAAACTATAATGAAAACTTAAAAGTTTAAGTGTTATCAGGCGGGGGGTGGGGGGTGTACCACGCCCCTCCCCCTACTGGCTGTTCCTTTTCCTTCCTAGCAACACCTAACCCCTCACGCACCTCCTATCCCTACAGGGCAGCTCCTTCCCTCTCCCGCAATGTACACTGGGATCACTTCCCCCCCGCGCTGTGTCCGCCGCCATATTGGGCTCCGGCGCTGGTGAGGTAGATCGGCCTGGTGGACTTACCTCGGCGGTCCACTAGCCCAGCGACATCCCAGCAATTCCTGTTCTTCTCATCCATCTAGAGGTGACTCTGCGGAATCCTCGTTCAGGTCAGCCACCTTAAACTTTCTGCCCTTCCACCCTCCGCTGCCAGCAGTGCTCAGTGTGCTCGGTGCGCCGCACGCCATTCCATCCGGCAGACCGTCCGGCAGGCCGCCGCGACCAGTCACCCTCTAGCCATGAGTCAGGCCAAGGCCAAGGGAGGGGCCAAGCGCCGTAAGAACAAGCGGGGAGGCGGAGGCGGGGACCAGAGCCGTGTGAGTAGCGGCAGGGACTGCCCAGAGGCAGAGGCGGAGCTATCCAGCTTCCAAGACACCGCCATTTTGGCCCCGGGCGCCCAGGCCGCGGCGGCGGCGGCGGCGGTGGCAGCGGCAGCGGAGGACAGGCCTTCTGTTGAAGGCGTGTGTGAAGGTGGCGCAGCCTCCAGAGGCTACTGGGAGCCTCCCTCTACCTTTAGTGAGACTGGGAGAGATCCACCCAACCCCACTCTCAATTTATGTGCCCTGTGCAAAACCAAGCGGAAAGACTGTGTAATCGTAAAATGTGGGGTTACGGCCGTCAGCACATCGGCTTCCAAGGGCGACAGTGTGGCGTACCAGACAATGTGGGCGTGCCAACGCTGCCGGCGGGCCTTGGACAGCTCCAGGACTTACGTTGGCCCTGAACAGCCAGCACAGGGCCCCCTTGGCAGTTCCCCGGCAGAGGCAGGGAGTGGGACGCTGGCTGAGGGGGCCCAGGCACTGCCTTGTCACGAGCCCAGACAGGTCTCGGCAGAGGCCGACCAGGAGCCACAGCTGCTACAGGAATACTGGTCAGAACTGCGCCTCATAGTCCGCTCCATATACCACCAGGGAAGGACCCCGCTATCGTCCAGCCTGGAGAGGGCAAAAGAGCTTGTGGATAGGCTCTGCAAGACAAGGCCCTCCCAGCTGTACCAGCGGTTGGATCAAGTAGCACGGAATTGCGTGCTGGAGTTGAAGATGGATCTCCTGCAGCAGCTTTTGGCCGAGCCTGCAGTGGGAGTGCAGTCCTGCCTACGCAGCACACTTCGGGCCCAGCAGTTCATCACGGTCCTCCTCAATAAGTACGGCGCCCTCTGCAAGGCGGCATGCACCGTCAGCACCTTCCTCTGCACTCTACAAAAGAATCATTTGGATATTTTCCAGGTGACATGGGAACTGCATAATAAACACCTATTTGAAAGTCTGCTGTTTTCAGATAAACTTATTCAGAGAAACTTGTTAGTGCTGGTGGCACAAATCAGGCTGGCAACTGTGACACAAGACCCCTGCAGCCTGGCCGCATACAACACCTTGCTGCAACAGTACTATGGCTTGGAGCTAGAGCTGCGGATGGTCGCCACAAGGTGGCTGGAGTGCCAGAACAGGATCGGCAACTACATTCTTGAGACTATGACAATGAAAACCAAGCCAACAAAAGTCGTTAAGAGTGTTAAACAAAAGCAATTGACTGAAGAGCACTTACCCAGTGAGAAAGCAGACACTGGTGAGGACAACTTGGCAGGTGCCATGATGGATATGCCATCATCACCCTTGGGTATGCCTGACCGCCACAGCCCGGGAACGTGTGCTGGCTCTGATGGCAGCCACTTGCATATTATGGACCGTTCCATACCAGGCAACACCCTTGACCACCAGCTGCCACTCCAAGTGGGTTCTGCTTCGTCCTGTCTCTCTCAGAGTCACCAGCCCAGCATCTCATCGGCAGGCTTGGGGTCAGGTTCCAGCTCTTCCGTTACAACCCAGCAGCATCCTAGGCCCATCCACTCAGAGGAGGGCTCTACGCCAACTTTTTGCAGCGACAGTGTGGCTTCACTGTCAGCTCAACTTGCTGATGTTCATCTGTCGAATACTGACAACGATGCCGAGGCTGTGACAGACACAGATGCCAAGGCTGTGACCAGTATGGGGTCTGACACCCTGGGGGACCCCGTGGACTTCTTCCATGATGGCTCATTTCTGACCACGGCGGCCCTTTTCAGTCCTGGCTCCGAAGGGCCATTCCGCATCAAAGATGCCTTTGGCCTGCAGCAGGACAGCAAGGACAGAAGTGCAAACAAAGACAGCTGCTCCAAGCAGAGCTCCAACTCCAACTCATGCACCTGCTTCTACCATGAGGGAAAGAAATACAGTGACTGCCCCTGTGAATTCTGCAAGCACAACTGGCCTTCAGCTGCAGCAACAGGTAGAAGTTACGGAGACATGAGAGAGAAGCTTCGTTTACGGCTGACCCAGAGAAAAGAACAGCAACCTAAGGAAACAAATCAGCCCTCAGAAAGGCAGAATGCAGTCGATGATCGCAAGGTGGAGGACTTGCTGCAGTTCATAAACAGCTCAGAGACCAAGCCTGTGAGCAGCACCCGCAGAGCCAAGCGGGAGAGACAAAAGCAGAAAAAGCTGGAGGAGAAGGCACACATGCACAGTAGCTCCCTAGAGCAAACTGAAGAACTGGAAACTTCATCTCACTCCTCTTGCGCTCACGAGGACTCCAAGCTCCTCCTGCCAAAGGAGGTCAGTGGGAAGCATCACAAAGATGGGACTGGCAAAAATAAGCAGAAACCAGGGAAGGCTGGCAGCGAAGCAAAGAATAGGCCTGCGGAGTCTGGCAGAGCCTCAACGGGTCAGCCCAGACCCCGGCCCCACTCTCAACGCAGTACTAAAGTACTTCACCGCATTTTCCTAGAGGAACAGTGGAGAATGGAGAGAAGCACCAAGAGCAAGAAACAGCTCAATCAGGTCAAGGAGGGGAAGGCAAGTTCAGGCTCCGGGGAGCCTGCCTGCCCCAGCAAGCACACACACGACAGCAAGCTGGCTCTGGCAGACACTCCTCAGCCCAGCAGCAAGAGCACAGAAGATAGGCAGAAGGGAGAAGGAGAAAACAGCTCGCTGTATGATGTCTTTATGCCTAAAGATATCGACCTAGAAAGTACGGATATGGATGAGACTGAGAGGGAAGTGGAGTATTTCAAAAGATTCTGCCTGGATTCCACCAGACAGACCCGACAAAGACTGTCTGTTGACTGGTCCACCTTTAGCATGAAAAAAACACCGTTCCTGCCCCCTAAATGAGGACCACCTGGAAAAGGACATTTGGGACACTGGCCTGGCCGCAGGGCTGCCCAGCTCACCCAGACCAGACGTGGAACACCCAGACTGAGAACTTGCTGCCTGACCTACGTTGGTAGTATATAGCTTGTGAGATTGCTTTTTTTTTTTTTTTTTTTTTTTTTTTTTTCCTATTACAGTTGTCCCACTTTTACCCCCCTTGCTCCCCCTCACCCACCCAGCCCACCCCTTCTCCCACAGTCTATGGTTTGTGAGATTTTGGTTGTATTTCATTTTTGTTTTATTTTTGTTTTCCTATTACAGTTGTCCCACTTTTCCCCCCATTGCTCCCCCTAACCCACCCAGCCCACCCCTTCTCCCACAGTCTATGGTTTGTGAGATTTTGATTGTATTTCATTGTGTCGGATGGGAACAGTGGCTCCCACCATTTATTCCACCACTACAGCCTTAGAGGCCTGGGCCATGGCCAAAGACGAGTTGCATCATCCACATGGCTCTGTTGCCTCTGCATCTTGACCTGCCCTGTCACCTGTCCCTGTGAGGTAATGCCATCACTCAGCTCCCACTCGACCCAATGCAAGCAGAGGTGGGGTAGGCAACTGTCCATTCTCTACAATATAGTGTTAAGAGTGTACATGGTGCACTGTTTGTGTCTGACCCCCTGACTTGCAGCCAGCTTGTCTTAAGAACCCTTGCAGAGTGATAAAGTTCAAAACAAAACCCACCCAGGACTCACACCATCAAGTCTGTTGGAGTGTAGGACTGTATTAACACCAGTGTTACTTGTGGTGTATCCAAGGTTTAAACTTTGGTTCCAGATATTGTTAGAAACAGGATAGAAGCAGATTCTGTAGTTATAGTCAGTTATAGTCTGAATAGTGAGTTTACATACAGTTTCATACCAACCATATAAAACCTAATTACAAATAGACCACCAAAGTACTTTTATAGACTTCAATACTTAAGCAGTTTAAATTAGAGTTTGTATTTATTCCATCTTTTCTTATCTAAATCTTAGTTTTATGGAATAATAAAGTTTGATGTTCAGCAAAAAAAATCCCTACAGAACACTTGAATTTAAGCCATTTTCAAAAGAAACTTGCCTTCTCAATCTCAGTGTTTCAGAACATTAACTATAGATATTGGGTATAAGTGATGGTGAACTTTGTTGTTCTTTATGAAACAATACATATATAACTGTTGGAGGTATCAGTGCTTTTTAAAGGTGGCTGCCTTTATGGATATTCATGCTAAAAATTTCCTTGTGATTTGGCTACCATGTGTAGAAAAGTTCTCTGTATAGAACAGTTGCTCCAGAATAGCTCGGTCTTTTGTTTTCCTTTTGCGTGACAGACGTAATTTTTTTTTTTTCCCCTGCAGTGGAAGTGCTGTTAGGAGTCCAGGATTCTAGAATAGGCAGAGTCTTAACAGCTAATTTTACTTTTTTAGTTCCATTAACTATTATTAGGAATTTTTGAAAGTTGTCTTTAAAATAGTCTGATATTTTTTATGTAAAGAGCGTACAGTTTTGCTCTGAATACATTTTTGTTTTCATATTCTCTGTACTATGGGCTTCCTGCAGTTCTATTCAAGTGTTACAATAAATATTTGTAGATAATAGTTAAAAAAAAAAGAACTGCTCAAACTTCCACTGTAAAAGTCATTTTGTATTTCAGGGAGAGCTGTTCTTCTCTTTTCAGTAAGCATCCCACAAAGCTTACATGGGATTACCAAGCTGACCTTTTTCACAGTCAACTCATGGTATATTTGGGTAATATAGAATTTTAGACTGGTATAGGTGATTTCATATCACTAAGCTGGCAAGAAAGAATATCCTTAATAAGATCTATGGATAATATTCATTTTTGGCTTTGTTAAACCAGTTGAATTTTGTGTGTGTGTGTTATACAACAAAAATGCAGAAAAACTTCACCTATATATGTTTTATTTAGAAGGAATAATAAGTCACATAGCATATAAAATTTGGAGATAAGATTTTAAATTTCAAATGTAAAAGTATCTGTTAAGGTGCTATGTAGTCTTTTTGTTTTTTCTAAGTAGTAATGTAAGTAAAAATTTTAGAATAAACTAGATTTCCAAAAGCGAATAAAAAAGCCCCCCATAAATATATGTTCATCAAATATTATTAATTTGAATTTTCTGCTACCAAAAAAAGTGTTTCAGCTATGTTATACCTGTATCATTTTAGATCCACTGTTTAGAAGAACTATTCTGTCATTTTAGTGAAAATTTTATTCTTTTGTTTTGTATTTCTACAAAATAAATTTGTATTTAAACAAAACATTTACTATGATGTGTTAAAATAGAAGATACTATTCAAAGTTTAACAAGTTCTTTGTTCATGTTCTAAACATTCAAAAAGAACTAACACTGGGTCTAGTCAAGCTAATAGAAAATGTAGAATATTAGTTTTAAAACTGGTGAAAATTAAGAATTTTGTACCACTTTGGAATAAATTACCTTATAAGACTTGACAATACACATAATATCCATTAAATATTAGGTTACTTTTTAAAAAAAACTTCACCCAAGGATATGTTTTACTATTAATTTTAGCGACAGAGAAATGGGGAGAGAGAGAGAGAAACATTGATGTTAGACAAAAACATCAATCAGCTGCCTCCCGTACTTGCCCCAACTGGGAATCGAACCAAAAACCTTTTGGTGCACAGGTTTGTTACTAAACAGGGAACCTGGCCCTGAGTGGGTCTGCCTAGGGCCAGCTGGTAGTGTGTGAGTTCTTGACTTTGTGTAAGAAAGATTTGACGACATGAGTTCTGGTGACTATGAGGATACATTTATTAAAGCTGGGGACAGTAAAACAAGAAAGGGCTTAGTGTAGAGGAAGCAACAGGAGAGCCCAGGCTGGGCTGCCTTAGCCCACCGGGAAGTCAAAAGAGGGGACTTTGGGGACAGGTTCATGGGGTTAGCCTGGGAGAAGGTGCCAGCTACCCATTGCCTTAGAGTTTAGGAGACACGTGCCCGTGAAGAAAGGGGGAGAGGGGAGAAATGACACTGACTGCTTCCCCAGAAGGAGAGCAGGCACTCTGGGTCCTTTGCCTTGTGTCTTATCTTTCTCTTGCAGGTGGGAACCCTTGGGGAAGTCTCAGGGGAGAGTATCAGCAGAATATACATAAGTTTTCCAGGTGTGCCCTTTCAGGGTCACAGTCTCCACTGACTGGTCAGTGACAGAGCAGGGCTCATTTACTCATTGCAGTTGGTTCTAGCATCTCACACCTGGTTTTGCTGCTTTTCTGGGCCTGGAGCTGAAACAACTGAGACCTAGATGTTATCTCCAGAGAGAAAAGACCAGGGGACAAGATGTTTACCTTGGGGTTGAGATCCCTGATTGCCCAGTTTTGCCCCCTGCTAAGCACTCAAGGCCTTCTGCCCTGGTGACAATCCGTACCTGGCTGTACAGTGCTCGGCCATTGTGTTCTCTGTCTCAGTTTCCCTATTACACTCACCAAGGAATTTTCCTACATTCTCATTATACTGTCTCACGTTGTTGCTCCATCCAACTGAGCCACCTGGCCAGGGTTTAGGTTACTTTTACTTCAGGGTTCTTCCTTAATTATTTAGATGTAAATTGGTATTATTTAAAATTGAGTTCTTGTTTTTCATTAATGTGACAAATATCGTAAAAATAAAAATGAATGACCTTTTAAAGAGAAAGGTGCTTATTTTTCTTGAACAGATTATACAGGTTTAAATCATGGTTATGCATTTACTTTTCTTAGATTCAAGGTATGGGGTCAAATTCAGTTGAGCATGGCTGGTGTGGCTCAGTGGACTGAGCACCGGCCTCTAAACCAAAGGGTTGCTGGTTTGATTCCCAGTCAGGATACATGCCGGGTTGCAGGTCTGGTCCCCAGTTGGGAGCGCGTGAGAGGCCACCACACATTGATGTTTCTCTCCCTCACTCTCTCTCCCTTCCCTCTCTCTAAAAATAAGTAAATAAATAAATAATGTTTTAAATTTTTATTTATTTATTAGGGGGGATCCCTACTCTTAAAAATTGCCCCCAAAATATTTTTAAAATTTACTTGAGCTTAGGTAATAAACTCACAAGTTTATTTTGCTCAATCAGTATTGACTGAGTGTTTATTACATTCAAGGCATGGGGCTAAGGCTAGAGGAGCGTAAAGGTAAACAAATTGAACATTGCCCTTGCCCCCAAAGAGTTCACAGTCTAGTGCAGGTAAGAATTAAATTTTTAAAAACCTGTAACATAAGATAAAGAATAAGTGCCTAAAAACTATAGAAAACAGAGTTGCAAATAGACCTAAAGCAAATCGTTTTTTCCACAACTGGTGTATGTTCTTTTGCCAATGAGGGTCATAGGTCTCTTCCCCTACAACCTTACTATAGAGTGGTATGTTACAATGCAATCAAAATTTAGTCTACATTTTACCACATGTATTGGGTTGGCCAAAAAGTCCTTTACATTTTTTCCACAAGTAAAAGACACATTTTTCATTTTCGTCAATAACTTTATTGATTTGGATATTTTGAGTATGTCAGCTGTCTCCCGCTATTAGCTTCTAGTGGGTAGATGCCAGGGGTACTGCTAAACCTCTTGCAATGCATAAGGCCACCCCACAGCAAAGAATTTTTTGGCCAAAATATCAATAGTACCAATAAACTTCACACTTTGACACGTTCAATCAGTCACAGCACTTTCTCCATACACTGCATAAATCTTTTTTTTATTTTGCATTTCAGGTGCATTTTTACTTTTCTTAAAATGATAAAGCATAACACATCAAAAATGTTGCATATCTTCTTCCAACTTCCATATTAACGTGGCTGCACAAAAATTGACCGATTTTGATAAGTTTTTTTAATGCATGCTGATACGACAGCTGTCACAATACAATCTAATAAAATCATTTCGAATGAAGTTTAGGATAACTAAGCGCTACTAGAGCCATCGTACGTAAAATATGTAAAAGGCTTTTTGGCCAACCCAATACATTTTTTTGCAGCCAGTTCTCCAGTCATTCAACCTATCTGTATGCTGGATAAAGCTTCTATTATCTGTCCCTTTGGACACTCCACAAGCATCTTACATGAGAGGTTCATTCAACTTATATATGGCAATAATCTATTTTTAAACCAGATGTGGCAAAATCTCATGTAGAATTCAACTATACTTTTAGTGCTGTCAGGCAGCAGGATCCCGTGAAATGGGTTAGAGTTCTCGGTGGAGGGAGTCACTGCAAAGAACACAAACTATTGGGCCTACTTTTTTCTTTTACCCTAGTTATGCAAAGGCAGCCAGGCCTATACAGTATTTCTAGGCAGTTCATGTATTTGGAATGTTATTTACTTCAAGTTTTAAACATGAAAACTCATGTTTAAAATTTGTTGCTCTGATTAGAACGCCCTCTATTACAGATCTGATAGGAAAAATGTTGACGGATTCTAGAGGCACATTGGAGTGTAAGCTTCTGATTTTTGTATTTTTGATATAAGAGCCAGCCCTGGATTGGTTAAAACTTCAATTGTTAACTAACTAATTTAAATAGTTAGATAATGGATTGGATACCTCATTAATTGATTAAATAATTACACACCCAAGCATGTGTGTGTGTGTGTGTGTGTGTACACACACACACACATATATATGTGTATATATATATATATTTCACACTACTGATCTAAGTATTTAAAATAATTACAAACAATATAATGAATAGTTTCTAAATGAGCAGTCTTATTCAAAAGTACTATACCATATGTTTCATGGGCCTTTTAAAACTGATTAACCTTTGATGCCTTTTAACTATACTAAGAGTGCTATCATTTTAAAAAACAATTACCATGTGATTTCACTTATATGTGGAATCTAATGAACAGACTGAACCAACAAGAAAAAGAGGGACAGACTCATAGATAAAGAGCAGGATGACAGCTAAGGTGTTTGGGGGAAGGTTAGGGGGTGGAGGAATTGAGGGGGGAAAAGAGAGAGAGAAAGAACTCATGAACACGAAAAACAGTGTGGTGATTGTGGGGGTGGGTGGAGGTGGAAGAGGGTATTGGGGGGGTGTAAATGGTAATGGAAAAAATACAGTAAGACATATTTGGGCCCTGGCTGCTATGGCTCAGTGGATTGAGCGTCGGCCTGCGAGCCAAGTGTCGCTGGTTCGATTCCCAGTCAGGGCACATTACTAGGTTGCACGTCAGGTCCCCAGTTGGGGGCACGAGTGAGAGGCAACCGCACAGTGATGTTTCTCTCCCTCTCTTTCTCCTTTCCCCTCTCTCTAAAAATAAAAAAATAAAACAAACGAACAATTTTTTTTTTAAAGACATTTGGAATGACATTTCTAGATTTCAAACTGATGAAGTTAATCACTGGACTTTATAACTATAATCATCCTGTTTTTACCATATTTGGTTCAAATATCTATTTCACTTCTAGGAAGCCAAATATACAATTTAAGGATAAAGGTTTGTCACTATGAACTCTGATTCAACATGATGGGTTGACCACATGTTCTCTTTTTCAATACTTTATTTTTTTATTGTATTTTTCCCATTACCATTTAGTCTCCTTGTACCCCCCTTTCCCCCAGCAGTCACCACACTGTTGTTCATGTCCTTGAGTCCTTTTTCCTTTTTGCTCAATCCCTCCACTTCCTCACCTTCCCCCTTAGCTGTCATCCTGCTCTCCACCTATGAGTCTGTCCTCATTTTCCCTGTTAGGTCAGTTTGTTCATTAGATTCCACATATGGGTGAAATCACATGGTATTTATCTTTCACTCACTGGCTTATTTCACTTAACATAATGATCTCCAGGTCCATCCATGCTGTCACAAAAGGTAAAATCTTTTTTATAGCCAAGTAGTAGATGCTTTTAAATCTACACTACTTTACAAAAACTGTGCAAATTCTATTTAATAAATATTTATAGTTTATATGAGCCAAGGATTGTTCTAGGAAGTGAACAAAACAAAATTAAACAAACATGCAAAAACACTTACCATCATACTGCTTCCATTCTTATGTTTTTTAAAAAGTCAAAACCCAAGCAGTCCCTCTCCCGTGAAATCCTGACTCAAATCTAACTGCCTGCTTGACTTCAATTGCTTGCACTATAGGCAAATCTAAATTAGCATCTCCAAAGCAAGATATTGATCTTTCCCCCTCCCCACTCACCCAATGGCAGAAGAGGAAGCCCCAGACCCTCTGTGGAGACAGCAACTTAACGACAGTGTGTGAACCAGTTTTGGGGGGGAGAAATCCAGAAACCAGTTAAGTGGCTCTTACACTCAAGGCACATGCAAAACCAGCCCCATCAAAGCCAGTAGGAAAAGTCCTGGCACCCTCTAAATAGTCCCTCCCCTGGCACAGTGCCATACAATTGAAAGGAAACTCCCAGCTCCCGATTCTCCAGGGGCGGGGGGGGGGGGGGGGGAGATTGGACCATAGTCCAACATGCTGACTTTTCAGAGGGGCTGCCTGATGGTCTGGCTTCTGTCTTGCCTGTTTCAGAGTGCTGCTGAGCTATGACATATTCTAGATGCCTAGAGGCCACTGAGAAAAAGAATTGGGCACTGTAGTGCTGCTCCAAAGGACCTGTGGTACACTGACAGAGGCCGCTACAGCTTGGCAGCCTCTCCTTCAGGGGAAAGAGAAGAGTAGAGCATGCACCCACCATTCCAGCTTCCCTAAGGGCTTTTGGTTTCTGTCTCCACTATCTTGAAGTGCTGATGGTACGTGGCATACTCAAGATGCCTCGGGGCCTCTGAGAACAGTATAGAGCTGGGTGTCTTGCTGCTGCTCCATAGGACTCTTGGTATAGCAGAGAGATTTTCGGCCAAGTACCTTAGATCCAAGAAAATGATCTTTCAACTAAAGAGGGAAATAACATTTCCAAATAAACAAAAACTGAGGGAATTTCTTGCTGGCGGATCTGACTTACAAAAAATACAAGTTTTTCAGGTTAAAAGCGAGTGACAGCAGACGAACTTTGCATCCCACAAACTATCAAAGAGCGCTGATGAAGGTACCTGTACAGTTATAAAGACAATATAAATGCATATTTGCTTTCTTTCTGTTAAATTATTTTTTAATTATATAAATTAATATGTAGTGTGTTGTTGGATCTATCATACAGAAAAGTAATAATTTGACAATCACAAAACAAAGGATGTAGTAAACATAAAGTTGTATTTGAGTGAGGAACTGAGACCAGATGAGAACTCAAATCCACAGGAATAAATGAAGAGGACAAGAAATGGTAAGTAAATTTAATATAATACACTCTATAAATATATACTTTCTTTTTTATTCTCTCAACTTCTTTATATTACATGAAATTACATAAAGTAATAATTAACATAATGTCTTCTTAGGATCATATATATATGTAGATCTATTAATAACTATCATTAATACAAAAAGGGGGAAATAAAATAGAGCTATATAATTATATAGAGAATGGAGCTATAGAGTTATAACATTTTTTACTAGAATTAAGTCAGCATAAATTTACATAGATTTTGAAATGTTAAAATGTTTATAGTAAGCCCTGGGGCTAAGAAAATAGTAAACGTATTATGAAAAAAGGAATTAAAATGTTAAACTAGGAAACATTTGCTTAATACAAAAATACCCTTAATATATTCAAAGAGAAGGGAAGACATAACATCCATAAAAAGGGATATTTAGAGAAAAATAAATTTGAGAAATTTCAGGAATAAATTTAGTAATTTTAGACAAAAAATAAAGAGGGAATTTCTGAAGTAAACAAATTATAGAACTAGAGTATGGTTTTCCAGATTGAAAGGGCCCAGCACAGTGAAGTCTGAAAAGAAGCTAATATGAGAATTATAGACGCCCTTCTTTCCTATAACTAGACTCAGGACTTAGAAAAAGTGATGAAAGAATGGGATATCAGCCATCAGTTAGCCCCCGGCCAGGTGTGTCTGTGCATGGCAATATCAGTGAAAATATTTTGGGGGAGGAATAATTGGTGTATATACATTTGTCACTGGTGTCAACAATGATATTGATGGCCATTTGTATTTGCATTTCATTGCAAGCTGATTAAGTATACAATTTGAGTTCAGTTATATTAAAATATGGTCAAACCTTATAAAGGAGTAGAGAACAAAACCTAGTTAGCAGAAGCTTTTAGGTGGTCCTTTTTAATCCATCCTTTCCCTACTTCCCTAGTTAGATTTTGGTGTTACTGACCCTGTAGTATTTCCAAACTATATTTAAATGGTGCCCAACCTCTCAAATAAATGTAATTGTATTATTGTATATAAATCTCTTCACTTGGTATTTGTTCGGTCCGGCAAGAGTGAGAGGAGAAACGACAGAAGACCAGGCATGCATGAGTTTAAAAGATTTATTTGGCCAGCTGTGACAGGTGGACTGAGACACTGAGGTGTCAGCCCTGAACAAAAGTAAGGCAGGGGGTTTTAAAGGGGATAAGGGATAAAGAAGTTGAAGGGACTTTCTGCAGATGGCTTTGTGGGAGTTGGCTCTGAGAACAAAGAAGTTAGTAAAATAGAAAAGTTATTAAATTCTTGCGGGGAAACTAAGTTATCTTTGAAGGACACAGGTAGTCACTGGTGTCAGCAGGTACTGGGGGGTGGGGTGGCAGGGAGCAGATTTATTGGGGCTTGCTAAGATTATACCAGAATTCTCGGAACCCAGGTCTTATGCCTAAAGAGTATTCTCTCATTTTCACATGCCCTAGAGACCTGTGACTTTTTGGCAATGCATCTGATTTTAGCTGGAAAGAAACGTCTGCACATCAGTGTTGCCAGACATTTTCTTATTTACGTTATGTTCTTGCAGTCTTTAATTTTTTAAGCCCCTCAGAGTAGTTTTCCCTTCAGGTACCCTGTGCAGTCCCAGGGCACATATTTTAATACCTACCCAATAAAAATAAAAACTTGAACTAAAAATATAAAAGAAAAAAAATGCCAGAGGTATAACTCCTCTTAAAAAGCTCTAAGTACATTAAGATATTTGTAGAAGAGAGTTTTTTCAAGAATTTTTTTTCTAAGATTTAAGAGCAAGTGGGTTCCTTTGTCAAAAAGCCAGGCAATCTGGTTTATTTTTGCCACCCCAGAGAATATAAAATGGCACTCTGAAATTTGCAGTTCCTCTAGCCTGACCAGGAGGGATGATTGTAATGTTAGCATTTTACATAATATGCCTGAAACAATGTCCTGGTTTGATTTGATTACTATCCAAAATGCAGTCATAATTTCACTACTTCTCATAGCCATTACTGCTACTACCCTACTATCCTGATCTGAGTCACCATCATATCTCACATGGATGCCCTCTGTGGCCTCCCACTTTCCATCCTTGTTCCTCTTCAGTTTGCTCACAGCACAAGAGCCACACTGATCCTATTAGGGCATATATCAAATCATATTCTGCTGTACTCCAAAAGCTTTGATGGTTTCTCACCTCATTCTTAGGAAAAGTCAAGATTTCTTTGGGGGCCTATGTGCCCCCAAAACATTTCCCCATTCCTTAACATCTCTGGTCTCACCCCCTACTGCCCAGGTACTCTTCCCTTGGGCATCTGCCTGGATAACTCCCTCATCTGCAGGTCTCTGCAGGCATAACAACTCTTACCCCTAACACCAGTCTTCCTCATCTCTTTTCCTTTATTATTTTTCATACCTTTTTCACCAATTAACTTGGTATATATTACTCTTATTTGGTTTTTGTCTAACCACCTCTCATCCCTCCCCCTCCCCAAAGTAAAGCATGAGGATAGGAATTTTTGTCTTTTTTTTTTTTTTTTTTTTTTTTTCACCGCTTACCTCCCAAAGCCTAGAATGATGCCTGGTATGTACTCAGAATTACTTGTTGAATGCCCAGACAATTGAATGGACAGGTGAATGGTTAATATTAGATATAGCAGGATTCTTCCTTTCAATATATGGCCAGTAGAACGTTGTATACTGCTTCTAAATTGCCTTTCTAAAAACTGTTAAAGATACTCATCAAGGGTATTACTGGTAGTTACAATTCTGAGTTTCTCCTCATCTGACCTCTTTCTCTATATTGGAAAATGAATATAACACATGTCTATTGGAAAAGGACTTTCTAACTTCCTCTCTCTATACTTCCCCACACCACCAAAACCTTGCACCCAGGTAGGTAATGACTGCAGTTATGTGAATCTCTATTTCTTTTGTATCTTCTAAACCTCACAAATAGAGTGTTTAGTCACCTATTGTTTAGAGAGGAAATGGATCGTTTTTGTAATAGAATTTCCTGAGAAATGGTGGAATTTAAAATAGAAGCAAGTATTTTTTTGAACCAAAATTAGAAGTGTAAGAAAATGGCACAATACCATGATTGAAAGGACTGCTCCTTCTTCATTGAAGTTTTGTTTTTGATCATTTAGCAGGACTTTTTTCTTTGCATGTGTTTATTTAATTATAGTCTTTAATGGGATACATAATATGGCAGTGCCCTGGGATAGAGATGTTTTGTTTCTCCTCAGAAACTTAGTTCACTGTTAGTAAAATAAACTGAATCAGGAAGAAACAAACTGTTCAGTTCAGGACCTCTGGAAATAATACATTCATATACCACTTTGCACTTCACAAAACATGGAGAAGCAACAGATATTATAACTGAGAGATCACATAGTGCAGTTTCCTCATTTGAAGGTAGTTGAACTTGAGACCCAGAGATGGGGAAGTGCTTGGCCCAAGGTCTAGGTCTTTCACAAAGATTCTCTCATTTGATGATCACAATAACTCTTATTAGGTATGCTGAGCTTGGTATCTTTAGCCTTAATTTACAAACAAGAGTTATGAGGCTCAAAGAACATGATTTATAGAAAGATCACCAGTGTATTTTTTTTTTTGCAGGGGAGAATTTTTTTTTTAAGATTTTATTTTATTTATTTACTTTTTATTTTAGAGAGAGGAAGAGAGAGAGGGAGAGAAGCATCAATGTTCAAGAGATACATTGATCCTGGCTGCTGTGGCTCAGTGGATTGAGCTTCGGCCTGCAAACCAAGTGTCGCTGGTTCGATTCCCAGTCAGGGCACATGCCTGGGTTGCATGCCAGGTCCCCAGTTGGGGGCACATGAGAGGCAACCACACATTGATGTTTCTCTCCCTCTCTCTCTCCTTTCCCCTCTCTCTAAAAACAAATAAATAAAATAATTTTAAAAAATTAAAAAAGAAATACATCAATTGGTTGCTTCTCGCATCCCTCAACTGGGGACCTGCTCCACAACCCAGGCATGTGCCTGACTGGGAATCAAACAGGCCAGCTCTCAATCCACTGAGCCAGACCAGCCAAGGCGAAAGATCATCAGTTTAAAGGAATGAACCCTGCTTTCTATTTCTGACTCTCCTTTCTAGTGTTTCTACATAACCCTGGCCAAGTCTCTTCCTCATTGTTGGTTTCAGTTTCATCATCTGTAAACTAGAGAAGTAAAAATGAATGACTTTCTAATCTTATGCTATGATTCTACAACTTTGTCACTGTAACACTATAAGATCTTGACTCCAGTCCTGTTTGACCTCAAACCCACCACAGTTCATGCCTGGAGTAGATGGATCCTTATTTTCCTGGGAAATAGATCAAAGTGAGGTACTGCTGATACTTGCACTTGAAGGCCCCTAAGTCAAGCTAAATGATTTCAGAACTGGGATCCAACAAACCCTTTTTTTTTTTGCATTTTATTTATTTATTTTTATGTTTTAATTATAGTTAATTAATTTTATACTATTACAGTTGTCCCAATTTTCCCCCTTTGGCCTCCCCCACCCCCCACCCCCCTGCACCCCCTACTTCCTCAGGCAGTCCCCACACCCGTGTTCATGTCCATGGGTCATGCGTATAAGTTCTTTGACTTCTCCATTTCCTATACTCTGCATCCCCATGGCTTTCAATGAAACCAGACAATCATCTTCAACCATACTGTCCTTGACCCAGATGCGATGAGCAGATGGTACAAATCCTTCTTTGCAATGAAGTCGGGAAGCATCTGCAAAAACATTTTCACTTTCTAAGGAAGAGGGAGGCTGTTATTTCAGCCCCTAATCTGAAGAGATAAAGTTCACCCTTAGCATTTTGTTTGCAGAAAGCAAAGCGTGTGATCTGTCGCCCTTCTTGGTCTTATTGGGGAAAAAGCACTGAGACAGATGGGACCATCAGTGAATTGCAATTTCTACATTTGAAGACTTTGTAGACAGTGTTGGGATCCCATTAGCACCACATAATTGAGAATTGTAGGACCATTGCTTACCAATATGATGAGAATATCGTGCATTTGGAGTCAGGCAGACCTAGGTTCAAACTTGATCATTTGTAACTTGTGCTTCCTTGTGCAGTTATTTATGTTTGTGCTCCCCAGTATACAGCAGAGTCTAGCACAGACTACTCACTGCATTCATGTCAGATGAATAAAAGAAGTTACCTTTTCTTTCTGATTCACCATCTTTAAAACATATATAATGATTTCTGTCTGACCGTGCTGTTGTGAAGATTAAAGGAGAACATTTGTTAGGTCTCTGTATTAGTTTCCCAGGGTTGCTATAACAAATCACCACAAATGTGGTGGCTCAAAATAACAGAAATGTATTCTTTCACAGTTCAGGAGGCCAAAGGTCTGAAATCAAGGTTGATTCCTTCTGGAGGTTCAGAGAGAGAAACCACATCATGCTGGTCTCCCAGCTTATGGAAGTTGCTGAAAATCCTTGGTAACCCTTGGTTTGTGGCAGCATCACTACAATCTCTCTGTGTCTCTGTGTAATCTGTGTCTGTGTGTCTTTGCGTGTCCAAATCTCTCCTCCTCATAAAGAAAACAATCGTTGGATTTAGGGGCTACCCCAAATTCAGGATGACTTCATGTTGAAATCTGCAAATAATTGCATCTACAGAGACCTTACTTCCAGATAAGGTCACGTTCTGAGGTTCTGGGTAAACATGCATTTTTAAGGACAATATTGAACCCACTGCAGCTCCTAACCCATAGTAGAATCTCCATTAAATTTAGTTGTTTTTTTTAAAGATTTTTTTAAATTTATTTTTAGAGGGAGGGGAAAGGAGGGGTAAAGAGAGGGACAGAAACATCAATGTGCAAGAGAAACTTTGATAAGTTGCTTCTCGCACGTCCCTAACCAGGGACCTGTCCTGTAACCCAGGCATGTTCCCTGACCGGGAATTGAACTGGAGACCTTTTAGTTTGCAGGATGATGCTCAACCCACTGAGTCACACCAGTTAGGGAAAAATTAGTTCTCTTTTAATGTTCTTATTTGATTATTGAGAAGTACACAATACTATTTTTAAAAAATGGTATCGTCTTTTAATATTTTGAATTGAAGATACTACACACATTTGTTCCAAAGCTGGTTGAAAAGCTGCATGAACAAAGTATATATATTTTTTCTCTCTACTTATTTAATAAAGGACACTTGTCGTTGTAGACAACTTCCAGCAAAGGAGGAGTGCACAGATAATTTGTGTATGTTTGATTTTCGTTCATTGAGACACTGTTCATCAAAGATATTGAGAGACACAAGTTAGTTTGTCCATGTATTTATTTTTTTACCCTTTCAGTAATTTATTAAGTTTTTATTGCATTCACTAAAAATTTCTGGAGTATCCATTCTATGCCAGGTCACACTGGGCACACAGAAGTGAATAAGACAAGCATCTCCTTTTAAGAAGACCTGGTATGGAAGACAGCGCGGTCCAGATATTGTCACACAGTGCTCAAGCATAAGAGAGGAAGGATTCCTAACTCATTTTGGAGGCCAGTAAGGTAGGTTCTATATGTATATATTTGATCTCATACTTTGGGCAAGTCACCTCCCTTCTTGGGGGCTCTGTTACTGCACATCTAAAAGGGGAGACATTTTTTTAAAATATTTTATTTATTTATATTTAGAGGAGAAGGGAAAGAGAAAGTGAGAGAAACATCAATTGATTGCCTCTTGCACACACCCCCAACCTGGGACCCGGCCTGCAACCTAGGTATGTGCCTTGATTGGGAATCAAACCAGACACCTTTTACTTTTGGGGACAATGCTCAACCAACTGAGCCACACCGGTTGGCTAAGACCCCTTTATAATAAAAGACAGATTAACAGGAAAAAACAAAACAAAGAACAAACAAGTTTAAAAACATGGAAACCTCCTGTAAACATAGGAGAGACCCAGGAAAACTGAGTATCCCCCACCCCACCCCCACTATATAACCAAGCTCCCACCTTAAATACTACCTCCAGCTAATGACAGACAAAAGATGTTGAGCAGGGGAGAACCAGGTTTTTTGGCAAAGCACAGTAAAGGAGGTAAGGTTGTTGTGAAGATTTAAGTTCATGCCTTCTCCATTGATAAGAGCTTCTCCAGATGTAGTCATCCCCCTATTCCTAGTACAGAGAGGGAAATACATTTGCAAATAAGATTTCCCCATAAATGCAAATATCTCTTTAAAAAGGGTAACTAACTTCTACTTGATTTTCAGAATTTCTCTCATTTCTGTCTTAAAAAAATAAATTCAGCCTAAAATAATCCTTGTTCCAAAGAGGCATATTTTGGACAGAACAGATTCTGTTTCCTTTCACTTCTTTAATACCCTGGCATCTGCTTTTCCCCATCTCCTGCTTTTTTTTTTTTTTAGCTTTGGGGACTTCTTATTGGTGTTTTCTATCAAATACTATTTGATTCAGCTGCCTAACACACACAAAAAAATCCAAATTGCTACTGGCCTAAGCAATAGGGAAGTTTATTGTTATCTTATCTAAAATAATTCTAGGTCTAGGGGTGCACCTTCCTTTTCCCCAGCTGGAGCTGAAACACTGATGTCTCTCCAGAACTGAGCAGACCAGCACAGGCCAGAGCAAACTGACACACAGCAGAGCGAAGCAGACCAGCAAAGAGGAGAACAGAACTGTCTAGCTGGAGAGGGGCCTGGCCCCCTAGCCATCTGGTTCTGCAGCTGTCTCACCCCAGGGCCACCTCATAGCCATGCTGTTTTCACAGCCCTGCTGTATCCTAGTTGGGCTATTTGGCACTGAATAAAGTTTCCTTCTTCACCTCACCACATACTGGGGATTCTGATTGAATGACCATTGGATGACAAAGCTTATGCTTTAAGCAAAGGAGAACCCAGTAAGAGTTTAACCCTTTGAGTGCCATGTGCAATTGCTAAAATTCGTGTGAGAAATGCCAGGCTATTTTGCTGAGAAATGTAGAGTTTATGAAAAATATCTATAAAAACATCATTATTCATTCCATTGTTATTTACATTTATAGTCATCAAAAAAAGAGTCGCTGGGAGTGATGCTGGCACTTTGGGGAAAATTTGTCAGCATCACTCACAGAGACGTTGGCACTCAACCAGATTTTAATTTTTAGTACATAAGATAAAAAAAGAAAAATAAAATAATTCCAGGAATAGATATCCAGGGCTGGAAGTACAATTCTGAAGGCACGAGGGATTCTTTTCTTTTTGTGTCTCACTTTCCTCATGTGTCTAAGACAACTGCTGAAGCTCCAGCCATTGCACCTGTGTTCCAGTCTAAATAGGAACAAGGCAGCTTAGGCAGTGAAGTCAATTACCTTTAAGGAACCTTCCTGAATGTCCCACGCAATATTCTGCCTACATTATATTGGCCAAAACTTAGTCCTCCCACTTATTCTCAATGCAAGGGAGGTTCAAAGATGCAGTCATTTAGTAAAGCACATTGACACAGCCAGCAAGTTTAGGGTACTGTTACTAAGGAAGGAAAAAAGGGATATTGGGTTAGCAAGTAGCTGTCTTTACTACATTAATACTGAAGTAACTTGAGAAAGGTGAGGAGATTTCAAGGAAAAACGTCTGAAGGACAGCTAGGGTCAATATTATGGTCTTGCATTTCTCCAAAGTCCTTTTCCCACATCCGGCTTATTTCAGACCACTTGGGTTTGTACACCTACCTCTGAAATTTTTTAAAATCTCATTTTTATTGCAAAATACAATGATTTCCACATTCATAAGCACTTGACACTTGTGGTAATAACCTGACATTTCTCTGCCCTTGAATTAACTGATGACCTTAATACATTTAAACATGAGTGAAAAAGAAATGGAGAATAGATAGCTGAGTCTGTGCTTTGTGAGCTCCTTTGTTGAGTCATGGCTTTATAATCCGATCTGTTCCCTTTTTGCCACTACTCATTCTTATGATGTATAAATGAAAGGTGACTACTTACAAATGAAGGAAACAGTGGTTTAAACTTAACTTATTCCAAAACACTTGAGCACTGCAATGCAGTGTTTCTTTTTCTTGGAAAAGGGTTATTTCACTTTACTATTTATGACTAAGGCATTGTGCCACTTTTTTTTTTTTTTTTTTGGAGATTTTAATCATGGGCTGATGCACTGATCACAAACTGCTAAGACAGAAATGAAGAATCCGTGTTGGAGTCTCAGAACACTTGAACTTGTATGATAGAGAAGAGAAGCTAGTTTCAAAGCCTACTTATGTGTAGCCATACTCCTTTTTGTTAGCCAAGAAAGGATGCCCAGACCACTTGAGCATCATGGCCCTAAAAGATAGAGTAGGTACTGAACTCCAAATAAATGACATTGACATTTGTATTTAGATTTTGTATTTAAAATTGTCTTCCTCTTTAGCTTGTTCTTTCTGTATTAGTAGGTATGTTAAAATCACTGTTCTTTCCAAGACTGAGAATGATCATAGTTTTTATTGATGCCCTTCTTTAATTTAATGCATCTTAAATTTCAAAGAGATCTTGAATTCTTATACGCTCATCATTTTTTATATTTTAAAACTAAATTAGCCTTGTTATTTTTATTTAGAAATAATCTAAAGTTGTAAGGTGATTCTGGCAACTCAAAGACATTTTTTTAAGATTTTATTTATTATTTATTTTAGAGAGAAGAAGGGAGGGAGAAAAAGGAGAGAAACATCAATGTGTGAGAGAAACATGAGTGGGAATTGGGCCTGCAAATCAGGCATATGCCCTGACCAGGAATCAAACCGATGGTCCTTTGCTTTGTGGTAGAATGCACAACCCACTGAGCCGCACCAGTCAGGGCTCAATGAAATTTTTTAAAAGCTTCTCCATTAAGGAAAATGACTATTGTATGGAATCATTAAAAGTAAGCCTGTGCATAAAAGCAAAACTGAGCAAACTGAAGCAGTGTTCCGTTCCCTTCAAAGGCATAATTTTCAAAGAACTGAACTGAATCTTTTGTTTCCTGTGAACTCCTTAGTCATGAGGAGCCATTCCACTGAGCTAGCCCTCTTCTTTTCAAGGAAGCAGAATTTTCACAGCTTGCCTTGCCAAGCTGTGAATTCCTCCTTGAAAACACCAATATTTTTGACACAATTTTCCCTTACATAAACCATTTACTTTGCTTTTACCAGGTTTTAATTGGGTGGCACAGATTCTCAGATCTAGAATATTTACTGTGCAAAGGCTAGACTGGAGATGGCTACTAAGCTGCTAGTGCTTATTCATCCACTGAGCTAGTCATGTATCTACTATTCTCTGTTCGTTGTTGCAGGTGTTGGCTCCTGGGATCTAATTAGTGCAATGATTTCTTCTGTAAGAGGTGTTAATCCCATGCATTGTATCTGGCATCGGTAGGACTCTACAACATCTAAATTCAAGAATTTCTATTTCCTATTTAAATACAGCTGGAGGTCAAGATTTAATTATATGAGGGCAAGTAAAAACATAATTCCTCATTACTTGCTTTGCTTCATGGCCTGTCTTTTAAACCCAAACCATTAATACTACTTTGCGTTCTCAGGCTGGTATTCAGTGTTTACCGGCTGGTATCAAAATCAAGGCTATCTGAGTGATTTTTTTTTTAATTTGTGGTTCACTGAGAAATCGTCAGTGCCCCTTTTCACACTGTTACTGACACCTCCAAATACAGAGCAGATTGACATAATATCTGCAGACAACGTGATATTTCTGGGTAGATACAATAATTTGAGATTGAAATTTTTAAGTGAATTTGTTACTTGAGTAGGAATGTTTCCTCCAATTGCTTGTTGCCCATTTATTCATTCATTTATTCCTTCAACAACATTTATTGAATGTCTGTCTGTTACATGCCAGGCGCTGTTCTAGATGCTACTAGATGCTGGGGACACCGCAGTTAACAAGACAGTAAGGGCTTGGCATTTACAGAATACATATTTCCATGCAGGAGACACAATAAACAAGGAAAAAAGTACTTCTGATGGTAATAAGTGCTATAAAGACAATAAAACAGATAAGAAATACATGAACATCCCTGGCTGGTGTGGCTCAGCAGATTGAGTGCCGGTCTGCGAACTGAAAGGTCGCTGGTTCTTTTCCCAGTCAGGGCACATGCCTGGGTTGTGTGTCAGGTCCCCAGTTGGGGACATTCAAGAGGCAGCCGAAGGTTGTTTGTCTCACACATTGATGTTTCTCTCCCTCTCTTTCTCCTTCCCTTCTCCTCTCTCTAAAAATAAATAAATAAAATCTGAAAAAAGTGTGATTTCTGACACTTTAAATGTACTCATCAGAGAGGTGTTCTGGGGTTTCTTGTGTAAGTTTCTAAATTTCAGTGGGAAAATAACGCAGATACAATCCATCACGTTTCCCATCTAAATGTATGCCCATGGTCCCTAGTGAAAACCAAAAGCCATCAGTTCAACATTGGGATGAAAACCAGTCGTGTCAGAGCAGGCACAGTCTATTAACTTGCTGTTTGGTGCTAGACACAGTGTCACAAAAATGCCTTTGCCAGACAAGTGCGTCCAAAGACCTAGAAAACAATCATCAGTACTACCATGTGCCACTTTCTAGGCCAAACTTAGTAGAGATGATTCTCTCCACACATAAGGGAAATAAGCAAATTGAGATGGGAGAGAAATCCCAGGCTGTGTCAGTATGGGTTCGCTCTCTTATTGGTTGAGTCACACATATAATCTGCCTCCTGTCATTTTCTGCTTCTGGGGATGTCTTATGTGATGACTCTGTGTTTGTAAATGATTTATTGCACTGGATTTCTGTTTGTTTTCCTGACTTTACTGCATTGCTGTCCTGACTCAGATTTATTTGCAGCCTAATTTACTAGTTCCAGATTTTCTCCTAGTCCTCTTGCTCTCTGGGTACCCACTGCACAGCATTTTTTTTTTCCTTAGGATAAGTCAGTTCTTTCTTTCACAATTTTCACCCAAAGTTTTGGTTGTCTAAGGTTAGTTTATATATAATTTGAGAATGTTAATTTTCCTTATTTACTAGTTAGAGACATAGAATGATATTCAAGTCTTATCCCAAATAGCAATATGGAATTCTCAATGGAGGGCAGAGCCCCTCCAAAAATTGAGCCCCTCTAGGGGACATGTGACAATGTCTGGAGACAGTTTTGGTTGTCACAACCTGGGGGAAGTTGCTACTAGCATCTATTGGGTAAATCCTTGATGGACACCACACGTTCTGCTAAACACCCAAAAGGGCAAGCCTCCGCAGCAAGCAGTCATCTGGCCTCAAATATCAATAGTACCTATGCTGAGAAACTCTGACACCGACCAAAGCAGGAAGATATAGGACTTTATTCTTCTGCAGGTTCCACATAAAACTTGCTCTCACCTTAGAAATATGCACGCTGGCTGGTGTGGCTGAGTGGATTGAGTACTGGCCTCTGAACCAAAGGGTCACCAGTTTGGTTCCCAGTCAGGGTACATGGCTGGGTTGCAGGCCAGGTCCCCAGTTTGGGGCGTGTGAGAGGCAACCCAACTGATGCTTCTCCTACACATTGATGTTTCTCTCCCTCTCTTCCTCTCTTCCTCTCTCTCTGAAAAATAAATACATAAAATAAAAAAGAAATATAATACTTTATGGATATAAACTTTGGCCATAGAGTGGCGGCAGAGAGCTCATGGGGCCTGCACGAGATTTTGGTGGGTTTTGGGGGGTGGCCACAACTGGTGACCGTAACCACTGCATCACAGGCCGCAGTTAGGATTTAAATGAAAGGCAGCAGCCATTTGCACGCTGGGCCACGTGGATTAAAAGACTGCAGAGGGACCCCACCAGCCCATTATGAGGACATATGTGTAAGGAGGTGCCACGCAGTTCTGGATAAAGAACATAGAGAGCACTGCCACACAGGTGGGACCTCCCCAACCAGGCATGGATGGATGGGAGCTACTGGGAACACTGATGGAGAGGACACTCTCTTAGGACTTGTGCCTTTCCTGGACTTCACCATGATACAGTGTAACAGGGCATATGCTTTCCTGGACTATTATACAGAGGCTGAGGACAACATACCCCAGATCCTGAGGAGAGAGCTGACAGATAAGGGGTGGGGAACTGTTGGGCTTGGTTTTGGCTTATAGCATTTTGGGGAGCAAGGGAAGTTCTGGGTGCCGTGGAAGAACAGGGCTCTGAGCAAGAGTGCTCACAGTCCTCCTCTTAGGTTGGAATATTGTAAAGACAGACCTGTTTTCCTCAACACTAATTGTTGGGTCAGACACCAAGGCACCATGTGAATGAGCCCCACCTGTGCTCAGTAACACCAGAGAGAGAAAGAAATGCTAAGGAAATCGCCTTGGGGCTGGAACTCTTATCTGATTAACCTTTTGTCCAAGCCCAGTGCCTACCCTTTTCTTCTCATAAAAAGGTCGGCTGCAGATGAGCTATTAAGAGGGGTTTTTTAGGGTACATAACCCATTGTCTTCTCAGATTGCGAGCATCTGAATAAGGTGCACACAAAGATTCAATCCTTGTCTCTACTTACCAGTTCTGTCTGCTGGTGATGGGCAGCACAAACACCTTCTTTTTGGGTTTCAAATTATTGCTGCCCTCAGTCTTAGGGCAGCCAACACCTCTGAGCCTGTGGTGTCCAGCCATGAGCAGTTTTTTTTTTGTTTACTACCATGAGCTATACAAATATTATCAGTTTCTGAGTTTATCATGTGATGGAAAAGGCTGGAAAGTTGATACTGTTTGAATCTCATTTTTTTTTTTTTTTTAAAAAAAAGGATTGCTATAAGAATCAGGTTACATTAATATTCTATCCGGTACATACTGAGAATTCAATATATGCTATATATTAGTAGTAGGTGAAGTGGAACAGACTATGCCACCCCAAAATGTCTCGTTGGCATAAGGATTATTTTAAATTGATTATTTTTAAGAAACAGCAGACATAGGAAAATCTAAAAACTGAGAAGTTATCATCCTATAAGAGCAATTTGCATTGATAAGGGAAAACCAGGATGACTTTAAATCTTTAGAAACTTATCAATGGAGAACATAAGGACTTAAATCTGCATAACAACCTTATCCTTTTTCCTGTGCTTTCCCTGGTCACTTTCCACAACTGGCTTTCTCACTCCCCACCCCCCAACATCTTCCTTTGTCTTTAGTTAAAGATTATATTTAAGATGGTAGCTTAGACCATTTGGGGGACCTACTCAGTTTTCCTGGGTCTCTTCCCTATTTATAGGAGGTATCCATGTTATTAAACTTCTGTTTGTCTCCATCTTGTTAATCTGTCTTTTATCACAGGTAGGTCTTAGTCAAGGACCTGAAAGGGTAGAAGGATAGTTATTTTTCCTCGATCACATAGTTGTTATGGTAGGATGAGCAGCAGAGGGGAAATAAAGGCAGGACCCTCACCATTGGAATCTAAAAAGAACTTAATGGAGGAGGCTAGAAGCAGAGGAACCTGCTAACTCAGCAGCCCTGCGTCTGGTCTGATAATAGTGCCAGGTGTTCCACCATCACAAAAAAACACCATGCTAACACAGGAAGAGGAAAGTCTTTGAAATTCTATGTGTCCTTTCCACCATCTGGGAAGGAAAGCCTTTGAAACTGCTTTCATCCCAAGGCCTGAAATGTGGGAGAGGGTCCACAGGGCCCAAAGGGGAGAGGCCCATAAAACAACTTTGGTTAATTGCCTTCCTCTGGTCCCTATCTGTTTTATAAGGGAGTCCCTAATACTTACAGAAAGAGCCCATAAATAACCTTGGGTAAGTGCCCCAACTTTAATTTACTGCCTCCCTTCACTTATGTGTTTTATAATAAGATGAACAGATTGAGTCTGGAGCAAGATAAGGATTCGGGCTAACAGATCCTCAGACATACATACCTAAGTTTGGGTAGTCATGTCCCCCCCAAGAAAACCTGACACCACCTTTATCCATCAATCAATATGTAATTCCTTCACCCCCATCCCACCAACTATGTATGTACTCAGAACAAAGGACTCGCTCTCTTGGCGCTCTGGCCGCAGGGCCTCTGGCCACCCTAGGGCGAGCCTGCCACCCCAGCCTTTGGCCACCCTTGCTTTTGCTCTCCCATTCACTGATAAACTTTGCGTGCACACTAATAGGCTCGCTGATCTGTAAGTCTTTACTGCTTGGTGAGAAGAACCAGGGTTTCTCCAATAACATAGCAAAGGTTCAAAATGATGGGGGACTCAGATGTTGGAAAATTTTAGTTTCAGGTAACAGCTAATAAGCTTAGTAATTGATGTATGTAAAAAGCTCTTGTTCCACGAACTGGAGGTGTGACCCACTTTGACTCCAGGAAACCATAAGCAGTCCCACCTTTGTGCCGCAGGAGGGCTGCAAGCAATCAAGACAATATCTGAGCCGTTGTACTCCAGGGTGAGGTGACCACCGCCCAGGACACAAGGACCACAGCCCAGGACACAAGGACCACCGCCCAGGACACAGGTGAAGGAATACTGCAGCTTTTATCCAATTAACTTCTTCCCTTCATTCCAAACCCCTACCTACACTTTTCTTCTCCTTATAAAAAGGGCCCGTTTATAATGGAATTTAAGAGGGTGTGTCAGGGTACAAACCCGCCATCTTCTCAGATCGCCAACCATCTGAATAAAGCACCCATACAGATTCAATCCCTGTCTCTACTTATGGGTCTGGTAGGTGACAGGCAGCATGAACACTGGCTTTTCCGGTTTCAAAAATATGTAATAAATGTATAAGAACCAATTATTTAAGAAGATTCATTTTGAACCTTCTTTCAAAATGAAAAGGGCATGGAAGGGAGAGTTATTTCAACCATATAACTTTATATTATGATTTGATTTGTTTTTATCTTGTGCAGATAATACTTCTTAAAAACTACTTAAAAATATATATGTTAACCTTCAATGTTTTCTATTGAGGGAATCTCCATAAAGATACATACTTTCTTTTCTTTATTTTCATTTTCACCCTCTGTGGTGCTTCATTCACGTTTTTAAATTACTCAGGGCACTTCCATTGTCAAGTGCATAGCTATCTGAGGAACACACTTTGTTTTATTCATTGGTGGTTGTTTATTCTTTCTGACCAGAAACACTATGTACCTTGCTTCTTCACCAGTCTATCAAGTTTTCCATTGTCCTTGGCTGTGAATTTAACAATTTTCTAAGCTTCATTTTGTTGTCAGTCAGAAGAACATTTACTTAGTTGTGAGCCTGCCATCAGCTTTTATTTCTAACTTCGTTATTAATAATGACTTGAAAGTGCTTGCAACTGGAATTATATTCTCCATGCTTGCTGGGAAGTTTCCCTGCCTATATTTAAGTCCACCTGGTGGTGCCTGTTATGAAGTTTTCCAAGTTGTGCAGATGCAAACTAGACTGAAGGGGGTATACTTAGCCAAGAGCTCAGCACCACTGGAGACCAAACCCAAAGTGCTTGTTGAATTCTTTGTTCTAAGTGTGCTTTCACCTTATTTGCTTTTCAAACATATTTAACTGAGAAATGCCTGAGACATTTCCCTTCTACCCATCCTTGTTCAAATGTGACCACAGTGGTTTCCAAATCTGTGCTCATTCACGTAGATGTGGGACAGGACACCCAGGAAATGACCTTTCTGGCATCAAGGGACGAAAGGCCGCTGAAACCAGAAAACACCTGACTCATGATCAGCAATGCTTTCAGAGAAAGATCTTGCTCCAAAGGGAAAAATGTAAAAGAAAAACTGGTAAACAGAAATGTCATTTTCAATGGCATAGGGAAGACAGAAAAGGAGTTCTCACACCCTATACCGATCACAAACCACAGCAGGAGGAACTCTTTATAATAGCCCTCCCAACTTCTCTTCCACTATGAAAGAGTTTCCTCTTCTTTGTTTTAGCTGACTTGCGCGTGACCCCACCATTGTTGCATGTACCGAATTGCAATTTCTTGTTGTTCCCAAATAAACCCATTTTGCTGGAGAAATCTCTGGCTCATGTTTAAAGTCAACACAGGCACTATGCCACAGACAGAGGAGATAAAGAGTGAAATTCCACGTGTCCCTGACTTGAGGAGCTCACAATTTAGCTTACATTAGTATCACCTGTTAAGCTTGTAAACCTATAGGTCCTAAGTCTCTAACTGCAGTGGGTCTGAGTTATGAGCTCAGGGAATCTTCATGATTTACAAGCATTTTAGATGATTCTCATATAGGTGACCTTTCGATGACACTTTAAAGAACGGTGCCTAGTAGGAGACACAGCATGAAGAAAAGCTTGTAATTGGGAATGATTATGTTGTTGGTGGAGAGTAAAGAGGTTCGTACTTTGACTGGAGAACTGGGTTCCTATTCTGGAATCATAGGATGAGAGTACAGAACATTGGCAGCTTTAGGCCAGAACATGCAAAGCCTTGAATGCCAGTCTAAGGACGTTAAACTAATTCCAAATGTCATAACATTTGAGCAATATCAAACAGGTCATTGAAAACCCACTGAATATTTGTAAAAGAAAAGCATTTTAGTAAGATTTACAATTTAGGCAAGATGTTCTGGCAGCAAAATCTAAGATAAATTGGAGCAAAAGGAATGTGTTTCTAAAATCAGGAAGCATCTGTTGTAACCGTCCAAGTATAAGGTGACAAGGATTCAGATTAGGATGGTAACACTGAACAGACATAAAAGGCATGCATTGGAAGAATTGCCAAGGGACCCACAGGAAACAGATTCAGAAAAGGCTTCAAGATTTGCTAACGGAACTAATGAAAGATTGAAGATAGCATTGATTGACATAAGAAGGTAGTAAAAGAGAAGAGATTTCTGGAGAAGATGAAGAATAGTCACTTAGACACACTTGATCTAAATTGAGAAGAGAAACATTTAAATAGAAGTCTTAACATTGGCAGACATACTGACTACAGACTATGGAAAATGTAGACACTCCCCCCCCCAGGTCCTAATAATGATGACATGACCCCAAACTATTTTTCCTGCTGGGTTTAGTAAGAAAAAAATTATTATTAATGCACCTTGAGTGATTTTTATCTATATATTTGTTTTTAAATTGTATCATATATCATTTTTAGTAGAGCAGCAGCTGCATAATTTTCTTATTTTTCACTTAAATTGTTTATTAAAAGTCAGTATTGGTGTTCCTGTAGGAACCAGGGTAAGGCTTTTGGAAGAGGCGTTTGGACTGACATTGCATCGATATTATTTTAGTGTAAAAGATATTACAGGTACTCCCCTAATGGCTGGTCAACTAAAAACCTCTACCACATTGAGGACTTGCAAGTATTGATAATTTCCAAGGGCAGAAACAGGCCCTAAGGAATGGGTAATAATGAAAAAAGGGAGAGGCTGAAGTTAGTTGATTTATAAAAAGATAACATTGTTCACGTCGTGTTTGGAAATTATAGGGAAAAAAAAACTGTGATTCATTGTAACAAAGGAATCAAGACATTCCAGCAGAGGAAATAAACACATAGTGTATTAAAGAACATATAGATATTAAACTAAAGTGTTTATTTCTTGCACAGTTTATAAGATATAGTAAATCAAAATTTTTGAAATTTTTTAGGTCTGTGATGGCATTCTCAGATGATCGATATATCTGAAAAAAAAAAAGTTATGTACTAATTGGTTGTAAGTCTCCAGGGACCAATAAGTATACTATGGACCACATGTCATTTAAAAGAACTATAGCCAATATATTAGCCATTAGTCATTGACTAAGAGATCTAGAAAAGTTTTCCAGAGCAGCCTGCATTGAACATTTAGGCAAAGAGTAAAAAACATCACTTCCTCTGCCAAACAGATGTAATTCTGGATTTGCATTTACTTTTAAGAATCAAAAAAAAAAAAAAAAAAAAAAAAAAAATTCAAAGCCTAATCTTATAAATGACGAGAATTCTGCTAACACATAACATTTACAATGATTATCTATGTAGGTTAAGAAAGGACTGTGTGGACAGGTGAATTTTCAACTTCAAACAGCAAAAAGCAAATGGAATTTTACTTGGCTATTAATAAGCCATGTGATTATTTTCTATCATGCTAAGAAGGTGTCCAAGGTGATACTGGAAAATCCCCTAAAGGTTCTTACACTGCTGACTAGAAACTTTTTAATGTTTTCTGGGTGGTAGTTTGGTAGATTTTTAATAGTCTTGTCATCGGAAAGGGACTGGGACTGGGTCAAAGTGGGTCTTCCCTGGCACGGTCTGTAATGTGTGGGTTCTTGATTTCATGCAAGAAAGATTTCACGACATGAGTCCAGGTGGTTTTAAGAGAGCAATGATTAAAGGTGGGGACAATGAAACAAAAGAAGAGCTTAAGATGGATGAAGCAAGATCACAACAACAAGAGTGAGCCTAGGCAGAGCTGCCTTGGCCCTTTGGAAATGTAAAGAAGAGTCGAGCCTAGGCTGAGGTACCTTGGCCTTTTAGAAAGAAAGTCACAGAGACAGAATAAGTGAGCCAGCTGGCCTGCGTGGACTCTGGTAACAAGTTACAGAGGCAAAAGAAGGGCCTGTGGAGACAGGTTCAGGAGATTAGGCTAGCCCAGGATAAGCTGCCACCACCAGCTGCTCTCCTGGTTGCAGGTCTCTTAGGAGCCTTTAAAGCAGTGGTTCTCAACCTTCCTAATGCCGCGACCCTTTAATACAGTTCCTCATGTTGTGGTGACCGCCAACCATAAAATTATTTTTGTTGCTACTTCATAACTGTAATTTTGCTACTGTTATGAATCGTAATGTAAATATCTGATAGGCAGGATGTATTTTCATTGTTACAAATTGAACATAATTAAAGCATACTGATTAATCACAAAAACAATATGTAATTATATATGTGTTTTCCGATGGTCTTAGGCGACCCCTGTGAAAGGGTCGTTCGACCCCCAAAGGGGTCGTGACCCACAGGTTGAGAACCGCTGCTTTAAAGCTTAGGAGAAAGAAAGCAAAATACACACCTGAGGAAAGAAGGGAGGAAGGCAAAGGCATGCTCAGGGGAAAGCAGTTTCTGGCATCTTTTGTCTTGAAAGTTTTTATCTGTTTTCTGAATGTGGGAATTTTCAGGGAAGGCTCAATCAGAATATTAATCAGCTTTCCAGGTAAGTTCTTGGATATGCTGATGTATCAAAATGAACACATAGAGGGATCAGGGTAATTATCCGGTCAGTTTCATCTTCAAAGAATGTCACAGGAAAGGGACCAGGACCAAGGTGGGTCTGCCCCAGCATGGGGCATGTGTAAACCGTTTGCATCTAAGTGTCCTTGGTTAGGGAAGGTAAGATCTTGTGATTTATTAGCTGGCTGTAAATCGCTCAGTATTTGTCCAGCTATCTGTCTCAGTTTCCCCATTCCACTTGCCAGGAAATTTTCTAGCTTCTTATTAACCTGTCTCAGTCTCCTATTCTTGACTCCAGTATTTTGAATAATTATTTAGTTGTGTATTGAAAGAAATTAAATATTCAAATATAATGAGCTTAATCATCACAAAGTATTTCTTTAAAGAAGATGCAATAAGGCTAGTGTTACATTTACTCTTTGAAGCATGGGCAGGTAAAGATATTTAAGCTATTTGGATTATATTGGCAGTAAGAAAGTGCATTTAAAAACACATGAGAAGTGCCCTGACTGCTGTGGCTGAGATGGTTGGGCATGGTCTTGCAAAGCGAAAGGTCTTTGGTTCAACTCCCAGTCAGGGCACATACCTGGGTTGCGGGTTCGGTCCCAGTTGGGGTACGTACAGGAGGCAGTCAATTCATGTTTTGCTCCCTTTTTGTACCCCTCCCTTCTCCTCTTTATAAAATAAGTAAATAAAATCTTTAATATATATATATATGAAAAGTGAGGGGACTCCTACAGGCCCACGAGGAAGACCAGGAGTCTCCATTTCCTGTTCCCTGTTCCCCATTCCCCTTGTTCCCATGGGCCCTTGAGTTGGTTCGGGAGCTGCCTCTCCCCTCCCCCCTTCCCCCTTTTTCCCTCAATAAACCCATTGCCTAATCCCCCCCCAAAAAAGAAAAAAAAAGTGATTACCTTCCTTTGTAGCCTCTATGCAAAGCATTTATTGCTTTAAAAGCCCCCCCAAATGAGGCCACCTACCACTGCCAAGGTGGGTTAGTAACTTCATGCCCCTCATATAGACTGGTTACAGATTTCAGTTTCTGAGGGAAGTTTTCACACAGATATCAACTCCTCAACTTGTTGGAGGTCAGTTATACATTTCTGAAATTACAGGATTGTCCAAATTTCTCTCTCTCAGATGAAACCTGGTACAAGATACAGTTGGTACTGCAGCCCTGTATTTATTCTCCATTCTTCCTCTAAGCAACATAGCCAGGGGATCTAAGAGATATGAAAATAAAACAGATGTGAGTAAAACTACCTATTGGCCACTGCCTTTCTTTGTGTGGCAACCAGTGCTATTGTTATGAGGCACAAAAGACAAAACCTCATTCAGACATTTTAAAAAGCAAACTTGATGTAAATTCTAACACCTTTGTGAGTATGCATTATCTCTTTCCTATCTAGTATTCATTGAAATATATTGCTGCTTGTTATACTTTTCCTTGTAAGTCTAGAACAAGACCCTGCAACTTCATTTAACTGTTATACCACTTTTTTTTTCTTCCTGTTTTACCAATGACAATGGACACTTCTGATGTTTTGTACAGGGAAAAATATATGTACCATAAAAAGTTATCTATTAGAATGCAAGCTCTGTAGAGCATGGATTTTGTGTTTCTCCTGCTCACTGATATAGTCGTAGTTTCTGGTACTTAATACTAGGAATGAATGAATGTGATTATTAATGAATGAATGAAAAGTTATGTTTAAAATGTGAATAAAATAACAAGTCATATAAAATGAATTTCCTTTAACAGAATATTTGTTCCTTTTTAAGTATATTTTATTTATTATGCTGTTACAGTTGTCCCAGTTTTTTTCCCTTTGCCGCCCTCCACCCGGTACCCCCCTTCCCTCCAGCAATCTGTCCCCTCTTAATTCATGGCCATGGGTTGTGGGTGTCAGTTCTTTGGCTTCTCCATTTCCTACACTGTTCTCTTTTTTTTTCTTTTAGATTTTATTTATTTAGTTTTAGAGAGAGGGGAAGGGAGGGAGAAAGAGAGGGAGAAAAGCATCAATGTATGATTGCCCCTTACATGCCCCCAACTTGGGACCTGGCCCGCAGCCCAGGCATGTGCCCTGGCTGGGAATCAAACCAATGACCCCTCGGTTCACAGGCTGGTGCTAAATCCACTGAGCCACACCAGCCAGGGCTCCTACACTGTTCTTAACATCCCTCTGTCTATTTTGTTCCTACCAATTATGTTCCTCAATCCCTGCACCATTTCTTCCTCCATTCTCCCCCTTCCCCCTGTCAGCTGATAACTCTCCAAATGATTTCCATACCTATGATTCTGTTTCTGTTCTAGTTGTTTGCTTGGTTTATTTTTGTTTTTTAGATTCAGTTGTTGATAGTTGTGAGTTTGTTGTCATTTTAGTATTCATCATTTTACTCTTTTTCTTAAATAAGTCCCTTTAACATTTCATATAATAATGGCTTGGTGATGATGAATTCCTGTAGCTTTACCTTGTTTGGGAAGCACTTCATCTGCTCTTCCATCCTAAATGATAGCTTTGCTGGATAGAGTAATCTTGGTTGCAGGTCCTTGCTTTTCATCACTTTGAATACTTCTTACCAGCCCCTTCTTGCCGGCAGTTTCTTTTGAGAAATCAGCTGATAGTCTTATGGGCACTCCTTTGTAGGTAACTCTCTGCATTTCTCTTGGTGCTTTTAAGACTCTCTTTTTATCCTGAACCTTTGGCATTTAAATTATGATATGTCTTGGTGTGGTCCTTTTTGTGTCTAGCTTGTTTGGGATTCTCTGTGGTTCCTGGACTTGTATGTCTATTTTCTTTGTCAAATTTGGGAAGTTTTCCTTCATTATTGTTTCAAGTAAGTTGTCAATTTCTTGCTCTTCTTCTTCGCCTTCTGGCATCCTTATAGTTAGGGTGTTGGCACGTTAAAAGTTGTCCCAGAGGTTCCTAAGCCTCTTCTCATTTTTTTTTCATTTTTGTTTCTTCTTTCTGTTCTGCTTGAATGTTTATTTCTTCCTTTTGTTCCAAATTATTGATTTGAATCCAGGTCTTCCTTTCCTTCACTGTTAGTTCCCTGTAAGTTTCCTGTATACTTTTCTTTATTTCACTTTATTCTTCCTTTATTTTTTAGAAGATTTTTAAAATTTATTTTCAGAGAGAGGGGAAGTGAGGGAGAAGGAGAAAGAGAGAAACATCAATGTGTGGTTGCCCCTCACACGCCCCCAACTGGTGACCTGGGCCGCAACCCAGGCATGTGCCCTGACTGGGAATCAAACCAGTGACCCTTTGGTTCATAGGCTGGCACTCGATCCACTGAGCCACACCAGCCAGGGCTATTTCTTTTTTTTTTTTTCTTGCTGTACTCTATGAGTTCTCTGAGCATCCTTATCACCAGTGTTTTGAACTCTGCACCTGGTAGGTTGGCTGTCTCCATTTTGTTTAGTTCTTTTTCTGGGGTTTTGTTCTGTTCTTTCATTTGGGCCATATTTCCTTGCCTCCTCAATTTGGCAGCCTCCCTGTGTTTGTTTTTGTGTGTTAGGTAGAGCTGCTTTTACTCCATCTTAGTAGCGTGGCCTGTGTAGCAAAGGCACCTGTAAATTGTGTGGAGTGCAGCCTTAGGTAATTGCCTGGGCAGGGCCACCTGCTTCATGTCTTTCTGGCTCTGTTTGTGATTGGGGGCTTGGAGAGGGGACAAAGCTGCTGCCTGGCTTCTGGCGACTCGCCCGGCACTCGCCCTGTTTCCACTCACTTCACCCACTTCCCATATGCTATTGGCGCCCTTCCAGTTGCTGCCCTGGGGTTTATGTCCATTCTAAGGCCATGCAGGCCCTTTAAGCAGGGAAAATCTGGCAGTTTCTTTCACCATCCCTGTGCGGGCACTTTAAGTGGTGAAAATCATTTTAAGTGGCGTGGCTCAGTGCATTGAGCACCAGCCTGTGACCCAAAGAGTCATTAGTTCAATTTCTGGTCAGGGCACATACCTGGGTTGTGGGCTAGGTCCCTGGTTGGGGACATACGAGAGGCAACCTATTGACGTATTTCTCACACATCCATATCTCTTTCCCTCTCTTTTCTCCCTCCCTTCCCATCTCTCTGAAAAATAAATAAATAAAATATTTTAAAAAGAAAAGATAATTTATCTGGACCCTGGGCTGTGTGGGCTGGCCTGGGGCTGGGATTGCTCCTTTCCAGAGTATCCCTCCTGATTTTTGTCCTCCACACGTGAATGTGGGACAGTTTGTTCCACCACCACTTATCCAAGCCATACAGCCTCTCCTCTCCGTCTCCACGACTCCACTCTTCCTACCTGTCTGGATGTATGTGGCTTCTTTAAATCCTTGGTTGTTAGACTTTCATATAGCTTGATTTTCTGATGGTTCTGGTTGTCATTTGTTTTTTGAGATCTCGTTGTAATTCTTTCTATGGTTGCGCAAGGAGATGAAGCATGTCTACCTACGCCTGCATCTTGACCAGAAGTCAGAATATTAGTTTCTCAAGCAAAGCCTAGCATTATTCACTGAGACTAATTATGCAACATGGTATAAGTTCTCTATTGTTTACAAATTAGTGGTAGTTCCTCATGTCCTAAAGATTCTCCTTTCAGGAAAATGATTATTATCATTTCAATAGCTCTGTGTCAGAGAGTCTTGTTTATTCTCAGTGCTATATAGTGGAAACTTCAGCCAGTACATTTTAAATTTTGTATATGTCAGTATTTTCTTATATTAAGCAAAGTTGAAGCATCAGAAATTCTCTTGTGAATTTACTCTTTGTGATCAGGAGCAGCTACACCTTATATACTCTCTTATATAAGGGTGGTCAACAATCTTTGTCATTAGTGTGAATTCTGACTTCTCTCACATTATTAAACAGGCACATACATTTTTTTAAAGATTTCATTTACTTATTTTTAGAGAGAGGGGAAAGGATGGAAAGAGAGAGAGAGAAATATCGATGTGAGTGAGAAACATTGATTGGTTGCCTCTCACTCGCCCCCAACCAGAGACCTGGCCTGCAACACAGGCATGTGCTCTAACCAGGAATCAAACCAGCAACCTTTCAGTTTGCAGGATGACACCCCACCCATTGAGGCATACCAGTCAAGGCACATACTTTTTTTAATGCTTGGGATATTTTGGTAATATTGACTACTTAAAAGTCAATTACATGTGATTATGAATTTCTTAGGTAAATATTGTGCAGCTACATAATGAAAAGGAAGTAAAGCCGGAAAAGGTCTCCTTTTATTGTGGTATTTTCCATACCTCTTAGACCCTTTAACACATGGCTCATTTCTTTTGTTAAGTTTTTTACTGCAAGTCTTCACAAAATATCTTTCTTTTTTGTACATTGGAATGAAGAGTAATATGACAAGCAGCCTGAAGAATGTATTAGAATTGCCTTCATTCCATCATCTGATAAAACCAAATCTATCTCTTGCCTCACACTCTGTTACTGACATTAAAATATATGTACTTTGAAAATTCTAACATGTCTCTATTACCTCTCAGGTTTTTTAGCTTATACAACAAAAATAGAACTTTAATGCCCCATTCCTTAAGAATTAATGCTCATAAAAGAGCAGCAATTATTTATTAAATATTTAACATACAATTTATTATAAAATATTATATGAGTTGCATACATTATTTTTATAACTTGCTCCATTGACATGTAGCAATATTCTTTTCAAAATCACTGTTCCTTTTATTCCTCCACAATTCTTCTCTCTATATAAAGCTTCTCTACATTAACAATAATCTGTGTATAACTTAAGCTGTGTATTCATTTGGCATATTCTTTACTCAAGTCTGTCCTCAGGAAAATTATTTCAGTCATGGTAGGAATGTTGGTATAAAGATATTACTGGCATTTTTTAAAAAGTCCCTATCACTGGTGGGACTTACTATGTGTACCAACAAGGAATAAAAATGCCATTATATATTTTAATATTCAATGACTACTATTACATTTTTCAAAATTTATCCCAAGAAAATTCTTTCTCATTCCTTGAGGAAAACATACAGAAAAATGTTCATTACAGTAGTGTTTATAATGGTTAAAAATAGAACCAACACAAATGTCAATTCATAAAATTGTAGGGAAGGAAAACTTTTTCCTTGAACCCTTCTAGATTCTTTTGGTTGATCTAATAGATAAATGGACATAAAACAGATTAAGAGAAGAAAAAATTGTAATTACCTACATACAGGGGCTTCCACGGGAATATGAGACCTGTAGACAGGCAAAAAAAAAAGGCTTATATGTCATCTTGAGCTGAGAAGAAGGGGATAGGGGGTCTGTGACTTCAAAGAGGGGGACATTTTACAGTAAGTTAAAAAAAGCAAATGTTTGGTAAACAAATGTATGCTATGTCATGCAGCGACAATGGGACAGAAAAATGGAATTTGAACAAATGTCCCTTACCAAACTCCTCCCAACCAACCTCACCTAGCCCATACTCTCTGTAGTTAACGCTGGTGATAGTTCTTTTTCTGGACCAAGCCCTCTAAATTATCTGACGCAGTTAAGGGGGAGGTAGAAAGCTCTTTCTTAGTCTTTCGTGCCTTGATTTTCTTAAACTCAAAATAATTTGCATTCCAAAGTGGCACATTTTTGGGAGGCTCATTCTGAACCATTTCGGAACCCAGAAGATCATGTTATATCCATACTGTGAAATACACTGTAGCCAGTAAAATGAAAATTATGACCATTACATAGTTATCTGAAAAAATTAACATATTAATCCAGTGTAAAAAGCCAGGTGCAACATTGTATCTATATTACAATTACAGGTATGTCAAAAGAAGATATGCATATATATGGGAATTGGAAAAGAGCAAGAACAGTGAACACAGATAAGCTATTAAGAGTGGGAGAATAAGAATTTTTAATTTAAAAAATGTTTTTGCTGTTACTGTTATGAAAGTGTTGTTCTATTTTATTTTTTAACATATTTTGAAGTTTCCATATAACCACATTTTCCCTAACCAACTGCTGATGATAATAGACTGTAATTAATGCATTGTTTTATTCTATTTAGCCTTTGGTGTTGAATTTGGGTAGAATTCATGGGCTGTTAAGTTTTATGACTCAATAATGACAAGACAGCTTCTTAAAACCTGAATGACCTCCAAATAGCTAAGAGGTATGTTTAGCATCTCTGCTATTAAAAAATAAATAGTACAGCTCACTCTTTCAGTCAGGGAATTTATTTGGGCAACTATAACATGTAAAAGAGAATTATCTGCATGTTATTCATTGTTCTATATCACATAGATGGAACGGGAGCTAAATGCCATGGAGGAGCTTGACAAGATAAGTACATAATTACTCAGGATATGTATTTTTTCTGTCACAAAATTCTAATTGGGTTCAGCTTATTCAAGTTTAATTCAACAGAACTTAATATTTTTAACCTTCTATCCTCTGACATTGGCATTATTCTAATCCTAGTTCATATATGAATATTATCAATTGTTTCAACACTGTATCTCCATGTACAAGGACAGATAACTTTATGAATTAGTTTATTGGCGTTTTTTTCGTAACTACATAGAAAATAATATGCCACTGTGTGTGCTAGGCAGAATAAAGGTCTTAGAAAGATGCCCACACCTTCATCCAAGGAACTTGTACATGTTACCTTACATGGCACAAAGGACTTTGCAGATATGATTATGTTAAGGATCCTGATATGGGGAGAATATCCTGGAGTTTTTGGGTGGATGGAATGTACACAAAAGTCCTTATAAAAGTAAAGTGAGAAGATCTTAGAAGGAGATGTAAGGATGCAAGCATAGGTTAGAGGAGAGTGATTTGAAGATGCTATGCTGCTGGCTTTGAGGATGAAAGAAGGAGCCATGAGAAAAGGAATGTACTGTAGATAGCTTCTAGAAGCTGAATAAGGCAAAGAAATGGGTGTTTTTCTGAGAGTCCTCAAAGGGAATGCAGCCCTATTGACAAGTTGATTTTAGCCTGTTGAGATCCATTTCAAACTTATGACCTCCAGAACTGTGAGAGAATAAGTAAGTGTCAGAACATGGAGGCAGCTAGAATGCACACCTGGATTTTTGGTATATGCCAATCAATCTGGTCCTGGATTTAACCATTCCCAAAGATATGCTGATAGATTTAGCAGTTCCTAAAAGATATGTTGATGGACTGAAACCATTCCCAGGGGAAATGGTAATGGACCTAGCCCCATATGTTAACTAACCTGGTGGGGGGTGGAGGGGGTGAGCAAGCAGATGTAAATGATCTACTGAATATGTTGATAAGCAAACTCACCCTCACCAAAATGTGTGATTGACAAGTATAAAAAAACTGCTTGCAGGAGTGCAGATGGTACTCCTACAGGTCCCACAAGGAGTACCGGGAGTCCCCATTCCCCTTGCTCCTACAGGCCGTTGAGTTGGTCTGGGAGCTGCCTCTCCCCTTCCCCGCCTTTTCCCCTCAATAAACCTGTTGCCTAATCCCACAGTGGACTCCACATGATTTCTCAGAGCAAGGCTGCCCTGACAATAAGGTTGTTACAATTTATTACAACAGCAATAGGGATCTAAGACAATGTATTTCATAGTGTGTTCATGAAAAGCTCATGCAAATCTAAGTTTTGAAGCTCAAATTATACTTTTTAAACATGCTAGAAAAATTTATTGTTTCAAAAAATGTGTTGTGGAGAGGGAGAATTCCCCCACCTCTACCCTTCTAAAAAGTCTTATGGTTAGACTAATAATAAATTGACACAAGACCAGATTAACAGAAGAAAAAAGCCAATTTATTATATGTGCATGGGAGAATCATAAATAATGCTCTGATAAATGATGAAAGGGCTGGTGTTTTATTTTTGTGGAAAACTGACAGGACAAAAAAAAAGTAGTTCTCATTAGAAAGGAATCTGATCAAGATTTTGGTATTTATTGTGAGGAATCTAAACAAAGCTTGGAGTTGAGTAGTAAATTAGAAAAGAGGCAACAAGTTTTGTTTATACAGGCATTTTGGCTTCTTTCACATGGGGACCTCACAGTTTCTTTTTTTCCCCCTAATTTTTTTGTTTTAAATGTATTGATTTTAGAGAGAGAGAGGAAGTGAAAGAGAGAGAAAGACAGACAGAGAAACATCGATTTGTTGTTCCACTCATTCACCTATTTATTGGTTCCTTTCTTGTAGGTACCCTGCCCTGAGCAATGCTCTAACCAACTGAGCAACCTGGCCAGAGCCTCACATGGGATTTATCTCCTGCTTTCAGAGGGACAGAGAGAGGGAGGTCAGATGGGTCTTGCATTGGCAGTTTCTTAATTAACCTTGTAGCTGTACTCTGTGAACTGAGACGCAGAGATAATCTCAGCAAGAAGAATGATTTGCCCAAAAACGGAGGGATTGCTGAAGCTCGCTCAGGCTGTCAGCAGCAGCTAGCAGCCCAACTGCTCCTTTTATTGGGTAAATGAAGTTACTGATAATAGGATTAAAGGATCTTCATGTAATTAGTATACACTTTCTCAAGGATGTCAGAACAAATATAAAAGTATATAGATCAAACAAGGAGTTTTCAAAACACATCTGTTGTTTCTATTATGGCTACTAAACAAGGTTATAAATCTGAGGAGTATGTTTCACATAAGACGTTATCGCTATGGGAAAAGAGATGCAGCTCTCCCCGACTTCTTTGCTTCTCAGGGCCTTAAGACTTCAGCTGCCATAAACAAGGTCCACCTTGCAGACCTCTGGACTGAGTCACAGGACACCTGGGCCCGAAGGCTCAGCCTTGCAAGCCTTCAAGCAGAAGTCTTAGGAGTTAACCCTTCAAACCTTAATTCAAAAATAATCAATATGCCTTTGGGGGATATTTTGGGACAGCCTACCCTGGGCCTCAACAAAGGTCAAGAATAGACCCAATTTAAAGGCAGAGACAACTTTCCTATGAAAATCCACCCAATACTAATGTGTTCTGTATACTTACATTGTTTTTTGCCACATCTTTTCTTTTTTTAAAATGTTTATTGATCTTTAGTTATTTTTTCTTTTTCTCTGGCAAAATACTAATCATAATTACAAATATTACTACAATCTCCGATGACCCAATAGTTAGGCCTAATCCTTCCACTCATTATTTTATCAAGAACCCCAAGTCTATAGGTGAAATAGTTACATCTAATGCCAGTTGTCTATATCAGGGTTAAATTGTTATGTTTTAGGTGAAAATAATTAGAAGTCTAGTATTAGGAGAAAACATAGCTAGGAATCTTGACATTGTCTGCGTGCTTTAGGAAGTCCCTCTACTCCACAGAGGCAAGATGAAGCAGGATGAAATGGTATGAAGCAAAGAAGTGAAATCAGAGACCTGGTTTCTTTTTTTTTTTTTTTTCTCTCTCTACTTGGGATGGTTGTGTCAGGGCAGCCTTGCTCTGAGAAATCACCAGTAGACCACTGTGGGATCAGGCAATAGGTTTACTGAGGGAAAAGGGAGAAAAGGGGGAGGGGAGAGGTAGCTACCGGACCAACTCAAGGGCCTGTAGGGGCACGGGGACTCCCAGTCCACCTCGTGGGCCCATAGGAGTCTCACCTGCACTTCTGCAGGCACCTTTTTTTATATTGTCACCCACACATTTTGTTAAGGGTGAGTTTGCTTATCAACATATTCAGTAGGTCATTTACATCTCATTGCCCCCCCACCCCCACAGACCAGGTTAGTTAACATATGAGGCTAGGTCCATTACCATTTCCCCTGGGAATGGTTTCAGTCCATCAACATATCTTTTGGGAACTGTTAAATCCATCAGCATATCCTTTGGGAACAGCTAAATCCAGGGCCAGGTTGATTGGCATATACCAAAAGTCCAGGTGTGCATTCTAGCTGCCTCCATGTTCTGACAGGTTGATCTTCAGTCTGCAGAGAGCAAGCTGGCCCGACTTCTCCAAGTCCACATTTCTTTGTCTCCAATTCTTACATGTCCAAAGATAGGGAACCACAAACACACCTTTGTAGGAGAATTATAGATTTTTAGAGAGAGAAGAAGAGCAAGAGAGCACCATCTACATGAGAAACATCGATTAACTGTCTCCCACATGTACCCTGACCATGGATTGAATATGCAACCTAGGTATGTGCCCCAACCTGTGGTGCACGGGACAATGCGCCAACCAACCAAGCCACACCGGCCAAGGCCTTTGCAACATTTTCCTAACACAAACTAATGTTCTAATACTCCATATAAAATTGTGAATATTGCCTAGACAGCATAGAAAAGTGAGATTCTGAATTTGTAAGCCTAGAATGTGGGTTGACTGTTTCAAAACTTCAGGGGTCACTGGGATATTGATGGTGGTGGCTGTTGTTGTGTGTTTCTCCTTTATAAGGAAATCTCTCCCGTATACAGAAGGACTTGTTTAGGTTGACTCAAGCTCTTGAAGCTTGCTTCTGGCAGTGAAATTCCTAACAACCAGGCCAATCAGAATGAGATAGGGCTCTCAAATAAATCAAAGGATGGGGTGGGGGTAGGGGTGGTGGCCGAAGTACTGATTAGGTGCCTCTTTCCCATAGTTAGAATTGAATTCTCTTTTTAGTGTAGGCTGGGGACATTTTCCAATGTGACCTCCCCGTTCCTCTCTAAGGAAACCAAATAAATTGTTTTCCATAGTTCTAGGTTTCTACCCCAAAGATCAAAGTTTACTACCACTCTAATTTCATGAAAATAATCTTTGTTTATTACACAGGAAGCAACCTCCAATTTGTGCTTTTGCTTCACTGTTAAAGAAAATGCAGTGAGAAGAATCTTGGAACATTCAGCAAGTACTTTTTATAGACTCTATTTTCCTCAAAAATTGTCCAGCATGTGGAGTCAAAATAGGAATTAGTAAAAGTGGAAAACAAACTAAAGTTGAAAAACATTGAAATATATAGCTATTTTAGTAGTTCTGTTTTTCCTACTGCAGTTCATTAATTGTATGGCTGCTACATCATGGTTTCTTGTCTCATGGCTGCCCGTCCTTCTTTTAAATCCTGACCTGGAGCTTCCCATGTAGTCTCCTCTCTGACTACTCCCACAATGAGCTACATTTGCCAGTTTCCCCTATTGTTTATATTCGTTCAGCTGTCATTTTTACTCGGGGCAAGAGTGACTTAGTGATCCAGGGGCCTCTGCCTCCCCTGGCTGTGTCAGGAGTCTGGATACTTTCTGAAAGTCACATCCACACCTTTTGCCCCAGGGTGGTAGTACAGCTATTATCTAGCTACCAGCTTGCCCTTTTGTTATGCAAAGTGTCTTAATGTGGATGATTTCCTTCCCTTATCTCCCAAACAATGGACTGTGGGGAATATCTGTTTCAGGGTCCTCTCACTCTGTATCCCATTTCAAGAATACTGAGAGATAAAACAAAATTAAAATATATGTGTAAGAAAATTGGTTTCCAGTACTAGCAGTGAGTGATGAGTCCAGTTAAAAATAGAATGATATTACAATAATTGTAAATATGATCAACAGAATTTAGCGCAGTTAAAGTAGTAGGAATTTTACAATAATAAATTAGCCCAAGTGTTATAACTGTAATGTACACTTAAACCTCAGATTGCTAACAAAACTGGAAAGAGTAAAGAGGGGAAACACAAGTGGGTTAATGTCTTCATGTTTCACTGAAGACAGTCAAAAATAGAATTTCACTTGACACTCTGATAAATAAAGAAGTACCTGCTGATCTTTGCAAGGTCAGTGATCTGCCTAGATTACCATGTTGTACCATCCAATCTGGTCAATCCTCGATTTTTCTGCAGCCTCTACCACCTATAAATTCTTGGTAAGGAATATGTAATATGGTTGGCTTTTATTTGCAACATAAGCCTTTCTGTCTCCCAAACTAGATTGTCACTCCCCAAAGCTACCCTCTTAGTCTGCTCCATGGTATGTAGTCCTCACACAGGCATTCGTTTATTCACCCACTTAGCATTTACTAAGTATTTATTGTAAGCTAAGGTATTAAGCTAAATGCTTAATTAACTCATTTAATTCGTATAACAGCCATTTAAATAGGCAACATCATATTCCCATTTTATAGTTAAAAAACTGAGCCTGTATAGGACAGGAAAAATAATTTTACCTCTACCCTTGTTCTTGGCCGAGACTCCTTGTAATAAAAGACAGATTAACAGAAGAAAAACGAACAGAAGTTTAATAACAGGAATACCTCCTGTATACAAGAGAGAGACTCAGGAAAACTGAATAAGTCCTTAAAATATCCTAGGCCACCACTTTGAATACAGTCTTTGGCTAAGGACAAAAGAAAGATGTTGAAGGGGGAAGGGACAATTATGCAAGGTTTTCAGGAAAAACAGTAAGCAAGTGTAAGGTTTCCTCTTGATTGTTTGCAGTCCAAACAAGAGCTTTTTATATACATTGATTATTAAGTTTCTTAGCTGTTACCTGAAACTAAAATTTTCCAACATTTGTGTCCCCCATCATTATAACTATTTTGAGGGCTATAAAAATAATATAAAGTTTTGAGTTTGAGATAAATGTTTCAGGTAGAATACTGAGCTTTTCATTTTTGATGAAGATGATCAATAAAAATCCAAATGCTCTGAATGGACAGACATTTCCATTTTTCCATTTCTACTTTCTCTTTCATTTCTTAGCCAAAGGGAAAGAGATGTGAAAAAGGGGAAATGATCAACAAAACATGAAACTTATTTTCATGGCTGATGTTGGAGAAAAAGTTAAATGGAAATTAAGACAATCCTTTTTGTAAAAAAATATTAATAGAGTAGTGTTCCAATATTATGTTAAAAAAAGTTTAATATCAACTTGTTTTTTTCATATATTTGTGAGTGAAGATGAAATATTGCTTGGAGATTTGAAATTCTCAACATCGCAGTATTCATACTTCTCATGATTAATTTCTGAAGAAGCACATGCATAATTTGTGATACATTTTGCCTAAAGAAGTTTCCCTAAAACCCCACAGAGAAAAACCCAAATATAGACAGATTCATCAAATACAACTAACATTTTCCATTCAGACCTTTCCATGTTATTTTTCAGTGATTCTTACAGCAGTCTCTCAAATTCCAAAGCAGGCTTAATGAATTATTTGAACATTGGCACTAATTAATATTAACAGTAATGAGTTCATTTGTTTTAGTGGTGGATGACTTCATTTGATGCCCAGTATCAATCTGAGGGTAAAAGGAAAACATAAAGAGGTCACTGGAAAGCTGGACAACAAGAGGGTACCAAACATTTAGGCCCTCTTAGTAAACTTTCCATTAGACCACTTTTCTTACCAAGTGTCTGACCTTCTACGTGAAGTTCATGCAACTTTCTCTGCAATCTTGGCACCAAGTGAGATTATTTCAGTAGAATGTAATGGAGAGGTCCGTGAACTCTGAGTCAAACAGATCAGAATTTGAATCTTGACTTTGTGACTACTACCTTGCTGAGGTTCAATTTCCTGATCTGTAGGATGAAGATGACAACATGTGCCTCACATAATGATTAGGATGAACTGAGGTAATGTATGTGAGTGTAATACAGGAGTTCCAAACCTGGGAGCTGCTTTTGAGTTCCTGACATTCTAGAAAAAACCACCCAGTGGATGGCAGATGTGGACACGCTGTTTATTACTCACTTTACAGGGGAGTGACCGATGGCAGCAGGTCGGTGTGAGAGAGACTGCACCTCCTCCAGTCTGAGGCTCCTTATAAGGGGTCTCGGACAAAGGCAGTTCGGGTCCAGGTTGCACAAATTTTTACACGGCCTGGAACTACATTACATCACTGTGCACATGCAGAGGAAAAAGGTTGAGAAGCAGTCAAAGGACAAGAAACTGCTCCCAAAAGGAGGTAAGGAAGGAGTTACAATCCATTCCCAAAACAATACATTCCTTCTGGCCTCACATGATGGCATCTAGCCAATAGCAGGGGCTTATGTTAGTTATAAATTGAAAAAAAATTGAATTCAACCATGATTGGTTTAAATAAAGTGAGAGAATTACTTTTTAAAAATTTTGACATTGCAGCCCTGGCTGGTGTGGCTCAGTGGATTGAGTGCCGACCTGTGAACCAAAGGGTTGCTGGTCCGATTCCCAGTCAGGGCACGTGCCTAGGTTGCAGGCCGAGTCCCCCAGTTGGGGGAGCTCGAGAGGCAACCACACATGATGATTCTCTCCCTCTTTCTCCCTCCCTTCCTCTCTGAAAATAAGTAAGTAAAATCTTTTTTTTTTTTAAATTGGCATTGCAGAGATTTACTTTGCTTCAAATTGTTACTGAACATTCACCCATTTGCACCATCATACCCCAATCAAATGCTAACAGGAGTTTCCAACCAAAAAAAAGTAAAGGTTTATTTTTAAAGAAATGGCTCCACACCTGGAGTCAAGACCTGGCTCTCTTATGACTTCCAAGGGATGGGTTATATAGGAGGAAAATTATTAGTAAGCTGGAGTTAAGGTTGTGGTCTCGATGAGAGACTTAAATGTTGGAAAATTTTAGTTTCAGGTAACAGCTAGTAAGCTTAGTAATTGATGTATGTAAAAAGCAATCATTTCAGGAACTGCAGGTGTGACCCACCTTGACTCCAGGAAGCCATAAGCAGTCCCACTTTTGTGCTGCAGGAGGACCGCAAGCAATCAAGACGGTATCTGAGCCCTTGTACTCCACAATGAGACGACCACGTCACAGGACACAAGGACCACTGCCCAGGACACAGATGGGAGAATGCTGCAGCTTTTATCTGATTAACTTCTTACCTGAATTCCAAACCCCTTTCCTACATGTTTCTTCTCCTTATAAAAAGGGTCCATTTACAATAGAATTGAAGACAGTCTGTCAGGGTACAAACCCACTGTCCTCTCACATTGCCAACCATCTGAATAAAGCGCCCATACAGATTCAATCCTTGTCTCTGCTTATTGGGTTCCATAGGTGACAGGCAGCACGAACATCGGCTTTTCCGGTTTCAGTCTCTACTGATTGGTCAGTGCTAGGGAGTGGTTGATCAGTGCATCTGGACCTGATGTCAGCCATGGCTGTGGTAAGTGGAGTTGTTTTGTTTTTCTAGCTCTGGAACTGAAACACAACTGAGACCTAGATATTTAGTTTGACTGAAAGCTGTCTCTGTGGTCAGTGGACCTGAGGATTTGTTCTAAGATTGTGTAATGTTGACCAGGGCCTTGTTGTCTTGAGGATTTGATATTTAAGAGAGTGGACATGTAAGGGAGGAGGCAGGTGAGCCAGGGTACTAAATGAGGCCAGTCTGAATCAAAAGGAAAGAAAGGAGAAAAGGTCATATTAAATGTTAGGGTGGTGGGTGATGCAGGCTGTGAAAAAATTCACAAAGAGGAGAAAGTGTAGAGAATAAAGTTTTATTCACTCTCCAAGAAAGGAGAGGGGCATGGTGTGGAGAGGTACACCAGCATTGAAGTGTGGGGGCTTTGAGCTTTTATTGGCTTATAATTGGATTAAAAAGGATGGGGGTGCTGTTGTGAAGTCCCTGGGCTGTTGGGGGCATTGTAATACAGCCTGCAGTTTGTTCCAATATTATCTTCTGCCTGTGCCTGTAGGGAGCGGTTAGTCACATTCTGTTCTCGTTTTCCAGTAATTTCCCGTCCTAGGGACATAAGCTCAAAAGAGTAAAATGGCAATCATGTTTAACAAGGTCATAGGCCTACTAGGCAAATGGTGCCATGATAGCAAATGGCAATGACTTTATCCTTTCATTAATTAAATAAAATATCTGCAGTTACAAAGTTAAACTTGGAAAAGACCTCAGAAATCACCTTTCTTAATCCTTACTTGAAATATGTTGTCTGTTAACAACCTCCTAGACTGGTAGATTGTCATCTGCTTGGATACCCCAGGTATGAGGAAACCACTGCCCTCAGAGGCATTTCACTTCTTTGTTTAATAGCATCTTTTAAGATTTTATTTATTTATTTTTAGAGAGAGGGGAAGGGAGGGAGAAAGAGGGAGAGAAACATCAGTGTATGGTTGCCTCTCACACCCACAACTGGGGGCCCAGCCTGCAACCCAGGCATATGTCCTGCCTGGGAATCTAACCAGAGACCCTTTGTTTCATAGCCTGGCACTCAATCCACTAAGCCACACCAGGCAGGGCTAATAGCACCTTTTAAAAGCAATTCCTACTTCATTCATCGATTCAACAAACATTTATTAAGCATCTACTATTTGCCAGGCATTGTGGATAAAAAGGTAATACAGACAACCTTTGGTTTTTCAGGAGCTCACGGCCTCATGAGGATGACAGACACACAAATAGACAGTTACATAAGTGTGATGAATATTGTGATGGGCGGTGTGAGTCATGCTGGACATGGCTTTTCCAACCCCCGTAATGGAAGGCTGGCTAGGGGGTGCTTGGTCAGAAGGAATGTGTATTGCTTTGGAAATGGATTGTAATTCCTTTCTTATCGTCTTTTGGGAGCAGCTTCTTGTTCTGTGTGACTGCTTCTTGGCTTTTTCCCTCCAGACTTACACACCAAGGTAGTGTAGTTTAGAGTCATGTGCAAGACATGTGCCCCCTTTGTCTGGGACCCCTTGAAACAAGTCGTGCTTTGCTGATCTGCCACCTGCGGTGCTCCCTGTAATGTGAGTGATAAAGGCTACGTCTGCTCCACAAGGCCCTCCTTGTGTTTATTTCGGCTTATCCGAGTGAGCAGTCCAGATCCCTGGGCTCAGCCTCCTGTGTTACAGGCAGACAAAGGAGGCTGTGCAACTACAGAGAAGGATGTTAACATGGGGGTTAGATGGTAAGAAAAGACTCTCTGGAACAAAGGCTTGAAGAATGAGTAAGTTCTTGTGAAGATGAGGAAGTGGGTGGTTTATCCCAAGCATTGAAGTGTCATGAACAATGATGAGAGGTGAGAGAGAAGATGGTGTGTATGGGTAACTCCAGGTATGACTGGAAACTGAACATAAGGCCATTATGAGGGCAAAGACTTACAGGAGCCTGATCACAAAGGGGAATGTTTGATGCACTGACAAGTTGGGCTTGATTTTGAGGGCACTAGGGAATCACTAGAGTTTTTTAAGCAAAGGAGTAAAGTAGTCAAGTTTGTGAAACAACTATAAATGTTCTCCACAGCTTTTGTTGCAAGAAGTGGAACAAAAGTTTCAACTGCAATCAAAATTAAATTTTTGAGCATCCCTTCCTCCTTGCCCAGATGGCAAGAATTTAATATTACTCATGTTTTAGAAATTCTTTTTCTATTTTCTAATTTGTATAAGTTCTTTGTCTTTTTTTAATTTGTTATTGTTTCAGTATGAATTCAGCGTGATTTTTTTACCCTTATATTTTATTATGTTTATAATATCAAAATGACTTTCACTGATTAATACTGAAGTGTGTTTTGTAGAAAAATATAGACCAACATAGTTCAAAATATATTTGAAAAACAAGTCTAGAGTTTCCAGAAAGAAATAATTTTACATATAGTTGATTTTAGATCTCTATGTGTCTAGACCTTTTTTTTTTTTTAAGATTTTATTTATTTACTTTCAGAGAGAGTGGAAGGGAGGGAGAAAGAAAGAGAGAGAAACATCAGTGCATGATAGATACACCATTAGTTGCCTCGCCCCCAACTGGGGACCTGGCCTGCAACCCAGGCATGTGCCCTGACTGGGGACTGAACCAGACCTTTCCATTCACAGGCTGGGGCTCAATCCATTGAGCCACACTGTCCAGGGCTAGACTGTACCTTATTTAATATCTTTTAGAATGTACTGTGGAATATGCTATACAAGAGGAAATGGAAGGTAACATGTGCTTTAATCCCTTTCTGAAAAGCTCATCCTCTCTCTCCAAGGTCAAAGAGTTTTGGTCTTGATGCCAGTCTCTCTCAGTGGACAGAAATCCAGAAGGAAAGCCTGTGTGTGTGTCTTACAGGTATTCTAAAACTTGTGTATTTTGAATCTGGTGGACACTGGAACAAGATTGCCTTTAAATAAAAAAGCTGTAGGGGAGGAAAAATAATTCTCCCTTTATCCTTCAAAGTTCTTGGCTGTGACCCACCCTTCCTCCACCCTCACCCAAGAATAAAAAAACAGACTAACAGGAGAAAAACAAACAAGTTTAATAACATGGCTACCCCCTGTATACATGGAAGAGACCTAGGAAAACTGAGTAACTTCTCAAAATGTCCCAGGCCACCAGCCAAAACACCAAAACACCATCTTCAGCTAAAGACAAAAGAAAGATGTTGGGCGTGGGAGAGCCAGTTATGGGAGGTTTACAGGCAAAGAATAGTAAATAAAGGTAGGGCTGCAGATTTAGGTCTTCGCCTTCTCCATTGATAAATTTCTAGAGATTGAGTCATCCTCTACCTGGTATGAGAAGGAGACACCCTTATAAATGTAAACAACCCTTACAAAAAAGAGTCACTTTGACTTGCTTTCCAAGCTTTTTCTGTGTCCACAGTTTCCCAAAATAACCAGCCTAAAGTAACCCTCATGCCAAAGAGGCATAGTTTGCCGTGGCAAATTGTGCTTCCACCAAACCAAACACCCAAAACAGAGTTTCACTGCCTTCCTGGGTTGGAGAGGAAAGTATGTTTTTCTCTTGAGAGGAAGCAAAATGCATCACCCCCAAGCGAGCCACTTTAGCATGTGAATTGTTTTGAGCTGAAGACCCAGCAGACCCAGGAAAAGCTTTTTACCTCTCCCATACTGCTTAAAAGAATTTAGATGGTGGGCCTGTAGCAGGAAGAGAGCAATTACCAGAGATAATAAGGCCCAGACCCTACTGGCTTCTTAGCTTAAGGTGACACAGAAGCCTCAATTGCCTAATTGCTTTTGAGCCAATTTACTAGACCAGCCGAAGAACCTAGAAGAGAAGAAGAGATGCTCTTGCCGAAGTACTTAGCAACAATAAAAAAACACAAAGCAATATTCTAATATGTTATCTAGATACAGTTGCTTTGAAGAAAAGTATCATACTCAAGAACAAGACCGGGGAAGTGGGGAAGTATGGTGTGAGACATACTGGAAGCTTTATAAACAGAAAATAAACTCTCATTCATCCATTACCATCAATAATAAACATTTGCTGCTCTCTGCCAAATGTTGTTCTAGGCACTGAAGATATGGCAGTGAATAAGAGAGATACAGATCCTTGCCCTCAAGGAGCTCACATTATTTTTGAGGATGAAAGCAAATACAACCAGTAAAATGCATGGTATAGCAGATTGTGATAAGTGCTAGGAACAAAACAAAACAAAGAAAGAAAAAGAGAGATAATGAGGAAAGGGGGAATTTTAGTTAGAGCAGTCAGGAAAAGCCTCACTGAGAAAGCGACATGTGAGTAAAGACCTGTAGAAGATGAGAGAATAAGCTGCCAAGTCTTTTATTTTCTAAGATTTTATTGATTTTCAGAGAGAGGGGAAGGGAGGGAGATAGAGAGGGAGAAAAACATCGATGTGCTAGAGAAACATGGATCGGTTGCCTCTCACATGCCCCCAGCTAGGGACCTGGCCCACAACCCAAGCCTGTGCCCTGACTGGGAATTGAACCGGCAACCCTTCGCTTTGCCAAACAACACTCAACCCACTGAGCAACACCAGCGAGGGCAGCGGCCGAGTCTATGAAGTGAGGTGGGAGCTGGGTCACCTTCTGGGTCTTTATTATTATTTTTAATTAATTAATTAATTAATTATATTGTGAGAGAGAAACACCGATCAATTGGCACAAAGGTCAAGTTGCTTGTGGGTTCCTGGAACAATAACTTTCTACATGCATTAATTACTAAGCTTATTAACTATAACTTCAAACTGAAAATTTCCCAACTTTTGAGTTTCCCCATCACTTCCAGATTTTACGAAGAATGCTTCAGATGCAACATCATTAATAATGATGTTTAATATAGCTTTTTAATAGATAATCTTCTTTTGGGTTAGATCAATTCCTCAATATCGGTATAGATGCTATGTAACACCTCTCTGTTGGAATAAAATAAGCCAGCCAGCATTAAGAGTTTATTATTCAGTGTTTTCATGAAATGTGGTAAATTGTTTAGGTAATTTCTCAATTATTAACCTAGCTACTGTAATAGCTATTGAAACCCTGGAGCTTTGAAATAATAAAATTAGGGTAACAAAATATTTAGACATGTGCAAGGGGGTCAGCTAGTGGAGGCAACAGAAGGTTCCCATTATATCCCATGTTTTAGCAAGTCTCCTGCATGGTGTTTAAATGTGAGAATGCACTTGGCGCTACTCAGCAAGGCTGCATTATGAATTAATAATATTCTGTGGTGACCAAGCCTTCCATTACATTTGTGTGTAAACTAACGACTCATAATAGTGGCTCTGCTTAGAATTAAATGCCATGAATAGTAAAATAAGATTGGGAAACATCATTTTAAAGATAGTTTATACAAAGGAAATTGTCATGCTTTCTTGAAATTTTAGTTATGTAATTAGATTATGAATTTTAGCAACTGTTTACCTTTAAGAAAATAATGCACTTATGTACAGAGCAGTTATTTCACCAAATAATAAAACTATAGGACACTAAAAAACAAGGATGAGAACGTATACTAAAGGAAAAAACGAAAGAAGATAGAAGTTAATGTGTTAGAGGCTGCCAAGAGAGTTGAAGCAGCATTAAATATCAGTGGGGAATAGACTTGATTTGTTTTCTTTCTAAATTACTTTTCAATTCCCATCCCAAATGTTGCATGTCAATATTTTAGCTGGTGCCATTTTAGAATTCATCAAAGTACATACATATGGCACAGAACCAGTTCATCTGGAATCCACGAAGTTCAAAGGCTTGGTATTATCATCTTGAGAATGCTGGGATGAAGGGAGACACAAAATTGGTTTTTAAAAATGCAATCCTTTACATTAAGCACCCTGGGCTGAGCAGTATTAGAAGGCTTGTTTTGAGTTACCTGCATATAAATCTGCAAAACCTTTTTTGTTTTTTACGGATTATGATAGTTTTTCAGTAGACCCTCATTTCTTTTTTTTATTGTTTTTCTATTACAGTTGTCCCCCCCCCCCATTGCTCTTAGACCCTCATTTGATGACAAACATTTATTGAGTATCCATGTGATGAGATCAGGCAAAGTTGCTGTCTGGTAGAACTCACAGTAGACTAGGAATGACAAACAGAAAATTACAATGTTATATGATAAGTGCTTATAAAGGTAGCCATTGAGGGTTATGAAAATGTTGAGAAAGGCTCAGCTACCTCTGCCTATGCATTTGGAATGGGGACAGGGAAAGCTTCAGAGAAGCGCTGACTTGTGAATAGGAAATTGAAGGCAAGAGCTTCTCTGATTACCAGAGGAGCAGGGCCAGCTTTATGGGTGTGCCCCTTATGTAGTCACAGAGGGCCCCAGACTTAAAAGGAGCCCAATGCTTGGCTTTAAGTTCTGCCATTGCCATCTTTTTCAAAAAAATAATTTATTTATGTATTTGTTAATTTTATTTTTAGAGAGAGGGGAAAGGAGAAAGAGAGGGAGAGAAACATCACTGTGTGGTTGCCTCTCACTCGTGCCCCCAACTGGGGACCTGGCATGCAACCTAGTCATGTGCCCTGACTGGGAATCGAACCAGCGACACTTGGCTCGCAGGCCGACGCTCAATCCACTGAGCCTCAGCAGCCAGGGCTGCCATTGCCATCTTGACTTTGTGAAGGTGCCCCCACATTTTCACATTACATGGGACCTTGAATATTGTGCAGCCAGTTCTGAAGAGGAAATACAGGGCTATAAGAAATATATCTTTATGTTCTCTGTCCTAAAGGGGCTACCAGACTGGGATATATGAGTAAGTGGCCCCAACTGAGAAAGAAAGATAATACAGTGTAACAAATTGAGTACTGTAAAGATACGGATGAAATATTAAGGCAGTCAGAGGAAAGATCAATTAATTTTTCCTGAGGTAGGGTGGGATAGAGAAGGGGGTACTGAGGAACTTTAAAGGAGAAGAAACAATTGAGTTAGGCCTTTAAAAATGTTTTGCCCTAGTTGGTGTGGTTCAGTGGGTTGGGCATCCTCCCACAAACCAAAAGGTCACTGGTTTGATTCCTGGTCAGGACACATGCCTAACTTGCAGGCCAGGCCCCCAGTTGGGGGCGTGCGAGAGGCAGTCGATCGATGTATCTCTCGCACATTGATGTTTGTCTCCCCTCTCTCTCTCCCTCCCATCCCCCTCTCTATAAATAAATTAAATAAATAAATCTTTTAAAAATGTTTTATCTTAATAGCAAAAAAAAAGTTTTGTTTTATCATACAAAAGTTGAAGGAATGCATTTTAGTCTGAGAAATGACATCTGCAAAGAAAGAAGAGCATTCATTCACTGAAAAATATTTGTTGATTGCCTCTTGGGTTCTAGGCACTATTCCAGTACTTGAGGATAGAGCAGTGAACAGAGTCCCTCCCTGATAGAGCCTATATTTAATGAAATATGTGAACAATAAAAAAATAAGTGAATGAACTCACACTGCCTGTTGATAGTAAGTACTATGAAGAAAACTAAAGCAAGATAAGAGGATAGAGAATGGGAAGGGGGCTTTCAAAATGTGGTTTCTGAGGTGGTAACGTTTGAGCAGAGACCTGAATAAAGAACAAGAGCAAGCAGTTTGGGGGGAACAGTGAGCAAGTTCAGGGTCCCAAAGCAGGATGGCACTAAGATCTAAGAAAATATGGATGCAAGTGGGAGTGGAGCTCAGTTAAGTAGGGAAAAAAGGGCACGCAATGATGTTGAAGATTAGACAGGGATCAAGGCCATGTGAAGAATTTAGGATTTTATTTAGAGTGAGATGCTTGCTATTAGAGTTCCAAGCAAGGCCGTATTGTGAAAGATTCCCTTGGCTGCCCTGTAGATGGCAGATGGCAAGAGGAGTGGATGCTGACAAGAGATGACTGATGGTGGTGACATCATCCAGAGTGTCATGGTGGAGGCATGGAGAGGGGTTAGATCTGAGTGTATGTTGAAGGTAGAGGCAACATGATTTGTTGATGAATTATTTGTGGGGACTGCAAAAAGATGCTTTCAAGGTTTATAGGTGGCCCGAGAAAAGGGAAGGCTAGAATTGCCATTGACTCTGGAAAAGTCCCATACACATTATGCTCAAGAGGGTTGGCTTAGGTCATGAGAAATGGCGTTTAAAATTTGTGTAAGTAAATGGAGGAGAAATGTGGCTGAAGAGAGAAATGAAAACTACAACAGGTTGGCTCTTATAGATTAGAAGGAGTTTGGACATTATCCGAAGGATTTTAAGTCACAGCACAGCATAAGAAATTCTTCATTTCATTTTTGACTGTCATGGAGAAACTTCTTTGGAGGCCTGGGAGGTGGAACAAGTACGGGCCGTCTTAAGAGTCCATGGGAGATCCTGGCTGCTGTGGATCAATGGATTGAGCGTTGGCCTGCGAGCCAAGTGTCGCTGATTCGATTCCCAGTCAGGGCACATGCCTGGGTTGCATGCTAGGTCCCCAGCTGGGGACGCGTGAAAGGCAACCACACATTGATGTTTCCCTCTCTTTCTCCCTCCCTTCCCCTCACTCTGAAAATAAATAAATTTTAAAAATCTAAAAGATAATAATAATAAAAGCTAACAATAGAAAAAATATTTTAAAAAATAAAAAACGAGTTCATGGGAGAGATGATGAACATGCTCACAGTTGATTCAGAGAAGAGGAGATGAATTGGAAAGAAAGTCATGGATTTTTTTCTTTGTATACATTGAATATCTTTCGAGTACCTCTTTTCTAGGCACCATTCTTGGGGTTTGATGGTATGCCAGTGAGTAACACAGATCATTGATGCCCGCATGAGTCTTACATTCTAATGAAAGGAGACAGACAATAAGATAAACAAGTAATGTATGAACGTAGTAACAAGTTCTGAGGAGAAAAATGTAGCTGACAAGGAAGAGAGCCTGTGTCATTCTAAATATGGAAATTATAGCAGGCATCAGTGAGAAAGTGACATTTGAACAGAGTAAAGATCAAAGGCTTTGACTTTGAATTTCTGTAAATCCACTCATTCATTCTGCAAATATTTATTGACTACACAGTGTCCCCAGATACTTTGCTAGGTAACTTCATTCAATAAAGCTTATTTTTTCCCCCATAAGATCTGGAAACGTAAACAATGCAAATTAATGTTTTTAAAGGGCCTTGATAATGTTTGCATTGCAACTGTCATGGCCCTTTGGGATCTAAAAAAGCTCCCAGATATCCTCTGTTGAATGCCCCCACAAACCAAATGCCACTGCTATAACAGCAGTTATAGGAACTCAGGGGAAGAATTAAAATATTTGGTTGTCACAGTGAAGGACTCTAGCAAACTAAATAGGGATATAAACTGAGCTTTAATCTGATAATAGTGCTCTTTGGAAATGTGTATATGCTAGAAATAGTGTATGAAAGGACTTTGTAAATTATACAGCCACCTTTCTGAGAGACCTTCCCTGACGACCCTACCCACAACAGCAGCACACCCACAAACATCACTCTCTCCCCCACATTCCCACTTCATTTTTCTCCAAATCACTTACCACCAGCTGACAAATGATCTATTCACTGAGCTATCTGGCTTTTATTTTTATTTTTTAAGTATATTTTATTGATTATATTGTTACAATAGTTCCGATTTTTTCCCCTTTGCTCCCCTCTGCCCAGCACCTCCCCAGCAATCTGCCACCCAAGTCCATGCCCATGGGTCGTACATACAAGCTCTCCCGCTTCACCCTTTCATATATTCTTCTTGCTTTTTTAAATAATTAATTAATTAGTTATTTTAACAATAAAAAATAACAATCCCTCCCTCTCAGACTTAAGACCCTTTATAATCTTATAAAGGAAAATGGGCGAAGGTCTCGTGCTCCTCTAGCTGCTTTAAGCTGGGCATGGTCGTCGTCCTACCTACCCTTGGGTCCAGAAATCCCTAATAAGAGTGGGGGTATGGAGGAGAGGGTGGCCTTCCCACATGGGGAAGGATCGTGCAGACTCCAGGTCAGTTGGCTGTCCCCGGACAATGGCATGCTTGGTTCAACAGGCTGGCATCCTTGTTGTATTCTGGGGACAACAGATTTGGCAACAGGGTTAAAATGCATCATTCTATCCATAACCATTAGATGACAAAAGGCAGGTATTAAATTTTCAATGTCCCACATTAGGGAAAAGAAGGGCTTCTTTGGAAGAAGGTATGCCAAGCACATCTCACCTGTCCAAAACCGTTTTGCCCATTATACTTAGTTTGGGCTGAGGGAAATATTTTGGTTTCCCCGCTCTTAGACCTCTGGGCTCTTTCTGTACGAGCCTTTAGGACAGGAAAGAGAAACCAGTTTTAAAGTGACGCCCACAGACCACCCCATACTTCACCAACCCAGCCACTTAGTTCAGCCAAACCGTTGAGTTTCAGGAGGCAGCAATGCAGACAGGATTAAGTGAGGCCTATACATACAGACAATCACTCAGGTAATGAGATCATAGGCTTATGCCCTTTGAAAACAGAAAACACATGTTAATTTATGTAACATAACCCACAAACAAGTCTCTAAATATGTAAGACTGTCTTATTGGAAAAACATCCAGTTGAAAGGCATTGGACATTCTTCTTGCCTGTAAATTAAGCATCTTTGATGATACCACAGACATAGTTTAACTTTCAAATGAAAACAAATTTTAAATGAAAAGAAACTTTAAAGACAGCTGCACTACTTTATAGTCTACCGCTGAGCATTGTGATTTTCCCTGAATCACGATTTTTCTCTCTAAGATTACCCTCCTTGTCGTTAAAGGGACTGCATTAAGTCCATTTTTAATATATCCTGTTCATTTGCATAAACATAACAAGAGCAGAAAATGATCACTTATGATCTTTAGTTCTGCTTTGCTGGAACTTACGCAAGGAACATTTAGGGTGACCTTCAGTCTGCCCTTCAGGACACAGAAGCTGAGCCACATACCTGGCATTCAGCCTTGCCTATAAACACCTGTCTTTTCCATTGTGCCTTAAGGTCACTTCTAGCCATCTTTCAAGAAAAAAAACCTTCATTTCTTCCCTGGAAAGATTGCTGTGGACTGCACAACCAACCAAGGTACCAGGCCTTTTATCTCATGGGCTTTTATTACCTTTGAAAGTCAATCCCAGGTCCTCAGGGCTTTTTGGTAACAACCAGAGCCCAAGCATGTCTCCTTTAGGTATGACATTCCAGTCAAAGTCTTGGTCAAAAAAAGAACCTCTATTAACATCTGGTCTTATTAGTTTTATGCAAAGAAACTTATGTCATTACTTCTTTAGAATGCCAAACTCTGGAAGGATCAGATAGGGAGAAAAATATACAGAGTGAAGGAAAATCCTTGTCCTTCTAATATTCACTGAACTGGCATTTCCATTCTTTATATTTTCATTTTTCCCCCATTAAAAATTTTTTGTTTTCCCATTACAGTTGTCCCACTTTTTTCCCCTTTTGCTTCCCCGCACCCTGCCCCCCCTTCTCCCACATTCAGTCCCCACCCAGCTGTCCTTGTCCGTGGGTCATTTATACATGTTCTTTGACTAGACCCTTCTCCTTCTTATCCCCTTCTCTCCCTCCCACCTCTCCCCTTGTTACTGTTAGTTTATTCCTTGTTTACATACCTCTGGTTCAATTTTGCTTATTTGTTTGTGTTATTCATTAGTTTCCTGTAATAGGTGATAGCATAATGTATTTTTCTTTCATTGCCTGGCTTATTTCGCTAAGCATAATTCTCTCTAGTTCTATCCATGTTGTTGCAAATGGCAGGAGTTCCTTCTTTCTTTCTGCTACATAGTACTCCATTGTGTAAATGTACCACAGTTTTTTGATCCACTTATCTACAGATGGGCACTTAAGTTGTTTCCAGCGCTTGGCTATTGTAAATGTGCTGCTGTGAACATAGGGACTTATTCATTGTCATTTTCCCCCTTTGTACTCGTGTTCCTCTCTGTCTCTCTCTGTTTCTTCATCTTCTTAAAGCAGACCCTTTAGCATCTCTTGTAATGCTGGTTTGGTGGAGATGTATTCTTTTAGCCTTCTTTTGTCTTGGAAACTCCTTATTTCACCTTCCATTTTGAATGAGAGCCTTGCTGGGTAGAGTATTCTTGGTTGTAGGCCTTTGTTTTTCATTGCTTGGAATATTTTTTGCCATTCCCTTGTGGCTTGTAGTGTTTCTGCTGAGAAATCTGATGATAGCCTTATTGGAGCTCCCTTGTATGTTATTAGTTGTTTCTCTCTTGCTGCTTTTAGGATTCTCTCTTTGTCTTTGAATGTTGCCATTTTAATTATGATGTGTCTTGAAGTGGACCTTTTTGGGTTCATCTTCATTGGGACCCTCTGTGCTTCCTGGACTTGCGTGACTCTTTCTCTCCTCATGTTAGGGAAGTTTTCTGTCATTAGTTTTTCAGAGAGGTTTTCTATCCCTTGCTTTTCTTCTTCTCCTTCTGGAATTCCTATGATACGGATATTATTACGTTTCATGTTGTCCTGCAGCTGTCTAAGAACCTCTTCATTCTTGTTCAGTCTTTTTTCATTTTGTTGCACTGTCTGGGAGTTTTGTCTACATTGTCCTCCAGCTCACTGATTCGATCTTCTGCTTCCTCTAGCCTGCTTTTCATTCCTTCTACTGTGTTCTTTAATTCAGAGATTGTATTCTTCATTTCCTCCTGGATCTTATTGATAGCTTCTATGTCCTTTTTCATGCTGGTGTAATTCTCAGTAAGTTCCCTGTAGTTTTTCTGGAGTTCCTTGTAGTTTCCCTGGAGTTCTTTGTAGTTTCCACTGAGCTCATTGAGCTTCTCCATAATCCATGCTTTCAATTCCATATCTGATAGTTTGCTCCCCTCTATTTCATATAACACTCTTTCTGGGGATTCTACCTTTCCTTTCGATGGGGGGTTGTTTCTCTGTCTCCCCATTTTTGTGACTCTTATTGTTTGTTGGTGCTTCTTATAATGATCTGCACTTCCTGGATCTGCCCCTGGTGGTGTCAGATCATGTACCAGTCTGGCCTTAGGCAGCCTGTTGGAGACTTCCAGGGATCTACTGCCTTTGTCTGTCTCCTTTAGTTGTTAATCTATCTCTTCTATTTTTATTTTTAATTTTTTGCCTATCTCTTCATCCAGGATGCAAGCCCTATCAGGTCAGTAATTTTCTGTTGTTTTTCCTACTCAATTCTCAACATGTAGCACAATGCCTGACACATGCTATGAACCCTTATTCTTTGAAAAAATTGTTTGTAATTGTTAAATATATAGATTGTAGTCAGGACGGAGAGGAGAAGGAAGAGAAAGATGACTAGAAGGATCATGTTATGAGTTCCTGACCCAGTAGAAGTTGGCAAAAATAGTAAATTTTGTGAGGCACATGTGTATAGTCTGGATCTATCCTCTTTGGTCTATTGTGATGTATTTTTGGAACAGGTGGTTGGATAGGGTGGCCAACCATTCCAGTTTCCCCAGAACTGAGGTTTTTTCTAAGACATGGGACTTTCAATATTAAAACTGAGAAAGTTTCAGGCAGTTCAGGATTGTTGGTCACCCTCTGGTTAAAGGTATCGGTGCCATTTGAGAATGCAAAATGTGATCAAGTTAGCACAATGTGGTGTTCATATTCCAGCTCCTCTATTGACTCATCACAGAATCTGGCAATTTCTTATACACCATTAGGCCTCTGCTTTCAACATCTAGAGAATGAGGATTTGAGCTAGATGGTTTCTAATGGCCCTTCCAGCTCTAAAACTTTATACTTCTCATTGCTGTACATAGGAATTGAACCCATGATATTGCCTTACCACAGTGACCTTCTCAATGACAACTGAGCTAGCTAACCAGCAGAATCCAAACACTTATTAATTTAATCACTGGACTAACATCATTTGCCATTGGAAAATGGCACCTGCATGTGTTTTTAAGTTTTATTACAGAAGACCTAGCGCCCAATATCTGTGTTATCTCCCAAATCCAAGTGATTTGTGCTGGAGCTGATTCCATTGAGACTTCCCAAATTATTTTGATGTGGTTCTTCTTGCCTTTAGGTTGATTACAGAAATGGAGTGTAGACTGTTATTTTAAGACCTGTGTCTGTCCCAAATTGTTCACATATTTGACCTTGATGCCATAAATCTGTTGATATAAAGTTTATAAGGAAAATGCTGTATATATCATAACACATTCATATTCCCTCATTCAAAATAGAGTATAAGTAGTTGATAGTATAATTTTTTTCAGCAGAGATAATCAGGGGAAAACAGGAAAATGCAGACCTAAAAGGCCAAGAATGGGAAGAGAGCAAAAAGCTTACCTTTGAATCGTAAAAAGACTGTGGGATCAAAGATCACCATTTTGCCTAAGACATCATTATAGATCATGTACCCCCAGATCCCTGTAAACCTCTCAGAGCTGAGTCCCAGATTAATCAAGCAATATTTTTACAGTAACAACTTTCTATCGTGTGCTCTTTTATTTTTCTTTTTTTCCCCCCTTAGACTGATTTACTCTTTCAGGACTGATGATACAGACATTTATCTGGCCTACAATCCTCATGAGTTCTCTTAACTCTAATCAATTCCCAGACTGTTCACATCAAATTTGGGCTCATACATAACTCTAGGTAATATTAGATGTCAGAATAGAGATAAAATATTTGCTGTGAATGGTAAATTTCCATGGAAAGAACAAATTTTTACCCGTCTTGCTTTCTTGCCTGCATTTGGTCTAACTTCTCTATATACTTTGTCATATTCACTTGTGCCTTTTCAGTACTTTTCCTTCTTGCCTTGCAGTCTATCTGGGTTTTGCCTCAATACCTCTTATGAAATTCTTTTCCTCCCTTCAGTTTCAAATTGCATTGAATATAGCCTTTTCTTAAATAACCGTAGTCTCATATTTTTAACCATGATTTAGAGATACCACGTTTTGGATACCATTCTTTAGTTTGTCCTTATTTTTGCAAATGCAGTAGTATCATATTGACCAGACTATATAACTAAGAAAACTATATCATATACTCATAAGATTTCTCAGTCTTGAAGGTATATGGTGATTGAATGCCTTTTGGACTGTGCTTGAATAATTCGACTGATAGGAGCTCAACACTTACAAAGCAGCTCAGTATAACACAGGACAGTTCCATCTGATAGAATTATCTGCTTTACTTCAGACTGGAGTCTGTCTCCTTAGATGGATGGCCATGGATTCTAGCTATGATAGTCCTCAACACTATCCAAATCAAATCTCTGTCGTCCAAGTAGATTTGAAGAGAAAAGGTATCATTGTGTCCCACCTAAATCTTACCTTCTCATAATTATATGATCTCATTTCTTCATAAGTTCCTTGTTTTATATGGTTGCAGCTCCCTTCACTGTCATTGATTCTTTTTCCTGGTCATGCTCCTGGGTAGGGCACTCATTCCATAAATGCCGATTAGGACTAACAGAGAAAACATATGGTTACACATTTTGCTTCTGCCATCTACATTTGCACTAGTGGTTCTCAAACAGTCATCCCAGAATCGGCAGCATCAGCATCAGCTTTGCCTGGGACCTTGTTAGAAATACACATTCTCAGACTGCACCGCAGACCTACTGGAGTCCAGCAGACTGTTTTAACAACACTTTGTGATGATTCTGAGGCAAGCTCAAGTTCGAAAATTGCTGTTCTCTTAACTGATAATCAACCCCCTAAATGTGTCTTCTTCGTGGTATTTCTCTGCCAAACCTCGCATACCCAGTACTTACATGTTTGGCGTGTGTTTACGCAATTATACTGCATTTTGTTAGATTCATCCCACTGCCTCATTTTGTCAAATGCTTCCTGGATTCTGATTCTGGTAGTGATATCACCAAGGAGGCGTAGGTTCTTCCTGACTTGACTCCCCCTTACAAGAACCACTAACAACTCTTCATGGAGGAGACACCACTGAGAGAATCCTAGACCATGGGAGTGGGGGTGGGGGTGGGGGGAATATGTGGGGAAGATTGAGGAGGTGGGGCTGAAGCACCCCCTGCACCACACAGATCAAGACTGACTGCATTAGAAGAGAAAGAGGAGAGTCTACACCTGACTGCATTGTCCCTCCCCCAGGCCCTGGCAGCACCACTCCCAGCACACTCTGCTTCTGATCTGCACTATGCTTGCTAACCTTCACACATTTGGCTTTTTGTCCACTGTGATTTTGATAAACTTGAGTCAAATATTTATTTTAAAAAGATATCTTTTTTTTTTCTGCAGATAAAGCTATGTCCATAATTTTCCTCAGAGAAAAAATTATGTTTCTAAATCACAGAAACTGACAGCTTCTGAGGGGAATGTGTTCTAAGTAAGGTTTGGGTTTTGTTCTTGTTTTTTTTTTGTTGTTGTTGTTGTTGTTGTTGTTGTTGTTATGGCTATTATTTGTCCAGAGAAGCTAGAACTTGAGGCAAGTACTGGAGAAAAAAAATGATAATGGTTCAAAAAGAGGCAACCCTTGGTCTAGAATGGGCCTGTAGTTCACAAAGTAAACAGGAAGCAGTTCATCAACTCTTGCAGCTTCTGGAAGCTAAAGCTCTACGGTCCTCAATCAACCCTGACTTCAACTTGGAATCACCAGGGAAGGTATTAAAAATTATGCCCCTAAGGATTTGATTTACTTGGCCTGGAGTGAGGCCTGGGCATGGATTTTTTAAAAATAGTTTCTGATCTGAATAATGCATAGCTGGGGTTGATGGAGAAACACTGCACTAGAGATTTCTAGGGACCCTGGTGTTTACCTGACTGAGATGGGAGCCACAGCAGAGTTTTGAATGATGGAGTGGCCTGATGTGACTTACAGATTAATAGGATAACTGGTTTTCCTGTTGAGAAGAGGATAAGGTATGTGACACAAAAGAGATACAGACAAAATGCTCTGAGCATTTAAAGAAATGAGAGCACCTTGCTAAGGGATGATTAGGTAGTCTTTATAGAGGAGTAGGTTGCATGAGAAGTAGATGTTGGAGCTGGGCAAAGTCAACAGAAGAATTCTAAGCATAGGAAATGGCACAAACAATGGGAGGGCGTATTTGCAGAATGGCAAGGAATCGCGGCTAGTAACACTGTAAGTCAGACGGGTATACTGAGGCTGTATATTTGCAATTCTTGAGTGCGAGGCTTAGCATTTTATTTCGTTTTATTTTATTTTAAATTATTTTTTTAAATTATCTCAATTTTTTTATTTTAGAGAGAGGGGAAAGTAGGGAGAAAGAGAGGGAGATAAACATTGATGTGAGAGAGAAGAATTGATCTGCCTTCAGTATGCACCCAGACTGGGGACCGAACCTGCAACCTAGGCATGTGCCCTCACCAGGAATCAAACCTGGAACACTTTGGTTCGCAGGATGACACCCAACCTACTAAGCCACACCGGCTGGGGCCAGGCTCAGCATTTTAAACTTATTATTAGAAGCTGAAAAAGCACTTGAGTGCTTTCAGACAGGAAAATGACACTGTTGAAGCTGTGTTTGACTGTTTCTTTTAAACCATCTCCCCTACATGCAGTTGCTTATTAAAAATCAGCACTCTATCTCTGGCATTGCTCCCAAATTTATCCTCTGTCCTGCGTGTCTACTACCAGTCTGTCTTAGCTGAAGTCCGCATTCTCTAGATGGTCAGGGCCAACAGTTTACTAGCTGGCATCCCTACATATGCTATGGCTTCTCTCTGATCTACACAGCTTCCAATATCTTTTTAAGGCATCAATTTGATTTCTTAAAATTTGTCACTGACTTTCTACTCTCTGACTGTTGTACTTCTTAAATGTTGTACCTGTGACCTTTCTCCCTATGGAAGGGTATGAACATGTACTTCTGTGACTTCAGTGGCTGAAAAGGCCTGATTATCTAAGCATGAATTTCCTTTAACATTTCAAGATTCATCTCTGCAATGCACATAGATTTTATACTCTATTTGCCAATTAAATATAAGCATTTGCCTTATAATCTTCACATAAAATTGGTATTTCTGGAAGATCTATCATATTTGCACACTAGTTTCAAATCTGCATCTGTATTGTTTTATTTTTGTATCCCATTACATTCAAAGCCGGCTTAAAAATTGGTTCTAGATTGTTCACCAGCTTTTCTCCTGACCCTCAACACACATAGACATGCACAGATGCACACACACATGCACACACCCTAACATTCCTTTTCTCTTTACCTTACTAGCCACAAAAAAATTTGTAGTTGTGTTATATCACAAGAACTCCCCCATGTTACTGTAATTTTCAAAACCATTATTTTCAGTGGTTGTATAATATTTTATTGGCCATCCTCAACTGTTGAACATTTCAATTTTTACAATTTTGAGAGGTTGTAAATTATTTTCATATGTGTATTATTTTATATTTCCTTAGGATAGATTTCTAGAAATGGAATACTAGGTCAAAAGCAATGAAGCCCTGGCTGGTGTGGCTCAGTGGATTGAGTGCTGGCCTGCGGACCAAAAGGTAGCCAGTTCGATCCCCAGTCAGGGCACATGCCTGGGTTGTGGGCCAGGTCCCCAGTTGGGGGTGTGAGAGAGGCAACCAATTGCTGTTTCTCTCACACAGCATGTTCTTCTCCCTCTCTTTCTCCCTTCTTTTCCCTCTTTCTAAAAATAAATAAATAACATCTTTAAAAAAAATCAATGAAGAACTTTGTGATTATTCATATATATTTCCAAATTGCTTTCCGAAAGTAACGTAAAAGAGTACCGGTTTTCTGCCTTTACCCTTCTCAAAGTCCTTACCAGTACTAGGGATTAGGGTTTAAATTAATGAACCATAAATTGTATGTCATCTTTGTTTTAATGTATTTTGCTGATTCTTTGGGTCATGATATGTTTGTTTGGTATTTGTTCATCACTTTTGTAAAATTGTTTAATTTTATTTGCCCATTTATGTACTTGGGTCTTTATTAATTTTGGTGATCTCTTTGTGTATTTTGGATATTAATTTTTTTGCTCAGATTTTGTAGACTTGTGCATTTGGCCAAAAGAAGTAGCAAAGCTCTAGATTGTACTTCAATGTCAAACATTAGTTTTCCTGGAAAAGAACTTCCAGGAGTATGGTACTGGTGGGAAATGTGTGGTGTGTTGGTACAGACGGTATATTTTCAGAAACCATAATATAATTTCACAAAAAGATATTTCTCACTGGAGAGTAGGTCGTGATACTAGTATCTGTGCTTATCTATGTTTAGTTTATATGGTTTCTCCACTTTTCTCTGCACAATGCACATCATGACTTTGCTTTTAACTTGGCTACTTTTGTCAAATGAATATCACTAACTCATCCAAACTTTTCAGGTATTTTAAAACATAGACCATGTGATGTACAATTACTCATCTGTGTTTTCCCTCCATTCATTAAAATGATTATTATGAAGAATGTTTCCCCCCAAAATAGGGTTTCATAAAAATTCTCAAACAGTCATCTTCCATAATTATTTTATGGTTTAATTTAAGACAAAAGATTATAATATCTTTGATTATTAAAGTTATGGTGATATTCCTTTTGAAACAAACACCATGGCATCAGTAGAACTGCTGATGACCTTTCTGGACTTCATATGAAATTCTCGTCTCCCAGGAGCAGGGAGGTAGAAGTGGGAGATACCCCACTTTTTTCTCTAGTTGGGCATGTTCTTTGGCTTTACAGTTCTCTGATATGCAGTTATATCTCTGTGCCAGGAAGAGTAGGCTGATGCATCTCTAGAAACTCTTATCAATGGAGAAGGAAAGGATTTAAATCGGTGTAACATACCCTTGTTTATAAATGAGATTTGGTTGATAACCTCCCATTCCTGACTACTCATTCCCGATATCTTCTTTTGTTTTTAGATGGAAATGGTATTTAAGATGATAATTTGGGCCATTTCCCAGAGTAACTCTGTTTTCCTGGGTCTCTTCTATGTATGCAGATGTCCATGCCATTAAACTTCTGTTTTTCTCATATTAATCTGCCTTTTTATTACAAGAGGTCTTAGCCAAGTACTTGAAAGGTAGAGAGAAAATTATTTTTCCACATCCACAAAAGTGAAACACACTCTTCAGTAATGTGTGTTTATGGAAACAAACTGAAGAATAGTTTTAAATACTGTGGCAAATTTAATGTCAACTCTTGATCAGGCAAGTATGTCAATTATTTGTACCTCACTCATAGACTTGGGAAAGCTAGTTGAGAATCAGCTTCCAGCATGGAAGCATTTGGTAGTGATGTTGGGGGTAGAGGAAATATGGCTTATTTTCTAGGTAACATACTGATTATACATAGAGGAGGAGAGAAGGAGAGAGAGACAGAGACAGAAAGAATGAATAAGTTATATTTCAAATTTATATGTCCCTAAAATAAGTGAAATCAAATGAATGGGCATTATATTCAAAGCATTCAGAATATGTAGTATTGTTGTGCTTTTTGCCACCATAGCTTAAGATTCCTGATTCAGTCTGATTTATAGAAAAAAGGATGACAGTTTCTACTATAAAATCCTTCCCACCTTTGCCATAGTTTGCTAAGAGTTCTAGCTTTGCCTTGGTTGTTTTTTCTTTGGAATCAAGATTAAGTGGGTCCTCTCCCACAGCAATTTCAGGAAAATCAGGTTGAAGTGTCCTATTGCTTTACTTGCTCTTCTGTTTCAGGTCAGTTATGAAGAAGCAAAGTAATGTGAGGATAGTACTTTTATTCTCCCTCAGATGGGTTTTTGCTGTGCCATCTAAATTGTAGATATAATCATTTTCTTCCAGTTAAGTAATAGCTGTACCATCTGTCCACTTTGTCTCTGCTATTCAGAATCTCAGGTGATTTTTCATATTAAAAGTTACTGCTCCAGGAGAATATTTTATGACATTAAAAAAAAACAAAAAAACCTGCTTTTTTATGCAGTAAGAAGTGCTCCAAATCACTGCAAGTCAAGGCTTTTGTCAATATGAGGCTGAGGCGTGAATTCAGATAAGTAGGACTGAGTGAGGTTACAATGAAGAGAGAAAGTTTGAAAAGTAGAAAGGCCCCCAATTCATACAATGAAGACCCTTCCAAGGACTGTGTTCCCCTCTCCCAAGCAGTCATAGCAAGGGTTCTCTCTATAGGTCAGAGCCCTCAAACCCCGGAGTGGGAGAGTGTTTGGACTAGTTTTTACAAAGTAAGGTAATATAGAAAAATAAGGTACCACATTACCTGGTACATAATAAACATAATAAATAGCAGCCATTAAGTCCAGCATATCATAGTAGAAAAATAACTTTGAAATCACATCCCAGTGCCACCATTTCTTAACTGTATGGCCTTGGGCAAGGGACCTAATCTATCTGAGGCTAAGCTCCCTTTTAGGTAAAATGGAGACAATTATAATACTTAAGTTCCTAGAGTCGCCATGAGTACTAAATCAGATCAAAGTATATCCAGCCCCTAGAACAAGGTATAATGCACAATAAACTTTCAACAAGTGGTAGCTATAAATAAAATGACCATTGTTTGCAACATCACTTGATTTCTCATAAGTGTCTCTGCTGCAATGCTACAATATCTTTTTCTAGCTACCCCCAGACTGTTTTCTCTACTACAATGGTTTTTCATCATTCCCCACAAATGGATTGTTATTGTAGTTACTGCACTTGGTCTCTTCTGAATGCACCATTAAAAAATAAGTATTTTGCTGTAGCTGGTGTGATTCAGTTGGGCGTTATCCTGCCAACCAAAATGTCGCAGGTTAGATTCTGTGGAGAGCAGGACTGACACCATGTTTATAACATATGCAGTCTGACTTGGTAAACAACATGACACAGCAGAGCACAAGAAGTGACATAAATAACGTGTGCTTATCAGGACTGAGGAAAACAACCTGTGTGCGAGAGACTATACAAAAAAACAACATGATTCAGCAATCAAGGGGAACATAAAAGCAGGAGCATTCGGAGGGACTGCTGAGACGACCTAGAGGGAGAGAACGAGGTGCTAATGCTCTGATTGTGCCAGCTCTAGCTGACCCTGAAGCCATTGTCACCAAGGACTCTGCCTTGCAAGACGCTGGCCTGCTGCCTCGCAGACCCAGATTCCATCTGGACTCTTGGGACTTGGGTTTGTTATCTCCCAATTCTCTCATGTGATATTGTTACTGGTTGTTTCTGAGTGTTATCGCTATTGATGGGTTGTTATTGATTGAGATTGAATCTGCATCAATAAAAGCTGAGTGAATAGAATAGTCACCTTTGTTGACTTGCTGTTATTACTCAGTGCCGGTGTTGCCTGTAAAGCTGATGGCCCTATAAGTGGCCCGGTACCTCTGGTCCAGTGAAAAAGGCTTGCTGGCTTACAGTAAAGATCATAGAGCAGATACTCAGATACTCGTGAAGTTAGGGTATCGTATGCCACAGATTCTCAGTCAGGGCACAGCATTATAGAACAAGTGTACTATAAGCTGAAGTTGAAGAAACAAGCCCCCCAAAAGAGTTTTTATGTTGTTGTGTGATGTGAAGACATTAAAGTTTTAAAAAATATTTTATCTATTTTCAGAGAGAGGGGAAAGGAGGGAGAAAGAGAGGGAGAGAAACATCGATCAGTTGATCAGTTGCCTCTTGCACACCTCCACCTAGGGACCTGGCCTGCAATCCAGGCATGTGTCCTGACCAGGAATCGAACCTATGACCTTTCAGTTTGTGGACAATGCCCAACCCACTGAGTCATACCAGTCAGGGTACATTACAGTTTCTTAATCAGGGAAGAAAAGCGACCTGACTTATATTTAAAGAGAGCGCATTCTGTGACATAAGAGTTGCCATCATGTTGGAACTTTCTTGTGCTGGCTCTCCTGCTTGCTGGATCCCATCATTTTCTCTTTCTTGGTTTTCTCCCTTATTTTGGTGTAGCAAAATTTCTGTCCCTTTATTTTTAAAATTGCAAGGAAGATAAATTTGTAAGCATTGCTTATTGGAAAATATATTTATTTTCCTCACACTGTTGATTGATTTTTTTTATGTTTTGCATTTTTTAAAATTATATTTTATAGATTATATTGTCACAATAGTTCCATTTTTTCCCCTTTGCTCCCCCACCCCCACCGAGCACCCCCCTCCCCCAGCAATCCCTCCCTTCCCCAGTCCATGTCCATGAGTCATGCATGCAGTCTCTCTGGTTTCTCCCTTTCCTATGTTATTATTATTTTAGAATTAATTCATTAATTGATTTCTTTTTATAACAATAAAAAAAGCAACATTCTTCCCCTCTCAGACTTTAGACCCTTTATAATCTTATAGAGGACAGTGGGCGACGGTCTCCTGCTCTTCTAGCTGCTTCAAGCTGGGCGATATTTTTTTTTTTGAAGGAGAATTCTGTGAGGTTCCCCAGTGAGTCCTTCCCGCCGGTCCCTGTTTGGTGCCACTTGGGAGGTTCCTTGTCCAGCAGCTCCCTCAGCGTGGATGAAAGAACTGACTCAGAAACGAATCATCTGAGGAGAGAGAAGGAGGAGTGTCTCTCATAGGAGATCACTGATCAGTCCTTTCTCAGCCAGGGTTTGTATTGAGTTTGCTACGTGTAGAAATGCATGGGGTAAGCATGCAGACCTCCCAAAAATGGTTGGGAGTAATAACAAAGGGAAGCATAAACCAGCCTAGGGAGACAGGTAGCAAGACTGTGAGGCGCCAAGGCATATCATAGAATTCCAGATGCCTCTTTTTACTTAAACATTTTGTTTTCATTCTACGGATAAGAATTTGGAGCTATATAGAGCAAGCAGGCTTCATCAACTTCGAAGAGTACACAGCATTCCTATTCTACTTCTAAACTCCTCCGGAGTGTGGGACTGGCAGCATGGTATGTGGGACACAGCAGTTACAGTAGCCCTCTGTATCATACATACTGGTCTCCCACAGAATTCTAAGTTGAATATAATTACCTCCCATTTTGAAGGCATTGCTCCATTATCATATTATCTTCCAATATTGTGTTGAGGAGTTGGATGGCACTAAAATTCCAAATTCTTTGTATGTGACCTATTCTTCTCTGTAAACATTTATTTTTTAAATTAATTAATTAATTTAAAAAATATTTCGTTTATTTTTAGAGAGAGGGAAAGGGAGGGAGATAGAGAGGGAGAGAAACATCGATGTGAGAGAGAAACATTGATTGATTGCCTCTCAAAAACGCCCAGACCGGGGACCAAACCTGCAACCCAGGCAGGTGCCCTGACTGGGAATCAAACTGGCTACCTTTCACTTTGCAGGACAATGTCCCACCCACTGAGCCACAATGGTCAGGACTGTTCTCTGTAAACTTTTGGACTTTTCTCTTTATCCCTCGAGTTCTGAAATTTCATGATATGCCTTGATATAGTGCCTTTATCATTCAGTGTGCTGGGGAAATGGCAAAACTTTACAAATCATAACCTCTTGGCCTTCAGTTCTAGGAATTGTTATTGTATTTTAAAAATAAGTTGGCTCTGTCTCTTCTTTTTTCCTCCTTCTCCTTTCCTCCTTCCTATTCTTTTGTTCGTTCGTTCGTTCATTCGTTTGTTTCTTCCTTCCTCCCTCCCTCCCTCCCTCCCCCTTCCCCCTCCTTCTCCGTTGTCTCTCTATATATAACTCCTAATTTGAATATCTTAAATTAATTCTCTAATTTGCTTATTTATTTATGTCTATTGTGTATCCAACTTTTGTTTTAAGTCCCACTTTCTACATGATATGAGGTCCTTATTGCCCAATTTCTACCAAGATTAAAAAATATATATATTTGGAATCATATTTTTATTTTCTAAGACTATTTTCTTGATTGGGGGATTTTTTTTCATATCAAACTACCTTATTTATGGATTTAATATTTTATTCACTTGAGATTAGTGATTATTGAGATTATTAATGATAAGTTTTGCTCTTTAAAGTATTTTTGTTTCCTCTTAGTTTTTTCTTATGTTTGTTTATTAAGGTCTCAAATGTCTGTTGTTTCTTGGCTGTTGGTATTTTAAGAGTGAGACAATACAAATACATTTGGAAATTCTGAGCAAATACATTGTCCTGTTGACTGGTGGACTTCAGTATGGTAGATGGCCATATGCCAGTACCTATAAATCATTATCCAGAAATGGATAATCCAATCTTCCCCCTTAAGATTTAACCTAGATTCTGAGAACTGTGTTGGCAAAGAGAGATCAGAAATATATATTTATCTATGTTTTCTCATGACTTGATGCTTTGCATATAATTCCTTAGTCCATTTAGAATGCGTAGTATAATAAAACATAGCACATATGTGAGTGTGTGTGTGTGTACATATGTATCGTAGCATAACATCATATAATATAAATCAGATTCGATATGTACACTTCAGTGGTCTCAGACAGAGAGCCTGAGTTAGAATCTTGGCTCCACCACTCAACAAATGCATGACCTTTGGCGAATTATTTGTTCTCTCTGTGTGTCAGTCTCCTCTCTGCAAAATGAAAATGATAGAATCTACTGTATAGGATTGTTGGGAGTATTACAATGTGTTAATGTATGTAAAACACTTAGCACAATTCCTGGCATATAGTAAGCATTATCTAATAATTAGTTATCATCATTAATTATTTTATATCAGTACCAGAATGTTGTAAAATTACACTTGTAAAACAGTGGAACAGGAATTAAACTTTTCTGTGTGGCCTCATCAGGTAAAACTAGGACTAATTAAAGGAAACCTTGTGGAGCTAACTTTTGGTTCAATAAGGGAAAGGAGGGCTTTAAGTGCTCGAAGATGGAATAGACCACCTCAAGATTTGATGAGTTTTCTGTCAATAAGAATGCTCAAGAAAATGTTTATAAACCATTTTATAGTACTGCTGGAAAGCGTTTCTAGTAGTAAGACTATTTGCATTGAGTAAACATTGAAAAACTTTTAAAAATCTGATATTTTACCATCCTAACATTGTAATCTAATCAGAGAACACAGTTGGGCCAGAAAAACAGAAAACAGTGTCAACTTAATCCTAGTGTTTAATGACTCTACAACTTTAACCAGGCAAAAATAAAAGCTTTGCACTGTAACGGGTTATCATATAGAATAGAAATAAAGTCACATGTATATAAAGTAGGAATTATGGGAAAAGAAGTTTAAGTATGGAGAAAATATAAAAATTAAGCTGTGTTTTGGGCTGTCTAGGCAAAACTGGTTCACGGCCAAAGGAAATTAATTCAGATTTCTCCTACTTCATGATATATAATTCAATAAAATCAATGTCATTGTAGTTGACATTAAATACAATGTTATGAATTGGTGGCCAATGGTTGTAAAGAAGAGAGAAATCATTTAAACTTTAAAGCAAAATATCTTTCTTGTTTTAATATGAGCAAGTGTGATTGTTAATGCTCTGAAATTCAGAATTTCTTGCCAATAACTCAAGTATGGAGGTATACTATTTAAAGACATCTTTATCTTTAATTTTATCTCCCTTACAGTTCATTTTTCTTTCAAATTATTACTGAATTGTGCTAACAGTAACACTGTGACAGTTCTGTGTATTTACAGATCTTAAGTAAGTACTGAGGAGATTGAAAACAAATGGCCTTGGAATGTCCATAACATAACTGACTCATTGGAAGTGAGTCATAAGCTTTGAGTTGTTTTTCCAGGAGGGATATCATGTGAGTATTCAGCTCCAGCGTTTTCTGTGTATCCAAAGTTACACATTTATGAAGTGCTTGGGTTAGGTATCAACTGGAATCACAGAACCAGAATATCTTGAGATAAGACCTGTAACCTAAGTTGAGAATGAAGGTAGAGGATACAAGTTAAGAACAGAGCTTAGGAATCAGTACATCTTGACTGTCCAGTCTTGAGTGTATGCTTAAGCTTACTGAGCATCAGTTCTCTTTACCTGTAACACAGGGATAATAATACAATGCCATAGGGTTGATGTGAGGATGAATAGAGATGATATATGTAAAATTACTTGCATGGAACATAGCACAAGGTAGGCTCTTATATATCAAATTATGAAAAGTGTTGGTTAGTCTCTGTTTGACTTAGGAAAGAGCACAGGGAATGGGAAGTCAATGTGGATTAAAAAGAAACAAAATACAAATAATATCTCCCTACCTAACAGAATTACTCTGGCCCTTTGGGTATAAGGGTCTTAATCATTCTTTCTATTTTCCATCCAGCTTTCAAAATTCCTGCATCTTGCCAGGCCTGCTGGAGGTAATCAAGACACTTAATGGCAACTTCCTCATCTAACCTTACTTGTCTCCTGGATGTACCATGCTTTGTCTGGCTCACATTTGGAACGGAATTGGTCTTTATCCCTTAGGGAAGTATTTCAGGTGGTCCCTCTCTAAACCCTTCCCTATTTGCCACACATTTCTTCCTATCCTATACTCTCTGGCTCTTGACACACTTGTGCTGCAGAGTGCTGGGCCGAAGGTAACTGAGCTATGAGAGAGGATGGCACATAGTCTAAACATCAGTACTTCAATACTTTTTGTAAAATGTGGCTATATGGAAACATGTTTTCCAGTCTTTGAAAATAGGTTCAACTTCCACCAATACGGAATTGACATTGATAAGTGCCTTTCATTGTATTATATATAACTCAGTACTGTAACAAGTCATTCCCAAACAGTGCAGTTGCATAACATCAAGGAAATGGTAAAGTAAATTATGGTACATTCGCATGATGGACCATTATGCAGCTATTAAAATGATGTTAACAAAGAGTTTTTAATGACATGAGAAAATGCTAATAATATAATGCCTGGTGAATGAAAATCGGCAACAAAAACATTCCATATGATATGATTTAAGTCATTTAAGAAAATATGATACATGTGTATGTTACTATAATAAAATGGTATAATTTACAATATTAGGAGCACGTATATCAAATATAAAATGTATTTATTAAAGCATGAATATATACATATATGTATGCATATATATAAAATGTACTAAAAATAAGCATGATGTTAACAGTAATTATCTACAGGTGAAGGAATCAGAGGTGATTTTTTATTTTTTGTTTATATTTTTCTCTGGTTGTCCCCCTTAATTTTCTACAATATACAAACAATGCTTTTCTAAACAGTAGAAAACAAGCATTTTTAATTCAAACAGTTATCATAACCAAAGGTAATTGGGTTTGAATTGTGAAGTCAATCTGTCATTATATAGTTGAAATCTGAATCTCTGACTGTGTCTCATCTTGGGTGCAAATGGTTTCTCTAGAGTGTTAAGGCCAAATAGAGAAGTTTGGCCTGCATACTGTGCTTTAAAAATATGATAAGAACTATACAAATATACTCTTTGTGTTATAAGCCAGATACTGGCCTATGAAGTCGGGTTTTTGGAAAGCTGAGTAACAACCCCTCCCTCAAAGATATTATCCATATCCTAATCTCTGGAACCTGTATCATTTTATGTGGGGAAAAAAGACTTTGCAGCTGTGATTACATGGAGATGGGGTCCTAAATGCAATCACACATATCCTTGTCATCAGGAGATAGAGGGAGATTTGACACAAAGAGAAGGGGAGAGTACAATGTGATCACAGTAGCATGGGCTGGAGTGATGTGAACACAAGCCAAATGATGCTGGCAGCCGCAAGAATTCAGGAGCAAGGAACAGATCTCTCTTAGAGCATCTGGAGGGAGTGGGGACTGGCTAACACCTTGCTTTTGGCCAAGTGGCACTGAGTTCAGGCTTCTGGTCTCTAGAACTATGAGAGAACAAAATTCTGTTCTTTTGAGTCACTAGGTTTAGGTTTTGGTAATTTATTGCGCCATCCAGAAGAATCTAATACATGGCTATAGTGATATGCATGAAACATGGTCCCTGGCTATGAAGATTTCAAAGGCTAGGGGCTAGAGTAAAAGGCATAAAGAGAGAAAATTATAATATGTTGTTAAGAGTGACTAACTCACCCTAACCAGTGTGGCTCAGTTGGCTGGGAATCATTCAGCAAAGTGACTGTCACTGGTTCAGTTCCCATTCAGGCCATATACCTGGGTTGTGGGTTCAGTCCCTGGTCGGGTGCGTAGGAGAGGCAACCGATCAATGTTTCTCTCACATTGATGTTTCTCTCCCTCTCTTTCTCCCTCCCTTCCCCTCTCTCTAAAAATAAAGAAAACCTTTAATTAAAAAAAAAAAAAAGAGTGACTAACTCTCCCTGTTACTGCTGAAGGAGGCATTTCAGAGGAGAGGTGGTATTGGAGCTAGATCTTAAAGGACTAAGACATAAAAGTAACAGGACTTGCCAGCTGATTTTATGGGATTGGAGTACTAGTTCTTTGAGGGAAATGCATTGTGGTTTCAGTCCCATTGGTGTAGCACAGTGCTTAATTGGTGGCAGTAGTGGATAGGGCACAGTGGAGAGGCCACTGGACTGAGAGGAGATATGTGTTTTGTCATTGCCATGCCACTAACTGTGTGACTTTAGCCAAGTCTCTTCTTTGATCTGTGCCTCAATTTCCATATATATAAAGTATAAAGTTTGGACTAGATTTCTAGGGGTCTCTTGCCAGTCTAAATTTCGTTAAATCAATGTTTTCACAACACTGGGGGAGTGAAAATTGAGAACCATTATGTATGGGCTGGCAAATTGCAAGTATTTATAAGACAGAGAGGAGTGTTCATAAAAACTCAAATTACAAATCTGAGAATGGATATCTGTGAATGTAATTTCATGTGAATATTTGCACACTTGTGTAACACTCAAACACCCAGAAAACTTACAGATATTTATTGTTCAGTATTGTCTCTACCAAATTAACTTTTATTAAAATATTTATGTTAAATTAAAATAGACCCCTGGTTCATTTTTATAGAATAGGCATAGACACTGAATTGGGATCCAAGGTAAAAGAGACAAATGAGAACAAAAAAGGTTAGCACTGGGTAAAAAATGTTTATTCTCATGTTATGTCACAGTGATAAAGTGTAAGGTGCAGAAGCAGGAATGGTTTAATCAACCCAGCTTTCAAAAAAGAAAACCTCTCTGATTCTTTGCTGAAGCCTTAATAAAAAAGTTAAGACTGTCCCCTAGGGTAGCAGGTGAGATGAAGCAACCTTTGCTCGTGACAACACTACAGATCATTGGCAGGATTGACTCATCAACTCAAAGGAGCAGATAGGCAGATAGAAATTCAGAGGCTATTATCCAATTTCTCTTTCCTGCTAATCTAAGGAGGAACCAAGCTCATAGTCTGTTTTCTTTTCTTTCTTTCTTTCTTTCTTTCTTTCTTTCTTTCTTTCTTTCTTTCTTTCTTTCTTTCTTTCTTTCTTTCTTTCTTTCTTTCTTTCTTTCTTTCTTTCTTTCCTTCTTTCTTTCTTTCTTTCTTTCTTTCCTTCTTTCTTTCTTTCTTTTTTTGCTTTTGCTTTTCTCATAGTATAAGCATGCCCCACGTAAATAAAGTTTTTTAAATAACCATAATGTTTAATCACACCACAATTTCTGCATATGTGTGTGTGTGTTTAAGATTTTATTTACTTACTTTTAGAGAAAGGGAGAGAAATATCAATATGTGGTTGCCTCTCATGCATCCCCAACTGGGGACCTGGCCTGCAACCCAGGCATGTGCCCTGACTGGGAATCGAACTGGCAACCTTTCTGTTTGCAGGCCGATGCTGAATCCACTGAGCCACACCAACCAGGGCATGTTTTCTTCATGGCATTGTGGCCAATCTTCCTCTTACAGACTGTAATCATGTAGAAACTTCATTTCTTTAATATCACCTTTTCTCCTTTCTTTCCTTTTGATTCAAACTGGCCTCATCCAGCACCCTGACTAACCTGCTTCCATCTCCCATGCATGTCCACTCCCTTATCATTAAGCCCTCAGGACAATGAGGTTCTGATCAGCATCAAATAATCTCAGGAACAAAGCTGCAGGTCTGCTGACAGATACAGAGTTTCAGTCAAACTAGAGATATCATCTAGGCCTCAATTATGTTACAGCTCCCAGACCAGAAAAGCGGGGAAACCAGACAATATGATGCCATGGCTGAATGAGAATGGATGCGCTGATTAACTACCCCTACCCTAGTGCAGAACAATCAGTAGAGACCACCACCCTGATAATGATCCTAACTCCCTTAGTCAGTGCGATTAATGATATCTCCCCTGTATAACCCACCCCATGGAAGCCATCGAGGAGCCAGATCTTTAAGCCTTAGCTAACCTCTGCCTCTGGGTATGGGCCACTATTTAAAAATAAACCTTTACATTCTCTGCTGCAAGTTCCTATTTGTGTCTTGTTGGGCTTTGATGCAGTCAGGCAAACAGACCCATTTAGTCTGGTAACAGTGTTACAGAACCCCACCAATGCTGTTCTGCAGCAGCTGTGGGGTTCGAAGGCTGGCTGCCAAGAAGCATGACTCCCAATGCAAGATTTGGAGAAAAAGGAAAGGAGTTGGTCATTTAAAGGTTATACAGATCTAGACTAATGACAGATTTCTGCCATTAAGTTCCGCTCCGTTTAAAACTGCCCCAAAACACATAGTCCTGCCTTCTTTATCAAACCAGGCCAGTTTCAGAATGCGCCAGTCAGAGGTACCATCTTCATGGAAGCAGACATCTGCAGCTCAGCATTCCCCTCACAATTCAGCTCCAAGCATCTCTCATGAATCTGGGTGGCTAGACAGGTCCCACGGAGCTCTGCCAGCTCTGCTACCGTCTTCTCCAAGCAGGCTTCCTCTCTCTGATTCCCGGCAGACCTCCTCTCTTAACACTCAAGACCTTGTGGTGGGCCCATACTCCTGTCTTCCAAAATTCTACCCAGTGAGGTCCCTCTAGGGGCCAGCATAAAAGTGACCCTATTGTGTCAGCTATACATGCAAAAAGCTATATAACCAGAAAAATCCGGGCAACCTGGAAGCATATAAACAAACCTATCATCCATCCACAACTCCATTATTCCAAACAGTGCTGACATGCAAATTTCCAGCCAAATAATCTCACTTCTCAGATCCTGTCCCCTTCCCAGACCTTCTTCCTTTCCACCTTCCAGGTGTGTTTAGGTAGCTGATGCCCTCAAGAGGTGTGCAGAGAAATTTTCAGAGACTGGGAAATTCCACAGCCCCACTCTCCCACTCCTGAGGGGGTCAACCTGCCACAGGCAATTATCAACATCCCTTCGTGGTTGCCATTGCTGTTCTGGGTACATCGCGAATCCTCTGTCTCTGCTTTTTGGCCAGTGAGACCTAGGAGAGGTCACCTGTGAAACCGGTTGGAGAGAATGCCTTTGCTATGTGGGACCTAGCTAGGGTCATGTGATGCCGGTGGAATGCAGCCTGGGGCAAGATAGCATGTCTCTGCCAAGAGATAGGGTGGTGAGAGGGCATATCTCTGCCAGGAGACAAGTGGAGGAGCTGGTGGGTGAGAGAGTGCTTTCACTAGTGAGGTTTTGGGCCATGCAGGAAGTAGGAAAACTTGCCCATTTGACTGGTCAGTGGGACCCATGAGAAATGAGACAAGACTCTAAAGCTAGTTCTAGTTCCCCTTCTTTTGGAACTCTGCTTTAAATTTTGCTGTTTTTTTCTCTGAAAGGAAACTGAGGTTTCTCAGGAAGACTTAAAACTTCACACTATGTGGGTAAAACTTCAAACTATGTGGGAAAGTGAAGAAAAGAAAGTATAAGGCATGGAAATGCAATTTTAGTGGATATTAGAAGGACAAGAATTTTCCTTCATGCTTTGTATTTTTCTCCCTACCTGATCCCTCCAGAATTTGGCATTCTGAAAGAGTAAATAATGACATAACGCTTCTTTGCAATAAGGCCAGTTGCCAATTACCAAGACTTTGACTGGAATGTCACACCTAAAGGAGGCATGCCTGGGCTCTGGTTGTTACCAAAAAGCCCCGAGGAACTGGGGTTGACTATCGAAGCTAGTGAAAGCCCACTGGAGAGAAAGCCTGGGTACCTTGGTTGATCGTGCAATTCGTGGCAGTGTTTCCAGGGAAGGAACAAAGGTTGCTTTCCTGAAAGATGGCTAGAAGCAGAGGCAGATTTAAAGGCGGGTACCCCAGGCGCGCGCCCTGGGCCTCAACTTTGAAGGGCCCTGCAAAACCATGTATTTTTATTTTCCCTGTCTCTCCCTTTTTTTTTTAAGGGGCCCAATATTTTCTGCTCCCGGGGCCTCAACCAACCTTAATCTGCCTCTGGCTAGAAGGAACCTTAAGGCACAATGGAAACCTCAAGGACTTAAGTGAAGCAGGTGCTACAGGGGCAGACAGAGGGCAGGTGTGTGGCTCAGCTTCTGCACTCTGAAGGACGGACTAAAGAATCAATCTAAATTTTCCTTGTGTAAGAGTTCCAGCAAAGCAGACTTAATCATATGTGATCAATTGTTACTCTTGTGTTTATGCAAACAAACAGGCAAAGTTAAAAATGGACTTAATGCAGGCCTTTTGATAACAATGAGGGTGATCTTAAGAAGAAAAATCATGATTCAAGGAAAATCACAATGCTCAGTGGTGGACATTAGACTAGAGCAGCTAACTGTCTTCAAAGTTTGTTTTCATTTGGAAGTTGAAACTGGGTTTGTGACATCATCAAAGATGCTCAATTTATAGGCAAGAAGGATCTGTCAAACTGTCACTGTTAAATGTCATTCTAGCAAAGGCCTTGCAACTGGATGTCTTCCCAAAAGACAGTCTTGCAGACTCAGAGACTGGTGTGTGGGTTGTTGTGTGAATTAACACGTGTGCTCTTCCTTCTGTTTTGTAAGGCCTATGACCTCATTACCTGAGTGACTGTTTATGCAATATAGGGCTCACTTAAGAAGCCCATCGGCATCGCCACCTCCTGAGACTCAATAGTTTGGCTAAACTAAGTGGTTGGGCTGGTAAAGTATGCAGCGGTCTGTGGACTTCACTTTAAAACTGGTTTCCTGCCCTGGCTGGTGTGGCTTCAGTGCCAGCCAGCAGAATGAAAGGTCACTGGTTTGATTCCCAGTCAGGGTACATGCCTGGGTTGTGGGCCGTTTCCCCAGTTGGAGGTGAAGGAGAGGCAACTGATTGCTGTTTTTTTCTCAGTTCATGTTTCTCTCCCTTTCCTTCTCTCTCCTTTCCCATCTCTCTAAATAAGTAAAATCTTAAAAAAACAAAAAAAGACAAAACTGGTTTTCTTTATGTCCTAATGGCTTGGACAGAAAGGGCCAGAAGTCTGAGAGGAGGGAATCCTAAGATAGTCCCTCAGCCCAAGCTAAGAGTAGTGGGGCAAAAGGACTTAGGACAGGTGTGACATGCCTTGCACACTTTCCTCCAGAGAAGCCACTCCTTTCCTAATGTGGGACATTGAAGAATTGGTCCTTACCTCTGTCATTTAGTGGTTAGGGTTTTGACTGTTCCTCCTAATCCTCTTGCCAAATTTGTTGCCTGCAGAATATGACAAGGATGCCAACTTGTCCAGCAGTGCCAACCTTTGGACATCGAGCATGCCATTGTCCAGGGACAGCCAACTGACCTGGACTCTGCAAGGTCCTTCCCCATGTGTGAAGGCCACCCTCTGCTCCACAGTCCCACTCTGCTAGGGATCCCTGGACCCAGGGGTAGGTAGGACTATGACCATGGCCAGCAGGAAATAGCTCCAGAAGATTATGAGACCTTTGCCCATTGTCCTTTGTAAGATTACAAAGGGTCCAGAGGTCTAAAAGGGGGGAATTGTAATGGAGTATAGAGTATGGTTCCCCTGATAATAGGGAGAAAACTACTGCAATCCTGTCTTCAGGCAGGATTGGAGACAGGGTTCACACAAGGATGAGCAGGAAATATAGCATGTAGAACACATTACATGACAAAAAGCAAGTTAATAGCTGTGCCTTCCTAAAGGGAAGAGGGCTGCCACCCAGGGAGAATTGTATACATGACTTTAAGAGCATACAGTGACTCATGACATCACCAGGGTAGGCTGATGCCCGCCCTGGATGCCCTGTGTCACTGGAAACTCTTGCCTTGACTAAAGATGGCAGCCGAAAGAAGGTAAAAGATACTGGGGAACTGGCAAAATATGGCAGGCACTAACACATCATATGAGGGGCTGGATGTCAGGTCATACAGGAAGTTCTAGGCCGAGCATTTAAATGAGGGCAGGCTGAGAGAGATGGGGCCCATGACGAGGTCTGGTGTGTAAGAGAGGAGGTCTGTCGGGAATCAGGGAGAGCCACGAGGTGGGCAGGGAGAGAAAGCCTGCTTGGAGAAGACGGTGGCAGAGCTGGTGAAGCTGCGTGGGACCTGCCTAGCCAACCTGGCTTCGTGAGAGATGCTTGGAGCTGAACTGTGATCAGGAATGCTGATGTGCAAATGTCTGCTTTTCTGAAAGATGGTACCTCTGACTGGCATACTCTGAAACTGGCTTGGTTTGGCAAAGGAGGCAGGATTGTGTTTTTGGTGGTTTTCAATGGAGCGGGACTTAATGGCAGAAATCTGCCATTAATCTAAATCTGTATAACCTTTAAATAAACAACCCTTTTCCTTCCCCCCACCCCCCCATGCTCTTGCATTGGGACTCAGCTTCTTGGTGGTGGGCCATCAAACCCCACAGCTGTTGCGGAACAGCATTGGCGCGGTTCTATAACAACAAGACCACAGGGGTCGTGCATCCAATGGTACTTATCAGTACATGAATTTGAACTCTTTTGTAGGGGAAGACATCCCCAAGGACGCGCTCCAAAAGGAGCCACAGTTAGTCAGGTGAGGGGGGAACTGGGTATTGTGCAATGTGGGCTATTAGGCAAAGGCAAGAATAAGAACAATGGGCCAGGTGAGAAATAACTTTTGAGGATGGAAATACAACTACTTTGGTGTTGCTGAAAAATAAAGCACAGTACACAAACTGGTGAAAATTGAGGCTAGATGGTCCATTGAGGGCCAGATCACAGAGCCTTCTGTATTTTTAGCCAAGAAACTTGGATCTGAATCTCTTAGCGAAGGGAGAACCTTAAAAAGTAACACTGACATTTGATTCAGATGAACAGAACATCGGAAGGATACACACAGAGAAGAAATCATTATGAATTCCATATGTAAGTAGTGCTAGCCATTTTACAAAGCTTACTGAAGAAACAGTATAATTGATAGGGAAGTTTTAAAAGCAATTGTATAAACTAACTCAGGGTTAAAAAATGGCTCTGACTTATGGCAGTGAGTTGAGGGTAGATTCAAAGGGCCAGGACTTCTTCTGGGTAAGATATTTCTGCCAGCAGATCCTGCAATTCAGAGTTTCCTGAAGATAGCTTTTGTCTTAAAGGATCTTGTCATTAATTGAGATGAAGTTCCTTAGTAGGACTTTTTAAAATCTCCCTATCAGCTTGCTTTTGGTCTTTCTTCCCTTAATTCTATTTTACACACTGTAATCTGATTTATCTTTCAAAGCACAATTGTGATTGTAATTGTGCCCTTGTTACAAAACCACCATAAACTCACATCCCCATTTAACCACTGCCTAAAGATACAATCTAGATTTATTAGTCCTCAGCTCTCTGGTTCTAAGCTAAGGTTCTCGCATTATTGTATCTTTCATTATTCCTTTTCATATACCATATATTCCATTCAAACTAAACAACTCTTTGCTTCTCCTAATAAATATCCTGCATGTTTCTGGCCATGGTTGTCTATAATGTCCTTGTCTCTGTGCATTCACTTTCTGTCAACTCTTAGGGCTCCCAGAGGTGTTTGCTCCTCCATGATGCTTTTCCTGATTCTCAAGCTGGATGTCTTCTCTCCTTCCACCACCCTCTTCATAGTATGTTATCTATACTTGTCTTATAGTTCCTTGAATTTCTACCTTGTGTTGTGTATCATGGTCCATCAGCTAAGCTCATTGAGAGAGAGGACAGAAAATCATATCGTATTTATCATTGTCGATTCCATTTTTTATGGCATTGCCTCTGCCTGAAATCCTTCTCTTTCATCTGGAGAAGGGCCCATATACCTTTTAATGCCCATTTCACTTCTTATGGCTCTGATGTCTTTCCTGACTTTTTTTTACCCACCACGGAAGAATTTACCACCCACCCTCGGTGCCCTTATAGCTAGCATTTTGTTCATTCCATTATGACCACTAAAATGCAAGTGTTAATTAAACACTGGAGTTCAGTTCATGTCAGTGTTATTCCCCCCACTCTCCCTCCAAGTCAAATTTTGACAATACGAAACAGTGGTATGGCATCTGTAAGCATGCACTCATTGCAGACATGCAAATATACCACAATTGATATCTATTGTGGAAGTGTAATCAAACTGATGAATGATGCCAATGCCCAGGGCCCTTAAGCCTTGTCCATTTGATAGTCCACATTTCTTTCTTCTGATTGGCCATGTAGAAGCTACATACCTAGGACCAAGCTTTGCTGGAATTGATCATCCTTCTTCCTTCATCATTGCTCCTCAATCTCACAACTATTTTCTGAAACACAAAGATTACAAATAATATAGAGTATTTCTAACTCATTTTCACTTGACTGGTCAAAATGTTGCTTGTTTGTTTTTAGGAGCAATTTATTTATCAAAATCTCTACAAATGTTGTTTACTTGAAAAAAACATCATCATAGGCTGGCTCTAACAATTTGAATAAATTTGGGATTAAACTAATTCCCATAGAGTATATAGACTCATTATATCAAAAGGGATTTTTTTAAAAGATTTTATTTATTTTCAGAGAGTAGGGAAGGAAGGGAAAAAGAGAGGGAGAGAAATATCAATGTGTGAGAAAAATGTTGATTGGTTGCCTCTCATGTGCCCCCAATGGGGTGGGGGCAACCTGGTCTGCAACCCAGGCATATGCCCCGACCAGGAATCAGGCCAGCGACTTTTCAATTTGCAGGATGACACTCAACCCACTGAGCCACACAAGCCAAGGCTCAAGAGGGATTCTTAATGAGTACATTATACAGGTGACATATCTCCATAGGTTTGTGTCAGATGAGGAGGAACGCCTTGAGCAATTGCCTCAAACTTCAGTTAGCACTAGAGACTCACTTTTCAGGCATGAAATTAGAGCAGAAAATGGTGAGGTGCATGAGGCGCTCATCCGAAGTGCAAATTTTAAGGTGGTGCAAAACTGAATGGTGTCTGTATTTAAAACTGTACGTTTTTTGTCTTTTTTTTTTTTTTTTTTGACTGGAAGAGAAGTTTACCTTTTCCTCTTTAACGTCAGATCCAATTTTTAAAAAAAGTTTTGATTGCTGTGTTTTTTGATTAATTTTGATTTTTAAAATATTGTTAATTTTGCTTACTGACTTTTGTGGCATCTGCCTTAATGTTGCATTTGAGATGAGTGCCTCATTTATGTTACAGTAGCCCTGACCTTTCTTGGTTTATAGCATAGGCACACTAAGGCTTACTCTCCTTTCGTTTGCCTCATCCCTGGACCTTCAAAACCAGGTGACTAACTCACACATCAGGAGTGGTGGCATCTCTGCCATACTTTATCAAGATCAAGGTATTCAGTGTGCACTTTTTTAAAGGTTTTATTTATTTTTAGAGAGAGGGGAAGGGAGGGAGAGAGGGAGAGAAACATCGATGTGAGAGAGAAACATCAATCGGTTGTCTCTGGGGACTGAACCTGCAACCTAGACATGTGCCCTGACCTGAAATTGAACCAGTGACCTTTCGCTTTGTGGGACCATGCCCAACCAACTGAGCCACACCAGTCAGCTTCAGTGTACACTTTTACTTATGAGTAACTTTTGATCAACTATGTCATATCATGGGTGTATGGGTACTACATTAATTAGACTGAGATACCCGAACACTCCAAATCAGTTGTTTGTGAAATCCAGAGTGTGTTCCAGCAAGTAGTGGGAGTTAAGGGACTGGCATATTTGTGAGAGTTTCATAATTCTTCAGGATGAATGGGACTCAGTATAAAAAAGTAAAATAATTTCTACTTTTGGTATAATAGTCTGTTAGATGTTTTACTTAAAAGTTGAATTTTTTAGCCTTCGTTGGTGTGGCTCGGTGGATTGAGTGCCGGCCTGTGAACCACAGGGTCGCTGGTTTGATTCCCAGTCAGGGCACATGCCTGGGTTGCAGGTTGGGTCCCCTGTTGAGGGTGCGTGAGAAGCAACCACACATTGATGTTTCTTTCCCTCTTTTTCCCTCCCTTTTCTTCTCTCTAAAAATAAATAAATAATTGTTAAAAAAGATGAATTTTTTGTAAGAAATTTATTAATCCATCCCTACTTTTTTGTGTGTTTTGTTTTCCAATCCATATGCATCCAATGATATTAGGTAAGGAGCATTTTTAATTTCTAAAGGCTGTGGTGAGTAGCGGTAGGCTTTTTTAATGACCTCTGCTATACAGAACTGCATCTAGCTACTTAGGAATGAAAATTAATATTAAGCACATGAATTCAAGGGCATCTCTCCAAATTCTCAAGTGGATTTCCCCAGTGCCTTTAAAATCTAATAATAGTTCACACTGTACAAGTGCTCTTGGAGCTTTCCACTCCAGCTTATTAGTCATCAGTATCCTATGATTTTTCTTACAGAACTTATAGCCTCACTCTAATAATGCTGGGAAATGTCATAGCAGCTAATGTTTAATCTTCAAGTACTTTTTTATTTGAATCGAGTAAAGATTTGCTTTTTTGGAACTTTAAGCATAACCAGAAAGTTATCCTTTTTTTATACAGCATAAATGTCAGCAAAAGAATGGAGAATCAGAGATTATAAGGGTCCTCATAATCATACTTTGCAGGGCTTTAATTTCACCAATAGGGAAACTGAGTCCACAAGGGTAATACTGTTATTACAACCCATTCTTCCTCTCCCAAGATATCCTTTTGCATGGCATGCAACTTTATTTGATGAAAAAAAGTATATGGATGTAAGTATATATTTGTCCATACTCTTCTACATGATTTTGAAGGGCACTTTTATCTGTCTTCTTTTTTGTTAAAACTAGTAAGTGCCTTCATTGGGCTAAGTACTAAATACAATGAGTTAAATGGACAAGATTTCTGTGTTTTTAAATCACTTTTCAAGTCTTCTTCAGTAACTTTTTTTTTCATTTCTTCTTTCACATATAAGTACTTCTCCTAATAGTTAGGATTAATTCAGTTTTAAAACATAATATGGGTATTGCAAAGGCAGAAAGGAAAAAGATAAAGCAGAGCAGATGTTTTTTGTTTGAGCTTTGGGGGACATTAAAGACATTTGAGTCAAAAATATCAGATTTTTTGAACTGTATTCTTATTTCATTTCTATCTGGTATACTGGGTAACACTGAGATCTGGGTAACACTAAGATCTGGGCAAAGAGGCTGGAACCATATCGAAGTATCATTCCAGAATCTTCTTTCTCCTAGCCTGAATTTGTCTTTGTTGAGACTTCATTGTTCAAAAACCTCACACTTTTAGAAGAGGGCTTTTAGAATATTCCTGTTGTTTATGGAGGATTTTCCATTAGTTAAGCTGAATGAAAAATAATTTATTTAATATTATTTACTCAGGCTTTGAGGCACTGGTTTTATAATAGTGTACACAACGCTCAAGGAGTTACATTCTTATAGAATAAGAAATGCTCCCTAAGAGGGAAATTCAACTCCTGACTCTTGGTTTATGGATGGTATATTGGTAATATACTAACAAGGACATATAACTAAATGCTTCTTATAACAGACTTCACGGTCTGAACGTATAGGAGCAGAAGTGAGCTAAAAGGAACATATTTTTACTAGTATCTATGTAACCTACAGAATGCAAAACAATGCAAAATGAAAACTTTGTCATACCTCTTCCAGACTGAAAGGAAATCTGAGTTGAAACTTGATTTTCACCTCAAACATCTGTTATATCGACAGTTGAAACCACAGTAAGTAAAGGAAGTGATTAAGAGTGTCTTGCATAAGTAAGTGTAACCTAAAGGTACATGCAGTCTTAGTATCATCACATGCAATTCTCCTTCCTGGACTATAAAAAGGCTTTTGCTTTATAGAAACCATGATCAAGAGACGTAAACAAGGGCAGTAAAGTGCTTTTGTATAATTCTGCTGTGAACACACTGGACACAAGAATTAAGAGCACAATAGATAGATGTCTGCAGAACCTTCTTTGTTCCAGGCCCTGAATATGCAGAAGCATGTGATGATATGAGGCTCTTTCTAGTTTTGTTTTCTTTTAACATCCTCTCATTTAATTAGCTTCTTGGTGAGGTTTCCTATGGCATATTAACTTAATGCTCAGTTCCTTAGGGACTTAGTTGCCAAGAGAGTGCCAATGTACTTATAAAGATGAGGTACTAGCCCTGACTAGTGTGGCTCAGTTGGTTAGGCATCATCCTGCAAAGTGAAAGGTCGCTGGCTCGATTCCTAGTCAGGGCACATGCCTGGGGTGTGGGTTCAGCACTTGTGAGAGGCAACTGATCGGTGTTTCTCTCCTTCTCTTTTTCCCTCCCTTTCCTTCTCTCTAAAAAAATAAGTAAATAAAGTTTAAAGAAGAGAAACTAGCAGTCTTCTGGCTCACTCTTACAAAATAGTCCTCAGATAATCTATGGAAGGGAGGAGAAACATGCATTTTAACCATGGTTGATGAACTTAATTTTTTTTCTATACCCATCAACAGAGTTTTGAAATATGATGTACTCTCTTATGCATTTTTTAAATTATTTATTTATTTGTTTGTTTTTACTTATTTATTTTTAGAGAGAGGGGAAAGGAGAAAAAGAGGGAGAGAAACATCACTGTGTGGTTGCCTCTCACTCGCGCCGCCAACTGGCGTGCAACCTAGTCATGTGCCCTGACTGGGAATCGAACCAGCGACACTTGGCTCGCAGGCTGATGCTCAATCCACTGAGCCACAGTAGCCAGGCTCTTATGCATTTTTAATTGATAGTATAAGTTTATCATTGTGAGTTTATACCATTATAAAGGGTTTAAATTCTAAATATACTGCAAACATTTACAATAAAACTGTTATCATGCTTTTAAATGGGATTCAGTAGAATTTAAATACCATTTAAATGGGAGCTCAATATGCAATAAAGAGGGGACCGTGGATCACATGTAAAGGAGCACTTGTTTGGCAAATGATATTAAGAAATTTAGCTCATTATATGGAGAAAAACAGAACTGACTTTCTACCCACAGCCACATATAACATGGGAGTCCAGATGTGAAAGGTAACACTAAAAAGTTAATAAAACTTACAGGTTACTTTTATTATCTAGGTTGGGAAACTATATTTTCTATGGACTGAATGATTGTGTCCTCCTGAAATTAATATGTTAAAATCTAATCCTGCCCTGGCTGGTGTGGTTCAGTGGATTGAGTGCTGGCCTGAGAACCAATAGGTCACCACCTTGATTCTAGGTTAGGGCACATGTCTGGGTTGCAGGCCAGGTCCCCAGTTGGGGGCATGTGAGAGGCAACCACACATTGATGTTTCTCTCTCTCTCTCTTTCTCCTTCCATTTCCCTCTCTCTAAAAATAAATAAATAAAATCTTTTTAAAAAATCAAATCAAATCAAATCCTCAAAGTGATGGTATTTGGAGGTGGGGCCTTTGGGAGATAATTAGGGTATAAGGATGAGGCCCTCATGATGGGATTAGTGCCCTTATAAGAGAGCCTATAGAGTGATTGCTTTCTTTCTGCCTTCTGAGGATACAAAGAAAAGTCAGCCCTCTGCAACCTAGAAGGTCTTCACTAGAACCTGATCATGCTGGCACCTTGATCTCAGACTTCCAGCCTCCAGAACTGTGAGAAATAAATTTATGTTGTTTATAAGTCACCTGGGGTATTTTGTTATAACAGGCTGAACTAATAGCTTTTAAACAAAACCCCTAAAGTCCCAAATACCTGACGAATTTAATTATAGCAAAATTAGGGATGTTTTCTTTAACTAAAGATATAATGGACAATATTATCAGAAAGGTGACAGAATAAGGGAGGATACTAAAAATGTTTTTAAAAAGATGAGTATATAGATTATTCAACAATAATCCTGTGACAATGTGCATTTCATCCACTGCTTCTGCCTTCTTTGGACTTCCACTCCATATAAATATATCTTCCCTCCCTTTTGCACTTCCAATTTTTAAAAACATTTTATTTATTTATTTTCAGAGAGAGGAGAAGGGAGGGAGAAAGAAAGGGAGAAACACTGATTGGTTGCTTCTGGCATGCCCCCACCTGGGGACCTGGCCCGCAACCCAGGCATGTGCCCTGACTGGGAATCAAATCAGTGACCCTTTGGTTTGCAGGCCAGCACTCAATCCACTGAGCCACAGCAGCCAGGGCATCCAATTTTTCTTTATTACCACTCCTTTGTCATTAAGCATGCTCAAATATGTCCTTTCCTAAGTAGGAAAGATTTTTTTTGCACCATATGATCCTCATCTATGTCCTTTATTCTTCGAAAAGTCTAAGCTTTTTGAAATGAATAGCTCAAGCCTCTCAAAATAATCTAGCCTTGTTTTCTCAGCTTTTCCCCCTCTTTTCTCCTCAAATCTTTGCAAACTGGTTTCTTTCCCCACCAGTCTACTGAAACCACTCTCTCTTTCTGTACAGTGAGTCTGTTACAATGGTTGGTCCAAGCTTACCTGCATAAAGCATGGTCTGTCATGTCGGGTGATGTGATCATTACTGCTCTTATGACCCTCCATGTAGGTGATACAGTGGGTAGGCTGATAGCGTCTAAACATGGCATTTGTTTAATGCCTCTTACTTTGGTGCCCTAATTCAGCAGAAAGTTTTCCAGATAAAATGAAATAAGCTCCCCCTCATAAGGCAGAATCAGCAAAACAATGAGTCTTACAGAGGAAAGATTCTACTTGCCTAATATTATCAAGCTGTTCAAGTGACCTTGAGCAAATAATGTTTACTTTCTGAATTTTGATTTCTTTCATAACATAATCTAGTCTACAGGGTTGTTGTGTGCATTAAATGACAGAATGTCCATGGAAACATCTGCTAACTTCTAGGGTATGTCATACACTTGCAGTCGCACTCAGCCTGTGTAGCCTAAAGCAGTGCCCATCAATGGTTTGAGCTATTATCTAAACTTGCATGATGAACTCTGGCAATGATCTATTAGAAGACTCTGCATAGGGAACTGAGAGTCTCCTAAGCAAAACACATGATAGTGAAATTTGGGAACAGGTATAATAGATCGGGAGCTCTGGTGGAAAACTGCTATGTCTACCAGGATAGAGTGGCAGGGCCTGTCAGAGGCAGGAATGCTCAGTGAACACGGCAATATTAAGAGCAAACACGGGTGATGTACACAGCTGCCTGGACTTGTTAATGAGAAAATGTGGAATCCCTTTTGGGAATTCCCAGAAATATTTGAAAATATGGAGATCCGAACCAAAGGATGAAGTCCTTTTGCACTGAGTGTGTAGGGTAAGAGGATAAGAAATTTGGCTACTATTTCAGTCCATTTATATTTCTTCAGATCTGTATCTACTTACACAACACAGGGAGCATCATTCACATTCTGATCTATGTGAATGACACCCCTTTGAATTATGCAGCCTTGGAGATAGCCTATTCTTATTAGGTGATTGGATTTTTCTCTACTCCCTTGTTGCCAGTTAGGCATTACTTTCTTTAAGACATGTACCATAATCATAAATACTTTATGTAAAATTCAGGCATCTCCTGCAAAGAGGAATATCTTGGGAGAAGTGTATTTAAAATTATGTAATAAACATTCAGCCCAACACAGTCACATTTATAGTTAGAATTAAATCCAAACCTCCCAAGGTTTAGAATGTCAATATGTGACAATTACGCTCCCTGGCCTCTTACTTTTCAGAGTTTATCATGAGGGCAAATTCAGAAGGCAGTTCATGGTGGTATTTTCAGGGCCATGTGGAGTCCTCGCCCTCTACCCAAGTAAATTGAGTGAACATCATGCAATCTCTTATTTTTAATATTTTGAATTATCCATATTAATGACACCACTATCAGCTAGAGTTGGAAAATATCATTGAATGCAATTCCCTACTTATGAACATGTGCTCTTCCTTCTAATTTATACTATAACCAAATAATTGGTATGACAAAACACTTGGGATTGCAAGTTAATGAAATTCAAATGAATCTGGGATATTTTCAAGAAGCAAGTTGGTCTTACACAGAAATTAAGCAGCCTACATGTAAGGGTACAAAAATTGATCTTGTAAATGACTATCACAGCAATACTGTGAAATCATAAGGCAGGCAGTTTTCTGCCAACTAAAATGAAATAAATAAATAAACAAACAAATCCTCCATTTTTCAGTAATTCTTGATGAATTTCTCAGTTAATGTATTATTATAATACAACTTGGAATTGTGTTACAGTTTAAAATAAATATCTTTTATTGTGGCAGCCTCTGAGAAAGTGTGTATCTGCTTAGGTGTGCATGTAACCAAACTTGACAAGAAAATGTTAAAAATTAATTTACATGTAAAATTTGAACTGTCAGTATATTTTTAAAATATTTTATTTATTTTTAGAGAGAAGGAAGGGAGGGAAACAGAGAGAGGGAGAGAACCATCCATGTGGAAGAGAAACATTGAGCAGTTGCTTCTTATATGTGCTTCCAACCAGAGACTTGGCCTGCAACCCAGGCATGCGCCCTGCCCAGAAATCAAATTGGCCACCTTTTGATTTGCAGGATGATGCCCAACCAACTGAGCTACACTGGTCAGGGCATAAATAAATATTTCAAAAAGCCATCTGGGTTTATTTGTGAAGGTAAGTTTAGTAAGAAAGACATTTGAATTATATGTTGAAACGTTTCTGAAAAATATACGACCCCTTTCAATAGTTAATTATCCAAGGAAATGTAAGTCCTATTTTTTCATCTATGGTAAACAGTCACTAACTGAGTATGTGCAGCATTCCTTTTTCAAGTCTTTCTAGAATAATATTTTTAGAAATATATGAGTGCCATAGTTAGCAAATTTTCATTAATAAAACATGAACCAAGTGGAAATTTTACCACACAAAATGGAATGTTTTTTTTCCTGTTTTGCATATCTTCCTGAAGAATATAATTATTTTTAATTTAATATTTCAGAACCTACTCAGAATATGTGATGGTAATGTTAAAACAGCAGATCATTCACTGCTAATTACCTTTACTAGTTAGTACCTTTCCTGAGTTTCTAAGTACTTGAATATGACACTCTAAATCTATAATATATTGCAGCAAATTTAGAATTTAGCATTAGGAGGGTTCTGTGCTTACTATAACACATATGTCCAGTTTCTGCTACTGCCTTTGTCTTGAAAATGTGTTATGCAAGTGAACAAATATCTGCTTTCTCATTCAGTACTTTCCAGAATTTCTCATGCTTCTAATCAGAAGATAGATGTTTTTAGTGCCTCTTCTATAAATTACTAGCTAAGTGACAATGTTTCTGGGACACAACTTTTAATTCTGTAAGCTGGGACTGGTAATAGCTGCCTAACTTAGAGCCCTTTTTTTTAGGACCTCACAATTAATGTAGGTGAAAGTACTTGTGAGATGGAGGTGTAGTAAACAAGCCTTGCCTCCTTGCACAACCACAGCAAAAATTACAACTAAACTACAAAACAACTATCACTCAGAACTGTCAGAAAATCGAGTTGTATGGAAGTCTGACAACCAAGGAATTAAACAAGTCACATTCATCCAGATGGGTAGGAGGGACAGAGATGTGAGGTGTGGAAGAGTTGGTCCCACACCCACATGTGGTAGATAAAAATTGGGAGGGACAACTAAGGAGCGAGGGACCCAGCTCCACACCAGACCACTCAAGCCCAGGGATCCAGTGCCAGGAAGATAAGTCCCCATAACTTCTAGCTCTAAAAACCAGTAGGGGTTGGGGTGGCAGAATAAACTATAGGATTCTCAGGCACCTCCTCTTAGAGGGCCCACAATGGACTTAGAACTTATACAGACTCCCTCCCTCTGGGCTCCAGCACCAGGGCAGCAGCTGGAAGGGCACCAGAGGCATATAGGGAGAAACTGAAGTGTCTAGCATCAGGGTGAGTGCCAGGGGACAGTTTTGTTCCAGACAAAACTCCAGAATGCAGGCAGCAGCATTGTCCCCTTTCCGAGCCTGCCACCTCACAGAGCCACAAAGCAGCCACACCATATCTGAGACTCCATCAACCTGCTTCACACAGGTTGCCCCACCCCGGAGACTATCTGAGGCTCCACCCCATCCAATTTACCAGTGTACTTTTCTACAATAGGCCAACTTACTAAGACAGGGGTTCAAAGAAGCTCTACCTAATACATAGAAACAAACACAGGGAGGCTGCCTAATTGAGGAGACAAAGAAATATGGCCCAAATGAAAGAATAGAACAAAACTCCAGAAAAAGAACTAAAAAAGAAAAAAGGAGATAAGCAATCTCTCAGATGCAGAATTCAAAACACTGGTTATCAGGATACTCAAGGAACTCATTGGGTACTTCAACAGCATAAAAAAGACCCAGGCAGAAATGAAGGTTACCTAAGTGAAATAAAGAAAACTTTATAGGGAATCAACAGTGGAGTGGATGAAGCCAATAATCAAATCAATGTTTTGGAACATAAGAAAGAAAAAATCATAATAGCAAAAAGAAAAAAGAATCCAAAGGAACAAGGATATGGCAAAGAATATCTGGGACAACTTCTAATGTACCAACATTTGAATCATAGGGGTGCAAGGAGAAGAGAAAGAGCAAGAAACTGAAAATTTATTTGAAAAAATAATGAAAGAAAACTTCCCTTATTTGGTGAAGGAAATAGACATACAAGTCCAGAAAGCACAGAGAGTCTCAAATAAGATGGATGTAAAGAGGACCATACCAAGGCACATCATAATTAAAATGCCAAAGGTGAAAGATAAAAGGAGAATCTTAAAAGCAGCAGGAGAAAAGCAGAGTTACCTACAAAGGAGTTCCCTTAAGACTGCCAGCTGATTTCTCAAAAGAAACTTTGCAGGCTAGAGGGGACTGGCAAGAAGTATTCAAAGTGATGAAAAGCAAGGACCTACAACCTAGATTACTCTATCCAGCAATGCTATCATTTAGACTGGAAGGGCAGATAAAGTGCTTCCTAGACAAGGTAAAGCTAAAAGGATTCATCATCACCAACCCATTATTACAGGAAATGTTAAAGGGACTTATTTAAGAAAAAGAAGATTGCCCTGGCTGGTGTGGCTCAGTGGATTGAGCGCTGGTCTGCAAACCAAGGAATCACCAGTTCGATTCCCAGTCAGGGCACATGCCTGGGTTGCTGGCCACATCCCCAGTTGGGGGCATGTGAGAGGCAGCTGATCAATGTATCTCTTGCACATCAATGTTTCTCTCCCTCTCTTTCACCCTCCCTCCCCCTCTCCCTAAAATTAAATAAATAAAATATTTTTAAAAAAGAAAAAGATCAAAACCATGACCATTAAAATGGCCATTACTTTACAAGTATCAACAACTGAATCTAAAAAACAAACTAATCAAACAAACAGAACAGGAACAGAATCATAGATATGGAGATCATTTGGAGGGTTATAAGTTGGGAGGGGGAAAGGGGAGAATGGGGGAAAATGTGCAGGGATTAAGAGGTACAAATTGGTAGGTACAGAATAGACAGGGGGATGTTAAGAACAGTATAGGAAATGGAGAAGCCAAAGTACTTGTATGCATGACCCATGGATGTGAACTAAGGGGGTATTGCTGGAAGCAATAGGGGGTACTGGGTGGAGGGGGGCAAAGGAGAAAAAACTGGGACAACTGTAAGAGCATAATCAATAAAACATTTATATATAAAAAGAAAGCACTTGTAAAAACTTAAATAAAGTGCAAAAGAGCTTCAAATTTGTGGTACAATTGTTATTAATATATCGGCCAATTAGTGAAGTTAGCAGATCCCTTTCATATAGAACATCTTGTTTTTTTCAGCCTTACTAAATGCAACAGGGACATCCAGAGGGTTACATGAAAATATACTGTGCTGTAAACATAATGTGTTATTGTTATTTTCCTATAAATATACTTATAGGAAAATATATTTCATGTATTTTATGAACTATTTCTTTGCAGCTTTAAAGATGTTTTATTCCTTTTTCTTTTAACAATATTGGTACAAAAATCTATTTATAGAAAATGTGACATTGTCTGTTCCTTCACTCTTCTGAGAACAGTGACCTTCAAACATAAACCTCTATCAACCTCTTCCCTCCTTTCTTCCTATGCCAGTTGTCAACTGTGGAGTGATTTACACAATATCTTTTATTGACTAAGCCAATGTCATGGATCAGTCCATTTCCTGTGAAGAGGTGGATTTCATAGGTTATCCTCGCTCAAAGCAATGTAATTCTGAAACCAAGTCACAAGTATGTTGACAAAGAAAAAGAACATGCAAGATTTCATTGTTTTAACTTATCAAGGCTTTGTGTCTTTGTCAAGAATACAATATTGTAGTATTTTTACAGATCTATATAAATGGTATTGAGCTATAGGTGTATGGTTTTAGATATTTTCACTTAGTGCTATGTTTCTAAGATCCACCCAGGTGGCCAAAAGAAATCTAGTTTATTGTTTCTACAGCACTAGAGTATTCCATAGTGCATATCCACATTTGTTTATACATTCTCCTGGGGATAAACAAAGAACTTGGTTGCCTCCAGCATCCAGTATCACAAACAACTTTGCAGTGAATAACTATGTACGTATCCTCTTATGGTCTTGTGACCCGAGTTTCTTTAAAGTAATATTTCAAGTGTGGGGTTCGCTGGATCATATGGCATGTATATATTTCCTTTCACTAAAGACTGCCAGATTGCTCTTCATAATGGCTGTACTGGACTACTCACCCACGTACATGAAGGTACATGGTACCCACCAACATTTGGTATCAGATTTTCACTTTTTTGACAATAATATGTTGGGCAAGTGACAGTTTATTGTTTCATTTGCATTTCTTTGATTATTGGTGTAATATATTCAGTTTTACACTTCTGTGAATTGACTTTATATTTGTGTCCATTTTTACTATCATTATCTCTGATTTCGATTTTGCTGTTAATATATTTCATGTAGTCTAGATATTAATTTTTTATCGAATTTTGACAATGACCATTTCACCTCCCAATCTGTCACCTCTTTGTTAACTTTGTGTATCTTTTGATGAGCAAAAATCCTTGTTTTGGGCCATTAAAAAGATTTATTTATTTAGTTAGTTAGTTATGTTTAGAAAGAGGGGAAGGGAGGGAGAAAGAGAGGGAGAGAAACATCAATGTGTGGTTGCCTCTCATGAGCCCCTAACCTGGAACCTGGCCCACAACCCAGGCATGTGTCCTGACTGGGAATTGAACCAGCAACCCTTCGGTTCGCAAGCTGATGCACAATCTACTGAGCCACACCATCCAGGGCTGTTTAGGGCCATTTTATCAAGCAAATACATTATTAGGAAATATTTAAGACTCACTATAAAAGACTGCAGAAATTTGATTGGCATTATTGTTTCAAAACTACATATCAATTTGGGAAAATGTATTATTGTTCTTTCTGATAGTGAGTTTCCTTATGTAGGAAACAAGTTATCCCTTTCATTTACTTAGGTCTTCTTTTGTTTGTGTTTAAGAACGTTTTACTAGCCCTGATGGGTGTGGCTCAGTTGGCTGAGCATTGTCCCACAAAGCAAAAAAATCGCTGGTTCAATTCCAAGTCAGGGCACATGCCTAGGCTGTGGGTTTGGTCCTGGTCGAGGCACAAGTGAGAGGTGGCTGATCGATGCTTCTCTCTTGTATCGATGTTTCTCACCCTGTTTCTCCCTTCCTTCCGCTCTCTCTATAAATAAATAAAATCTTTAAAAAAGGATGTTTCACTATTATTTTCCATGACAGTCTTGTACATATATTATTAGTGTAAAAACCCTCTATACAAGGCCTGTTAGCCATTTCCCTCCCCACCTTGTTTGCACTGTTGTCACTGGACTGCTGTCCTTTCTGCCCCTCAAGACATCCAACACATTTCTATCACAGGACATCTGCCTTTGCTGTCTCCTCTTCCTGAAATGCCCTTCCTCCAGACAACTGCACAGGGTTCTGATCAAGCATTACTGAATTAGTGTGGCCTTCCCTGACTACCCAGTTTTGAAATATTTCCCTGCCAGTAGCTGCTCTCTCCCTTTTCTTCCTTTAATTTTTATTTTCATGGTGCTTTTTGCTCATCTATAGCTATTCACAGTTTGTTTCTTCCCCCAAATTATTGTTTGTGAAATAGATTTAAAAATCTCTAGAAAATTATCAAAGATGCTTTGTGGGATAAAGTCATTCATTGCTAGCAGTAAGTGGAGACAGAAGAATGAATAAATACAGTCACAAATCAAGTGGCTTCTAAATCACTGCTTCCCAAAAGAGTGAATGTAACAAGTTCTTCCCTCTTCTGTGTCTAATTTGGAGAAGCGAGGAGTCTAAAAATGCAAATTTCCATCACTGCAAATTGGGTATGCTTTATGGCTTATCCAAATTCTTAGGTAATCATTGATCTCTGGCCAGGACTTTCATCACTAGGTTTAGAATGCCAGATCATCTAATAAAGAACAACTTAACATTAGTTAAGAATGTTACTACATTGTTATTCAAATATCTATTTCATTTAAGCGTTGCTTGAAAACTTCACCCTTAAGTATGATGTTTTGCTTTGAACGTATAAATTCCCTGGTGTGGCACTTATTTGTAATATTGGTTACTGAAATGTGGAAAAACTCCATATTATAAATGGGAGTCTAAGAAGAAAGAATCTGAAGCAGAGCAATCCCCACCAGATTTAGAAAGTGTGGATTCTGCAGTTTCTGCTGATAAATATTAATATCAAAACATGTTCTTCTGAGCAGATTCACCTTAGGTTATATCGAGTAGTATTCTTTTTGAAAACATCTCAGGTAAAAGTTCCTAGGGCTTAAATCTTGCCATTTAGAGCCAGAAGCATAATTGCCAGATGAGGGTAATAGATATTAATATTGATGACATCACTACTTTATTTGTCAAATATTTTTTCTTTTATTGATTCCAGAGAGAGGGGAAGGGAGGGAGAAAAACATCAATGCGGGAGAGAAACATCAATCAGTTGCTGTATGCACGTGCCCCACCTGGGAACTGAACCTACAGCCCAGGCATGTGCCCTGACTGGGAACTGAACCTGTAACCCTTCCATTTGCAGGATGACACCCAACCAATTGAGCTACATGGGCCAGGACAACATTACTACCTTTCGCTGAGTACCTAATGTGTGCCAAGCATGATGCTAGAAACTAAGAAGCAATATCTCATGCAAACAGGTCCAGGAAGTAGGTACCTTTTTTATTACCATATTAATAAATAATTTTAAGCTCAGAAAGCTGAAGTGCCATGCCTGTGATAACAATCACATGACATAAAGAGTAGCTGGAATTCCAACCCAGGGGTCTGGATCCAAAAACTAGATGATTATGGTGAGGCTGAGGAAACAGACCATTTATAAGGATAAAAAAAATGAAATCACAGTTGACATCTAGAACATGACATGCTTCTTTGTAGGATTTACCACTCAATTAGTCCACTGAGGAGCATGTGGAGAAGGTGGCTAGGGAAGGTAGATGATTTTTCATTTGTATTTTTAAAAAGATTTTATTTATATATTTTTAGAGATGGGAGAAGGGAGGGAAAATGAGGCAGAGAGAAACATGAACATGTGGTTGCCTCTTGCATGCTGCCAACCGGGGACCTGGCCTGCAACCCAGGCATGTGCCCTGACTGGGAATTGAACCAGTGACCCTTTGGTTTGCAGGCTGGCACTCAATACACTGAGCCACACCAGCCAGAGCTGAGTTTCTATTTGTATTGATCTCTATAGTTTATGAAGAATTTGTTCACATGCTATTTTATTAGATTCTTATTATAATGGCAGGTATAAGTTCCATTTTCCAATTAGAAAAAGTGAAGTGCAGAGAGATTCAGTTATTTATCTGGAGTCATTTAGAAGTCAGGACTCGAACCCAAATTTTCTGGCTCTAAAAGATCTATATATTTTTACTAGCCAGTGCTCACTTGCTCTTTCTCCTCCAATATACATTCTGTGGTATCAATATAAAAAAAAAAGATTTTTACCTTTGTTCTGTGTTATTTCAATGGTTAAATCATTTAAAGATATTAAATTGATTTGTGTATATATAAAATGAATTGCTGTTTGCTTTATCCAATTAAAACACTGTGTGTGTATTTACATGAGTATAAATATGTGTATATGTACATATGTATATTTGTATATGTCTATTGAGCAAAAATTCTGTAACCAGAGTGTACAGTTTTCTGGTTTAACCTTGCTAAGTTATAGTCGTGGTAGCAGGAGGAGGCACCAGAGGAAAATATAACATGCCATCTATTTTGCCATTTTGAAACGCATCTCACTTTTTTAAATGTAGTTATGAGAAGCATAGTTTTAAATCCACAACATATGGCACACATTACAGATAATACATATTTTATGGTTGAAATGGTGCATTTTATTATTCTATGGTGGTTTCTATTTTATTATTTATTGTCTGTAGTTAGAAAAATGTTGTCATCTTATCTCTAGGCAATTGTTCTTTGATTAAAGGAGATGAAGTTGCTTTTTGCCATATTCATACATCTTTAGAATAGCTATTTTATGTTCATTCAGATCTTGACATCTAGATCACAGTATGTATAATGTAGTGTAATATCATTAGAAGCTATAGAAATGCCTGGTTTCTAAGAATATGAATATATAAAACAAATAAAAGATAAACAGGCAAGAGATCATACTAGTGGCAGATTTCATTGACATCACTTTTATCATACCTTTTCCCATATTTCATGTTGTAAAAAGATGGGTCACAGTTTCCTAAATTCTTGTTTTTCACTGCAATAGGCATAGCAAACAATATGTTTAATCATGGTTAATGTCTTCTTTTAAATTAGATTATTTTCTACCTAATTCATCATATTATCTTGCCCATTACTGCTTTCTGTTGACTTCAGACTTAAGATGGAGAAAGTGTGAATTCTGCAGTATCCTCTGATGAATATTCATAGCCAAACAAATCCTTCTGAGCAGATTCACCTTAGGTTATTTTCAGCTGTATTCATTATTAAAAACGACCTTGTTAATATGATAGTAACAAAAAATTATTCTTTGATTGTGTTATACTATGATTAATTAAAACCAAAAACATAACTCTGACCTCAGCATGATTTTAATGTTCTTCTGCTATTTCCCTGGACTTATGACCATTTTTTCTAATGTAATTTCCCATATTGGAAAAAAAAGCATCATTTTCTTTTTTTGTGGGTATATATGTTCCAAGATAAAAAGATTGACTTTACATTTTAGAAGGAATTGAAATAAAATGTGTAAGCAAAGTTAAATTAAATATAACTATAAAAAAATAAATATAACTATACAGCAAAGCCACAAGGATATCCATTTTCATTTTTAGTGACCATGATAGTTTTCCAGAGGTATAATCAAATATGTGTGCATGAGAGAAAGAGAGAGAGGGAGAGAGAGAGAGATATTAAGAATTACTCTGGTTCTGCTATTAGTTGTATGGCTTGTGGGCAAGTCACTTCACTGTTCTAAGCCCCTTTTTGTCATCTGCAAAGTAAGAAATTAGGCTTTCCTAATCCCTGATGCTGTTTCTATTTGTGCATTTTATTTGGTAGTTTAATCTGAACTGTAACAGAAAAACAAGTAAGACACAGCTTTGACACAATCAGTTCCAAAAATCCTCATTGAATGAAATAGAAATAAACGTTGTAAATGGAGTGGTTAGCCTAAATACTTTGCTTGGGAAGAGATTTGCTATTGGAGGCTGCCATGTAGAGTGGGTAGTGTTAAGTTACTATGGATTACCAAGTCCTCATGATTATTTACCCTCTGACTTGGTTTGACAGAAGTTTAGTCATGGTCCTGTCTCCCTCACAGACCCCTTAAATTTGACTCACCCCATAAGCAAGTGTCAAGGTGCCGAACGTCCTCCCTTAACAGCTCATTCTGAAAATCAAGAATTGGTTGACTACAGAGGGAAAATTTTTCTGTTGAAGCACCTTGATTTAACCAAACTAGTCACTCCCAACATTTGCTCCTCTCTCCCACAAAGTTCTTGCTAGCCCAGCTTACTCCTTCTTGCATACGAAAAGCTTTTCTCTGTTTGATTTTGAGACTCTTGCAGATATCCCTGGTGTAAAAGTCCTCTTGAATAACGTTTGTCTTTACCTAAGTCCAGTTTTGTTTTAATTTGACACTGGGCAGGCAGACTGATCTTCAGTTGCACTTTACCTGATTCATATGATTAAGCATAAAGATGAATGTATATACATTCTCTTTCTTTAGTATTTAAATTTCTCTATTGTGGACTCCATCCTCTGACTTTACTGAAACTCTGCTTGGAATATTTTGTCTTCTTTGTGCTCATATACAGAATTGAGTCTACACCATATTTTTTCTGTTCAGTATCTCTGAAACTGTGACACTTCTGAAACATTCTTCTCACAAGATCCTTAACTTACTTTTTTCAGCATCTGTGTGCTCATTCTTTTCCCTTCACCTGGTTCTGAAAATTTGAATTATATGTATCTAAGGAATTTGCCTTCAACTTTTCTTTTCTTAGTTACTCCATGGCGTAAGGATGCTTGCAATTATCTATTTTCTATTCTCAAGCTGTGTATTTTTATTTTCCCATCTGTCTTTTTAAGGGGATACATAGGAAAAAGATTGGGGCCTGTTTGTGACCTAGCGGGATCTGTAGGACCGTGAGAAATCTCAGTGAGATTAGTTACTCTTGTGAGCAAACAATGTGCCTTAAAATGAAATTGGTTGAGAACTTTGAATTGAGATTTCCTTAGCCCTTTGTTGCTTCTAGAAATTTCTGTAATGGGGTTGTATGATTGTGGACGACTAATGAGAAGCTCTTGTTAGGTGACACCCCATTGTAAAACAGTCATTGTCTCTGGGTAAGCTTGTCTTCACCCTCATTTTATCTGGGTTTGCACAGCCTTGGCCTCACCACTCACCATTCATCTTCATTGAGCACTAACCAGTAAGTTCATCTACACTAGAGTAAACTTACTTTTCTTACTTAACTACTGTTAGATCAACAATTATAGTTGACTCTAGAACAATGGGAGGATTAGGGGCAATGACCCTGCCTCCATGTAGTAAAATATCCAAGTATAATTTAAGCAGTTCTTCCGTGTACTTGCATTCCCAGCTGCAGCTCAGAAACATGTATTTTTCAAAAAACAAGAGGGAGAACTACTGCAGAAGTGCGAAAGTGTTATGTGAGCGAAATGTGACAGAAAATAACCTGGGAGAGAATGAGTGTTAGTAATGGGACATAATGCAAGGAATGAGAAAATATGAAATAAAAGAATAGGAATAATCCGTGATGCTGTAAAAACGAGACTGAGAAAATGGAAATATATAAATATGAGAAAGGGGAGAAGAGAATATGTGAAAATGAAAGAATATTAGAGTTTAATGAGGAATGAAATTGAAAATGAAATATGAGAAATAAGACAAATGTAGAGAATATGCTGAGAATAGGAGATTAAACACGAGAATAATGTAAAATAAAGTACAAGAACGTCTACAAGGAATAAATGAGGAAATGAGAAGACGAAATAAACTAAGAAGCTTTGGTACTGAGAAAACAATAGTGTGGGATAAAAGAATGGGAGCGAGGATGAGAAATTAGAATGGGAGAGAAATGGGACAAAAATAAAAGAATGAGACACTTGAAGAGTTGAGAGACGAAAAACACAAATGATAAAATAGACACGCGTACCTGCTTCTGGAATTTTCCACTTGGGAGAACAGAAGGAAGGAAGGAAGGGCAAACTGAGGCGCATTTGGGAAAGAGCACAGGCACACGCGCAGGCGCAGGTGGGCCGGAGTCCGCCGCAGGCCTAACGCGTGACACTAATTGTGTTCTAGAGCTGGGTCACCACGGGGCCTTACAGAGTCAGGTAAGAGGTGCAGTCCCGCGGGATTCTGCAGCGACTCTAGAACATTCAGAATGGGGTGGGTGAGGTGAGGTGGAATTTGCCACTTCCCTGGCATCTGGTGATTTTACCTTTGTGGGGCGAGGGAACGGATACTCATTTTTCTCCTTCACGCTCACGTTTGAATTTGTTTGTTATAATGTGACTAACCTCTAGAGTCCCGCAGTTTGAGCTTTCAAATTCCATGATCATTTTCTTACTTTTACCTTGGTTTGGAATTTTTTTGCGGTCTTTTAGCGAATGTGTACAAAAGAGGCTTCTACTTTGTAAATGCTCATGTGGCCTCATCACTGGCTGTACTGAAGTGGGATGCACAGTGTGATGTAGACAGAGTTGCTTTGGTCACTCAGGGTACCCCGTCACTAGGGGAAGGCCTTTCCCTTCAGCGCATAAGGAAGGACTCTAGAAACTCAAAATTCGTCCTCTGCTGCTCACCTGCCCCACCCACTTTGTTTTGCACTATTTTACTGTTTGGTCAAGACTTTGCCATTGCTTTTTAAAAATTCCCTCTTTGTTTGCTTTACAACTTTTCAACACGTTTATTGTTGAAAATCACGCATAACCCCACTATTAAACGAATGCCTCAATGATCATTTATTTACATTCTATTTTAATGACAAGCAATACTCTTTAGGGGATGGAACAGAGCTGGTTTGCCTTTGTTGCGCTAAATGAAACAGGTGATTTTGGACCTTTTCTGAAGGATGAATCAATCATCTAGGAAATGTCAGGAATCTTGTTATTTTTAAAATGTGAAACAGCTTAGTACAATTTCATATAAGCCACTGTACAAAGAATATTACATATTCTGTTTTTAGATGTTTGATATAATTGAATGAAAGCAAATTAATAGCTTTTAGGAATTAAGGGTTCACTTGAAGAAGTAAACAAAAGATAATTTTTTTTTCCTAAGCAAATGTGTATTCATTGTACCATCTAAACTAGGAATTTTTTTTTTTAACTAGGAATTTATAGATGGAAAAAATGCAGATTTTTCTCCACGGAAATTTCAGTTTCTTTAGAGGGGCAGGGAAGTTACCTTGATGGAGAATATGTTTTTTTCCTTGAAAGAATAGGAAATTCAATGTGTAGTAATGATATCTACCAGGAACCCTTCCTTCTTCTAGCCAGTGGGCTGGTATTTGGCATTCTTGGATCTAACAGTTTAGCAAGTTAAATTCATTTTTTTCCCTCCAGGTGCTTACTTCTTCCATGTAAACAGTTCTTTCTTTTCTTTTTTCCTATTAGGCACTTTAAAAAAATCATTGTCAGTACATGATGTGTTTTAAAAATGAGTCACGTGCCTCAGCCTTGTCTTAGTTCCTACTCTTTGGAAATGTTCTATTAAAAGATTATAGCATTTCACATGGAAATCTTTCAAGATCTTTGACTATTGTAAGAAATATATATGAAATTCAAGAAAATGCTTATCCTCTGAATAGCTTATGAGTAATTATTTTAATGTGTTCATTCTCAAATAGATTGTGTTTCTAAATTATTATATTTAACAAGCTATTTTTATTTCTACATTTTATGTCATTGTAACTTAACTTCTGTTACAGATAGAGACCGGAGTCAGGAGCCTCCCCCGAGCTTGTTGCTGGGTTCTTGTCTTGCTGCAAGAGACGAATTTAAGCAAGAGAGAGCACAGCACGTATAGTGGAAATGAGATAGCAAGTTTATTTATGAAACATAGGAGCACAAGGCTGCAAGCAGGCACCCATCTAGTCTAAATGCCCCACATATAGAGGAAATAAGGTTAGTAAATTTGTTAGTAAGTTTTTAAATAAGTTTGTTTCATACGCTTGAGCCAAGGCTACAATCAGGCACTCAGCTAAGGCTAATCCAAGTGTGCCAGCTGTTGGGGTTCAGGGGTTATATACCTTAATCAGCTTTTCGGTGCCCCCCTCTTCCTCCCCCATCTAAGTCTTGGGAATGATGTACAGCTACAAAGGCTTTCTTTCTCAGTTAGTAAAGGCTCTTTGTCTTAGTGAAATTGTTACAGAGGCTCCCTTTCCTGGCACAGAATCTCAAGGACTCCCCGCCCCCTGTGTTATTCCTGCTTGTGATGTTCGGAACACCCAGCAATCTTATCAAACTGGGCTCAGGTCTGCTGAAATAATCGGTGATACATGTCTCCCTTTTGCTTCTAGTCATCTGCATTAAGTTCTTTGTTAGATTGTAATGGTGGGGGCCCGGCTTAATTTTCCTACGACCGCTCATTCCTAGCTGCTATCTAACACTTTTAGGTTTTATTTGTCTGTTTGTTCCTGTTTGTTTAGTTTTTACTATTCAGACTTTTAGCTTATCAGAAAACATGTTTAAATCAATATTTCTGTAAATTAATACTGGGAGCTCTAGAAACTACCGAATGCAAAGATAGCAAAATTTTCTTCAAATTGGACAATCCAAAGATTATTTAAAAGATGTTTCCCTCGCCCTAACTATTGTAGCTCAGTTGGTTGGGCATCATCCCACAAAGCGAAAGGACTCAGGTCCGTTCTGGGTCAGGGTACATGTTGGGGTTGTGGGCCACCCCCAGTTGGGGGTGTTCAAGAGGCAACTGATCTCTCTCTCACTCTCTCTCTCTCTCTCTATCTCTATCTCTCCCTCCCTCCCTTCTCCTCTCTCTGAGAATAAATAAAATCTTAAAAAAAACAAAAAACAAAAACGAAAAACATGTTTCCCTCATAAAAGGAAAGAAATAATATGGCAATTAGAATTGAACCATATAAAAGCGCACTCCAATTGTGAACCCTAGAAAGGTGACTGTGATGAGATCTGACAGCATGTGGAAAGGTGAAAACTCATTAACAAGTTAGGATCTGCATTAAAAAAATTGATTAACATCTTTGTATTATGTAAAAAATTGCTTAGTATTTCAGGAAGAGAGCAGCATTTCTGTGGCATTTAAATGTATTATGAATTAAAAATGATCAGTTTAAAAAATTATAGAAAATTCTTATGCAAATGAAATATAATCAAGCTATGCTTCAGACTCATTAGGCATGATTGATATGCACTGTAACTTGCTTACTAATTCAAGGAGCAGAGGAATTCCAATTATCATATTGTTTATGCAGTGCTGAGCCACACTGGTGGAAGTGATATTAAATTGATTACGATAAACGGTGTAAACCAACAAGATGGGTTCTTATCCAGCTTGACATTTATTGTATATGAAGTGATGAGAATACTTTACTATCCTGAAAACCTCACCTTCCTCATGAATGTTGAAATCTTAGGCTTTTGACAACACTGATTAGTTCACAATAAAAGCTGAAGTGGATATATCAAAAGTGTTTATTTACTTTTTTAAGTTTTAAGAAGGCAGATTTTAAGATGCTCTTTTGGATCCCGCTTGGAAATTGAGTTAACCTTGGAAATCTATGATGTCAACATGCTCAAAAATTTCACAGCTTTTGGAGTTTAAAATTAAAATAAAGTGTTTAAATTAATATTTACCAATTAATATTTTTTGGCTTTTTTAAGTTAGAAAAGACCAACAATGATTAGTTCAGAATTAAAGCCAATGTTGGCATATCAAAAGTATTTATTTTGTTGAGGTTTATTTGACAAATTAAAACAAAAAATTTTTAATGTCTTCATACTGTGGGGATGGAAGAAACTTCCCTCTAACCCTTCAGGGTTATTTCAGCTGGTCTAGTAATTAGTTCTACATGTTATTAAACTTCTGTTTTTCTCCTGTTAATCTGTCTTTTATTACGGGGGGCAGGGGTGAGAGTAGGTGGTCTCAGCCAAGAATCTAGAAGAGTAGAAGGAAAATTATTCTTCCTCCCCTACTAACATTTTGTTATACTTCCTTCCAGTCTTTTCACTATGAAGGTTCTCCAGTATTCCTTAAAATCCAGTAGAACTATTTTAATGTCTGAATGTTATGAAACAACTGATATTTGTGACCTCAGAGTTTAAACCAAGGGCATCTCATTAAAAAAGTTTTTTTTAAATTACAGTTGATACAATATTAGTTTCAGGGGCACAACATAGTGATTAGACATTTATATACCTTACAGAATGATCACCCCAATAAGTCTAGTACCCATCTGTTACCATACATTGTCATTACAATATTATTGACTATATTTCCTATGCCGTATTTTACATCCCTGTGACTATTTTATAACTGGCAATTTGTACGTCTTAATTCGTTTCACCTTTCCCATCTGGCAACCATCAATTTGTTCTCTGTATGTGTGTTTATTTCTGCTTTGTTTGTTCACTTATTTTGCTTTCTAGATTCCACATTTAAGTGAAATCATATGGTATTTATCTTTCTCTGTCCTATTTCACTTAGCATACTACCCCATAGGTCCATTCATATTGTTACAAATGTTAAGATTTCATTCTTTTTATGGCTGAGTAATAGTTCATTGTATTTATGTGCCACGTCTTTATTGATGTATCTGTTGATGGACATTTAAGTTGCTTCCATATACTGCTATTATAAGTAACACTACGGTGAACATAAGGGTGAATATATGTTTTCCAGTAGGTGTTGGGATTTCTTCGGATCAATAGCCAGAAGTGGAATTGCTGGGTCATAAGGCAGTTCCATTTTCAATTTTTTGGGAAACTTTCATACTGCCTTCCTTAGTGGCTGCACCAATCTGCAGTCCCAACAACCATGCCCTAAGGGTTCCCTTTTCTCCACATGATGGCCATTCTGAGCTGATATATCCTTGTGGTTTTAATTTGCATTTCCCTGATTAGTGATGCTGAGCATCTTTTTATATATCTATTGGCCATCTGTATGTCTGTGGGGAACCGCTCCTTGTGGTTTCGGGAATTGTAGCCCATGCCATGAACCAGGCAGCCCCCACTCCCCGGAAGCCTCTAAAGCTCAACAGAAAGCTAGAAGGCTGAGGCAGACAGGACTGAAGGCTACTCAGAGGGTTTCCATGGGAATTGGATTTAAAGAATGCTTATTATGCTTTGGAGCTTGCTCTGCTTTTCTTATCTCAGTTAACTATAAATAATCTCTAGCAAGGAATGTATGAAACCTTGCACCTAATGCCAGTGTGGCATCAAGATGTTTAATAGACCCTGACACAGACTGGTCACTGGGCCCTCTATACTGACATCTATAATCAGTAACTGTCAACTGTAATCCAGGTGCCTAAAAGCTATTGATTTATGAATTTTGACCTTGTATCTCCCATGCATACCTTTCTCAATAAAAGGCATGAGGAACAGAGGTCTTGCACTTTCCCCCCAGACAAAATACAGTGTCCTGGATAAATTTGTTCCTCCGTGGTTGTGAAACTTCTGCTGGACAGAGTAGTTTCCAGCTGAGACAGGGCGTTGGAGGCAGCTCAGCCTTGTATGTCTTTTTGAAGAAATGCCAATTCAGGTCCTCAAGGACTTCTTATTTTGTATTTGAAGTGTTTTATAATACTCGTACAAAAAAGAAAAAAACCTCTTTGCTTTTATATTCTGTTGTTTGTCAGTGAGTATATCAAGAAGGGAAGAACATTGTTCGCTTTTTTCTGCTAGAGATTGTTGGAACTGTATGGATTCAGAGAAGTTTAGTATGGGTAATCTCTAGGGCACAGTTTCTCAAATTTAGCACTGTTGACATTGTGCTCCAGATGATTCTTTGTTGTGGGAGGCTGTCCTAATACATTGTAGGATATTGCTGGATGTTTAGTAGCATCCTTAGTTTTGATGGAACAGATGCCAGCAGCACTGCCCTGGCTAGTTGTGACAACCAAAAATGTCTCTAAACATTTCAGTTTTCTGAAGTGTGGGAGGCAAAAATACCTAGGTTGAGAGAGAATACTCGTAGGTGGGAGGAAGGGGAATTGCAGAACAGACCAAGTGCACAGGAGGAGGGATGTTGGAAGAAGGAAGCAGAGGGAGTACTAGAGGGATGGAGACTATAGGAGGGAGGGGGGAAGAAGAGAGAGTACAGGGAGGCGAGAGAGAGAGACAGAGAGACAGAGGAGGAAGAAAGGAAAGAAAGAAAGAATAAAAATAAAGAGAGAAAGAAAGAGAAAGGAAGAAAGAAAGAAAGGAAGGAAGGAAGGAAGGAAGGAAGGAAGGAAGGAAGAAAGAAAGGAAGAAAGAAAGAACAGGAGGAGGAAGATTTCTAGAAGGAGGGAGGGAGATTGCCTACATGGATCAGACAGTTGAGCGCAAGAGTGAAGCAGGCCTGCTGTTAACCTTATTATAGGAAGTGTAGGGACTTGTCATGAGCCAAACACATCCTCCAGTAAAGGGCCACTGGTCTGCTGTTTCATCCAATTGTCCCTGTGCAGGAAAGTAGGCTCGGAATATTGTATCTCCATTTTTTTCTTTTCCTTTTTAATAAAGATTTTATTTATATTTAGAGAGGGAAGGGAGGGAGAACAAGAGGGAGAGAAACATCAATTGGTTGCCTCTCCTATGCACCCCAAGGGGGGACTGGGCCTGAAACTGAGGCATGTGCTCTGACTGGGAACCAAACTTGTGACCTTTTGCTTTGCCGAATGATGCCCAACCTGCTGAGTCACTCCAGTCAGGGCTGTATCTCCATTTTTGCCCCAGGGAAACCAAAGATCTCTTTTAGTTTAAAAATAAAAATATTTTAAGTGAAACCTCCAAATTTTAAATTACCTTTACAGATACTTATTAATGGCCCACTAAATACTAAGCACTGTTGTAGGCAATGTGGGTAACAAACAGGCAGTGTTATTTCTGTAATAGAGCCTCAGTTGAAGTGAGGTAAGACAGGCAAGAAAATGTCAGTTTATGGTAAGTTATTTGAATAAAAATAAAGAGGATTTTTATCAATATCAGATGGTGAAGGAGGCATCTCTGAGATGAAATATTCTTTGAGCTGTTGCCTGAAAAGAGGGAGTGGATGAGGTGTGGGGTAAGAGCATCAAAGCATTCCAGGTAGAAGAACCAGTATGTACAAAGGCCCTGTGGCAGGAGCAGCTTAAGAAGGGGAAAGAGTTAGCCCTGGCTGCTGTGGCTCAGTGGATTGAGCATCGGCCTGCGAACGAAGGGTCGCAGGTTCAATTCCCAGTCAGGGCACATGAGTAGGTTGCATGTCAGGTCCCCAGTTGGGGGCGTGTGAGAGGCAACCACACAGTGATGTTTCTCAACCTCTCTTTCTCCTTTCCCCTCTCTCTAAAAACAAACAAATAAATAAAATTGTTTTTTTTTTTTTTAAAGAAGCGGAAAGAGTTCACAGTGGCTGAGGGTAAGCAAGAAAAAGTGTGATATGGTAGAGGATGAGATCAGCTGGGTCTTGAATAGCCTTGTGGGCCATAATGCTGCCTTTGGCCTTTAAAAAAGTAAGAGAGGGGGCCATTGGAAGGTTTTGAACACAGGGATGACTTTATGATATCCCCTGTACTTCAGCAGTTTTCACATAGCAGTATGGGAATCCTCTGGGTGCTGCCAAAATGCAGATTCCTCAACCTCACCCCAGAGCTATGCAAGCAGATGCTTTGGCTCTGGGGTGGGGCTTGGGAAACTGAATTATCGAATAAGGTTTGTCAGGTGACTCTGATATAGATGGCTGTGGAGCACACGTTGAGAAACACTGCCTTAGAAGGATTTGTCTGGCTAGTGTAGAAAACACAGTAAGGACAAAGGCACAAGCAACAAGATCTGTGGAAGGCTATCACGCTGTCCTGAGGCAGAAATCTTGGGGGCTGGATCAGGATGGTTGTGAACTTCATCACCTTACCATTATACTTGGTTTCGCTGAACTTGTCTTTGCATGTCTAAAATGCGCAACAGTAGATGTTGGCAGGGTTTAAAGGTTACAAATGTGTGTAAAATATCTGAGACAAGATTTTCAGAATATGATTAAGTGCAATAAATTTGTGATCTGTAGATTGACTACTGACTCCCTTCCCTCTGATGTTGGCCTCTGATTTAGGGAGATTTTACCCTCATACTTCATTCTCAAACAAGTTACAATTAATGCATCCACCTTTCCACTCACACCCTGAGAAAGTATCACCTTGAAAGATAAGATAATTTCAAATATGAAATATTTTTCCTTTTGTATGTACACAGGCAATTTCTAATATGATTTCAGGCTCCAAGTAGAGTTCCACGCAGTGCCTGAATAGGCAAAAAGGACCTTCTTCATCACATCAGCATCTACTGTCCTTACTGCTCACATCAGCATCTACTGTCCTTACTGCTAAGTCTTTACACCTTAGTCTTGGTATAGTGGTTTTTCACTTTATGGAATGCTTTTGTCTGTATTATATTTATAATTCATAGTGGCCCTGTCTATGTATTTAAAAGCTCCATCTCCAAGCAAGTCTGTTGGACCTCAGCAAAGTTAGGTGACTCTTATAGCTTCATTCCTCTCAGATGCGGTGGAGCCAAAAACAGAATTCTCATTTTTCTGATCCCATTACACCATGTGGTTAAGCATGTTTGTGTGCTTGTGTAGGTGTGCTTGTGTGAAAGGGTGTGTTTGTGTTTTGTTCTGTAGCTGAAGAGCAATTAGTTATTTTCCTTTTTATTTTTTTCCTCTCTCAAATACCCATGCACATTTAGAATAGAGTGCTCTTTATCTTTAAAATAATATTATCTATTAGGAATAATAATAATATTAATAATATTTGGTAAAGAATACCAAATTGGTGAAAGAGATATGGTGATTATCTGTGTATACATCATATAGTTGAATAAATAAAACATTACTGTGCAGTTTAAGGCTTTTATGTGCCCTCTGTGATCCCATAATCTTCTCTGCCCTTAGAGGCTATACTGCATTTTTATTTTTTATTTTTAAAATTTTTTATTTTTAGAGAGAAAGGAAGAAAGAGAGGGAGAGAAACATCAATGTGTGGTTGTCTCTTGCATGCCCCCAACTGGGGACCTGGCTGGCAACCCAGGCATGTGCCCTGACTGGGAATCGAACCAGCGACCCTTCGGTTCGCAGGCTGGCGCTCAGTCCACTGAACCACAATAGCCAGGGCTATACTGCATTTTTAGGATCCACATATTTTTAAATGAAGTATCCTTTTCAAATATTAACAGTTTAGTTTGCATCTAAGAATAATTGTGTAGAACTTTATGTATATGTATACATATATGTATGTAAGTGTATGTGCAATATTTTATAATTTGATTAACTGTAATTTAAATTATGACCAATAATATATATTGCATTTCTATAGTGATTTACATTTAAAAAATACTTTGAAATATGTCCTCACATTTTACCTTATTCCTCTGGCCCTGCAAAGTCTCTGAAAGTCGCACAAATACGTATGTGTGAGCTTTGCTGGTGCAAAGTAATCACTTTCGATAGTCTCCTCTGCTAACCATTGTACATCTGATAGAAAAGCATGTTTCAGAATTCTCTTTTCTGATTAGGCATGAATGTGAAGCAATGAGGTATTATTCCACTACCTCGTTGTAATCAAATGCACCATCTATACGCATAAATACATTTTAATTCATGATATATTATTAGATATAAAAAGTTGACATGTATTTCACTAAGAGCAACACCTGCAGGTTTCTTGGAACTTCCTGACATTCTTAACAATTCTCATAAATCAGATTTTCTACTATGGTTCGTTTCCTGTCTCTGTTTAGATAGAGCTGGGTGAATTATCTCCCTCTGTTTCATTTCTTAGCTCTTTCAGAGCCACATTTTACTCTGGAAAGTGGAAAGAAAAGTCAACTGATTTTCTGCCTCAGACTCAGAATGGATGTGAAATTTTCTGTAATATATTTCAAGCCATTATTCTCATCTTCCTAAGCACTGTATGATCATTAACCATTTTTTCCCTAAGACTAAATCATCATTTTAATATTAGGGATAATACTGCTTCCGGAGGAGTGTATGAAGGATTGAGGAATAGTTGAATTGGAAGAAAAGTAAAATTTATCTTTGACCAGCAGGATGATGCTAAGGGGTGTAAGGAAATGAATGAAGTAGGGTAGCAGCCCCAGGCTCAAAGCGAGGGAGGTGATCCAACTGTATTTATTAGCAAAATCCTGTGAACCTCAATAGAGATTTCACTTTTGAGAACGTAGTGGGTAAAGACATATCCTGGATGAAGGCATGTAAACAATCAGTTTTCGTTGCTTGGATTTCTTACATTACCAAATGCAATACTTATGATAATAATTATCTTTAAAGAACTGATTATATCCATGAACCTCAAAGAGATGAATCTATTAAGAAATACCAAACTGGTAAAAATAATAATACAGTGATTACCTGTGTACACATCACCCAGCTGAAGAAATAAAACATTAATTAGAATTCAAGGCTTTAACTCACCATTTCTGCTATTTGGAAATTTGAAAATCTTTCATTTGTACTAAATGAACTCCTTTAGATAGTTGAAGCTTTGAAAGAGATGATTTGTTCCAGTTAGCATACTGCTTGGAACAGTGGCATTTAACATTCTGTGGATTATCAAAGTTTCAAAGTTAAGTAGAAGGCTTTCTAAGAGGAGGGGTGGGAAGCAATATTTCAGACCCAGTCTACTATGGCTAAAATACTTGTAAACTTGAGCTCCATGAACTTTCTAGCAAATTGTCAGATTTCAAATTGAGCTTTCCACTTTACATTGAATATTGGGCTTAAAGCTAGCTGCCATAGTAACTCAAAATATATTTCATTACTAGCTGCTCAAAAGGAGTAAGAGGTGACTTTACCACAACATAGGATAAGGAAAGCATATCAAGGAAACATTATAGATGAAACTAGATGTCATATCCTGATATAAAATATGTCGTTTTCTCACAGTGATAGAGCTTGTTAACATGGAATAATTTTGGCATTATAGCACAACAAAATATTTGACAATATTGCCATGTTAATCATTCTGCATGAAATTGAGCTTGGCTTTGTCTAGACTGACAACACAGAGGCTGGTATTAGTTGTAGTTCATCCCTGACTGGTGCGGCTCAGTTGGTTGTGTGTTGTTCCGCAAAGCTAGTCAGGGCACATGCCTGTGTCGCGGGTTTGGTCTTTGGTTGGGCGCATATGAAAGGCAACTGATAGATGTTTCTCTCTCACATCGATGTTCCTTTCCCTCTCCTTCTCCCTCTCTTCCCCTCTCTCTAAAAATAAATTTAAAAAATCTTAAAGAAAATACATTGTAGTTCAGCTGACCACTTAGCACTGAAAGCAAAGATGAGCATGTAATTCCTTAAAACAGGATGGTTTATGAAATAAACATTTTCAGCTTTAGAAAAAAAAGTGTTATGAAATTCAAGAGGGTTTTGTTTTTAAAACATTACTTACTAATTGCATTTAAGCATAAAAATAACTCAAGGTTTTTCCTCAGTCTGTTCCATACTGTTGCATATACACTATTTAATTAGCTGATGCATTAAATTTATGAATGTTTTCAACTCATGTTGAATATAACTTATTAAATTTTAATTTCATATGACAGTGTAACAACCTCTTTTGGAGTCATCCTGCTTAGGCTGGCTGTGACTACGGACATTTATATATTTTGCCTTTGCAGCTGGGGGTACATGCACACATGGAACAACTGAACAGCTTGTTTTCCTTCTACTTTTCACCCTCCTTCAGCCCAGGTATAACTTACCAACATATCTTTTCTTTGGCGCTCTGCCCAGTGCTTTGCACATAGGAGGTATTCAACAAATGCTAAATGATGAACATATTGCTGTTTGAGCAGCCAGCGTAGTCAAATGGAATAATTGCAAGATTTTAATAAGTCAAGTGTTCCAGCTCTATGCATAAGAATATGTACAATCGCCCTCACTAGTGTGGCTCAGTGGGTTGGGACTTGTCCCGAAAAGTGAACAGTGTTTGATTCCTGGTCAGGGCACATGCCTGGGATGCAGGACAGGTCCCCTGGTTGGGGGCGTGCCAGAGGCAGCCAATCTATGTTTCTCTCACACATCGATGTTTCTCTCCCTCTCTCTCTTCCTTCTTCTCTCTCTAAAAATAAATAAATAATGAAAAAAAGAAAGCATCTGTGATCTTGAGCTACTGTATTTCCCCCCTTTCCCCTTTTTACCTATTCCTCCACCTCCCTCTGGCAACCATAAGCTTGTTCTCTGTATCTGTGAGTCTGTTCTGTTTTTTAGATTTTACATATAACTGAAATCATATGGTATTTGTCTTTCTGTGTCTGGCTTTTTTCACTTAGCATAATACCCTCAAGGTCCATCCATGTTTTTGTAAAGGGAAAGTTTTCATTCTTTTTGATTGCTGAGTGATTGGGCCTCTTTGGGCTTTAGTTTTCTTACCTATCATCTGAATGTCTTAGACCCAATAGTTTCTGAAAACAAGCCCACAATTAGCCTTCTATAGCTTGAGGACTCCCTCCCTTCTCATTCTGCCTAGTGTCTCAGTTCCATCTTTACCTCCAGTGGAGATGTATAAGTTACCTTAATGTCATTCAGCTAAGTATGTGTTATACTTTTAATTTTTCAGATTTATCAATAACTTCTGTATTGACATTTAGAGAAAAATAAAACCAGTCTTTTCCTGTAAGCTGAGAACATTACTACATATTTGAAATCGAGATCATCAAGCTAAACATACTTTTGGTTAGGAATGGCCCTTGCCTTCCTGCCCTCAAATTTTTCTCGTAAACATTTTCTGTCTTCTTCCTTTTAGGGCTTTGATGGGGAGCCCGTAGGACTGGCTGTCAGGTCTCCTTGTGTCACCGAGGGCTGCTCACTTCACAAATTGCACCTCACTTTCCCCATCTGTCAAATCAGGGAGCTTTATTTAATGCTATCTAGAATCCATTATTATTTGGTTCTATATGAATCAATGTTTAGGGATACTGGTTATTTAAATACAAGTAAACAGAAAAGAACTTCTAATGAGCACTTATCATGTGCCACAATGGTAGGTATGCTTTAGAGGTAAGAAAACTGAAGACCGGGATTAGTTATCATTAATCAACTAACAAAGCTACAAGTAGCAGAGTCAGGGCTTCAGTCTGTGACTATATGATTCCATAAGCCATACTGGCTGGACAGGTAAAGTGGTATGATTTATTTTGTATTATTTGGTAGATGTTGAGGAACAAGCTTTTGAGCAAGGGTTAGTGTGATAAAGGCATAATTTTAATTAAAAGGTCAGTGTAATGGTGTTCCTAGAGGATAGCAGCCATTTTTAATACATCTCTTACAACATCTAACACAGTATTTAGCAAATAGTAGACACAGAATTGATGTTTATTGAATGGATGGAGGGATGGCTAGATGGACAGATAGATAAATGAATGATGGTGATGAAGAAGTCATTAAATCAGAGAAAGGACTAGTGATGATGCTGCCGTGATGATCTGGACATGAAGTAATCAAACTTTGAACCAGAGTGGTGGTAGTGGGAAAGGACACATGCAAAGAGGAAAAGATGACTGGACCTGGAAAGCAATTAGATGTGAGCATGAGAAAAGTCAAAATAACCCCAAAGTATTGAAGTCCTGTTGGCTGCCATGATGGTTTGATACCATTCTCAGAATCCTGGTGATCACCTTGTAGTCTGGCATCTATCACCAAGTGCAGTGGAGGTCTGCAAACAATAGAAAGCAGATGGAACACTGTACCATCATTTATATTTGAGTTTGACCTACATAAGGACCAAAATACAGTGAAAGGGAGGTGGTGGAGAAAATCGACGATACGGGTCTCACGTAGAGAGGTTAGCTACAAGAGGCTGTTGTTGACACTGATTTAAAAAAAAACAAAACTATTTTCTGCCTCATTTCCCCTGTATTCTTTAATTAAGATTTCTGCCAATTGGTATTGAACTGGATACCACAGGAATATGTGTAGGTGTCCTCTGGCATGGAAAAGTAGAGATCATTGCCAATTACCAAGGCAACTGTGCTAGTCCCAGTTATGTAGCTTTCACAAATGAACCTTACCAATACCATCATTGATGCCAAGAGGCTGATTGGTTGTAAGCTTCATGATTCCACAGTTCAGTCAGAATGAAGCACTGGCCTTTCCAAGTGATTTGTGAAAAGGGAAAGCCCAAAAAAACTAACTGCAGAATATAAAAGGAATAATAATTTTTCCCCAGAGGAGATCTCTTCCATGGTTCTAAGCAAGATGAAAGAGTTTGCTGAAGCCTATTTGGGGGGGGGAGGCAGGAGGGGGAGAGTAGGACATGCAATAATTACTGTTCCAGCCAACTTAAATGATTCACAGTGTCAGGCCACCAAGAATGCAGGAACCATCACTGATGTTAATATCCTGAGAATCATTAACGAGCCTACTGCAGCAACCATCGCCTGTGGCCTAGATTTAAAAAAAAAATTAAAAAAATATTAAGCTTTAAAAAAAAGAAACATGTGCTGATCTTTGATTTGGGTAGTGGCACCTTTGATGTATCTATCCAAACCATACAGGATGACATCAGTGCAGTAAAATCCAAAGCTGGTAACACCCACTTGGATGGGGGAAGCTTTGATAACCATATGGTGAATCACCTGATTGATGAGCTTAAATGCAAACACAAGAAGGATATAGCCTCCAATAAGCGGGCAGTGTTGTGTCTCCAGACCACCTGTGACAAGGCAAAATGTATTTTGTTCATTTGTTAATACCAGGACTGAAATTGATTCACTTTTGAAGGATGTGGATTTCTATACTTCCATTTCCTGTGCCCACTTTGAGCAGTTCGTTGCTTTTCTTTCCCATAGTATCTGTTTTCTTTTTAAAGATTTTATTTATTTTTAGAGAGGGGAAGGAAGGGAGAAGGAGTGGGAGACTCTGATGAGAAAGAAACATTCATCGGGTGCCTCTTGCTTGCCCCTCCCCTCTGACCACAGACTGAACCCACAATCCAGGCATGTGCCCGTCATGACTTCAGAATGGGACCAGCAACCTTGTGCTTTGCAGGACAGTGTCCAATCCACTGAGCTACACCAGTTTGCGCTTTTTAAAAAAAATTTTTTTAAATTATTTTAGAGAGAGGGGAATCCATTGTATCTGGAAGTAATAGAGAAATCTCGGAAGGATGTCAAACTTGGCAAGTGCTAGATTAATGAAATTGTGTTAGTGGGTGGTTCTGCTTGTATCCCAAACTTCGAAAAATTGCTGAAAGATTTCTTGAATGGACAGGAGCTCAACAAGACCATCAACCCAGAGGAGGCAGTGATATATGGCACAGCTGCACAAGTATCTATTTTCCTGGGTGACAAATCAGAGAACATACAAGATTTCCTTGTCCTGGGTGTTACCTCTTTCTCTCTGGGCACTGAAATAGCACAGAGAATGTGGTATCCCTTATCCAGAGAAACACCACTGTTTCTACAAAGCAAACTCAGATGTTCACAACTTACTTTGACAACAGACCACTGTCTGAATGAAAGTGTATGTGGGAGAAAAGGTTTTAACTAAAACAGAGAAAGTGCTTGGCAAGTTCATGCTCCTGGGATTCTCTAGCAAATGTGGCATCCCTAAAGTACAGGTGACCTTTGACATAGACACCAATATCATTATCAGTGTAAGTGCTGCAGATATAAAGTACTAGCAGGAAGAACAAAATCAACATTACTAACAAATACCGTTTACGGCCCTGGCTGGTGTGGCTCAGTGGATTCAGTGCCTGCCTTGATGACAGCTTTTTGGGGGACATGAAATAAATATATATAAAACTGACAGGATACTAGTGTTTATCCATCTGTCTTATGTGAATTTAGTGATATTTAGAACTAAGTGATTTTTTAGAATTTCACTCAAAAGGCAGGAATGAATAACCTCTGCAGTGTTCTACTAAGTAAGGCCTGAGCCAATATTTTGAATCTATTGGCAGTTATTTCTGTATTGGGAAAAAATATAATATGCTGGACATTGTGGTTGCTCAATAAAATAGCTCATTGACTAATAAATTATTGGATTTTATTGCCTTTAAAATAAAAAATAAATATACTTCTTGTGGATTTCCAACAGTATTAATGAAAGTCTAAAGGCCAGTACTTATAAAATATCATTAGATTTAATTAATGAAACAAAGGTTATATTTTCTGATATAAATTACATCTGCATACTTAATACATGCTTTCACTCATACAGCAGTACAATGCTAATTTATCACATACATATATAAAATGGGCCTCTCAAATAAGGGCCACATAAAATTGTTTTTACTGATTTATTCCTCTGTTAAGATTTTGTAGCAAGAGATTCAATAAACACAACAGACATTAACAAGTTTTCACCTGACTCAGTGATGCCTCAGACTGCTGCAGTGAGCTTACTCTGTTTGTACTTTGAGACTTGCCTTAAATAAATCAGAGAGAGAGAGAGAGAGAGAGAGAGAGAGAGAGAGTGAGAGAGTTGTAGAGGAAAATAATTGTTCTCAGGATTCAGGTAAATTTCTCAGGAGAATTACACTGGATTCAGTTTGGGGTAGATTATTTTCATTGTGACTTCCCTGTGGCCTGTTTGTTTTGGGGGCTACTTGACTTCACTGCTTAGTTACTTCTCCATACTGTGGGCTGATTTCTGAGATGTTAATTTACCCTAACACTGGCTCAGGAAAACCTAGAGAGCTAGGACAACAGTGTCAATATCTCTGTTGGTTTTACGTTTTAAATATTCTGTTCACGAGCTCCTAGTTAATAAGCATTGAGCCCTTTCTGGTTCCCATACGTTGAGAGCAAGTTCCATCAGGAGCTGCATAGTCTTTCTCAAGAGTAGAGTCTGTTTGAGAAGAAAGGACATACCATGAAAGAAGACATCATAAAGTCACATCTGAATAAAAGCAGATCACTTGTAGGCATTTGCCATGTAAACCTTGGTCAGGGAACGGGGATGAAGAAGGGCTTCTTTGGTAGAGGAAGGAACTCTGGGTCCAGCTGACCCCTGCGTACAGATTCTATCTTAGCCTGTCTTTACTTAGATACTGAGAAAGGCATATATAACAGCAAATCCTTATAAAGCACTGTGTGCCAAGCACCACTTTTATATGTATACATGTATTGAGGTCTGGCCAGAAGGTATCCAGCCATGTAATATGAAAAATAGAGACATTTATTACAGAAGATGCAAGATATATTGTACATAGGACAATGATGCCTCAATCTCCCTTCAAAGTAGGCACCTTGGGACCTCACCCAGTTTTCCCAGTCACCATCAGCTGCCCCATCATATTTTCCTAATTTCACCAATGACCTGGTATCTCTTCCATTTCAGAGGTGATTTTAGTTTTGTGAAAAACTAAAGTCACAGGGTGCCAAATCTGGACTATAGGGGGGCTGAGTCACCTGGGTGATTTGATGTTGTCCCAAAAAACTCTGCACGAGAGGTGATGCATGAGCAGGTGCATTGTCATTATGAAGCTGCCAATCCCTAGCTGCCCATAGCTGCAGCCTTCTGAATTATCCCAGTAGTTTCCACAGAGGAATGTTCAAGCTTAACACAAAATTTGATGCCAATTCATTGCTCTACACACTCAGTCATTTTATTAAAAATATGCTTTATTGATTATGCTGTTACAGTTGTCCCAATTTCTTTTCCCTTTGTTCCCCTCCACGCAGTGATCCCCCTCCCTCCAGTTGTCCCACCCCCTGCTTAGTCCATGCCCATTGGTTGTGCATATAGTTCTTCTCAACCTCTTCCTGTCTATTCCACCCCCTCCTACTATGCTTCTTAATTCCTATACCATCTTCCTCCCTTTCCCCCCTTCCTTCTCCCTGCTGACCTCCCCCCCATAATGTTCCCCGTACCTATAATTCTTTTTCCACTCTCATTGCCTACTTAGTTTGCCTTTGTTTCGATTCCCTAGCTTCTATTGTTGGTTGTTGTGATACAGTTTTCATTTTAATGTTCATAGTTTTGATCCTTTTTCTCCTAAACAATTCCCTTTAACATCTCATATAACAGTGGTTTGGATCTGATGAACTCCTTCAGTTTTACTTTGCCCTGGAAGCACTTTCTCTGCCCTTCTATTCTGAATGACAGCTTCGCTGGATAGAGTAATCGTGGTTGTAGGTTTTTACGTTTCATTACTTTGAATATTTCTTGCCAGTGCCTTCTTGCCTGCAGAGTTTCTTTTGAGAAATCAGCTGATAGTCTTATCGGGACCCCTTTGTACGTAATTCTCTTTTTCTCTTTTGCTGCTTTTAAGATTCTCTCTTTATCTTTAATTTTTGACATTTTGATTATGATGTGTTTTGGTGTGGTTCTCCCTGGGTCCAGTTTTTTTGGAACTCTGTGCTTCCTGAACCTGTAAGTCTATTTCCTTCCCCAAGGTAGGGAAGTTCTGCTTCATTAGTTTTTCACATAATTTTTCAATTTCTAGTTCTTCTTCACCTTCTGGCAACCCTATGATTCGGATGTTCACTCTCTTATAGTTGTCCCAGGGGTTTCTGAGCTTCTCCTCATTTTCCTCACTTTTCATTCCTCTTTCTGCACTGGTTGACTGTTTGTTCCTTCCCTATGTTCCAATTTGTTGATTTGATCCCCGGTTTTTCTTTCCTCACCACTTGTTTTGCACGTGTTTTCGTTCATTTCAGCAGGACTAGCCTTCGTTCCTTCCCGTCTTGTTTAAGATCTGCTGTTAGGTCTGTAAGCCTTCTTATAACCAGAGCTCTGAACTGAACCTCAGAAAGATTTTTTATCTTCTGGTCCGATAGATCATATATTTGCTGTCTGGTCAGCTGTGTGATTGGGATCTCTATCATGATCCTTGCCATCCTGACAGTTTTGTGTTTACCTTTGCTTCCTGGGTGGGGCTGTCACACCTCCTACACGATAGGGGGCAGAGCCCTGTGCACTCATCAGTACCAGGCGACCCTTCTCACCACACTGTGGCGCTTTGTGTGGGGGTGAGGGTCCCAGATGGATTCCTGCCATTCACTCTCTGGTGAGAGACGGGGAGCCTCCTCCTCCGCCCCATGCCCTCGAGCCCTCACAGTCTGAGGCAATGGGGGTCTGCCTCCCCAGGTGTTGTAATCGTGAGCTGACGGGTTTGGTCTGCAGCCAGGGGTGCTCCCCAGGCGCTTCTTACCTCCCCTTAAATACGGGTGTCTGTGCTTGCTGTTGCCATAGCTGCCGCTGCCAGCACAGCTTGACCTCTCTGCCCCAGCTTTGCCCCTCCTACCTGTCTAGATGAGCATCATTTGTTTATAACTTCAATAGTTGGACTTCCATGTAGCTTTATTTTCTGGAACTTCTACTTATTTCTGGTTTTGTGGTAGTTGTAGTCCTTCTTTGTTGTGGAGGGAGATGGAGTGTGTCAGTCTAGGCCTCTATCTTGGCCGGAAGTCTCAGTCATTTTGAATGCGACAACCACACAGTACACATGCTCACTCAATGGCATCTACCGCCCCCACTGACTAGTATAGTGAAGTCATCATTGTTCACACATGTGCATTCCAGCCCACTCTCCTTGCCTGCCAGGTTATACTGATGTTGTGTAAACCATTCATGTTATAGTAACAATGGCTGGGTTTTTTCTGGACAGACCTCATATACATACACAGGCGCGCGCACACGCATACATATACACACACACTAAATCATCACTAAAACACTATGAGATACTTTTATTCTTCATTTTGCAGCTGAGGAAACTGAGGCACAGAGAGGTTAGGTAACTTGCCCAAGGTTCTACAACTAGTAAGTGTTAGAGCTGGGATTTGAACCCAGGCACTATCTCCTAAGAAATATTTTGGTCAGTCAATCCTTGCACACACACTCTCCATACACACACTTAGATATACACACATAGAGCTAGAAACCTGTGTCTGAATTCCAGCCCCAGCCCTGACCTTTATGCCCAATTCATACAGTTAGATGGGGTTGTCTGTTAGTGCGTGTACTTCTCATTGATTTTTTAAAAATTGTACCCCACATATATTCCAGAAAACCCTGCTTACCTCTTCCTAGACTGCCCTGTTGCCAAATTCTTGCTGCTAGGTTTTCTTCCTTGTGGATAGTAGACATTCGCTAAGGGAATGCTTCTCATCCCCTGCCATTCTCTTCTGGATGAAATTCATAGGATCCTACTGACTTACAAAAATCCAGCTACTTTTTTCCTCCCTTTCACTTGGTGCCATACCCTAATAATTATATCTGTTGTTTTGGGACTTAGACAACATATGTAAAGTATGTGGTGACTTGTTATTTTTGTTTTGTTTTGTTTTGTTTTGTTTTTTGGCAAGATGTAATTCACAAAGTAGAGGGAACAGTGTAAAGGACAGCATTTACAAAAATCAGCAGAGAGCAAGTCTGGATGTTGTAAAGTGACTCACTTGGAATGTTATTCCCATATTAAGAGTTGAATTCCATTCTCATTTCTTAAGCACTACTTTATTTCTATCCATTGAGTAAAATAGTAATAAAGTAATAAAATATAACATTTCCACTTCACTGTCCTTAGCAATGACTTTTAAATTTTATGGTTGGTTATATTCCAATACCTGTCCTTAAATACTGGGAGTGCAGCCCATCGTAGTCCACATTACAGTGTTTAAGTTCTACCTTACTTATGAGTATTGGTTATAAAATTGGCCTTACTAAAATATTTGACCACTTTATGTCCCCACAGCCTTTCTATGCATCTCATGGTGTGTGGTATTTCTAAATGAGCCACAGCAAATCAGAATGACTAATATGACACAGTTTTAAGACAAAGAAAGGAAAACAATCTGTAGTATCTTCTTCTGATAGTTCATTGAGAGCAAGGCTCCTATGAAGAAGCATGTTGAAGTGGAGAAGGGCGCTCAAAGCACTCAGTTCAACTGTCAGCCCTCCCATTATCTGGAGATTTGACTTAATGCAAGCCACTCAGTATCATGCAGCCATAGATACCTCACCAACAAAAGAGGGGTTATGCAACAGTTCTCTCAAATAATTACTAGCTTCAGCTAAACTAGTAAAACTAAAATGTGATGTTAGCAAAGTTGTGCAGAAATAAGTACCGTATTTTTCACTCCATAAGATGCACCTGACCATAAGACTCACCTAGGTTTAGAGGAGGAAAACAAGAAAAAAAAATCTGAACCAAATGGTGTACTAAAATGTTTAATGAAATATAACAGAATAATATTTCAACCATGTAAAGTGAACAGCAGGCAACAGCGGTATTAAGAACCATCATTGCTGTCATTAACAAATGAGGAGTGACTTTAAGGTTCAAATACTCTTCTAGTTTTCTGGGAACCCCAAGAACTCATCATTGCTAGTGTCAGAATTGATGAAGCTCAGTTGCTCATAATCACTGATATCACTTTCTTAACTACCTTCATACTGACCAGACGCCCTGAGATTCAGCAGTAAAGTGGGACATTTAAGTATCTCCAGGGGTTTCGCGTGGGCCCACCGCTTCCTCTTCTAACAGCTGTTGCCACTGCTGACAGGTCAGGTAATACACATCATGGTCTATGATGCAGTATTTGCTCCATAAGACACACAGACATTCTCCCCCCGCTTTTGGGGGAAAAAAGTGCATCTTATGGAGCGAAAAATACGGTATATATTACTGATAATGTTAAACTTGGCCCACTTAAAGCAATTTGGCACCTTTTGGCATAGACAGTGGATTCCTCACATTTAAAGTTATGTTAATAAAATTAATCCAGACCGAGAAAGATTATTGCTCACTGAAATACTATTTATAATAACACATTATTTAACACCCATCTACAGAACAAAAATAACCTAAGTGCGCAACGATAGAGTAAATTAGTGTCTCTACTACATAAAATATGTGCCTATTCAAAATGGTGAATATGGAGCCTATTTTATTACAGGAGTCAATAAATTATGACTAAGTTGGACCAAATCCATCTCACTGCCTATTTTTGTAAATAAATTTTTATTGGAAAACAGCAATGCCATTCCTTTCTATATCTTCTATGCCTGTTTTTGTGCTACAATAGCAGGGGTGAGTAGCTGTGATGGAGACTGTATGGTCACAAAGCCTAAAATACTGTATTTACTACATGGACCTTCACAGAAAGACTTTTCAAACTGCTGACTTAAAAGATACTTATTAAAGGAAAGCAAAACCCAAAATTGAATATTCAGTGGATTGTAACTGTAAAGTTTATTATTTTTAAAGATTTCATTTACTCATTTTTAGAGAGAGGGGAAGGGAGAGAGAGAGACAGAGAGAGGGAGAGAAACAACCATGTGCAAGAGAAATATTCAGCAGTTGCCTCTTACACGCCCCCAGCTGGCAGCCTGGCGCACAACCCAGGCATGTGCCCTGACTGGGAATGGAACCCGTGACCTTTTGCTTTACAGGATGATGACCAACCAACTGAGCCACACCAGTCAGGGCTGTAAAATTTATTCTTTATGCACACAGCAAAAAAACAACGTACAGACAACATGCAAATAAATTGAACAGATTGATATAGCTGGATGATAGAGATGAAATAAGGTGACTTATTTTCCCACATTCTATTGGTGTTCCTATGTCAAATTAATAAACGAATATTTTAAAACTTGAACACGTGTCCTTCTAGGCCAGGGTGCTATGGCAAAAAGAATGTCAATATGCTGGTCTGTGGTGAGTGCACAGGGAATGGCCGTTGCTCTTTAAGCACTGGCAGCCTAGTACTGTTCGCCAATGCCAGTGATACTGATGTCACATATTCATATAGGATACCCTCCCATTAACAGTGTTACTTATCTGCTTTCAATGGACAGTTTTTTTCCTGCTGCATTCCTAGACTATAAGCAATTAAATGGTCATGTAGAGCACTGACGCCAGGAATAGCATGTTATTCTCACAGCCCAGCATTACAGGAATTAGCAAGATAATTTATTTGACTTTACACTCCATTGGTGCTTTAAAAAGTGATACTTGCTCTTGGAACCTCTCAAGGCTTGAGCCAATCTACAAATTAGAGAAACCAAACTCATAATGGGTCTGTTAATCTTTAAAGGGAATAGATCAAAAGCAAGTCAACATCGTAGTTACCCCCAGTGACAGGAACAAGTCTCCTCATTTTAACTCAAAATAATGTTGTGTGGTCTTTTGCCAAGAGGAGGATGCTAGACTCGTAAGGTTCCAAATTGAGGAGAGACCTTTGCCAAATTAGTCAATTCCTAGACCTCACTTTCCCATCTGGAAAATGAGGCCTGCAGCAGATGAGTGCTTTTCAACTGTGGCCACAGTAGAATCATTTGGCAGTCAGAATTACGGGGCAGAGGGGAGGAAAGGAAGAGGAAAAAGGAATTGAGGCACCTTGTAGCTATATATTCTTTAAAATCCTTTGGATGATTCTTTTTTTAACAATTTTTTTTAAAATTTACTTTTTAGACAGAGGGGCAATGGAGGGAGAAAGAGAAAGAGAAACATTGATGTGAGAAACATTGGTTGGTTGCCTATCACACGCCCTCATCTGGGGATCCGGCCTGCAATCCAGGCATGTGCCCAGACCATGAATTGAACCAATGACCTTTCAATTCGCAGGCCGGCGCTCAATCGTCTGAGCCACACCAGCCGGGGCCATTTGGATGATTCTGATGTGCATCCAAGGTAAGTAATTGGGCTAAATGATCTCTAAATTTCTTAGAGATCTTTATATCTGTATATACATACACATATGTGTATACACATGTTGTAGAAGTATCTTTTATTTTGTCATCAAATGGTGGTGGATGGCCCTGGCTGGTGTGACTCAGTTGCTTGGGTGTTGTCCTGCAAACTGAAAATTGCAGGTTTGATTCCTGATCAGGGCATATGCCTGGGTTGCCAGTTCCGTCCCCAGTTGGGATGCATGCAAGAGGCAACCGATCGACGTTTCTCTCCCTCTCTTTCTCCCTCCTTTCCCTTCTCTGGAGAATCAATTTTTTAAAAATTTAAAAGTTGGTATAGCTGTTACAGAAACAGGGGAGTCCAAAAACAAACCCGAGTTTGCAGCTGGGAGATAGGGAGGAGGAAGCAGCTTTCAGGATGCCCTTGCATGCCTGGAGCTAGTGGCTGGATACATTGTTGCAAAGATCCGCTTTACTTCCAAGACTCAGGAAGATGGGAGGGATCTTGGACTGTGGGCTGGTATGGAAGAAGCAGACAGAGCCTACGTAGGGTTCTGTGAATGGTCAGAACTGTTTGCAACACCCACTGCGTGAGAGGACGCAGGGGGAGAGAGGAGGCAGGGAGGAAGAAAGAAGCAGCTGCAGACATTTTTTGGGCTGGCTCTGGCTCTAGGAGGCTCTCTCTCTCAGGCTCTCTCTGGCCCTCACTCTCTGGCTCTTGTGGGCTCCCTCCATCTGGCTTGGAGCAGGGGTCTCCAGGCTGCTTTAAGAAGAGGCTCTTGCCAGGCTGCTTTGAGAAGGAGAGGAGATCCATGTAGTTTACAGAAAGAAGGCAGTTTACAAGGAGGCTGAGAATCCAGGCGGTCCTGCATTGAGAGCTGGAGGGCACCACAGCACAGAAAGGACCTCCCCAATCAGAACTGAGTGATTGGCAGCTACTGGTAAAGCTGACCTGTGCCTAGGAAGTAGGGAAACGGTGTTTCTGACTTTCCTAAGACTGGCCAGGTCTGGGAGGGGGAGGCAGGACTTTGTGTAAATAAACAATTCTTTTTTCTTTTCACCAAACTCTGGTATTCAGTTATGATTCTGGCGGCAGGCAATCGGGCCCCTAACTAAACAGCCCGTGGGTTCTGTTTCAATCGGAGCAGCCCAGGGGTTCTGTTACAATTCTGGCGACCGTGAAGGGACATTAATAATTGGCCGTGGCAGGTCGACCCCCTTGGGAGACACCTTCTAAGGGCGCTGGCCACCTAAGTACGCCTGTGTGGTGAAAGGAAAATAGAACTGAGAAGGGATTAGAGAAGTAATATTGTTTGCTAAAAATTATTTCTGAGCATTTCTGAAATAATGGCATCGTGGATACTAGATTTGTTTGTCCGATTAGGAGAATTCCTAGAAGTAATAGAATTATGGATGCCTGAGTGGTACATATGTTTTCTGGTCGTTGGGATTTTTCTGACTATAGCCATTAGCATGTATGTCTGGGTTAATAAAAGCAGTTCTGGGCAAGTCCCTGATGGCAGCCCACTGGAGAGAATTTTGGAAAATTGGGATATGTACTGTCGTTATCCTATGACTAAGAAAATATTAATTTATTACTGTAACACTGTTTGGCCTGAGTATGTTCTGGGTGGTAAGAAAAGGTGGCCTGTGAATGGTTCTCTGAATCACCTTATGATTAATCAATTAAAGGAGTACTGTCTGCAATTGGGAAATTGGGAAGATGTTTATTATCTAGATGCATTTGTAGAGTTGCATAATAAGACCTTAGCAGAAATGGAGGGCCAAATAATGGTGCAGAGGAAAAAGGAGATCTCAAAACCTTTTCCTGAGAGTCAAACGCTGGAAGAAAGGGAAAATGAGGGAGTAGCCCTCTTTAACTCTCTAAATCCGGGAGACGAAGGCCCTAATTTGGCGCCAAGCCAGGAACAGGTGGGGGCGGTTCAGGAGGCCATAGCTTCCGCAGCAGTGGCTCCACCTCCTCTGCAGGAGGCCCAGGCTTCCGAGGTGGCGGTTCCTGTGGCGCAGCGCCCTCTGCAGGCAGCCGCAGCTCCTGCAACGCCAGTGGCGACAGCACAGCACCCTCTGCAGGTGGAGGCTGCTTCCACCATGCCACCTCCAGAGATGGAAGTGGCTTCCGCGGTGCCCGCCCTTTTGCAAACTCAAGGGACTTCTCTCGCGCCACCCTTTTTGGAGCCAGCCTCTGAAGTGACTGCAAAGTCAATGACTCCACCCTTACAGGAGGAGGAGAGGGTCTCCCCCGCCAGAACCCGCCAAGGAACTCAGTATAGTCAGGGGGCCTCCCAATTCGGAGCAAGCCAGTTCCCTCTACGGCAGTACCCAATAGGTGGAATAAATCAGCAAGGCCAGCCCTCTGGCTACTCTTGGGCCCATACTCCGTTTTCCACTTCAGACTTGCTAAATTGGAAAAATTCTAACCCCTCATATAGGGAAGATCCTCAGAAAATGGCAGAGCTTGTTGACTCCATTTTTGCCACCCATAACCCGAACTGGGCAGATGTACAAGCTCTCCTAAATATTCTGCTAACTGGGGATGAGAAGCGACTGGTTACAAGTAAGGCTAATGAAGAGGCTCAGCGTCTCCATGGAGAGGATCCCCATGGGACCCCCGACCCAACTGTGGCAATTCCTTGGACAGAGCCTAACTGGGACCCAAATGGTGGAGGCCTAGTTCCTTTGAAACACTACAGGAAGTGTATATTGGAAGGACTTAGAAAAGGGGTACCCAAGCCAAAAAGCCTGAATATGGTACAGACTATTCAGCAAAAACCAGATGAGGATCCTTCTGAGTTCTTAGAGAGGATCTATCAAGCCTATAGAAAGTACACTGATGTTGATCCACAGGCACAAGAGAACATAAGAATGGTGAACATGACATTTATTGGGCAGAGTGCCCCAGATATTAGACGGAAACTCCAGCGTATAGATGGAGTATTAGGAATGAGCCCCTCTCAGTTAGTGGACATCGCATTTAAAGTTTACCATGCAAGGGGAGTAGGAAAGAGGAGACAGGACTTGATGTTCTTTAAAACAGGCTGGAGAGGCCAAAGGAAGAAACAGGACCCTAAAGAGAGGAGGAAAGAGCCATTGGGCAAGGACCAGTGTGCCAATTGCAGAAAGAAGGGCCATTGGAAAAATGAGTGTCCAGATCTTAAGAAGGGAAGTAGAAATGAACCCTTGCACCCATTCGGACCTGGGGACAGAGTCTTACTGAAGACCTGGAAGACGCAAGGTCCTGAACAGCAGCTGGCTGAACAATGGACTGGTCCCTATGATGTGTTGCTAACAACACATTCTTCGCTGAAGCTGGTAGGAATCAAGTCCTGGATACACCACACACGGGTAAAACGAGCACTGCCTGAGGAGGACACAGACCCTGCTGCTGTGACTGACACCGAAAGGGAAAGTTGGACCTGCACTCCGAAAGGAGATTTGAAATTACTCTTTCAAAAAAAAAAGACAGTGAACTGAAACACAGATTAAAAATGTTTCTTTTGCTTTAGGCATGTGCTTGTAAATCCAGGGAACTTTTAGCTGCCAGTTACTGAGTTTGAGTATAGTCCTTTACAGTGTGAGAAAAAAAGAACAAGAATTGGAAAATAGGTTATGGTTAAAACTAAATGAGTAAATATATGGAAAGTTTGGAAATGTTGCAAAAGGTCTATGGAAAACTCATAAAAATGTATAATAAGGTTGTGAAAGTTTTTAAACCTGGGGAAAGGAAACCTCAACAACTTGTGGTCTTATTGTATGGTTACTGTACCTCTGTGTTGGCATTTAGCCTTGGGAACTATGAAAGGTCATTTGGAATTCCTTGTATTGGTATTGGCCATGGAGACCTATGTAAGGTCTAGAATTCTCTGAGACCTAGAAAGGGTCCGGAATTCTTTGGTTTGGCATTAGCCATTGGAGACCTATGTAAGGTCTAGAATTCTCTTGAGACCTAGGAAGGGTCTGGAATTCTCTGTATTGGTATTGGCCATATAATCTAAAAAGAAAATTAAGGTTTCCCAGGGAAAGTTAAAACTTCACAAGTAAGAAAGTGAAAAAAAGAAAGTATAAGGTATGGAAATGCAATTTAGTGAATATTAGAAGGACAAGGATTTTCCTTCACACTGTGTATTTATCTCCTTACCTGATCCCTCCAGAATTTGGCAATTTTGAAGGATTAAGTAATGACATTAGGTTTCTTTGCATAAAACTAACAAGACCAGTTGTTAATAGAGGTTTTTACCAAGACTTTGGCTGGAATGACATGCCTGAGGGAGGCATGCTTGGGCTCTGGTTGTCACCAGAAAGCCCTGAGGAACTGGACTTGACTTTTGAAGCTAAGGAAAGCCCATGAGGAAAAAGGCCTGACACCTTGGTTGGTTGTGTGGTTCATGGCAATCTTTCCAGGGAAGGAACGAAGGTTGTTTTCCTGAAGGATGGCTAGAAGGAGCCTTAAGGCACAATGGAAAAACCTGAAGGACTTGGAAAAGCAGGTGTTTACAGGCAAGGCTGAATGGCAGGTGTGTGGCTCAGCTTCTGTGCCCTGATGGGCAGACTAAAAGTCAACATGAAGGTTCCTTGAGTAAGTTCCAACAAAGTAGACTTAAAGATCAATGTGATCAATCACTGCTCTTGTTGTTTTTATGCAAATGAACAGGCTAAATTATAAATGGACTTAATGCAGTCCCTTTATGGACAAGGAGGGTGATCTTAGGGAGAAAAATCAAGACTCAAGGAAAATCATAATGCTCAGTGGTAGGCCATAAACTAGTGCAGCTAACTGTCCCTAAAGTTTATTTTCATTTAAAGGTTGTTTTCATTTAAAAGTTGGACTAGGTCTGTGACATTATAAAGAATGCTTTATTTACAGGCAAGAAGAATGTCAAATGCCTTGCAACTGAATGTCTTCCTAATAAGACAGTCTCTCAGATTTGGAGACTGGTTTGTGAATTGTGTTGTGTGAATTTAACATGTGTATTTTTTTTCTGTTTACATAGCGCATAAGCCTATGATCTCTACCTGAGTGATTATCTGTACATATAGGCCTCACCTAAGAAGCCCATCTGCATCGCCGCCTCCTGAGACTCAACAGTTTGGCTGAACTAAGTGGTTGAGTTGGTGAAGTATGGGGTGGTCTGTGGGCTTCACCTTAAAACTCATCTCTCTTTTCTGTCGTAATGACTTGGACAGAAAGGGCCCAGAGGTCTGAGAGGGGGGAAATCCTAAAATACACCCCTCAGCCCAAGCTAAGTGAAGTGGGCAAAAGGGCTTTGGACAGGTGTGACACGCCCTGCACACCTTGCTCCAAAGAAGCCATTTCTTTTCATAATGTGGGGCATTGAGATTAATCCCTGCTTTTTCTTTTTGTCATCTAGTGGTTATAGTTTTAATGATGCCTTTTAAATCTATTGCCTCCAGAATACAACAAGGATGCCAGCTTGTCCAGCAGTGTCAGCCCTTGGAAACTAAGCATGCCGCTACCCAGGAACAGCCAACTGACCTGGACTCTGCAAGATCTTTCCCTATGTGGAAAGGCCACCCTCCCCTACATCCCCACGCTTCTTAGGGATTTCTAGACCCAAGGGTAGGTAGGACGACGACCACGTCCAGCAGGAAGCAGCTAGAGGAGCATGAGACCTTCGCCCATTGTCCTTTATAAGATTATAAAGGGTCTTAGTCTGAAAGGGGGGAAACTGTTACAGAAACAGGGGAGTCCAAAAACAAACCCCAGAGTTTGCGGCTGGGAGATAGGCAGCAGGAAGCAGCTTTTAGGATGCCCTTGCATGCCTGGAGCTAGTGGCTGGATACATTGTTGCAAAGATCCGCTTTACTTCCAAGACTCAGGAAGATGGGAGGGATCTTGGACTGTGGGCTGGTACCGAGGGAGCAGACAGAGCCTAGGTAGGGTTCTGTGAATGGTCAGAACTGTTTGCAACACCCACTGCGTGAGAGGACGCAGGGGGAGAGAGGAGGCAGGGAGGAAGAGAGAAGCAGCTGCAGACATTTTTTGGGCTGGCTCTGGCTCTAGGAGGCTCTCTCTCTCAGGCTCTCTCTGGCCCTCACTCTCTGGCTCTTGTGGGCTCCCTCCATCTGGCTTGGAGCAGGGGTCTCCAGGCGGCTTTAAGAAGAGGCTCTTGCCAGGCTGCTTTGAGAAGGAGAGGAGATCCATGCGGTTTACAGGAAGAAGGCAGTTTACAAGGAGGCTGAGAATCCAGGCGGTCCTGCATTGAGAGCTGGAGGGCACCACAGCACAGAAAGGACCTCCCCAATCAGAACTGAGTGATTGGCAGCTACTGGTAAAGCTGACCTGTGCCTAGGAAGTAGGGAAACGGTGTTTCTGACTTTCCTAAGACTGGCCAGGTCTGGGAGGGGGAGGCAGGACTTTGTGTAAATAAACAATTCTTTTTCTTTTCACCAAACTCTGGTATTGAGAGTTATGATTCTGGCGGCGGGCAATCGGACCCCTAACTAAACAGCCCGTGGGTTCTGTTTCAATCGGAGCAGCCCAGGGGTTCTGTTACACAGCTGCTATGGAAAACAGTATGGAGATTCCTCAAGAAACTAAATACAGAACTTCCATAGACCCAGCAGTTCTACTTCTGGGTATTTATGCAAAGAAATGAAATTATTATCTTGAAAGATATTTGCACTTCCATGTTCACTGAAGCATTATTCACAATAGTCAAAATATGGAGGCAACCTAAGGTTTTTGGCAGATGAATGGATAAAGAAAATGTGAGATATACATATTGTTAGGGTGGCTGGTGATGTGGGCTGTGAAAGAATTCACGAAGAGAAGAAAGTGCAGAGAGCCAAGTTTTTATTTTTACTTTCCCAAGACAGGGAAAGGGCTATGTGCTGAGGAATGCACCAGCCCCGAGGGGTTAGGGCTCTGGGCTTTCATCGGTAATGAGGAGGTTGTAGAGCAGGATGCTTCAGTTGGGCTGCAACTTGTTTCCATGTTATCTTTGGGTGCAGGGTCTGGTCAGGTCCTTGTGGTCTGTTAGTCTGTTATGTCCTGTTTTGTAAGTCCCACCCTTGCGCCCCCTCCATCCCCTGTGCCTTCGGGGATCTTCCACTAATTTTCTAGTCTTGAGGGTAAAGGCTCATAAAACAATTAGGATCAGTCATGCTTTATGGGGTCCAGTTAGGTCTGGCAAAGAGGGCCTGAGAAAGGGGCTTTTGTCCTATTACCTTTGAGAGCGGATGCCCAAAAAAGTAATTTATGAAAAATTATATATTCTTAAATATTTAAACCTCAGTCACCTTCAAAGTACTCTCCATTTGATGCAATCAAGAATTTTTCTCCACTGCTCAAAACAGTTTTTGAACTTGTTGATTTTGATGCCTTTTAGTGCTTCTGCCATTTTTTGTTTAACCTCTTCCACATTGGCAAAACATTTCCCTTTGAGGACTTTTTCATTGGGGAAACAACAACAAAAGAAAGTCTCTTGGTTGGAGATCCAGTGAATAGAGAGGGTGGTGCACAGGGGTCATGCTGTTTTGGGTCAAAAACTGCCAAACACTCAGCGTGGTGTGCTCATAAATCACCCATCATGAAGTGGGCAAACATGTTGAAAGAGTCTTCAAAAAAATTCACTAAAGCTGAATGCAGCCTCTCATAACAACCCCAGCTGCTAATCTGATACGGATGGGTTCCTAGGACAGTCATCTAGTGAGGAAAGCCTGTACTACAAGGGGTCTGCCCTCTAGAAGATAATTCTGGTTTTTTGGGGGTCCCCCCTTATATACCTCTATATATATAATGGAACATTATTCTGCCTTAAAAAATGAAAGAAGTCCTGCCATTTGCGACAGCATGGGCGGACGTTGAGCACATTATACCAAGTGAAATAAGTCAGAAAAAGACAGATACTGTGTGATTTCACTTATATGAGCAATCTAAAAATATTGACCTCATAGAAATAGAGAATAGAATCATGGTTGCTAGGGCATGTGGGAAAGAGGGAGACACTGAAAGGGTAAAAAAATAAAACAAAGTAAAAATTGTCACGTTTAACCTGCCTAACAAATCTCTAAAGTTGATATTGTGAGAAATGCTCACAATAAAACACCGGGACACAGAATTTAAGCAGTAGACAAGGCCTTGTTTATTCATGGGTCTGCAGAGCTGGACACACAGCCATATCAGGGACATGTGTGTGCCTGGAAGCAGACAAGCAAACTGGTTTTATACTAACACGAGTAGCTCCCCCCTTCCTCTTCCTCCCTCATTCCCCATTTCTCCATTTGCTGGATAATGCAGAGTTACAATCTAACTCGATTAACTAAATCAACTGGGGGTGATGATTAACTAAGGGTTATCTGGCAGTTTCTTTGTCCCTTACAATATTATTTTCATCATTCCAATTGAAGGTGAAGAAACTGTTTATCTGGGGTTAAGTATTTAGCCCAAGGTCAAGGGCTACTAAAAGGCAAAACTGAAATTTTAATGGATTTGCCTAAGTCCAAGGCCTGATACTCTCTCGGCTGCACTGTACTCTTTTCAAAGGTAATTTTTCTCAAGCTACCAAGTTATTTTATATATTCATTACTAGGGTGTTCTGCTAGCTACCCAACTTATAGATCCCTGGTTCAAAGCTTTCAGGCATTTGCTTTGTGGGGCAGGAAGAATAATTTTCCCTCTACCCTTCTAGGTTCTTGGCTGAGACACCTCTGTAATAAAAAAATTAAGTGGAAAAAAACAAGTTCAATAACATGAATACCTCCTGTATACATGGGAGAGACCCAGGAAAACGGAGTAACTCCTGAAATGGCCCAGGCCACCACTTTGAATACCATCTTGAGCTAAAGACAAAAGATGTTGGTGGGGGGTGGGAGGTGGGCCATGGGGTTAGGTGGGTAAGGCATAGGTGGCCAATTATGGGAGGTTTTTGCCAAAGCACAGTAAACAAAAGTAAAGTTGTTATGTAGATTTAAATTCTTGCTTCCATTGAAAAGAGCAAGCATGCATAGTTCCTTAGCATGCTAAACGAAAATATCCAGTCAATACATCTGGGTTTCCAGTTAGCCTTTTACTGGTGGTTGTGCTGTTGTGAAATGAAACAAAAAAATTATAATGAGCTAAATTATTCTGTTATCACTGTCTCTTCTTTCATCGAGAACACCTAGGGGACTATCAAAAGTAACCCTGTTACTATATTAAAAATAAAAACAGTAAGAATTTTTTAACTTTTAAGTGTAGAGATACATCTGTACAATACTTGGTGCTTTTGGAAATCAATAAAATAATGTAATAAGTATTCATTGAACACTTTCTATGTGCTAGACTCTTCATAAATGTAATTTCATTTATTCTTCTCAGCAACCTTGTGTGGTAGGTGCTATTATTTCATATTGATAAATGAGGAATCCAAGGCTCAGAGACCAAAGTAGTAAGTGGCAGAACTGAAATTTAAACCTACTTCTGTCTGACTGTAAGGATGTGTTCTTTACATTGTGCCTCGTTGTGTCTCAGTGACTTCATTCATTACTTTGTTGCACACAAAAAAATGTTCTCCTTTAGTAGCCAAGCTAATATGCTTATCATTTAAAATTATGTAACTATAGGTTATTTCACAGTTGTCAAACACTGTCACTTGTCACATATTTGACTGATAGGTTTCCTATGGAGCTCTTTTGAACTGATAAAAGAAATAATCATTCTGCTTGTAGAAACCCATATTAAAAATGAATTGTTGGCCCAATCCCTTTCTAGAATACTGGATCAGAAATTTTCCCCCTGATGAAAGCTTGCTTTTTATTTGCATGTCTGCTGCAGTTGTCCAAGGAGTATAGTACATACATAGTTGCTTGGGTTTTGTTTTATTTTATTTTACTTTATTTTATTTTATTTTTGTGAGACTTTATTCCTCCTACAGTTTATCTTTAAGAAAGCAAGGGAGCCTTGGTTGGTGTGGCTCAATGAATTGAGCAGTGGCCTGCGAACTGAAAGATCACTGGTTCCATTCCCAGTCAGAGCACACACCTGGGTTGCGGGCCAGTCCCCGGTTTGGAGCATAGAAGCGACCGATCAATGTTTTTCTTTCACATTGATGTTTCTCTCTCTCTTTCTCCCTCCCTTCCTCTCTCTCTAAAAATAAATAAATAATTTTTTTTAAATGAAAGCAAGCAAGGAACATTTTTAAAAATATGAAGATGGACTTTGTAGTTTGTGCATTTGAATCAGATGCACATCAAATGACATCCAGCTGACTACATGAAGGAACTGGAGGGGTAAAATGCAAACCAGAGGCAGCATTTTGCCAGATCCTTCTGTAAGCAAACCTGGGCTAATGATGAAGTAACTGCATAAGTGACCCTTCTAAATGAGATCTTTTTGAGAGTGAGAGTGGGACCTCTTAATAGTTATGCTGGGATAACAGGCTTTAACCTTAATATAGGATCACACTGTCTCGTGGACATCACTATGAAAATACTGCTTGCTCTATTGGAATTTTAATGCTGAATTCAAGTGTACCTAAAGTTTTTCTCTTAGTTCTAGTTCAGCCAGCATTTATTAACTATCTCCTATGTGCTAAGTAAGGTCTGTGATGGATGTTATGTTCAGTAGTGGCAGTTCGGTACAGTACTGGAGGGTAAGTACAAAGCTGGATGGGCAGGGATGTAAATAGCCACTCCTAATGTAATTTGGGTGGTAGTTAAGATATGAGAGTTCCCTGGGAGTACAGTGCAGGTGATAAATTGTGATCCATGTTTAGGATGGTGGAAGGGAGGATTATGGAACTCTTGAAATGTTTGAGCTAAACCTTGAAGGATGAAGTTTTGATTGAAAAACAAGAGGGAAGCTTGAAGCAGCTAGAAGAGCATGAGACTGTTGCTCATTGTCCTCTATAAGATTATAAACGGTCTTAAGTCTGAGGGGGGGATTGTTATTTTTTATTGTTATAAAAATTTTAATTAATTTAAAAAATAATAATAATATAGGAAAGAGAGAAACCGGAGAGCTTGTATGTGTGACCCATGGGCATGGACTGGGGAGGGAGGGGCTGCTGGGGGAAGGGGGTGCTGGGCAGAGTGGAGCAAAGGGAAAAAGTTGGAACTATTGTGACAATATAATCAACAAAATATACTTATTAAAAAAAAGACAAAAGGGCAAAGCGTATGTAATGGCAGGTGGGTGTGACAGTGCATGTGCATTAGGAGACAGCAGAGTAGATTGTTGTGGCTGGAATATGAAGAGCATAGGAGACCAAAGTAACAAATGAGGCCTGAATAGTCACTTACGAGCAAGGTTGTGAGGGTTTTATCGCCTTAAAGACCTCTCCATATGAAGGAAAAACAAAAATTTCTTATATAAATCACAGAAAAAGAGAATCAGATAATAACACGAGTGAAGCAAATTTCAATGCTTTCCCCAAGTAGCATATCTTCATATACATTTTCTTAAAAATTTTTTTATTTAAGATTTTATTAATTTTTTTTAGAGAGAGGGGAAGGGAGGGAGAAAGAAAGGGAGAGAAACATTGATTAGTTGCCTTTCATATGCGCCCCCCCCACTGGGGACTGAACCTGAAACCCAGGCACATGCCCTGACTGGGAATCAAACTGTTGATCTTTGGCTTTGCCGGACAATGACCTACCACCTGAGCCACACCAGTCAGGGCCACATACGTTTTCATTAATTAAACCAGTATTACTCATAATGTTGTCCTCAGACTAGCCAGTATAGGCTTCACTTGCAAACTGATTAGAAATGCAAATTCATGGTCCCCAACCTGAACTGCTGAATCCAAAATCTCTTGTGATGGGATCCAAGAAACTGTATTTCAACCAGCTCTCCCAGGGGATTCTTATGCTCATTAAAGTTTGAGAACTGCTGCATTAAACATTTATTGGGTGCCTCTTTGCTGCCAGCTGCTGTTTAGGACACTGGAAATAATGGAGTTGACTTGAATTAGGTATAGTCTGAACCCTTAACAGTTAAACAATAATACCTAAGTGAAAACCTCCTCTATCAGAAACAAACCAACTGATTAAATTGTCAGCTTTACTGCTGAGTGTTCCATAACCCCAATACTAAGAATTTAAGATATATTCCAGAATTTTCCAGGGAAACATGGGAATCTGAGCATCTAAAGAAAGTATCTGTTTCATTATATATAGGTTTTAATATAGCTGAATTTGTTTACAGAGGTAGTTCAAATGCTAGTGAGGAATTTGAAGAAAGCTATATTTTTTGGGTTTATCATTTTAATAACTTGGTTAACATTTTCTGCTTTTATCATAAGGTCATCCATTGAGAAACATGTAAACACTTGATAATCTTTAGCTATGGGCAATTATTATTTTTTGTTATCAAATAGTTCAAATGTACTGAAATGCCCATGTACCTATCATGCAGATTTAACCTGTTGCCATTTTGTTATATGAAATAAATATTTCACTACATATCAAATCAGAGACCAAGAAATACGGAGAGACTAGATTTGAGGAGTAATTTTTAAGGAGGATCTAAGGCCTGGATGTTTTCCAGATCTGATGAAAAGTCACAAATCCTTGGATATAGGAGACCGCAGGTATACATAGCAGGAGATGTAAAAAGAAATACACACAATGTTGTACAACTACAGAAAACCATAGACAAAGATCTCATTATCAACTACCAAGAAAATGAGATGGGGTAATATTTCTCTGAGAGTTGAGAGAAAATAATGATCAACATAGAATTGTGTACATCTGACCAAACTATCTTATGAGAATATGGAAAAAATAAAGACATGTACAATCAGATAAATAGGACAGAGAGCATGGTTACAAATAACCTTCACTGTCAGAATGCCTAAAGATTTTTTGTCTAGGTAGGAGAAAGACTCCAGAAGGAAGATCTGAGATGCAAAAAAGAATGGTGAATAAATAAATTGGGAGACAAATAGATAAAACTAAATTAAAGATGTCTGTAGAAAATACTATAAAATATTACTATAAAATGTTTGATACATAGTAGTTTTATTACAGTTTAGTTACAAGTTGCATTGTGATTTCTTCTTGATACCAATAGTTGTTTAAGACTGTTTAGTGAAGCCCTGACTTTTTAAAAAATTTTTTATAATGCAAGTGCCTGACTTAAGCTTTGATTGCCCAGGCATGCACTTCAAAGAGGCAGCTACTTCAAAGAGGTCTATCTCAAATAGCTGTTATCAGACCCCCGATATGTGAGTCCCTTTGCCTGTTCGTAACAGCCAAAAGAAATGAATGCACATGGGGTTGCAGTGGAGAAAAAAAGTAATTTATTATTATAGGATTGGCCAATCTGGAGAATTTACAAGGCCATGCTTGAAAAGACCCCACTCCCCGATGGTGTATACGTTACAGATTATATAGGGCAAAATCACAACACACTGTGGGGTAGGTGCTTGGGGTCGTATTAGGAGCTGATTGGTTGGACATGAAGTAAGGGTAAGAAATTATTTCTTCCGGTTGAGGACAGCTCTGAGGTTCGCTCTGGTGCCCCCTTGTCTGGTTTTGTGGGAAAGTAGCCAGGGGTTTGTTCCACCTTGGGGCTCAGGAACTGAAACATAACTTAGGTCAAGATGTTATCTTTAGTGCACAGAACAAACTGATGGTTACCAAATTGGAGTGGGGGACGTGTTGGGGGAATGAGTGAAAAGGGTGAAGGGATTAAGAAGTACAAATTGGCAGTTACAAAATAGTGACAGGGATATAAAGTACAGGATACAGAATATAGTCAATAATGTACTAATTCTGTATGGTGTCAGGTGGGTACTAGGCCTATTGGGGGATCATTTCATAAGTTATATAAATTTCTAACCACTGTGCTGTACACCTGAAACTAATAATAATATTGAATCTCAACTTTATTTGAACCTTTTTGTTTTTTGAAGATTTTATTTTCAGAGAGAGGGGAAGGGAGGGAGAAAGTGAGGGAGAGAAATGTCAATGGCTTCTCTTGCCTCTTGTACGCACCCAAATGGGTACTTGGCTGCACCCCAGGCATGTACCCTGACCCTGGATCGAATCTGCGACCTTTCAGTTCATAGGCCGATGCTCAGTCCACTGAGCCACACCAGCCAAGGCTGAAAAATTTTTGAAAATTAAAAAAAAAAAAACATTATATTTTACCTGCCAGTGGTCCAGACCTTGTGGCCATTAGTCAGGTCCTAACTATTGTCTTCTGCTGCCTCAGGCAGGGGTTAATGATTATTGGGGGAAAGGCTAGGTCTAAAAAAGGTATATAAAGACGGAGACAGAGTAAATGATATCTAAAGTGATAGTCACAAATCCAATAAAAGTCACAAGGAGCCTTAGTTTCATAAATACATTGCTAGCCTAGATAAAAAGCCAGGCTGCCTCCCAGCACTGAGGCTCCTTTGTTTTAGAGGTCTTGGTTGATTTAAGTAACTGACCATTTGAGCCACTTTTTTTTCCTTCTTCCCCTGCTGTGTAACTTTCAGGTTGTGTAAGTAATAACCCTGAATCTTTTCAGTTTCCTGATGTAAGAGACAAAGAAACTGGTGACTCTCAGACCAGTAGGAAATAATTAGCAGCAAAGGACAAATGTAGTCTTGAATCAGGGGGTTTCCGAGTCAGGAAGGCACATTCCGCAGCTCAGCACAAATGCCTCTGAGATCAAAGGGGGAAGATATTCATCACCAAACACAGGAAAATGTGAAAATGTAGCTAGACAGCCCAGCAAACGAGTTAGGAAAATTTCAAAGGAGAGCTGGAGACGACCTATATATAACCATATCACCCCTGGTTAATCATCACCCTCAGTTCATTTAGTTAATTGAGTTAGATTGTAACTCTGGATTATCCAGCAAATGGAAAAATGGGAGAGAAGGGAGGAGGGGGAATGCGGGGGACTACTCACATTAATATAAAACCAGTTTGTTTTTTCTGCTTGGGCATGCGCATATCTTTGATCTGTGCCCCAGCCCTGTATACCAGTGAATAAACAACTGCCTCCATTACTGCTGAAGTCCTGTGTCCCGGTGTTTTTATAGTGAGTGTTCCTCACACTGATGGTTTTTGCTGAAGGGTATCTTGCAGCCTTAATAAGAACCACAAGCGCTGGTCCAGCCATAGCGTTGGTTATTGATAGGCTGAGATCAAAACAAGTGTATGTGTTTAACTTCTATTGTTGTTTTCTGAAATAATTGTATTGTCAGTTATTTTCATCTGTGTAATATCAGTTCTTTGAACATTGGTGAAACTTTATGTATCCCAGTTTTGCTTCAGCAGCACTCAAGGTCTGCGAAACAGAAGGCACACTCAAGGGAATTTTGACCAAACTTTACTCACAGATATGTTGAGGGAGGTCATGGCACCTGGGGACCATCAACCGTGAGAAGGGACTATTATGATCACCAGGCTTTAAGGGAGGAAATGATACTACTGGGGCCCAATGAGATGTAGAGCAGTGGAAAGGGGATGCTCCAAGCGAAGATGCAGGTGCTACTGCCTGAACCATGGCAGAGCATGAGGCAGGGAGGGGATAGGGGGAAATTACCCTGATCTCTCTTTCTTCATGTGTTCTAATCTCCTGCTAGTATCTCCCAGCTATACCTGACAGGAAGCCAGAGTGTAAGGAGTCCAGGTAATGTAGCTTACAGGGGCTGCCACCTAGGGCATAGAACAAAGGGGAGGGGAGCAAGAGGAAAATAACCAACAAGTCTTATAAATATGTTCTAATTTTGTTTAAAAAATAATATACATTTTTGTATCAGTCGAGATTCAGCTTGGTAAACAGAAATCACTCGAAGTGTTTTACAAAGAGCAAATTTAATACAGAGAATTGGTTACCAGGTGACATGAATGCAGGGCAACCACATGGGAAGGTGAAACAATCAAATTAGCAATAGCAGGACAGGAGCTGCATCTCTTCTGGATCTGGAGAGTAACAAGAGTAGGTGACGTAATCAGAAACCAGAAACCAGACCATCTTTAGGAAACTATGCTGTTCTGTCAGGGACAGAAAAATCCCTGATTTTAATAATTCTTGGTGAATTATTCCTTAAAAAAATATTTTTAAAATTTATTTTTAGAGAGAGGGGAAGGAAGGGAAAAAGAGAGGGAGAGAAACATCGATGTGGGAGAGAAACATTGATCAGTTGCCTCTTGCACATGCCCCAACTGGGGACTGAACCTGCAACCCAGGCATGCGCCCTGACTGGGAATCGAACCGGTCACCTTTTGATTTGCAGGATGACACCCAACCAACTGAGCCACACTGGTCTCATTGGGGGAATTGTTACTTTTATTATTATGTTGTATCTTTGTTTCTGTGAATTCTCTTTGTGTAAATTACATGTATTTGGTGTTTATATTTTCATAGCTTTTTCAGCTAATATTTCCCTTTCATATATTTGTTTTATCTCAGACTTTGAGTTCTTTTACTTATAATGTTAGTGGAGAAACCCTGGTTCTTCTTGCTGATTTGGTAAAGGCTTACAGGTCAGCAAGCCTATTAGTAGTGTGCACGCAAAGTTTATCAGTGAATGGGGGAGCAAAAGCAAGGGTGGCCAAAGGCCGGGGTGGCAGGCTCGCCCTAGGGTGGCCAGAGAGCCAAGAGAGCGAGTCCTTTGTTCTGAACACATACATAGTTGGTGGGATGGGGATGAAGAAGTTACCTATCGATTGATGGATAAAGGTAGAGCCAGCTTTTCTTGGGGGTGGGGAGCTGGGAGGAGACATGACTACCCAAACTTAGGTATGTGTGGGGGTCTGTCAGCCCTAATCCTTATCTTGCTGCTAACTCCATTTGTTTCTCTTGTTGTAAAACACATAAGTGAAGGGAGGCAGTAAATTAAAGCTAGGACAGTTAACCAAAGTTATTTATGACCTTCTATTTCCCCCTTTGGGCCCTGTGGGCCCTTTCCCACCTTTCTGGCCTTGGGATGAAAGCACAGTTTCAAAGGCTTTCCTTCCAGATTGTCGTCGGCAGCCGTCCGTCTCGAGAGACGATGGTGTAGCTTCTTAAGAGTCTATCTGCACCGCCGAGAATGGCTGTGCAGTCCGACTCAGGAGTGACATGGTATCTGTCTCCTCCCGTGTTGAATCGACATCTTGCGATGACGCTGAAGCTACAGAGCCTGGGCAGGGTGATATGGAGGGTCTGCTGTTGCCCATGCAGCAGACCCCCCCTCTCTTCGCAGCTGAAGGGTCCAAGGGAAAGACGGAGTCAATACAGCTTGGCTTCAGGTGCGCCGCAGGAGTTGCCGGTGTTGACTACAACGTCAAACCGCCTTAGGGACTCCGGCTCCGGATTTTCTGTCGGGGTTTACTCCCTTAGCCTTTCCCCTGAAGAGGTATGCCGCAAGGCAGCGGAGGTTTTTTGGAGTCAGAGTTTTCCTTCTCTGATGTGCCCTGACTGGAAGATCGAACCAGCGACACTTAGCTCGCAGGCCGACGCTCAATCCACTGAGCCAAACCAGCCAGATAGTGGAAAGGATACATAGAACTTCAAGGATTTTCCTCCTCCCAGCTAACATAGTGTTTCTTGTGATGTTGGAACACTGGCAATATTATCAGACCAGACCCAGGGCTGCTGGGTGAGCAGGTGAGACATGTCTCCCTTTGCTTTTAGCCTCCTCCATGAAGTTCTTTGTTAGACTGCAATGGTGAGGGCTCTGCCTTTGTTTCCCCTCTGGTACTCTTTTGACTGTAACAGTAGCATGGCTCTTTAAGTAGCCAATAACTGTTATTTTATTTTAATCTGTTGTGATACTCTATCTTTCAATGGGTGAATCCAATCCAGTTACATTTGTTTTTGATTGCTATTTTCAGTTTTTTTTCTTATCACAGACTTTACGTGGTCAAATGCAATGATCAAAAGCTTTGCATTTTTGTCTCTTCCTGAGAGAACATTCAGTGATAACTTTACTGTGCACATGAGAGGCTAAAATTTGCCTTTAGGCAGATCAGACTTCATTTAGCATTAAAATAAAAGAAGGACCCACAGAAATTTAATCATAAATCTTTGTTATGCTCTGAAGTGCTGGGTAGAATGGGTCATGGTGAGTTTGGATCTTATTCTAAGTGTAGTGGGCATCTACTTAGAATAAAGGAGAATATGGAAATGACATGTTCTGGTTTGAGAGCTAAAAACATCAATCTGGCTAAAGTATCAATAAACTTTGGGGCTAGATAGAACAGAGGAAAACCAATGTTAAAGACAAAACCACAGACCCAGAATGGATTCACTTGCACTAAAGCCCATGATACCAAACCTAGACTTAATACCTGACCTAATTGCAGTACAGTAGTCCCTCTCTATGTCACGGTTCCCTTATCGCGGCATTTTTAAAAATATTATATTTAATTATTTATCGCGCATTTTTCGCTACATCACAGGATTTTGTGGTACTGTATAAGTATGTTGTTAAACTTACATAGGTTTAAGAGTGTAAAATAAATGTAAGGTTCCTACTTTGCGGGAGGGGGGTCTAGAACATAATACCCACGATAAATGAGGGAATACTCTATTAACTTTCTCCAGGAGTTTAATCTTAATTGGTAATCTGGAATTTTCTGGTGAGTACCAATGAGGTAATCTGTTACGTGGGCCCCTCTTCATCCCCCAAAGAAAACTGAGACAATTTGCCTGATAAACCCTCTGCATAAGGGAAGGTGTCCTTGCCTGAAACAATCCTTTTTTGTATTTTTAAATTTTTATTCATTTATTTTTAGAGAGAGTGGAAGAGAGGGAGAGAAACATCAATGTGCGAGAGACACATCGGGTCACTTGCCCCTCATATGCCTCCAACCAGGGATCTGGCCCACAACCCAGGCATGTACCCTGACTGGGAATTGAACCAACAGCCTTTTGATTTGCAGGCTGGCACTCAATCCATTGAGCCATGCCAGTTAGGGCTCCTTTGTTTTCTTTTGATAATAACTTTCTTGTCCCGTCCAGTGTCTCTGTCTATAAAAGCCTTCCATATTGTACAGCTTTTCAGGGCCCTCTCTACTTGCTAAATGGGATGCTGCCCATTTATGAATAGCTCAATAAAGTCAATTAGATCTTCTAATTTACTTAATTGAATTTTTGTTCTTTAACAACAGTCACCCTGTGAGAGAGAATGGTAGATTGGGCTAGGGTGATAGTGGTGGAGGTGGTGAGAAGTAGTCTAATTCTGGATGTCTTATGAAGGTAACCCTTTCCTGTCCCATGCATTTGCTGGTGGAAGAAAAGTGATGAATTAAGGCAGGTTCCTAGGTTTGAAGTTTGAGCAATTTGATTAAAAGTGGTGCATTTAGCCCTGGCTGGTGTGGCTCAGTGGATTGAGCACTAGTCTGTGAACCAAATGGTCACTGGCTCAATTCCCAGTCAGGGCACATTTTTTTATTTAAAAAAATTAAATGGTGTGTTTACTGAGATATGGGTCTGGCAGAGGAACCTCAAAATTTTTGTTTTGTAAATGCTAAGTCTGGTTGATTGATAGATTTAAGTAACAAATATATTTAGTAGCTACTATGTGTCAAGTGCTATTTTATTTCTTTTTAAAAGATTTTATTTATTCTTAGGGTGGGCAAGGGAGGGAGAAGGAGGGAAAGAAACATCGATATGGGAGAGAAACATCAATTGGTTGCCTCTCACAGGCACCCCAACCAGAGACCAAACCCACAACCCAGGCATATGTCCCGACCAAGAATTGAACCCGTGACATTTTACTTTTTGTTAAAACACACAAGCAAATGAGCCACACTGGTTAAGGCAGGTGCAATTTTAAAGATATATTTATTTATTTTTAGAGAGAGGGGAAGGGAGGAAAAAAGAGAGGGAGAGAAACATCAATGTGTGGTTGCCTCTTGCGCACCCCCAACTGGGGACCTGGTCTGCAACCCAGGCATGTGCCCTGACTGGGGATCGTACCAGTGACCCTTTGGTTTGTGGACCTATGCTCAATCCACTGAGCTACACCAGCCAGGGCAAGGCAGGCTATTTTAAATGCTTGGTAGATAGCATAAATGAAACTGATTCCTCCACCTAGATCTTTGCCTTCATAGAGCTTTCATTATAATTATAGGATATTGTCCATAAACAATAAACATTGCAAATAAGTGCAATGGGAAAAAAAATAAAAAATATGGGCAGGGGCAGTGAAGGGTTGTTAGTGGTAGTAGAGCATATGTGTGAGGTAGGCCTCACTGAAAAGGTGAATTTGAAGAGGTGAATTTGAAAGAAAGATGATGGAAGTGACAGAATTAGCCATGCGCTTGTCTGGGAGAAGAGATTTCCAAGGGGAAGGAACAACAGATGCCAAGTCCCGAAGGCAGAAATATGAATAGCAATTTTGAGGCAAAAAAAATTTAAAAATTGCTATTATGCTTCAAGCAGAGTAATCAGTGGCAAGAATATTAGGAAATGAGGTCAGAGATGTAACTATATGTCTATGGAGGGATTTGGCTTTTACTCTGAGCTCTGACCTAGGAAACAATTTAGGAACTTTTATTTTTTAACTAGAAGGATAATATAATCTGATTTATGCAATAGGGTAATTCTGGCTGCTGTTTTGAGAACAGTCAATAGGTGGAAGGGGTAGAAACTGGGAACATTTAGGAGGCTTTTGAAGCGAACCAGACAAGAGATTATGGCAGCTTCCAAAGATGAGAGGCAGAGACAGAGACAAAGAGAGACAGACAGACAGACAGAGACCGAGAGAGAAAGAGGGAGAAAGAGAGAGAGAGAGAGAGAGAGAGAGAGAGAGAGAGAGAGAGAGAGAGAGAGGGAAACATCAAGGATGACTCCAAAGTATTTGGCCTAAGCCATGAGGTTTCTGCCTACTGTATGGGGAACACTGAGGGCGGAGTAAGTGTTGGTAGAACTTCAGAAATTAAGCTGTGAACACGCTCACTTTGGGGTGTCAGGTAGAAAACTAGTGGAGATGTTGAGCAGGAAGTAAAATAAAATCTGGTAAGGAGTTAATGACAGAAGCATGCATAGGTGATAGAAATTTAGGAGTTATCAACATACAGATGGTATTTAAAGCCAAGGGTAGAGTGCAGATAGAAAAGAGACCAGCTCTAAGGGCTTAGCCGAGGAGCACGATAGTGTTAAAAGTACAAGGAGAAGAAAGTAACTCGCAAAGGGGTCTTTGAAGGTGCAACCAATCAGGAGAAAAACCCAGAGCATTTACTTCCTTGAAGCTAAGTGAAGAAGTATAATAGAAAAGAGGAGGGAGTGTCTGTTATGTTCAATGTGCCTATAGGTCAACTAAGATGAGGATTGAAAATTGAGTCTGGGATTTATAACACGAAGGTTATTTCTGAGCAGGACAAGATGAACTTTAGTGGAGGTAGAGGGGTGAAAGCCTTATCATAGTGGGTCTAAGAAGAGAGATCAGGAGATGAGTTAGAGGCAGGATGTATAGAGAACTGTACCCAAGTGTTTTGCTGCAGATGGAAGCATAGAAATGAGGAGATAGCTAGCTGGCAGAGAAATGAAGGTTAAAAGAAGTCTGTGTTGTTTGTAAAATCAGAGAAATGACAGTATGTTCATTTATGTGCTGATGGAGATAGCTGAGTAGAAAGGGAAAAATGCAAGAATAAGAGAGTAGAATTGCTGGCATGATGTCCTTTAGTAGATAAGAAATGATGAAATATAGAGCACAAATGGAGGTACTGGCTATGTCTAGGGGCAAAGATATTTCATCTATAGCAACAAGTTCTTTTAGATATGGTAATAGAAGTGTAACTAAATGCATACGTTAATTATAACATTGAAAAGTTATCAGATGTTTCATCACATGGCCTGTGCTGAAATTCCCCATTCCTACAATTGGCTAGGGAGAGTCTAGATTTTAGAGAAGGTAGCTGGAGGCCTAATTAGCTCCTAAGAACATACTGGGTACTTATGAGATTGCTGATTGAAATGGGCTGGAGTGGAGGAGAGTGCGTGACACCCCCCCCCACACACAACACTGCTTGCAGTCCTAGAATTTCAACTTCTGATTATTTCTTCTACCCTAGGCGAGAGTGACCGTGCAATTATTTGAGAGCGTGAATCATGTCAATTAAATTTATTTAATGTTATAGTAAAAAAAAAAAATCACTTTAAAATTAGTGCCTGCATTTTCAGACTAAAGCCAGCAAAGTATTTTGTGATTTTAAAAAAATATTTCATTTGTTTATTTATTTTTAGAGAAAGGGAAAGGGAGGGAGAGAAATTTCGTTTGCCTCTTACACACCTGCAACTGGAGACCTCGCCTGCGATCCAGGCATGTGCCCTGACTGGGAATCAAATCAGTGACCTTTAGGTTCGCAGGCTGGCTCTTAATCCACTGAGCCACTCCAGCCAGGGTTATGCTGTGATTTTTGGAGCAAAACTATATTTCTTATTCCTAGTAAATGAATGAAATTGCAGGCACATTTTGTGATCTCTTTTTATACCCTCTGTCACAGTATTAGCTCATTTAATTATTCACAAATATAATAATACAGCTATTTTAAACCTTGCAAATTAAACATATAAATGGTCTAAGAGTTACAATCTGACATAGTGATTCTTAGTATAATTTATAATCTGACAGTAATGAAATTCATAAATAAGAATAGCAATGCTAAAACAGGCAGGAAAAAACTCTAACTTAAAATGACCAGTTTCAACAAGAAAATAGCTTTTTGAATTGTTGAAGTTGATAATAGCTTAATTACTAGCTATTAAATCTGAGAAATAATCTCTCAATCTTTGTAACCTTCAAATTAAATATTTCTAATACCAATTTTTGCCTGCCTAAAGTAGTTTTATAGGAAGAATTACAATTATTTTATCATAATAATTCATCTCTGCAATAACTGTTTCAAATAACCATTGTTAAAACTATTGGGGAAAAGGAAACTATTGGGGAAAACCAGTAATTCCACTCCTAGGTACATAGCTAAGAAATGGAGTCAGATATCTAGATAGAAACTTCTACATGAATGTTCATAGAATATTATTCATTGTAGCCCCAAGGTAGAAACAACCCATATTTCCCTCAACTGATGAATGGAGAAGTATGTACAGTTTGTGCACAGTGCACTATTATGACAATAAAAAGAAGTGAAGTACTGATACATGTTAACATGTGGATAAACCTTGAAAATGTTGTGCTAAGTGAAACAAGCCAGACACAAAAGGCCTCATATTGTATGATTTTATGTATGTGAAATGTCCAAAATATGCATACCTGTATAGACAGAAAGTAGATTAGTGATTGCCTGTGCTGGAGGGAGCAGAGGGGTTTGGGAATGGGCAGTGACTGCTAATGGGTATGACTTTTCTTTTTGGGGTGATTAAAATGTTCTAACATTAGATACTGGTGGTGGTTGCACAACTTTGTGAATATATTAAAAACCACTGAATTGTATACTTTAAAGGAGTGCATTTTATGGTATGTGAATTATAGCTTTATTTTTTAAAGATTTTATTTATTTTTTTTTTTAGAGACAGGGGAAGGGAGGGAGAAAGGGAGAGAAACATTGATGGGTTGCCTCTCACACGCCCCCAACTGATGACCTGGCCCACAACCCAGGCATGTGCCCTGACTGGGAATCAAACCAGTTACCTTTCGGTTTGCAGGCCGGTGCTCAGCTCAATTTACTGAACCACACCAGCCAGGGTACGAATTATGTCTTAAAGTTGTTAAAAATAATAGCTGAAACAAGATGGCATGGAAGTTATTTTACAGAGTCACTTGAAACCACCTTCTAAGTAAGTTCAGAAGTTTTATTTCCGTTCTACTCCTAAAAAACAAAATACAGCCAATCTATGACTCACTGTGAAAAAAAAATGAGGTAAAAGAATAGGCATTTTCCATCATTTTTATGTTATAGCAAGTAACTATTGAAAGGTTGATTAAAGGTCAAAGGGGCGCTGTATTTCCAAAAATATTTTTTAAACTGCTTGAAATCCTGGACAATAAGTGTCGATTGTATAAGCAGACCAGCGCAGATGGATATGAAAAAGTGCCAAAGCAGCGCCAACTCAATATTTGGAAATTGATCTCTAGAGTAGTGATTTCTTTTTTCTTTTCTTTTCTTTATTCTTTCCCCAAGTAGAAACAACTATGAGAGACATACAGCAGGTTCTGTTGTGGGAGGGCCTGTGCATGCCACAATGGAATGGGAAGCACTAAGAAATAGTCTCTGGCCAGACTATTCAAGCAAGACATTCACAAAATGTCATATCTATATTTCTCTCCAGGAGAATTTGCGTTTCTTTATCTTTTCTGAAGAATTCTGGTATTGGAAGCATAAGGAAATCGACTGAGCACAGCGGAAGAAATGCCCACAGCTCAAAAAGCCTTGCTTTGACCAGGATGATACAGTTCACTTTGTAGTTTAGACAGCACTGTCACAGGCATTACCTTATTTGAGCCTCTTGACAAACCTTGATTTAGGTAGAATTTGTGCCCTTCTCTCTACTGCGCAGATGAGCAAATCATCTCAGTGGTTGGAATTTATTGAGGGTTTCATGTCTAAATATGTATCTTTGCCAGAAATTCAGTCTTTATTACTGAGTCCTGTTCTAGGTCCCTTTCATTGTATACTGCTGCACCATCCAACCACATACCTATGACTAAGTCCTCCAGAAGTATACACTTTGGTGAGGAAGTTGGTTCTGGTCTTCCGTGAACACTTGATCACAGGTCCCGATAAGAGCACTCCTGCCATCAAGTTCAAACGACCCAATTCCAGCCCTGGCTGGTGTGGCTCAGTGGATCGAACGGTGGCCTGAGAACCAATAGGTCACCACCTTGAGTCCAGGTCAGGGCACGTGCCTGGGTTGCAGGCCAGGTCCCCAGCTAGGGGCATGCGAGAGGCAACAGATTGATGTTTCTCTTGCACATCGATGTTTCTCTTGTGCATCGATGTTTCTCTTGCACATCGATGTTTCTCTCCCTCTCTTCTCTCTCTGGAAATAAGTAATTCAAATCTTTAAAAAATGACCCAATTCCAACTTTGATCTCTTTGCATAACACATCATTTCTTCAAATATTTATTGCATTTTCACAATCATGCCTATTACTACCTCATATCTACTTAGTACTTCTGTCTTACCTCATCCTTCTCTCTGTGGGAGACATAAAGGCCGAGTAGTCAAAGGCCTACCTGACTTTGGAGTCAGGTAGGGTTTTAAAACCTGGTTTTGTCACTTACTAACTGTGAACTTGTACAAATTACTTAACCTAGTTGGGCCTCAGCTTTCTTATACGTAACAGAGATAGGAACAAAATCCCCTTTAAGTTTATAATAGGGTGGCAATATAATTCATCATCCAAATAATTACAGAGGGCCACAGGTGCAAGTAAAACAGTTGCTGGCTGTCAAGACAAATGACACTCTATTGAAATGAAATAATGTTTCGAATGGGACTAGCCCACCCCCTGGCTCATGGCAAAGCCTTCACACATGCTGTTCTCTTTGACTCAAACACGGCACCCCCCATCCCCACCACCATCCTCCACTCTCCTGCCACCACTCTTCCCTGGCTGTCTCCTTCTCATTCTTCAGGGCTCAGTTTAAATGCCACCTCTTCAGAGAAGCCATTCCTGACCACCCAATCCAGATCTGTCTTATTTTTTTCTTTCACAGAACATATTGCAGTTTGAACTTATGTGTGTATTTGTGCACTTGGTGATTACTTCTTTTCCCTGTTCTACTGGAAACTCCATTAGGGCAGAGGCCACATCTTTTTTCATTCAGTGTATTGCCAGAGGCTAGCTTACTGTTTGATAGGCATCAAATAATTTATAGAATGGATGAATGAACACATGAATATTAATTCCTTTTCCCTATTCTAGTGGTTCTCAGTTAGGATGATTTGCCCTCCAGGGACATTTAGCAATGTCTGGAGACATTTTTGGATGTCACAGCTGCAGTGGGGTTGCTACTGGCATTTAGTAGGTAGAGGCCGAGATTTCCCTAAATACCTTACAATGCACAGGACAGCTTTCCTTCACAAAGAATCATTCAACCCACCTGACCAGTGTGGCTCAGTGGATTGGGTGTCATTCATTTGATTCCCAGTCTTGGCACATGACTGGGTTTGCTAGCCAGGTCCCTAGTTGGGGTGTGTGTAACTGATTGATGTTTCTCTCTCATATCACTGTTTTCTCTCCCTCTCTATCTCCCTCCCTTCCCCTCTCTTTAAAATAAACAAATAAAATCTTTAAAAAAAATAGCCAACCCAAAACGTCAACAGTACTATGATTGATGAGCCCTGCCTTATACCTAGTGATGTAAGGGATTTTATTACCTTGAGTAGGTGCCAAAATAATGGCTGTACTGGAAAAGTTATATACATTTTAATCTTAAGGATACACACCATTAAAATGGTGAAAGATTATCAGTTAGGCTCATTTTGTAGCTCAAGAGTTAAGGAGTAGATGGCACTGGAAGATGCCATAATTTACTCTTATATTTCTTTGTATGGGAGTCTTTATGATTTACAATTTATCACAGTTAATTTCACCCCCTTTCTACTCATATGTATTTTTCTACTAACCTAAATGTATGAAAATCATATAGCAATATTTCTGCCATTCAGCCAGTGCCAATGTGCAAGATATTCTTTTGTGTATGGTGAGAAGTGAGTGCCTCACAGGTTTTGTTCTTGCTAAGCTGACATTTCTTAACTAGTCCCATAGATAAGCATCTCATTCAGGCAGCCTCAGACCATCTCTTGAAGTAGTTTATCATTATTCAGGATTTCCTAGGTAGGTATGTCACTATAGTAGTATAATGCGTGGCATTGATATGCTTGAATTAAGAGAGTCCTGTTTGGCTTTCTAGAACATTCCCAAGATTGTCAGACATCTAGAGTTTTTATTTCCACAGGAGAAAAAAAACCCACATTCTTTCTGTGTTTTAGTAAACTCTGTCCTTCATTCCAGTTAAAGTACCAAGAATCACGGAAAACATTTCGAATGTTACAGGTGATTTTTGCTATGGGAAATCTAGCAGATCTTTTCTTCAAGTTACATTTATGAAGTGCTACTTGTGTCTTGGCCACTGTACTAATCATTGGCAATAAGAAGAAGAATAAAACAATTTGTGCACAGGAGTGAGAGGCACTAAGGATGTTTCTCCTTTCTTGGCAGATGGCATCATCATTTATCCCATTGCCCAGGAAATGAACCTTGGAATCATTCTTGTCTCCTTTTCTCTCTCACCCCCATATATAATCCATCATGAAACTGTGTTGACTCTATCTCAGATGTCCACTCCTACACAGCCGTCTCTGCCAACCTAGTCCAAACTGTTATCTCCCTTTCTTCCACTCTCTCAATATTGATTTTTTCCCACTTAACAAGAGTGGCCCTTATAAAATAGAAGTCAAATTTGCCAGCAGTGTACTGTCTTCCCATTGCAATTACAGTGAAATCTAAATGTACGTGGTCAAGCTTACATCAAACTCAGAACCACCTCTCCCACACTTCTCCTCATTGTTCCCTTTGCCACAGCCACACTGGCCTCCATCCTGTTTCTTGCACAAGTCAAGTACGTCCTTACCTCAGGGCCTTTGCACTTGCAGCAGCTTCTATGTAACATGCTCTTACCCACTTTTACTCAAATTTGTATGGCTTCCCAATCAAATGTCATCCCTCAGAAAGGCCTTCTTTGATTAGCAGCTCCTGTCTCTCTCTGCTCTTTACTCTGCTTTATTTTTCTTCTGAGCTTTCAGATGAATAGTGCATTTTAGGGGGATATATAATTTTTAAAGCATTTTCATATGTTTTGTTTTTTAGAAAAATAAGGGCAAGAGTATGCCTAATATTTCTAGTATGAATTTGCTCATTGGTTTATCGTCACACCACTATAAAGGAAACTCCATTAAGGCTGGGAACTTCTGTGTCTTGTCCACAGTTGTATCCTGGTGCCTAAAACAGTTCCTGGAACAGGGTAGGTACTTCATAAGTGTTGAATGAATGAATTTTCCAAAATTTCATTTAACATACAAAAAATCCATGTTGGAAATTATTAAATGTTAATTGAGGTATTTCATTGGTAACTTGATGACTTAAGGGGTGTATTTGTAGTTTTCTTAAGAAATTTATTATAGTTATTAAAACAAGAAGTTGTTTGCTGAATTGGTAGCAAGAGTTACAGGATTTGAGTTCCTTAACTGGGCTCTCTGCAAGATAGATATATGACCTTGAGCAAGTCACTTAACTGTCCTAAATTTGCTTCCTCATCTGAAAAATGAGTGGATAATTCTCATCTTGTTTATCACATAGAGATTTCATACTGAAATCATATAATCCTTATAGACTATACCAGATCATATGTTTTAGTGTGATTTTCAGTATGTGTTTCTGTTTGGGGAAAATATAAGTTTGTTAATTTCAGTTGATTTTTTTTTTCATAATATAAAAAGCCAACCAAAAACTGTAGTGTGATTGTATTTTGGCATATCTTTGTTTTTTTTTTAAACTCTCCAGTGTTGATTTAGTGATAGAGTAAAACAACCGAGAAACAAAGAAGAATGATATTATTGGACAAACAAAATAGAACATGTTTGTTCTACAGTGGGATTAGCAACTCATGTATAATTTCATGATGATCTGCTCTTCATTTTCTGCTGAATGAGGCATCTCAACAACTGCCTCAAAAAAAAAAAAAAAAAAAAAAAAAAAAACGAAAAGATTCTGGCTTATGTGAAGTTTGCCAAGCGTGAAAATTGTGTTTTTTGAAAAGCCTCTGACCATTTAAGTATTTGGCAATATCTTAACATACCCTGTTGTTAGATTGGAGATGATACATTTCTGTATATTTAAAATATGCTGCCTGAAGATCTTCCCACTGAACAGTTGGACTCCTCAGCTACTGTGTATAAAGTACCATCCACATAATGTCTAAATTGATCCTCATTGAGTGGATATTTTTAGCCTCTTTTTCAGATAAGAAAATTACTCAACATTAAGTGATTTGTATGTTGACACAATACAAATAAGTAGTATGCAACTGTCAATCCAGTACTGTCCTCTCTACTGTAGCCTTAATATACCCGTTTCATACGACTGGCATCAACAACTGATATTAATTTAGAACACTTGGGAAACAATTCAGTTCAGCACTAGCTCTACCCTCAAAAATTGAACATCTGTAGGGGAGATGGAGCTGGTAGTATAGCAATGAGATGAACTGGCTCAGTAAAGTGGTTTCTCATGATTCAGGGAAGAATTTTTTTGGAGGAAAAAAATTAAGCTCTCTTTTGGAAAATAAAAGGAGCGAAAACAAAGTGAACTCGAGGTTAGAAGGATAAATTAGCTTGCATGTGAAGGATGAGTAATGGAGGCATCATGTTGCTCCCTAGTGCTGTGACCTAGAGCCGTAGTGTGCAGGCAAATGCAAGGGTTGTGAAGAGAGCTAGACATTTTTCAGCATGTGCATGGCTGTTTGTTTCCAGAAGCATAAATGAAAATTATCTCAAATCTGTCTATTCCATACCATTTGTCAGGAACTATTCTAGTTCCTTTGTGTACATTATCTCATTTGATTCTTGCAGCACTGATATGGCATTGGTGATATAGTCCCTTTTGAAAACACAGGGAACTGATACACAAAGAGGTTACATTACATGTCAAAAGTTATGCAGTAAATAAGTGGCAGAACTGATATTTGAGTCTAGGTCCCCCTGCTTCCAAAATCCATTTTTCCCCCACTAAGACACACTATCTTTCTATTATGTTGTCAAACTGTTAAATAATATAATTTCCCCCGAGCGGTATCACTAGTTACATGGTAAAATCTCACAGATGACTAGGTAAATGGAAACTTAAAAAAAAAAAAAAGCTTTGGATATATGCTTGAGCTGAGTCAGGTTTATTCAAAGAAGTTTTTTTGTTTTGCCTCAATGAGTCGCTGGAAAATAATTTTCTACCAATACAAATGTATTTGATCTGTTAAGACTGTTCCAAATGAATTGTTCATTTTCCTAAGCATAAATTTTGTTTGGAAAACATTTGCAAGTGTAGAGACAGCCTCAATATGAGTTATGGTGCTTAGACTGTTCAAGTAAGATTGATAGTGGCTGGACTTGGGATTAATGTGATATTTTTCTGCAGAAGAGCTTAGTAAATTTAGTTATGGCACCATTTGAAGTCAGCTTAGTCAGTTGGGGATTTTAATTAAGTTCTGGGCAGCCACTAAGTATACCATATTCTGAGGCCAAGTTTTTCCAAGTAGCCATAGAAAATTGGGCATGTATTCATTAACACCATTCATGGACATCAATCATAGCCCGCAGGTAGGTTCAGAGGGTAGAAAGTTGGCTCAAAGTGATGCTTGCTGAAAGTTCAAGCCAACTTAACTAACAAAGATGCATGTTTGTTGTCTGCCTCTTTTAAAATAATATTTGAAAATTTTATTTTTGTTCATTTATAATCATATGTAGTCCATGAATTCACTTATCAGGGCATCAAGTGAGTATTCTGTATGATCAAAGCTCATGAAAATTGCCTAACCTTTCTCTTATGGGTACAATTATGTAGTTGGGTTTTGGTTTACTTTAAGTATATTTCTCTGTACATTAAGCACTTCCCCTTTAAATATATTTACCAGTCTCTGGGCATGGAGAACTAAGATGTAGTTGCTGATGAAATCACTCACAGAATGGGTGGGGTGAGGCTGCTGCCTCTAGTTCAGTGTGTTATTTGTAGTCCTATTTATCCTTATGGCACTGTTGATGAAATGGCTTACTTGGAAAATTGCTGTTCTCAAGAAGAAACTTCACCATTTTTTGTTGTGAATAAGACCTAAAACTGTACTCCTTATACACTGCATAAAAAACAGGCTTTACGTTTTGAGCTTCTTAAGAAGCTACACCATCGTCTCTCGAGACGGACGGCTGCCGACGACGACGACGTTTTGAGGACAAGATTGCTCAAATTAAGAAAGAAAATCTATTTTTATCACTCTTTTTCTCTTTCCTTCTCTTAGTAATCTTTACTTTGGGTACTGAGGGGACCATTCTTACCATCATCCAGGCTTAAAAGCTCTGTCTGGATTTGATTTCTGCCTCTTCCTGCAAACCTGCAGTTGCCAAGCCTTATATATAAGTTCTGCTTCTAAAAGATTTCTCAATGGCCCTTGGCCTTTTCTTTCTTTTGCCATTGTCATTCCTGTCATTCATGCAAAAATCAGGGTGACATCCTACACACATCCTTTTTCTCATCCCCAAAAGTGCTATAGCTTTTTTCACTTAAACGTTTCTCTGACCCTCATCGTTTTTTTTTCTATTAATAATTTTAATAACCTTTATACAGATTCTTCTGGCTTTACATACTTATCATCTGCAAGTAAAAATAAGATTTTTTTTCTTTTAAGTTCTTTCATCTTTTATTTCTTTGTTTTTTTGTGCTGCAATGGCAAGAACCTGTCCTGAAGTGTAAAGGGTGTCGATGGTCAAATCACTTTCCTGACCTGAAAGGGAAAACATGTAATTTTTCAATATTAAGCAAGATGCTTGTTGTAGAAATTTTGTACATGCCTTTTATCACATTAACTAAGTCCCCTTCTCTTTATAGTTTACTGAGTTTACAAAATAAATATATTTGAATTTTATTGAATTTTTCTTGACTCCATTAAAATGATACGGTTTACTTAAAAACTTTATATACTTATTTTTATTTTTTAAAGTATATTTTATTGATTATGCTATTATAGTTATCCCAATTTTTCACCCTTTGCCCTCCCTCTGCCCAGTACACCCCTTCCCTCCAGCAATCCCCCCAAGTTCATGTCCATGGGTTGTGCACATAAGTTCTTTGATTTCTCCATTTCCTTTACTATTCTAAATGTCCCCCTGTCTATTTTGTCCCTACCAATTACGCTTCTTGATCCCTGTACCTTTTCCCCTACTCTCCCCCTTCCCCACCCCACTGATAACCCTCCAGATGATCTCCATACCTATGGTTCTTTCCTGTTCTGTTTGTTTGCTTAGTTTGTTTTTGTTTTTTTAGATTCATTTGTTGATAGTTGTGAGTTTTGTCATTTTATCTACTTATTTTTAGAGAGAGGAGAAAGGAGGGAGAAATAGAGGGAAAGAAACATTGATGTAAGAGAGAAATATCAACTGGTTGCCTGCTGTAAGTGCCCCAACCTGGGACCGAATCTGCATTGCAGGCATGTGCCTTGAGCAGGAGTCGAACTGGTGACTGTCACATGTAGCCGCTGGAAGGAGAGCCTGGAGAGCGCGCGTAAGATATAAGCAGTTTATTGAGCAAGCGGGGGCCTGGGTGAGAAGGACTTTACTCTTGGACCACCTCGGGGGCCCACAAGAGTAGGGGGTGATAGGGACTTCCAGACCTCCTCCAGGGCCCCTAGGAGTATCCCCCCCGCCCCCCACCTCTGCTGAGATGCACCTTTTAAGCATGCAAACTGCAATAGCGAAGGCGCCAGAGGCTCTGGAAAAGTTCCTGATAAGGAAGCTGGAGAGGCTCTGTTTTTTATCTTGGTCAAGGGGTTAGCCATTTTTCATTCTGGCTGCGTCTAGATTGACATTTAGTTCCTGACAGTGACCATTTGCTTTGCAGGACAACCTCAACCAGCTAAGTAAGCCACACCAGTCAAGGGAAAAAAATGACTAAGTTTTTAAAAATATTTTTCAATAATTCTGAAAAGATTCTGAGCTTTTTTTTTTGACTACTGCTTATTGCCTGTTTCCCCATTCACTGTAACATGTTCTTATGGAATTATATTTTATATATTTACCCCTCATCATTTCTTGCTCGAACAATTAGAAGAGTCTCCGAGTTGGTCTGCTTGACTCTGCTCTTGACTTTATTGCAATGATGTGTTTCCATGTTTGTCTCTCTTTTCTAGAGCGTTAGCCAGTTGACAACAGTAATATTTCATTCAATGCTATCTCTTCAGTAACTATTACAGTGGCTGTGCTATATTTGTAGGTCCTTAACATTTATTCAACAAGCGTTAATCAAATGTGCTAAGCACTGGGACTGTAGAAATGAATAAAACAGACATGGCTCTGCCCTCATGTCACCTAAGATCTAGTGGGCGAGAGACAGACCAAGAACAAGTAAGAAACAAACAAAAATTAAGTTGTATTAAATGGAACAATTAAAAAAAAAAAAAAAAGGAAAGGGATGAATAGAGAATAACAAAGAGATTCCTGTTTCAGGTATGGGTCACAGAAGCCTGATAGAAATAAAGTAACAAGCGACATGGTGAATGGGCAAAGAGCACAGCAGACAAAGGAGGCAGCAGGTGCAAAGGTCCTGAGGTGGGAAGAGCTTGATCTATTTGAGGAACCAAAAGGAGACCAGTGTGGCTGAAGCATAGTGTCATAAAGTGTGGTGGGATACCCAGCTCAGGTCTAGGCAGATGAAGACCGCATCATGAAATTTTCATGCAAGGGTAAAAGACTTTAATGATGAGGATAAGGGCATCAGATAAGCATTCGTAAAGGATCAGTGACCAAAGAGGCGGGGAGAAGGATCAGTAGGTGCTGTTTTAGGGATTCAGGTGAGGGTTCTTAGATGAATAAATTGCCTCTTGTCTGGATTTCTGTAGTTGCCTTATATCTCTCATCTCATTCTAATTCACTTTCCGCTCCAGACTTATTTTTCTAGTGAAGTTCTAATCACATTTCTTTATTTTACATTTTCTAATACATAAAAATTCCAGTTGAAACTCCTGGGTATGGAAATTTAAGACTTCCTATGACACTCTTCCCTTCAGGCTTATTTTCCATTTCTTTCCTATATATAACCTGTGTTCAAGCCAAACTGTATAACTCATCACTCTCCAAAGATGCCCCTCAGTTTCCCATCTTTATGTTTTTAATCAGGTAATTCTGCTTGGGAAGGTTTCTGCCTCATTTCTTTGTTTGTTTATTTATTTATTTATTTTTAGAGAGAGGGGAAAGGAGAAAGAGAGGGAGAGAAACATCACTGTGTGGTTGCCTCTCACTTGCGTCCCCAACTGGGGACCTAACGTGCATCCTAGTCATGTGCCCTGACTGGGAATTGAACTAACGACCCTTGGGTCGCAGGCCGATGCTCAATCCACTGAGCCACAGCAGCCAGGGCTGCCTCATTTCTTGTTAAGCGGTATTTGTGTTTCCTTTTGGGACTGGTTCAGGTACTGATGTTTACATGAAACTTTTTCTCATATCAGTAATTAGAAGTAGTATCTCCCTCATTTGAATCTCTACTTACAGCACATTTTTTTTCCTACCTTGCTCTGTGTTATTTTAGATTCCTCTGTGTCATTCTGTTTTAAACCTGGTAGCACCTTGAACATAGCATGAACTCAGTTAAGTTTTTATTGAAATCAGTGCAGTATACAAGTGTCGTAGTATCTAACCAAATAGTGTGTGTGTGTGCATGCATTTCGTGCCCCATAGTTTAGTAGTTATGGCTTAATTTTAAAATTATTTTTAAAACACAAGTTTTGCTTTAGAGCCCTGCATTCTTAGATACATAGTCAATTTGAATCTTTGAACACCTGGTTATCAGGTATAACAGCCTCATGTACATGTGTTTGCTCCAGAAAATTCTCCTATTTCATAAGAATAGTAAGAACTTGGCACTTATTTCTAAGTCATAATTTTTAATTAAATATTGAGAGTTCAGAAGTTAATGTGTATGAAGAGATAGCAAGAATGTAGTAGCTGTAATAAAGAAACAGTGCAAGGAAGAAAATTATGTTGGGGCTGGCATTAGCTCAACCAGATATGGCAGGAAAAAGCTAAAGCAGGATTAGACTCCCAAATGTCAAAAAGAAATGCAGACCATAATTAGTACGAGGTGGGTCATCCTATAAGAGAAGCAGATGTTTACTTGTCAGATGGTTGAATCACTCAGGAGAAATGTTCAAATGTGCTGTATTTCAGGATGCACAATGTGACTGGTGCTGTAGGTGAAGCATAGGCCTTGGCCTTGGACAGACTTAGATTCTATCTTGTGCCTCTCTGATATAAACTAATTTTCTAGAATTACAGAATTGTTTTCAGGGGGTTGTTATGTAGTCTTTAGATCAAGGCAGAACTAGGTTCACATCATGCATGGTATTTCCACTTTTTAGGATGATAGCTATGGATAAATTACCTCATCTCAGTGAACAGGATTGCCTTGTATGGTAGGGTAGCTTTAGGTAGAAAACGAAGGCATCTTCGCCAGCACATAAAAGTGGAGGAGGGGAATCAGGAAGTGAAAATAATGTCATGTCATTTTCTAATATATAACACTGGTGTTTATGATGGGTAGCCATCAGTTTACTGATTACATTTTTTGTAATTACAATTTTTAGCAATTTTTTATGTCCATAAAATTTTAGTTTTCAACATAAAATTTTGGTTCATAAAACCTTTGTTCTCCTGGAATATATGAAATTTGGAAGAGAAGGGAGCATTTCAAGGCAGACCTAGGATCCAAGGGAACAAAATAAATTATTTTGATTCCAAAACAAACAAAGAGCAGGTGATGGCAAGGGGTTTTAATGAAAGTATTCTAGGAGCAATGGAAGCACATAGGAAAGGAACTGCTGCAGAGTTAAGCTGGTATTTCAAATAGTGAATAAATGGGATTCAATAATATTTCCCAGCTCAAGAAGTAAGTCTTAAAATGCTTCCATGAGGGGCTGGAGGTTTTACTACTGATCAGTTCAGTGGTTTTGAGATGAACTGAATGAACCTTTGTCACTTGGACTTTTAGTGGCCAAGGTTGGAAATGACCTTTGCAGAGCAAATAGAGAAGGAGTTACCAAGACAAAGCATGTCAGTAAGGCAAGTCAACAAGGGCACCCCCAGAGTAATGTGGGAGTGAAGGATAGGCCACAAGGAACACACTTGACATGCCCTTGGGGGGAAATGAAGTCAGAGAGCTGGGAATGACAATTAGAGTATCACAAAATAGAGCACAAAAACTGTCCTCTGGCCGAGGTTAAGACGTACCTAACAGTTTCTAGTGCCAGAGTCCCTTTTTAGAACATGTCCCTATCTCTGTGGCCTGGAAATAGCTTTGCTGCTAAGGCTGGAGTGTGGTACAGGATCAATGTCACTTGACAGTGAATCTTGCCTCCAATATTCCCTCCATCACTCTATCCCTCCTCCCTGCTTTATTCTCCTGCATAGCATGTATTGTCACCTGGTGTATAGTGTTTATTTGTTTATATTGTATACCCCATCACTAGAATAAGCTCCATTAAAGCAGAGATGTTTCCTGATTGAGTCAGTGCTGCGTCCCTGGCATAAAGACCAGTAGCTAGCATATGACACCACTCAGGAAATATTATTTGTGTAAATGAGTGAATAAATGCTATTTGGAATTGAAGATGGCAGAGGTCGGTAAGTAATGGTAGGAGGTAGCTAGAGGCTTGTAGCTTTCAATCTTATCTGCCTATGCAAAAGCTTACTGGGAAGGGAGGGAGCTTTTCAAGAAGGAATAGAAAAGGGCAACTCAGGTGGCAATATAGGGGAAGCAGATCCAGTACGTAAAAAGGAAAATTTGGAAAATACTTACCCCAAATACTCCAGGCCATGATTACAAAATAAGATCTGTTAGAAATAGTGGTGAGATTTGAGAGTAACTCGGTAGTATTAGGTCAAGAATCCAGGAATATTTCCCTTACTGGTATGGCTCAGGTAGTTAAGTGTCATTTCACAAAGCGAGAGGTCTGCTGGTTCAATTCCTGGACAAGTCATCTGCCTAGGTTGTGGGTTCAGTCCCAGGTCAGAGCACTGTGTTTTATTATATTTTGCCTTTTCCTAAGCAATGAGCAGGAGCTCCTGCCTAGAGTCGGTGTACTCATAATAGGGGAGGGGGTGGGGAGGCACTGAGTGGGTGGTGGATGGGGCATGTGAAACTGAGACACAGACGCAGTACACCGACCGCAGTTCACATTGGGGTACGAAGTCAGTAAGCAGAAGACCTATTGGGATGGGCTCTTGGGAACACTGTCACAGAAGGTGCCACCATGTGGTGGCTCTTGTAGTAAATCCTGCAGAAGGGGCATGGCCCGATTCCAAAGATGGCATAGATTTTATAGAGAAAAATTTCTTCTCCACAGTTCAGAAATGCTCTTGGGACTAAGGAAGTGCTGAGCCCAACTTTGTGCACAGGTTCCGGCTCTGAAGGCTTGAAGAGTAGAGTATCCTGGCATGCTTTGCACAAGTCTCTGTAAATAAATCTTTCAAACACCTCAAGTAAATGGTGGCTGGCCTCTTTTAGGATTTCTCTCACAGGGACACCAGGGCACCCTATTTGAAATCAACAAACAAAAGATACTTGTGGTGGACACGGTTAGCAGACAGGACTTCTAATATAATTAGGTACAGGAAATGAAACCGGAAAAGCCAGTATTCTAGCTGCCTGTCATCTACCAGACCCAATAAACAGAGACAGGGATTGAATCTGTATGGGCACTTTATTCAGATGGTTGGCGATCTGAGAAGACGGCGGGTTTGTACCCTGGCAGACTGTCTTATGTTCCATTACAAACCGGCCTTTTTATAAGAAGAAAAGTGTAGGTAGGGGTTTGGAATTTAGGGAAAGAGTTAATCAGATAAAAGCGGCAGCATTCCTTCACCTGTGTCCTGGGTGGTGGTCCTTGTATCCTGGGCAGTGGTCTTTCTGTCCTGGGTGGTAGTCCTTGTGTCATCAGAGAAACCCTGGTTCTTCTTGCCAATTCAGTAAAGACTGACAGCTCAGCGAGCCTATCAGCATGCACGCAAAGTTTATCAGTGAATGGGGGAGCAAGAGCAAGGGTGGCCAAAGGCCAGGGTGGCAGGCTCACCCTAGGGTGGCCAGAGCACTAAGAGAGCGAGTCCTTTGTTCTGAGCACATACATAGTTGGCGGGATGGGGGTGAAGAAGTTATATATTGATTGATGGGTAAAGGTGGAGCCAGCTTTTCTTGGGGTGGTGGTGGTGGGGAGACATGTTGTAAGGGACATAGAAACTGGTGAGTCTCAGACCAGTAGGAAATACTTATCAGCAAATGACAAATGTAATTAAATCTTGAATCAGGGGTTCTCCTAGCCAGAGTTAACAGTATCAGCACACTTACAAGTCAGGAAGGGGCATTCCCCAGCTCAGCACAGATGCCTCTGACATCAAAGGGGAGAGATACTCATCACCAAACACAGGGAAAATGTAGCTAGACAGCCCAGCAAACAAGTTAGGGAAATTTCAAAGGAGAGCTGGAGACAGACCTATAACCAGTTCACCCTTAGTTAGTTATCACCCTCAGTTAATTTAGCTAATCGAATTAGATTGTAACTCCGTTAGATTGTAACTCTGGAGTATCCAGCATGGAAAAACAGAGAAGGGAGAGGAGAAAGTGGGGGGGACTACTCGCATTAGTATAAAATCAGCTTGCTTGTCTGCTTTGGGGCACACGCATATCCCTGGTATGGCTGTGTGTCCAGCTTTGCAGACCTGTGAATAAACAAGGCCTTGTCTACTGCTTAAGTCCTATGTCCCGGTGTTTTATTGTGAGCATTTCTCACAATGTGACTACCCAAACTTAGGTATGTGTAGGGGTCTGTCAGCCCGAATCCTTATCTTGCTGCAAACTCCATTTGTTTCTCTTGTTGTAAAACACATAAGTGAAGGGAGGCAGTAAATTAAAGCTGGGGCAGTTAACCAAAGTTATTTATAGCCTTTTTTCCCCCCTTTGGACTCTGTGGGCCCTCTCCCACCTTTCAGGCCTTGGGATGAAAGCACAGTTTCAGAGGCTTTCCTTCCAGATAGTGGAAAGAATACATAGAATTTCAAGGACTGCCTTCCTCCAGTGCTAACACAGTGTTTCCTGTGATGGTGGGACACCTGGCACTATGATCAGATCAGGCCCAGGACTGCTGGGTTAACGGGTAGATGTATCTTCCTCTGCTTCTAGCCTCCTCCATTAAGCTCTTTGTCAGGTTGCAATGCTGGGGGTCCTGCCTTTATTTCCCCTCTGCCGCTCATTCGACTGTAATGCTTGTGCTCTGGGCAGTGGTCCTTGTGTCCTGGGCTGTGGTCCTTGTGTCCAGGGCGGTGGTCTTTGTGTCCGGGCGGTGGTCACCTCACCCTGGAGCACAAAGGCTCAGATACCATTTTGAATTGCTTGCAGTCCTCCTGTGGCACACAGGTGGGACTGCTTATGGTCTCCTGGAGTCACACCTGCAGTTCCTGAAGCAATAGCTTTTTATATACATCGATTACTAAGCTTATTAGCTGTTACCTGAAACTAAAAATTTCCAACCTTTGCGTGCCCCATCAGAAACAGTGGTTATAATGAAAACAGTTTTTGCTGGTGCACATCTGACACAGACCAGCTATAGATGCATGTACCTAGCAATTGCATGCTTAGGGGTTTTGGTCTTCAAAAGGATTTTGTTTTTCTTATCAGGCTTTTTTATTTTTAAAAAAGAGAGAAACATTTTTTTGTACAAAGCATCCAATGGTAGTCATGCATTAAATAGGCCTAGGTTATGCATTCTTTGACATATAAAATTTTTTTATCCCCAAAGTATTTTTTTTTCTTTTTTCTTAACAAAGGATATGGTGCTAGTTTTACTAATTTTTTCTTTTTCTTATTCTCTGTGTTAAAGGATTCTGGTGAAAAAAATTAAGCTTCCAGGAAAACCTGATTTAAAATGTCATTTAAAGATGGGAAACCCCTGATACTGCATTATTAGATATTTTCCTGCCTAATATTGGGAACTGACAGAAACAATATTCTGTTTGTTCAGATTTTGAGAGAAAAGAGGTAGAAATTCAGATACTTACAGTTTTATATATTCTGAACCTTCTTATTTTCTGTATGTTATATTTTCATTGTGAGGTACATATGCTTAAAAATGAAGGGTGATTCAGTAATAGAAGATAATCTGTACTAAGATGTTATCATTTAACGTTGTATCTATTGTTGATTTATGATTTCGAAACCCTCAGGTTGATTGAAACCAATTATCTTTTTCCTGCATTAATTTTCTCCCAGGTTTGATTATGAAAGGGAGCAGAATTTGCCACCCCAAAATATGTCTTTTTGACCTGTTTCGTTTTAGGCTGATTATTTTTAAGAAACAGCAGACACAGGAAAAGCTCTGAAAAGAAAGTAGAATTTACCCTTTTGTAAGATACATTTACATTTATAAGGGAAATCTCCATTTGTAAAGGTGTCTCCCTTGCAGCGTCAGGAAGAGGAGGATGACTAACTCTCTAGGAACTCTACCAATGCAGAAGGCATGGACTTAAATCTGCATGACAACCATACCCTTATTTATAACTGAGCTTGGCTGGTAACCTTCTAAAACCCACTCCTCCACCTCCTTTTGTCTTTAGCTGAAAATGGTTTTTAAGATGATAATTTGGGCCATTTTCCAGAGTAACTCCTTTCTCCTGTGTCTCTTCTAATGTATGCAGGGGAGGGTCTGAACTGCGCAAGGCCAGAGGATTTGCTTTGTGAGAAAAGCTTACCCTGGGGGCAGGTTCCTCATTTCTCCACTTTCATCCACAGCTAGGTGGGTGGGGCTTTCCGCCCCGTTGGTCCTCGTTACCTGGCCCAACGTCTTTGCGCTGCTCATTTCTAGCTGCCTGGATCCTGGAAGCGGACTGCAGACAGAGGTTTGAATCTTAGCCACAGTCTGCTACCTACAGAAGCTTGGGTGAGTCATTTAATCTCTTCGCCTCAGTAGTGTTTTAATATGTACAATATGGGAAGTAATAATTACCCTTAGGGTTGTGAGGAACAAATGTATGTGTGAAAATAATTGCACATGTAGTGCGTGTTTACTGTAACTTATTGTTTTCCTTAAAGTCTTAAGCTGACCCTGGAATGGGCAATAAGGGCAAAGGTGGTAAGGAGCCAAATCCCCCATGAGGAAGCCAGGGAGAAGGTCCCCTGCCTTTGACCTTACTGTGGTGCCATCCAGGAGGAAAGGAGTGGTAAAGAAGAGACGATAAAGGGAAAGCAGGAACCAAGGAAAACTTCGTATGACCCCTGTAGATGTTGTTGTTTTGAGTTCCAGGGTCACCAGATGGGAGAGGAGACCTCATATCCTGTGGACAATGAGTAGTTGTGGTCTTCTAACAGTAAAAATGTTCTCTCTAGGAACAGACTGCATCTGAGTACGCTTCCAGACGTGGTGGCACCTAACACAGTGGTGACACAAAAGATCTGTGTTTTACTTTTGACAACAAGACACACACACATGCTGGCAGAAAAGCAGTTTGAATACTGGAATATTGCAATGGCCAAGATATTTGGATAATTAATGGAGATCGTGGGAAAAGCTTTGGAAATTGAGATTATATCACAAGATCTGGGTTGTGGTTTTGTCTTAATCCCTGTAAGGAGACTTCAGACACCTGGTTACATAATCCTGTCTCAGTATTGTATTTGGGAAGTTCCTTGAGGAGATGTATAAAAATGCCTCTTTTTTGCTAAGGTACTTGATATGTAGGTTCTTAAGAGCTACACCATCGTCTCTCGAGACGGACGGCTGCCGACGACGACTTGATATGTAGGCACAGAAAGTCATCCTTCACTCACTTGGCTCCATCATGAGTTTTGGGGCAAGCTCTATAACTCAGTATACACCGATGGTAGAAGGTTTTTTAAAGTTATGTGAATTACTCTCTTTTAGCCAAGTGGAAAGCTTTGGTGATTTATTAGAGAAGTGTGAGAGTTGTCTTGTTGGAAGAAAGATGGCAGGTTTTTAATAGGATGAAACCTGAGAGAACAGTCTGGAAAACAGATTAATTGAAGACTCCAGACTCCGTGATATGTTGCTCATTAATTCATGCTCGTCTCCTTTATTTCCCACATGACCATGAGCTTTGGAATATGGTATAGAATAGTCACACACAAAATAAACGAGTTTAAAATTATGTTCATCTTTGTAAATGTAAAAATAGTACATTGACTCTTTTGATTAATTAAAAAGTTAATATTCTAAATGAATATTAAAAGCTGTTTATAAATTGAAAGAGACAGTTCCTGAGAGCCACAGAAGTATGTATGGCACACAGAGAACAGGGAAAATATGTGCTTGTTAATCATAGAACGTTAGAGCCAAAAGGAATATTGAAAACTCCAGTCTAACCCCGACTTAGGGATGAAGAAACTGAGGCAGTGGTAAGACTGCTTTTTGGGTATGTCTGTTAAAAGCAGTAAGAAGCTAACCTTTCCTGGAACTCTTTTAGAGGCATCTTCAGTTAAAATTGCCTCAAGGAATCTCATGCATGGTGTTAAGATAAAGCTTGGATTTGATGGTTTTCTGCAAGTTCTTTTCTTAGAGTTTCACCTAAATAGGCTAGCTTTCTTTGCTTGGGGAATTTGTAATCTGCCAACAGTCAGGGTCGTGAAGATGGGGGAGTCACGGTGCCACCGTTTCTGGCCATTCTCAAGGGTGTAAGAACTTGGACGCAAAAGCTGCTGCTTTAAAACAGAATTAGAAGCCCTGGCTGCTGTGACTCAGTGGATTGAGTGTTGGCCTGCGACCCAAGTGTCACTGGTTCGATTCCCAGTCAGGGCACATGACTAGGTTGCATGTCAGGTCCCCAGTTGGGGGTGTGAGTGAGAGGCAACCACACAGTGATATTTCTCTTCCCCTGTTTCTCCTTTCCCCTCTCTCTCAAAATAAATAAACCAATAAATAAATTATTTAAAAAAAAACAGACTTAGGACCTTAGTCACTGGAGAAATCTCAAGATTTTACCCACCAAGGAGTTTCTTTGGGAACCTTGTCCCAAAGAAGTTATACTCTGTGCCACTTCCACCTTATAGGTAGGATGCCCCAAGATTCATCTGCGAATATTAAAAACATCCACAAGGGTCAGACACACAGTGAAAGCTCAGTAAATGTTAGCTGTTAGGTGCTGTTCATGATTCTGCTTAGTGATATACTCTCGATGATTTCTTCTCAGGGCATTAAACAACTTTCTTTTTAAGATAATAGGAAACCCTAAGTGTATAAACTGAAGTTGAGAATGTCGGCACCTAATGTCCCCTCTCACATTCTGCAGCACAGCACCCTCCTTTACCGAAGTGAAAATGGAGGCCAAGGATTGAGAGAGACCGAATACAGGTCACTCTGGCAGTTGTGTGTTGTGTTGAGACGTGAGTCAGCTATAATTGTGGTCATATTTCTTAATACTGTCAAAGGATGGCCAAAGTTAAAATCCTAACTTGACCTTGAAAGAGAAAAATTACATTTTGGCAAGGGATGATGAATATTCTTAAACTATGTCTGGCTCATGGATTTTTGGAGCAGAAGCAATGTCAACAGTCCTGGGATTCTAGAGTCAAGGGTGAGGGAGGCAAATGCAAAAACTCTGATAAGCGTTCAACATAAGATAGCCTTCCCCATGGTCTGTGACATGGTTGTACAGCCTTTGGGAATCTTTCAGAAAAAATTCTCATGGTGAATGAAAATGTTTTTTTTTTTTTTTTTTTTTTTAATTTTAAGGTGATAGAAATCCCATGAAAACTCTTAACGTCACGATGGTCTAATTACTTAAAATCCCCCCACCCCTGCTCTCCTTCATATTTCATAAAAATGCTGAATCGGCAGAATATTTTCCCTGCTGGACTAAGATTATTTCAGAAAGTGTATTGGACAATTTTGAGAACTGCGATTAGAGAACGTAGACTGAATTAATGGTTGCTGGTAGGCAGCTGTCTCATCAGTTTCTTCCCCTGAATTAAAGTCTTTCTTTGAGAGTGATTTACTCGGGGATAACCAAGTAATCTGAAGGATGATCACACTCACTTCCTGAGGCTTTAAAAATATAGATGAGATGATATGACATCTTTGTACTCTATTTCATATTTAATGTCCTTCTATTATTCCCTTTTTTCCTTTGAGCAGGATTTTCAAGGTCCTTACGAAACTGACTGGACTGCCCATCACCACAGCCTGTCTTCATTTTATTCCCAAACCTCTTTAAATACCAGCAGTCATACAAAATTATTCTCCTTTCCTATAACAGATACACCTTTTTCTTCTTTCATGCCACATTTCGTCATGTACTATTCTCTAACTGAAATACTGTCCCATTTATACTTTCATATTTCTTCAAGGGCTACCTGAACTGTTTTCTTGTACATGAACAGTTACCTGATATTAATAGTACCTACTTGTTTTTTAGCACCTACTCTTACTTCAGTCATTTGCGAGTGCTTTTTGTCATTTAAAGCTCATTACTGTCCCCATTCTACCCATGAGAGAGACTTGAGGCGCAAAAAAGTCTTTTCCAACTTCACACAGCTTGTAAGGAAAGGGAAGTCGGAAGTCAAACTGTGTGACTCTAAAGCTACGTGTGGGTATATATACAGACCGCCACCTCCCTATCCTCAGTGGAGTGAATGACTTCCTCCTCTGTGTGTCCAGCCCTGTAGTAATTGCATTTTTTACTCCACCTCTTGTTTGGGTTGTTCACATATCCGTCTCCCGTGCTACTCTGAGTTCGTCAGAAGCAAAGGTGACATTGTATTCATCATGTAGCCCCAGGACCTGTGCACCTGGCACTAACTAGGTGCTCAGTAAACATTTGATTGACACAGTGTGTAATATCTCTGCTCAAAGGAAGTTGTTAGCCATTCAGGGGAGACTAAACACACTCATGTGAAAAAAAATTATTTTAAAAAGAAAAATCCTCGCTCTGTCACTAAGTGTATGGAAACCTCTATAGAAGATGTCAGTGTGTAAGTATTTGTGCTCCTCCTGTCTTGGACTGAGACAGGTCAAAAGCTCATTGAAGTAGCCTGAAGTTCAAGGGATGGGTAAGTGGGTAGGGCCAGCTACGAAAGCTGTGGGTGCTGCTTCTCCTAAGCATAAGCTACAGATTACCTGGCTGCCTCCGGGAACACAGTCACCATTGAGCCGACAAGTCTAACGTGTGGTAAATAGCAACAAAGACTGGACTCGGCCTGCCTCAGTTTGAATCCTAGCTGGATGTCTTTCCAGTTTTGTAACCTTGTAATTTTCACTTTGCCCCTCAGTTTCCTTTACCAGTAAACTGGGAATAACACTATTTCACAGTTATTGAAAAGGTGAAATTGGTAAATAGATTTAAAACACATAAAACAGTGCCTGGCACAGGGCAATCACTGAGCACACATTTGCTTGTTATCAGGTTTGCCAAGGGTCATTAATACTGCCTTATTACTTTTTAAAAATTCTTAATTTCCCTTAAATTGGTATTGACTAAAACATGAGGAAGTGATACCCACCACAGTGATATCCCAATGTGAAAATTAACACTGGTGTCAGTAAACTTTTAGAGCTAGAAAGGGCTTAAGAGCTCATTTAATAAAAAGCCCTTCTCTTTACCATTGGGGAAAACAAGGTCCAGAGAAGTCAAGGGATTTACCCAAGTCACACAAGAAATTAATAGTGGAATTAGGACTAGATATAATCTGGCACTTATTCAAAGGAAGAGAAAATATATGCAAAATAAATTTAATATCCACAAAGTGACAGTAATTTAACCATATTTATAATAGTCATGGCAGAGATCTACTCTCAGGAGAATGAAGCAGGACAAGCTATTTTGCTAGAACCATTCTTAGAAGTGCTCAAATTTCTTGGCTATTAAACAACCTTGGTTGGTGGTTCAAAATGGAACTTGTTTCTCAAGGGGGGACGACTATGAAACAATGTAATTGTAAGTTGTTATAAATCTTCATTTTTGTTGTTGCTACAATGGGTCTCAGGATTATTAGAGTGGGGTGAGTGATATACATAGCATAATGTGCAAAAGATATTTTAGAAAATTCTAGATTGAAGAAGAAGAACATGTGCATGTTGCTTGAAAGGTCATTTGCTTGTAAAGCAATCAAGTGCTACTGAAGAAGAGCTTGGATTTGAAATTACCTCGGTGAATACTATTCAGAAGCTTCGCATAATAGTGCAAAATTCAATATTAACATAATATTGCAGCTTTTGTTGCCATGGAGATCATGAGACTCCAACAGAGGCTAAAGTAGACTGCTGTTTTATCAGTATGTGAAATATACACACATACATATCATTTTTTGATATAAACTAGTTTTTGTAATAAAATGATAACACAGGGTGGGGCAAAAGTAGGTCTACAGTGGTGAGTACATGAAACAGCTTATTCTTGTATAATTCATTATTGTATTACTTTCCATAGGAACAACTGTAAATCTGCTTTTGCCCTAATCTGTTATGCTTATAGTTTAAAATTTAGGAAATGCGTACAAATTGTAAAGAAAATAAAATTAATCTAGAAACTCACCACCCAAAGGCAACTGTTGTGATATTTCACTGTTCTTTTCAACAAATATTTTTTAGTACCTGCCATGTATATCAGGCAGGTACTGTTGTAGGCGCAGGGGACACAGCCATAAACAAAGATTCCTGCCTCATGGAGCTTACACTTCAAGGACTAGGGGACAGACCCCTCCATCTCCCCTCCCAAAAGATAGATATTCTAAGACAAATACAGATTATTACAAGTGCTGTAAATGGAAGGAGCATCAGAATCACCTCAAGGGTTTGTTAAAGTAAAACACAGATTGCTGGGGTCCTCCCTCAGCGTCTGATTCAGTAGAAATATAAATTCCTGAGAACTTACGTTTCTAACAAGTTGCCAGGTGACACTCATGCCTCTGATGGGTAGACACATTTTGAGGATCACGATGACAGGGAAAAGTGGTGGTGGAGAGGATGGCTACTTTAGACAGGAGGGTCAAGAAAAGTTTCTGAAGAGATGAGTTGAGACATGAAAAGAAAAAAGGCAGATAAATAACAAAGAGGAAGATGAGACAGATGGGAAAGTAAAAAGCTGTAAAGTCTTGAACAGAAAGGGAAAGAAGGTCAGTATGACTGAAGGAAGGATGGCATGTGAATGAATGATGGAATGAAGGATGGAATAAATAAGTAGCTTGGTCTCTTTAAGGGTCACCTTTTCTTTTGAATCACTTTCAGTTTTTGATCACATACAACAGTGTTTTATCTCTTTGGGTAAGTCCCTGGTTGTTTTTACAAATGTGTGAGTAAGAAATGTGTGAAACCTATAATTATTTGTTTTAATAGTTTTCCAATTAATTTGGTAATTATGATCATGAAATCCATTAATAAAATAATTTCTTATCTTTTATAATAGTTATACTTTTGCTAAGTACTTCATGTGTTAACGCCTTGACGGTATATTCAAATCAATATTTTTCTTATTTGTGATTTAATTTTTCACCATTAAGTATAATGTTCAAATCCAGTGAGAAAGTGTTCTGCATCTTGTTCTTCAATAACTATGCAAAATGAACATATAAAAGATGTTTAACCTCATGAATAAAGTAATGCAAATTAAAGCAATAACATACAGTTTTTCACCTATCACTCAGCAAAGGTTAAAAAAGATTGATATACACAATTACTGGCATAGTTATGAAAAAAGATACTCATATTTGGCTTTATTCTGAAAGTTTAGTCTTTATTTTTTTTCTTATTTCCTTTCTTTCCTCTTTCTTTTTTCATTAGGGAGTTTTGTTTTTTCCCAAACATGTAGGTAGGTTCTGTTTTAAATGTCATGTTTTTATTTTTAACACATGGTCAACGAATTTGGCCTGTCCATTTTTTCACTCTTTAAATGTACTGATTTTATTTTATTTTTTGGGTGGGACCTAGTAAGTCATTTCCCATGTAATTGCATCAGAGATGCTTTTATAAAGAGCCTGTTTATATTCTACAAAATAGGTTGACAATGCACTGTATTTGATCATACATATTAATTATATTTAGATGTTCTGTATCAGAGGTCATAAATGATGGCCCATGAGGCAAACCTGGATAGCTACCTGTGTTGTAAATAACATTTTATGGGAACTCCGCTATGTCCATTGATTTATGCATTATCTTATGACTACAACTGCAGAGTTGGCATAGTGCCTGCAAAGTTGAAAATATTTAATATTGACCCTTTACAGAAAGATGGCCAACCATTGTTCTGTATCTTATTGTTCCCTTTGGCCTGATTAATTTTCAGAGTAGAAGTGTCCAAAAGTAGTCATTATATTTTTGTCAATACCTTCTCATTTTTAAACAGATACTGATTTTACATATTTGTCACATAAAAGCCATGGCTGGCCTATAAAATGACCCTCTTTGCCACATTTAAGACTCTTTGTCTTGTAAGTTTTGTTTCTCCTATACGTGGTTTCTGTTGGCTTGATAAATCTTTGCTAGCTGCTTATTTTCGATTTGTCTCCACTGCATTGGGAGCAGGGGTGGGGTGGAAAGGAAAGACTTTTGGCTCAGGAAGTAACTGCTAAGAACACGGAGAGTAAGATTCCATACCTCATGGTCCTTAGGTCAGGCTTCCAACTCTGATAGTGGGATGTGAGTGCTGACAGGTGTAAGTTTCCTTTCCCCCTCCCTGTATGGTCCTATTTCATAGTGGGGGGTAGGCAGGAGTTGGCTTCTAATTATTATGTCAGTGCGGACCTCTGTTTTAAGAGTAATTCTTTTTGGAGAGTAACATTATTTATTGATATCCTTAATTTACAGAGCTATTTGAGCTTTGCAGTTATGTTTGTATTATTTTGAATTATTTATAGTCCTAGAATGGGTGAAGATGGTAAATTAAGTATAGTAGATGGCTACATCACAACTCAATCCCTTGCAAAGTAGAAACACCTAAATGTTAACTAATTTTGACCTGGTATTTGTATAGCACTGAACAAGGCATTCAGGCGTTCTTTAAATATACACTGAAGTCCTATTAAGTAACAGACACTACTAGGTGCTGAGGATATCCCATTGAACAAGATTGAATCACTGCTTAGAGAAGCTCAGAGTTGAATATGGGAGAAAGACAAGAAATAGATAATTTCACTAGTATGATTTTAGGGTTGAGAACATGACTGGAGTATTTAATGTGGACTTTATATTTTTATCAAAATATGAAAAAAATAAAATTGCTCTATAGGAAGGATAGATGTTTCAACAAATATTGTTATAATAAAGGGACACCTACAAGGAAAAAAATGGATTGTAGACACTGACATTAACCCTTTCACAAAAATTAATTCAAAATGTATCACAAACTACATGTTAAATACAAAACTATAAAGGATAATTTAGGTGCAGAGGATAGGTACCACTCTGAACATGTAAGAAAGTCTGCAAAACATGATGCATCCCTCAGACTGTGTTAAAGTTACTTATTAAAGAAATAATACATGGTGATTTCAAATAATTTCATGAAGACGGAAAATTCCTAAGACGAAAATAAAAATCTGTTTTTGCATGACCTAGAAAGAAATAACCCCTATAAAATTTTTGGTTTAGCTTTATTTTTTTATTTTTTGCTTATCCTTAAATATGCATATATATAATTTAAAGACAAAATTAGGGTCATAATATATATACACTATTTATATTAAGCCTTTTCACTTTATGAACATTTTCAAATATAAATATTTTTACAGTAACACTTTTAATTGACTGAAAATCATCTAGTACATAGATAGAGTTGATTATTTTGTCATATATCCATATTGGTTTCAGTTTTTTGGCTACTGTGATGAATAGCTTTGTGCCTGCATGTTGTATAGAATTTAGAATTACATTTTTCAGGTTAATTCCTAGAAATACAAATATGGATAGACTGGCAAAATTTCATTAAATGGGCAAATACTACCTTTTAAAAAGTTAACTTAAAAGATTTATATATGGACCAACATAATTGTTCTGAACACAAGTGCTTTCTATTTGAGGAGCCTGGGTTGTATTTTCTCCTGAGAAACTAGTTTTTATTTGGTGGACACAGAATATTGTACCGTGATCGCATCCCGTCTTTACATAGGCTGCTGGGAATCTTAGGAACACCTAGTTTATGTATGGCTTTCAGAATGTTTTGTGTGGTACCCTCAGCCTAGGCTTGTCTTTTCTTGCTTTCCTACAGTTAATTTTGTCTCAATTTATTTTTACATGTATTTGAGATTGCTGTATACTATGTGCATATTCTTAAATGCCCTTAATTCTGTTGGAAACATAGTGAGGAATAAAGTCATAAAAAATAAATGAATGACAATCTTTAAAATTGTAAAACTGCAGATTTCATCAGAAGGAATGATGTGTGGAATGAGGATCTAATTAGTAATTTGATTTTCTTGACGGTACCCAGACTCTTTATTTTGTGTAACTTGCTGGCTTATTATTTGCATTGTTTCCAGTTTGCCTTATCATCTTTATAGTCTTCAAGATTGCAGGCAGGCCGAGTGATATTAATAACTTGTTCTAGGATTTATGGGAATAAATGACGTGCAGTTGAGAATGTGCTCCAGAAGTTTAAATAGCCAAACATGTCCATTTCTCTTTCTTTTAGTTGACCGTAAGAAATAAAATATTGAAAAAATGTACAAATTTAAGCAGAGAAAAATGTTAACGGTCCAAATGTTAGTAGTTACTGATGGAATTGCAAGTATAATGGTGTCTGTCAAGAGGGTGATTCTGTAAAGGACAATTAGTCTCAGCAGAAAACACTTACCGAAATTTATTTGTAGTGAAATGAACCCGAAAGTATCACATGAATTGTATTTGACAATTTTTATTGGAAGCTGGTGATCTGAAGGAAAGCCAGATTACAGGTGTTCATTTAGCAGCACTGATCAAATGTTCACGGTTACTTCCTGGTACCAAAATTCCCTCTGGATAAGCGGTATCATATTTATCAAATTTAACCAAGTTAAAGAACAAATGAATTATCTCGAGCAGCTCCTGTGCAATATGCATTTCAACTGCTAGATTCATTGAGAAATATGCTTCATCTTCTGAAAGCATTACTTTTCACTGACTTCCTTGATCAAAGGACTCGGGAATAAGGCTTCTGCCTCCTTCCTGCAACCCTCCGCGTCACCTCCTTTTGACAACAAAACAGGAATTTTAACAGATTGACTTTGCTCATTTCTCTAAGTAATCATGAAAGCAAAAGTTGGGAAAGAATTCTACTCATAAATGTGAGCAGACAGCTTATCATTTGACACTTAGAAAACCATAAACTCACAAAACTGATTATAAAACCAATAAATAAGCGAAATATCATCGGGCTTCCTATGAGATGGCACTAAATAGTTTAATGGGCAAAGTACATGCGATATGGGTTAATCTCTGAGAGTCTTTAGGGAAATTACTTAACCTCTTATTTATTTATTTATTTATTTATTTACTTTTAGAGAGGGGAAGGGAGGGAGGGGAAGAAAATTTCAGTGTGAGAGAATCATGGATTGGTTGCTTCTATGATACCCACCCACAGCCTGAACCCACTCCGGGACTGGCAACCTTTTGCCTTTCTGCTTTGTGAGACAACTCCCAACCAACTGAACCACACCTTTTAGGGCTACTTAACCTTTCTGAGTCTCAAGTTTCTTAGCTTTACAGGAAGTACAGGAATGGTGAGCTAATAAACAACAGTAAATGTCATGTGTTTGGGTGGGTGGATGAGTTTTCTCAGAAAGTTCAATCAATCAATAAATTAATCTATCAATTATACCTTTCTCGAGGTGTTGATTCAATCCTCCTCACTGCAGGGTATGGGATCCTCTTAATTTATTTTTTCTTTTTGTCTTTGAATCCCCCACCCATTCCTTTACTCCTCTTAAGTATTCATTTTTAATCATTTGATGTCTTTATATTTTAAAATGTTATATAAACAGTGGTGGTTAATTTTATGTGTTCAGTTACTGGGCTTAAGGGATACCTAGATAGCTGGTAAAATGTTAACATTTTTTCTTGGTGTGTCTATGAGGGTGTGTTCAGAAGAGATTAACATCTGAATCAGTAGACAGTAAAGATAATCATCATTCTGACCAATGTGAGTGGGCATCACCCAATCCCTGAGGGCTTGGATAGAACAAAGTTGCAGAAAGGGCAGATTTAGTCTTTGAGTTGTGACATCCATCTTATCCATCGCTGAAATAGGTCTTTCCTGGTTCTCTAGTTTGCAGGTGGCAGATCAGGGAACTTCCCAGCCCCCATAATCATATCCCCCATAATCCTAAATCTCATATATATTGGTTCTGGTTCACTGGAGAACCTGAAGTAATACAAATGGTACTGTGCCATGGATATTCTCTGGTTTTTATTTATTTATTCACTGTTTTTGAGATCCATCCATACTGTGTGTAGATCTGAGTTCATATTTTCAAAGGGCTGCATAATGATTCATTTCACACATCTTCATTTCCTTCATCTGTCCCCAGGTTTTGAACAATTAGATTCATCACTACCCACCCATCACAACCAGTGCAGTGATAAACATGTTCCATAATGAGAAGATGAGAAAGGAATGAAAGGGTCTCGAGGACACATAACCAAGAATGAGGTTATTGAGGCATTTGGCATATGCATGTTTAATGCCATCATACCCTGCCTGCTTGCTCTCCAGGGCGTGGCTGCTCAGGCTTACATTGCAGCGTGTGGTGGTTTGCATTTTCACACATGCTCTAAGACATGATGTTATCCCACTTTTTATTTTTGCTGTTCTAACAGGTCTCAGTCAAGTGGTATTTCATTGTTTTGATGATTTTCCCTGAGGCTGAGTGCTTCTCCAGGTATCTGTTGTTCCCATCTGTGACTTGTCTTCATATTTTTTGGCCACTTTTATATTAGATGTGATAGCGTTTTCTTGTTAATAATCACAAGTTCCTTGTATATTTTAAAAATTAATCTCTCAGTTTTATATGCTACAAACATCTTGTTTCCATCACCATCTGTTAATTTATCTTCGGTTCTTTTCATTGACCACACATCCTCCATTTTGGTGGAGTTAAATAAAGGTTTTATTTGTAAGCATTGTGGTTCATGTTTTTTGGGTGTTGAAGAAGACAATCTCTAATATTAAGGTCAAAAAAGAAAATTCTTTCCATTTGTTAACTTCTTTGATATTTATGTCATTAATCCATATTATGGGTAAGTTTTTCTCAATACAATGTACTCAATATCCTTTCACCGTTGATTTAAGGTGCTACTTTTATCATAAATCTGCTCTTTCTTTTTGCTTCATCTGTTAATTTTGTGTGTCTGTGCCAGGACTACACCATATTTGTTAGTGTGCCACAGTGGTAGATAGTAGTTGATAGTAATGATAGTAATAATAGTTGATAATATGTGCCAGGCAACATTCCAAGTACTTTACCTATCTAAACTCATTTAATTCTCACAACAATCTGTGAGGTATGTACAGTTATTATTCCCATGAAATGGGATGGAAAACAGTCAGAGAGGTTAAGTAACTTACCCAGAGTCACACAGCTAGGTATTGATAGAACAGATTTTGGACGCAGGTAGTCTGGTTCAAGAGCCAGCACTCTTAACCATTAATTGCAACCTGCTTCTCCAGTGCATCCTAATACCTAGTGGATATTAGTATAGTATAGTATTATTGTATAGTAAATAAGCATGATATTGTGATTTATGAGAAATATATATATTTTGGTCATTCAGATGACATATTGTATATATTCCTCATATGAAGCTGAGCTGCCTCCAACGCCCTGTTTCAGCTGGAAACTACTCTGTCCAGCAGAGGTTTCACAACCACGGAGGAACAAATTTATCGAGGACACTGTATTTTGTCTGGGGGGAAAGCGCAAGACCTCTGTTCCTCATGCCTTTTATTGAGAAAGGTATGCATGGGAGATACAAGGTCAAAATTCATAAATCATCAATAGCTTTTAGGCACCTGGATTACAGTTGACAGTTACTGATTATAGATGTCAGTATAGAGGGCCCAGTGACCAGTCTGTGTCAGGGTCTATTAAACATCTTGATGCCACACTGGCATTAGGTGCAAGGTTTCATACATTCCTTGCTAGAGATTGTTTATAGTTAACTAAGAGATAAGAAAAGCAGAGCAAGCTCCAAAGCATAATATGCATTCTTTAAATCCAATTCCCATGGAAACCCTCTAAGTGGCCTTCAGTCCTGTCTGCCTCAGCCTTCTAGCTTTCTGTTGAGATTTAGAGGCCTCGGGTGGGGGTGGGGGGCGCTGCCTGGCTCACGGCTTGGGCTACAATTCCCGAAACCACAAGGAGTGGTTCCCCACACGCATATATTTGGTCTTTTTCTTTAAAACACTTTTTTACAAGAATGTATGCACTTTTTTTAATGTTTAAAAGTTTTTTAAATTTAAAAACATTTTTAATAGTTTTTCTATTATAATTGTTCCAATTTTTCCCCTTTGCCTTCCTCTGCCCATCCCACCCCCTGCTCCCACAGTCAATTCCCATGGAATGTTGTCCGTGTCCGTGGGTCGTTCATACATGTTCCTTGACCTAGTCCCTTCTTTCTATCATTATTATCCCTCCTCCCTTCTCCCCCTCCCCTCTGGTCACTGTCAGTCTGTATCGTGTTTCCGTGCCTCTGGTTCTGTTTTGCTCATTAGTTTATTTTTATGCATTAGCTTCCTCTTAAAGGTGAGGACATACGGTATTTCTTTCATTGACTGGCTTATTTCACTTAGCACAATGTTCTCCAGTTCCATGCTGTCTCGAAAGGTAGGACTTCCTTCTTTCTTTGTGCTGCATAGTGTTTAAACATTTTTTATTGTTCATGCTATTACACTTGTCCCAATTTTCCCACCTTTGCCCCCCTCCCCTCAACCCACCCCCTATTCCCACAGTCAGTCCCCACTCCGTTGTTTATATCTATTGCTCATGCATATATGTTCTTTGTGTAACCCCTTCATCTTTCAACCAGCTCCCCCCTCCCCCCTCCCTTCATACAGCTTCACATTTATTCGGCCTTTTACACAGTGCCTGATTCACTGCTTCCCAAATCCTTGGAGTTTACTGAACTATGAGAGAAAAGGGAGCGTCTTTTGTCATAATATTTGATCCCTTTTCATCACCATTGTGTTTATGTTAATAGGATGACTTTTGGAAAGCATCTAAGGATGGGGCGGCTCTGTCAGGGGAAGCAATCTTGAACAGAGAGGGTGTCAGTCACCAGTGGCCAGTGATTTAACCAATCATGCTTATGTAATGAAGCTTCCATGAAAACCCAAAGGTGGGAGGTGGGTGGAGAGCTTCCACGTGCCATCGTGCTGGGCCCAAAACTCCATGAAGACGGGCTTCTTTGTGCAGGGCTTCACCCTGTGTATCTCTTCATTTGGCTGTTGATTTTATATCCTTTAATATGCTTTGTAATCAAACCATAATTTAGTGGGTGCACAGGTTTCCTGAGTTCTGTGTGCAGCTGTAGCAAATAAATCAAACTGAAGGAGGGTGTAGTGGGAACCTTGATTTATAATCAGAAGTACAGGTGACAACCTGGGCTTGCAGTTGGTATCTGAAGCAGAGGGCAGCCTTGAGTGACTGAACCGTTTACCTGTGGAATCTCATGCTATCTTACAGTAGGTAGGTAGTGTCATAATTGAGTTCAGGTGTCTGAAAATTGCTTGTTGGTGTGGGGAAGCCTCCACACACACAACTTAGAATTGGGTCCTGGAGCCCATTTTTTATACGAGTAACAAAATGTGTGATTAGTAAAGAGGCAGTTGATTCCTTTGTAAATTCTGCTGAAATTCTTATTTAGAAGTTATTGAATTCATAGATTATTTGGGGGAAGAATTGTGATAGCTACAATGTTAAGTCATCAAATTCATGAACATTGAATATGTCCTCATTTGTTGATATCATTTTTAAGGTATATTTAGAGTTTTACAACTTTCTGAAAATGTCTCATGAAGTCGTTGTTGGGGTAATTCTTAACTTTGGTTTCTGTTATGAATGGTGCATTAATTTCTTATTACAATTTGTCTATTGCTGCTGTAAAGGAAAATGATTCATTTCATCAAACTAATATTGTATCTTCTAACCTTGCTGAATTCTCCGTTAGTCTTTTTTAAAGATTTTATTTTTAGAGGGAGGGGAAAGGTGGGAGATGGAGGGAGAGAAACAAACATCCATGGGTTTGCATTCTGCATGCTCCCAACATGGGACCTGGCTTTCAACCCGGGCATGTGCCCTGACTTGGAATTGAACTCGTGACCTTTCAGTTCCACTGAGCCACACCAGCCAGGGCTCTATTAGTTTTGTTAATCATGAACTTACTGAGTAGACTTTCTATGTGGATTATCCTACCCTGAAAAATTGTGACATTTGTGTCACTTTACTTAAAATGATTAACATTGCATTTCTTTTATTTATCATAGTGCAACGGCTAGGAACTACAGTACTATGTTTAAAAGGAGCACTGACTGAACATTTTCCCTTTTCTTTAGATCCTAAAGTTACTAGATAGTAGTTTGTCTATTAAATAAAATGTATGCAGGACAAAGATGGTGGCACTAAGAACTATTGCCTGGATATTGACCTCCTCACTATGCCATGGATTGAAATGTTAATTCAGTAACTGAAATATGAAAATCTGCACTAAGAATGGACATTATTTGTTTTCTTTTTTTTAAAATAATTTATTTATTTGTTTATTTATTTATCTGTTTTTAGAGAGAGGGGAAAGGAGAAAGAGGGAGAGAAACATCACTGTGCGGTTGCCTCTCACGTGCCCCCAACTGGGGACCTGACATGAAACCTAGTCATGTGCCCTGACTGGGAATCGAACCAGCAACACTTGGCTCGCAGGCCGACGCTGTTTTCTTTTAAATGGTACAATGTCAAGTGGGTTTTCCACTGTTGAGGACCATAGTCATGTCAGTCATTCTCCTGGGGAAATAGAGGAAAGGGCTTTCTTTGAACTTTCTTGGAACTCATAGTAGCACGGGGGAAAGAACTAGAACTATCATGGTTCATTATTAAGTGGACCACATCCCTGAGCAAACTCAAAATGTGTAAAATTGTGTAAGACCTAAGTATATTACTTGAATAAGGAGCAGTTTGAACAGATTATTAGAAGAATAGTTACAATAGAAAATATGTCATTTTCCAGAAACGAATCTCCAGACACTGTTAACTGGGTCTTAAAAGCAATGTCCAGATATCTTTTGATCCATATCTTTTCTCATTTTTGTTTGGCAATTCAAAACACCCAAAGCAGGGAATTGATTGTGCTGTGCTTGAAATTGTTACTACATATGGATTGATTTAGGACTGCTGCTACCCTGTTCATCTAATGAATGTTTCTAGTTCCGAGTTTTGTCACTGTTTCGATGCTTTACCTTTGGTAAATTATGTTTTCCATTACGGTTCTATAAAATAATGCTTTCTAAGAGTATTCCTACATATAAGCTGCTATGATTTTGGTGCAATGATTTCTTGTTTCTTTTAGTTTTAAATCTTTATTGAATTTATTGTAGTGGCATTGGTTAATAAAATTAATAGGGGTAAAATTCCATAGTACACCATCTGTATATTGTATTGTGTGCTTACTACTCAAACTCAAGTTTCCTTCCATCAGTATTTATCCCCCGTTTACCTCTTCTACCTCTTCTCATCCCCATTTCCTTTCCCTCCAGTAATCACCATACTGTTGTCTGTGTGAGTTGTTTTTCTTCACTTAATCTGTTCAAGTTTATACATTCTAATAATTTCCATCCAGTCATAACTATGCTGCCATTATTGTTTCTTTAAGCATTCACTTGAGCCTGTGCTTATATTTGATTTTTACAACTATTCAAATTGACTGTCTTTTACTTTGTGAAACCATTGTGGTCTAACAAATGAGCTCAAATTAGAATGAGTACAAAGAGGTTAGACTTCTCCCACCACAGTTAATTATATAATTTGGTTATTCAGCTCTGAATTGTCTTATTCCCCTATGTTAAGTGTGTATTTTCCTGAACATTTTCCATGAAAGTCACTGCAAGAGTGAGGAAATAACGATGTTAAAAATTTTTAGATTTTATATAAGGATCTTATTATCTCAATTATCAGAGCTTTTTTTTTTTACTGACAAGTATTATCATTTTACAATGTATCATTACAGTAAATCAAATCTGATAATGAAATAGCTGTCAAACTTAATTGAAATTCTATTAAAAAAATTTAAGCTCTAAATTTCTTTTACTTAAGCACTTTTCAACACTTGAAGTTATTATAAAATTTTACTTTGTTTTGTGTTTGGTTGGAGTCTACTGTCATTCATTAAAATTTTTACTAAATCCATCCTTCGGATTAAATTGAGAACACATTTAGACTGAGAAAAATTGAGAAAATAGGACGTTTAGGTTGTAGAAAACTCCTTTCCCTGAAGCACAATTTCTTATAATTTGATAAAAATGCGTGCATTTTCATAAATGTTCCACTTGCTTTCAACAATCTCGTATTATCAATGATCAAAATACATTGCTAATGAGCCTCAGAGCAAGGTGACCTAAATGAAGTCTTTGAAGTCCGAGGACTTGGGCAAGTCACTTCCCTTCTCTGAGCTCTAGTTTTCTAACAGGAAAAATGGATAGGACTTACTCTAGATGATTTCTAATGTTCTATCAGGTTTAAAGTTCTATTTGAATTTTATTTACATCATAGTGGGTAGTATTTTATTGTTTCATATGTTTTATTTAAAAAATTGATTCCCTAAAGCATTCTTTAAACACAGTTTAAATAACTATTAGTATGTTATCAAAAAGGTCTCCAAGTATTACAATAGATAATAATCTTGGTTGGGAGCCATTAGAAGACCCAGTGCCTTAGTCATCAGCACCTGGGCTCAATGCTTATCACCAGCGGTCTTCAGAGGGTTGTTTTTTTCATATCTCTTCTTCTTAAAACAGTGAGTGACTGGGTTTCAATGTCAGGAAAGTATCTCATTATACCACTGACAACATAGAAGAAAAACTCTGCTTCATTAGACAGGGAGTAGGATTTGAGCTGTAAGAGTAATTTAGGTGAGGAAAAAGGGCAAATTAATTAACTTCTTAAAATCTTCCTCTCAAGTAGCATGATTGCAATAATTCTTTCATGATGTGTCATTTTTCAGTGATTGCAAGTATGCATTCTATTTTTCTTGTATGCCAAGTTGTTACAAAATAGCATGATGTTCGCTACATGGCACATGGCAATTGGAACACTTCAATATGAAAAATACCTATTTCTTAAATTTGCATTTATGTGTGACTATAAAGTGAGTAAAATGTGATATTGATTTAAAAAATTGTATTAAGTTTATTTGAGATAAAATGAGGACATTTGTCTGGGATCAATATCTTAAATGCTCCCGTAATACTGATTTTTTTTTTCATGTTAACAAGAAAATAGGTATGGACAGACAACCACAATTAAGTTTTATTCTTAAAAGAATATTTAAGACATAAAATTTATAAAAATATTTATCAGCATTGTTTAAATAACTAAGATATTTTTAGGGCAAGCCTGTGTTAATCGGGCAAAAGAAAAGGTTGTGCAAGCAAGATTTTTGGTCAAAATCTAGTAGCATTATTTGTACCATGTACAAATCATTTTAATCGTGTTCTTTGGAATGATGGCTTTAACTTTTGATAGTGATGACATCCTTTTAAACTATACATCATATTTATGGATGTGTCCCCAAATGCAGTATCTTGATGAAGTACATATCACATTTGCCTTTAAAAGTATTGAAATACACAATGGATATTATGTCATCAAAGCTATTAAATTTAATTTTGGCTTGCTATGAAATACATTAGAACATAGAATAATTCTTAAATAAGGAACAAATTGTATTTTTGGTAGAAAATGATTATTTTGAACATAGTATTCAGATATTTGGTATGAACAATTGCTTACTATTAATATTGTTTAACAAAAGCATACACATATTTTTAAAGGATGGAAAATATAAGAATTTCAGAAAAAATTAAAGGAAACTGCATGGGAAATATACAATATAGTACAAGGAAATTAGAACAAGAAATGAAAACATTCGTAATTCTGCAAAGAAGCTTCAGGTAAAAAAGATTTCCGAACTAATTTCTAAACATATTAAATGTCCTTTATATTAAAAAAAAGAAAAATTTCACCTTAATGAGATAATTGAATCAATTGAAATATGTGGTGTAGGTTTTTGCTTTCTTTAATATATTACCGGCATTGTAGAATTTGAAAAAGGTTCAGAAATAGTAATTGGAAGATATTGCTTAGAGTTGTCAAATCACATATGTAATCGTAGTTTATACGATGACATTAAAAGATTTATAAGGTTTTCTGTGATAACAGTGATTTATCAATTGGAACACTTAAACTATTTAGATAACAGATGAAAGTCATGGTTCATTTTCAAACCGAAATATGACATAATACTATCGGTAATGTCAGATTCTATTGCCATAGTGTGAAAGTTTTCCAAATTGAGATTAATAAAAAATGATATGAGCGCTAGATCTCCAAGATGGTAGCTTAGGTAAACATAGCTCTCATCCTTGCACAACCATCAAAATTTTAACTTAACTATAGAACAACCATCACTGAGAACCAGCAGAAATCAAGTTGAATGGAGGTCCTAAACTATGGAATTAAAGAAGAAACCACATCCATCCAGATGGTAGGAGGGGTGGAGACAGGAGATTTGGAACTGGCTAGGCACACACACATGTGTGGTAGATAAAAATCAGGAGGGATATCTCAGGAGCTGGGGTCCCAGATGGATACCAGGCTCTTCAGCCTAGGATTCCAGTGCCTGGAACATAAGTCCCCATGGTTGGTTGTAAAAATCAGTGGAGATTGAGTCCCTGGAAGAAACTGCTGGATTCCCAGGCAGTTCCTCTTAAAGGGCCCACACACAGATTGTTACTAAGACTCCTCTGAGCTACAGCTCCAGGATAGCAACTTGGAAGGCAGTAGGGTGAGAGCTGGGGGGACAGCTTTCTCCACGACAGAACTGCTGGCAGAGGCCATTGCTCTTCTTCTGAGCCCTCTGCACACAGAGCCACAAAGCCAGCAGGCTTGAGTCATATCTGAGACTCCATCGACCTGGCTAACACTGATTGTCCCACCCTGGAGATCCCCTGAGACTTTGCCCTATCCAATTAAGTGGCCCACTCCAGCAGCCCAACCCGGGGATTACGGTGGCATTTCCATATGAGTTACTTCTCTGGGCACATGCTTTTGATTTTTCTAAATCCTCTCAAACAAGCAGAAAATGGCCTCAGAAAGCCCCTGAACCTTGCTAAATGTCCCTAGGTCCCACACTAGAAGCAGCTGGCCTTGCTTCACAGCAGAAGCACCAGCTGCTGATGGCTTTATAGCTTATGGAAAGTAAGCCCCAGACAGAACACAAGGGGGCACCAGAGCCCTGCTAAAGTAAGCCCCACTCTGTGGAGTGGGCTCCTGCAGAGCTGATCCTCCATGGATGGTGGAGTTGGATGGTCAGTGGTCACAGCCAGTCCTTGCAGCTGACTGGCCTGGGTAAATCCCTCCCATTGACCTGCCAACAGCAACAAAGGCTCAACTATAAAAGGAGGGTGTACTCAGCCCACACGAAGGGTGCACCTCAAGTACCCAGATTGGGTGATAGGGGAGGCTGTGCCATTGGACCCTACAGGACACCTACTACATTAGGCCAAACTAGCAAGACAGGGAGTCGTAGCAGCTCTACCTAATACATAGAAACAAATGCAGGGAGGCTGCCAAAATGAGGAGACAAAGAAACATGGCCCAAATGAAAGGTCGAAACTCAGAAAAAGAACTAGACAAAATGGAGATAATCAATCTTTTAGATGCAGAGTTCAAAACACTAGTTTTAAGGATGCTCAAGGAACTTAGTGAGGACATCAGCATTAAAACAGATCCAGTCAGAAATGAAGGATACACTACTTGAAATAAAGAACAGTTTACAGGGAAACAACAGTACAGTGGGTGAAGCAGAGAATCAAATCAATGATTTGGAACATAAGGAAGCAAAAAGCAACCAATCAGAACAAGAAAAAAAAATGAGGGTAGTATAAGCAGCCTCTAGGACAACTTCAAGAGGTCCACCATTTGCATCATAGGGTTGTCAGAAAGAGAAGAGAAAGAGCAAGAAATTTGAAATCTATTTGAAAAAATGAAAGAAAACTTCCCTGATTTGGTGAAGGAAATAGACATTCAAGTCCAGGAAGCACAGAGTCCCAAACAAGATGGATGCAGAGGCCCCATTCCAGGACACATAATCAAAATGCAGAAGGTTAAAGATAGAGAATTTTAAAATCAGCAAGAGAAAAGCAGGTAGTTACGAAGGGAGTTCTCCATAATACTGTCAGATGATTTCTTAAAAGAAGGAATTGGCGAGGAATATTTAAATGATGAAGAGCCAAGGATGCAAAGCTAAGATTGCTCTATCATTTACAATCAGAGGACAGATAAAGAGCTTCTCAGAAAAGAAAAAACTTAAAGGAGTTCATCATCACCAAACCATTATTATATGAAATGTTAAAGAGACAAATTTAAGAAAAAGACCAAAACTTTAAACAATGATAGGACAATAAATACACATCTGTCAACAATTAAAGCTGAAAAACAAACTAAGCAAAACAAGCAGAAAAGAAACAGAATCATAGATAAGGAGAAAGATTTGATGACAGCTAGATGTGAGGGGAGATTGGAGGAATAGGTGAACAGAACAGCCATGGGGATATAAAGTATAGTATAGGAAATGGAGAAGCCATGGAACTTATTTGTATACATGACCCATGGACATGAACAGAGGTGTGGGTATGGTCTGGGAATAGGGAGTTCTGGGTGGAGGGGGCAGGGCAAAGGTGGAAAAATTGGGACAATTGTAATAGCATAATCAATAAGACATGATAGAAGAACCAATATTACTAACCTGAAAATACTCTTAGAAGAGTACAAGTTATGTTACAAATAATTTTATTTTTCTGAAATAATGCAAGGAAAATAAATATCGTGGAGTTAAAGCATAATTATGACTATTTTAAAATTGTGAAAACATCACCTGAACACATAGGTAAGTGCTATATAATAAACCAGTTGTCTTTGTTACTTGCCTTTCACAAAGTCATTGCTATGCACATACTTCAATTTTGATTTTTATGAATATACATATGTCAAAGTAGAAATATGCTAACTTATGCATTTTCAGTATGTAGACATACGGCATGTAGCCTCCAATTACACCTTTGGTACAGGGCACACTAATATTAGGCATGGGCCTAAATAAACCGGCATAGTTGTTTAATAGGTGATGAAATTGAGGCCAGAAAAATTGATTTGTTCAAGGTCACATAAGAGGTTATGATCAAATGAAAAGTATTCCTAGTAGTTATAGTTCCCATTGCTGCCATAAAATTAATATTAATTTAGTAGTTGAAAACTCCATCTATTATATCACAATTTTTTTAGGTCAGGAGCTTGACTCAGATCCTCAATAAGGTAAAATCAAGATGTCAGCAGATTCCTGTTCCTTACCTGGGGGTTATGGGGAACAAATCTGCTTTTAAGCTCATTGAGGCAGTTGGAAGAAGACAGTTCCTTTTCCTTATATTGTGCTCATAGAACCGAGATCCCCAAATCAAGTCTAGCTGTTGGCCAGGGGTCATTCTTATCTTTTAAAGGCCAAACACATTCCTTGGCTTGTGGTGTCTCTTCCCACATCTTCAAAGTCAATCCCAAGCCTTCATACTTAGAATCTCTTGGAATTTTCTTCTGCCAACAGTGTGAGAAAAAGTTCTCTGCTTTTAATTGTTTATATGATTAAATTGGGTCCATGTGGATAAACTAGGATAATGCATTTATTTTACAGTCCATACCCTTAATTACATCTGTAAAACTCTTTTGCCCTGGAAAGTTATATACTAGCAAGTGACAATGATTAGGGCATGGACATCTTTTGGGAGCCATTCTGTGTACCACAGGAAAGATTACTAGAAATAGAGTTGCATAGCTAAAAAGGCATAAACAAGTTTAGGCTTCTTGATAACTGTTCGGAAAAGAGTTGTGATCACTGTGCAGGAAAACATGTTTCAGCACATGCTTACCACCATCCCCTACCCTAATTTTTGTTAACCACTTCTGATTTGGTGGTTGAAAAATCCTGAGTCTTTTGTTTAAGTTGCTTGTTTCAACTTTTGGAGTAGGATGAATACTTTCCCATATACTTCATAGATACTATATATCATTCATTTGTGAATTGTTGTGAAAGGTGTTTGGCTTCAGTGAAATTTTTTGAAGATTTTCAAGGTGTTTGCCCATTTCATGATGGATGATTTACGAGCCCACTTGCCCACACTGTGCTGAGTGTTCAGCAGTTTTTGGCAGGACCCCTGTGCCCAACCCTCCCTATGCACCCGATCTTGCCCCTGAAGAGTTTTTTTTCATGGTTTCCTCGGATGACAAAAGTTCTCAAAGGGATAACATTTGGTTGACGTGGAAGAGGTGAAACAAAAAACAAGGCATGGCAGGAGTATTAACAGGGATCAAAACCAACAAGTTAATAAATATTCTGAGCAGTGGAAAAGAGATAAAAGCCTCAGTAGGTGTTTTTGCATGAAATGGAGAGTACTTGGAAGGGGGCTGAACTTTAAATGTGTAAGAATAAATACACGATTTTTTATAAATTTCAGTACTATTTGTGTCCTCATCTATCTGAGAGAATACTGAAAAGAACAGTGAGATTTTACTGCCTTTGTTTTCTTCCAGGAAATTTATGGTTTCAAGTCTTAAATTTAAGTGTTTAATCCAGTTTGAGTTTATTCTTGGGTGTGTGTAAGAAGGTGGTCTACTTTTATTTTAGCATGTATCTGTCCAATTTCCCAACACCATTTATTGAATGGACTGCCTTTATTGCATTGCGTGTTCTTGCCTCCTTTGTCAAATGTTAATAGACCATATGGGGGTGGGTTTATTTTGGGGCTCTCTATTTTTCTGTTGCATTGATCTATATTCCTGTTTTTATGCCAGGAACATGTTTTGATCACTATACCCTTGTAGTATAGTTTAATACCAGGTAGCATGATACTTTCAAGTGTTCTTATTTCTCAAGATTGCTCTGGCTGTTTGTTGTGTTTTTTTTATGGTTCCATATGAATTTTTGGATTCTCTGTTCTAAGTCATTGGTTTTTAAAAAAATAGGAATTGCATTGAATCTATAGAGGGCACATTTTAACAGTGTTAATTTTTCCCATCCATGAACACAGTGTAGTGTACTCCTCCATTTACTTACTTGTGTCTTTAATTTCTTTTCTCAATGTGTTACATTTTCCAAAGGAAAGGTCTTTTACCTCCTTGGTTTATATTTATTTTTAGGTATTTTTTTGATGCAGTAAGAATTGGGATTGTTTCTTAGTTTCTCTTACTGTTCATTGTTCATACATAAAAATGCAACAGATTTCCGAGTAATTATTTCATATTCTGCATTTTACCAAATTCATGTGAGTTCTTGTAGTTTTCTGGTGGCATCTTTAGGCTTTTCTCTATGAAATACTATGCTGTCTGTAAGTAATGACGATTTACTTCTTTCTTTCTAATTTGGATGCCTTTTATTTTTTCTGATTGCTCTGGCTAAGACTTCCAGTATTATTTTGAGTAAGAGTTGTGAAAGTGGAAATCCACTGTCTTGTTCCTGATCTTAAGGAAAATGCTTTTAGCTTTTGTCCACTGAGTAAGGTGTTAGGTGTAGGTTTCTCATTTATGCTGATGTATGTTCCCTTTATTCCAACTTCAGAGAAAATTTTTACCATATTTTTACATAAATGGGTGCTGGGTTTTGACAAGAGCCTTTACTGTATCTATTGATATGATAATATGATTTTTAGCCATCATTTTGTGTTTGTGGTGTGTCACATTGATTTGTGGATATTGAACCAGGCTTGCATCGCACTTGCTTATGGTATATGATCTTTTTAATGCATTGCTGAGTTTGACTTGCTGATATTTTGTTGAGGATATTTGCATTTTTAAATATTTTATTTATTTTTAGAGAGAGGGGAAGAGAGAGAGACACAGAAACATCAGTGTGTGGTTTCCTCTTGCATGCGCCCCAACCGGGGACCTGGCCCGCAACCCAGGCACGTGCCTTGACCGGGAATCGAACCAGCAACCCCTAGGTGTCCAGGTCAGCGCTCAGTCCGCTGAGCTGCACCAGCCAGGGCAAGGATTCTTGCCTTTATGTTCCTCAGGGATATTGGCCCATAATTTCATTTTTTTGTAATGTCTTTTTGAGGTTTTAGATTCTGGATAATGTTGGTCTCTTGATTTTCTTTTTTCTTTTTTTCTTTTTCTTTTTAAATAGTTTGAGTAGGTTAGGTATTAATTCTTTGAATGTTTGGCAAAATTAACCTGTGAAGCCATCTAGCCCAGGACTTTGGTTGGGAGTTTTTTTTAAAATTCCTGATTGAGTTTAGTTGGTCTGTTTTTTCTTGATTCAGTCTTGGAAGATTTTATATTTGTAGGAATTTATCCACTTCCAGATTTTCCAATTTGTATTTCTTCTTTTTTCTTAATTTACTTTTAAAAACTGTTGTTCTATTACAATTGTCCCATTTTCCCCCTGTTGCTCTCCCTTGTCCAGCCCACCCCCCAGTTTGTATTTTTGTATTTCTCTAGTGTCAGTTGTTACTTATGTTCTCTCATTTCTGATTTAATTTATTTGGGTGCTCCTTGTCTTGAAGGATATGCTGAAAAGTTTATCAATCTTGTTTGTTTCCAAAGAACCAGCTCTTGTCTTCATTGATCTTTGCACATTTTTTATTAGACTCTTATATTTACTCTGATTTTTTATTTTCTTCTACTCACTTGGGCCTTTGTTGTTCTTTGTCTAGTTCCTTTAAATGTAAAGTGAGATTGTTTATTTGAGATTTTTTGTTTGTTTCTTGATGTAGGCCTGTATTGTCATGAATTCCCTTGTAGGAGAGTGTTAAGTTTCAAGACAAAGGGCACCAACTTTTCCCGCTGGACACTCACTTCATATGAAGGTTAGAGGCAATGAAAACTAACACAAGTGCAGTTCGTCTCTGTGGCCTCCTACCCAAGCTCATGGGCTGCAGTTCATGATCATATGTTCCGGCTTGTTGTTGCTCTCCTCCCCTCTACATCCATTTCCCTTCCTTATTGCCTTCCCCATAAATGTCACATTCCAACATCAGAGATGAAGACAACAGAATTATAAAGACTGCTTATGTAGCCTTATGTAAAATCTCTGCAACAAGTTACACATCTATCTATATCCAAATCTATATGTATATGAATATGTGTGTATATATATGTTGTTGTATATGAAAATCACAATACTATGTTATCAATATATTACAAATAATAATTGTAGTACGTACCTGGTATTTTGGGAAGAGTCTAATGTGCTGTAGGAACTGAAAGAAGGTCAGTCAGGTTGGGTCATAGTGGAAAGAGTTTGTAGAAACAAGGAGGAGCTAGATTTTGGAGTTTTATTAAGATATTTAAGTAGGAAAGTCATCTGATTTGATTTACAATCAAGAAGATTCCTCTGGGAAGTGGTTGAAGAGGGGTACAAAATAGAAAAAAAGAGAATTAAGAGGCTGTTCGTGTAGACCAGGCAGGAAAAGATGGAATCTTGGACTAGGAGAGATGAAAAAGAAGATGGATCAGAATAGATGGATTTCAGATATGTTTTTGTTTTATAATTGACAATATTTTGTAATAATAGGATCAATGCGGGATGGGTGGGGAGACAACAATGGAACCAGGGATACTCCTTAGGTCTTAGAATTTTGAATAATTGGGTAGACATAAATGATGGGTTATTACTGAGCTGCATAAGTTATCTGTGTGCCTATATGTATGTGTTTTATATTTATGAGGAGACAAGTTTCTAGGATATATAAAAAGTTCAATTCATGTATGTTAAATCGGTCTATGAGTCAGACTCCGCTTTTGATTGTCTCTCCTCCCTTTCCCTCTATCCTTTAACTACCAGAAAGCTCAGAATATTTGAGGCACAATAATATCATATTTCAGTCCTTACTAACTTTATAGCTGTATCCCTCTTGCCTTTCACCTGTTTGGGATATATATATCCTGGGTAGTGATGATTGATTTTTTGGTTTCTATTTGATTTTTTTTGTAAGCTATTTTGAATATTAAAAAAAAGACTTTATTTTTAGGAAGAGGGGAAGGGAGGGAAAAAAGAATGGGAGAGAAACATCGATGTGACAGAGAAGAAACCAGGATTGGTTTCCGTTGCGTACTGAACCAGCAACCAAGGCATGAACTGCTGGTGATCTTTAACCCTAGGCCCACCAAGTCACTCTGGTCAGGGGAATTGAATTCTTATGAAATAGTATATATGTATGAATCTCAACTGGAGGCAGTTTGCCCCCCAGGGACAATTAGCAATACCTGGAGACATAGGGGCATGTTACTGGCATCTAGTGGATAGAGATCAGCTGTGGTGTGCAACACCCTGTAACACACAGGACAGCATTTGCACTGAGGAATTTTCCATCCAAAAATGTCAAGAGTGCTGAGGTTGAGAACTCTCATGTAGGATAAAAATACTTTAATAGGCAAATATAAATTAGGAAATGTATTGGTACTTGGTGATGTTGAGTACCACTGAAATAGTGTTTATCAAAGGTTATTATAGTATTTTCAGTCTGTAAATCATTTGAGGATGTATTCTTGAAACTTTTCATTCTTTAAACTAAACTTAGAACTACAGCAAGCATAGAAAACTACTCATTTTATTGCACTTTGCTTTATTGTGCTTCCCAGAAGTTGGGCTTTTTACAAATTAAAGGCAAGGTCCTTCACCAGCAAAATATTACGACTTGATTTATTGAGGTGCCCTGGGCCCGAATCTGCAGTATTTCCAAAGTACACCAGTAATTAGTTTCTATCCAGTAAGTTCCATGAATTAGTTGTTGCCTTTGAAGTCATACTTGTAATCAGGTGAAAACAACCTCCCAGCACAGGTTCCATTCAGGGCCAAAAAGTATTGTTGCGTAGTTAAGGGTTAGGGTTAGTGATTGCAAGGAAGAAAAAAGAAGTGTGAGAGAGGGAGACACAGGAAAGAAAAAAAGAAAGAATGAAAGAGAGAAGGAAAAGAATCAATATGGCAATACTTGGTCTTTCAAATGAGTGTTAAAATACCAGGGGATTGCCTCAAACATACAGGGACATTTATTTTTTTGATTTCAGTTATACTTAATGCAGGTGAAAGTATTCTGTAATTTCACTTCTCATTGTTAGCATAGTTATATTTCAAAGTGAGTGTGAGTCAGCTGCATGTTGGAGTCTGTCTAACCTTTTAGAGACACTGATAATGCAGTGGCCTCTGGGAGTTTTCCATATCTTTCTGCAGCGGCCTTAGGTTCTTACTGTCGCCTCTGGCTCTGAGACCCTTTTCCACTGAATTGTCCTGTTCATGGATCATCTCTGGACCCTTTATGCACTGGTCCACCTCTGCAATTGATCTGTATTCCAGTGTACATCTCACTTTCCTCGGGGCTCATACACCTCCTCATACACATCCATGTATGAACACATATGTCAAATGCAGACAGTGTTCACAATTTATTTCTCATTATACAACTCTAAAGAAAGTGTAAGAGAAAGGAAAAGGGAGGTAACCTTGGAGCAGTGTGGCTGACTCATGCAGATTTTTAAAAGGGACCCAGGTGATTTTTATAGATAGGTAGGTTGAGAATCACAGTTTAAGTGTCATTCTGGTATTGCCTCTTATTAATTTTTTTTTTTTTTAACCTTGGCACATACACTTCAGGCAGCTTGAAAGGCATTTCAGTATGTAAGCCTCATGACCGCAGGGTCTCTGTGTTGCTCATTGCTCCCCAGCATCTAAAGCACACTGCTTTTTATGGTAGATGCTAAAAAATATTCGTTGACTAAATTGCTCTGGCCAACTTGGCTCCGTTGGTTGGACTTAGTCCAGTCCTGCAAAAAAGAGAAAAAAAAAAAAAAAAGGTCGCCGGTTACTTGCCTGGGTTGTGGGGCTTGGTCATCACTTGGGGCCCATGTCGGAAGCAACCAGTCTGTGTTTCTCACATCGATGTTCCTGTCTCTTTTTCTCCCTACCTTCCCCCCCCTCTAAATAAATAAAATATTCAAAAAAATTAGTTGAATAAATGAATGAAAGAATCCTTCAATGAGTTGTTATAGCCAAAGCAACAGGTACAAAGGTACTTTCAACCTGATAGTAGATGTAATAGTACGTTACTTTTGCTTCATACTTTCTGCATTAATTTTTAAAACATGTCAAGTGGTGACTTAAAGGCGAAACGGTTTCTGAAATATGAGCCTTTGGGGAGGGGGGGTGGCTTTGCACTTGAAAAATCATATGCAAAGTTTTGCTTATCTCTCTTGTTTCTTTCTTTTATGAAGTTCGATAACATTTGATATATAATTCTCTGGGTGGTCCAATGACCCAGAAAGGCTAAGAATGACCAGGTTGGAAGATGAATGTATAGTTCTTTCATTGAGAGACAATTTTCTTCTTACAGAAGGTTTCCCTAGGGTTCCTTTTATAAAAAGTTAACTTGTCTTGCACATTTAAAATGGGATTTAGCAGGTGAAAATCTATACATTTTGCACTCATTTTTAGTAGCCCATTTACTGGATAATAAAATATTCACTTATAGTACTTAAAAAAATGGGGGTGAAAATTGTAAATGAATAAGCAAAGAAAAGGTTTCAGTAGCCTGAATATTTGATAGTTTCACTTCTGTTTCCCTTGACTCCAGACAGATTTGGCCAATTATAAGAGCAAAAGTTTAAAAGGCTTGTGAGTGCCCATAGGTGTGATTCGTTTTACAAGTGTGCCAAATTTCCTGCTCTCTCTGCTTATCTGTTTGAAAGCAGTAGTTGCTCAGAAGGTCTAAGCAAATAACCTATTGTTTGCTAGGAGCTGCCAGAGGTAGGGGGATTTCAGCTGGTAATGGTTGTGTGACTCCCTCTGCTTGTTCCTTATAGCTTTGGGGAATAGGCAAGGTCATATGTTACTTTGGATTGGTAAAGTCCTATTTTCAGATTGATTTTTTTCCTGCTTGCTAAAATAAAGTGTTCACTTTTGTGTGCTCATCATTCAATACATCAGAATAACCCATCTAACAAATATTTGTGTTGACATTTTTTCAAATTACTGGAAACCCTTTCCATTTAGTAAAAATAACTCAGCTCTTAAAGATAAGAAATGGTTAACAGTAATTATAGAAACTGGAAAAAAACAATGAATATGTCTGTCTGTTAATATAATGTTCTTGGTTAAATTTTGCATTATACTGATTTTTGTAAAACAGTGTCAGTCATAATACTTATCTATTTTTTACATAAGCTGAGGTGTTATACAAGAAAAAATTTGAGCTTTTCTATATTTAAGTTCAGGTGGAATTTGAGGTATAAAAGAATACTGGAGAGAACTTAACAAGGTTTTTTTTGTTTTTTTGTTTGTTTTGTTTTTTAGATAAACTTTGTCCCCCAAGATATGTGTGATTTGTAGCTTTTAGGATGTCTTAAACTGTCAGATGGTCCTCACTATAAGCTTAAATCTGATGACTACCCTCCAACTTTTAAATAGACCCCTAAAGTGTTTAATTTTAATAGCACTTTTGCATCCATGGCTATTTATCCTAATATTGCATGACTTGTGGTATTTTTATAGATTTACTGACCTAGAGTTCTTTGAAATAATCTCATGTCAAAACAGAATCATCTTTATCATCCACTGCCACTGGTTTTGTGTGAAAAGAAATGCTTTTCTGTTTGAGAACTTATGATATATTTAACTCTAGAAAAACCAGTTATTACTCTAGTTTTGAGTTTTCAGAGCAAGGCTCATACCTTGACAATTTTACAGTCCCAACATTTTAAAATACAATGTTAATTCCATATAAGACACTTGTCTCATAGAATAATACCATATTTGACATGTCACATAAAATGTATTATTGAAATGAAATACTTTTTCTTAGTACTGGTACTTTTCTTTCACTTACAAAAAAGTTCTCTCTACAAATGGGAGGACATGCTATGGAATGGAGTCATTTCTAACTGGTTAGAGGCATATTAGTGATCAGTCTCCCCAAGATAAAAGAACAAACCTTTCACAGCTGACGGGCTTTTGGGCACTGTGAGAACAACGTAAAATTGAAGGCAGGCAGAAGGTACAGGTGCCCATTTCACCCTTTATTTGATAGTCGTAGCCTTGAACAATTTACTTGATTTTGGGACCTCAATTTGCCTATGTAGGTAAAAACAGTTAAAGAACTTCCAAGATCAAATGCAGGTCTGTTTGTCTCAAGTATTTACAGGATTAACTGCTCTGGGTTGTGATCTTTAATCAGCAGTGTTAAAGCTCCTCAGGTGATCTTTTTTGTGTAGCCAGAGTTGAGAAACAGGATGAGAAAGCACAGGTATCAGTACATTATTGTCCAAGGTCAGAGTTGATCAACTACCTGTTTTTGTAAATAAAGTTATACTGAGATAAAGCCATGCCCATTCATTTATATACTGTATGCGGCTGCTTTTGTGTTACAATGGTAGACTGCAGTTGTTGTCACAGGGACCATATAAACCATGAAATGAGAAGACTTAATGTCTGGCCCTTTACAGAACAGATTTGATAGTCCCTGTCATAGAGAGAAGAATATAGGATCTGAAGTCGGATTGAACTGGATTTAAATTCTGAATCTCCTTATTCACTGCGAAATATGGTGTAAGTTACTTAAAGCCTCTGAACCTTACTTTCCTCATGTATTATAGGCATAGCATAGGTGCCTACTTTATAGAGGGTGTTTGTGAGTATTCTATGAAGTCATGTGCTCAAATTGCTTCAGTTGAGCCAAGCACATCATAAACGCTCATTAAATATTTGATCTTATTATCCCTCATTCCAAAGCCTGCGTACACAGACACAGCGTACACACGCACATGGTCTCTAGAAAATGACACCAGCCGCTGCATGATAGATTCATTTCTATTCTGAGTCCTGCAATGCCGTAGGTGTAGCACGCTAAGGCTTACACTCAACCTGGAAGCTCCAGCAAGTTGGGCCCCTGCAGGTGGTGGGCACAGTTGCTACAAAAGACCAATGAAAAAGGGAGGGGGGAAAAGCCCATTCTGGAATCTGAAATACCTCCTGGTTGTGGAGTTTCAATGAGTAAAATTCCAAGCTAACAGTTAGCCTACATTTAATAAACATGTATTGAACTACTACCATATATCCAGTACCAGGGTCGTTGCTCTGAATATGATCATGAACAAGACCTGGCCATTCCCCCAAGAGCCTTAGACCATAATGAGAAAGACAAATAAGCAAACAATTACAAAACAATGTGATCGATACTCATATAGGTAGCGGTAAACATAAAGTGCCATGGGATAAACGGCTGGACAGCTAACATAAGTACTTGTGGGTCTGGCAAGACTTCCTGTTGGGAAACAATATCTCGACACTAGGTATTAGGGGATGAAGAGGGGATCAAGCCAAGAACAGTGCTGTCCCAGGGAAAATAAAAAGCTTATGCAAGGGAAGGCTCAGAGGTAAAAGAGTAAGATTTGTTGAGAAGCTGAATTCAGATTGGGTAGCAGAGAGTAGTGGATAGTAGTGGTAATGGTGATGAGAGACGATGCAGATATCTGCAATTTTTTGCTGCAATTTATTTCCAATCGTTGTGGAGGTTAACAATTCTCATTTATTTAATAATTACTGGAAAACTGAGCTATTATTTGAAAGGATTCTCTTTAGCTAATTCCAGACCAATTTGGCTAATCTACAGGAATTATTCTAAGGTCACAGAAAATGCACCCAATCAGATAAAGTGCAACCCATGATTTTCTCTCTCTGTGTCAATGTCATTTGCAAGTATCTTTCCCAAACTTCTCAGCTCTCTGTCTCAAGGAAAATCTCTTTCATTTACCCAGTTGCTCATATCAGAAACTATAGAGACCCCTCCCTGCTCACCCTGAACACCTGTTCAGTCATCAGTAACCAAGCCCTGTGGTTTTTGTCCACTTTTTTATACCTCTCCAATGTTTCCAGTACTTCTATCTCTACTGCCATTACGTTTTAAGTTGGGTGTTTATCATTGCTGCAGGTTTACTGCAACGACCCTTATTTAAAGCAATCCAAGGTACCTCAAGACCCACCTCTTCAGTCTCACCTCTCATCAATCCCCGTTCCCTGGAGTTAGGAAGAGAGCAGGCAGATGAGTTTGGCGATTTACAGAGTCATCAAGGCAACACATGAGGGTGAGCTGGGCAGAGGTACTGGTGGGGATGGAGAAAACAGGACTCATTGAAGAGGGATTTTGAAAGTAAAATTAATGGAGAGGTTCCCTTGAGTAGTACGAGAAGCAGGAGTCTCTGAGGCTAAGTGCCAGGATCGTGTCTTATGCAACTAGGTGGTAGAAGTGTTGATGTCTAAGGGTACTTGGGAAGAGGTCTTCATTTGGTAGATGTGTTATATATTTTCTATTTACCTTTCCCAATTCCCTCTTTAAAAAAATTTTTTGTTTGTTTATTTATTTATTTTTAGAGAGAGGGGAAAGGAGAAAGAGATGGAGAGAAGCATCACTGTGTGGTTGCCTCTCACTCACGCCCCCAACTGGGGGCCTGACATGCAACCTAGTCATGTGCCCTGACTGGGAATCGAACCAGCAACACTTGGCTCGCAGGCCAACACTCAATCCACTGAGCCACAGCAGCCAGGTTCAGAACACACTCTTTAAGCGTCTTTAGCCTACTCTCTACTTGGGGAGGCTGACCTTTTATAGATGCATCAACTCATCTCCCTTGCTGTCTGTCTTGAGGTTATGCTTGGCCAGTGAGAGACTGGCAGGAGTTCACTAGGCAGGAGCAGAGAGCAGTTGGGGCATTCTTCTCCAAGGACTTCCATTTTGGCCACAGATTGTTGTTAGTGACTTGATTCCTAACCTAAGACCACAGCCATGGCTTTTTCTGCTGTCCCCTTGAGGCTTAAGAGTGGCAATATCTCACTGTTGATGTTCAAGGGTGCTTCAGATACCTCATTGATTTCCATAATCCTGAATACAGTATTTATAAATAGAATTTCTATTCATCCATTTCTAAAAGCCCATCTCTAACTGCTGGGGCTTGGAGAGTCAGAGGGAAGAGTATCATAATTTGGTAACCGGTATTGAGTTTGAGGAGCCTTAAAGGTATAATATCTAGGAGTACAGGGGTCAACAGTGCAATTTACATATATATGTTTGGAGCTCAGTCAAACATAATCTGGAATAAGGATATACTATGTGTAGAATTACATTATATCCTGCTAACCCTGTGATGTCCTCTTGTTGTATTAAGGTGACCAACCATTCTTCTTTCCCTGAAACTGAGGCAGTACTGGGATGTGGGACTGTTAATGCTAAGTCAGGAAATTTATTGGTAAAGCAGAATGAGTTGGTCATTGACTTTTTACCTGTTTGGAACCCGAAGCTTAAAATACTGTAGTTTAGTCACCCAGGTAATTGTAGGCAGAATGGGCATTTTTGTCCTCTCTGTTCGATTCTATATATTGAGTTCTTTCCATCACACACCATTCATTCTTAAATAGGAATTGTCCTTAGCATAAACTGAGGTTCTTGTCAAAAAAAGGAAAAACAAACAAACAAACAAACAAACAACTCAAACAAGCCCTCCAAACAACAATTGCTGAAGCCCAGCAACATAGATTTTGATTCATTGAGTTTGGAGTATGACTCAGGAATCTGTTTAAGAAAAAAATTTTATTTACAAATTTTACTTATTGATTTTTAGGGAGAGGAAGCGAAACATCAGTGCACTAGAGATACATCTATATGTTGCCTCTCACATGCTCCCAACTGGGGACCTGGCCCACAACCCAGGCATGTGCAATCAGCACTGAATTCACTGAGCCACAGGAATCTGTTTTTTGACGAAGTGCTCCCAAGTTGGTCAGATACAGACTTGCTTTTAGGAACTACTGCATTTTACCCTACTACTTTCCTTATGCAGTAACAAAAATACAAATATCTTCTTGAATTGAAATCTTTATTCAACACTTATCCCATGTCCTGATGATAGAACAGATAGATGTTGGTTACAATTTGATTCTAACACCTTCAACAAGTTTCTTAACCCCTCTGTGTTACTAACTTATGAAATAATATATACAAATAGTACCCACTGCACAGTATTGTGAGGATTCAATGAGATCACATGTGAAAAGTGCCTGGCCCAATACCTGGAACACAGTAAACACTTAGAAGGATTAGCATTTATTACTGTTATTAAATACTTGGTAGATATTTGTTTAAATACAGTATTCTTTATAGTTGTTCAATAAATCGCCTTATTACTATTTTTTTTACTCTTTTTTCACCACATTTTCTTTATAAAGAAATTCAGCCTAGAATTTAGCCTGACTATTAATAAAGAGTTGTATTGTTGGAATGAGATATCTGGAGAATAATAAGTTAAGTAAATTTTGGTAAGGGCAGATCATTTTACAGCACCCTTTGAACCAAGACAGAGAAAAGACGTTAATTGAGTATCTCCTGTATGTGAGGCTTGAAGTCCGGTAACTACTGTAATTGCTACCTTAAAGCAGTAATGCAGAGGGTGATGATTGTCAGGGATTTGTGGAAGGTAAGACATGTAGAAGGAGAAGAGCAGGAACTGAAGGCCCAGGTCTTTCTCATTATCAAAGTTGTACTGCAGTGCCACAGATTATGCTAGGTGTGGAAGACTTAAATATATCCATGTCAATGAGCAAGTTACAATGGTGGGATTAGATAAGTGTGCAAAGAAACATCTTTTGATGGTAAGTCAAAGGAAAGTGGGTTTTCTATGGTCACGTGGCTAGTAAACAGCCAAGCTGGGCTTTCAACTGAGATCTGACTCAAAAGTCAACATATTTAATGAAATTACCAAGAGAAAGGAGGGAATATTGTGGGTAAAGAAAAGAGAGAACTGAAGGTAAGAAGACTTGGGGAGCTTGGAACCTGGAATTAATGGACAAATGGTAGAAGCATCACAGCAATGCTTAATAGCACAAAGGCAACTTGCAGATGAAAGTGAAAGGCATTAGGTATTGGAATCACAATGAAGTGTGTATTTATCAGATCTACTTCAAGATTTACAATATGTTCTATTTTAAGGAACTCCTTATGTAGCACAGCAGCTCACCCTGTTCTTGATTTGCAAAGTGTAAGAGAATAAAAGAAATGTAGGTCTGTGCCCTTGAAAGTTTTTTTTGGACAAGTGAGCGATAAAAGAAAATCATGTACAAAGACAATTTCTGTGGGAAAGTCAGAGATGGATTCAGGTGGAAAGATAAACAGAAGTTTCCCAGTGGAAGAAGGAAAGAAAAGAAGGCTGATCCAGACAGAAATAGTGATCCAAAGGCCAGAGGATTGGAAGTCTGTTACCTGCTGGGGAAATAGCCCATAATTCATCCACTGTGTCCTCTAACTTGCTGATTGAAATCCTCCATGATACTTACCCAGGAAAGATATTTACAATACTGCAAAAATACTTAAGTTAGTGTTATAGAGGTCAGACAAGAAGAGGAGACAAGCACAATTAAATTAGGTAGGAGATTAAGGTTGAGACTATGCTGCACTAATGAAGATTGGAGTTTAAAATTAGATTGTGTCCCATGGGGGCATTTATAGAATAGGTCAGGCTCCTTAATTGAAAGTGCTATGTATAGAGGTCTGTAGGAAACAAACTAGATTCCACAATGGAGATGTTCAAATAGGTGGGCTTATACTTCATGGTGATTCCCCAAAATCATCTGGGGCTATACTTCAGAGGTTCTACCCCTTAAAAAAAATTGAATAAGACTTTGAATATGCTCATGGAAGCATTACAACGGCTATTTAACAAGTAAGTTTGGTGCAAACTAACTTTTAACAGGATGTTGTGAAGAGGAAATCAAGAAGGAATGCACCTGGGGGTTTGCACACAAGCCCCAACGTCCAGGTGCCTTGTGACTCATCTGGCCCTGACTTGCACACGAGTCCCCCCTGACGCCAGCAGCTGCACGCATCTCCTGGTGGCCGCATCACAAGCCTTCGAAAACAAAGAAGCGAGAAGAACAGTGTCTCCTTTCCCATAGCGATAGCATATCTTGTGGAACGGACCCTTATGGTTTACGGCTTTGCTTTGTAAATTTGCAAATTAACATTTACTTTCATTCCGCTGGACGAATGTATGGCACTGGCACGTAAGCTTTTCTTTTTTTCTTGATTCTATTTTTAGTAACCTTTGTAACTCAATAAAAGGAATGGTTGGACTGTTAATCTTTGCTGATAGCCTGAGCAAGCTTCGGCTCTCCGTTCGTTACTGATCACTCATTCTATCTGCTGGTATTGTCTCTGCATCTCCGTTCCACAAACTACAACAGCATCTGGCGTCCGAACAGGGACCTGAAGGTAAGAACCGGGAATGGGTAGAACCGAATAAGGGATTTCTTGCGTGGTGTACGCTAACCTCTCGGGAATACGTGACGGATTCATGGGAAACTCCTCCTCGGTAACCGAACAATATGCAACCCTTTTTAAGGTCCTTGCTTAAAAGTTCAGGTTTACAGGTGAAGGAGGGTACACTAAAAGGTTTGATTCACCAGGTTGGGAAACATAGATACTTGGTTATTCCCAAGACAAAGAATCTGCTTAATTCAAAAGTGTGGAAGCAAGTTGGGAAAGCGCTCCGGCGAGCGCATCAAACTGGAAACCCTGTTTCTGCTGATACTTGGGCTGCATTTAATTTAGCCACTCTTGCCTTGCAACCTTTCCAGTCGGACTCTGAAGCTGACTCACAGGCAGGCAAGGATGATCAGTCCTCCTCTCGAATTTATGATCAGCTTGTAGTAAAGAGTAAAGAAGAACAGGATGCGGCAGCAGCCTCCTCGGACCCTCGAGAGGGTGCCCAGGACGATAGCTCTGTCTTGCTTCTTGATTTTGAAACCGAAAACGAGGTTCAGCATATGTATCCAACCTTAAAGGTTCTGGAGGAAAAATCAGAGGAAACCTCCCAGCTTACATCGGCTTTTGCCAACTTAACTATGATGTTAGAAAAATTAAATACTAGACTAGACCATCTAGAGAATAAAAGAAATCCTGCTGTTTTTGTTGCTCAGGCTATGCTGTCAGCAGCAACTGCAACTGTGCCTACGGCGCCTGCCTTGATATCTTCTAATGATAAGGACCCTGCTGACTATAGTAATCCTTTTTCTGTGTGTTTCACTAATCTGCCAAATTTAACAAAGGTAATGCTTGAGGCAGAGGATTAAATATTACCTAGCGGTGCTCATATTGAAAATCCTCCTAATTTCTTATTCCCAATAATTCGAACTCAATACCCTCCTGATCCTAAAAATCCCTACGGACTTACCAATGTTTCATATCATGGTCTTGAGTTTCATTTTTTGAAATTATTGAAATCCTCTGTTAGTAGCTATGGCCCTAATTCTCAGTATGTTTATGGGCTAATTTCTTCATTTGCTCAGGAGAATTTAATGGTTCCACTAGACTGGGAAGTTTTATCTAAATAGTCTCTTGAGCCATCCCAGTACTTAAAATTCAAATCATGGTGGCGAGAAGAAGCGGAGCGAGTCAGCCGCATTAATGCGACTTGCCACCCTCCCGGTGCTACGTTTGAACAATTAACCGACACTGGTGCTTTCGCTCATCCTACTAACCAGTGTCATTTTGCCAATGAAATCACTATTCAATTGAAGGAAATTTGTCTCTTTGCATGACAGAAGCTCAAAAATCCCGGCGAGGTCACGAAATCTTTTGTTAAAATATTTCAGGGAGCTAATGAACCCTATACAGACTTCCTCGTTAAGCTTCATGATGCCATCCGTAAAGCTACTAACGGTGAGGATGCTCAAAACCTTTCACTTTTAACCTTAGCATATGAAAATGCTAATGAGGATTGCAAAAGGGCGTTAGCCCCCATAAAACAAAAAGGTGGAACTGTTGAGGATTATATTCGAGTTTACCGAGAGGTTGGCTCGCAATCCTACAATATTAACCTTCTTGCCGCGGCTCTAAAAGGTGGATTTCAAAACTCCAAACTCAAGTGTTATAATTGTGGCAAAATAGGGCATGGTAAAAAAGACTGCAGGAAGGATAAGAATGAAAAGGAAAAGCAGCCTTCTTTTCCCCCAGGACTTTGTCTAAGATGTTATAAAGGGCGACACTGGACTAATAAATGTCGCTTCAAGAAAGACAAACAGGGCAACCCCCTGCCTCTCCTGCCAGCTACAGGGTCGGGAAACTGGCAGTTGGGCCTGGCTTGGGGCCCAACACCAAACAATACAAGCCTAAATACTCAGTTCCCTGTCAGCTTGGGACAAACACCTCAGCAGTTGAATTCAAACCCAAATCCAAGTTATTAGTTTCTGAGTTATATCATGCTACTAGCTCCAGCGCTGCTTTGGATATACCGGCTCCAGCCATATTTTCCTTGTCTCCTGACAAAAGAGTTCAGAGAATTCCCACCAGTATTTATGGCCCTCTGCCGGCTGACAGTGTTGATTTATTAATAGGAAGAATCATCTTACTAGTAAAGGAGTTATAGTTCATCTAGGGGTAATTGATGCTGATTTTATGGGAGAAATTGAGGTTATGATGACAACAGACAAGCCTATTTCCTTTGAGCAAGGCCAGCACATTGCTCAGTTACTAATCTTTCCTTATATCCCTGGAAAATCAGTGCCTGCCAAACGCACTGGGGGATTTGGAAGCACTGAAAAACAAGTCTTTTGGCACACTGTGATTAATGATCAGAGGCCTCAATTAACTGTGCGGTTTGAAAATGGAACTTCTATTACTGGATTAGCAGATACCGGAGCTGACGTGTCCATCATATCTTTAGAACATTGGACTAAGCATTCGGACACTAATATTATAGAGGCTATCTTTGTAGGCTTGGACACTATTAACAAAATACATCAAAGCACCAAGCCTCATTCTTGCTATGGGCCTGAGGGTCAAACAGCAGTTTTACAGCCTTATATGGCCCTAATATCTGTTACCTTATTGGGAAGAGATTTATTACAGCAATGGGGTGCTATGTTAAAATACCCACAATCGCTCCCATGACTAAAAATATTATGCTCAATATGGGCTATATTCCAGTTCTTCCTCAACCGTAGTTACCAGAATTTGACACCAGAACAGGACAGGATCGTCGAGGCCTAAGGACATTCTTCCTCTGATACAAATGTATTTTAGGGGCCACTGTTAAGCGCTTCGCCCTTCCTTTAAAATGGTTAACAAACAATCTCGTTTGGGTAGAACAGTGGCCTCTTACAAGTGTTAAATTAGAAGTGCTTCACCAATAAATACAAGAACAGTTAGAACAAGGGCATATTGAACAAAGCACTAGTCCATGGAACTCTTACTGTCTTTGTATTAAAGAAAAAATCTGGAGAGTGGAGAATGTTAACTGATTTAGGAAAAATCTGGAGAGTGGAGAATGTTAACTGATTTAGGAAAAATCAACGAAGTGATACAGCCTATGGGACCTTTACAGCCAGGATTGCCTAATCCTGCCTTAATTCCAAAACATTGGCATATTATTATAATTTATTTGAAAGATTGTTTCTTTACTATTCCTTTACAACTAGAGGACTGTGAGAAATTTGCCTTTACTATACCCTCTTTAAACAATCAACAGCCTAGTCAAAGATATCAGTGGAAAGTACTTCCTCAAGGAATGCTAAATAGCCCTACAATGTGCCAATATTTTGTTAATCAACCTTTAGAAGAACTCCGAGGTCAATTTCCAGAAGGAATGTGTATACACTATATGGATGACATTTTACTAGCACATCCTTCTGAGGCACAATTATTACAAATGTTTAACTTGACTTCTGATTTGTGTGCTAAGTATGGCCTTCTAATTGCTCCAGAAAAGATACAAAAGGGGGAGCCATGGAACTATTTGGGACATCAAATAACTAAAAGTCATATAATACTTCAAACGGTTAAAATTCGTAAGGACACTCTTCAAACATTAAATGATTTTCAAAAGTTGTTAGGTAATATTAATTGGCTCCGACCTTCTTTAGGAATTCCCACGTATGCTCTTGAAAATCTTTTTCGCACCCTTGAAGGTGATTCTGACCTAAACAGCCCCAGATCATTAACTAAAGAGGCTGAAAAGGAGCTTGAATTAATTGAACAATATTTTCAAGACAGTCAATTAGAATCGTATTCAGCAATTAACTAATCTAAAACTTATTGTTATTCATAGTGCTCATTCCCCTACTGGAGTACTATGTCAAGGGGAAAATATTATTGAATGGCTATTCTTACCGCACAAATGAAACAAAAGGTTGGAAACCTATCTTAATAAAATTGTTCAAATTATAATTCGTGGTAGATTACATTTTAGACCACTTTGTGGTCAAGATCCTAATGAAATTATTGTTCCCTTTACTAACAAGGAAATTGCTAATCATTGGATATTATCTGAGGAATGGCAAAACGCCTTTTCTGATTATTTAGGCAAAATTCATAATTCATTTTCTTCTTCCAAAAGGTTTCAGTTTCTAAAGCGGATTCAATGGATACTTCCAAAGTGCGTTATCTCGCAACCCCTATCTGAAGCAAAGACATATTTTACCGATACTAAATAAACTTGGTGTTGCCGGTTATAGTAATTTGAAAAGCAGTATAAGTATTCAAAGCCCTTATACTTCTGTACAAAAGGCCGAGTTATTTGCTATTTTTATGCTCTTAACTGATATATTTTCAGTTCCTTTAAATGTCATTACAGACTCACAATATGCCGCCCATACTGTTCAAGCCTTAGAAACTGGAACCATACCTTAGAATGGTTCTGAACTTAACACTTTTTTTTACAGCTGCAGTTTCTACTTCGAGCTCGTCATCACTCAATTTACATAACCCATATTTGATCCCATACAGGTTTACCAGGACCTTTAATTGCAGGCAACGAGTATATGGATACCCTTGTTGGCTCTGTTATTAATGCTCAAACCAAGCATCTACTTCACCATACTAATGCTCGGTCGCTTAGACACAGACATAACCTTACCTGGTGTCAAGCATGTCAAATCGTTCGGGACTGTCCTACATGTCACATAATTAATCAACCATCCTTACCAATTGGTGTTAATCCTAAAGGTTTACTACCTAATCAAATTTGGCAAATGGATGTTACTATTGTACCCAGTTTTGGAACACTCAAATTTGTTCACCATTCTATTGATACTTAATCTAAATTCTCCTGGGCTACAGCAATGTCCTCTGAATGTACAAGATGTGTTATCATACATCTCCTAGAAGCTTTTGCTGTTCTTAGAAAGCCAAAAACTATTAAAACAAATATGCTCCAGCTTATCTTTCCAAGAAATGTCAGGAATTTTTCTTCCAGCATAATATTTAAACATATTACTGGCATTCCATATAATAGTACAGGCCAAGCTCTTATTGAACGTCACAATCGTACATTAAAAGAGCTTCTTGAAAAACAAAAGGGGGGGATATGGTATGGATTCCCCAAGAAAACGAATTTTGAATGCATTATTTACCCTAAATTATTTGACATTAGGGGACGATTCCCTATCACCCGCTCAAAGACATTGGTCTATGAAAACAGTTACACCTTTAAACCAACCTGTTTTTTATTATAATGTTTTAACCTCTAATTGGCTTCCAGCAACAGTTGTTTGATGGGGCTGAGGCTATGCTTATATTTACACAGGCACGCAGCAGTTTTGGATCCCTGACAAATGCATTAAGCTGCGAAATGTCCCCCAGGAAGAGAGACCAAGAGGACGAGGAGAGCTGGCAGCGACTGCCCGGCCGAATGATGAGAATGAAGTTGAATAACAAGAAAGGAAAACCGCCTCATCGTTTGCTTCGCTGTACTCAAAGTGCAAAACCCCCCACTTGGGACCAGTTGAAAAAATTAGCTCAGGAGGGAGAAAAATTAGTTAACACCCACAATGTTCCTCTTACCTATGATACCATGTTTCTTGCTATGCTTGCTATTTTAGCCATGCAAGCGTCTCATTGTAATGCTGAGAATTATACTTATTGGGCATATATTGCTAATCCACCTTTAATGAGGGGAGTCTCCTGGTGGGACCCCACTGTTCCAATTTATCATAATGAAACAGGATGGTTGCCTGGTCCTTTTGATATGAGAGGACCATTAAGACCTGAAGAGGAAGGAACCATAATGAAACAATATGTTACAGGTGTCTCTGGTCTCCCTATTTGTCTAGGTGCTGGAAATCACTGTCTTAAAATAACCACACAAGTGTGGTTAACTGTACAGCAGAACAAGACGGGGCTTTATAACAACAGGTTACTTTTACTCGCTGTAAAAAGTTTCGGGAGCTTTTTACCATCTAATAGTCAATTATATCCTCCCTCAGATGTGCCACTGTGTTCTATGCCGACCTTTCTCTCAGTAACTGATTGGGTCCATTGGACTCGATGCAGGGGAGAAGTACGAGTAATGGTTACTAGTTCCTACGGAAGTGTCATTAATTGGAGTCCTTATGGCTCCGCTCGTACAGCAAAGACAAAAAGAAATTTAAAGTGGACCAGACATACCAATGTAATATCTACTCTGGCCAATGAGACCATTATGTGGCATGGGGGTGGATTTGCGCCTCCTGAGCCTTATTTAAAAGGATTCTATATTCAACATCATTTATGGAAATTGAGTGCTGCTTTCGATCCTATTAATCTGTGGACTGGCCAACTGCAGCAGCACAATAATATTCATAATTTGACATTGACCAAAAATCTTACCCGCTATACTCAAGCTTGCGTTCATATTCCTTATTTGTTATTGAAAGGACAGATAACCTGGAAACCTGATAGTGGAGAAATATCATGTTATAATTGTACCTTACATACCTGTATTAACCATACTATGACTTTAACCCCTAAGGAAAGTATTTATATAATAAGGGCAAGAACTGGAGTTTGGATTCCTGTACAGATGGACCGACTCTGGCAAGACAGCCCTGCATCTGGACTATTCCAAAAAATGTCTGAGCAATTCTTGCGAAGAAGCAAACGTTTTATCAGGCCATTCATCGCTATCATCAGGGGCTTAATAGCTGTAACAGCTACTGCGGCCACTGCAGGAGTTGCTCTTCTTCAATCTGTACAAACGGCAGATTTTGTGAGAACTTGGCTCCAGAATTCTGAACACTTATGGACTGCTCAACGCCAAATTGATGCCAAAATGCAATCTAAGTTAGCTGATTTAAATCAAGCTGTTATTTTGTTAGGTGATCAGTTGCAAAGTGTAAAAAGTCAATTATCGTTAAAATGTGATTGGAATCAATCTACTTATTGTATTACTCCTGTTCCTTATAATGAAACTGAATTTTCTTGGGATAAGGTTAAAAAACATTTGTTAAATCATAATAATTTGACTCAACATACACTTAATCTTCAAACAAAAATACATAATACGTTTGAAAAGCATTTAGAGCAATTATCAGGAAATGATGTTTTAGAAAATATGATAGGAAGCATAAGTCATATTAATCCTATTAATTATATTGAAAGATTCATAGGATCTCATGTTGGATTGTTAATTTTAATACTGTTTTTATTTATTCTTTTAATCCGAGTTTGTAAACGAATCAAAAAGAAAGAGAAAGTATATTCTACTAGGTCTGCCATTTTTTCGGTCATGTTGCACAAGATGTCTGTAAAACAAAAAGGGAAGATGAATAGGAAATCAAGAAGGAGTGCACCTGGGGACTTGCACACAAGCCCCAACCTCCAGGTGCCTTGTGACGCATCTGGCCCTGACTCGCACACGAGTCCCCCCTGACGCCAGCAGCTGCACACATCTCCTGGTGGCTGGATCACAAGCCTCCGAGAACAAAGGCAAGAAGAACAGTGTCTCCTTTCCCATAGTGATAACATATCTTGTGGAACGAACCCCCTAGGTTTACGGCTTTGCTTTGTAAATTTGCAAATTAACATTTACTCTCATTCCGCGGGAAGAATGTATGGCACGTAAGCTTTTCTTTTCTTTTTTTCTTGATTCTATTTTTTAGTAACGTTTGTAACTCAATAAAAGGAACAGTTGGACTGTTAGTCTTTGCTGATAGCCTGAGCGAGCTACAGCCGGCCCTCTGTTCGTTGCTGATCACTCATTCTGTCTGCTGGTATTGCCTCTGTGTCTCCGTTCCACAAACTACAACAATGTTGTGATTTGATAACTTGTATTATGTAATTATTGCACCTGTGTAGACTGGAATTAGGTTTGTTTTCTCATCTCTGAAGGTCAGTAAAATTAAAGGTGTAGGTATTGCTAACCTGAAGTAGTTAGGGGTGGCTGGGCTCCAACCTGGATGGTATAGAGAATCACATATAGAAATGCTTTAGTCAGCCAAGTGTGTGGAAAAAGGTTAGTGGAAAGGAAGGTTTTGCTGAGTGAATGATTTTAAAATACATTAATTCTTGTGGCTATTAGTAATGTACAGCTATTAGTGATGGGAGTGTGACCTTCATCAGGCTTTTGCTGTGGAATTGTAATAGAATAATGAAGACTACATTTGAACCATGTGGGGAATTCTGACAATACTTTGTTCTGAAATGTGAATTTCTTTAACTGAGTCTTCTAAAGAGTGAAACCTGCTTTCTAAATATATATATATATATATTTTTTGCAAATAAATCATGGTTAATAAAACTAATGAAAGTCACTTCTCTTTATTCTGGTATTCTGTTAAATTTTTCTATTGTATTAGCTATATTTTAATGTGCAGAATTTATAAATTAAACTTTATCATAGGTACATATTTATAGGAAAAAACATAGTATTATCAATAAGGTTTCAGTACTATCTAGTTTTAGAAATTCACTGGAGTCTTGGACCATATTCTCCATTGATAAGGGGGGTGGTCTACTGTATATGCAGAAAAAGCTGGTTAAAATGTCCATTTTATGAGTATAATTCATTATGAAAATTGTTAGCAAATTTTTCTTGATGAAGGATATTGGTGAAAATGAAGCGAATGTCATACTAAAAACATACCCTTTAAAATCTGGAGTAAGACAAGAAAAAGTACTACCACTATCACTTTAGCAGTACTGTTATTTGAGGTGTGTGAGCCAGTGCAGTAAGACAATAAAGACAAATTTAAATAAATGTATATACTTTCCAATGGTAGAAGCAAAGTTATTTTCTGAGTCAATAGAGGGCAGTGGTTTCACAGCATGAGCTTTGGTGCTGAACTGCCTGAACCAAGTCTTGGTTGGCGCACCTAATGTCTTTATGTACTTAGATGGAATCTGCTTCATTTCCCCATGTGCAGAATGTGGCTAATAGTATTAGTATGAAGATGAAATAGTAAATATTTGTAAAGTGCTTATTAAAGTTAAGGCAGGTATACATGTGTCATGAAAGCGATGAATTTTTAAAAATTACAAATTATACAATATTCTGAGGTTGCCCTTGTCCTAAAGCAACCTCCTGTGTATGTTATTCCATTTGTACTGGGATGGATAAATGGTAAGGAAACTATTTTTTAGGAGATAATATTTTATCTGTGACATTATGTACAAAAACTTATTCTAGTTGGATTGAAGACCATTCTGAAAGGCAAAATGTTTATAAACTTACAGAAAAAGTGAACCAAAAATGATTTGTGCAGTGTATGGAGAAGGTGCAGTGGCTGCCTTAATGTGTCAAAAGTGGTTTGTGGAGTTTCATGCTGTAGTTTTCAATGGATGATGCTTCATAGGTTGAAGTTGATAAGGGATCAGACGGAGACATTGAGAAAAGTCAACATCCTACGATGCGGGAGATAGCCGACATACTCAAAATACCCAAATCAATAAAATTCTTGCTGAAAATGAAAAACATGTCTTATATTTTGGAAAAAATTAAACTGTCTTTGGCCAACCCAATACCTAACAATAGAAAAAAACGGTGAACCACAGTTTCATGCATTCACATGGATGTATCCAAAAGTATTAAGGAAAATGGTTTACAAGAACTTGCGATACGATTTAATTTCTATAAAAGCCCAAAATCAAAAGTGAACAATAGTTTAGCAATGTGCACATATGTAGGGAAAAAAAACGAGTGATGAACAAAACTTAGGGCAATGAAAGAGGTGAAGGGACATGATCTAGCAGGTCACACGGCAGGCTTCGGGTTCTATTACTACCCTTTTTTTTCATGGATTCATTTTCTTAGTATTTTTGGATCTCACATCCACAGAGTTGACAAAATTATATTAACTGGTTCATGAAAAGCTAATTGGCCAATACATGTGTGCATATGTATCAATGAGTTTAATAAATTTGTGAACTCGGTACTCAATGCAAGGATAAGAATGTTGATGTCTGCATATGTGCCCCTGCTCCATCCTATCCCCTTTCCTGTGCTTACCTGAGATATCTATTCTGAATCTTGTATGACTCATTCCCTTGCTTTTAAATCAGTATGCCTGCTTGTCTTATCTATATGCATCTTCTTTTTTCAGCATTTATTTGACTTGGTTGGGGAGACATTGGTTAATAAAATCATAGGTTTCAAGTGCACACTTCTATAATACCTCATCTGTATATTGTATTCTGTGCTCATCACCCCAAGTCAAGTCTCCTTCCATCACCATTTATCCCCCCTTAACCACCTTCTACTTCCCCTACCCACCTGCTTTTCTTCTGGTAATCACCTTACTTTTTTTCCCTTTGTTATTCTCTGCCTTTTTCTTGTAGCCCCCAACCTCCCCCTGTGACAGTTGTCTGTCTGTTCTCTGTAGCTATGAGTCATTTCTATTCTGGTTATTTGTTTATTTAATTCATTAAGTTTCACATATAAGAGTATTCATGGTACTAGTCATTCTTTGAGTGGCTTATTTCACTTAAAAAATAATCCATTGTGTAAATTACCATAGCATTTAAATCAATTCATCTACTGATGGGTACTTGGGCTGATTATGAATCTTGGTGATTATAAATAATGCTACAATGAACATAGGGGTCCATATATTCTTTCCATTAGTGTTTCTTCTTTCTCTTGATATTCTCAGAAATAGAACTGCTAGGTCATAAGGCAGTTCTATATATTTTTTAAATTTATTTTTAGTACAATTGTCCCACTTCTTCCCTCATTATTCCCCCCAACCCCTTCTCCCACAGTCCATCCTCACTCTGTAACCCCGTTGTCCATGTCCATGAGTCATTTATACTAGTTCCTTGACTAAACGCTTCCCCTTCTTTCTCCCCTTCTCCCCTCTCTCCCAGTCACTGTTAGTCTGCTTCTTGTTTATTTGTCTCTGGTTCTATTTTGCTCATTTGTTTGTGTTGTTCATTAGTTCCCTGTGTTAGATGATATCATATGGTATTTGCCTTTTGTTGCCTGGCTTAATTTCACTAAGCACAATTCTTTCTCGTTCCATCCGTGTTGTTGCAAATAGGAGTTCCTTCTTTCTGCTGCATAGTATTCCATTGTGTAAATGTACCACAGTTTTTTGATCCACTCATCTACAGATGGGCACTTAGGCTGTTTTCAGCACTTGGCTATATTGTAAATAGTGCTGCTATGAACCTAGGGGTGCATAGGTTCTTTTGAATTGATGTTTCAGGATTCTTCAGGTATAATTCTAGCAATGAAATTGCTGGATCAAAAGGCAACTCCATTTTTAGTTATTTTGTGGAAATTCCATACTGTTTTCCATAGTGGCTGCACCAGTCTGCATTCCCACCAACAGTGCACCAGGGCCCCCTTTTCTCCGTATCCTTGACAGCACTTGCTGTTTGTTGATTTATTGATTATAACCATTCTGATAGGTGTGCGGTGATATCTCATTGTTTCTTAATTTGCATTTGTCTGTGTCTATTGACTATATGTCTTTGGAGATACTGTAGTCTTCATTTCTAACTGGTTCTTTGTTATGGTTTCTATGTCCTTTTTCATGCTGTTGTAGTTCTCACTAATTCCTTGAGTAATCCTTATAACCATTTTTTTGAACTCTGTCTCATATATTACTTGCCTCCATTTGTTTTAGCTCTTTTGCTGTAGATTTATCCTGTTCTTTCATTTGGGGAATGTGTGTTTGTTTCCCATTTTAGCTCTGTGTTTGTTTCTATGTATTAGGTATGACTCATTCTTAGTAGGGTGGCCTTATGTAGTAGGTGTCCTGTAGGACCCAGTGGCATAGTCTCCTTGGTCACCTGACCTGGGTGCTCTCAGAATGTCCCTTGTGTGGGTTATGTGAGTTGATTGGTATTGGCCTGTATGTGGGGTCGACTCCCAGGCTGGCTGACTGAGAGAATTGACCCTGACCTCAGTGTATGAGCTGCTGTGTGGGTGCTGACCACATCACACAAAGCAGAATTGCTTGCTTAGGTCTGTCTTTGGATATGCTACTACTTGGATTTTGCTCTGAGGTAGTCTGAAGTTGGCCACTGGTTGTGTTGGTTCTGTGATCTCTTGGGCGAGACTCTGGTGCAAACCTATTTCAGATGCTGCTTGTGACTGGTCCTAGGCAACCTGTTTCGAGCTACAGTGTGATCCACAGTTTGTGGCTGCCTCTGTTAGGCCTGGGTGTGCACAGGAAAGACCAAACTGCACACCAAGGCTGGCTTTTACTGTCACCTGTCCCTGAGACAGTTCAGAAAATATCCCAAGACACCCTGTGATCTGCCTCTGCATTTATGTTAGGAACAGTCACTGAAAGAGCCTCTGGCGGTACCCAGGTTGCATGTGGTGGGGTCTCAGTAAGTCACCAGGTAGGGCCAAGTGGTGCTCAAGTGATTGATACGGGTTCAAACTTAGTGCCACTTCACATGCTGATCCTGCTGGGTGCTTGCATACACCGTAATTGTGGGGCAGGTCTCAGGGGGCCTGGCAGAGTTTGTTAGGAGCAAAGACCAAGATTTCATTAGGCAAAGGAAAGATGTCCCTCCTTGTAGAGCCACACAACTTAGTCTGGCACAGCTTCTGCCTTTAGCCTGATCTCAGCAGAGAGAACCCAGGGAGGGCCCACTAGGAGTCAGGTGGATGGCACTTGTTTTAGTGGGTCTCCAGTGAGGGGGAGAGGTACCCGTTAGGCTTGGGGGGGATTGTATGGTGAGTACGTCCTGCCCTAGAACCTCATAACCCAATTTGTCCTGGATTCTGCATATACGTTGTTCATAATTGTATTCTATAGGTTTAGTTATTTCCACTTAATAAATAATTTTTATTCTGGGACTCAAAAGTTTTTCTACTTTAGTACTGTGTTGCTAAAATTCAATGTGCTTTTTTGCAAAGCTTCTGCATCTTGTTGGATATAATTATACACTTCATTCACTTTTGACTGCTCTGTAACACTATATTTTGGGATTACACTGTAATTTATTTTTCTTTAAGGCACATGTGTGTTTTACCAGTTTTTTTGTTTCCTCACTATTTAAACCACATGTGTACAATATGCACGTATATGTATTTAATAGTAAATTTTAAAAGCATGTTGTATAATGACATTGTAAGGTGTTCTGTCTATTAAATGCAAGTTTATATGCACTGATTTACATTTGGAAAAATAGTAAATGAAGAATAAACTTACACGTGTCGAATAATGCAGAAAGGACTAGTGTATAAAATACGAGTTTTTGAAAATTCTATAGGATGTGCATATAAAGGTGTGTATCTGCTGGGTAGGGGGATTATTTTAGGAGTCATTAACTTATATACTTTTGAAACCAGAGAAGTTGGATGTATATCAGGAGTGTGTGTTATGGTCGATGACAAGGGAAGAAAGTATATCTAGAAGAAAGTAGCAATCAGACTTAATGCTGCTAGTGGTCAGGCAAGACAAGGCCGAGAAATGCTCACTGGTTTACTAATAACTAACAAGGGAAGTGGGTACAGTCACATACGGAGAGCAAATGACAGCTAGTGAGGGGGGTTGGTGAAGGGGGAAGAGGGATTGAGCAAAAAGGAAAAAGGACTCATGGGTTTGGACAACAGTGTGGTGATTGCTGGGGGATAAGGGGGTATAAGGGGACCAAATGGTAATGAAAAAAATAATACTGGTAAGAGGTGTTAGTGTTCGGGTGGGGAAGAAACTGGATTACAAGTGGGGAAATACAGAGCCAATGCAGACAACAATTTCAAGAAATTTGGAAATACAGGAATGACGTGTCTATGAGAAGAAAATAAGGTTGGAATTCTTTTCTACTTGTTTTTGTTTGATAAATTTGAAGATGAAAGAGTTTGCATCTATACATGTTAGGAAAGCACTAGTAGATAAGTAGATAGTACATAGTGAACAATAGTGGAGAGGGGAGCCCCAGGCAACAAGATACACAACTTAAAGTTCCAATACTCAGGGAAGATAAGAAAAAGGATGCCGTTTGCATTGTGTCTGGAAGGATAGAGAAGCATGGTTAAGGTAGTGGATCAAAGTGGGTGTGGGTAGTAAAGTGAGATACTGGTTGAAGGGCCCTATTTTCTCAGTACAAACTGGATAAGAGTTGCAATGGTTGTTTAGGCTCCTGATATAACTGAATACTTTTTTTGCCTTTAATTTTTGATGCATTCAAGTTTCTGGTATTGTATTTAGGATGTTAATATTAAATATTAAATATTTTTGTGAATGGCAGGGGAGTGTGGTTAATATGTATGCAGGTGTATAAATAATACATATCATATTCTAAGTTAATAAGCTTGGATCTGGCATTACATATTTGTTAATTTGTGTCTTTTTCTCAGTAGATAATCTGAAGATATTTTTAAACATAAAATTCAACCAGGTTAAGGTTAGGTGTAGGTTTTAATCTACTTTCTCTAATTTCACTCTTTTAATTTGTGAAGTTGCAGTGTTCCTTCATTGAAGAAAGCCGTCTTCTAATGTACTTTTGCATATTACTTCTTTTAGAAGATTTTATTTATTTTTAGAGAATGGGGGACAGGAAGGAGAAAGAGGGAGAGAAACATCAATGTGCGAATGAGAAACATGACCTGGGACAGAACGTACAAGCCAGGCGTGTGTCCTGACTAGGGATGGATTCAGCCACCCTTCCGTTTGTGTGCAGTTGCCCAAACCAGCTGAGCCACGCCAGTTGAGGGCATGTGTTAATTCTGTTGTTCTTGTTGCAGGATCTTCTACAGGAATACCACTGGAGAAGCTTCATGTAGATTGATAGTTGGTGGTGGATTCAGTTTCTGCAGTAATTGTTTGTTCTTTATTAATTTTAATATTGTTTATGGGATTATGAGGCATTTTATTTTCCCTTAGAGGTTTTTTTTTGTTTTTTTTGTTTTTTGGCTTCTATTTGAAAGCTCTTAGATGGTGACTAAACTGTGATCTCCTTTCCTAGAATATTTTTCACAAGCTTCCTTTTACTCTTCTTCAGTGGTATAGAGTAATCTCCTAATTTTATGCAGCAGTATTTGTATAATGCTTTCGTAGTGAATTTCTTCAAAGCTTGATCCTTTCTCCTGTTACTTCATTCTCTTCCCAAACAATCCCAGCCGTTCCTGAGGTCCCAGTGTACCACCTATCTGCTCTTGCTTAGGGTTTGTATTCATGTATTCTGGGATTACTTACATTTTGTCAGTCTTCCTTTTACAGTGATCCTATTTTAGTTGCAGATATTGAGAATGGTTCAGTTCATGGAAGGTAGAAAGCATCTTTTATTTTTTTCCCAGTGATAGGCTTCCCTTGTTTCTATAGTTCTTTTGCATAGGCCGCTAGATACTGTAACGGGGGTGGAGGCAGCCTCACATATGATAGCTCAAGTCACCTTACTTCCTGAGCGTCCTTAAAGTATGCTTTTTCCCACATGCTTCAAATGATCTTTCCAAATACATTTACATTATGAACTGTGAATGATATTTAAGATTTTGCCACTAGTTTAGTTTTAGGCCTTTTATTTGTTCTTTATTTCATTCTTGTATAGATGATACATTCACCCCTCCCACATTTACTGAATTTCATTTTCCATGTCATCTGCGAGATTTCAGTAGTTTCACAAGCTTGATAGGAGAGAGAAATCTTAGAGCAGGCGAACAGCCTATTTTAAAGACTGAGCTCTGAACTTTGAAAGACACTAAGCACAACTGAATAAAGGAGTGAAATAAGTTCAGCTAAAAACTAATACAATTTGATAAAGTTGACTGAGGGAAAAATACTATTAAAATTGTATTATTGAAGGAAACATTTATAGGTAATAAAATATTTTTATGTCTTTTAGTCCTTGTGACCCATGACTTGAGGGAAATCTTTGTTCATTAAATGATTACACCATTCATCCTCGATGACTTCGGATGTGACGCATGAGAGAAGAAGATTTATATAAATTAGTGTGTCTAAATGGGCTCTCTTAACTATCTGACATTTAGGAGAAAAATAGTTTCACCAACGCTGCTTGAGCACACCTTATTTCATTTCTAGAGCTCCTAAATCAAAATAGGATCAACATATCTATTTCATTATACTGTATTAATATTAACTGCATGTAACAGGCAAGTGATTTTATGCTGCATTCTCTGTAGCCTACTGTCAGGCACAAATGGAAATATAATACACTACTGTGGACTTTTAATTTACAAAATATTAGGTAATAGAATTATGGGCTCATGCAGTTGAAAGGACCATAGAGAGATCATCTGCTCCAGCTATGTCTCCTCGGCAAGTTAAAGGGGAATCTGTCCATATTTTGCCTGGAGAGCTCCGGAAATACACTGAAAGTGGTCCCTTTCTCTAAGGGGCTTCTGCAATCAGACAGTAGTTTTTTTTTTTTTGTTGTTGTTGTTGTTGTTGTTTTTTAAAGATTTTATTTAGTTTTTAGAGAGAATGGAAGAGAGGGAGAAAGAGAGGGAGAGAAACATCAGTGTACAAAAGAAACACTGATAAGTTGCCTCTCACATGCCCCCAACTGGGGACTTGCCCTGCAACCTAGGCGTGTGCCCTGACTGGGAATTGAACCAGCGACCTTAAGGTTGAGGGCCTATCACCATGCAGCCCACTGACCCACACCAGCCAGGGTGATATGTTCTTATTATATCTTAGGTGTTTCATTTTTTGCCCCTTGCACCTTAAAACAATGTCTTCCATTTTTTTTTTTTTTTTTTAGTTACTGGGAATATATAGATGTGTACATTATTTGTTCTATAACAACTTTTTATGGTCAAAGAAACCTTCAGATTCTTAAGGATTCCTCATGAAACCCATTATCCATCCTTTCAATTAATTTTCTTATTTTCTTTGGTGTACAGAATGTATTGAAAAAAGGGACTTGAGCACTGGAATTGAAGGCAGCATTAGCTGTGTAACAGTAGGGAAGGTTCTTGACCTGAATCTCAGTTTTGGTATCTTTCAAATGGACTTCATCATATTGGACTTTGAATCATAAACATTTTTCAACCCCTTTAAAGCACTTAATAACTGGAATGAAACTCTTGTATTTATTTTAGAAGCAATACAAAGAATTCATATCAAATCATAATGGTCTCTAAGTGAAATGTCTAATTCAGTATTGCTGTCTCTGAGGAAGGGAATACAAATGATGGACAGTCAAGTGTTATTTCTAATCCACAGGCTTATGTTTACTTCACTGATATTTTTAGGAATGTCTCTTATAACATTGATAAGCTACAAAGAAAGATAGTTGGAATCCTGACAACTTGATGCTTTAATATAGAGGATCCATCAAAATATAAAGGAATATTTCTCCATGAAGAAACACATTTTTAAAAATTCCAGGCAGTACTTGGTCTTAGAAAGCTGTTCAAACAACTTGCTAAACTTAGAGCAGCACCAGTGTACATTTACTTCTGGAATTAATGCTCCCTGTTGCTAAACTTGAGTTTTCTGTGTGTTTGACTCTTTGTGTTGAACCAGCTTTGGTTTCTGCCGAGAATCCTCAAGGGCCCTGGATGCCAAGAGAGGCTGTCCTGGTAGAATTATTCTTCAAGCTTTTCCCTTAACTGCTTGAATTTCTGCTCTCTGCTAGGCTGCAGTATAAACATCAATTTGTACTTTTTCTATTCCCATACTCCCCTTGCTTTTCCATACTTTCGGTGGCTGCCCATTTTAATGAATGTGAATAACACCAAAAGCAATCTCTTCACTAGAATTAATTATTATCAAGGATCAGAGAAGCAGAAAGGCTCTGATAAAGGAGAGTAGAGAAGGTTTCTTCTGATACAGTGGCAGTGCAAAGAGTGAAAAAGTAACATTATTTTTTAGGTAAACATACATCTTAAGGAAAACAAATTAAAGGCACCCAAGAGAAATATGTTCTTGCATTTAGCTGGTATTCCAGTTGGTTAATCTTTATACATGCTGAGAATTTTTAAGTTTCTTCAAACACTTTTATAATCACAATCTAACTTTCAACTGGTAGTCTATTTGTAGGTAGGAGATAGAATTGTGCTGATATTTCTAGGCTGAGGTGCAAAGAGTTAGATGAAATTCTGAGTGTTTGAAACTAGTTGCTATTCATATTATTTGAGTACCTTTGTTAAGCAGAGAATGAATACACTATTATACTTTTTATGTATAAAACAAAACACTTCTTTCAATAATTGGACTTTGCTAGCATGAGGGTTAGAGAGAAACCAAAATTCAGAAGAAAGGGAAAAGATTGAAGCTAAGCAAAACCTTTTAGCCTGACAGAAGACAAGTTTTTTTTGGTTATATATAAAATTTCAGTTTATGATAGTACTTAACTCACATACTTATCAGGATCAAGTTAATTAATAGGTGTGCCTGGAAGAATGTCTAGTTATGGGAAATACTCATTAAATACAGTATTTATTATTGCTGTTGTCCGGCCTACCTTGCTACGAGGATAAGGTGTAGAACGAGCTCTGAGCTTCATGTCTCCTGAGTTTCGGGTTTGCGTCCATTTTGTCACATCTGACCTGTCAACACTGGACTTGACTGAGTTAGGGGTGCTGCTGTTTGTGTTGGTGTGGTTCAAAGGGCTCCAAGTTGTATGGTCCAATTTTTGTGCTCATTATATTACATATATCAACAAAAACAATATGTGTATTCAGCATAGCAATAAATCTTGATTCTGGAGTTAGGTTGACCAAGTGCGTGGTAGTGATAAGGATTAAATACAACACTGGAGCACAGCATGGTTCAAGGAGTGCATTAGGTGCTCAATAAACAGTAGGGCCATTTCCTGCTTTAAATCATTGTCCTTGCTCACCCACAAGTCTGTCTTATTGAAAATCAAAATTTCTACATGAGTAGTTCCCTAACAATGCAAACTACTATATCTTCGTGTGATAAATGATAGTTATCGTAGGTCTTTGTGTTTCAGGAGGAATTTCTTTTCTCTTATCTTTAAGATTTTATTTATTTATTTTTAGAAAGGTGAGGAAGAGAGGGAGAGACACGTCCATGCAAGACAGAAACATCTATTGGTTGACTTTCATGGGAACCCTGACCTGGACCTAACCAGCAACCCAGGCTTGTGCCCTGACCTGGAATCAACCCAGCCATCTTTTACCTTGAAGGTCACTGCCCAACCAACTGAGCCACACCTGGTCAGGGTTAGGGAGGACTCTTGTATGAGGTGAATCTTGAGGAGTAGATTAGTAGTAAATAAGAGGCAGTGAAGGCCTGAGGGCATTCAGCTGTTTCCTTCCTAACATGGAAGAATAATAATAAAAAATAATATCTAGATGAATAGATAATCACATGTTAATGCAGTGCCTCAAGGCCAGCCATGCTCTTGTGTCAGCTTTCTCGTCCAGCCTCATCTTGGTCCCTTCCCAAACACGCACCAGGTATAATGTTTAATTCACTTGCCCATTCTGTTCCCCTTGGTCTTTGAACCTACTATTTCATTCTTTTGTAATTTCCCATTCTCATTTTTGTTTAGAAATAAATGCTGTCCATTCTTTTTTTTATTATCTATCTATCTATCTAACGGAAATGAAGGGCCAACTACTGCCAGTGAGAAACTTATGCCTTCCCATTCATTAAAATTGATTTGTGACTGGCCTCTTCTAGACATTCCCAGATTCTCTGGAGTTTAGCTATAATGCAAGTTACTTAATCATCATATATTGCCTGATGAATTATCTATGGTCCTGATTTTGCTTTTTTCCAAATATTATATTATAATCTTTGTGTTACTCAGAGTACTGAACATGATACTGTTTATCATACTAATAATGACTAACATTAATTAGTACTTATTATGTGCCAGGCACTGTTCTATGGTTTCTAAATTAACTCATTCAATTCTCTCCATACCCTAAGATACATACCCTAAGATAACATATTTCAAAAGATCTATTTCATAAGGTTACTATGAGAATTCAATGAATTAATTCATGTTAAAATACTATGAATAGAAAGTGCTTAGTAAGTTTAAGCAATTAATCACATCCAAATTTTACAGTTTTGAACAGTAAAAGGTTAACTTGTTGACCAAAAGTTTTGTAGCTTGTAAACAATAAAGTTAATATTCAAACTTGGGCATCCTAGCTGCAGGGACCGTTGTCAAAAATGTCACGAAATACATCTTCTCTTGATAATATTTTGAAGCCTGGTCATTTAAAATTCAGTACAGAAAAAGCTCTAGGTAATTTATAGTTACTTTCTGCCAGAGCTCTGTTACTTTTTTCTTTTTGGTGAACATGTAATATTGTTGACCACTTTTTTGTTACAATTATTTTGATTCTCAAGGCAAAGCGAGTGCAAATTAAATTCAAATTAAAGCAATGATTAAGGTGTGAAAGCTTACAAGGAGAAACAAGTGAGACTAGTGCAGTGCACAAATTTTAGGTGACTTCCAATCACTCCTTCATCCTTATGTCTATCCCATTGTAGAAAACCCTGCACTAAAGTCTGAGTGGGACATGTTACTTGCTTCTATCCAATAGAATATGGTAACAGTGATGGGATGCTTGCTACTCGAATAATTACATAATGTTACATAAGACTCTTGTGAGCTGGCCCTGTCTTACACTACTATTGGCTTTGACAAAGTGCAATGCCATGTTGCGAAGCTTACGCAAAAAGACCTGTGGCAGGGAAGTGTTGGGAGGCCTCTGGGAGTTGAGAGGCTTCTAGCTGATAAAGAAAGGAAGCTCACAGTCCTCTAGGCCTGTGGAAATGAATTCTGCCACCACTCTGAGTGAGCTTTCAAATGGAATCTTTAATATTTGCAGCCCCTGATAAGAATGTAGCCCAGCTGAAAGCTTGATTGCAGCTGGTGTGCCTCTGAAGCAAAGAACATAGCTCTACTATGCTAAGACTCCTGACAAACAGGAACTGTGATAATACATGTATATTGTTTTAAGCCATTATGTTGGTGGTAATTTATTTGGTAGCAATGCAACTGATACATCTACTCATGTTCCAGGAAGTTGACACTCTTTACTTCTTTGACGGGAATATAAATCCGTAAAGCAATTTAGCACTACATATATCTTAAGAATCTTGCAGTTGTCTACACCCTCTGACCCAAGAATTTTTCTTCTAAATATTTATTGTAAAGAATCAAGTAAGTGTGCATAGTGTGCTGTATGATAGAATACAGTTGTTTAAAAAAAAACATATATATATATATATATATATATATATATATATATACATATATATATATAATGAAAAACCTCCGCTGCCTTGCGGCATACCTCTTCAGGGGAAAGGCTAAGGGAGTAAACCCCAACAGAAAATCCGGAGCCGGAGTCCCTAAGGCGGTTTGACGTTGTAGTCAACACCGGCAACTCCTGCGGCGCACCTGAAGCCAAGCTGTATTGACTCCGTCTTTCCCTTGGACCCTTCAGCTGCGAAGAGAGGGGGGGTCTGCTGCATGGGCAACAGCAGACCCTCCATATCACCCTGCCCAGGCTCTGTAGCTTCAGCTTTACTGGAGAGGACACTCCAGCGTCATCGCAAGATGTTGATTCAACACGGGAGGAGACAGATACCGTGTCACTCCCGAGTCGGACTGCACAGCCATTCTCGGCGGTGCAGATAGACTCTTAAGAAGCTACACCATCGTCTCTCGAGACGGACGGCTGCCGACGACGATATAATGAAGCAGAAAGTTTTTCCCCAAATAGTGGTTGGTGAAATAATGACACTTGTATTCAATTTAATTTTATGCATCTATCAAAAATGATTTGGTGGAAGTATATGTATTGGCATTGACACATGTGTTCATGCCACAAAGTAGAAAAGGCAGTTGCAAAACAGTATGTATAATGAGGTTACATTTTTAAATGTGTGTGGAGGACAGCTACTTTCCCTTAGTCTATTTGGTCTTCCTCCCATTGCTAACATCGATGTTCTGCTTATGACTGGACTCTGGGACAACCAAGGGTGTTGGCCTGGCAGGGGACATGCACCCATATTGTTGAACCACATTGGCCTGATGATGGTAATTTCTGTAGTCTCTATGTAGATTGTTGTTCATGTGCTTTTCTGATGCAGCATCCATCTTTGCGTAGGACCTTGTAGAGAGGGCAGTTTAGGGGTGGGGTGGGCAGCTGTGTCTCTGGAGCCTTGGTCCTCATTCTTCATGTGTACCACTCTGGTTGTGTGCTCCATCAGTCAGCTTAGGGCCTGACTTGTTGGCATGACAGCTCTGTTCTCTGAACTAACCCTTGTGCCCTCTATTTTAAAGCCAGTACCCCTTTGCTTCCCACAAAAGCCATTATAACTGTACCTAACTTTCCTTTACATGAATGCATGCCCTGCAGTTGGGATCTAGTCTCCTGCCTTCAGAAAAATATAAGCTGAGCAAGTACCAATTATTGTTTCTCTGGCTCAATTGATGTAACTGGTGTTTCTCTATTTCAAACTATGTGTCCTCTGTTTACAACCTCAACTTTTTTCCAAAATTAAATTTTTGGGGGTTAAAATGGTTAATAAGATTATATAGGTTTCAAGTGTACAGTTCTCTGATGCATCATCTGTACACTGTATTGTGTGTTCATCACCCCACGTCCAGTCTCCTTACATCACCATTCATTCCCCAATATATGTCTATCTCCTCACCTCTCTTCTCCTCTGGTAATCACCATGCTCTTGTTTGTGTCTATGAATTTTTGTTTGCTTTTCTTGTTTGTTCATTTATTGCTTTCAGTTTTGTATGTCTCATGACTAAAATCATATGGTTCTTAGCTTTGCTATTGCGCCCAAGTTGTGTTCTTGTCTATTCTGAATGGTAAGGAGGTGGGAAGTGATGGTATCACAACCTGAGGGCCAGAGGTTGGTAGCAGGTATAATCTGCAAATGTGCATTCATCAATTACATAATATATTATATTGAAAACCTTCAGAAGAAATGCTAGTTTCATGACATAAAGTACTTACCAACTTGACTGTACCAGAAATAGCATTGTTTTTTCCCTTTAATCAACTTGATTGTAATTCTGAACTCTTATCCCACTAATTTGGTGGGATGTTTTATCGTGGCATTACTGGGTGTGTCATTGTCATCACTGTGCTGGACTGGAGTCCTGAAGACTTATTTGGTAATGGGAGAATCCATGGCAAGTGTCTGAACTCTGCCCCCACGTGACTAGTGCTAACAGGCTCTTGTTCAAGGCCACAGAAGTTTCTCGTGGTAAAGAGCTCACTGCAGTATTGCTGCAGTGTTTTTGGATCCCCATGTCTAGGATCCAGCTTCCTTTCCCATGTTGTGTTACTGAGGTGCCAGGAGAGTAGAGAGCTCAACTCAGCTTTAGCTAAAAAGCCACTGATTTTTTTTTGTTTGTTTGTTTTCTTTTCTCCTTCCTCGATCCCAGAGGGAATCACTGTTTCTAGTCTGGAGGAAGCCCCCTTGTCCCAGTTTCTTCTACATAATCACTATTTTCTTCAAGCCAGGAACCCTATTATTATATTTGGTCTCAGCAAAGGTATGTGTATTTCTTACAGACCTGAAACAGAGCGTATGACCTGTTTGAATGGATGTTGTGAAAGGGGGAATATAAGAAGAAAAACCTTGTAAATATCTTAGTTTTCTTTTTCGAGTGGGAAGTAGAAAGTGTTAATCATTTTTAAAAACACTTTGAATCAGCCTTGCTTAAAAGCAAAGGAAAACATAGGTTACAACGGTATTTGGTGAGAAACCTTGAGATGAAATAATCTTGTTTGATACAAATACTTTGAGAATTCAAAGCCCTGCTTGTGGTTACTGCCCTTCCTCACAAGCTCAGTAAGAGTGGGAAAAGGGGCCTTTTCCATTGATAAGAGTTGTCCAGATTTAGAGTCAGCCTCCTTTTCCTGGTACAAAAAGGAGAAGACCATGTACAAATGGACATTTGGCTAACTTTTTCTCTATTGTCAGAGCTCTCACTATGTCTGGTTTTTTATTTTTATTTTTTAAAGTAACATGATCAACCTAATTCTCATGTCAATGAAGCTTATTTTGGATAAATTCTTTCACTCCCATCAAGAGGTAATCTTCCTCTCCACCCCTTAAATCATGCAGAACTCATGGCTTATTTTTACTAATAGAATGTGGCAAATTTAATGCTATATCGGTAACAAACCTAAATTTGAATAGTCCTAAAAGACAGGAGACCACATGGGACAGAGCTGAGTCAGCACAGTTGTCCTTGTTGATGTACCAGAGACAGACAGGATCAACTCTTCAAAGATCAGCCCAGGTGCTTAATTGACACACATCTGACCACAGGCACATGAGGGAACATAGCAAAGATCAGAAGAAACATCTAGCTGAAGACAGCCTGCAGAAGAACTGTGAATGAATTAACTGGTTGTTATTTTAAGCCACTTTGTTTTGGATAATTTACCATTGTCTATAAAACAAAGACCTGACATTTCAGAGTGTAATATAAAATTTTCCATATTTTTGCCTTGTCTAAGTTTACAGCCTCAGCCTCAATTCAGGTATCCCTCACCCGCACTTTTCAACTCCAACACTCTTAAGTCAATGTTTCTGCAGCATGGTCTAGGGATCAATCTAGATTTACTGAATCAAAAATACTGGGCATCAAAATCACCTAAGAAGGTTTAAAAACACATGCTATTCCAGGCTGCCTAAATCAAACAACACTTCTATCTACCTAAACTTAGAAGATTTTGTGCCACATCTGAGTTTTACTAAAATAGAATCTTTGGAAGTGGGACCTAGGTATCTTTTATTTTCATTTCACTCCATAAGAAATTTCGATGGGATTGATTCTATGTCTGTGATCATGATGTCTTACTCATAAAATAGCACTTCCATGCTTCGCTACCCAGTAAACTCATTTTTGAAGCCTGAGCTGAGACATTTTCTCTCTGTCGATTCCCATGTTAATTCATTCCTGATCTGTACCCTTATGGCACTATGTTCATATGAGGAACGTAGCAGTCAATACCTTTTCTAAAAAGTCTTGTTTACACTTCTGACTTCCCTTTATGAATGCCATTTTCAGGGGCAGAAACCTTGTTAGCTTCTGGTAGGCATTCAATAAATGTTCCTTAAATTGAATTACATTGACATTCATCCTAATGGTTTTCTTTAGGTTATTGTTCATTATTTTACTTGAAAAGTTGTGAATTCCCAGAGTATAAGTGTGAATTATTTTTGGATTACTAGCTATTTTAAAGGACTGTTCTTTATACAGTTCTTCTTATATGTAATATCTAGGTGATTGGGGTCAGATTGAGGTCTATTCATAGTATTTAAAATGCTTTCATCTCTATTCTGTATACCTTATTTAGTCATCTGTGATTTCCGTTACATTATTGATATATTTTAGCTTCATAATCATGTTCTCCCTTTAATTAGAATTTTAGAAAGTGATTAAAAATGTTTATATTTTATGATATCTCCAAGTTCGTATAATTCCAAATAGAACCCATTTTTAAGAGTTGAGATGTTATTACATTTTAATTATATGGTCTATGTATAATTACTATTAACCAAATTTATCACTTACAACTTAACAAGGAATTTATTTCCAAACTGTCAAAAGGTACACAGTTGAGTCAAATCCTTGTGGAATGTGTTTGCTACAAGCACTGTTTCACCATTCTATCAGATTGCATGTTATTGGAAATTTAATTACTTTGTGAAACAATAGAAGTCTATCTAAATAATTTGTAATGAGTTGGTTTATTTTTTGTATTAATGAAATGGTTTCCTTTAAGTAGCTTAAATGAAAAAAGCAGCTATCCTTGGATTTTATATAGCTTACATTAGACTCATAAACATAGCAGTTTATAGGCTTTGCTTGTAACTTCAGTTTTTTAGCATCACGCGATCAGCTTACTCTTAAAACTTGTTATCAGTAACAAAGGATGAAGAGTATAAGGGAACAGGACATTCTACACTCTTCCTGTAAGTATGAGGAGGGTCAAAAAAAATGTAGTTTGATCAGCTGTTGTTATTTTGGAAACAAATCTTTATTTTTCATGTATAGGGAAATATCTGGAATCTAGAAATAATTACCTTAAATGTCATCATTAGTTGGAGACTAATTACTGTATCTTGAAATAATACAAACACATGAGTTGTAGGTGGTTTATTATCAGCAGCATCATCAGTATCGCTGCTTAATCCATAATGTACTGTACTCCACAGAAATCTAAGCCAAGGCCACATTTCTCCTGGAAAAAGGAGTCTGTTAGCTGAGATCTACTGAGATTTGGTGAAGATTTTGTTACCCCAGTTATTTTCTGGCCACAGGCATTTTGATCATTATATGCTTAAGTCTCTTCATGCACTGTCTGCTTGAGCGTATAATATTTCAAGTCAAGTTTTCTCAGCAGAATCAAGAAATGCTTACTAAACATCTGCTTGTTTGTGCATCACAGTCGAAAGTTCCTGAATTGCTTTAATTGCCAAACAACAACAACAACAACAACAATAAAAACAAAACAAAACACCAGACTTTGTATCTTACAGTTTTGTTAGGATAGTCATTAAATAGGTCAAATATTTGCCAGGGAAAAGAAAATGCCCTTCAAAACATACATTGGCTGTGATCCAGATGCGGAGGCTTAGGGTTCTAGGAGTCAAGCATGATGATGCTTGCAAAACAGATAATAGTGTCCCTGCTCTCCAGGGCCATATAAACTAGGAGTTGTACAAAGTATGACAGTACTGTATTGTTTTGATTACTATAGCTTTATATGTCTTTTGATTTGAGAATTTAATCCATCGAAAGTAAATATTGATAGGTAAGGACTTAAAATGGTTACTTTGGTAGTTGTCTGACTTTTTTAAGATTCTGTTTCTCTCTTGCTGGCTTTCTTTTTGATGACTTCTTCTGGTCATGGAGTCATTTATCGTTAGGTTTTGTGTTAAAATTTGTAGATACACTCCTGGAAAATGAGTTGTAAGATCAGAGTGCATGCAAATTGTAAATAATTTGAATAATGAAAATTGCACTCCAAAAATGGTTGTACTAATTTAATCCCCACCAACATAGTTATCTTGCGTTTGGCAATTTCTTTACTTTCTGCTAAACTGGTGGGTAAAAAAAAAAATCCCTCGTTTTATATGGCAGATTAGAGACTCATTGCAGACCTCTCCCTGCTCTTAAATAAGCCTACCTTGGTATTGAGGAATGGGAACAAGTACTTGGCAGGGGTTATATTGTTCAAGATTCCTTCTTTTTGTACTTTACTTTCTTTTATTTTAAATTCTATTGTTTTTCAATTACAGTTGTCCCCTTACTCCCCCATTGCTCTCCCCTGCCCCGACCTCCCACCTCAGCTTCCACAGTCAATCTCCACTTTGTTTTCTATGCCTTTTGACCCAGCAATCCCACTGCTGGGATTATACCCTAAACATCCCAAAACACCAATTGAAAAGAACCTATGCACACCCCTATGTTCATAGCAGCGCTATTTACAGTACCCAAGTGCTGGAAACAGCCTAGTGCTTATTAGTAAATGAGTGGATTGGAAAACTGGTTACATCCACACAATGGAATACTACTCAGCAGAAAGAAAGAAGGAACATCTGCCTTTTGCAACAGCATGGATAGAACTGGAGGGTATTATGCTAAGTGAAATAAGCCATGTGGTGAAAGACAGATACCGTACGATCACACCTAGAAAAGGAATCTAATGACAAAACAAACAAGCAGAATAGAACCAGAGACAGGGAAATAAGAACCAAAATGACAGTGACCTGAGGGGAGGGGGGAGAGGAATAACCGGGGAAAGAAGGGGAAGCGTCTAGTCAAGGAATAAGTATAAATGACCCATGGGCATGGGCATTAAAGCTTCTTATGTATTCCCTGTTAACAGTTTAGGCTTATGTATTGCCTGTGAATTGTTTAGAGTCCTGATCTTAAGAGCAATATATTATAATAGTTATTTATTCCTATTCTTATCTTAAACCTGAAATGAATACTATTTTCTTTAAAGGGAGAAAATTGTTTTTAGGATCAAGGCCTTTTAGACATTTATAATAAATTCTGTTATACTTGTTTCCAGAGGTTTAAATAGATTTATACATATAAATATATGTATCTGATCCTTTAAGAAGGGTAAACATACTTCAGAGTTTATCTGTATCACAACTTTTGTTACCACTTGATATTTATCTCCATTGACGGTATAATAGTTTCGAACATTTAAAGATCTACATGACTCAATAATGTAAATGCATTAAGAACTTAATGTCTCATGGTAACTTTACTGAAATTTTACTAACAATAGTAATCCAAGTGCAAGGTTTCTCTTATTGCACACAGGTCAGGATTAAACAATAAAATAAATTTTACAACAAAGGGAGGCAATTTATCAGCATCATTCTGTGTCTTTGCTCGTTTTTGCTTTCTAGTGATGAACTTGTTGAACCTTTTTATACTGAGGTGCTAATGTATTCTCTGGAGGACATTACTAGGTTTGAAACCTGGATAGAACTCCATCCCAGAGTCTACAAGACAAGCTAGGGAACATCTGGCCTAATTGTAATTCTAGAGAATGAGCGAAACATGCCAAAGCTTTTTGGCTGGAAACTATGCTTGTATCAGTGCTAGTGAGGAAAGAAGAACCAGATACCTATTGGAATATGATCAAGGTAGGAACTGACACAGAGCAGGAATCAGTTGAGGAAACAATTTTAAATCCATCTAACATTTCGAAAACGTAGGAATGGAAAGAAATACCAAATGTCTACAAATTTATTTCCTTGTAGGTAATTGTCCTAACATTATCTTTTTTTTTTTTTGGCGGGGGTGTTGCATCCCCAGTGGAGAGGAAGTATAATTACATAAAATCACATGACTAAGAAATGTTTCCTTATCTCTGAAATATTTTAAACTGATGAAATGTGAACTGTGTTAGATAAAACCCCAAAGCTTGTGACTGTATATCCATTTCTTCTTTCAGTCCTCACCAATTAGAAAAGCAGCAGGCACATAGGGGATGTTGAAGAATTGTTTTGATGAATGACAACCTTGTTTATTTCATTTAATAGCTCAAGGTTATAGAATGGAAATGGCATATATGTGCTATAGCAACCTCTAAAAAATGCCCCCTATTTCTAATGTATTATTTCTATGTTTCCACATTCAAGAAATTATGTCGGCAATTAGAAATTACTAAGACTGTGCTCCCATGAAATATTCATGAACATCTCCAGTATCTTCTTAAGCAGAACAGTCATGACAAGGACTTACAACTCTGCTTGCATTTGCAAAAGTGTAAATTTTGTTGAGTAAAATGGCACAAAAACATTGACACTCTTTAAATAGTGTGAGCATCTTAATCCACTATGTAAACTGGTATTTTTATAAGAGCTTGCTTAAAATATATCAGTAATCATTGAAGTACTGTCAATTTGGGGGTGCAGATCATTAATGACTAATTTTATAATACCTTGAGAAGGAAATAAAGTATAGGAAAGACATACTTCCACATAAATCTTAAAACATATAATGGCATTTCTGAAGGTTTGTGCATGTAAGAATTAGGGCAATGAAAACCAAATCTTGGGTTTAGACATGTTGGTTAGTTAAATTTGTTATGTTGCATTCCACCTTGTACTGGGTGAAACTTCAGTTTGGAAAATCAGGGACCAGATATTTTGCAAAAATATTTTCAATAACAGGGTTCATGCCATAACCTCTGGGTTTGTCTATGTAACCTCATCCTCATCCTTACAAAAACCAACTCTGAGCTGATATACTACTGAGAATGGATAAGCAGTGAGTTTCACATATTCATGTCATAATATGGTTATAAAAATTAATTTTGCTTTCTCAATGTTGAAAGTTAAAATTCCTTTATATATAGTATGTTACTAGGGACAGACACATACATTCATATATGCCCAACATAGGCACATCCTTTTTGGGGAACAGTATACCATTCCAGTGGCCTCAGATACATGGTATAACATGTGAATGTTAGATCTCATTCTAATGTCACTTTAAAAATCCTTGTGTTAATGAGATTTTGCATATGTACAATGCCTTGTGTGATATACAAATACTGGGAAACCAGTCTCTTAAGAACAATTAAAATCCCCAAACATAAATGTAAAATGAGTATATTAGATGTCGCTGTTAAGAAATGAGGGTTTGTTAATATCATTCATTTACTTTGGGTTGTAGTCAAATTTTCAAAAGTGCACATTTCAAAAATTTATAATTTCTAGTTAAGTCCTCATTATATCACTAGTGTTGCTAAAAAATTCAGAGGATAGAAAGTTGGTTGCAAGAGGATTATTCTCATATCCACTGTTATAAAAGGATTAGTAGTTTTCCGGAACATACTTTTTGGTTTGTGCTTAAAAAATAATCTCCTATCAACCTTACCAAAAGAAAAAAAGATATTTTGCACATGCGAAGATGTGGACATTTATTTTAAGTAATGTGTTCTGAAGACTTAAGTTTGTATTTGCCCAATTTCACTTGTTAAAAAAAATGAACTTTGGAATAGGCAAACCACGAGTTGTAATTATTTAAATGCAGCAGTGAAAATAATTATGTATACCAAAACCACCAGTCTGAGTTTGGTTGTGAGTCAGCATACTTATCAAACATTCTAAACTTTGTGTTCTTCACAATTCCCCATTTTTTTAAAAGCCATATAACAAGTATTGATGATCTGTTTAATAATATATGAACCATAATAATGGGATCTGATATTTGAGTGCCTACTAAAGTTTCTGTGGAAACCACATTAATGATTTTTAAACATCAAAACATGACTATAAGACAGTTAATAACCGTTATTCCTGGTGGTTGAGAAAACTTAGGTTTTAGGTTTTTGTGGTAAGTTGCCCAAAGACATAAAAGTAATGGTTATGTAAATCAGAGGTTACCCTGATTTGAAACCATTGAAAGAATACGAATAATGACATTTGTTCTAAAGGGCCTTATGTTCTAGTTAGTCTTTCTACCTATATCTCCTGTCCAAAAATGTTTTAGATCTTATGAAATGTTATTGTTAGTGATAATAGTGAAGAATATCATATCTAAGTGTACTTAACTAAGTACCACACACTCCTCTGATCACTTAATTTAAAAATTTATTTTTAAAAATTTATTACTTCTTTAAAAAAAAAGCTTATTTATTTTTAGAAAGAGGGGAAGGGAGGCAGAAAGAGATAGAAACATCAATGTGTGAGAGAAACAGTCCATCACCTCTGGCACGCCCCCAACCGGGGACCAGGCCTGCAACCCAGGCATGTGCCCTGACCAGGAATAGAACCAGTTTTTGGTGTGCAGGGTTTCACTCAGTCAACTGAGCCACACCAGGCAGGGCTGATCTCTTAATTTTTATTAATTTTCAACCCTTACAATAATTCATTTTGAAACAGGGAACCAAGTCACAGAAAGATCAAGTAGGGTTTTCAAGATATAGCTGGTATAGCTATGATCCAAACTGAGGTGTATACAATTCAAGAGCCTGAACTCTTAAAACCTGTATTCTCCTATGGCATGGGAAGATAAAGGTTACATCTTTTCTTTGTTAGAAGAGAGTGAATACATTTTCACTAAGTTCAGATGGAAAGGAGTTGCCAGTGGCTATGAAAAGAAAATAGGAAATTAATTATAAAAGAAAGAAAATATTTGGTGCTAGATTACCTTGTATGTGAATATAGAATTATGAACCCCTGGCTGCTGTGGCTCAGTGGATTGAGTGTCAGCCTGCAAGCCAAGTGTCACTGGTTCAATTCCCAGTCAGGGCACACGACTCAGTTGCATGTCAGGTCCCCAGTTGGGGGCACAAGTGAGAGGCAACCACAAAGTGATGTTTCTCTCCCTCTCTCCTTTCCCCTCTCCCTACAAATAAATAAATAAACAAAACAACAAACAAACATAAATACTCTTAAAAAAAGAATTATGAAACAGTAATTGGGGATTAGGTGAGTTGTCATAGGACTTGGTTTCTCCAGGAAAAGTTGTAATTTATACCTGTTATCCTAGTGTAATTATTAATACATGTTCAACCTTTTCCCTCCCAAATTTGGACCATTTTCTATAATAAATTTTGTGGTCACCATAGGATGATAAGACCCAGTTTCCAGTTGTGGATATGCCCAGAGGACAAGTAACTTTGGACAAGCCACTTTGAGTTTCCAGTTTTTCATTGTTAAAACGAGGTTTTATAATGCATCTAAAGATTCTGTAGGTCTGGGTGAGATGCAGCAATCCTACATTATCACAAGCACTTCAAATAACTAACTATTATGTTACTAGTCCTTAAATCATATATACTGCCCTAGACAAAAAGCTCTTACTCAACAACACATACAGAATAGGTGCTTCATTATTTATTAAGTAAGCGAATGGGGGTTAATGGTACATAGTAACAACACTGAGTTAAAATTGATTTTGAAATGTAAAATATTATAACAATGTGAGATAGATTTATGCTTTTATACAACATAATGTATGTTACTGATATGAGCAAGTAAATACATATCTGCAAAATCTAATTTCTCCAATAAGGAGGCATTCAATGACAAGGACTATTGGGATTTATAAAATCATTTTAGCGGGGAAAAATCCTAAACAGACTTAAACTTTTAGCACTCAAGGTCCAGGATTATGAGGAGGTAGAGGAAAGTACTTTCAGTTCCCATCCCTGCAGTGTTGGTTTTTTCCCAGGTTTGGAGGTAAAAATACCTGTACTATGTGTTTAAGACCAAGGGCTGTACATCGCAACTGTGGAAATTTGGGGCTTGCAAGTTTTGACTGTTAAGGATGTTCTGCACAGCATGGCAGCACTAGTGTGACAGTCAGAAGAAATTATAGATGGTGTTCCCTCCTGAGATCAGGAATGAGAAAAGGATAGAAGAAATAGAGCTGTCATTTTTGCAAGTGGCTATGATTATGTTGTTGAAAAGTCAAATAAATCAACAAACTTAAAAATAATAAGTTTGGCTAAGTTGCTGGATACAAAATTAAAATAATAATAATATTCATTTTTATATGAGAACCAAATGGAACTAAGTTTTAAAATAAAATGCCATTAAAATAGCATAAGGAATCAGATATCTATTTTGTTAATAAATTTAACAAAAGAGCCCTGGCTGGTGTGGCCGACTGGGTTGGGCTTCATCCTGCCAACAAAAGGGTTACTGGTTGGATTGCCAGTCAGGGCATTTTCTTGCATAATGGGCCAGGTCCCCAGTTGGCGGCCTGCGAGAGACAACTGTCTTTCTCTGGGTGTTTCCTCCCTTGCTACCTCCCTTCCACTCTCCCTAAACAATAAAATCTTAGAATTAGGACATAATTTTAAAAATTTTTTGTAAACTATTAAAAAATAGAATATTAGTGGTGACTAGTAAGGGGTTTGTAGTCAAGCGTATCTGTATTCTAATCTCAGCGTTGCCAAGTGTGAACTGTATAAGTAGATACCTCACAGTTTGGAACTTTGATCTGTAAATGAGCATATCAATAACATAAATTGAGATTCAATGAGATAATATGTGTGCCAATATCTTCTGTGTAGTGATAACAGAGGAAAATTTGAGCATTTACTGTATCTCAGATACTTTTCTAAGTGAATAATGTGTACTATCCAAATTATAAGTCACAACGGTTCCTACAAGATAGATATTATTATTTTTATAACCCATGTTTTGTAAAATTACATATTTGATATGTATATATAGAAAGGGTAAAGTCAAACAGCTTACATATTGGTTTTTAAAAATAACTTTACTGAAGTGTAATCAACATAATTGCAATAATTTATAGCATACACTTTGATGCTGTGCAATCATCACTACAATCAAGATAACCAATACTTATATTTTCCTGAATTTTCTCAAGACTTTATGCCACAGCCATTCCCATCCTTAGGCAATCACTGATTTGCTGTCAGTACAAAGTACTGTGCATTTTCTAGAAATTTATGTGGGTTCAATCATATAGTACCTCCTCATTTTTGTCTTGTTTTTTAGTTGTTTCAGTGAGACAGTAAATTAAGGCTGCTTCCTATTACAGTACAGTAGTTCCTCTATATCGCGGGATTTTGCAGTACTGTATACATATGTTGTTAAAGTTACATAAGTTTAAGAGTGTAGAATATGTTTAAGAACATAAGTAGTGTTTATAAAAGTGTGGGAAAGGTTAATAAGGGAGTGGGAAAGGTTAATAAAGGACTGGGAATGGCTTATAAGTGTGTAGGAAGGGTTTATAAAGCCTTAAAATACATATAAATACTAAAATAAATGTAAGGTTCCTATTTCGCGGATTTTCACCTATCGCGGCGGGGGAGGGGTCTAGAACGTAATACCCGTGATAAGTGAGGGGGGAATACTGTACTTCGTTATGGTGAAAGCAGGAGCTCCTAGTTTTAAATTTAATTTTAGCTCCTGTCTTAAAATTTTTATTTAATTAAAGTAACTTGGTAACAAAAAACAAATAGTGGAAGGGACGTAGAAAATCTTTCCTGATCCCTCAGTTTTGCATTATGTTAAGTATTCTCCTTTAAAGAATAAAACCCACCAGCATTGTATGAGATTTGTCATTTCTTTACATCTTTGAAAAATGCCTTTATATATCCATGTATCAAAGAGCCAGCTTCCTGGAAAGAAATATAGAATGTGTGAAGTAGTATATCATTGTTGTTCAATCGTCATTTCCATGTCCGTGAGTTGTCTGAATGGCATGCCCACAGCCTTTACTCTTTTGCCTATTGGGTTGATTGTCTTTTGCTTCCTAATTTATAGAAAATTTTCATAACACTTTGAGTCCTCATATTTCATATCCAAGACTACTGCTTTTTTAAAAAACTTTGTTGTAGTGTTTTTTACCATATAGCTACAGTTATATCAGACTTAAAATTTATCAGTTCATTTTATGCTGTTTGCATTTTACTTAAGAATTCCATTCTGGGGCCCTGGCTGCTGTGGCTCAGTGGATTGAGTGTTGGCCTGCGAGCCAAGTGTCGCTGGTTCGATTCCCAGTCAGGGCACATTACTAGGTTGCAAGTCAGGTCCCCAGTTGGGGGCGCGAGTGAGAGGCAACCACACAATGATGTTTCTCTCCCACTCTTTCTCCATTCCCCTCTCTCTACAAATAAATAAATAAATGAATAAATAAACAAATGAATAAATAAATAATTCTAAAAAAGAATTCCATTCTGATCAAAAAAGCCATGTATTTTATTCTGTTGTTTATTTTTGTGTTGTTTTATAAGTTAAATTTACTTGGGTGGCATTGGTTAATGAAATTATAGCTTTCACACATACAATTCTGTAATACAGAATCTGTGTATTGTATAGTCTGTTCACCACCCGAAGTCAATTCTTTCAGCACCATTTCCCCCTCTGTTACCATCCTCTACTTCCCCCCACACTCCCTTTCCTCTGGCAATCAACATGTTATTTTAAAGCTTTGCTTCTTTTTTTTTTTAAAACACATCTTTAATCTATCTGGATTTGATTTAATTGTTGCAATAGCATTAGGTGAATAATTCTTATTCCACTGGTTTACAATAAAAGGAATAATAAAATCCGTAGTAATAATAGAGAAGCTGTTGAAACTACATAGTAGTAAATGGGAGAGCAGAGATTGAAAACAAAGCAATTTCTACATGTTGTTTCTTTAGAATAACGTCAGCTATCCTTGAAATGTAGTTTTTATATGAACTTTAAGTTAGTTTGCAGAACCAGAGAAATTTGCTTTTGTTAATTATAATTGAATTCCATTTAAGGGAGAATAGATATTTCAGTGATTATTGTGCCCATCTATCCTCCTATACTTCTATATGTTCATGTATTTACTTATTTTCATGTTAATTAATACAACTTGAATTAATTTTAAGTATAATCTGCATATGGATGTGTACTGTTCATGTGTGAATGTAGAAAATCTGGAAGAGTTAAAACAAACTTAGAAAATGACAAGATCAGAGGATTTATACTACTTTATTTTTTTTCCAAGATTTTATTTGTTTACTTTTTAGAAGGAGGGGGGACGGGAGGGAGAAAGAGGAAGAGAAACAGCCATATTTGAGAGATAATATTAATCTGTTGCCTCTGACACACCCCCAAACGGTGACCCGGCCTGCAACCCAAGCATGTCCCCTGACCAGGAATCCAACAGGTGACCTTTCAGTTTGTGGGTTGGTGCCCAATCCAATGAGCCACACCAGCGAGGGCTACTGCTTGATTTTAAGACTTATTAGAAATCTATAATAGCAGGAGTAGTAGTAGTAGTAATGTATTGATATGGGTTCAGTAAAAAGGAAAGGAGAATCCAGAAATGGACTGATATGTATGGTCAATTCTTTTCTGACAAAGACACCAATGCAGTTCAAGTATTTTCAAGGAATGCTACAGGAAGAACTGAATTTTAATAAGGATAAAGTACCCCTCATATACCATACCATACACATTAGGTTGAAATCATTCACAAACACAATAAAGGTGAGAGTTTGATACATTATAAAGCCCTGAGAAGAAAAATTTTTAAGGGGATATCTGACACTTTGGAGAAGAAAATATTTCTTAGAATTCAATAAGCAAGAATCATAAAAATTAAATGATAAGCTACACTTAACGAAATTTAAAATTGACATTAATCAAAGGCACCAGGCACCATTAAGAAACTGAGAAGGCAAGTCAAAGACTGGCCTAAAATAATCTTAATATACGTCCTACAAATCCTTCATATCAAGAACATATAGAAATACACAATAATAAGGAGAAGCATGGTTCCAGTGGCTCAGTTGCTTGGAGTGTCACCCCTTACACCAAAACATTGTGGGTTTGATCCCTGTTTAGGGAACATAAACTAGGATGTGGTTTCCTTCTCTGCTTGGGGCACTTAGAGCAGGCAACCGAATGTTATTTTTGTCTCCTTGATGTCTGTCTGTCTGTCTGTCTCTCTTCCCCCCTTTTGCCTTTCTAAAATCAATGAATATATCCTCAGGTGAAGGGGCATGAGCCAAAGAAGTCAGAAGTGGAAAGGGATTCTCACCTGCAGCCTCCAGAAATTCACACCTGCTGACATTTTATCCCTCTTAAAACCTATTTCAAATTTCTTAATCTCTAAAATTGTGAGATAATAACTAAGTGTTGTTCAAGACACTAAGTTTGTGGTGCTTGCCCCAATTAGGTTTATCAAACTGTAGTTTTGTAAAATCTCAAAGGAGAAAAAGAGTATCTTGTTTTTGAGTTTTCATTTCTCTGAACGTGAGAGAGGGTGACCAGCCTCCCAGGGTTTCGTTTTCTATTTGCAGTACGAATATAAGTAAATGGCTAATTAATATTGTCAGAACAATTTATACACAAAGGCACTCACTGCGTTTTTATAATTGTTTAATTGCTCAATTATTTAGTCATAAACTTTCTGCTACTTGTCTCTGGTGCCGGTCAGTTTTATAAGCACTCGGCTTGCATAGAGAAATAACATGTCCTTTTGATATGATCTCTTTCATGTTCAAGGGACTTGGAAATACAGTAATGCTAACAATGTTAGTTTCCTATTGCCACTGTAACAAGTTTCTATAAATATAGTGGTTGAAAATAATAAAATTTATTAATTTTTGAGGTCAGTGGTACTAAAGTCAAGGTGTCATTAAGGGTGTATTCTTTCTGGGGTTACTGTTGGAATTACGGTCCCCTTGCCTTTTCTAGATTTTAGAGGCTGCCCTCATTCCTTGCCTAGTAGCACCCTGCCCCTGTTCCATTTATATTTACTTCTTTATTTTGTTTGTGACACTATTACAGATGACCCCTCTTTGCCTCCCTCCACCCTGAGTCCCTTCCCCCTCCCCCCCCACCTTCATAACATTGTTGTCTTTTGTCCATGGGCTATGCGTATATGCATGTATGTTCTTTGGCTAACCTCTTCCAGGCACCCTAATCCCTTTCTGCCAGAGGCCCCCTTCCATTTTCAAAACAAGTGATGGCTGCTTGATTCTTCCTAGCTGCTATTTTTCTCTGGTTCCACTTTTTTTGGGGGGGGAGCTCCCCTTTTTGTTTACATTGAGCCATCCGAGATAATCCAGGATAATTATATTCACATCTCTACAATGTGACTATAAGGCCTACATGAGATAGTAAAGGTGATAGTGAAATATTTTTTTTATTTTTGGTTTTTCAATTACAGTTGTCCCCTTTTCTCCCAATTTCTCTCCCCCACCCAACCCACCTGATAGTGAAATATTAATAACCATCCAATTCTTACTATTTGTGACGCAGAGTAGGTCCCAAACAAATGTTTACATCGTTTCCTTCCTCATGACTTAGGCTCATGATGAAAAGCTTTTGTAGATGTGCAGGGTGGCTTCTGGCCACTCAAGTAATGAACAGTTTCATCTGTTTGGGAGTCTGCCAGAGCCCTAGTTTATTCCTGTGTTCATTTGTAACTGTATTCCTAAAAGTGTCAGTGCCATTAAAGCAGCGGTATGTGCTTTGCCCTCATCTTGTTTTACCCCATCTTATTTTAAAAGTGAATGGCCCTGGGGCCCTTTTTTCAGCTCATTGAGAAGCACGTTGTTGATAGTTCATACTACAGCACACTCAACTTGCACGCGCTAGTTAAGGGACCAGCCACACTGACATATTAATTGTTTTCACGTGAATTAATACTATGAGTTTTTTCAAACCAAAGATCTGAATCACAGAAACCAATTCACAAATTGGCTTGCAGTCTTTGAAAAGGTTCTTCTATGGAAATGTGTTGCTTCCAGTGAAACACTTGCTTTTCTGTAACCTCCATTGTAGCACTGGATTATTTGACTCCCTGTGCCTTGCTCTCAAATGTGTGAATTTATTTCGGATTGGGGTGGAAAAGGTGTTGCCAGCTGCATTCGTGATAAATCTGGTGAGTACCTGTATTGTTTCTTTGGACTTTCAGTTCTAGTACAGTGCTAGTGGCCGAAAAAGCATCAGTGGGCCATAGGTGGGTGCTTTTTCCTTCATAGGCTCCCTCATACCTGAGTTGCATAATTAGATGATACTTTCTTTGTACACTGATCACCCTTATATTTGCCTTTAGTATTATTTACTTTCCATTTCCTTTGAACAAAATAATGAATTCCATTTCCTTTTAGTCATATTCTGTTTGATCCATTTAGCCCTTTGAAGACTATCTGGAGCTATGTAAGTGGTCTGTGGGGATAGGTTTAGGTTTTTTTGACATCAGTCTTTTAGGAATACTCATCTTTAACAAATGAGACTTTTTCGTATTTCTCATCTCTTCTTATCTATTTAACACTGATCAGTCTGCAGCCCTTAGCTGTGTTTCACTATTGTATACGTTGGTGCTTCTTCTGGTATTGCATTTCTAAGTGTCATGTGTGTGCACAAGCTGTAAAGGAAGTTTATTCATGTTTATATTTTAAGTATAACATTGACTAAAAACATTCTCTTCTAGATAAAGGAACTGAAAATTGAGCAACAATAAGAAAAGATTTTTATGGAGTTGAATTATAATTTAGTTACATAAGATTGAAGGGATAACCACTATATGCAGTTTAAAAAGTTGTTTTTTGTTGTTGTTGTTGTTAACTGGGGTTCTAATTCTCTTTGGTTAGATATGTGCCATGTACACCTGGAGAAAAACATATCGGTCTGTACTTCTTTTGCCCTTTATAACATCTGAATTAGTTGATCTTAATTAACTAGATAGAGTTTTCTTTAAAGTATCTAAAAACCAAATGAATCAGTAACTCGGTTCAGTCTTTTGCTCAGTACTGCAGGCACGCGCAGCCCAGGCCCGTGCTGGCCTGTTGCCCCACGGACGGAAGCATTTCTGCCAGCCCTCTGGTCCCAGTTTATTGTGCAGACGTCTGCATGGTGGCACACTGAGCGATTTCAGTGCCCTCTGGAGCACTGGGTTGACAATAGTGTGAGCCTGAGAGAGGTCTGTAATTGGCTAACGTCTGCTGCTGTGAGACTCCATTCACAGGGAACAAATTTGAACTGTTCAACCCTTCTTGGCAGCTAGCCAAATTTGGCTGGTGTCAAACAGGCATCGGCATTGGTTGCAGTGTTAGCAGCAGAATGCTGAAGGCACCAGTGTCAACTTGCTGCCACTTAGTAGTTTGAAGACAGGTGTTAAATTATATTTCTTTTTCAAGTGTCTCGTTATAAAAGTCGTCACTGTTTCCCAAAGTTTTCTGCTTCAAAGCTTCTTGACATATTTGAAGTCATACGACCTTTTGCTTATCAGCTTGGCCAACTATCTGTCAATTGTCATCATAGAAGTTGTTGATGTCACACAACAGTAAATTGATAAAAGTGATTTTATCCCCATAACGAGGCTGGGGAAGGAACCCAATTTCTTATCGGCTCTAGTCTACACAGTAATAACTCACAGTCCTAAGACAATATTGAATGGGGACTAGCATGCATAGTAGAAAGAGAAGTCCAAAATGGCATGAGACTTGGCTTTACTTCTCTTCCATGCAATTTCAGAGGAACATGGGAAAAATCATTTACTCTGTGTGTGTGTATGTTTTGGCAGTCTAAATAGTGGGGGGTGATAGACCCAACCTATTCTATAGGATGTATAATACAAAATCCTTGCAAAAGAATGAATGCTATCATACTTCAAATGTATAAACAACTTTTAATGTAAGATACATAAAACCTGATGTAATAGGTACTATCATTGTCTCACCTTTACAGATATAGACACTATGGCAAAGGTTTAAACCTGGAATTTGAACCCTGATTGTTAGGTGCTGGAATCTATATAACCACTACACTATACTATTTGAACACAGAAAGGATAATTTCTTGCCTTTCTCGTGAAGAGGTTTCCTTAGACTCCCGCGATAGTGAAAATGACACTTGAGACTTAATCATTGATTTGTCTTGTCAGTAGCAAGCCTAGTTTGCATCCCCCATGTAGGATCCTTATAGTCAACCAGAAAGATTTAGGGATCTGCTCATTGAGAGCTCAATATTAGTACATTGTAAGTACACACATTCCTGGGCTCTCCCCCTAGAAATATCCATTTCCTTGGTTAAGGGTAGTGTATGGGAATATATGTCTTAAAACCTCCCAGTTGACTTGGTGAATTCTTTGTGATAGTAATGAAATTATTTGAACTTTTAGAAGGATTGTACCCAGAATGCTAGCCTCACTTGTATATTAATGTAGCTGCTGAGCCAAATGCTTTAGAAGAAATAATTGTCCAGTAGAAGTTCAGGAAAAAGTGTGACCCTGCTTCTCTAAAATGAGAATGAGCTCTACCTGCACCTGTTGAGTGATTACTGGGAAAATGCATTCCACGCCCTTCCATGGTTACAACATTTATATATACATTAGGAAATGTCATGCTAACATTGATGAACACATTATGAGGCAAAACATGAGTCTATATGCTCTAAATGCAGATATCAGACTCCAGAAAAAAATGTTGTTCCTTGGAATAGTTTCGGTATCTTTAAATAGGAACAGTGTTTTTTAGCAACTCTGTTATTAAAGATCAGAAATGTGTCTTTGGAGACTGAGCTTATGGCAAGTTGTCAAAGCAGTGGCTGCCATTGACATACATAATGGCCTTGGGTGAGGCACTAAACCTACTTTTGTCTCATCATTTGTCATCTGGGATCACAGCACTAACATATTCAGAGGTAAAGGGCCATTTGTTAATCACTGCATGTGATACATCATCACTTTTAAGTAAAAATTTAGCTCTTATTATTGTCTGCTGAAATGAAGAAATAATGTCACCTTATTTTCTTGTTGCTTAAATGTCTCTTGGCAACTGAGGCAGGAGGAAGGAGACCTTAACTCCAAGCACAATTTCCATGGCAAATTGTCTCTAACAATATATTACACCAGAGCACAGAAGAGTGAGGTCCCATAAAAGGTCCAGCAGGGGGCTTTCAACAGTCTCTACATCAAGCACTAATTGATACTTTGTCAGTATTTGGATAGTAGGTTACATTTCCTGATGAAAGAACAAATTCTAAAAGGGGCATGGCTTACTTGGGTTTGTTCTTTCTGCAATTTAGCATCTGACTTCACTCTTCAGTCAGGGGCTGCCCCTCCTCCCCATTTTAATAATTTATACATAATTTATGTGTCGTTTTGAACTTTGGTCATCTTAAGGATGACCTCTGCTCCCCAATAATGGTAAGGAATACATCCCCATTGTAGACTAAAAGAATTCCTTTCAGTTTAAAGTAAATATTATGTGCCACAAATTCTACTCAGGGTAGATAAGTTCACCTTGTCATGTATAATTCCTTCTCATTAAGGGCTTTTAATTAACTTTTAAGAAGTGTGGTCCTGGAAAGACTTCTCTTAATGTCTGTTCCCTTGTTTCCATGTACTGCATTCCATTGATTTCCCTTGGTTTGGTCTCGGCTCTTGTGCCTTTAAGGGAGGAAAAACTCATAGTCTGCACAGGTATTTTTACTATAGCCTTTAATTAAGTGTGAGTTGTTAGCAATAATTATATAAACAATCGAATATCCTCTTCATAGCACTGGATGTTGCTGTGTATTTTTGCAGTCTTACCTGTCCAATCTCAGCCCCGTACATCTTCTTGCAGTGAATATCAGTATTTAGTGTACACTGTGGCAATGTATTGGCATTTATACCAGTGTTTGATGGTAGACTCATCTTCTTGCATTGAGTCTAAACTGATGTAGGATGTTCTGTGTAAGTAAGGCAATATTAGACATTTGAAATATAATCGCTCTATTCCCAAAACTGTATGTGTCATAACAGCACTTTGATATGCAATATGGGTGGGTAAAAAAATAAATAAAACCTGAAAACCTAAAGAGGTTTGAGTACTTCTGAAGAAATATGTGAGACATGCCTCTTATCCGGGGGAAAAAAACTTAATGTAGAAATACAAGTAATAAGAGCTGACACTAATTAATGGGCAGTTTCAGATAGTATTTTAAATTCCAAGTCTTTCATTTACTAACTGTGGCCTTGGGCAATTCACTATATGTCTCCAGGTCTCTGTCTCCCCATCTGCAAAGTGGGGAGGATACAATTAGTATCTTCCCAACACTATCATTGTGAGGAGTAAAGGCGTTAGTGTTATCTAAAGCACTAATACCAATCAATACCTGTGCAGAGGTATTTTATGAATATTGCCTATTTTTATTAGCAATTAGGAGTTCAAAGAAGAGAAAAGTTTGATGCTCCTCCTTTGCGTATAAAATCTGTGGGGCTTAACAAACAATATTCCCAGATACTTCTCATTTCAAGTGAAGATTTAGCTTCTGTAAGTATAAAAAAGGGGGCTAATATTCCAACATGATTTCTTATTTAAAAAAATGTAAGACTTGGCCCATGTGGCTCAGTGCATCAAGCACCAGAATGTGAACTAAAAGATTGCCTCCTGGCCAGGTTTGTGGCCAGGTGCCCAGCTGGGGATATGCCAGAGGGGACTCATCCTGGTTTCTCTCACATATGAATGTTTCTCTCCCTCTCATTCTCCCTCACATCCTCTATCTGTAAAAATAAACAAAATCTGTAAAAAAAAAATTCTTAAATAAAAATTGTATAGTTAAGGTATCACATGATGATTTGTTAAATTTATACACAGTGAATATGCCTGACACAGAAAAGAAGAAAACCCCTGAATGATCTCACTTCAGTGTGGAATCTAAAAAAATGAAATACACAGAAGCAGGGGTGCTCAGGTGGCGGAAATAGGGAGATGTTGGTTTTACGTAATAATCGCTCTTATTTTGCACTCAGGTCACTGGTTCTAAGAAGGATCTAAAAGAGGAAAATGCGATTACTTTTTATTTCCAGCCTGGAAATGTAGCTCTATCTTCCTTAATCTAGAACCAGTCTACCAGGCCTGCCTCTTGATGAGCTAAAGAGAGAAAGACAAAGTCTGATTTTCTAGCCTATTGACTTGCTAGGTAATCTTAGAAGCTGTTTTACCATTCCTTTCCCTTTGTAACCACCTGTATTCCAAAGCCCATGAATGCCTTCGGTAGAATCCATAAAGGGCCCACTCATCTGCAGCTGGATAACTGATCTAACCTTAGATATTTAGGAATGGAAACCATGTACATTGGAAGCCTTATGATTTATTGCAGAGTTCTTGATCTGAGAGTATAATTCACTGTTAAATCATTCCTTCTATGAATTATTATTGTATTTGTACATAAAATCAAACAAAGGTTTCCATCTTCTTAGGAGTAGATGTGGAATATATGAATATTTTCATCCATAAGGGGAGTAACTATGCAGTAAGAAGTACATTTGGTTACATGGCCTATGAACTGTGTCCCCTCATTTTATAGTGATGGACATGATGTGAAAGTAATTACAAGTTCAATGATATTCCCTCCATGTATTGAGCACTGACAATATGCCTGTCAGGGGGCTAAAGGTTTTGTGGATGTTATCCCCAAGGTTGCCCCATTGTGACTTGGAATGCAACTAACATGTGATTAAAGAATTATCATCTTATAATTAGCACAAGTTAGAAGGAATACTTAGCAAATAAAGTGATCTTCATTATTTAATTCAAAGGGTGCTTTAATATTTTGAACGTCTTCATCAGACACATTGTTTTTTCTGAACTGTGCTTGGTTACAACAGAAGATTAGGAAATCTCAAAATGTCCTCTGGTGAACGGTAACTGGAGCTTCTTGAGTTAAAGATTATGTACGGTGACTGAGGTCAGCAGCTACCCATGGTGTAAAGAAGAACACTAGGTGTCTCTGGGGAAAGGTGTGTCCTGTGTCATCGTCTTTCTTAGTTCTACTCACACTGTAATGTGGTTCCCTCATTACTCGTTCCTCTGTACAAGCCTGCTAGACTTTGGGCTCCGCTAAGTCAGGGACTCTGTGTGTCTCACTTACTACTGCTTCCTCAGTGGCTAGGATGGGGTCTGAAGCTGACATCAGGAAATACGTGATCATCAGCAGTTCATGAAAGTCAGTTCACAGTGGAGTTCAGGGCAGGGTATAGAATTATTTATACAATGTCCACCAACAGTGCACATTTCATACCAGGCTGCATTATTTTTAATAAATATTAGTTCTTTTGAATGTCAGTAGCACTTTCTTTACTTGAAATTTCCTCCAAAATTGTTTCTGTTTATATAGCATGAGGCACTTCAAGCACTTCTCATCGCAACATTTTTATTTCAACTTTCTTAGTAAGTACAGTAGTATATTTTTGGACTTTGTTAACATGAAGATGAACCAGGCAAACCACAAAGTGTCATTTACATGAAATGCGTGTTACAAGAAAGAACAGCAAATGAAACAGTTCATGTTCATAATGCTTGAAATATGTGGGTGAGAGAATGGTGTGGAGATTGATTTAAGGAGTGTATGTTGGACCAAAGCTGATAGTCCTAAAATGATAGTACTTAGTAATGTGAAGGAAATGGGATTTAGAACATGAAATTCCCTGAGAACAATCTCAGAGATTTTTCAGGAAGCACTACAGCTGTTCATTTGCATCATTTTCAGCTTCCAGTTTCCACAAGGTCATTGGGAATTGAATGAGGAAGTAGTTCAACATGGGACTTTGATTTGCAGTCTCGGGTTCTTTCCACTACCAGAAAACAAATTTCTTAAAAGAATAGGCAATAAATGGAAGCCTTTTCTCTTCTAGAGAGGGCACATTTGAACAGTGGTATTGAATTTAGGAGCATTCCATGTGAAATACACTTTAGCATTATATTCATGAAAGATATAAATCAGTGCCCACAATATTGTGGTTTGTTAAATGTTAGTTCTTAATCTTTTAATAAAGCAGATCTGCCTGGCTGCTGTGGCTCAGTGGATTGAGTGTTGGCCTGCGAGCCAAGTGTCGCTGGTTCGATTCCCAGTCAGGGCACATGGCTAGGTTGCCTGTCAGGTCCCCAATTGGGGGCGTGAGCGAGAGGCAACCACAAAGTGATGTTTCTCTCCTTCTCCTTCTCCTTTCCTATCTCTCTAAAAACAAACAACAAACAAACACCAAAAAAGAAATCTCAAGTATTAAAAAATAATAATAAAGCAGATCTGAACAGGGATGGAATGTGTGTTCCTGAGATAAAATTAGATTTAGCTTTCTGAAATAACTTTAAATATGTGCACAAATTTTTAGCTCATTTAGGTTTATTGATTTTTAGTCAATGGTAAAAATGCATGGTGCTACAGAATCCCAAAATTCCTGTAACAGTTTTTCCCTTGAAGTAGTAAAAATGGCAGGATTTTTTTTTTTTTTTTTTTGAGACCATGCATTGACCACATCTGTTCCTCTTTAGCTGTGGGACAAATTGTATACCAACTGCTTCTCTGTCTTCCAAACAAGTGCTATTTTGTATGTTATTACTTATAACCCTCTGCTTCTATACTCCCAACTGATGATTTTATAACTCAAACCAGCTCAAAGGCTTTGTATTGCTGATGCTTGTGCTTTTCAAACTCTAATTTACATTGGGGCTCAGCTAAGGCAGCTTGGGATGTGGCATAGATTATCATAAAAACCAGGCATCATGGTGGGCATCTTACATAAATGGGGATTGAATTTAGGAAAGACAGACATTGTTGCAGATGAGACGTACCTATAGGTCAACATTAGAAGAACAAAGTTCAAGGCAGAATTATCCCCAGAGACTTAAGAATGTGGTCTACTTGTTCAGGGAAGGTGTCTGGCTCCCAGGTCACTGAATACAGATAGAAATTATTCTAAGACATTCTGGAGGGTGTCTGAGGATTTTCTTCTACAAAACCATTTAGGTTGACTTCACAATTGAACTTCATACAGCAGTATAAGTGGTCTCCAGAATCCCACTTGAGATAAGCAAAACGTTTGAGTAATGAGTGAATTAATCTCATCTAAATCATCGCCCTGTGTTGAACCAGCCCATCTTTCATTGAATCCCTAATCTACAAAAACAGTTACACAGACATAAAACACACACAAGGCGGAAAAAAAAACTTTAAAGAACAATTAGATAGGGTAACTTTCCTGCAAGGAAGTCTTTAATGACTCCCTTGTTGTACTGAGGAAGACTTCAGAAAGCTTTATGAGCTATGTCTGCCAACTTTTCCAGTCTTATTGCTGCCACTTCCTTCATTTGTATACTTTACAAAGTGAGGAACCCAATAAGTTTAATAGCCACCAATATTATTGACTATATATTCTATGCTGTACTTTAAATACCTGTGACTATTTTTGTAACTGGAAATTTGTGCTTCTTAATGCCTTACACTTTTATCAGCCATCCCTCCAACCCCCTCCCATCTTGCAACCATCAATTTGTCCTCTGTGTATATGAGTTTGTTTCTATTTTGTTTTTTCATTTACTTTGTTTTTCACATGTAAGTGAATTCATATGGTATTTGTCTTTCTATGGCTTGTTTCACTTAGCATAATGCCCTCTAGGTTCATCCATATTGCTGGAAATGTTAAGATTTCATTCATTTTTATGACCAAGTAACATTCCATTGTATATATGTACCACGACTTCATTATCAGTTTATCTATTCCTAGATACTTTGGTTGCCTCCATATCTTGGCTATTGTAAATAATGCTGCAATGAAAGTAGGCATGCATACTTTATATCTTTCCAAAGTAGTGTTTTGCATTTTATGGATAAATAAGCAGAAGTGAATTGCTGACTCGTATGGTAGTTCTATGTTTAGCTTTCTTTTTTTTTTTCAATATATTGCATTTATTATCCCTTCTCAAAATATCTGTATTAACAAAAACACATTTTATTATATCTATTTATGAAATAGATAATTGATTTGATTTGTAATATCAGACAGTAGCAATTTTTCACTTCAAATATTGAATATTGATGAAAACATACAGATATATTTGTTTAAATTATTCATACAATTGTCTTCATTTTCCATGCAAATTTCTTATTTTTTTTTCTCTCTTTCTACCAGGTTTTCTC